>NW_024429193.1:56100975-57582270 GCF_017639785.1 Mesocricetus auratus | reverse complement strand
CAGCCCTCTGTCTGATGTGGGGTTCATTAATATCTTTTCACATTCTGTGGGCTGTGGTTTTGTCTTGTTTACTGTGTCCTTTGCCCTGCAGAAGCTCCTCAATTTCAGGAAGTCCCATTTATTAATTGTTGATCTCAGTGTCTGGGCTATTGGTGTTATGTTCAGGAAGTGGTCTCCTGTACCAATTTGTTCAAGGGTACTTCCCACTTTCTCCTCTAAGAGATTCAATGTGGCTGGATTTATGTTGAGGTCTTTGATCCATTTGGACTTAAGTTTTGTGCATGGTGATAGATATGGGTCTATCTGTTATCTTTTACATTCCAGCATCCAGTTACTCCAGCACCATTTGTTGAAGATGCTTTCTTTTTTCCATTGTATAGTTTTAGCTTCTTTGTCAAAGATCAGGTGTTCAAAAGTGTGTGGGTTGATATCAGGGTCTTCGATTTGATTGGTCTACCTGTCTGCTCTTGTGCCAATATCAAGCTGTTTTCAGGACTATAGCTCTATAATAGAGCTTGAAGTCAGGGATGGTGATGCCTCCGGAAGTTCCTTTATTGTACGGGGTTGCCTTGGCTATCCTGGGTCTTTTGTTTTTCCCTATAAAGTTGAGGATTGTCCTTTCGAGGTCGGTGAAAAATTGTGTTGGTATTTTGATAGGGATTGCATTGAATCTGTAGATTGCTTTTGGTAAAATTGCCATTTTTACTATGTTGATCCTACCTATCCAAGAGTATGGGAGATCTTTCCATTTTCTGGTATCTTTAATTTTTTTCTTTCAAGACTCAAAGTTCTTACTATACAGATCTTTCACTTGTTTTGTTAGCATTACTCAAAGATATTTTTTGGTGTTTGTGGCTATTGTAAAGGGTGATGTTTCTATGAATACTTTCTCATCCCCTTTATTGTCTATATATAGTAGGGCTACTGATTTTTTTTAGTTAATTTTGTATCCTGCCACTTTGCTGAAGGTGTTTATCAGCTGTGGGAGTTTCCTGGCAGAATTCTTTGGTTCACTTACATAGACTATCATATCGTCTGCAAATAGTGAAAGTTTTACTTCTTCCATTCCAATTCATATTCCCTTGATCTTCTTTTGTTGTCTTATTGCTCAAGCTGGAACTTCAAGTACAATATTTAAGAGATATGGAGAGAGTGGATATCCTTGTCTTATTCCTGATTTTAGGGGAATCACCTTCAGTTTCTGTCCATTTAGTTTGATGTTGGCTGTTGGTGTGCTGTATATTGCTTTTATTATGTGTAGGTATGTCCCTGTTATTCCTGATCTCTCCAAGACCTTTATCATGAATGGATGGTGTATTTTGTCAAAGGCTTTTTCAGCATGTAGTGAGATGATCATGTGGTTTTTCTTTTTCAGATTGTTTATATGGTGGATTACATTGATGGATTTTCATATGTTGAACCATCCTGCATCCCTGGGATGAAGACTACTTGATAGTGGTGAATGCTTGTTTTGATGTGTTCTTGGACCGATTTGCCAGTATTTTATTGAGTATTTTTGCATCACTGTTCATGAGGCAGATTGGACTGTAATTCCCTATCTTGGTTGTGTCTTTGTGTGGTTTGGCTACTAATGTAATTGTAGCCTCATAAAAAGAATTTGGCAGTGATCCTTCTGCTTCTATTGTGTGGAACAATTTGAAGAGTTGCATTTTCGGTAGAATTCAGCACTGAAAACATCTGGCCCTGGACTTTCTTGGTTGGAAGACTTTTATGGCTGTTTCTATTTCTTTAGGGGATTTATATATTTTTATATTGTTTATCTCTTCTTGATTAATTTTGGTAAGTGATATCTATCCAGAAAATCATCCATTTCCTTCAGATTTTCCAATTTAGTGGAGTACAGATTTTCAAAGTATGACCTGATGATTCTTTGTATTTCCCCAGTGTCTGTTGTTATGTCCCCTTTTTCAGTTCTGATTTTGTTAATTAGCATGTTTTCTCTCTGTCTTTTGGTTAGGTTTGATAGAGGTTTGTCTATCTTGTTGATTTTCTCAAAGAACCAACTCTTTGTTTCATTGATTCTTTGTATTGTTTTCTTTATTTCTACTTTATTGATTTCAGCTCTCAATTTGATTCTTTCCTGGCATCTACTCCTCCTGGGTGAGCTTGCCTCTTTTTGTTCTAGAGCTTTCAGGTGTTCTGTTAATTCTCTAGTGTGGCAATTCTCCACTTTCTTCATGTGGGCACTTAGTGCAATGAATTTTCCTCTTAGAACTGCTTTCAAAGTGTCCCAAAGTTTTGGGTATGTGTGCCTTCATCTTCACTGAATTCTAGGAAGTCTTTTATTTCTTTCTTTATTTCTTCCTTTACCCAGGGGTGATGCAATTGAACATTGTTCAGTTTCCATGAGTTTGTGAGGTTTCTGCCGTCTGTGTTGACAGTGAATTCTAATTTTAAACCTTGGTGGTTCGAAAGGGTACAGGGTGTTATTCTACTTTTCTTTTGTATCTGTTGAGGTTTGCTTTACTGCCAAGAATGTGGTAGATTTTAGAGAAGGTTCCGTGTGGTGCTGAGAAGAAGGTATATTCTTTTATGTTTGGGTGGAATGATCTATAGATTTCTGTTAAATCCAATTGGGTGATAACTTCTGTTACTTCCTTTGTTTCTTTGTTAAGTTTCTGTCTGGTGGACCTGTCCAGTGGTGAGAGTGGGGTGTTGAAGCCTCCCACTATAAGTGTGTGGGGTTTAATGTGTGATTTGAGTTGTAGTTATGTTTATTTTATGAACGTGGGTGCCTTTATATTTGAGGCATACATGTTCAGAATTGAGACTTCTTCCTGTTGGGTTTTTCCTATGATGACTATGAAATGTCCTTCTTTATCTCTTTTTATTAATTTTAGTTTGAATTCTATTTTGTTAGATATTAGGATAGTAACACCCACATGCTTCTTATGTCCATTTAATTGGAAAGTCTTTTCCCAACCCTTAACCTTGAGGTATCATCTCTCTTTGAAATTGAGTTGTGTTTCTTGTATGCAGCACATGGATGGATTCTGTCATTGTATCCATTGTGTTAGCCTGTGTCTTTTTATAGGTGAGTTAAGACCATTGATATTCAGGGATATTAATGGCCATTGATTGTTTCTCCTATTTCTGATTTGTGGTTGTTAGATTATCTATTGCTCATGTTATTTTGAGTGTAGTTAACTTTGTTGGGTCGGAGTATTCCTTCTAGAACTTTCTGTAGGGCTGGGTTTGCGGATACGTATTGCATAAATCTGGTTTTGTCATGAAATATCTTGATTTCTTCATCTACAGTGATTGAAAGTTTTGCTGGGAATAGTAGTCTTGGCTGGAATCTGTGGTCTCTTAGTGTTTATAGAACATCTATCCAGGAACTTCTGGCTTTCATAGTTTCTGTGGAGAAGTCGGTTATAATTCTGATAGGTTTGCCTTTATATGTTACTTGGCCTTTTTCCTTTGCTGCTTTTAATAGTCATTATTTGTTCTTTATTCTGTGTGTTTGGTGTTTTGACTATTATGTGGTGAGGGGACTTTTTGGGGGGGCGTCCAGTCTATTTGGTGTTTGGTAAGCTTCTTGTAGTTTCCTAGGAATCTCCTTCTTTAGGTTGGGAAAATTTTCTTCGATGATTTTCTTGAATATGTTTTCTGTACCATTGTGCCTGGCTTCTTTGCCTTCTTCTATACCTATTATTCTCAGATTTGGTCTTTTCACGGTGTCCCATATTTCCTGGATATTTTGTGTTAAGGATTTGTTGGATTTAAGACTTTGTTTTGCCGATGAGTCTATTTCCTTTAGTTTATCTTCAGCTTACCAGATTCTGTCTTCCATCTCTTGTATTCTGTTAGTTATGCTTGCATCTGTAGTTCCTGATTTTTTTCAGCCTTTCCAGCATTACCTCAGTTTGTGTTTTTCTTATTGTCTCCATTTCAGTTTTCAGGTCTTGAACTGTTTGAATTGTTTCCTTCATCTGTTTGATTGTTTTTTCTTGCCTTTCCTTAAGAGATTTGTTGATTTCTTGCATTTTTTTGGTTTGTGTTTTCTTCCATTTCTTTAGGGGTTTTCTCATATCCTCTTTGAGGGCCTCTATCAATTTCAGGAGGTCATTTTGAAGGTCATTATTTTCTGTTTCATCTGTGTTGGTATGTTCAGGTTTTGCTGGTGTAGAGTTTCTAGACTCTGGTGGTTTCATACTGGTTCCTCTGTTGTTAGCTGTGTTTTTATATTGCCTTCTTTTCATCCTTTGTTTCAGTGGGAGTTCGTGGGCTTCCCTTCCTCTCCTGGTGGGTTTGGTTCTAAGTATCCTTTCCAGTGTGTTCAAGCAGGTCCAATACTTCAATGGGTGCAGGTGGGTCTGGGACACTCTCAAGCACAGGGTGGAGACCAGAGGGTACTTAAGCACCAGGAAGAAACATAAACACTTAGGCACTTAACCACCAGGAAAGGACATGAAGACACTGAAGACTTACGTGTGGGCAGATTCAGGGTGATCCTTCCAGAGGTTCAGGTCCTCTCTAGGTGCAGAAAACACCCAGGGAGCTGGAGCCGGGGGATGTAGGGAGTTGGGGCTTAGAACAGGGCCCCTACTCACCTTAAGCACCTTAAGAGCCAGGAAAGCTGTACCTCATTTTTAAATTGGAATTTTTTTTTGGTGTTTTGGAGACTCCAGGACTTCTCTCCCACCAACGAGACCAGGAAACTAGTGGATCCAGGGAGACCAGGGGACCAGCTGTTCCGGGGGGACCAGGTACAACAGGCCCTGCATAGAGGCCTGTGTTCCAGTGTCTGGGGATTGCCTGGGAACTGCACAGAGCTTCCAATCCTGGCAGGAGCCAAACACCCCAGACTCCAGGTCTTCTCTCCCACCAACGAGACCAGGAAACCAGCCGATTCAGCAAAAGGCCCAGGGGACCAGGTGAGAGGCTAAGCACCCCAGATTCCTGGTGCTCTTCTCCACCCAAGGGACCAGAAGGAGGACAAGGAATAGAAGAACTACCAGATTATTTGACTTGCTAGAACCCACCAAAAGGGAACTCTGGTCCTCTAACCACCAGACCATAAGGGGCTCTTTCTGTACCCACTAGAAGAAGAGACGGGAAAGAGACAATGCAAAAACACACTCAGCAACAGAAAAACAAATATGACACCACAAGATTCTAGAGACTCCACACTAGCAAGACTCCAACATTCCAATTCAAATGAAGCAGAAGAGAATGACCTTAAAACCACTTTCATGAAAATGATAGAGGACCTAAAAGAGGATTTATGGAACTCCCTCAAAGACAACAAAAGGAGATAAAGGGGATACAAATAGGAAAAGAAGAAGTCAAACTTTCACTATTTGCAGATGATATGATAGTTTACATAAGTGACCCAAAAAACTCTGCAAGGTTACTCCTAGAGCTGATAAACACCTTCAGGAATGTGGCAGGATACAAGGTAAACTCAAAAAAATCAGTGGCCCTATTATATACAGATGATGAAGTGACTGAGAAGGAAATCAGAGAAACATCAGCTTTTACAATAGCCAAAAACAGCATCAAATATCTGGGGATAATGTTAACCAAGGAAGGGAAAGACCTGTATATCAAGAACTTTGTGTCTTTGAAGAAAGAAATCAAAGAAGATACCAGAAAATGGAAAGATCTCCCATGCTCTTGGATTGGTAGGATCAACATAATAAAAATGGCAATCTTGCCAAAAGCAGTCTATAGATTCAATGCAATCCCTATCAAAATTCCATCACAATTCTTCAAGGACCTGGAAAGAACATTAATCAACTTTATATGGAAAAACAAAAGGCCCAGGATAGCCAAAACATCCCTATACAATAAAGGAACTTCCAGAGGCATCACCATCCCTGACTTCAAGCTCTATTATAGAGCTATAGTCCTGAAAACAGCTTGGTATTGGCACAAAAATAGGCAGGTAGACCAATGGAACCGAATCGAAAGCCCTAATTTTAACCCACACACCTATGAACACCTGATTTTTGACAAAGAAGCTAAAACTATACAGTGGAAAAAAGAAAGCATCTTCAACAAATGGTGCGGGCATAACTGGGTACTGGTATGCAGAAGACTGCAGATAGATCCATGTTTATCGCCTTGTACAAAACTTAAGTCCAAATGGATCAAAGATCTCAACATACATCCAGCCACACTGAAACTTTTAGAAGAGAAATTGGGAGATACTCTTCAACGAGTTGGTACAGGAGACCACTTCCTAAACATAACACCAGTGGCACAGGCACTGAGATCGACAATTAACAAATGGGACCTTCTGAAACTAAAAAGCTTCTGTAAGGCAAAGGACACAGTCAAAAAGACAAAAAGGCAGGCCACAGAATGGGAAAAGATATTCACTAACCCTACATCTGACAGAGGGCTAATCTCCAAAATTTACAAAGAACTCAAGAAACAAGTCTCCAAAACACCAAAGGATCCACTTGAAAGGTGGGGTACAGAGCTAAATAGAGAATTATCAGTAGAGGAGGCTAAAATGTCCAAGAGACACTTAAGAAAGTGCTCAACATCCTTAGCCATCAGGGAAATGCAAATCAAAACAACTCTGAGATACCATCTTACTCCTGTCAGAATGGCTAGAATCAAAAACACCGAAGACAATTTATGCTGGAGAGGATGTGGAGAGAGAGGAACACTCCTCCACTGCTGGTGGGAATGCCGACTCATACAGCCTCTTTGGAAATCAGTATGGAGATTCATCAGGAAAATGGGAATTAATCTACCACTAGACCCAGCAATTCCACTCTTAGGCATTTATCCAAATGAGGCAGGTTCATACAACAAGGGCATCTGCTCCACTATGTTCATAGCAGCATTGTTTGTAATAGCCAGAACCTGGAAGCAACCTAGATGCCCCTCAACTGAAGAGTGGATAGAGAAAATGTGGTACATTTACACAATGGAGTATTACTCAGCAGAAAAAAACAATGGAATCTTGAAATTCGCAGGGAAATGGATAGCACTGGAAGAAACCATCCTGAGTGAGGTAACCCAGTCGCAAAAAGACAAACATGGTATGTACTCACTCATATATGGATTTTAGATATGGATCAGGATAGGGCCATTCTGCACTTCCACAGATAGAGAGTCTGGGAAACAGGAAAGAACCTAAAAGATATGCATATATGCATAGTACCCAAGAGAAGAGGATGGAGACAAGATCCTCTGAATGGATGGGGAACACGGCGAGGGGTCGGGGGGAGTGGGACCCGGGAAGAATAGAGGGGGTAAAGAGGAAGGGAGTTGGTCATGGGGGAACAGGAAGTTGAGGGGGTAGGGGTAGAATAGGGGGAAGAGGGAATCATAGGATCGAAGACAGATCAGGCACCAGAGTGACCTCGAGTGATCCAAAGGTATAACATCAATTGGCAAGCTAAGCAATAGTGGAGGGACCACATCGAATGCCCATTCCTGATAATGAACTTGATGTCTATAACCATCCGGGAGCCTTCATCCTGTGACTGATGGAAGCAGAGGCAAGCACACAACTAATCACTGAACTGAACCCAAGGAACCCAGTGACAGAGAGAGAGGAGTGATGAGCAAATTGACAAAGAATGGGCTGGCAAAACCAGCAGAGACAGCTGATCTGAACAGGGGAGTGCTCTTGGACCCCAGACCGACAGTGGGGAGGCCAGCATGGGACTGATCTGGACCCCCCAAATGTGAGTGTCAGTGAGAAGGCCTGGGCAACCTATGGGGCCCTGAGCTGTGGATCAGTGTCTATCCCTGGTATACAAACTGTCTTCATGTGCCTATAGCACAACGAGAGATGCTCTCTCAGCCTGGATTCTTAGGGGAGTGCCTTGACCCTACCCAGAGTAAAATGACAGACTCTAGATATCCCCTATGTGGAAGGATTTGGCAATAGCATGGGAGGGGGAGGAAGGGGAGTGAGGGAAGAGGGGAGGGAGAGGGAACTGGGATTGACATGTAAAACAAGCTATTTAAAATTAAAATAAAAATGATAATAATAAAAAAAGAGAAAAAAAGAAAAAAAAGAAATGGATGAAAAAACAAACCAAAAAATGCAAGAAATGGAAGAATAAAAAAGCAAAAAAGGCAGGAAATGGAAGAAGAAACAAAGCAAAAAATGCAAGAAATGGAAGAAAAAACAAACCAAAAAATGAAAGAAATGGAAGAAGAAACAAACCAAAAAAGGCAGGAAATGGAAGAAAAATCAAACCAAAAATGCAAGAAATGGAAGAAAAAGCAAACCAAAAAATGCAAGAAATGGAAGAAAAAGCAAACCAAAAATGCAAGAAATGGAAGATAGAACAAACCAAAAAATTCATAAAAGGCAACAAATGGACGAAAAGATAAACTGAAAATTGCAGGAAACAATGCAAACAGTGCAAGGCTTGAAAACTGAAATAGAGACAATAAAGAAACACAATCTGAAGAAAAGCAGGAAATGGAAAATCTGGGCAAACGGTCAGGTACTACTGATACAAGCATTACCAACAGAATACAAGAAATGGAAGAGAGAATCTCAGGTGTTGAAGATACACTAGGAGAAATGGATTCATCAACCAAAGAAAATCTTAAGTCCAACAAATCCTTAACACAAAACATCCAGGAAATAAGGGACACCTTGAAAAAGACCAAACCTAAGAATAATAGGTATAGAAGAAGGAGAAGAAAACCACCTCAAAGGGGCAGAAAACATATTCAACAAAAGCAGAGAAGAAAACTTTCCCAACCTTAAGAAAGACATGCCAATGAAGGTACAAGAAGCTTACAGAACACCTAATAGAGTGGATCACAAAAAATGTCCCCTTGCCACATAATAATCAAGACCCCAAACATACAGAATAAAGAAAGAATATTAAGAGCAGCAAAGGAAAAAGGCTGAGTAACATATAAAGGCAGACTTATCAGAATTACACCTGACTTCTCCATGGAAACTCTGAAAGCCAGAAGGTTCTGGATAGATATTCTACCAACACTAAGAGATCATGGATGCCAGCCCAGACTACTATACAAGGCAAAGCTCTCAATCACTGTAGATGGAGAAAAGAAGATATTCCATGACAAAACTAGATTCAAGCAATACGTATCCACTAACACAGCCCTACAGAAAGTTTTGGAAGGAAAAATCCAACCCAAGGAAGTTAACTACATCCAGAAAAACATAGGCATTAGAGAATCCCTCTCTACCAACAGCCAAAAGAACAAAGGGGTGAAATTCCACACATAATTCCACCACCAACAACCATTCCAAATCAAAGAAGAATGAGCAATCAATGGACATTAATATCCCTCAATATTAATGGCCTTAAGTCACCCATAAAAAGACACATGCTAGCAGAATGGATTAGAAGACAGAACCCATACTTCCGCTGCATACAATAAACACACCTCACCCTCAAAGACACACATTACATGAGAGTTAAAGGTTGGGAAACATTTTCCAATCAAATGGACCCAAGAAACAAGCAAGGGTAGTAATCCTAATATCTAACAAATTAGTCTTTAAAATAAAATCAATCAAAAGAGATGAAGGAGGTCATTGCATACTCATCACAGGAGAAATCCACCAAGATGAAGTGTCTATCCTGAACATCTATGCCCCAAATACAAAGGCATCCACATTCGTACAAGAAACATTCCTAAAACTTAAATCACATATAAGGCCCCACACACTTACAGTGGGAGATTTCAACACCCCATACTCACCACTAGACAGGAATACCAGACAGAAACTCAACAAAGAAGCAAAGGGTCTAATAGAAGTAATGACCCAACTGGGATTAACAGACATCTATAGAACATTTCATCCACATAAAAAATATACCTTCTTCTCAAAACCACATGGAACCTTCTCAAAAATCGACCACATACTTGGCAACATATCAAACCTCAGCAGATACAAAAAAAGTTGGAATAACTCCATGCATCTTATCAGACCACCATGCTTTAAAATTAGAATTCAACAACAACCCAAATTGCAGAAACCCTATAAACTCATGGAAATTGCATGATGCACAACTGCACCATTCCTGGGTCAAAGAAGAAATAAAAAAGAAATTAAAGACATCCTAGAATTCAATGAGAATGAAGACACAACATACCCAAACCTATGGGACACTTTGAAAGCAGTGCTACGGGGGAAGTTCATAGCACTAAGTGCCCACATAAAAAAACTGCAGAATAGTTATACAAGAGAATTAACAGCACAGCTGAAAGCTCTAGAACACAAAGAAGCAAACTCCCCCAGGAGGAGTAGACACCAGGAAATAATCAAATTGAGGGCTGAAATCAATAAAGTAGAAACTAGGAGAACAATACAAAGAATCAATGCAACGAAGAGTTGGTTCTTTGAGAAAATCAACATGATAGACAAACCTTTGTCCAAACTTATCAAACAGCAGAGTGTGAACATGCAAATTAACAAAATCAGAAATGAAAAGGGGGACATAACAACGGACTCTGAGGAAATTCAGAGAATCATCAGGTCATACTTTGAAAACCTGTACTCCACAAAATTCGAAAATTTAAAGGAAATGGACGACTTCCTGGATAGCTATCACTTGCCAAAATTAAATCAAGAACAGATAAGCAATTTAAATAGACCTAAAACCCCTATGGAAATAGAAGCAGTCATCAATAGTCTCCCAACCAAAAAAAGGCCAGGATCAGATGGCCTCAGTGCAGAATTGTACCAGAAATTCAAAGAACAGCTTATACCAATTCTTCTCAAAGTATTCCATGCTGTAGACGTGGAAGCGTCTTTGCCAAACTTGTTCTATGAGGCTTCAATAACCTTGATCCCCAAGCCACATAAAGACACAACTAAGAAAGAGAACTTCAGACCAATATCCCTCATGAACATGGATGCAAAAATACTCCATTAAATACTGGCAAATCGGATCCAAGAACACATCAAAACAATCATTCATCACGATCAAGTAGGTTTCATCCCAGGGATGCAGGGATGGTTCAACACACATATGAACATCTGATCTTTGACAAAGAAGCTAAAAATATATAATGGAATAAAGAAAGCATCTTCAACAAATGGTGCTGGCATAACTGGAGGCTGGCATGTAGAAGAATGCTGATCAATCCACGTCTATTGCCATGCACAAAACTTAAGTCCAAATGGATCAAAGACCTCAACATAAATCCAGCCACACTGAACCTCTTAGAAGAGAAAGTGGGTGGTACCCTTGAACGAATTGCTACAGGAGACAGCTTCCTGAACATAACACCATGAGCACAGACAGTGAGATCAACAATTAAGAAATGGGACCTCCTGAAACTGAGAAGCTTCTGTAAGGCAAGGGACACAGTCAGCAAGACAAAAAGGCAGCCCACAGAATGGGAAAAAATATTCACTAACCCCACATCTGACAGAGGGCTGATCTCCAAAATTTACAAAGAATTCAAGAAGCAAGTCTCCAAAACAACAAAGGATCCAATTAAAAAGTGGGCTGCAGAACTAAATAGAGAATTTTCAATAGAGGAGTATAAAATGCCTGAAAGGCACTTGAGAAAGTGCTCAGCATTCTTAGCCATCCGCGAAATGCAAATCAAAACAACTATGAGATACCATCTCACTCCTGTCAGAATTGCTAAAATCAAAATCACCAAAGACAATTTATGCTGGAGAAGATGTGGTGAGAGGGGAACACTCCTGTATTGCTGGTGGGAGTGCCAGCTTGTTCAGCCACTTTGGAAATCAGTATGGAGAGTCCTCAAAAATATGGGAATAAACCTACCACAATACCCAGCAACTCCACTCTTAGGCATATATCCAAAAGATGCCCATTCAAACAACAAGGATGTCTGTTCCACTATGTTCATAACAGCATTTTTTGTAATAGCCAGAACTTGGAAGCAAGCTAGATGCCCCTCAACTGAAGAGTGGATAGAGAAAATGTGGTACATTTACACAATGGAGAACTATTCAGCAGAAAAAAAACAATGGAATCCTGAGATTTGCAGGCAAATGGATGACCCTAGAAGAAACCATCCTGAGTGAGGTAACGCAGTCACAAAAAGAGAAACATGGCATGTACTCTCCTATATATGGATTTTAGAAGTAGATCTGGGGAGTGCCGGCCTACAATCCCATGGACAGAGTGTCTGGGAAACAGAACCTTCATTCAGTGGCTGATGGAAGAATAGGCAGACTCCCACGGCTAAATGCTGAGCTGAACTCAAGAAAGCCAGTAACAGAGAGGGAGGACTGATGACCAAACCGAATAAGACTGGGCTGGTTTAACCCCCAGAAACAGCTGACCTGACAAAGGTTAACTCTTGAATCCCAGGCTGATGCCTGTGAATCCAGCATGGGCTGATCAAGACCCCCTGAATGAAGGTGTCAGTGAGGAGGCCTAGATAATGTATTGAGCCTTGGGCAGTAGATCAGTATTCATCCCGAGTATACACATGGACTTTGGACTCCCATCCAGCAATGTGAGATGCAGTCTCACCCTGAACTCTTGGGGGAGGGTCTGGGCTTTGCCCTGGATGAAATGACAGTCTGTGGATACCCTCATGGAGGGCCTCACCCTCCCTGTGGAAATGAGGGGATATTGGGAGGGAATTTGGGGGAATGGGAGGAGGGGAGGGCAACAGAGAGGAACCTGGAACTGACTTGTGAAGCAACGTTGTTTCTAATCTAAATTTAAACTTAAAAATGAAAAAGTAGATTCAATCATCTACCACTTTATCTTATCATTTTTATATTCCCCTCCTTTTCTTTCAGAGAGAGACCTTTAACTTTAAACACCTACAATCCATTTGTTGGGAATATGGGCATAGTTCTCTAAACTGTTTTTTGGGGTACTGTTATTTTTGATGGAACCTTGAGATAATTGGGATAATAACGTTCAAGCTGGAGTAGTCTGTGAGTCTGGAGCATCTCAGCCAGCAGCCTTGAAGCTGTTCTGGATGCTGGATCATCTTGGCCATCAGTTTTTATTGGTGTCTGGTTCCTTTGTTCTAAAAATGCATAAACTTTTAAAGGTAACATACAAGTGTGGACTGTATGGTGAACATAAGTCAGTTAAAATGATTTTTTTGTTTTATGTTTGAGATGGTAAAATATATGCTATTTGTTTAGTAGTTCTTTTAGTTTTATTTATTTATTTAATGTCTGCAGTCAGGATTTCAGGGAGTAGTCCCCAATTAACCTGCTTTTCTTTAACCCGGAATGAAGCCATAGCTTCTCATCTCCTGTGGAAATAAAGGCACAACCTCTTCCCCAAGGTAACATATCTTTTGCCTTAAATTTTGAAGTCAAGACATTTTAAAATTATATAGGTTGGTTTAATCTGACATCATTCATAATCAAATGTATCTTAGTAACTGTGTGTCTAAAGACAACACAATAGCATACAGAATCCAGACTCTTTGTATTTTCTATCTTTACATGCCTTATTTTACTCTAGTCCCTTTTGAGGACTTTAATATATATATATATATATATATATATATATATATATATATATATATATATATCGACTATCTCTACCTTCTTTTTCTCTCTTGAGCCTATTTATATTTTTAAACACACTATAACCTGTTTAGAGGTTTTTTCCATCTGAATCTGAACTGTTAACTTTTCTGTCTGCATGAGCAAAATCCCAAACCTGATGGAGTTTGCACTTTAAGCTCAAGTCTGCAGGCAGCAGCTGAGAGACACTTCTCTGTGTTGTGGCCCATGTGGGAGATTGAGGGAACCTGCCATGCAGCTTAGCTCATGGTGTACTGGCAACTGCCAGGAGATGCATCTCTGTACCACGGTCAGCATGAGTGACATGAGACGAGGATGTTGAATTGGCTTCATTTTATTGTATGTTTAGAAACTTTTTAAAGGATTTCTCTTGTCTAACATGGAAATTCTGGCCCCACATTGGAATGCCATTTGTAGATAGACTTTTCTTTCTTGCTCTCCAGGTCCCAAATAACCAACACAGAGACTCAGTATTAATTATTAATGCTCGGCCAATAGCTCAGGCTTGTTACTAGTTAACTCTTACATTTAAATTAACCCATATTTATTATCTATTCTTTGCTAAATGGCTTGGTACCTTTTCTCCATGTGGCATGACCATCTGCTCATGACTCCAGATGCTGCCCTTCCTCTTCTTTACATTCTGTCTGTGTCAGGCTGTCTCAGCCAATCTCTCCCTCCCTAGCTGTCGACCAGTCAGTTTTTTTTTATTATCAATGAGAGCAATACATGTTTACAGTGTACAAAGATTGTACCACAACGCCTTGTGATCAACAGTGGTGACCTGCCTGCAAAGATGCCATGGTGTGATAGTGGCACCAAAGTTGTGGGAGCAACCAATAACGCTCCAATTGTAATTAAGGCCTACACTATGATATAGAACCCATGCTCGGTCCTACTCAGATGGCCATGAACCTGATGCTGAATAGGTCTAGAACCTAGGAGAAACAAATCTTTTAGCTCTGCTAATGGAATATAGCAATAAAATGACTTCTAATGGCATCTGGTATACTCATAGATCAGTGCCTTGCTCAGCCATCATCAGAAGAAGCGTCTTCCTGCAGCATATGGGAACAGAGATCTACAGAGAGACCTCTGAACTCTCAATTCTAAATGGGTTGTTTTCAACACGTCCCTCCCCTCAGGACTCAGGGAATTCTTCAGAAGAGGGGCAAAAAGATTGTAAGAACCAGAGAAGATGAAAGATATCGGGGAAGCAAGGCCTTCTAGAACCCAACAGGACTTACATACATATGAACTCATAGAAACCAAGCAGCAGTTACAGGGCCTGCACATGTCTAAGCCAGATGGAGTTTTGGTGCTGAGTGTAGCAGTAGACAGAAACCTCCCTCCATAAGTGAGAAGATATCTCCAATTGATAACGGACTACAAAGGAAATACTGTTTTTCAGAGTCTCACTGGGTATATAAGCCACACTGAAAGTCAGCCCTCATGTCCACCAGTAGTTGGTCAACACAAAATGAGCTCAATGGTATTTCTGGAGTTGTTTTTTTAAACTTTACAGATCTTTTGCCTACGTATTATGATTTCCAATTTCGTTTTTATGGGTTTTCTCTCTGTGAAAATGTGTGACTAAACAAAGCAAAGAAGAAATCTTGGTGTGGGTGAGAATCTTGTACGGTCTGTACAATATCCAAGTTTAGAAGGTGGTGTCATTATCCCTACAAGATTGCCAACCCCATACCTGCTTTGGATTGTCACTGTCTCTGTGAACCTGACATGGTTTTAGCTTTTGGTTCCTAGATCAGTTAACAATCACATCATAATATCTTGAAACATGCAGGCAAATGGACACAACTGGAAAAAAAACCACCCTGAGTGAGGTAACACAGACCCAGAAAGACAAATATGGTATGTACTTACTCATAAGCAGATATTATATCTAAAGCAAAACCAGCCTACAATCTATAACCCCAGAGACGCTAGATAACAAAGATGGCATACATGGATCTGCCTTAGCAGGGGAAATAGACATGATCTCCTGAAACCTTCATCCAGTAACTGATGGAAGCAGATGCAGAGATTCACAACTACCCAGTGGACCAAGCTCCCAGAGTCTAGTTGAAGAGAGGGAGGAGCAATAATATGAGCAAAGGGGTCAAGACCATGATGGGGAAACCTGCAGAGACAGCTGACCTGAACTACTGGGAGCTCACTGGCTCAGAACCAAAAGCAGGGGAACTTGCATAGGACTGCACTAGGCCTCCTGAATGCAGGTGTCAGTGGGTGGCTTGAGCAGTTTGTAGGGCCACTGATAGTGGGACCAGGAGATATTCCTAATGAATGAACTTCTTTTTGTAGTTCATTTCCTATGGAGAGATACCTTGCTCAGCCTAGACACCAGGGGGCAGAGCTGGTCCTGCTTCAGTGTGGTGGTGATGGGACAGAATTCGTGTATTCCCTATGGGAGGCCTTACCCTCTCTGAGGAGCAGATGGGTGGGTAGGATATGGGGGAGGTGGGGGAACTGGGATTAATATGTAAAAAATAAAATAAAATGAACTAAAAAGTGAAACATGTCACAAGCCCCTAAAACTTACTTCCTTTTTTCTTTTACGTGTATTTATGTAGTGTATTCGTGTGTGTGCATGTGTGCACATGCATGCCATGGCACATATGGCTGGCGTCAGTTCTCTCACTCTCCATGTAGGTACCAGGAATTGAATTCATGTGGCCAGACTTGGTGGCGAGTGCACTTTACTGTCTGAATCTTGCCACATTTCAAGCCTGTCTTTATTAGCTCCCTCTTTTCAGGAAAATTCAGATGGAAGTGACAAGAAGGAAAAGAGGCCAAGGATGAAGGAGAGAAGTCTGTGGGTATGGAAGGAAGCGGCGGGTATGGAGGAAGAAGGAGAAACAGTTAACTATCGAAGGGAAGCGTAATGCTCCACAGCTCAAGCTCAGTGGAACACAAATGTTGGGGACATCCAATTATTTTTGTCTTTCTTTTGTTATGAACTGAATTTGTCCCACGGTGGGCAGAAAGGTGGAAACTCAAGACTGGAATAACTATACAGATCTAGCATTTTTCTAGGACTTTATGAGATACAGAGCCTGAAGTTGTGGTAATTAGAGTAGAATTGCATGTAACAGGTGATATGGAGTGGCTTGAGACGCAGGTGAGGGTCCCATGGTCCTTCTTGCCCCATCTTCTACAAGGTGATGCCAGCGGTTGACTAATCCAGCTGTGATGATCACATTTGGGCACAGCTGAACTTCATAAGATGGCAGTTGTTTGGCTCAGAGGATAATCCTATACAACTAAAGTGCAGGCTGAGAACACCTCTGTCTCTCCATCTTCTGACCAGTATCATTTGTCAAGGCAAATGTGGCATCCCAGGTGCCCCTAAAGGCTTCTTATGACTATAAGGGGCAGGAGGGAAGCCAGGAGAACTAGGGCTGCCTAAGGGAGCAGCAGCCCATGTTCCAGGGCTCTGCTGTTACTCTGAAAGACCAGTATAGGATTCAGTGGGAAGATAAAGGCACTCAAACCAGTTTCCCTGGTGAACTGTGTTGGCTACTTTCCAAAGAAAGGAAGCTGAGAACAGAAGTCAGTACTGTAGGCACAAAGGAGGCTTCCAACTGGAATCAGGGTGGAGGCCCCCACTTCTTGATCAAGGTGCAATTTAAATCATTATAGCTTTGGTGAGGGGTGTCATCTGAGATGTGTTAGAACTGTCCTCGGATGTTTGGTGACTTCTTGGGGTCAGAATGTGTGCCCTGGCCAGATTGCCCACATGCACTGGGTTGACTGTGGAGAATTTTCCAGTAACATTCAGAATAACATTATTTTTCACAGCCCTGATCATTGTCCCTGAAAATAATGAGCTTCCTTCCCCATAGATGTACATAGGCCTTAAGGCACAAGTATGCAAAGTGCCACCATTTTTCAGGGAGGACCCATTGGCTGCCAGCACTGCCTTCTCAGCCATCATTTTGCTGTATGGGTATGGATCAGACCATGTGCTTTCATGCTGTTGTTCCTCATGGCCATTTAGGACGATTTCCTTGTAGGAGTTGGGCCCCGCAACATCAATTGAGCTGGTGTAGATGAAGGCTGGCACACTAGCCTGGACACAGGCCTCCAACAGGTTCAGGGTACCTAATCACAGGCAACACACTGTCAGTGTCAGGAGATAACCAAGGGGTCCACAAGATTCTTGTTCATCTCCAGTCTAATCCCAGCTCCCTGGTGCATTCTTTGCTATTCCCAGATCAGCAGGACCAGGGCATGGGCACATGAGTAGTAAAAAAGGAAAGGGGTGACGTCTGCTATCTGGGAGCCAAGGTTTCTAACCTTTCAGCCTTTACAGACCCCTCTCTCATCGTGTCTGTCTGTCTGTCTCTGTCTCTGTCTCTGTCTCGCTCTCTCTCTCTCTCTCTCTCTCTCTCTCTCTCTCTCTCTCTCTCGCTCTGTGTCTGTGTGTGTGCGTAATCCTGGGACTTTGATTCTGGAAAAGAACAAATTATTTCTATTCTATGGTTTGTCAACACAGTTTTAAAAATGACAATTTGGGTAATGGCAAATGCCTTTAATCCTTTCACTCAGGAGGTAGAGACAGGTGGATTTCTATCAATGGCCTTGTCCCTCATTACCAGAGTGGGCTTCAGGGTACATTTGTCTCCCTTCTAACAGAACTGTTGTGGCTACATTTTTTCTCTCTCTCTGTCTTTTGTTTTTTGTGACAGGGCTCCTCTGTGGTTTTGGAGGATGTCCTGGAACTATCTCTTTTAGACCAGGCTGGTCTCAACTCACAGCGATCAGCCTGCCTCTGCCTCCCTAGTGCTGGGATTAAAGGCGTGAGCCACCAATGCCCAGCTGTTCTTTCCTCATCGGGTCTGTTTACACTGATTCAGACAAAAAGTAGCATGTCAAGAGCATCACATGGACTTAGAATGCCCAGGTGGTTTCAGAACACAATCTGATTAAAAAGTGAGTTCGTGTTTTCAATTCCTTGAGGTAGGGGCAGAACAGATTAGGCTTTGGCTAAAGCTTACACTCGAACAACCCCCCAAGCCTCTGATTTCTGTTTGTCATACCCACTTTCAGGGCATTTCTAACAGATTTATAGAACACAAAAGACCCAAGTAAGTTTCCTTGCACACTCAAGGGAGAGAGCGCCAATGCTGTGTTCAGCCTTGGGCTTGGAATCTTAAACCCACAGTAGGAGAGAGCATCTGCCTTGAGTCTGGAGTCTGGTGCCTACTGGTGCATAGGGAGAAGAAACTTGCACGTGAGAGCCATCCTAAGTGTATATGTTTCTTATCCAAAAGTCTTTACAAAATGGGTTCCCATGCCCTGGGGCCACTCTGGTTACAAAAGGTTCTAAGAAACTAGCACTTTTCTGCTGTGGAATATTTGTTAAAGATGTGTTACATGTGTTTATGCTGTGGAACATTTGTTTAATGATACAAAAATGTGTTGAAATCTTTTATGTTGTATTTGTTTAACTCTGTGCCTGTCTAAGACACCTGATTGGTCTAATAAATAGCTGAATGGCCTAATTGTTAGTCAGGAGAAAGGATAGACTTGGCTGGCAGGCAGAGAGATGAAATAGGAGGAGAAATCTGAGGAGAAGGATCAAGGAATGAGAGGAGGAGAGAGGACACCAGGAGCCAGCCACCCCGCTACACAGCCAGCCATGGAACAAGAAGGAAAGAAAGGTATATAGAATAGAGCAAGAGAAAAGCCCAAAGGCAAAAGGTAGATAGAATAATTTAATAAAAAAACTGGCTAGAAACAAGCCAAACTATGGTTGGGCATTCATAAGTAAGAATAAGTCTCAGTGCTATTATTTGGGAGCAGGGTGCCCCCCCCGCATACCCCCCAAAACAGAACAACAACATCAACAGTAACAACAACAAAAAACCATGCTCTTCACATTTTTAGAAACTGGAAAAGTTAAGTGAGAAGAATATACATTCCTAACAATTTACTGAGAACTTTGAAATCCCAAACCCAACAGTACAGCTTCCTTCTAATTAAGGTCACTCGGGAGCCCTTGCCCATTCTCTTGACCAGTATCCCTTTACAGGCAGTTGGTACCACCATGCTTGAAATGGGGAAATCGCCCCATCCCAGTAACTGCTGGGGGTCCCAGAGCATCAACCTAAAGCCTCTCTCTACTCTCTAGGTTTGCCAAATAAAAATTGGTCCTCGGAGTCTGGGATCTGAGACCCAATTATTTGTGTTTTAGAAAGAGAATGCTATGAGGCATTAGCTTGTAAAGGGGAGTGGCTTATTTATAGTTCTGTCTAGAGCTAGGGGCAGAAAAGTTCTTAGCCCTTATGTACTGTTCTCATACCAGCATTTTTATAGGAAAGCGGGAACAAAAACCACCAGATACCTGTAGATTTAGCTGTAAGAAAAAACTGCAACTCTGAGAATGTTCACTAGAGGGCGCCTCCTCCTAGCCCCAGCAGGGAATCCCCTGGAGATACTGTAACTTTAAGCATTGCTTATGTCAGGTCCCTATTACATAAAATGTGGCAATCTGGCCATCTAGTATACCCCCAAAGGACCATGTGTTGGGATCAGTCTCTTAACCCTATTCTGGCCCTGATTTTCTTCAGTCCCCTGTAGTGATATTCTCCTCCAAGCCTAAGTATGTCTCTCACCGGAGAATAGTTCCGGGATCCTACCCCATGGCGTTACATCTCGAACTCTCCTGTGTTTCTCCTTCCCAGAATCCTCCTGGACTCCTAGCCCCACCTATCTAGATTCGTATTGGCCAGACAGTGCTTTATTGACATATACACAGGACTTCCCCAACATCTCCTCTTTTCTGTTTAAACAAAAAGAAAGGTCTTAACTTTAACATAGTCAGATTGTATATGACAGAACAATTATCAAGTAAGAACACAGTTACAACATTTTGTCTATTAACATTTAGCAAGATCTAAAAAAATATCATCCATCCCATCCTTGTGAGTCCAAAGTTCTATATGTAGCTTTTCTCTTATCATAACTAAGGAAAACTATAATTATAACTATCTGTCTTCAACTCCATCAAAGACCACAGAAGGATAATATATAAACACTAGGATTGACAGAGATATCTCACTGCCTGGACAGTCACCCGAAGTTCCTCTGTAACGTTGGGGCATCCATCTTCAGCCCATAGGCCACAATGTGTCTGGAACACTTCTTAGCAAAGCAGGAAATTTCAAACTGTCCATCTGCATTGTCAGTCTGTCAGTCATTTTTCTGTGTCCTGCAGAAAGTCTGGTAGACTCTTCCATGAAGCAGGAACCCTGTAAGACTAAGTTCAGCAGTCACTTTTCTGTGGGTCCTGCATGTCCAGATTATACAACAGTCAAGCGGTACAGGCAAGAGCAGTTTCTTGTCCAAATGGCTAATCTTGCCATGTTGAAAGCAAACTCCATAACGAGTTTCTTCGATGCCCATTTTCCTCTCAGACATAATTGGTGCTGCCAGGAGCAGACATTTCTCATTGTCAAGAAAAACACTAAACCCTTTTAAATGCCATTTTCTGAAGGTCTTTGAGAGGTTTGAAGACTGTCTATGTCTAATATATTTCTGTATATCTAGAAAACCTAACTTACCTAACTATAAATTCTGACTATTATAAGTAACTATCTATAATCTGTACTTAATTACGCATTACATTTTAAAAGATCAGTATAAGCACAATATGTAATCAAGAGGAGAAATATACATATCACAAAATTGACCTTGAATTTGTATCAATAAATGAAAAACAATACCCATACCATAATTCCCCTTTTTACCATTAAAAAGAGATCGGCTGTGATCATTAGCCAATTATAAACAACCCCTTTAAATGAAAACAAAGATTTATAAACAAGATGGGAATTAGGACGTCGCTCATTCCAAACTGCTTCCTGCTGGAAGGGGGCGCTGTTCATACCATGGGGATCATGACAAAACTCAGAAACCTGTATAAGTCCATATTTTCGGGGTCTATAAGGCTGCATCATCTTAGCTGTCTCAATTGTTGGAACACCTGGTCCACTGCTTCCGGGGGTCTTGGTTCGTCAAACCACAGAAGCCTGGAAGGAATCCTCAGCTTTTCATTTTCTGTAGACACATAAGTAAAATCTCCTTTCCCAAGTAACATAATCTTATACTTAAATTTTGAAGTCAAAGCATTTTTAAAAGATAGAAGGCAGATTAATTTAGCAGCATTTATAATCAAGTGTACTTTAGTAGCAGTTCCCTCCTGAGCAAGCAAAAAACTGAAAAACACAATAGCATACAGTATCCAGACTCTCTGTGTATTTTCCATCTTTACGTGGCTTATTTATTTATCTATTATTACTTTATTTATTTTACTTTTATTTATTTTTCTTTGAGACAGGATTTCTCTTTGGAAATCTGCCTGCCTCTGCCTCTGGAGTAAATCCTACCGGCGTGTGCCACCACAATGCCAGCTTTTGTATTTATTTACCACTTTGCCGTTTCATTTTCTCTCTCAATCTCACGTATATTTATAAACACACTGTAAACCTTTAGAGGCTTTCCTTTATCCAAGTCTGACTTTACAGTAAATCTTTATGTTTTTCTGGCCATGTGTCTTATCTGTTAAACCCGCTGCTGTTTTAAACTGACATTTTTTTTTCAAGATGGCGGGCGTAAGCATGATTCCAGCTTACCGCCTCAGTCCATGCTGACATCCAGCAAATGCTGCCACTTCCAGCTGTACGTACACACCTTTCAGTCGTTAGCAGAGTCTCTTAAAACAACCTTGCTGGTTTTTTTTCTTTTTATGCCAAGTCAGGAAGACTCCATTAAGCGTGCCGCGTGAATCTCGGCTTGTGGCTAGCAAAACACCTGAGAAAAATGCTGCTACCAAAATTTTGTGCTTCTCTCTGTTTCTAAAATTCCTTTAAATCTTTTGTTATTTTGCGTGGAAATTCAATCCCGCTCCTGACAACCATTTTGTTATGAGAAGCTTTTTCTTTTGATAGGGGCCTTCCCACCAGCCTGGTTCTAGAGCCGCATCAGTCCCAAATAAACACACAGGAGGCTATATTAATTATGAAGCTGTTGGCCTTGCTTGTTTCTTACTGGCTAGCTCTGACTTAAGTAATTACCCCATAATTGTTAATCTAAGTATGTCTCTTACCGGAGAATAGTTCCGGGATCCTACCCCATGGCGTTACATCTCGAACTCTCCTGTGTTTCTCCTTCCCAGAATCCTCCTGGACTCCTAGCCCCACCTGTCTAGATTCCTATTGGCCAGACAGTGCTTTATTGACATATACACAGGACTTCCCCAACACTTTCTAATCCTCTAATGGCCTTCTCTGGACAGGGGTGGGGGTGGGGAGTTAGAATAGAAAAATACCTTCTGCAGATGAGGTATTAACAAATATTTATTGCTCCTTTGATTGCACTTCATAAAGTAATGGGAATTTTCCAAAGGTAAGAAATGCTTTTTGTGGGGGAGATGTAGCCAATGGAGAGAGCTCTAAGGTACAAGAGGTGCTGAATATTTTGGAACTAGAAGCTGAGGCACAGCCACATGTGTGTCACTGGGCAGGTGTGGAGGGAAGAAACCCTGTGGCTGGGTCAGGGACCAGCTGCTGGTGTCTTGAGGAAGACACTACGTTGATCTCTGTGTCAAAGGGAGGCAGTAAGACCTGGGTTGTGCCTCTGTCTCTTCTGGAGAACCTGACAACTATTTCCTGACAGCACCCAGGTCATGTTCCCGCCATCGCCAGTCACATCACTGAGCCTTTGTGTTCAGTGTTCCCTTGTGCTGCTCCACCAGTGACCCGATCCACTCTGAAGTGTTCTCCCTGGCTTCCTCCCAGCTGACAAGGGGCTCATAGCCCAGATCTCGCTGAGCTTTCTTGTAGGAGAAGGTGAACACAGTATTTGAGAGTGTGACCAAGTGTCGGTTGAAGGGAGGCTGGTAGTTGTAGACTGGACGCAGCAGGAAGCTCACCAATTCCAGCAGGAAGCCAAGCCAGTACAGCAGGGCCACAGGAGGACTCCAACTGGAATCAGGGCGGAGGCCCCAGTCCTTGCTCAGGGCATAATTTAAATCATCATAGCTTTGGTAAGGGGTGTCATCTGAGATGTAGTAGAACTGTCCTTGGATGTTTGGTGACTTCCTGGGGTCTTGTAGGCCCCTGGCAGCCAGAATGTGTGCCCAGGCTGCATTACTCACATACACTGGGTTGACTGTGGAGAATTTTCCAGTAACATTCAGAATACCATTATTTTTGATGGCCCTAATCATTATCCCTGAAAGTAATGAGCTTTTTTCCCCATAGATGTACATAGGCCTTAAGGCACAAGTATGCAAAGTGCCACCATTTTTCAGGGTGGACCCATTGGCTGCCAGCACTGCCTTCTCAGCCATCTTTTTGCTGTATGGGTATGGATCAGACCATGTGCTTTCATGCTGTTGTTCCTCATGGCCATTTAGGACGATTTCCTTGTAGGAGTTGGGCCCCGCAACATCAATTGAGCTGGTGTAGATGAAGGCTGGCACACTAGCCTGGACACAGGCCTCCAACAGGTTCAGGGTACCTAATCACAGACAACACACTGTCAGTGTCAGGAGGTGGATAAGCCAGCAGATTTACCATGTGCACAGCTTCATGACTGTTTCCATCTTCTAGTCTAATAGAGAAACCTTTACAGATCAGCATGCATTTCCTGCTTCCTGGATACGCAGCCACCATGGCATAACCTGGGGACAACAGGTGGATTCCAGACAGCAAGAATCTCCAGGTTTTTGTGTTCACAGCCCTAAGAGTGTTTGTATGCAAAACTGGGTGTAATTGGGTTTCCTTTTATTTTCAAAGGCACCTAAGGTTTCTTGTTTATCCATTCCTAATGTGTCCATGAGATACTTATAATTTAACCATATAAATTCATGCATGCTTCTTAAATGTACAAAAGCAGATCCTATTCTTAGACTATGTACAAGAGTAGTTCTTTTTAACTCAGAACTGTTTAAGAATTAACATCATGCAAGCTCAACAGAGTTGTGTTCATAGCTACATTTTTTTTGTCATTTGGTAAGAATCCAAACTGTCACAAGGACAACTAGCCTGAGTCAGGGAAGAAGTGATTATTGGGTTTGGAGAGAAGTAGAGCCACAGCTGTGTCATTTTTTGTATAAACAATGTGAAAGCATTCTTGGTTCTATCTATGACTTTATTTACTCAGTTATTCAAAGGAGAGGTGATAAATATCCCTTCTAATTTTCATTCTGGAACCCAGAACTGACTGTTCTCATCTGTTCTTCTTAGTAGAAAACTAAAAGGGACTGTGTGTTCCCTGATGGGAATCCTAGTAATGGCAGAACATTGTGAGGCCCCATGCTCTCTCAGAATAACAGCATTCAGAGTATTCTAGTCTAGGTCTGGACCATGGGAGGCAATGGGTGAATGGTTGTCAACTGCCTGGAATTGGGGTCTAGTCTCCTTGGAATGGAATCCTTGGCATAGAGGACAATGGAAGAGCTTTCCTTGAAGTTGGAAAGCTTTACATCCTAGGCCTCCTACTTTCTACCTGCTGTGACTCAGCCATGTCATAGCCCTGAGTAGTTCCATCTGGGTCCAGTGAGCAGAGGCAGTAGACTGAGAGTCCAACAGGTGTTCTGTGTTGAGAACAACCCGTCCTCATCTGGACTGACATTTTCAACTCCCCGCCTTTCACCTTCTTTACAGATACCTTACCTTTCACATTGATATCTATGATGGTCTGTCTGGGAATGATACCCCAGACGTCAATGGCAGCAGCAGTGTGGATGACAACGGAGATGCCCTGGCAGGCTCTCCTCAGGCACTGGGCATCCAGAATGTCACCCTCCATCACTGTCACCTTGGTCTTTGTCTGCAGCTCTGTGTAGAACACAAGACAGGTCATTGGGAAGCTTGTCTGTGGGCTGGGGTGGTCCCTGTACACAGGTGTCAGTTACCAAGGTCATCAAGAATCGTCATTGTGGGCCGCGCAGTGGTGGTGCACGCCCTTAATCCCAGTTCTCCGGAGGCAGAGGCAGGCGGATCTCTGTGAGTTTGAGGCCGGGCTGGACCGACAGCCTCCAAAACAATACAGAGAAGCTCTGTCTCATAAAACCAAAAACAAAAAACAAAAAAACAAAAAGAATTGTCATAGTGGGGGAAATGTGAGGAAGCCTAATATATGGAAGGAAGGAAAAGCAGATTGGGAAACAACCAAACATGTCTGGGGCATGAAACTTGTTCAAGAGAGTGGTGGGAGGCTTATCCATTCATCAAAGAGACTCCAGAGGTAACAGGGGATGGGGGGGTGGGTCTGGGTAGAGGTGACATTAACAATTAGAGTGTCTATTCTAGGGATATGATTGGGAAGTCCCCATTCCTATCAGTAGGAGCAGAGAAGAAGTCACACATGTATGAACGTTAGGTGTGTCGCCCTCTTCCCCTCATGCACCATCCCCCTCCCCCCATGCCAGAGTCTGGTATTTTCTGGGTCTGTGTTAAGCACGAAAAGAATAGTTAACAGTACAGTGTCAATATCTTTGGGTTTTCTGAAACCCACAGGTAGCACTGCCTATTATTTTGTCACCCAACTCACAAAATGAACTGTGTGCCACATGCGGTCTTTACCAGTGCCCTACATTTTCTTTGGCTTATTAATTTATACCCAACTTTACGACTAACTTCCTTCCTTCCTTCTATCCTTCCTTCCTTCCTTCCTTCCTTCCTCCTTCCCATTCTTCCTAGAGACTGGTCCTCTGGATCCTACTTGATAGACGAGGAAAGTGAGGCTCAAGAAGTCTGGGACACAGTTATGGCTACCCTGGCTGAGGATACTTCACTTGTACTGTCTCTGCCTGTGTCATGAGCCCATTCTCTAGGGTGGCATGGAATTAATTTTATAGAGACAGATTAAAGTCATTCCACTGAACTGAAGTTGCCAAGGAAGCCAAGGAGCAGCAAGAATGGCAGGAGAAATCCAGGCCTGAAGCAGTATCTCCAGAGACACACATAGAATGGCTTGCCCCTAATTCTCTACTAAGTGTGTCCTATCCAGGCTCCCTCCTCTCATCATGTAACCCTAGGAAAGCCCTGAAGTAGAGGCAAGCAAGAAACTGCTCAGGAGGAAGCAGGTACACGCCTGAGGGTTGGATTCTCGGATTGTGACCCTATCTGCCCATTCTGCCTTTCTTCCCCTTTGCTACTGATTTGGACAAGCTGGCACAGGGATGTTGCTGTGACAAGACAGGAGGGATCTAGACCTGTATTGAAATAGACTGTCATCCATGAGCTACTTGGGGTCCCTGAGATCCGAGGAGAGGTCTCTTCAAGTGTTTTCCGGTGTAGCCATAGCTGAAATCTTATCTAGGACACCTGGGTGTGGCAAACATTTTCACAGCAGCATGTTGGAGTGTTGCTATCATGTGAACTGTGTCAGAGAGAGAGGAGACCCAGAGAAGCGCCTAACCACACTGAACATTAACGTATAAAGGCTGCAGATAGACTTCCTGGGCTTCAATTCAATTTGCTCAGTTTGGCTACGGTCTTTGGGTAAACCACTTAATCTCTGTTAACTATTTACAGGAGGAGAGGACAGAGTCACTAACTGCATTTCACGAATGTTACACAGAGTTAATGAGTTGTCACCACAGCATGTGCCGCAGAGCCCGGCACAGAAAGCATATTTACAGGAATCTCCACATTTACCTTTATGCGTGGCCTTCTCTATCCATTACCCCAGACAGTACTCACTATGGGACTGTTCCTCCAAACCAAGCTTTGACTATTTACAAATATTTCTGAGACATTGGGATTATAACTAATAGAATTGGCTGTGTGCTAATGGGTTTCTGGAAGCATCCTTCAAGCTGATAGAGGAGGAAATTGACATTGGAAGTAGTCAGAGACAAAGAAGTGGCATAGAGGGTGGGTGTTGTATCAGGTGCTATGGAGGACCCTGCGTGCAGGGCAGGTCCCTAGGTGGTGTGCATTTACACTTGAAGCTGAGGAGGTGGCAAAGAAGTAGCTTGAGTCATACACAGACAGTGGGAAACACTGAAGACTTTGGGGCTAAGAACTGGCCCCTGGACAAAATAATGGAGTTTAAGTGAGGGACCTCTGTCTTCTTCTGTGATCCTCACTAGTCATATGATGTTGCTATAGTCATGTTTCTTTTCACAACTCAAAGTCCTTGCTGTCCAGGTGAGTGAGTATTCTTTCCTACTTTCCCTGAAAGTTTCTTTTAATGACCTGGGGGTCGAATAGGTGATAAAATATTCCATGAGATCAGGTGGTCCAGTTGTACCTGAGAGAACAAATTGGCAAAGGAGTAATGGCCTACCTCAGTGAATTCTGCAGTCTTAGTCTTAGTGATGACAAATTCCAGTGAGGAATGGGGAGAAACATGCATGAACAATCCAGGTGAGGTATGGACAGTCCTGCTCATGCTGGCTTCATGTCGGTCCCTTGGTATACTTCATGCATTTGCTCAGAAATTCTCTTTCTCAATCTCATTCTCTGTATCTTCCTGTCTGCCTGTCCCTGCTCTCTGTACATTTCTCTCCCTTTCATATCTTTTTACTCGTTTTATTTGACCTCTACCCAAGATGCTAAATGAATGACAACCCCCCCCAACAGAGCAAACCTGACGGAAACAAACAACTAGACCAGTAGCGATTAGGAGAGACTGGGAGCTAGTGTTTGAACCCTCCAGCTTAATGATCTTTTTGGATATTACCCAGCAACTGGCAAGTCCACTTTTAAAGAACTACAGGAAAGGGAGAGAGAACCCATTCATCCGAACTCAGTCTTCCCCACCTAGACAGTGTCCTTCGTGCTGTGTGGTCTGTTTCCTCCTGATGAATGTGGACATGGAGAAGTGCTATGGCTCCAAGTGTTTTTATGTACTGGACAAGGGAGGAGCCCTCCCTGAACCTTGACATCGGTTGTTATGCCATTACATGCCAAATCCTCAAGTTGACTTACTGAAGAATTCCTCCCTGGTTTCTGGTCTGAACACCTTGTCCAGGAGTCTGACCTCTTCCAGATCCTTCTCCTGTACCAGCAAGTGGATAATCCTTTGCCCCAGAAACCCTCCAGCCCCTGTCACCAAGCAGCTCCATCCAGGCATGGCCAACACAGGAAACAGATCCAGCGAGGGCAGCGGGTAATGTAGGGTGATTCTGGAGATGGCTAGAAAGAGAGAGCCGGTGGTTATTCATGCAACCTCTTATAACAGAAATTGTAAGACATGGGGAAATTTCTCCATAGGGCCAAGCAATATATTTCAATGTGTACCCTGAAACTGTCAGACTCACAGGGTGTAATTGTGTCCCAAGATTTCTCCTTTACCCAGATGCCTGTTGCAAACCCATATTTCATCCGTGCTTCCAAAATTGCCACAGACTTACCATACATAAAATAAGGACATCTGAGATTTTCATGATCCCCCATGGAAGGCCTCATCCTACCTGGGGAGTGGATGGGGGGTCGGTGAGTGGCATGGGAGGATGGGAGGGAGAGGGAACTGGGATATATATGTAAAATAAGATTGTTTTTAATTTAAATAAAAAGATAACAACGTCTGGAAAGGTTCTGGAAAAAGATACCTGTTCTGTGAACTTTGTCTTTATCGCACCGTCTTTTCCACTTAGCCTCCACTGAGCTATTTTGGTCTAAGAGGACCTCCTCAGGGAACACTGCTCGGCTAGAGACCACACCCTTCTCAACCAACACCCAAGGAAAAAAAATGGCTCAGCTTATCCTATAAAGCCAGTTTAAACAATTCAAGTCTGTAACTCTATCATCTCTGTGTTTCCAGGTCACTGAACCTGTAGAGGTTTCTGGGGGTATTCCCCAAGGGCATAGAAACTCCTCACCTTCATGCCTCACCTTTTGTAGTCAATAAAGTAAACATTTCCCTGAGTTCCATGAACTGCTTTTATAGCCTTATCATCTCTTATATTTTAATGTTTTAGTGTCAAATTAATGACCTGAGTGCCTTTTATCTAGTCCAGGAGGCTACTTACCCACTTGGGGGATAACCTAGAGTCAGTGTTTGCTAGGTAGAGACTGCCTTCTGCAGCTATAGGTCCTGGACTAACCTTAGTGTGTTCGCCACCGCACAGCTTTTAAAAATTACATCACTCAGCCAGCTACTCCACAATCCATTTGGATAACACAAATGAAAGAATTCCTTCACTTCACACATTCCTGCTTCTACCATTTCTTGCTATTGCCTTTCCCTTTAATGGAATATGTTTTTGGTGACCAAGAGACAGAAAGATAACCCCTGTAGTCCTTCTGTAATTTTACTTGGAGGCACTGCTGACGGCAGAGGCCTGAGGTTAAACACATGGAGTTCTGAACTCCATCCTGCCTTTTTCTCACCCACAGCTCTGGTCCTTTCCTTTCATGCCAGGGATTTTTTGCATGAGTCTGACTCAACATTCTCTGCTAATAATGACCAAACAATGGAATGTTTCACCCTTTCTTATTAGTTTTTGTGTTTCTGTGCACACAGGGACACTCTTCTCCAGGTGCTGTAGCCATCTCTAAAGTGCAGTGATAATTTTTAATAAATGATCTTGAGATGGGACCTACAGGACGAGAAAAGGAATGAAGAAAGGGCTACCTACAGCTGTGTGCTTCCCAGGCACCTCTCAGGATATAACAGTAATATATTTGTTTCCTCTAATATATTGAATTTTCTCTGATATATTGGTATTATATATCAACAAAAGAGGAGGGCAACTACCCATGACAGTGAGCAATCAATTTCTGAGAATCACCTTGCTATCTTAAGCAGGAAGGGTTTCCTTGGGCAACACTGAAGAAACTGGACTGAGACAATGATAACTTAGATCACATCTTGACATACGTGGCTTAATTATGTTTAACTGTGGCTTTCTCTGTTTACCATAAGCTCATAGGAATACCACAAAGATGGACTTGGGGTCACTGAACACTCTGATCTGTTTTTCTCCCCCCCCCCCCCGAGCCATGTTGAAGATACACACACACACACACACACACACACATTTTTAGCAATTACTTGCCTCTTTAATTGCTATGTTAGGTTGGCTGCTCCAGTCCACCGTTCATGCTTTTAGTGTAGAAGTTCTGGTTATAGAATGCTATAGTTGATGGTAGATGATACCATTTACAAATAGCGCGTTTGGCAGTTAGTGATTGTATAGCTAGATAGCTGGTGTGTTTTAGTTAAAGGGTATATACAGGAACAGAACCAAGAGGATGTCTGTGTGTCTCTCTGTCTGTTTGTCTGTCTGTCTATCTATCTCTATCATGTATCTATGTCTCAGATATTTTTATTAAATCAGCTTTAAAATATTAAGAACAGATAAATCATACTTCAGAAACTAGTGATTACTTGGTCCTTAAGGCTAAATGCCTCAACAATTGGAATACTTCCACAATAGCCGTTACTCATTACAGGGAGACAAACTGTACTTACTCAGCCACAAGGCAGATGTGTCAGCAGTCACAACCTGGAGTTGGAAATGGGGAAGGTTCTTGAGACCCAGATGGTTCCTAGAGCACGATGCAAGCTTGGAGAAGCTGGTTTCTGCTATCTGCAGAGAGGCCAGCAGCAATCAACTCAGATGCAAGGGGGAAGCAAAAGCAGCAACAGATCAGATGTTCTCCCGACAGGACTTTTTATTATGCGGGCTGCTACCAGAGGTTCCCTCCCACAATTAGGGTGGGGCCTCCCACAGCAGTCAAGGTAATCAGGATACTTCCTTGAGTGACAAATTGACACTAAAACCAGTCATAATTAGGTGTCTCCTGTGTCAGAAACAGGTGAGGGGAACTTCTTTTGGGGGAAGGCTACTCCTGAACTAAAGAGAACATCTTTTGCACCTAAAGGTACAAAAGAAAATAGATTTCATTAACTTAAAACGAAGCTAAAACATCTTGTAGCAAGGGGTCCCCATAAGACTGGGAAGGTCCCTTACTTGTCCTATGACATCTGTTTTTTTTATCTTTAACTATAGATAAATCTAACTTTGAAATGCTTTTTAATAGTGATGGTCCGATCCTGTTAGGATTAAGGGTGGAGCTAGGCACAGTGCTTCGAAGGCCACAAGTGTGAACAGCAAGAAGTTAAAGTAGCTGTGTTTGTTGACTAGGAGACAGCTCGGAGGCAGGTGGCAGGGGAGGGGGACAAGCGGGAGAGCACTAGGATTCCTAGGATTCAAGAGAGTACAAGAGGGCTGGTGGTTGTCTTTGCACTGACCCCTTTTAGGTTAGGTACATTTTAGAGCCTGGAGAAGGTTTTCAGACTGAGATTAAATTGTGAATGTATGACCATGACCACTGGTAGATGTCTCCTGCTCCAGTAGCTAGTTGGAAGATGTCACAAGTATTTTACAAGGGGTTTTGATGTATTCATGCTACTGTGCACACGGTTGAGTTATTTATCACCAGGAGGTTTTTCACCAAGTTGTGCTGTGCTTAAATATGCCAAAGGAGATACTACAAGTGATACTACAGAAATATAGTATAAAACTATAGATTACTTGCAACAGATTTCACACTTCAAAGAAATGAGCAAATCTATAGAGACACTTAGGTCTTCTCCCTGCTTTTGCTTTTATAAACATGTATGCTTTGACACTAGGTGATTATCACTATACAATTTATATGTTTATTGGGTTGATACCTTAATTGTTACTTAGTGACTTTTGTTTTCTTCTTAGGATTTTTATATCAATGTCTGTGTCTCTTATGCCATTGTAGGTATCTCTTCTACTTCTGCAGCTGAATTCTCTCCGCTGTTCAGACATGTTTTCCTTGCTGGCTCAGGATCATGCTCTTTCCCACATGGGCTTTTGGAGGCTTCAATGCATCTACTTGGGTCATTTTCCCTTCCTCTTACAATTGTGGAATCCCACAAATCTACAATCATGCAGGCCAATGTCCAGACAGGGTATTGCAATCAGATATGACCTTTCTCAAACATTATATACCTTCTGGTCTACAGCTACACCCAGGTTAATTGTTAGTTAATAGCTGTGCTCTCATTTGGGTTACTACACTTTTCCTGACTGGCTTCCTCTCCTCAGAGAATATTGAAAAGGATAAGGGGAGAAATGGGAGTAAATTAAAAGGCACAATGTCAGCAGAGGCCCTGCAGAAATGAGATGCAACCATGAAAAATGGAAAGAGTGGAATTAAATCCCAGATGGGGTTGTCTTCCAGATTCTAGGCTGAGTAGAAACACATGCTTCATTGAATCTGCTTTGTTCCTTTTAACCTTCCAGGAACTTAGGTTTATCTTTATTGTATAGATTTTAAGACAGAAATTTGGGGCTATTAATGACTAAAATACCTGTCACAAATATATCTAGGTGTGTTCTAGAATCTTCCAGGACACTGACATTGGAGGTAGTGGCTGAGACTTTCTCCTACTTCTGGCCCCCACTCTCCAGGGCCATTTGTTAAGGAGTACACAGTTTCCCATGTACTCCTCAAGGTTCTGGGAAGCCTTGTGTGTAAGTATAGGTAGGCAGAGAGGAGGCCAATAGAGTTGGAGCTCTGCCAAGGAGGGCAGTCTGCTCTTCAGGACTGCTTTCCCTATAAAAGGGAAGTGCAGGCTGCAAGGTATAGTGGGAAGGTGAGGCGTTTCACTTCATTCTCTCCGGTGAAGTGAACTTTCCATCAACCCAATAGTGGGGGTGGAGAGGAAGATATCTCATATATGTCATAGAAATGGGAATCCCTGCTTCCTATCTTGGAGGTGTGAAATGAGGTAATTGATGTCAATCATGTAGTTAGTGTCTACCTGCTTGGTTAAGCCCAATCTCAAATTCATACTTCCTGTGAGTAAATGTCAGTTCTAGGTTCCATTTGTGTTTGGAAGGGCCAACCCTGGCTATGGAAGGGAGATCATAACAATGCCAAATAACAGAAAGATGCTACTTCCAGATAAGGTATTGCAATATTTATTTCTATTTCTGTTGAGCTTCATAAAGCAATGGGATTTTCTCAAAGGCAGGATATGATATAGAACTTGAGAGTGCAAAGAAAACCAATACTGAACTCTATGTGACAGGAAATTGCAATTGCTGAAGCCTGTTGTCACAGGTCACAGCAGCTGAGGCACAGCCACATGTGTGTCACTGGGCAGGTGTGGAGGGAAGAAACCCTGTGGCTGGGTCAGGGACCAGCTGCTGGTGTCTTGAGGAAGACACTAAGTTGATCTCTGTGTCAAAGGGAGGCAGTAAGACCTGGGTTGTGCCTCTGTCTCTTCTGGAGAACCTGACAACTATTTCCTGACAGCACCCAGGTCATGTTCCCGCCATCGCCAGTCACATCACTGAGCCTTTGTGTTCAGTGTTCCCTTGTGCTGCTCCACCAGTGACCCGATCCACTCTGAAGTGTTCTCCCTGGCTTCCTCCCAGCCGACAAGGGGCTCATAGCCCAGATCTCGCTGAGCTTTCTTGTAGGAGAAGGTGAACACAGTATTTGAGAGTGTGACCAAGTGTCGGTTGAAGGGAGGCTGGTAGTTGTAGACCGGACGCAGCAGGAAGCTCACCAATTCCAGCAGGAAGCCAAGCCAGTACAGCAGGGCCACAGGAGGTCTCCAACTGGAATCAGGGCGGAGGCCCCAGTCCTTGCTCAGGACGTAATTTAAATCATCATAGCTTTGGTGAGGGGTGTCATCTGAGATGTAGTAGAACTGTCCTTGGATGTTTGGTGACTTCCTGGGGTCTTGTAGGCCCCTGGCAGCCAGAATGTGTGCCCAGGCTGCATTATTCACATACACTGGGTTGACTGTGGAGAATTTTCCAGTAACATCCAGAATACCACTATTTTTGACGGCCCTGATTATTGTGACAGAAATTAATGGACTTTTCTCTCCATAGATGTACATAGGCCTTAAGGCACAAGTATGCAAAGTGCCACCATTTTTCAGGGAGGACCCATTGGCTGCCAGCACTGCCTTCTCAGCCATCTTTTTGCTGTATGGGTATGGATCAGACCATGTGCTTTCATGCTGTTGTTCCTCATGGCCATTTAGGACGATTTCCTTGTAGGAGTTGGGCCCCGCAACATCAATTGAGCTGGTGTAGATGAAGGCTGGCACACTAGCCTGGACACAGGCCTCCAACAGGTTCAGGGTACCTAATCACAGACAACACACTGTCAGTGTCAGGAGGTGACCGAGGGGTCCACAAGATTCTTGTTGTCTCCAGTCTAATCCCAGCTCCCTGGTGCATTCTTTGCTGTTCCCAGATCAGCAGGACCAGGGCATGGGCACATGAGTAGTAAAAAAGGAAAGGGGTGACGTCTGCTATCTGGGAGCCAAGGTTTCTAACCTTCCAGCCTTTACAGATCTTTTTTTCTTTCTTTCTCTGTCTGTAACCTTTGATCCTGGTGAGGAAGAAAGGTTCCTACTGTGCACTTTGGCAGCATAGCTTTAAGAATGAGGATTTGCTGCTTACATCTTTTAATTATTTTCTATTGAACCTGTTGGGGAACTGAAAAGGAATGTGTGTCTACTGCTGGTCATTCCTATACTGGAAGAACACGGTAGACACAATGCACACCTGCAGATCCTGGAGGAGAGGCAGGTGTATCTTGCCTCGAGGAAGGAAGGAAGGTCTTGGGCAAGCAGTTGCTGCTATTATTATAATTCACTCATTTATTAACATTAAAATGCACTCTGCAACTTGCTTTCCTGGAGAAACAACTTCATTGCCTTAAGTTAAATATATTTACCAATTAAATTTGGGCTTTACTTACTAATGGGGGGTGGATGATCATTATTGTGCAACATTTTCTCAATCTGTAATAATATTTTCAAAATATTGCCTTAATCACTGTATGTGTCGTTTCTTTTCTCCTGTTGCTGGAAAACATAATAGGTAATCGCTCTAGGTGAGAGATGATCAAGGAATACCAGAGGCTTTTGACACCTCTGGTATGCCTGGGCCACATCAGGGAGGTATATTAGAAACTAGACAGGATACTTTTGAGATGTTCCTGGAAATTCTAAATCAATTTTTTTCTTTTGTAAATGTCTCTTGGAGTGCCCAAAATGAAAGTCAACATAAGGAACACATAGCAGGACTTTGTAGGGGTTGTAATGGTGATAGCAAGAATGACCCTTGATGTTTAGAGTGAGGATATTACATAGAAATCACATGAAAAATTATCTATTTCACCATAACTTGTATTAAAAAGCCATAATACAGAAAGGCCCACCAAGTAAAGAGAATCACCTACGTCCTCCAGAGGAGACCGATTCACAGTGGGCTGAGAAGCTAGCATGAAAGACATGGGAAATAATGACTCCTAAGAAAACAAAATTGTCAGGGAAGTTCTGGATCATTCTTCCATGTCAGCCTCTGTGGAGAAGCTTTGCTGTGGACTATTCAGGGGACACCTTCCTTTAGATGGGCAGGGTGGTTCTCACAGAACTAAAATAACACAGACTGTGCTGGCTAACACTTGTCAGGTCTGGATCTGGCCTCAGACAGGAACAGTGTAGATGGAAATTAAGGATTTGGAGTTGAGTTGCACTGGCATGGAGGAGAACAGCTTTTCTAGCAGTTGGAAAAACAGGTGTGTGACTTTAAATCTTCATTGTCTTACTGTCTCTGGGTTCTTGATCATGTTCTTTCCCCTCTCATCCTGTTTTCCTCACCGAAACTGTTGAGACTAGGGGCTGGAGGGATGGAAAACGTGGTTAAGAGTACTAGCTGCTCTTCCAGAGGATCTGAGTTCTATTCCAAGTACCCACATGGCAACTCACAACCTCTGTAACTCCAGTTCCAGGGGATCTGATGCCCTTTTCTTACCTCATGGGCAGCCAGCATGCAAATGGTGCTCAGGCATGCATTCGGTCATAAACTAACAATAAAATAAACATTTAAAGAAATATCGAGACCAAAAGCTATGGGCTCTGCTGAGAGAGGTGAGCAAGCATAGAAGATGTTTCAAAGTAGCCCTCCTCTCAAAACGTGTTCTTCTGTTTTCATTCCCCTCTCACTCCATATCTTCCTGAGTTACTGTACCTTTCAGGTTGATATCTATGATGGTCTGTCTGGGAATGGCACCAAAGACGTCAATGGCGGCAGCAGTGTGGATGACAACGGAGATGCCCTGGCAGGCTCTCCTCAGGCACTGGGCATCCAGAATGTCACCCTCCAGCACTGTCACCTTGGTCTTTGTCTGCAGCTCTGAGGAACACAAAGCAGGCTGTGGGAAGCTTTCTGACACACTATCGGTTACCTAAGCCTTCAAGGGCAGTCAGGGTAAGGAGATCCCGGGGAGGAGGCCTTTCTGCTGAAGGAACAATGAATGCACAACAGTCAGAATGTAGCTTTTGCAGGGAAGGAGCAAGCACCCACTTCCTTTGTAGAAAACGAATCCCGTCAGTAAGATGTCATCCGTTCTTTGCACATGAAAACAGAGTTATTAAAGTGACCAGGGAGGTGGTGGTAGTCAAATGTAAAGAGGAAGAATTAGGATTTAATTGAGGGAGAATGGGGATTTGGACTGAAGGAGAAACAGGCAGAGTCCTGACATGGGAAGCTATAGTAGAGGTCTCAGGCTGCACATGTACAGGTATGAGAACATGAGATTAACATGGGTAAGCAACAGGATAATCAGCTTGTATCTTCCAGAGTTCTAGTGAAGAGGAACCAGAAGAGGGAAACCCAAAGATGGAAAATTCAGCCCTGCCCTGATAGGTCTTGGTGCTTTCTATGTCTGGGCTGTGTACGAATGAAGAGCTAGCTCAGTTACAAAGAGGAAAATTGAGCCACTTAGAGAGAACTTAGAATGGGTTCTAATGACAGGTTTGCTTGAACATCTGTCAGAACTGTGCACTGAACACAAGCCAGCCTCTTTGAAACCTGCACTGCAGACATGAAGTCAGGACTGTGGATAAATCAGTGAATAAATCCTCAAGCTTCTCTGATATCCACAGGATGACACTAGTAGTCACACCATCAGCTAAATTATCCCACAAAGTGAACATTGTGACACATGCAACCTACACCAATTCCTGGCACTGTCCTCATGGCTGAGCCTCTTTTTCTACTTCCCTGTGGGGTTATCATGAAAATGGGAAGACAATGCAGCTGGTGAATCTGAGCTTTCAACCCAGATTTTGCCCTTGTCCCGGGGGACAACAATATCAGCAAAGAATTACATGCTGCCTCAACAACATCTGCAGTGTTTTCTTTGTCAAGATGAAGGACGGAGAGGAATATGGGAAGGTCATTGGAGGAATTGGGGGGGTCTCTATTATCCCTCACCTGCCTCTGCCCTTTATACTAGCCTGTGCCTTTCTGTCTGATTCAGTCTGCTATCCTCTGTTTCCTCTGTCTTTCCTTCAGTCACAGATTCTACTTTCTTTTTAATTCCAACTCCATGAGAGAATGTTAAATGACTTTTCTCTGTAAGACAAAACAAGAAAAGGAACAGCCAGCCCCAGGACAAGTAGGAAAGGCAGCAATTCACTGCTGAGGTCTCCAACCCCATAACATTGCTGATTCTGTGCAACAGTAGACAAATATACAACTTTGCACATCTACACATCCATAACAGCACATTAAAAAGAGAACAGACGTGAGATTTCCAAGTGGGAAGAAGGTCACAGGCGGGGAGGTTCATCCCTTGCCGTCATGACCACCTTCTTTAGATCTGGGACAAGCCAGACCTTAGCCTCCCAGCAGCTGTGTGATCTGGTGTGTTTTATGCTGTGCTTTCATGATCCTTCCTGTGAGTGTGAGCATGGGAGAAGCCTTGTGCTCCAAGTGCTCCATATTTGCTAGACAGGAGCCCTGCAATGCCCAGTCTTGAGGGGAACAGTGGCCAATTCCATGGAATGCGAGGGTGACCCAGGCAGAGGGACAAACATGCCAGGCAGACAGAGCTTAGTGAGAATAGTGAGAAGTTTTATTAGAAAGGGAAACGGAGGTGGGGGTGTGTGTGAGATAGTGCAGGTTAAGAGACACAGAGATGGAGAGAGGGCAGAAGAGAAGAGAGAGACAGGAAAAGTCCTGTCTGCCCCAGGGCAACAGCAGGAATGAGACAAAGAGGGAGGGAAAGAGAGAGGAAAAGGGAGCTTAAGTGGACAGGGGTCTTTCTTTTAAAGGGGTCCTTTATACCTGTGTGCAGATTATGTAATCCCCGTGCTGGGGAAACTCACAGAAACACCTCACCTGACCAAGGGGGAGCTCATGGACCCCAGACTGACAGCTTGAAAACCATCATAGGACGGAACCAGGAACCCTGAATGTGGATTTCAGTTAGGAGGCCTGGGCAGTCTGTGGGACCCCTGGTAATTGAACAGCATTTATACCTAGTGTATGAATGGCCATTGGGAGCCCATTCCACATAGAGCAATACTCTCTCAGCCAAGACACATGGGGGAGGGCCTAGGTCCTGCCCCAAATGATGTGACAGACTTTGATGATCCCCCACAGAAGGTCTTACCTTTTCTATGGAGCAGAAGAGGGATGGGATGGGGGTCTTTGTGGGGCATGGGAGAATGGGAGGGAGAGGGAACTGGGATTGATACATAAAATAAGATCATTTCTGATTTAAATTAAAAAGAAAAAAAAACAGAATGAATTACCTGCTTCAAATCACCTGCTAATCATTGGTAAATCCAGAACTTGTGTCTTTGCCTATATGCAACGAAACATGCATACTCTTTGGGACACTGGCAGTGGAACCAGTATTTCTCCCTAGTGTGCAAATGGGCTTTGGGAGCCCATTCCCCATGGAGAGATACTCTCTTAGCCTAGATACACAGGGGAGGGCCTAGGCCCTGTCCCAAATGATATGACAGACTTTGAAGATTCCCCCATGAAAGACCTCACCCTCCCTGAGGAGTGGATGGGGGATGGGATGGGAGGTTGGTGGGGTCATGGAAGGAGGGGAGGGAACTGGGATTGATATGTAAAATAATATTGTTTCTAATTTACATAGAAATTTATTTTAAAAAAAGAAGCTCTGTCTGCCTGGCATGTTTATCCCTCTTCCTGGGTCACCCTTGGCCAACATGGAATATGCCAAGGTTCCTCTCAGCTTTATCGTAACACAGTCAGCATTCACAGAGGTCACACAGACAGAGCCTCTGGCTTTACTTACTACAGAATTCCTCCCTGGTTTCTGGTCTGAAGACTTTGTCCAGGGCTCTGACCTCTTGCAGCTCTTTCTCCTGCACCAACATGCGGATGATCCTCTGGCCCAGAAACCCTCCTGCTCCTGTCACCAGGCAGCTCCACCCAGGCATGGTCAACACAGGAAGGAGATCGAAGTGGGGTTGGGTATGATGCAGGTGACCCTAGGAAGGGCTGGAAAAAGAGGCCCCAATGAAAACAGTTTTCCAGTAATCCCTCGGATTCACTCTATCCGATTTTTGCAAACACTCTATGTCCTCACCAACACCAAGGAACAAAAGTAATTGTAGTGTTCCAACCTGCTGGACTGTTAAAAAGTGAATGAAAGGATCAGGATGACGGTGGCCTCAATCCTCTGGACCTGTGTTTTATGCTCTGGTCACTTGATTTATCATACCTTGACTCATGACAACTTTGGGGTCATTATTTATTCTTTTCTGTGATCCTTCCTCCCAATTGACTAATAAATATCATGTCCTTTATTCTTAACACAGGAAGAACAGTTAGTTTCAAGGCTATATTGTGATAAAGACTTTATTTTGTTTGGACATGCACACTTCTTACAGGATTATTGATGACACATGAAGGACCAGTAGACATAAAATACTAAAACTTAAAGAAAACGAGGGGCAAGGTGGTGCATGTCCTTCATTCCAGCACTCTCAGACTAGGCAGTCTTCATGGTGAGCTCCTGGATAGACAGAGCTGCATAGTGAGACCCTGTCTCGAAAAACAAAACAAAAATAACTAGAATTACTGTAGGCAACCAATCACTAAGTTGAACCTAAGGGTAATTATATGAAGGTTTTTTTTTAAAACCAGAATTTGAATTCATTTCATGAATGTCTATAATGTAACCCAGTAAGCATTTACTGAGACTATGTTGTTTAATGTGCTTTATTAAGAAGTAAAGTCATACAAATAGTTATAAGCTAATAAACTTTATTAGAAAGTACAGGTACAGTGACTACTCTGTTTAGATTATAGGAAACAAAGGAGTGTGTGAGTCTGGAGTAGTTAGTCAGTAAGGCTGCCTGCGAAGATCAATGACAGCTTCAAGGACAGTGTAGCCTTGGAGTTGGAGCCTGTTCTATTCAAACAGAAAAAAAACCCACAAGAAAATACAGATGAAAAATCTCACTTAATGCTGTGGGGATGTGCTGTGTCTCTGCTTCAATAACTCTGAGAACCAAGGAAACCAGTTTTCCATTGCAGAGAAATTCCCAGCTGGGTTTTCTGTTAGTAAAACAACCAACAGTTCATACAATGGCCTGGAGTTCAGGATGGCAACTTAAACTGGAATAAATACATAAATCCCCAGATGCAGTGCCGGGATTTGTCCCATGCAGTAAGCAGGTCCCCTAAAGGAGTGTCAACCTTGGCAGATTTCCTTTTGTCTCTAGTTCTGAGTGTGACCAGAAATGTCCATCCTTGCTTGCATATGTTAGGAACTTTTGGTCATTAAGTAATTCACATAGATTCCAAAATCTCTGTCCCAAGACCTGTGGGCTCCCATTAAAGGAGGTGAATTAGTAGCAGCCACCTTCTTATGTGACTAATGTCACAAGAGAGATTGTACCCTTGTGCCACACTGGTTCTCGTCATGGAGGCTTGTCCTAGTTTGAATTGAAGATAGTAGGGGTACTTCTGAAGGCCACAGCTCAGAGGTACTCCAGTACCCTGCCATATGCTACTTAGGGCTTTCTACCTTTAACACAGATAGATGTGATCACACATCAAAATGGCCAGACTGATTGTTTGGGTCAGTCAATCCTCATGTGGATACCACACATACACAAAGACACTGAACATGTTTGCCAGCCCACAAAACTCTTCCCTGCCTTTTTATACAACAGTCTACTGTAGAGATGCCTACCTTCTGATTTGATGCATATTAAATTCTCATTTTATTCCCACATTCTGACAATATTTTTTTCTTCTAAGCTACTTTTGGTTCTTGGTATACGTTGAAATAACAATCAAAATTAAAATTAAGCTGTGTTCATAGAGTGCAAAAAACAGACTTGATTTTTCTCTATTTTGTCTACTCCCTTGTTTCCTTTGTTTCTTTTATTTTTATTATTTGCTTTCACTTATTGATTTGGACTTAATATCTTCCTTTCCTGGCATCTTGTGGTGTAAGCTTAGCTGATCATTTTCATGCTTTCTTTAACTGCAGTCCCCACTCAATGAAGCTGTCTCCTATTGTCCCAAGTAGTCCTTTCTTTAGCTCAGGTATTGTTTACTAGTGTGCTTACTCTATGGAAATGGGGAGTTTTCTAAGCTTTATTGCTATTGACTTTTAATTTAGTAGTCATGTGACCATAGCATGATCTCTGTATGATGCTGGCATTTTGAAGTTTATTGAGATTTTTTTTAAAGGATGTTTTCTGGAATGGTTGAGAATAACTTTAATTTGAAGAATTTGACATCTTATTTCGGACCACTCCCTTCCCATTTTCCTCTTCCACCCAGGTCCTGAATCCCAGAACTTCAAACACACTTGCTCAGGGAAGCACAACCCTGTACACAATGCAGCTATTACTTAAAGGTCTTTGGTCTTGATAACATCTTCAGGCTTTCTCAGCAACCATCTAAGTGAATTGGGCACCTTTGCCAGCCATATCTGATGTCAGAACCCTCCATTGCTTTTAAGACGGGGACAGTTCCTCAGCTGTAGCAGTGTCAGAGGCTGTTAGATTGAAGCTAATATTTCTCTGAGAATTGCTTTTATCAAAGGAGCTGGGAGAAGAAACAGTTGGGTTCCCACATAGATTTGATACATACAAAGCCTAAGAAAGCAAGGAAAGGAGTTGTCAAGAAACTTCTGTTTTCCTGGGGTATGAGTTTTCTGCATTCATCAGTTTTAATTGTACAGTTCAATGATTTCCAGTAAAATTTAGACTTGTATCACTACTATCATAATCAGGCTGTAGGATGCTTTTATAATCCCCACAAAGATCTCTCATGTCATATAGATATCAGTCCATATTCTCATCTTCCAGCTCTAGATAACCTCTAACCTATTTCAAAAATACTTCTAAAATGTCATCCCTTACCAGAGAAGCCTCTTTTTGCAGTAGATGCTGGTTAGTACAGAGACCTGCAATCTATCAATGTGTCTAGAGTAAGCCACTGTGGAGTGCTCAGGTTTAAATGGGACATTTATGTCACAATCTGTCTTAGTCACTCTTCTAATGCTTCAAGAAAACAACACAACAAAAGCAATTTATAAAGGGAAGTTTCTAACTGGGCTTACCATTTCAGAGGGTTAAAACCCATAATGGTAAAGGCATGATGGCAGGAACACTTGAGAGCTTACATCTTGATCTATAAACAGTAGGCAAAGAAAACTAACTGGAAATAGTGTGGGTTTATGAAGCCTCACAGCTTATCCCCAGTAACACATCCCTCAACAAGACCACACCTCCTAATCCTTCCTAAATAGTTCCACCAACTGGGGATTGGGTATTCATAAATAGGAGTCTATGGGAGTCATTCTCATTTAAATCTCCACATTCTATTCCCTGACTCCCAAAGGCTTTTGGCCGTTCTATAATGCAAAATACATTTAGCCCAACTTGAAAATTTTCCATCGTCTTTCAGTTTCAACACTGTTTAAAAGTTCAAAGTTCAAAAGCCTCTTCTGAGACTCAAGACAATCTCTTAATAGTAACCCTTTGTAAAAACAAGAAAGCAAATTACATTTTTTCCAGTGTATGATAGCATAGAAGATACAAAACCAGCAGGACAAACTCAAAATCTTGTAGCTTTAAGCCTGATGTCAGAGGATACAGATGGTTCTACCCTTCTGGCTTTGTTGCCTACAACATACACTTTCCTGGAATGGTTCTGTTCCCTCTTTACCTTGGCAAATGTCTCATGGCTCTGGCATAATCAACATTTTGGGATTTCCAACACAATCCAGGCTTCACTTACACAGCTTCTCACAATGGCCTCTCCAGACCTCTATGTAGGAACTTCCCCTGCCACTTGCCTGGCCTCAGAAGCTATGCTTAACCATGGAGGAAGATCCCATAATCCATTTACTTATGTATCCTTCATGATTCTAAATACAGAATCATATAGAGGATACTGCCATATTCGTCTGCCAACTTGGGGTGAATCATGACAACTTTGAGGATCACATTTGTAGCAGCTTTGAGTTTTGTTTGCTTTCTGCTTTTTAGGAACAGAAGATTTCTTAGGCCTTTTCTTTCCACATTCTGGAAGCTTAGTTGGGAGAGATTTTGCACCAAGGGCAACCCTCCCTTTGTCTCAACACATACCAGGCCTCTCCTTGAGCTCTTTATCTCTTTTCAGCGCAAGCCTTGGCTCTAACATTACATTTCCTGCTATTATTTTTTTCTTTTTCTTTTTTTCTACTTCTAATTATACATTTTATATTTCTTTTTTGTTCTACTTGCTCCTTTTTCATTGTAGGCCTACATAAATTGATATTTAATGACCACACAACAGAATTTAGGCTGTCTAGAGAACCACTTTGCCAAGGAAATTAGTCCATTCTTCTCAATTTAGTCTCAGGTAAATTCTTAGGAAAAAGGCTGAAAGTAGTCCTATTCTTTGCTGAAATAAAAGAAGAATGGTCCCTGGCCCAGATTTCAATGCTGCTGCCCTCTGAAACTTCTTGAGCTGGTCCTGCACAGTGTATGTTCCTCAGCATTACTGCCTCCTGAGCTTCCATTACATTCCAGTGTTGCAACACTATCCTTCTTTACTGTATTTTTACATCAAGAAAGCACAAACAGAGAAGATTTACTAAGTAAAGAAACATTTATGCTGGTACTGCTATTTTCTTTTTTTTTTTTTGGTTTTACGAGACAGGGTTTCTCTGTATTGTTTTGGAGGCTGTCGGACCAGCCCGGCCTCGAACTCACAGAGATCCGCCTGCCTCTGCCTACCAAGTGCTGGGATTAAAGGTGTGTGCCACCACTGCCCGGGCCTACTGCTATTTTATGCATTAGCTGGTCACAGAAAATAGTATTCAGTGTATGGAGTTCTTGAGACTTGTGAGAACATTTTCCCTCTTCTATGACATTTTTGAATGATTGTGTCTCTGTCCTCTATAGTTCTAGAGAGGCAAATTTGGGAAGGAGCAGTCTGTGATAGATTTTTAAGCTATTAGGACTAAATGGAATATTCTAAAATTAAAATATTCATTGATAACAGTGTTAAAGTCTCAGGATAGAATACTGGACAGACACATCAAGACTTACAGTCTGAACAGAGGTACAAGAGACTCCTGAGGAAACTGAGCAGGAAGTGGGAGGTGGGGGCCAATGAAGATGGCATGGCACCATAGAAGTCAAGTAAAAAAAAAAAGAGAATGATTTAGGTCAGAGAGATGGCTTAGTGATTCTGTGTGTACAGTGATCTTCCTGAGGACTCGACTCTGGTTTGCAGCACCCATGTCAGGTGGGGCACAACCTCCTGTAACTCCAGCTCCAGGGTATTCAATTCTTCTGGCCTTCGAGTATGTCTGCATACATGTATCACACACACACACACACACACACACACACACGACACATACATAAAATAAAATAAATTTTAAAGAAAGGAAGAGTGTCTCTAAGAGCAGAGTGCTGAATGTCACGAAGGCAGCCAATTCAAAAAGACAGAGTTGGCTATTGTCTGGATAATTTCAAGCTCATTAGTAAGAGCCATGTCTTCAAGGAGTTGGATTTAAATCCATTTGGAAATCAGCAGCAAATTCACCTGGGTTGGAGGAGCAGCTTTTTTAAAAAGTGAAAGGAATGAGCATACAAAACTCTTATTTAAGAATTTTTATGTTGAAGATCTCGGTTAAAAAAAAAAACTATTGTAGGCAATGGGGTCAAAGTTTTGTTATCATGTAGTGTTTAAATTTGAGCTATTCTTCTTACTGATATAGAGAATAGGAATTCATAAAAAAGAGAATATTGGCTTTGAGAACAGCATGTTCATTAGTAACTTGATAATAACAGCTTCCAGGAAAAGTTGCTCTGAATGTCTAGGATGTTTTGAATATGTGCTGGCTGATTTTTAAGTCAGCCTGATACAAGCTAGAGTCATCTAAGAGGAAGAAACTTTGCTAGAAAAACTGCTCCTATAAGATTTGGCTTTAAGCAAGCCTTTTGGGCATTTTCTTAATTAGTGATTGACATGGGAGTAGGAGGGTCCAGTCCATTGTGCTTGGGCTACCCCTGGGCTGGTGGTCCTGGGTTTTATGAGTAAGCAGTCTGAGAAAGCCATGAGGAACAAGCCAATAAGCAGCTCTCCTCTATAGCCTCTGCATCAGCTCCTGCTCTGTTTAATTCCTTCCCTGACTTCCTTCAGATTAGGAACAGTGATTAGCCCTTTTTTCCCAAGTTTGCTTTTAGCTATGGTGTTTCATCACCTTAACAGTAACCCCAACTAAGACAGAAATTGGTATCAGTATAGTGGAGTATTGCTGTGACAGACCTGACCATGTTTTGGGGAGGATTGTGGAAGGACTTTGAAACTTTGGGCTAGAAAAGCTATTGAGTGTTAAAAGTGTGGTGAGTTGTTCTGTGAGAGCTTGGAAGATAAGAGTGTTGTAAGAAATCCAGACAACGGAGGCCTGACTTATGAAATTCCAGTGAGAAATTTGATAATCTGTAGTTCTGGTTAGCTGGGACTGAAGAACTGGCTGTGATGAACAAGAGACCAGAACCACTAACGTAAAATCTTTGCTTGACTAATTGATGATAGGCAGCTGGAATGGAGAAATTATCAGTGGCTAAGACGAGATATGTGTCCTTGTGGTAGAAGCTCTGGGAAATGTTTCCTCAGAGTTAGCACACAGAATCTGTGTTCTAGAGATTGCTGCCAAGGCTGTTATCTTTTGCTGGCAGCTGATCTTTGAGGTAAAAAGTCCTGAGAAATGTTTCCTCAGAGTTAGTACACAGAATCTGTGTTCTAGAGGTGGTCAAGGGTGTGTCTTTTGCTGGCAGCTGGTTGTGATAGTGCTAAGGGTCACTAAGAAGGTACTGGTTTTAAAGACATGATAGGGTTATTGAGAATACCCAATGCATGACACACTGTGTGACAGAACTGGAGTCCCTGAAGAGAAACCCAAGAAAGGCCATTGACTGAAGGACAACCTAGTTGTAGCAAGAGGCCCCAGCATGTAGGAGATGCTGGTGAGATGACCATCAAGGACAGCAATGGCTGTGGAATGGAGCCTGTCAGAACTTAGGAGATAACTGTGTGTGATGCAGAGCAGGGAGTCAGAGAAGTGACCCGGGCTCTTCAGAGGAGCTCAGAAGATTTTCAGTAGATCTCAGACATTGAACACACTGAGGTATTTACACAGTTGGAGTTTGGGTTGATTGTGACTATACCCTGGCTCTTCTCTCTTGAAGTGAAAAAGTATTTCATTTATTTTTGATTTTGTAGGAACCCACAGTTAAGAGACTTGATATTTCGAAAGAGATTTTGGAGACCATTAATTTGAAATGGAGACTGAACATTTAAAGCATTTAAATTTGTAAAGACTGTGAGACTTTTAAAGTTTATAACATTTTATATTATAATATTAATATGAATATGATATTTTGGTGACAAGAAAAGAAAGGCTATACTTAATAAGTGTCTTAGGGTTTCTATTGCTGCAGTGAAGCACCATGACCAAAAAGCAAGTTGGGGAGGAAAGCATTTATTTGGCTTACATTTCCATATTGCTCTTCATCATTAAAGGAAGTCAGGACAGACACTCAAACAGGGCAGGAACCTGGAGGCAGAAGCTGATGCAGAGGACATGGAATAGTACTGCTTACTGGCTTGCTTCCTATAGCTTGCTTAGCCTGCTTTCTTATAGAGCCCAGGACCGCCAGCTCAGGGACAACATCACCCACAGTGGGCTGGTCCCTCCCCCATTAGTCACTAATTAAGAAAATACTCTATAGGCTGTATCTCATAGAAGCATTTTCTCAATTGATGTTCCCTCCTTTCAGATAACTCTAGCTTGTGTGTCAAGTTGACATAAGACTAGCCAACAAAATAAGTTGTGTGTTTGTGTGTCTAGTTGACTAAATTGTTGATTTTTAAATCAACTTGGCACAAACTAGATAGATAGAGAAGGAAACCTCAATTGAGAAAATGGCCATAAGATTGGGCTGTTATCAAACCTATTAGGCATTGTCTTAATTAGCGATTGATGGGGAGCCCAGTCCATTATGGGTGATGTCAACCCTGGGTGGTGGTCCTGAGTTCTATAAGAAAACAGTCTGAGCAAGTTATGAAGAGCAAGCCAGTAACCAGCACTCCTCCATGACCTCCGCATCAGCTCCTGCCTCCAGGTTCCTGCCATGTTCAGTTCCTGTCCTGACTTTAAATGAACAGCGATGTAGACGCGTAGGCTACATCAACATTTTGCTCCACAATGTGATTTTTGGTCATGGTGCTATATTACCACAAGAGTAACTCTAACTATGACAGAATGTTTGACTAAAGTATCTACAGCTCTTTTATCTGTAGTTTATTTACTTTTTCTGTTTTCTTTTGTTTTTGTTTGAGACTGGGTTTCACTGTAACACTTTGACTGACTTGGTCCTTATTCATCTTTTTAGCACAATAATAATTAGCATTTTATCCAACAGGTAATGGGAGCTTAATAAATTTTATTGAATAGCTTGACTAATGAATAGGAAGGTGGATGAATAATCAAGGAGGCTAGAATACTTTGCTGCTCTTATTAAAAGGATTTATTTTAGTTTTTATTATTAGCATCTGTATTTGGATATGTGTGTGTGAGTTCAGGTGTTTGAAGAACCCAGAAGACAATGTCTGATCTCCTGGAGCTGGAGTAACAGGTGGTTGAGAGCCATCAGACATGGGAGCTGGAAATCAAATTTTGGTCTTCTGAAAAAGTAATGCATGCTTTTAGCAGCTGAAACATCTCTCCAACCCCAATAATAGTGTTTTATTTTAAATTTGTACACCAGCACCTATTAGTAAATAGAATAAAGAAGTGCCACAAAAATAAAAATTACTGGATTCATGATTGTCTGTTTGTCAATTGATAGATTCTGTGGAGTAGGCAGTCATTGCCTTCAGTTGTATACCAAATGGTGACCTCACCAGGTTCCAATGGATGGCTCTGAACCCATTGCCACACAGACAGTACTGGTTAAAACCAGAATCACAAAACAAATACAAAAGGTATGACTGTGGGAAGGGACTTGTAGGGAAGAGTGGGGGATAGTCAGGGTAGGGAGGAGATAAGAAAGAGCAGAGAGGTTAGAATAAACAATGCCCTATATATATATATGCATAAAATTGTAAATGAACAAATTTATTTTTAAAAAAGAAAAATACCCCAAGACATCAAGACTTTCATTTTAATTGGAGACTGGAATTACTGTTTAGGGCAAAATAATTTGTTGAGGAAATGCTTTTTTATTCTCATCTATAAGATGGTTAGTAGTAGAGTATCAAGTATTTGAACTATGTTTGAAAAGCCAGTTACCATAAATGAGGATACATTGTACCCTCCACTAAGAAGGGAGGCTTAGGGTCATATCTCTTGTACTTGCTTGAGTACAGTTTAGCTGTCTTTATTAGCAGGGCATTGGGAGTGAGGAAAGAGAAGGCTGTGAGTCTAATTTTCATCTCCGACCTGTTACTCTGCACACCAGGGAAGACATGAATGTTCTTGAGTGTGTGCTTCAGAGGCTGAGAATGATTGTATGGTAGCCAGCTACCAGAGTGGCTCCAATATCTCCACCTCCTAATATTCACACCCAATGTAATCCTTACTGTTTTTAGCACAGACTGAATTCGATAACTTGCTTCTATGAATATAATAAAGTGAACATGAAGGAATGCTATTCCCATGTTGAGGTTAGAAAAGATTGTGACTTCCATCTTGCTTTCTGACTCTCTTTCTCGCATTATTTATGATGAAGTAGGATGCTGTGTTGTGGAGGACATTGTAGTGAGGAACTGAGGTTAGCCTCTAGCTGATAGCCAATGAGGAACTGAATGGAGGTTCTTGTTCAATAGTGTTCAAGTAACTAAGTCTTCCAGTAACCATGTAACTGGAAGCAGATCTCCCTCTCCAGTTAACTCTTTAGATACTATATTATCCCTCAGTATCCTATTATTTGAGGTCTCAGGAAGCCCTAAAGCAAAGGACTCAAATATTGGGTTAAGAACCTGAAAGATCAGAGAACAAGGAGAAACCACTACTTGCTTCTTACCTCTTCCATTCCTCATCCAAAAGGGTGGAGTTCCTCTCTCCATCATGCCTTACCCCTGCCTGTCTCCTCTCTGTCAACAGTCAAAATATCACACAACACATAGATCTGAGAAAAGTTGGCTGGAGTGTGGGTGGCGTGACTGTGACCACAACAGGTCATATGAAACTCTCAGAGAATTAATAAGAATCATAAAAACTTTTAAAGTATTTAACCCAAGTTTCATCTGGGTTATACATGAATATTAAATGAACTCTTTAATAAAAAGTTGCCCTTACAACTCATGCTTAGCGGACTATGAGTTTTCATCAGCCCAAAAGCTAAGAATGTCATACATAATTTCTTTGTTCTACAACCAATAAAACCCCATGTAACCACTTCCACAGTGGAATGTGGTATTTGGGAAAACTTGAATTTGTATTCCTTGGTCATGATCACTTACTTACATGTGATTCTGGAGCAAACTATGTGTCCTGACTTGCTTTCTGTTGCTGTGATAAAACACTATAACAAAAAGCAGCTTAGGAAAGGAATGGGTTTATTTGGCTTAGTCTTCCAAATCATAGTCACCATTGAAGGAAGTCAGGGCAGGAACTCAAGCATGGACCTGGAGGCAGAAACTGAAGGGAGGTCCATGGAGAAATGCTGCTTACTGGCTTACTTTAAATGGTTCATTCAGCTTGCCCCCCCCCTTTTAATTTAAATTAGAAACAAGCTTGTTTCACATCCCAGTTCCCTCTCCCTTCCCTCCTCCCCTGTCCCTCACTAACCCCCTAATCTCATCCCTGTTCTAGGGAGGGTGAGGCCTTCCATGGGGGGGATCTTCAAAGTCTATCATATCGTTTGGAACAGGGTCTAGACCCTCCCCTGTGTGTCTAGACGAGAGAGTATCCCTCTATGTGGAGTGGGCTCCCAAAGTCCATTTGTGTACTAGGAATAAATACTGATCCACTACCAGAGGCCTCATAGATTAACCAGACCTACAAACTGACATTCTCCTTCAGGGCGTCTGGAACAGTCCTATGCTGGCTTCCCAGCTATCAGTCTGGGGTCCATGTGCTCCCCTTGTTCAGGTCAGCTGTCTCTGTGGGTTTCTCCAGCCTCATATTGACCCCTTCACTCATCACTCCTCCCTCTCTGCACCTGGATTCCAGAGTTCAGTTCAGTGTTTAGCTGTGGGTGTCTGCTTTTGCTTCCATCAGCTACTGGATGAAGGCTCTAGGATGGTATATAAGGTAGTCATCAATGTCATTATCAGAGACAGGCATTTAAGGTAGCCTCTCCACTATTGCTTAGATTGTTAGTTGGGGTCAACCTTGGAGGTCTCTGGATATTTCCATAGTGCCAGATTTAAGTTTAAACCTATAATAACTCCCTCTACTATGGTGTCTCTTTTCTTGCTCTCCTCTATTCTTCCTCTGACTCAAACTTCCTGCTCTGTCATGTCTTCCTGTCCCTTCCTCTCCTCCCCTTCTCTTTCTCCTAACTTGCCCTCTTCTTCCCCCATGCTCCCAATTAGCTCAGGAGATCTTGTCCCCTTACCCTTCTCTGGGGGACCATGTATGTCTCTCTTAGGGTCTTCCTTGTTTTCTAGCTTCTCTGGTGGTGTGATTGTAGTCTGGTAATCCTTTGCTCTATGTCTAACATCCATATATCAGTGAGTAAATACCATGTTTGTCATTTTGTGACTGGGTTACCTCACTCAGGATGGATTCTTCTAGTTCCATCCGTTTGCCTGTGAATTTCAAGATTCCATTGTTGAAAAGTACCACATTTCTCCATCCATTCTTCAGTTGAGGGGCATCTAGGTTGCTTCCAGGTTCTGGTTATTACAAATAATGCTGCTATGAACATGGTTGAGCAGATGTCCTTGTTGTATGAATGTGAATCTTTTGGGTATATGCATAAGAGTGGAATTGCTGGATCTCGAGGTAGACTGATTTCCATTTTCCAGAGGAACCACCATACTGATTTCCAAAGTGGCTGTACTTTACACTCCCACCAGTAGTGGATGAGTGTTCCCCTTTCTCCATATACTCTCATGCAGATAGATCCATGTCTATCGCCATGCATAAAACTTAAGTCCAAATGGATTAAAGACCTCCATATAAATCCAGTCACACTGAACCTTCTAGAAGATAAAGTGGGAGGTACCCTCGGACGAATTGGTACAGAAGACCGCTTCCTGAGCATAACACCAGTAGCACAGACACTGAGATCGACAATTAATAAATAGGACCCGCCAAAGTTGAGAAGCTTCTGCAAGGCAAAGGATACAGTCAACAAGACAAAAAGGCAGCCCACAGAATGGGAAAAGATATTCACTAATCCCACATCTGACAGAGGGCTGATCTCTGAAATCTATAAATAACTCTAGAAACAAGTCTCGAAAGCACCAAAGGATCCAATTAAAAAGTGGGCTACAGAACTAAATAGAGAATTCTCAATAGAAGAGACTAAAATGGCTGAGAGACACTTAAGAAGTGCTCAACATCCCTAGAAATCAGGGAAATGAAAATCAAAACAACTCTGAGATACCATCTTACTCCTGTCAGAATGGCTAAAATCAAAAACACCAATGACAATTTATGCTGGAGAGGATGTAGAGAAAGGGGAACACTCCTCCACTGCTGGTGTGAGTGCCAACTCGTACAGCCACTATGGAAATCAGTATGGGGATTCATCAGGAAAATGGGAATCAGTCTACCACATGACCCAGAAATTCCATTGTTAGGCATATATTCAAAAGATGCACATTCATAAAGGACATCTGTTCCACTGTTTATAGCAGCACTATTTGTAATAGCCAGAACCTGGAAGCAACCTAGATGTCCCTCAACTGAAGAGTGGATAGAGAAAATGTGGTACATTTACACAATGGAATACTATTCAGCAGAAAAAAAAACAATGGAATCCTGAAATTTGCAGGCAAATGGATGGCACTAGAAGAAACCATCCTGAGTGAGGTAACCCAGTCACAAAAGCACAAACATGGTATGTACTCACTCATATATGAATTTTAGACATGACTCATGGGAGTGCCTATCTACAATCCCACTGTCAGAGAGGCAGGGAAACAGGAAGGACCCTAAGAGAGATATACATGGTACCCCAGAGAAGGTGGAATGAGGCAAGATCTCCTGAACAAATTGGGAGTACAGGGGAGGGGAGGGGAAAGGGAACCAGGAAAAAGAGAGGGAGACAAGAGGAAGGGAGAGGAAGACATATGGGAACAGAAAGGTTGAGTTGTGGTAAGAATAGAGGAGAACAGGATGAGCGATACCATAATAGAGGGATCCATTCTAGGTTTGAGGAGAGATCTGTCACTAATGAGAACTCCAGAGATGTACAAGGATGACACCAATGACAAACTAAGCAGTAGTGGAGAGACTACTTTAAATGCCCCTCCCTAATAATGACTTTGATGATTATCTTGCATACTATCCTAGAACCTCCATCCAGTGACAGATGGAAGCAGAGGCAGACACCCACAGCTAAACACTGAACTGAACTCCTGGAACCCAGTGACAGAGAGGGAGGAGTGATGAGCAAAGGTGTCAGGACTAGACTGGTGAATCCCAGAGAAACAACTGACCTGAACAAGTGGGAGATTTTGGACCCCAGACTTATGGCTGAGAGGCCAGCATAGGAAACTGATCCAGACCCCCTGAATGTGGGTGTCAGTGAGGAGACTCAGGAAATCTATGGGGTGTTTGGGTAGTAGATCAATATTTATCCCTGGCACACAAATGGACTTTGGGGACCCATCCCTCAATGAGGAATGCTTTCTCAATTTGGACACTTGGGGGAGGGCCTGGGCCCCCCCTAGAACGAAATGACAGACTCTAGGGATCCCTCATGGAGGGCCTTACCCTCCCTGGGGAACGGAATGGGGATTGTGTGGAGGTCTGGGGGCCTGGGGGGATGGAGTGTGCATGGAGGGGAGGGAGAGAGAGAGCTGGGACTGACATGGGAAGTAAGCTTGTTTTTAATTTAATATACATCTAAAAAGTTTTTTTAAAAAGAGCCACAGCTAGTTTTTCAATTATTTAGAGTTGTAGTCATTAGGTGTTGGTGAAGATACAAGAAGACAAGTGTTATATTTGTGGAACTGCACAATGAAGCAAGTTTGTCTCTGACAAAATAATTTAAATATTCACCCAGTTGACCCAGTGAGGTCACTCAAAAAATGTAAGGAGTGGATTGTTAAGATCAAGTCAAGAGGGGCTGAAGAGGTAACTCTGTGTTTAGGAGCACTTATTGCTCTTGTAGAGGAGTTGTGTTTGGTTCCTAATACACACATGGTAGCTCACAACTGTCTGTAACTTCAGTTCTAGGGGTTTCCCACATTTTTTCTAGCATCTGGAGACAACACACATACATGTGATGCCCATTCATGCTTACAGTCACTCACACATACACATACATAAAATCAAATATTTTTAAAGAAGATCAAGAGTCAAATGACCCATCTTGCCCATAAGAATCTTGATATATTGCCATAGGCAGACCCAGACAGGGTCCCTCAACCCAGGGAGAATCAGGGATCCGGTACAGGGGGGCAAAGAGTCGGCGAGTGACAAGCAGACACTAACACAAGAGAGTGCTGAATCTGAGTGTAGTTTCTCAAAGCATGCATCAGACTTTTATAATCATTACTTGAGGAAGTAAGGAAGTTAATTTTGTGCATATGTCAAGGTACAGTGAAGTCAGCAAAATTGGCACATAAGGCACATCATGAGACTAGAAGTTCAAAATAGAAAACCAAACACATAAGAACTGGCAGTAGTCAGAAAGTGGTTACAACATGATAGCATCAGTTCTGAGTTCAACCTATTCTTAGAATTACTTCGCTTGTCTTATGGGCATATGCCCCAGCCATAGTTCCAATTCTTGGTCCAGTGTTGAACCCACCACTGGCCTGCCTTCTCTAATTTTCTGATTATATTATTTTGTTGTGCCTTGGATAATAGACACCAAGGGGGTCTCGCTCTTGCAAGCCTTTCCACTAAATTCAGGGTGTAGTACAGCACATGTTCTCCTCCTATTATCTTCTTCATCATAAATTCCAGTATAAGAAAGGGAAGCAGCTGTTGTCCTAAACATTTGGGAAGATTCCCTATTTACTGGAGGAGCCCCTGATTTTGTTAGTTCTGTTTCTGGCAAGGAAGTTGGAGCATCAGTGGTAGCCAGAGGAGAAACATCCAATTTTACTGGACCTTCAATCAGATTGGACCCTTGAGGCATACTTACTCCTACAAAAGAAATTAATGCCAAAAAAAGATAGGATACAGAAACATCCATCGGTCATTGCTAGAACAAATCTGGAACACATCCTTGATATGGGATGCCAGGGACCTCCAGGAGACCAGTTTCCATGAAACTTTTGCCTCAGGCCTCCCACCAAGTTTTTAGGCTTGTCATGCAGACACCACTGGAGTGGGTGGGCAACATATGAACCCTAATACATTTAGTATTTATTGTCATTTACTGTGCATCAAGTATGTTACCCATTTTGTGCCCTGTCAGCCTGGATTATACCCAGAACCTCAAGCCCAATGATCAAATGCTCTACCGCCGAGCTACATTCCTTCAGTGGGAATTAATATTTACATGGATTACTTTAAATAATAGTTTGAGTTTCAGAGCAAAATTGGGCAGGAAGTACAAGGTTCCCGAAGCTACACAGCCTGCAAATGCACAGCCTCCTTACACTGATATCCTACACTGAAGGATGTGTTTGTTACATCAGTGAACTCTGTCTCCATGGTTTTCCTCTTTTTACAATGTCTTACATTTAGATTTTTACAGTATGAAGCTTGTTATGACCAGCTTCTTTCACTTAGTGTCATACCTTTAAGCTTCTTCCAGTCTTTTCATGGTTTGATAGTTTTTTTCCTCCTAGGAACTGAAAAAAATATCTTTTTGTACCAGCATTTACCAATGAACTTACTAAAGATTATCATGGGAGTACCATGTTTGGGAAGTTTGGAATGGAGTTCCTGTAAAGACTCTCCTACAGTTGTTTTCTATGTATGTGGACATATATTTAAACATATTTGGGTAAACACCGTAGCTCACAGTTACCAGTTCATCCAGTAAAGATGCTTAGTTTTGTGACAAACTGTTTTACAAAGTGCCTATGATGTTTCATACACTCACCTGCAACATATATCCTTGCTAACATTTGGTGTTCGTGGTGGTTTGACTTGTCCATGTTCCAGTAGGTATGCAGTCATATTCTATTGTTGTTTTAATCTGTAGTTTCTTAATATGCATGGTGTTGAGCCTCTTTCTATGTGCCTATTTTCTCTTTTCATACTTCCATTTATATAAGGTCATACTGTAATACAGAATACTTTTAAATTTCAAAGCATCTCTTTCTGAGATTTTAATATGCATTTCCTTTGAAGTGACTGAAGCAAAGCCATCTTGTCCTGACTTCATTGTGCCTCTGCTAAGATACTTCTCAGCCCTCTACCCTTAACAGTCATGTTTACCTTGGCAACACATTTGAGTTTTCTATGACCACAACCATGGTCCAGATGTATGAATCAAAATAATTAATGTTTAAACTAATCAAAAATGTTTAAGTAGAACATAGTTTTCATGCCATGCCTGAAATAACTGTTATTTTGTGACTGAACAAACGTTGCAAGCTTACTCTGACCCTCATCTAATGCGTTTGCAATTGTGCTTCTTGCTTCTAAAGATGCTGTGCCTCTGAGCTTCAGTTCTAAGAGACTTTGAGCATAAACCTGCTCTTGGTCACTGGCCTGATACTCATAATTGGATTAGTCAGTGTAGTAGGCTGTCTCTTTCTCACATGGAATTATTAACAGCTGGATCAGTGCATCATCTTACACTCATGCTTCTGGACAATGGGGAGCACTCAGATGGCATGCTCTCTATGTAATCACCTTGGTTTCTTCCTTTAGAGTTTTCCGTCTATCTGTTGGACCCTAAATTGTTATTTTAAAACTAGGTTCCAGATAAGGCAGGGCTGTCACTCAAATGGATGGAATCATGGAGCACTTATAGTTTTAAACAAAATAATGCCACTGTCTGCTTGCCAAATTATTTCATACCCTGAACTTTTTTCCCCCTGAGACATGGTTTCTCTGTGTAGACCAGGCTGGCCTTGAACTTGCAGAGATCCATCTGCCTGCCTCTGCCTCCTGAGGACTGGGATTAAAGGTGTGCTCCACAGATTTGTTTGAAACAGACAAATCTCGAAACAAACAACAACTTAATCAAATCTCCAGGGCTAAGTTTGAGGTTGAAGAGATGATTTATGTTGTGCCTGTCTGAAGTTATTACAGTGAGAAAGGCTATCACCAAGAACGTTGGAGGAAATTTCACAGCATGTTCATCAATCAGCAGGGAAGCATGAACAAATTAAGTTATGAGGTGGCTAGAGGGTAAAGGTTGACTTGGCCTCCTGGCTTGCTCAGCAAGCTTTTTAAGTACAGCCCAGGTCTATCTGCCCAGATATTGTGCTGTGCACAGTCGGCCAGTCCCTCTATCAATTAGTAGCTAAGAAAACCCTTCAAAGACATAGCTACAGGCTTATCTGATTGAGGCAGTTCTTCAGTTGGGGTTCCCTTTACCTAGGGACACTAGGTCTATGTCGGGTTGACAGCTGAAGCTAACTAAGAGAATCACTGAGGCCAAGTAGTACTGAGGCATTTTGATTTTGTTTCTAATGTGATGAGAATGGTTGGATTAAAGTTATTGGTGTATAAATTGAGGGATCTAAAAGTGCATGGTGCCTGACACATAATTCTGTGATATAGAAACACCGAAAAAAGAGTGATCAAAGGAATATGGGGCTGCAGGAGATGTTAAAGAAGAGCAACATCTATCTAGATGTGATCACTTGCTCCAGGAAACGGGTGAGGTTTGTTTCTTATGTGTTTGCATGAGGCTGGGCTCTTGGAGACTTCTGAGTAGCAGAAATCTTCTCAGACTTTAACTCTATAAACTTTATTGAAAATCATACATTTATTTGACAAAACTAATGTTAACAGAATAAAGGTATCTTCTTTCTCACATGTTGGTGAAAGATTGGAATAGTTGATTTTAATTTTATAGAATCTTGAAAATGAGTGTCAGAATCTTCCTTTTGCTATTTCTTTGGAGGTCAGTTACTATCTAGGACAGACATTAGGCAATAGATCATAACATTTCTGTAATATCCTGTGTCAGAACCTTGAATAATTCAAACATTCATTTGATCTCTGCTGTTTTATGTTTCAGACTTTGACTGTATGGATTAATGTTTAAAAATTCCCACTATGCCTTGCAGGACAGAATGAGTAAAATGACATCAGGGTAATCCTGTCTCTTTTCTTTGTGAGCATATATTGTTATTTTAATTGCACACATGTATGGTATAGTATAGCATTTTGATACTGTATAGTGTATATAATAATCAGATGAGGGTAACTGGTGTGTCACATCAGACATAACTATTTCCTTTTGTGTTGGAACATGAATATTTGACATAGTCAATTAATTGTTGTCAACTATAGTTATCCAGTAGAATATTAGATGTTATTCCTTTATCCAAATGCACAATGGTGGTAGTTATCTTTTCTACACCCATCTCTAATTTTGAGGGTACAAGGTTCAAACTACTCGATAGGATGGGGGCTGCAAAGAACAGCACTACACACTACATTGAGGTCTTGTCTTCCCCTTGTAGGAGATCTCAGTATTTCTTTATAATCTGGAAAACTGAATCAGGTCAGGACTGATCTCAGCAATTGACCGGCAGCCTGAAAGAATGACACATAATTACAAGCTTGCTTTGAGGCAGGTGAGAGGGTTTAGTGGGGAGAGGTCACTGAATACAGATCTGATGATCTGGGTATGAGTCCCACAAAACAGCTGGAGAGAAGCAACTGTCAAAACTGTCCTTTTACCACCACACTTGCTCCTACATGTACCTCTCTCTCTCTCTCTCTCTCTCTCTCTCTCTCTCTCTCTCTCTCTCTCTCTCTCTCTCTCTCTCTCTCCCTCTCTCTCTCTCTTGCTTTCTCTCTCTCTGTATATCATATCTTTCTCTTGCTGTCTCTGTCTCTCCCCCCCCGTGGTGTGTGTGTGCGTGTGTGTGTGTGTGTGTGTGTGTGTTTCTCTCTCAATCACAGAGCTCACTTCTCTTATTTCGCTTACTCCATGATATGGGGTGGTGTAACAGGAGCAAGTCTTTAATCTTTGTGCTTACCTTGATAAAGTGTTGTTCATATTGAATGAGTATTATAATTCTGGTTGCAGTGGGAATCAATGATCTTATAGCTGCTCATAGTTTACACATAGCCACATCAAAATGTAAGAACACACACACACACACACACACACACACACACACACACACCTCTGTTTTAGCACCCAAAACCTAATAGCATGCATAACCGTCTTTGGCTTTTAGCTCAGTTCTGACAAGGTGGGTGTACTCAGGCAGTATGCCCTAGTCTGTGAGGAAGGATAGACTCAGGGATACTGTAGCAGATGGGGTGAGTACCCCACATATTAAGTACCTTCTAGGGAAGTTTCTGCCAAGAAAAGATGGATCATTACCAGAAAATCTTAATTAATGTGTGACAAAAAGACCAGAGCTGAGCTTCCACATGTCGATTGAACAAGAGCAAAGAAAGCATGGTGGCTTGGGGAGTTGCGAGAAAGGACAGTGAGAAATCCATGGTGATAAAAAGGCTGAAGGAATTTAGTAAGAGGATGCATGGTATTGAACTTGATGTAGCCACCTTCACTCACCCCCCTATGTATCACAAAAATGTACCCACTGAGAGATTCTTTTCCTAAAAGAAGGTAGGAGATGGTTGAATGTCACACCACGGTGAGAGCCTTAGGCAGCCACAGACTGAACTAATTTAGCATAGATAATGACCTTGAGAAAAGCACAGGGCTTCCACTATCAGAGAGCCCTCCCCAATCTCTTTGTGGAACATTTCTACCCTGTTCTGTCTTCAGGACAACTACTGAGCCGAGGTAGGGTCAACCAGAGTGAGGGTTTTCAGACCAGCCGCTCTGAATGGGGGACGAGGGGCAATGGGCAGAATACATACCTGAAAGGGCCATAGAAGTTTGGAACTCTCCTTTTAAAATACTTAAAACTTCCTTAACACCATCCTCACCCTGGAAAGTAGGAGGGGAGAGACACAGCCTTTGATAGAACACTCTGACACTTGTTGGGTGCAAACTGTGTGTACAGTCAGAACAGTTGCAGGGAGCATACAATCAACTAACCAGAATTATGTAGATACTAAAACAAAACAAAGGAGAAAAGGAAAGCATGCAGGGTGGTGAAGTCTGCAGAACACTGCAGAGGCCTGAAGGTGAGGTGACCTGAAACTATTTTTACAAGAACTTTAGGACACGTCTTCATTGGAAGTTGGATTATAGAAAACCATGTGGATGAATGCCGAGTTCAGAACCTCATGATAGCAATCCTACCTTGCAGGCAAGGCCCCAAAGGATTGGTCTTCCAAGGAAAATGCACTTAGCCCCAAGGGCCAGTGCCTTCAACACATCATTGCCAGTTCGAACCCCACCATCCATGTAAACTTCAACTTTCCCTTTGACAGCGGCCACCACTTCCATCAGAGCATCAATCTGAAAAAGAAATGCACACATGCATCCAGGCAATTCTCTTTTGTTTTGCATGGGGTCATGGGATGAGTGTCCTCTCACAGTAGAATAGGACCAGGAAATTACAGCAAAGGCTAGGCCTTTCACGACTTTCTCCAACTTGCAGTTGTGGGAACTCAGCATCCTCCTCACGAGACTGGAGACTCCTGGGGAGCAGATGAGACTCCCTCTCACTGTCCCTCCAGCTACTTTCCATGTTTCCTCCAGTCTAGCTTCTGACTCTTTGAAAATCCTCTCTGTGTTAGAAGGTATGCTTGGCTCCTGCTTACATATTCAGGGAGAAGGCATCCCATTCACAGTGTCCACTTTGGTACTATGGAACCTGTCGTAGTTAGAGATGTCCTCCACTGTTTGGGCACTAAGTCTTTTATTTTTTAGAAGAATAAATGTGACCAGTCATGCCTGAGTGTCTAAACATCAGCTTGTTTGGAAAACTGCAACATGTCTTAAGTCATCATGAATGGGCAACTCCTCCCTGAGGTCCTCATCTGAGATATGAGAATAAGAATCTAGCAGCAACATCATAAAAGATCAAGTTACTCCTTTGGAAGACAAAGGAAAACCAGAGTCACTTTGTCCTGGTTTCTCTGAGTTCCAGACATGGACGAGAAAGCCTTGATTCCTCTGGTCTTCCCCGCCCCCCTCCCCATCTGGCACCCACAGGTCCCTGGCTCCTCCATGTCTACAAGGAGGAGGAGAGCAGGCCCTACTGGGTTCTGGGATGAAGGTCCTTGAAGAGGCAGTTCTGAGCTTCCTTTGTTATTATCTGTGCTCCTCTGAAGAAAACTGAAAAGAGGCATTGAAATAGAGCCCCCAGATCCTGATACAACGGAAGGAACCCATCGGAAAACTGCCACACCCGAACAGAATGATAATAAAAAAACAGGGATGAAATAATGTTGTCCTTTGATGTATGTATGGAGGGAGCAGTGGATGCATTTTGGACTTATGTACTAACTGGAAAAAACTCATGTCCAGCTAGTATTTGGAATATTTTTATGATTCTGTGAAAAAGGAAATAAGCATATTTATAAAACTCCTTTAGTGATATTCAGCAGTGCATCTGATAATAATTTAGAAATAGAATGCAGAAGTCAATAGTGGTAGTGTCTATAAGCAGAGGCGAAGAGAATCAGGAGTTTAGTGTCAGTCTGGGCTACATAAGAGTCTCAGAAGAACCAAAAATTTGTCCTGGAGATGTTTCAGCAGGTGAAGGCATTTGCCATACCCACCCATACACACAGACACAGGCAAGTACACACACACACACACACACACACACACACACACACACACACAGAGAGAGAGGGGGGGGGCAAACATGCACACACACATAAAATAAATAAATGTAAACACTAAATTGGAAAACAAATGCATGAAATAATAAAAGTAGAAGTTGATTTCAGCCTAGGGTGCAGACTGGTTCATTTTCAATAGGTTGGAACAGGAAATTTCCTGAAGTTCTCTAAAAATGCTGTGCCTTGATCCCAAGAGGAAGCACAAAGACAGTTTTTTTTCTATAGAAATTCACAGGACTGGTTTCTTCATCCCCTTTAAGGATTGTCTTTTGCAGATGCAATTGAGAGAGGCCTTGTTCAAGCTCAGTGATGAGACAGAAGTGGAAAAAAGGTTAAAATCCAAAGCTATGTTCTGGTCCTCAACCTGGTTTCCTTGTTGACTCAACACTCTTGTTTGAGTCACTGCTTGGAGAGAGGAGTGTTATCTCAAGGCAATGTCTGCTGAGGTTTTGGTTTTGCTAGTTGTATCAAGTTTTTTTTTTGCTCATTGAAAGGAAATATATGAGAAGAAATGGAAAAAAGCAGATACCAAACCCATTATTAACACTGAAGCCTTCCTAACTCAGCCAGTGAGCCAGGTTTGTAAGCCAGATCCTGGCAGTGAGGGACCCTTTCCAGTCCCATGCTTTCTTGCTTTTCCTTGTCTTCTCCTGTCTTGAGAGGCACGACTGTACCTCTCCGGCCAGTTTTCACTGAGAGACACAGCAGAGTGAGACCTTTAGGCCTGTCACTTGACTGTTCTCACTAAAGGGCACCTGAGAGAGAAGGAGTAGCAGTACCTGAAGTCACTCAGCCCCACGAACCTCAGAACACAGTCAGGGCAGCTTCGGAATCTCTGCTGCTTGGCATCTATCTTTTGAAGAACTAATCAAGAACACACTTCAGATTTTAATTTTAAGGATGGTCACTGGTGCACTGCTTCAAATATCTTTTTAAAAGTAAGTTTTAGTGGCACATGCCTGTAATTCTCACAGTCAGGGAACAGAGGTGGAAAGACTTAGGAGCCAAAGTTAGTATGGGCTACATGGTATGATCTTGTCTAAAACAACAAGCAAGTCAAACAAAAAGAGACAAATTAGGGAAATACTGGAATTGATTCAGGTGTTCAACACTAAGGGGTTGATTATATAAGTGATACATCATTAATGAGAAGAGAGACTTATAAGTAAAAGTACATGCCTAATACATTTGGAAATTAATATTAAGCATATTAATATGTGTATATTTTTAAATCAAAATGTTTTATTGTATTAATAAGTACCAGAAATTAGCATCAATGGTAGTGATAAAATGAGGGGTGTTTTTAAATCATCTCCTTTTGCTCATGGATATTTTGCAAGAGACAATAAGAATGGAAGAGGAAAGAGCTTAATTTTTTTGTTAAAATGAGAATAGCCTTTGGGGAAAAGACAGCATAAATATATCTATGATGACAAATTAATAACCGATTTCCTTGTAAAGACTCTTTCCCTACTCCCCTTTTCTCCCTTTCTTTCTCTTTAGCACCATGCAGAATGGACACACATTTATGAGCTAGTGCAAGCTGTTATGGATTTTCATAAAGGGCTCAGCTGTGTACTGTGCACTGTGAGGGCTGCACTCACGTCCATGTTGAAAAGCACTTCTGCCTCCACGTGAGGTGCTGCTCCTTCCTGCATTGTTTCAGGTAGGAAATCTTGAGGTTTCCAAAGCTCCAAGAAGACACGCGCTTTAATCTGATCACTGCTGGCCCAAGACAGGGCCCTCAATGCCTTTTCAACCTCTCCCTCAGTCTACCTCACTGGGAACTTGTACACATCAGTTGATGTCTCTAAAGTCCAGAATCACTAACTGTAAAATTTTGCAGCAGTGTCACAAAGTTTAGATATGTTCCACAGTTTACAAAAATAGTCATGTGTACAGTAGGCTATTACTAGCAATTAACTATCCTTAAAAGCCATAGGCAATACCCGTGTTAAGGGAGAGGACAATGTGTACCACACTCAGTAGGGGGCTTTGGTATAGACACACATAGAGCACTCAGATGAACCCCTCTGTAGTCATCCTACTTACTGAAGCAGGAACCTCGTCAATCTGCCTCCCACCGTGGTTGGAAACAAAGATGCCTTGGACATGGTGTTTCACTGCTAACTCTGCATCCTCTTTTGTCAAAATCCCTTTAAGGATAATGGGCAATCGAGTTATACTCTGAAGCAAGGAGAGATCATTCCAGCAGAAAGATGCACTTGGCAAAGACATGGGGGAAAAATGTGTGGAATTTCTCTGTAGGGAATGAGAAAGTGGATGTTAGTCCCAAATGCTCACATCATTTGATTCACTCAAAAGATGAGACACACTTGAAGCTCCGTTACTTATAAGCTATGAACGCTGAGCAATGCTACCCAACACCAAGTCTAACTCCTTCCTCTCACAAAACTTGTATGAAGGATTTCTGCTTCAATGACTTGTTCATTGACCATCAATAAATGTCTTTGCTTGATAATTATGTCTAGGATTTGGAGACACAATGACAGATAAGACATATCTCTACTTTAAAAGGGTTCAGAGTTTAGTATGTGAGATGAATAAGAAAAATAGTTATGAGTCAGCTTAGCATTTTCCTTTATTTTCTTTTTCTTTCTCTTCCTTCCTTTTCCTCTTTTTTTTGGGGGGGGAGAGGGTTCAAGATAGGGTTTCTCTGTGTAATAGCTCTGGCTGTCCTGGAACTTACTTTGTAGACCAAGCTGGCCTCAAACTCAAAGATATCCACCTGCCTCTGCCTCCTGGGTGCTGGAATTAAAGGTCTGTGCCATCACTGCCCAGCCACTTTGACACATTATGATTGAGCTATGCATGGACTAATAAAACCAAAACACAAAGAACCTTAAAGTAGGCATTGCCCGTTATCCTTGCCTTGGCTTATAGTATGTAGCAGATTTCCTTACATTTTAATTTGTCTCTTGGTTCAAGGACAGTCAGAAGAATGATAGCTGCCCACAGACTGAAAAGGCCATTATCACTGTAGCCATGATTTTCACTCTTAAGGGCATGCCATCTTTTTCAATAGTTAGAATTTAATGAAAGAAGTGGCCATTGTAGTCCCTTAATGGAAAGGTTTCCAAAAGACTGCTGCAGTGCCCTGATGTGTCTGGAGGAGTTCTAAGATTACAAGGCAGCAGATTGGGGTCCCAGCTGGCTGGACCAGCTAGCTATACACCTGTGCCGTGAGTGTCCTCTTCCCAGAATAAGTTTGTCTATGTTCCATGAGAAACAACCACTTTCTGAATCCATCATGAAATTGAAACTATTAGATGAGTACTTTAGTTTACTCTCCAGTTCCTGTACAAGTCCTCTCTCAGGCTCCCCTGTCTCCTAACATCAGCACTGGTTGAGCATCTCTGATGATGGTCTAAGCAGCTTCAGAGATGGGAGCATTTGGTCTTAAGTTCTGCCTGGAAGCTTGGGCAGCTGAAACTGGGTCATCCACTTTAACTGCCACCTCTCTAATGGTGGCCACAACAAGGCAGGCAGGGGAAATGTTTGTGGAAAAGAAGGCATGAGGGAGGGAGGGAGAGAGGGGGAGAGAGAGAGGAAGGGCGAGATGGATGAGGGAAGGAAGGATGGATGGAAGGAGGAAGGAAGAGGGCAACAGTGGTCTCTATATATCCTAAACACTTCTAATAATTAATACTCTTTGAGTTTGATGTCTTTCTCACCGCTTCAGGTGACCGGAGGTCCTTCAGCATTATGTTTGCCTCTAAATTCAGTTGGTTTTTTATGTTCCGTCGCCTTTTGCCAATTACTGGTGCATCTACAGTGATCACCAAAGCTTTGAAACCCAGGCCTTCTACTCTCTGAATCAGCTGTTTGTTGAGCTCCCAGTCTGACTGTACATAGAGCTGGAACCATCGGAAACCTCTGGGGGCAGCAGCAACAATGTCCTCTAGGGTGCAGCTGGCATAAGTGCTGGTGATGTAGCAGATGTTGGCTTCTTGAGCAGCTGCAAAGCAGAGAGTGTGATCCAGTTTGGAAGGCAGAGCTGTTTGAGCCAGCCTCCCTGGCCCAGTTGCCCAGTGAGTGTAGAGAAAGCCGTGTCTATTCTATTTCCCCATAGGGCAGGATGAGAAAGTGTTTGGTTCAATGGAGAGGCTAGTGTTTGTGTTTTCTTCTGTGTAAGCTGCTCTGTAAGTCTTGTTTTTCATAATGAAGGTTTTCTACTGAATCCCCAGAACTGCTGTTGGTGTGATATACCCATTGGGATTTCTTGGTGGAGGGAAGGGGATGTAGAGACTGGAGATGTTGTTCCACTGCAAAGTCATGAACTTTGTTGTGGAACACGCACATATCTGAAAATGAGAAGACTGAGTCCCACTCCTCCTTTTCTACGTGGCTTTATTAATTCCTTCATCTGTCAAATGGAAAAGGTAGTAATGTATGTCATGGCTACTGAATTATCTTTTCTCCTTTCCTGTTTTCATCATGTCGGTGTGTCTCCCCAGTAGGTTAATCTCACTATGAAGCTGTATCAGTGGCCAGAAAATTTGGACTAATCAAAACTTAAGCCAATGCATGTATTTTTATAGTCTATATATGCAATGTTATACAAACAATGACTTAAACAATTCTTTTGATACTATTTTTTTTCAAGACAGGTTTTCTTTGTGTAGCTTTGGCTGTCCTGGAGCTCTGTATACCAAGTTGGACTTGAACTCACAGAGATCCTCCTGTCTCTGCCTCCCAAGTGCTGGGATTAAAGGCATGTGCCACCACTGTCCAGTTTTGCCACTGCTCTTAATTCCAACAAGACTGATGCCTCTAAGGCCGTTCTGTAAGAAGTCTTGATGCCCCCTGACACTTCTCTGGGTGGGGCCTCACTCTCACTTCTAGCCTTCTGTACAGGGAGCCTTCAAGTGGGATGATTCATACCTCTGGCTGTGCTCCTTTCTCCATCTGGCCAGGCAATAGAGTGAAAAGCAGTGGGTGAGATGCAGATAGGGGCCTCGATCTCCTGCCCTTGGATTATGGTCCTGGTGTCTATCTCTGACACATCTCTCAGGTATCGGGGGCGGAGGCGGATTCTGCGCTAGACAAGAAGGTGGATTATTCTCAAGTATGGTGATACTTTATGTCTGCAGCTGGGAGACTGATTCCCAGTGACGGTCTGAGCAGACTTAGACCTCTGAGCCCTTGGTGGGATAAGCAGTGTAGGCTCAGGAGGAGGCTAATCGCCAAGAAACCATTTTCTCACATTAACCCAGCAACTCCTGAGCTGTTGGTGAGCCAGAGCCCACTTTAGCCTCTGTCTTGCTGTTAGAGTCCTGCCTCTGTGGCTTGACTCTCAGGACTTAGATGCTTAATTTAGTCTTTATCAGCACAGGGAAAGAAAAGGAAGGAAGGTATTTTAGGTGTCCCCAGAAAGAATGACAAAGCAATTAAGAGTCCAAATCCTACAAAACAATCTTGTCATAGTCCACTCCCCTCCTGTCACCCCAGGAGACTAATTAATTGACAATGCTTTAGGGGGTAGGGCAATTCACAAATGACATCTAAAACACTATTTTATGACAAATAGAAACTTGGCTATCGCTCTTGTTGGTTGACATATGCTCCAACTCTTAATTTTCAAGTCCAATTCTTTCACAAAGCAACCTCCCATTATCCCTAAACACCCCTTGATCCCATTTTCTCCAGACTTGAGTCCTTTCCCCTCCTTCCCATTTTTCTCCTCCAAGACACAAGTTTTAGGAGCTCAGGAAACCAACGTGTAGGTTTATCTGCCAGGCACCCATGCTGGCCTTGTTCCAGCTTTACGTGTTACAAAGTTGCTGTTATGCAGAGAACTGGTAACTCACTTGCCCTCCATCTAAGACAGATTCTTTCTATAAAACTTCTGCCAGGCTCCCCATGCCTCATTCCCATAAAGCAACACAGAAGCCAGCCATTTTCCTGTGTATGCTGTGTTGGCTGAAGGCAGACACCAGAACTGTGGCCATCTCAGGGGTGCTCAAGCGGTGCACATTAGAGTAACAATAGAAAGGATAAACGGAAGACCTTTTAAATGCTGCAAGGTTGTCCTTGTACGTGATGCCCTCATCAGCTTCTCCTTCAATAAAGTCCCACGATGACTTAGATAGGTGTTCTTGTGCCTGTGCCTTAAAGTCTGCCAAAGACACCAAAGACATTTCTGGACCTTCAAAAGGAAACAATACCAGAGCAAACCCAGTGAGGATACTTTGTACATAAAAGAGAGGCTAAAGGGAGCCCAGAGTGTGATGCTATTTAGATGTAACATCTACATTTTGGTGTTCTTTAACTGAGTGTATTTACTGCTGACCCCCACACCAGAAGACCTCCATTCTCTCTTGGCCACTCCCAACATCTGATTATTTGGCCTTCTAAATATCTGCCATGGCTGTATCTAATGTTCTACATACCCTGTATTAGATCTAGTTGAGGCTCTACCTTATCTTAAGAGACTGCAACCTCCTCCAAATGTCTCTTGCCTCCTCATTTCCTTCCAGGTGGCTGGGATCTTCATGAAACAGAAGTTTCTTTGCACACCTGATGTCCTCATGTGCCCATACCACCCCACTTGCCCCTTTCCAGGGCCTGCCTCCTGACTGCCTTCTTAGTTTCATGTCTCGATGGCATTACTTTCACTTGGCTTTATATCACTGTGTGAAAAAAATCAGGTCTGAATGGATATCAGTGTCCAGAGAGTTTCCAGGAACCCCAGGATGTCTGAATTACCTAAGGGTGACAGCAATTTGTTTATTTTTTGATTGATCCTTGGTTGTGTGATTGGACATGTTGCCGAAATGTCACCACCTTCTACCTCTTTGCCAAGAACACTCCAAGTTTCCATTTATTGGCATCAATTACCTGAACCCTGCAAATGGTCCATGGTACTTCTGATGCAAACACATAGAAAGAGTGAAGAAGGCAGAGTTTAGGGATTACCAGTAACTCCTCCAATAGGAGCAAGGGCAGTAAGATCAATAGCTGCAAAGATGCTGTAGACACTGGGGTTGGTCACAGCATTCAGGGCTCTTACATGAAAAGATTCTGGAAGAAAAAATGGGAAATGCGATTTCTAAAGCTCTAGCCAAATGTGCTTCAGGAGACAACAGTGTAAAAATTACCCTGAGTCTAAAAGTACAAACCAAAGGACTTTTAGCTTATTGGCTGAGGGAAAGGTATACATCTCAGAAACTCTCTTCAATCAGGAATGGAATGGAAAAGGACCAAAACATCAAATGAAGATATGGGCTGCTGAATACCTTGGCTGGGGTAGAGTTGAGGCAGAACTGGCCTGAGGGTAAATGGAGCCAGGAAAAGTCTGAGAAAGTCCAACAGAGAAGTACCATAAGAACTAAACAGAAGTTCTGTTACAAAAACCAGGGTCCCTGGGATGTGGAAGCTTTCGATGGAGATTAGGAAGAGGCAATGGACGTCAACTATAGAGTTTGCATAGGTAACCTTGTCAGTGGATGGGCTGGAAGCTCCCAAGGTGCTGAGTTAATCTGACAAAATTCAGCAACCATATTTAATTCACCCCTGCCTACCTAACTCACCGATGCTTCAAAGCAACAGCAACAACAACAACAATAAAAACCAAAACAAAAAAACCCAAGCCAATGAATTACTTATTTAATATCTAGTTGTCTTGCAATTGCTTGTTCATAATTCTCTGTGCATAGAAAAGTTACTATAGCAGCCCTTAGAATGTTATTGCTCAGAACACCTGCTTTCAAGGTTAGAGCTTGGTTTATGGCTAGAAACTGGTATCAGCAGAGCCTGATAAAAGTGATTTAGTGTTTCTGAACTGTTATAAACAATGTGACCTCAGCTAAACATCTGCTTTCCTTCTAGGAGTCTAGGACTTTGTTGCAGACAGTAATCATATGACCACCCTGCAACATGAGCCTGTAGGCACAGTCTCTAACACGTCTCATCTTGGCATTAGAGGATTCAATGCATATCTTGAAAACTTATACTTGTTTTATTTTTTTTCAGACCCTTCCCTGTCCTAACTTTCCTTTGCATCTTTTCACTGAAATAACCTATAGCCTCAAATATGTTCAATTCTGTGAATTCTCCTAGTGAATCCACTGATCTATATACACACTGTGCCTCTTGGTTTTAGCATGGTACAGCACTGAATTACTTCAATTTAATATTCTTCTGTGTGCCATGTCTCTGATGGGGGGTAAAATCCCAGCATATTTCGATCATTGGCATCCTACACATTAAATGCAAGGGCAATGGTCTTGTGAACTCGTCTAGAACCTGCATAGAGCTGGAGTACAATCCAAGAGAAGCAGCTCAGAGTTACCTGTCCATAGTACTGGCATTATGGAATTTGAAGGCTGCTTGACAATAGTCTCAACATCCTTAAATGTAACCAAAGCAGTCTTGTTTTCACACACCCTTCTAATCTTCCTATCTACTAGTAGCTGTCAACATCTCTGTTGAGTAGACAGAGGCATGAAAGCTAATGGGATTTAATCACTTTCTTTTCAAGTCAGAGTGAACTAGGCTCAGACAAGGAAACTTGTGGATGATTAGACAATAAAGCCTCGAAGGCAATGACTTGGGAACTATAGCTCCTGTTAGCCCCCAAAGATAGATGCTCGCCTCAACTCAACAGTAAAGAGCAATGTTGTCATAGTAGTATTTTACAGGGCGTTCATTGGTGGCACATGTCTTTAATCCCAGCACTTGGGAGGCAGAAGCAGGTGAATCCCTGTGAGTTCGAGGCCAGCCTGGTCTAGAGTGAGTCCCAGGACAGTCTTCAAAGCAATACAAAGAAACCCTGTCTCAAAAAAACAAATATATATATATATGTATAAATTTTATATAAAATTTACATATGATGTATAAAGTGTATCTATAAATTTTGATCAGTACTTTAAATTACATTTGAGAAAATTTTGGAAGCTTAAAGATACAATTATCCATGTTTCTTTTTATGATGTATGTAAAGGTCAGTAGAGCACTGAGTTCATTATTCTTATTAAAAGAACAATGTAAGAGTTATGCTTGAAGGAGATTGATCATACTTTGTCATTCAGAGCTTTCCCAAAATCTGATAAAGAACTTAGTGCAATGTTTTTGGATACTGTAATTTGCTTCACATCAGAGTTGGAATGGGAAGCTGAAGGGGGGATTCTCTTTATCCAGCAATTGCTTGTGTGCCCATTTCCTCTACCTCATTCACAAGCTTCACGTCTGTTCTTTTCAACTTTGATTGTCCCTAGAAACAAGCTTGGCATAAGGAAAAGCCCTTTGCACACAGATCACATGTGAGATGTTGTTTCAGAAACTTTATCTCCTCGAGTTTCTTCAAACTCTTCTTTCAGGGTTGAAAATTGGAGGAACAATTTAGAAATGAGTGACCACATGAAAATCCAAGAGCAAGGGCATTCAGTGTATCTGCTGCTTGGTCTGATGTTCAAACCCTGATCTCTGACTCAAGATGTAAACTTGAGCTGACTCTCTTGTTGGGGAAGGCCTTGTTTTGTTCAGGGTGCTGATCAGAGCAGAGTCAATTATCCTAGACAACTCATTGTTTTCCTTTGAAGACTTTATAGGCTGCATGTTGCTATTACCTGAGAACCTCTTGAGTATTGGATTCTGTATTTGGTTGGAAGACTCTGGAGTCTTCTGTAAGCAACAAGGCGAGAATCATGGGGTACTGGGAAACAGGGTGGGGTGGGGGAAGCAGTTTGTCTCACTAAAGGCTTCTTCGGTAATTCAGGATGTGTCCTTGGCTGAGCTCTTGGAATTTAGACCAAGATTCAGAATGTCAAAGATAAGATCAAGGCCACAGCTTGGGAGATGATAGGGTCCAAGGTTAGCTAAAGTTGTCTAAAACTGTTCCAACCTCAAGGATAGATGTTGCAAAGGGCAGGATAATCTTCAAAGCTTTTAGCCACAGCAGTTGTCTTTGTAAAAAGCAGCAATAAATCCATGGCTGAGTTATCTATGGAGAGTAGAAGAGAATGGGGCTCTGTATGCTTTTAGAGTAAGAGGCTTAGGACTGAGGGCTTGGTCCCTTAGGCAAACAGTGGGGATCACAAGATCACAAGGGAAAACAGCCCTGGAACTAGGTAGAGGGGGCCCCAGGACAACCATAGGAAGTAACTAACCTGAGAAGAATTGGATTAGTAACAGAGTAGTAAAAGGAAAAGAGTGTTCCAGCACACCGGTATTTTGTGAAACACATTGTTACATTTGTTTGAATGGGAGGGAACGGGAGACAACTTTTTAGTCAGAGGCTGCAAGAATTCATCAGCAGTTACAGATAGCCTAGAAGCAATTCTGGTCAAATCTCTGGGCCATCATGTTAAAGGCACAGGACCCTTTCAGGCCATGATGATCATTCATTTATTTTACAAGAGAGTAATCTCTCCCTTTTGCCCCAATGACCCTCAGCTGCTTGTATTCTACTCTGTAATGTCACTCCTTTCTTGTCCTGTGAGCATGCACTGTCATGGGGAGTGTGCTGTTTCAGTGTTTCTCAACTCTCTCTGCACTGGTGCAAGGCACTGATTCATGCTTGTGGACTGCTAGGGGCTCGCATATCACAGTTCTGGTACTCGCTCATGCCAGAGCCCTTGAACGCACTCTCAGAAGCATCTTAGCACTCCTTACTTACCTTTTTGCTAAATTCTCCTTCCCTTTGTGGGAAGATTGCTGTTCTCCATAGTCAACATTCATGAGAAATAACAGAAATTATGTATAAAATAATTTTTTATAGTTTTTCATGTTGAATAACGACTACCAATACAACAACATTGCTTTGTAGCCTTTTGTACTGTGACTTGCCAATTTTCAGAAACTTTGCTAATCAAGTGGGAGCTTTCTGTCACTTAGAATCCAGCCACTACTTTAATACCATTTTGTCTATGGGAAAAATAGGTTCTGAGCTCCCAAGTAGCTTGGGAGTAACCCTCAAGTAGAGTGTTGATGGGAGCTAGTATTTCATTCACAGTTTACTGGTATAATTTAGAGAATAATATGAGTGCTTTCCTAGGGAAAGCTACTGGAAATATGGGGGGATTTTCATTACTTCTAAAAGGGGACCTCAAGTGATGCCCACTATCATTTGTACAAGTTCCATTAGATACTGAGTTATAAAATCAGGACATCACTATCTACCCAGGGTTCTCCCAAGAACTGAAGGATTTAGTAATAAAATCAGGACATCAATATCTATCCCAGGGCTCTCTCAAGAACTGAAGTACTTAGTAAAATGCAAAATTACAGAGTGATTCCCGATAAAGGCTTTGGGAGACATGCATTCTGTGAGGGTGCAGAAGAGCATGAAAACCCCCTTTCCTTTTGATCTGTTCCCCAACTCATCTATTCTGTTCAACTATTGGCTATCTATAGTGGCAATACTGCCCTGTCTTGGTTCCTGTTCTTTTCAGTCCTTCCCAGATTGATCCGTAGATTCATTTGGGAGCCGATCACACTCCTATAAAGCCAGTCTACAGAAGGCCACTAATATCTGCTTCCAAATAAATGACACAAGTTCATTTGTTTTTTTTAATTATTAACTACATTGGTTCTAAGAAATAGTGGACCTGTCACTGTCTTTTTCTTGTTGTGACCAATGCTCTATGTAATAGGCACATCCAAGGACAATGACCTTATAGGTTCTCAGAACCCTTTTAAGTAAACATACTCATTCCATCATTTCCAGGTTTAAATTCACCAGACTTAACCTTTTCTGCCTACAGACTCTTTGATACCATAGCTTCCTCAGGTAATGGCTGAATGACCACTGCCATATTAGACTGCTAAGCTCCTACAAATGCCTAACCTATGTAGTTCCTCACCTACTGTGTCCTCTTCTCCCCAGCCTCCAAGTACATAGACAATAACCCAAGACAAACCTGATTCTAAGGTCTTCCAATAACCAGGAATAGCGGGTATGAAGAGGCAGCCACACAAAGCCTGGTATAGTGGCTCGCTGCTCAGTGCAGGGATAAAGGATATTCAAGGATAAATATTAACCTTTGGTGAAACAGTTATCAGGGAAGTACTAAATAACTAGCCCAGATAAAAATTAGCTTTGATGTGAATTTGAGTGATTTTGTAATGCTAGCTCCAAAAACGAATTGTTCCCAAGATATTACAGGGATTCTGGAATTTGTTGTAATATTAAACTTTGAAATAAAGTGTTTGCTTACTTGCTTTCAAACTACCTGTTCATAAAGATGATTGATGGATGGAGATGGGTTATTTCAGGGAGGGAGTTTTAAAAACCCTGTACTGGAAAAATGAGGCCTTTGCCTAGGAGGTGGTAAGCAGAGAGAAGAGCAGGTAATAGCTTGAAATCATAGATGGAAGAAGAGACAATGGGTTCCTACAGGCAGGATGGTAGTAAGGACTCAGGGCAGGGCAGCATAACAACAATGCTGAACTCTGCATTCTGAACCAGACAATCAAATTAATGTAGGAGACAGGGAGACTATTAATATTGTAGAGGACAACATGGTTCAGTAAAGTGGGATGATGGATTGAAAGAGGAAATGAAACTGTACTCAGAAAACAAGGGACTGATTCCCTCAGAACAGTCCTGCGTGGTTCATTTAAGTGACTAATTTATTGACTGCCCACGTCCTTCCCCTCTTCTACCCCAGCTGTTATCAGTTGTTTTTGTATTACAGCAGCATGTAACATTTCAAGTGGTTGCATTACACCAGACACATTCCATGAAATATTTTATTTGATTGCCTCACCAGATACATGGTTAGATGCTGTTTTCCCCAATTCTCAGAACAATGGACTAAGTCAATTTTCCCACTCAAAGCCATTTACCAGTGTACCGGTTAATTTTGACCATCAGCTTGCTGGGATTTAGGAATGCCTGGGCAATGCACTTCTGGGTGTGTATGTATATGGGTGCTTCCACAGAAGTTTAAGTGATGTGAGCAGATCGTCAAGGATTGAATAATGATGGTGTAAAGCCCTGTCCACACAAAAGAAAGCAGACCAGAATAAAAACAAACCAAACAAGGAGAAGAGAGAGAGAGAGGGAGGGAGGGAGGGAGGGAGGGAGAGAGACAGAGACAGAGACAGAGACAGAGACAGAGAGAGTGAGAGAGAGAGAGAGAGAGAGAGAGAGAGAGAGAGAGAGAGAGAGAGAGAGAGGGAGAGGAGCCTGTCATTCACCATTTTGTTTCTTGGCTGTGGGTATGGTGTGACCTGCCACCTTTTGCTGCCACGGTAATGGTCTATAACCCCCTTTAGAAAATGAACCCAAGCAAACCCTCCCTTCTTTAAATTGCTTTTATCAGGTATTTTGTCATGACAATGAAGATAAAACACTAATAAGCAGAATTAGGGGCCAAACCCACCTTGTACCCACACACAGCCCTGTGTATCTGTGTCTTCTGATGGTCACGGCAGTGAGACCGGAGCCTCTTGTAGCATCTGCAGTGTGAATGAAAAAGAAGATTTTCCTGATGGCCTTCCCAAACTCCCACTACTTCATTTGCTTTTCCCTTGTCTGCTTGGAGGTGAAACAATAGTTTTCTGACCACTAGATGGCAATACTATCTTTAAAATGCTTTAAAAGCAGCCTGTTGTTAATCTGGGAATTTCTTTTCCAGAGCAATTTCAACCCTTTCAACAGCTCTGGAGTACACTGGCTGTCAGCTCTGATGTCACCTAGACAGAATGTTGTATTTTGACATCATCCATTACATCTCAGACCATACCTCTCTGTTCCACAAAGCAGCTTATGGAAAGGAGATTCTTTTTTTTAATTAATTAATTTATTTACTTAAAAAGTGTTTTGCCTGCATGTACACCTGCACGTCAGAAGAGGGCACCTGGTCTTATGGTGAGCCACCATGTGATTACTGGGAATTGAACTCAGGACTTCTGTAAGAGCAGCCAATGATCTCAACCTCTGAGCCTTCTCTCTAGCCTGGGGAAGATGATTCTTAAGCCTCAATTTATGTCACATATTTATTAACTTCTACTTGAATATTTGGGCTTCGATTCTTCACATCTCCTACATCGTAATGAGAAGTGTCCTGGTTTGTTTTCTGTTTACTGTGGAGAGGAACATATTTGTTTCAGGATATCAAGTTATATCTCTCCGAGGCAGGAACCTGGAGATAGGAACTGAAGCAGAAGCCATGGAGAAGTGTGGCGTACTGGCATGCTCCTTACGGCTTGCTCTGCCTGAGTTTTTTATACAGCACAAAACCATCTGCCCTGTGTAGAATTGTCCTCACCTGCTTCCGTCCTCCTTCCCCAGTCATTGATTAAGAAAATGCCCAGATAGCCTTGCCTGGAGACCAACCTGATGGAGATGTTTTCTCAATAGAGTCTTGCCAGATGACTGTAGCTTGAGTCAAGTTGACAAAAATCTAACTGCACAAGAAGCAAATTAGCTGATGTATGTAAGTACTGATAGTAGATAGAGAAGAGAAAGTTCTCATAGGAGACTCTCAACTATTTGCCATTCTAGATCCTTTTTGAGTAGGGTCATTGAACTGGACATCCTTCTTACAAGGTAGAACATCTTGTATCAGTGTCTAGTGCCCCTGCCTAAGGGAATTAATCTCAATAGCTAGATATAAGGTCACATATAGAGTCATTTGAGGTGGAAGCTTGACAGCGTCTCTTGAGTTCTAGAGAATAAGTTCATGGAAACAGGCCAATCTTGGACCCATCTGGATTCTATAGACAGAGCCAGTAGGATTTGAGTGAACTCAGGATGCAAATGGGAAGTGGTTTGTCTTTTTCAGGTGGCCATTACTACCCGTTGAGTGACATGCCTGTTCAGTTTGGGTGATGAGAATGAGATGCCATTCTAAGCAGTTGTGGTCCAGCCAGGAAAGTGTGACCCTCCATGAAATGCTGGAGTCCTGTGCAATTCAATAAATGTGGATGGAGGTCATCTGGTCCTCAGGATCCTTCTTGCTCTGCCCTGTGATGTGTCTCACTTGAGATAGTTTTGCAAGTCAGGATGAATTCTGGGCTTGATTGTGCATGCCTTAAGACCATCAGGCTTATAGTGACATTTGACTTTTGAAGGCAATCAGGTTAATGTTACCCTTCAGTGGCTGAAATCAGTCATGGGTAGGGCTAAGTCATATCAAGAGAAGTTTGGATATTTCTGATTCCATTATGAGCAATGAATGTTCAGCAATGGTTGAGTTATTGGTAGGGCCAGAGGCATGGTGTGAGTTATAAGGAAATATAGTGAGAAGGCCTGAAAAGGGACTGCTGGAGATCTAGGGAACAAGACAATGACTTTTGTTATAGATTGCACTATTTCTGCTTACTTTGTAGAGTCAAAAGTGTTCTCTAGTTGCTGAGTTCACTACATAGGCCAGATCAGACTTGAAACGAATAAGAGTATCTGGACCTGGTTTTGAGCCTTGCTCAAGTCACAGAAAAAGTTAGCTTCTAGGAACAGAAGAGGAGATCAAGATTCTGGCAAAGTTGTTTCAGTTACAAAGTTGGCCACCCAGGTAGGTCTTCGTTGAAGGTTTGTGGCTACTTTGCCTGCCAACAGGAGAATCAGTGGGCAATGGCATTTTGTCCTGGGTTATCTTTACTCTGTTGACAGAAGCAGGCAGGAGTGGATAGATGGGAGAAGTTGCTTCTTGTTGCCTGACTGCATTCCTACAACTTGTGTTGAATTTACTGGCTGCTCTGAGCCTTTGACTCAAATGTCTCTCTGGGTTGGGAGTCATGTTTGACCCTTCTATTCATGGGTAGGGTCCTGGGGATACAGGAAAGGACCTGTGCTGGAGATGCACAGAGGGGTCAGCATAAATCTGAAGCTACAGCAATCAGAGATCTGGGAGATTAAAAGAAATCTCAGTGCCAGATGCCTTCAGTGAAAGATGGAAGGACATCTTAGTTCTAAATCAGGGGTTGGTTGGGGGCACATGTAGCTATGAAACATGGGAGATTGAGAAAAATCTGCATCTTGGCTGTTGACAATTAAAAGTTTGAGAAACTGATTAGTGTCTGTCTCCATATTATGGACCTGCAACAAAATGAAGGTACCCCAGAGGAAAATTTTGTTTAAAATTTACAAGATAATTGTAAAATTTTAAGGATTAAGGAAGATGGGCTTTGGTTTATTTCCATCAGAATATTCTTGCCTCAGTGTGGGGGTGGTTGGGAGCCTATGAATGAATGATTAGAAAATTAGCACCTTGGAGAACTTAGTAATGAAACTTCTTGGGACGATTCTGATCACACAGAAGTGGGATTTTTAGTTCAAGTTGTACTCCATATCTGCATTTCTTTAGATGCTGTCCTAGTTGAGCCAGGAGTAGTGTGTTCTTTCTGTATTTCCCCCTTTTGTGTTTACTTCAAATTAATGCCGCTGCTGAAGTTCAAGCTCATCTTGGGATTGTCTGAAAGCAGACATCCTGTCTTTAATAGAAACAGTGTTTTTTTTTCCTTCAGAATAATTATCCTGGATTTTCTAGGGCATTAAACCTAAATTTCCTTTGTTACTTAAATTAGGAATGCTCATTTGACTTACTCTAAGTGTGACATATTTAATGTGTTACAAACTGTCCTGTAAAATAATTGCTGAGGTAGTTGAAGAAATGCTTTTATACATTATTGTTGGTGATCCTAAAGTCTATTGTGCTTTTATTTTTTCTTTTTCTTTATTCTTCTCTTATACAATAGCCTCTCCTCCCTCCCCTCCTTCTAGTAGTCCCCCCACCTCCCCTCTACCCCAGATCTATGGTTCCTCCATTTCCCTTCAGAAAAGGGCAGGTCTCCCAGGGATATCAACCAAACACATCATAACAAGATGCAATGAGACCAGGCACAAATCCTCATACCCAGGCTGGATGAGGTAACTCAGTAGGAGGAAAAGGATTACATGAGCACACAAAAGAGTTAGAGAAAACCCCAGTCCCACTGTAAGGAGTCCAATAAAACCCCAGGTAAATATTTAACCACAACATGTGTGCAGAGGGTCTAAAAAAGACCCTTACAGAATTTGTGGTTGTCACTTCAGTCTCTATGAGCCTCTATGGTCCCTGTTTAGTTGATTATGTGGGCTACTATTACACTTCATTAATAAGAGAATTTCACTTTTTTGAAAAGGACATGACAGTGCCCTATTTAGCATTAAGTGACTTTGGAATTACTACTATCTCGAAGCCCCTGTGGTCTGAGGAATGGAATGTCATGGGGGAATGTTTCAGTCACTGGTCAGATAACTTTTAGAGACAATCCTATGCTTACAAAGGGTGTGGTTACCCCTTTACATGACTACTAACATGCCTCAGTGTTTTTGTTGTTTTAGATGAAGCCTTCTATAAAAACCTACAAGGAATATCTTGGATCGTTGAGTCATTCTGAGCCCTCCACCTTTGGTAACCTACAGCTAGCTTTGATCAATATAATACTGAATTCCATGCTCACAGTCATGGTTGGTCACTGTCCTTGGGACATGCACTGTGCAGGAAGGATGACTTTGACCTGAGTGTACTCAGGAATGTGCTCTCCTCTGAGTGTGATGAGTCTGTACCATATGAATACATGACTTTGTTCCCTAACCTTTGCTCTCTGTGCTTAAAGATATTGCTTTGGGAATTAGCCTCAGCTCTCTCCTTCATTCACTTCGGGTAACACATTTTTCTTCATTCTTTCTACCTCCTGGTTGTGCTAATGAACTTTATACTCACCAAGAAGTGAACCCTTTGCATTAAGTTACAATATTATCAATAATAATAGCAACATTTGTAGAGCATTGATGGATCTAGTAAGTCTTCTAGGGGTTTAGCATATATTAAGTCATAAGGAAAAGTCATTATCACCATTTCATATGTAAGGGGAGCGAGGTACACACACACAAAAAAAAACCCCCAAATTCATATAACTCACAAACCACATTTCCAGGGTTACAAATCCAGGTAATATGGCTCCGGGGTCTGCATTTAAAAATTACATTTTTACTTAATACACCAGAGAGCTGCTAGGGGGAGACCACAACAGAGAAAGAGTGCTTCTGGGGAATCACTGCCTAAAGAAGCAGACATTTTGGTGATGCTTTCATAGCAACTGAATACTATTTCCTGCTCCTAGCTCTAGTCAGGTGAGCTCAGGAGGCCTTGCTTATCTACAAACTTCAATGTCAACATACTCAGCAAAAGCCTCAGACAGGTGGAACTGAGTGCCGTTGGGGAACCACAGACTGTGTGTGAGATGATGAGGAACTCTAAGAGACAACTCATGTCTTTAAGAAAGAGCTAGCAATTTGCTAGGAAACTTTGCCTCTGTCTGTACCAAAGCACATTAATTTCATGCCTTTGCACCGTGTGTTTGTTCTTCCTGCTTCTCTTACCCATTGGTGAGACTCAGTTGATCTGTCTCTCTGCCTAAGAAGCTGTGGAAAAAGCTGTCCCCTCTTCCAGTAACTTTGTGTACCATATTCCAGATGGTCCATCACAACTGTCTTGATTTGTAGTTCCTTGAGGCCAAGAACCACGGTTCTTTCCTTCTTGAGTTATTACCCAGCTAAACACCTAGGAGGAATAGAGAGTAGGGAGCAGATATTAAAGTAGAATTCTTAGGAAAGCAGATAGAATGGCTAGAATCCTAACTCACAAGTCTAGCAACTCTCTTTCCTTTTACCACTTTTTACTACTGTCCTAATAAGGCTTCCAACATCATATACATACAAGACAGTACTTACTTCTTGTGTGGTCCCAAGGTTCTGAGTGATGAGAAAGCTCTCTCAAAGTGGACTCATTAGGCCTGCCTAATCACATGGGTAATAGAGCATGTAGTGTTGCTTTTCTTATTGCTATGATAAAATAACCAACTAAAGCAACAAAGGAAGGAAGGCAGGAAGGAGGGAGAGTGGGAGGGAGGGAGGGAAGGAAGGAAGTGAGGAAGGAAGAGTGGGTTTATTTTGGTTTACAGTTCAAAGGAATTCATTCCAGCATGGTGGGAAGGCACAGCAGCAGGAATGGGTGGCCAGTTGGTCTTACTGCATTCACAGCCAGGAAGCAGAAAGTGAACAGGAAGTGGGGCCAGTCTATAAAACCTCAAGGCTCACCCAGTCATCCACTTCTTCTAGCAAGGTTCCACCTCCTATAGACTCCTGTAGACTTCCCAAACAGTACCCCTCACTGAGGACCAGGTGTTCAAACACATAAGCCTATGGGTCCATTTGATATTCAAACCTTTGTTGGTTCTGAAAAGCACCTGGCTTGATACACTGCATCTTGAATTTTTCCTGCCGAAAGTCTCTGTATATACTCAGGACTTGTCTTAGGGTTTTTTTTTTGCTCTGAAGAGACACCATGACCACAGAAACTCTTATAAAGAAAGCATTGAATTGGGGTGGCTCACTTACAGTTTCAGAGGTTCAGTCCATATCATCATGACAGGGAGCATGGTGGCATGCAGGCTCACTTGGTGATGGCTACATCTTGGCTTGCAAGCAATAGGAGGTCAACTCACTCTCACATGGAGGGAAGCTTGAGCAAAAGCGTAACACACCTCTTCCAACAAGGCCACACCTATAAATAGTGCCACTCCCTTTGGGAATCATTTTCTTTTAAACCACCACATTCTACTCCCTGGCCCCCAAATGTTTATTTCATAATGCAAAAAACATATTCAGTTCAACTTCAAAAGTCCCTGTAGTCTATGATAGTCTCAAACTTGTTTCAAAGCCCAAAGGCTCTTCTGAGATGTGTGGCAATCTCTTAACTGTAATCCCTGTGTAAAAATCAAAATAAAAAAGCAAATCACATACTTGTAACATATAATGTTACAGGATATACATTACCATTCCAAAACACAGGGACGAGAGCATAGTGAGGAAATACTGGACCAAAGCAAGACTGAAAATCAGCTGGGTAAACTCAAAACTGTGTATCTCCATGTCAAAGCACTGTTCAGATTTCCAACTCTGTTCAGCTTTGTTCATCTTTGTTAAATGCAACACAGTTCTTTGTTTTGGGCTGATTCCATGCCCTTTAACAGTTCTCCTGAGGAAGTATCCCATGACTCTGGCATCTCTAACATCTTGGATTCTCCAAGGCAAGTCAGGCTTCAAGTTCATAGCTTCACATAATGACCTCTCTACTAGGCCTACATTTAGGAACACCCCTGACACATGCTTGGCTGCAGCTGCTTTATTCCATAAATCCTTTCTTCTATCCTTAACTCTAAACCCAGAAACATGCGGCTGAAGCTACCAAGTTCTGCTGGTTTCTGGGGCTAGAACATGGCCCCCTCATTCAACTACATCTTCAGCAGCTTTCTGTAGTATAGATGGTTTCTTTCACTGCCTAAGCTTGGCTATCTTGAAGCTGGATCTGTAGACCAGGCTGACCTCAGACTCAGAGATCCACCAGCCCCAGTCTTCCTAGGTCTAAACTTTCCTTTAGTTTCTTTCCACAAGTTGGAAACTTAGCTGGGTGGAATCTTGTCTAGGTCACCACTCCATTTATTATATTTTAATCTATTTATACTTTTAAACATAGGCTTTAGCTGCATTCCACTTCCTGGTGCTCTTTTTTCTCCTCAAAATTTTCTTTCTGTAATTTGTCCTGCTCAGCTTGTTCCTTTTCATTATAAATCTTCATTAGATTTACTACTAAAACCCACATGACAGAGTCCATGCTAGGTTGTTTTGAGATTTCTTTCATTAATGGAATTCATCCAAAACTTCATTTTAACCTCAGGCAGACTCTTCAGACAAGGGCAAAATGTGGCCACTTTCTTCACCAAAGTATCACAAGAATCATCTCTAGGCAACATACTGAAATTCTTCTTCCCTGAAACCACTTGAGTGAGTCCCTGACAGTCCAAATAACTCTTAGCACCTCTGTCTTTTGTGCTCATACTTGCGTGGTCCAGTAAGCAGCCCTTAAAACTCCACTGCTTTCCAAACCCAATGTGCCAAAGGACACACACACACACACACACACACACACACACACACACACACACACAGAGAGAGAGAGAGAGAGAGAGAGAGAGAGAGAGAGAGAGAGAGAGAGAGAGAGAGAGAGAGAGAGAGACTAGAATGCCCCATGCATGCAATAAGGGACTATTACCACAATGTGGCACTTGCCATCTCCACTTGTCCACAGGTTGTCTTCCTTAAGCCTCCAGCAACATTTCTTTCTACTTCTTTCTCTGGTCCTTACATAATTCCTCCTCCCCTTTCAATATCTGAAAGGGAAAGGGCAAGACATCAGTCTATCTCCTTTTGATTTGGCAGCACTCCCAGTTAAACCTTACTTTCTTCCTCCGAGTATTTGTGTCTTAGATTTAAATTTCTAAATGATGAGCTTTCAAACCTAAGTTCAGTATCAATTTGTTATGAGGGCCTGGGTAGGGAATTCTTCAATAATTAGTAGTATATTATATGCAAGATGCTTGATCCACACAGTAGAATCATGGATTGACTGTGTGTTCGTATAACACACGGAAGGTCACCCATTGTCCCTGGTCCTCATTCTAGTGGTCTACTCCCAACGAAGACTGACTGCATGACGTCTCATTGCTGGTGACCTGAAACATGAAACCAAGAAGAAGATGGGGAACAGAAGGAAGAGGGCTCAGTTATGGTCTCCTATTACCTAAATCAAGCATGTTTTATTTTTTTACTGGAAAATAATTTATACATTTAAAGTGTGCAATTTTGACATTTACATCACTTTAGAAAGTTTCCTTGTCTCGTCCTAGCTACTTTCCTGTCCCCACAGGGAATTAGTGTCTGGATTTCTACTGTCAGAACACATACCTATGCTAGGACTTTAAATTATTTAAATATTTAGTTGATTATACATTTCTTCATTCATTCAGCATAATGCATTTGAGATTCTCTCATGTTGTTAGCACGTGTGGTTTCATTGCATGGTATTTCCTACTGTAAGAATGTGATACTAATCTGTTTATCCTTACACCTGGTCATGGGAATTTGATGGTTTTCAGTTTGGGTGGCCATTCATTCATAATAAAACTTCTATGAATCCTTTGCCCAACTTTTTGTAAACACGTTTTTGTTTCTCAGGGATAAATGAATCAGAGAGTGAAATTGCTGGTCAATAGAGTAGGTGTATTTTTAATTTGGCAAGAAAAAAATTTATTCAAAGTTGATTATAGTCCCATTCTCAGATGCCATCTGGCTTCACTGTGGCTTCATTTTAATAGCTCACAGTCACTAGTTATAGAGAACAGCTCACCCAATTGTAAACTTAATTCCTACAAATTGACTTTTTGAGGTGTTCTCTCCCTAAGTGGTCTTCCTCTCTTGGCCACCAGTTATATGACAAGGATTCATGTTCTTGAGACACGAAGCCTATTGTGCAAATTTTGATACACTGTTCAAGATGGAGTGCAGGTAGAAGCCAGTACAGCAGGCACACCATGCGGGATCTAACCCAACCACCATCTTCTTCATGAGAGCCTTTGTAACCAGTCACTGTCAATCCCTGAGAGCAATCAGAGGATTTATTTGCAGTCTGTTAGCTAATTGTTCCCATACTGAGCACAGATCTTAACAAAATACTCTAAGCGACATTTAGATTTCTGGTCTCTATTATGGAGTAGTTGATAAATTACCATGCTTATATCCTGTCAGCATAGTTTGATTTAATTTTCTTGAGATCACAACCAATTTCTGAGATTCCTTAGAATAAAATACGAAGCAAGTATCACAAGATATGATATAAATGGTGAGCAGACAGGGACCCTGAAGTGAGTAGAGATATGACATGAATGTTTGAAGTAATGGATATGCAAATTATTCTGATTTGATTACTACACATTGCATGCCTATATTAAAGCACCACCCTATACCTCATGAATATGTATGGTTATTACAGATCATTTAAAAACTCCCCAAAAGAAGGATGTTGCATGCCAGCACAGCATTCAGCTGTTGCATCATTGAAATTAGACTGTGGCTTCACGAAACCAAAGTGGGAACCACAACTCCTAATTGTAACCTTCTACTTTCTAGGGTGGACATGAGATTCAAACATGCTTGCTACAGCTGTGCTGTGATCCTGGCTCTGCTGCATTCCATCAAGAGATTGAACAAATATGAATTTAACTTTCCAGATCTGAGTTTCCACTTTCCTATGAACCCAAGATAAAAATGAATGCCTTACAGAACTGTTAAAAAATTACATTGGGAGAGGAAGCTGGGATTGACATGTGAAGCAAGCTTGTTTCTAATTTAAATAAATAAAAAAATTACATTTGGCATTGTTCTGTAACTCAATGTCACAGAAGCTGCCTGACCAATGAGAGCCTCAATGTTGAGTAGGCTACCCGTCTAGCATTTATAGGGATATCACTGGCCAAATGACAGATTCACTGGGAACCCACTAGCTACACAGGCCAGGGAAGCAGATAGATCAACTGTGGAACTGACTTCAGCCCTGCTGACTAGCATTCATGGTACCAGAAGGTACTGTGCATTCCACCAGAGAAGAAAGGCAATCATCAACCCAGCTACAAACCTGGTGACCTATAATGGTAACCTGCCTATGAGACATGCTGGTGCAAGAGTAGGACCAATGTTCTAGGAGTAACCAGCCACACTCTCATTGGATCAGAGATGGAACCCATGTCTGACACTGCTAGGGTGACCAAGCACCTGACACTGGATAGGCCATTGGAGTAGGGGGAAATCAAACACTGTTGCTCTGCTAAGGAAACATAGGAATAAAATGACTGCCCATGGCATTCTGACCCATAGATGAGTGCTCAGCCAACCATTATCAGAGAAGGGCCTTCTGCAGTAAGAAGGAGTTTACACAGAGACTCACAGCTAGACAAGGTTCAAAGAGTGAGAAGCATTGGAGCACTCGGTCCTAAATGTGATGTCTTCATCAAACCCTCCCCTCGGCACTCAGGGAGCTACGTGGAAGAGGAGGCAGAAAGATTGTAAGACTCCAAGGAAACAGTTTTCCCCAGACCCAGCAGGACTGATGCACATATGAACTCACGGACTGTGGCAGCACACAAGAGCTGCCAGATGGGGCCCAGCACTGAGAGCGGGAGGGCTCGCACTCCTAACCAAGAAGCCACTTGTAATTGGCACCCATTTGAAAAGGAAAATTAGTCGTCTCCAGTGGAGTCTCCCTGTGTGTATAACCACACTCCAGCTCCAGGGTATTCGACATGCTCTGCTGGTCTCTGTGGCCCTGTACACACACGATACAAAGACATACATCCAGACAAGACACCCATACACTTCTTTTAAAAATTAAGAGAAAGGAAGAAAGAAAGACATAGGACATTAATAAGTAAACCTTTCTCTGTGTCTGTGAAGTCCTTTCCAGGAATTATTGACAGAACAGAAAAGACCTGCTATACAGCACCATCCTGTAGTCTGGGGTCACAAAGTAAGCAAAAGAGGGAGAAAGGCCGACTGGATGCTAGGTGGAGCTGAGAATTCAGTAGTCTGTCTGGTTAAACTTCATGTGCTGCCTCAACTCTGCCTTCCAAGAATAAATCTGTGTAGTGAGGACAAAGAGCACTTCTAAGACCCTTGGTCTCCAGGGAGGCTGCCCACTCTGAGGAGGGACCATATACAAATAAGACCCCTGGTCTCCAAGGAGGCTGCCCATTCAGGAGGGATTATACACAGAAATTTTGGAAAGTTAGAAGTATGTGGTTCAAAACTTGTTTCATTTACCCGGAGAATAGGAACTTCCCAACTGTCCCTATGTGTGCCAACAGTGCATCCCAGGAGAGACTGCTGCTATGCCCTCCCACACAGGCCATGGGGGACTGGCTCAGTTAGGGGTTTCCATTGCTGTGAAGAGGCACCATGACTATCTCAACTCTTCTAAAGGGAACATTTAATTGGGGATGACTGTAGTTTCAAATGTTCAGTCCATTATCATCATGATGGGGAGCATGATGGTGTATTCGTCTACCTGGTCCTGGAGCTGAGAGTGCTACTTCTTGCAGACAACAGGAAGTCTACTAAGACACTGGGTAGAAAAAGATATTCCAAGCAAATGGACCTAAGAGGTAACATGGTGTGGACATTTTAATCGCTGATAAAACATACTTCAAATCAAAACAGAAAAGGTGAATAAAGACACTACATACTCATCAAGGGAAAAATAAAATACTTGCAAATCAAATCCAAGAACATATCAAAAAGATCATCCACTATGATTAATTAGGCATCATCCCAGAGATGCAGAGGTAGTCCAACACACGTTTTAAGTCTACAAATGTACTATACCATATAAACAAAAAAAAAGACAAAATGACATGATCATATCATTTGATACAGAAAAGGTCTTTGTCAATATCCAACATGCTTTTGTAATAAAAGTCCTGGGAGATTAGAGATACAAGGGACACAGTAAAGGAAGTTTACTGGAAGCCCATAACCAGCATTAACTTTAATGGAGAGAAACTCAAAGCAATTTCACTAAAATCAGGAACAAGGCAAGGTTGTCCACTGTCTTCACATCTATTTAATATAGTACTTGAAATCTTAACTATATTAATAAGACAACTGAAGGAGATGAATGGGATATAAACTAGAAAAGATGTCTAAACATCGCCTACTGATGCACATACGAACTCACAGAGACTGAGGCAGCATCACATGGCCTGCACAGGTCTGCACCATACGGAGGCCTAGAGCCAAAAGGAAAAGTGGAAACATATTCCCAACCCATCACTCAGAAGTAATATCCAATTGCTGACCATTTGCAAATGAAAAATTAGTTTTCTCCAAGGGAAACAAACCGCACATTCCGCAGTAGATTCCAACACAAAACTAACTCAATGACACCTTGGGAGGTTCCCAGTCTCATAATGTCTGTCAGGGCTTTAATTTTTAATTTTACATTTTATTTATTTATTACCCCAAGGTTCGCATCTATATTATGCTTTTAGTTTTGTGCTTCTATGGGATTCCTGAATGTACAAACAAGTGAAACTCTGCATCTATATGCGTGTCTTGTGTCCTTTTTGTGTCTCTTTTCCTTCTGTTAGTTTTATCCTATTCCACTTTACCTACTTTTGTTCCAACTCATTGTATTTTACTTAAGTTTATTTTTATCCCTTAGATAGCTGTTTTCTAAGGAGAGATAGAAAGGGGGTAGATTCATATGGTGGGGGATGTGGGGAGGAGCTGGGAGGAGTAGAGGGAAGGGAAACTGAAATTAGAATGTGTTACATGAAAAATCTATTTTCAATAAAAAGGATCAGCCTTAAAAAGGAAATTATATTTCCATCATTTCCCTCCTCCCCTTCCTCCCTCAAAATCCTCCTAAATAAGGCTTTCTTCTCTCTCTCGTATTCATTGCCTCTTTTTCTTTAATTATTGTTACATATATAACCATTTATATTCCTAAGTATATAAACACAACTTGGTCAGTCTGTTTAATGTTACAAGGCTGGCCACTTTGTTTTTGTTTGTTTGTTTTTTGTTTTTATGAGACAGGGTTTCTCTGTATTGTTTTGGAGGCGGTCGGTCCAGTCTGGCTTCGAACTCACAGAGATCCGCCTGCCTCTGCCTCCCGAGTTGCTGGAATTACACCACCGCCCGGCAGGCTGGCCACTTTGTATTGGCTAACCAATTAAGGGGGTGGAGGTCCTTCCCGCAATAGCTAGGAAATGGAAACATCCTAAATGTCCTTCAAATGACGAATAATAAAAATGTGGAACATACACACTACAGGATACTGATAGACTGTAAAGAAAAAGGAAACCATGAAATTTGCAGGTAACAGGTGCAGCTAGAAAAGATCATATTGAGTGAGGTAACTCAGACCCAGCGAGACAAATGTCCCATGTCCTTTCTTGTCTGTGGTTCCTTGTTTCTGCCCCTCTTGTATACTCTTATTCCTTACTTGTAACCCTTAAATTCAAACTTACTCATTCTATGTAAGTAAAAAGTTAGTGTCCCAGTTATGTGTTGACTGTATTAATAAATACATATTAAATACATTATCATTTTTTAACTTCCCTCCTTTTACTAACATATTATTTGATTTTATAGTAATGTATAGTAATATACACAGGCCACTTTCAAATGCCTATAGATTAAATTTGAAGATGTCACAGGGTGGTAGTAATTTATTATGTGTTACATAGAGAGGAATTGTGTTTGGTAGTATTGACATCCAGTGTTCTAAGTGTTGTCCAGATGTACTGGAGAAACTTCTGTTCATTCTTATGACTATGACTCTTCATCTGCTGGCAGCGCTCTTGTTAAAGAAGAGGCATCCAAGGGGGTATACATGGGTGTTATTTGAGTCTGGTTGGGATCCCTCCTTTGTGAGCCCTGAGTGTTTGCCTACCAGCTGCTTCTCTATCTCTACACTAGATGCCAGCAGTGCCCTGGACATTGTTCAGACAGCTGTGAGTTTTTAAAGGCAACTCAAAAGACTGCTCCTGTTTCAAGCACACCAACATCTTAATGGCATTGGAGGGCCGCTAATAGAATCTTGGTCCCCGGATCACCCTCTTCTCTGTTCCTGAAAAACAAGGTTAACCTTGTGCAGGGCAGCCTAACAGGTGAGCCTAGAGCACAGCTGTGGGCTCTCGCCCCTGTGCTCACTCCCCACTCCTCCACAGGCCACATCTGCTGGAGACTGACTGTGTATGTTTACCTTTCATTAAACGTGTCATCGCTGCCATTCTCACAGAGCCCCAAGAGCACTGCACAGAAGCCAGGGGCCAGGGAATGGTGATCCTGTGATTCCTTCTGACTCCTGGGAAGCAACAGCCTCTAGTCCTACCCCACACACAGCCAGAGAAGAAACTGAGTCAGCTTCATCTGTGCTTTGCTCCACAGCATGAGAAAAGAATGAGTGCTTTCTGTGAGTAAACGCATGCCTCCTGGCTTCCCAAGGATCTGGTAATAATATGGGAAGAAACAGCAGACGTCAGCATGTGATATACTGCAGGGATGTCCGGAAAACTTTGGCAATGTTCCGGTAGATCACAGCAACACGTGGCTACTGACACATGAGCATGTGACTCGTGGGTAGGGGACAAGAGACTTAACATGGGGGCAAGTGTCAAGTGTTATACATTTGCATAAGCACAGCTGACTTCTGAATGTCGGGGCTCAGCATCCGTTAAATGTGCACTGCAAGTAATCTTAGTTGCTTTCTTTTGTCTTCTAGAAACAGCAGAGCCATTGCGCTCATGAACTCTCTGTAGCTGTGGTCATCTGCATGAGACTGGCACATTTCATCAGGGATGGAGGAGTACCCATGGAGTCCCACTCTTCCCCCCAGGGACTACCGGCAATTAAATGTTGCTGGAGGACTCACATATCATTTTCTTCAGTGACATAGTCTTTGCTGTCTTTGCTCTAAACAACCTCCCATCATACTTGGGTGAGAAACTCTTAAGTCAGTGGGCCACATGAAAAAGAAGACACCAGAGTAAAGGGGGACTTACTGAGAAGTTACACTCTGGACTGAATACATAAAACTCTCTTCTTTTGTTATTGCCCAAACAGTACCCTGTATGACCTATGACCTACTTAAATAACATTGTAAATGTTTCATCTAGGTTAGGACTGCAAGTGATGCATAGCTGATTTGTGTGTATATATCATGTGTCTCCACATGTGTGATATGTATGTAGTATATATATGCATATAATACATATACATACATATGTATCTATGTTGAGATGCAGAGAAATAGGACCTGGAGCTGGAGACTGTTGTTACTGAAGTGGACAGGTAACACTAGGGAGGAGAATTTCCCACAAAGAGCATGACGAACCTGCCATTTGGAGCACGAGCTTCCTGCAATACAGAGATAAAAGGAACAACATCAAAATGTAAGTACCAGAGTAGGATGAAGGGCATTGATCAAAGAAAGAAGATGGAGATCACCAAGGGTATCACCCTCCATTAGGCCCACGGGTTTCGGTGTAAACAAGAAAGATAAGCACACAGTAAGAGAGCCAGGGGATGCTCCAGACACAGAAGAGGAACCAGGTCCCAGCCTACAGGCAAGGAGGGCAAACTAAGATTCGAGACTGCTGGAACTGATAGGCAGCCAGCCGGCATGAGTGAGGCAGGGCATGCAGAGTACCGGCATTTGGGCATTCAGTGGAATTTTTGTATCTGCTGATTTAATGCTTCTCACGTATAATTTTATTTTTCTGATTTATTTTAAGTATTGTTATGAACTGAATAAGAAAATTATCAGATCATACTAATTTCAAACAATTTCCAAGGTGCTCTGGAAGACAGCCTGTGGACAGAGTTTAGCACTTCATTCAAATGTAGCATGCATGGTGCCATGTGATCGACACACAATTTTTGGTAGGTGTTATGAATGTTATAGCTGGGGAAGAGGCTCAGAAACCTTTAGAAGTTTGTTCAAAATCATTCAGCTCAGAGAGAACAGATGCCGGTTTTAACCAAGATTCAAACACATTGTTCTGGTGTTGAACAATTCTGAGTAGCCTGACATACTTGTTCATAACAACCCAACAGATAAACGATTGGGAAATACATGCATAAAACTGGAATTTTGTGTTTATTGTCTTATAATACCTTGACTTCTTTACATTTATGTGTTAACTAGTCCTCGCTCTGAGAAGTTTTAAATGTTAGCTGCATAGAATTACTTTGAGACATCAATCTGAGCTATGGGCCCACCAGTGCTCTCTCTGTACTACTCTGCAGGATGGCTATTTATCAAATGATAATGAAGTCAGTTTTGCAAATTGGCTTCTACTCTTGGACAGAGTGCTTCCATCCTCGTTGCTCTGCTGTGAGGACCGTGGAGCGTCCTGGGTGAATTGATACCTCTCATGGGAGCCGTCTGCACTCTTGACACTTAGTGGTTATACTCATTTTAGATTTAGTAACCCAACATTTATACTCTTTCAATCCCTAATCCTGACTTGCCTAATGGCAAAAGGCAGCCATCACAGTCAGTCCCTGCATGCCCAGTTGTGGTTGACTTGGCATTGCTGGCTGGTAAATGACCATTTTTGATTGCTTCATAAGCACCCCTCCCAAAAACAGGCACTCAAAAATCCGTGTAAACTGGGACTACACTTTCACCAGGGAGGCCTCTCCTCTAAGCAGAATTCTTCTGGGATACCTTGTTTTTCTGGTGACAGAGCCTCCAGGAGCCAAGAAAGAATTCTGCTGAATCTGTTGAGATGTCTATAAACGGCGTGGTTTGCTATGAACTCTACAAATAACTAATAGAAATAAGTTAGTAATTGCATGTGGGTTACTTGCCAGGTTAATCATTTCATCAAATTGATTTTTGGCTAATTTGTTCTCAGCTGCTGGGGATTTGTGGATTCCCCTTTACCAACAACTTTCAAGCTTCCTGTCTCCTTGAAGTCCTGTTCTCAGTCACTTCATCTTGTCAAGAGATGTCACAGAGACAAGAGACCCAGAGCCACTGGTGACGGCGAGTTGTTTCTGTTCTTACTGTTCCTTAGATAGTGGCCTTGTGGAAAGGCTGCAGTCAGTGTCCACAGCCACCATGACCTTCCATGCTGCTCGCTGGCCATGTAACTCTTGGCAAGTGACTTGTCCTCTGAGTATTCCCTTCCCTCCCCTCCCCTCTCCTCCCCTTCTGTTCCCTTCCCTTCTTCTCTCCCCTCTCCTTCCCTTCCTCTCTCTCCCTCCCTCCCTTCTCTTTTTCCTTCTTCCTCTTATAATAGGAGAATGCCATATATTGTATATTTAATATATAATAATATATAATATGTATGAGAAGGATTTTTACATGGATTAATGGAATAATGTTAGTGAAGGCCTACAGAATTGCTCTGTACTGTACATGGAAACATTTTTATAGCAGCTTTATGTTCTTCTCTTTGTGACCTCCAACTCCTCAGTGAGACACAACACACACTTTCAGCCTCTTCTATAGCTTGCTTCTCTCTCCTCATCTGATCCTTCCTTGTCAGGTCCTATGTCCTCACATCTCAGTTCCTGTAACGGATGCAATGATCCACGCTAAGGTGAAAGTCAGTGTGCTTTGCCAATGGGTGCTGTTTTATCATCAGACATTGTGGTTGCACAAAACTCACCTACTGCCAACTTTCACTCTCAGCTCCAAATTCTTCTTTTCAATTAGTGGTCTGAGTTTTTTCCCCACCTTCTTTTTATTCCTTTGGTGAAAGTTAAGTTTATTTTCTTTCCAGTGCTTGGTTTGAGAGTGAGCACGCTTCTCAGTTCCAGTCAATGTACATGAGGGATGTTTATTAGGCAGCTTTCTGAAAAAGAGTTTGCCCTTCTTAAACACAGCCATTATTGGAGACTGCCATGTTTATGGGTCACAGTACACTTGAGACTGTCAAATGTGATGAAGGTCACCGAACCAATGAGACAAGATGCTAAAAGAGGCAGAGGAGCAGGATAAATGGACCCTGAGTCTTGTAACACTATCATTTTTTTACTCTTCCTTTTTAAATTTAAGTTAGAAACAAGTTTGTTTCACATGTCAATCCCAGCTCCCTCCCCACCAGGCCCCCCAGTCTCCCACCCAATCTCCATTCCAATCCCCAGGGCTTTATAGCTTTCTTAATCCCCGGCCATAGGAGTTCCCTATTCTAGTTTCTCAGGCCACTTAGTCCATCACAACTGGCCAGCGCAAGAGGGTTCTGCAACTTACTGTTCCACCAGACACATTCTCAAATGCACGGACACTGTTCACCTCGTTGTTTTGTCACCTGGCTATTGTGACAGAGCATAGGTATTTTAGAACTGTGATGATGTGTGAAGAAGTGCCCCATCTACCCCAAACCGATGGCATCAATATTATAAGAGGCATATTTCACCTTCCCCCTTCTCATCCTTTCCATGATTCATTTTCTTGCTGTATGTATCTGTCATGTATGTGGTACCTTTATGTGTGGATTGTGACTTTGTTTCCCAACTTCTAAGACACCCATGCAACTGCTTATAGCAGAAGAGTTGAATAAACAGATAATTCAAGTCATTCATATCTTGGGAATCAAAGCTTGAATGCTTTATTTTTATAAACATAGCAAGAGGTACTGAGGTGAAATGCCTGAATTACACTGGTCCTCTTCCCAGAGGCAGAAATGTGAGGAGAAAAGGAGACCAGAAGGCAGACACATGGCTTCCCTTCCTAATTGTGTCTGGTTCCAAGTTTGGGAAAGCAACCTTAAATTTCCCTGCATTTATTTTTGTTTATTATGAAAAAATGAGTCTAAGCTTGAGATGGGTCAGGATGTCAGAGATCAAGCAAGTGAGGGTATCAGACTAGAGTGCATGTGTGTTTGGGAGTGTGAGGAATGAGTACGCTAGTACTTACTTTTCTTTTCCTTTTTAATTATTAAAAATCACCAACTCAGATAGAAATCCTCACTTCATATTTTCTTCCTAGGAGATATCTATGAGACTATGCTAGTTTTTGCTTGCTAGAATTCTGCAGAATTTTAAAGCCACTTTTTAAAAACTGATACCATGTCCACAATCCCATATGAAAACAGACTTAAAGACCACCAAACCCGTATGGGCCCCAAAGCTGCACAGAGCCCTGATGAATGAATAGGACCACATTATAAGGGTCTCCAGAGAATAGGGCAAAAGTTACCGACTGTCTTCCTGAAATATACCAGCAAGAATGTGAGCCTTAATTAACGAAGCCCAAGGTTGATTTTTCTTGCTGCCTTTTTCTCTGAAAGACAAATAATAAGAAATGAATGAGGTTGGAAGCAAATGAGAACCATATTGGGAAAGCGAAGCATAGTCAAACTTTTGGCTGAGCTGGTTGTAAAGAGCTAGAGTTCTTTAATCATCTCATTGGAGATGTAGCCAAAAAATGCAATTTGAAACACACACACACACACACACACACACACATACACACACACACACACGTCCACACACACACACCCTCCTTTTTTTTTTACTGCAGATGAATCGGGATGGTAAGATGGTGGAGACAGGATATGATGAGAACCATTCCTGCCCTCCACCTACTTTATAAAAAGTCTTGGAAATGATATTGGGGAACCCATCTATTAATTCTTATAGCTGAAGTGTGTATTGTACAATGTTCATTGACCTCAATAAGTCCCTATGCAGCTGAACGTGGTCATTGGTTGGGTATATGTTAAAATGGTAGCATGCTGAGGATCCAAACTTTTCTAGGAGATGTGTTTCTAGAAGAAGATGAATCAGTTTAAGAATGAAAGCACACTACTCCATCTGAAAGTGGGCAAGGCCAACTATAATAGGACTCAGGCAAATCTTTATTGGAAATAAGATAGCCCCTTACTAGGGAACAAATTGGTAAAATACAGTTTTTCTTATGCCTGGCTTGGCCAGGGCAGATGCATACAAAAGTCGCTCTCCACTCCTCTGTACTTTACAGTGCTTCTGTTTAAGGATTTAACAATATTCTGTCAATAAAGAGACAGAAGATACTCTGTCTGGCTTTATAGCAGTAGAGGAGTGTGATGGGAAATTTTCTAATAAAGCCCCACTTAGGCTGACAGTAAATACAATATACTGCAAGAATATATTTACTCAGGATTCAATATTTCCTTTTCTTAAAGGGAATGGTTTAGCTTTCTGGTTCCCTTGTCTCCTTATTTATCATTCTCCAGGGAATGATGGAGTCTCTTAGCTTCAGTATTATCTGGGATTCTGTACTCAGATTCTTCTTTCAGAGACTGAGTTGTGCACAGAGAGAAATCATTTTAGTCTCCTAGGGAAGGTTATTTCCCTCTGTTGGAGTCCAGAGTTGCCAGGCTCACTTGAGTGACAGAGAGCCATATCTTCCAGTCTGGTTTCTGAAAGAAGCAAATATGTTACCAACCTCCACTTGCCAATTTACTATTTTATTTGTCATTTGTACAGAACACAGAGAGGGGATGCTTTATTGGTCCTTCTTAGGCATCCCCCTACACAATTTAAATAGCAAGATAATGAGCAAAGAACTTAAAAAACAAAACAACTTTAGTTCTGATTATGGCTTTCTTTAGGTATCTTAATTTAGGGGCAATGTAGCTATGGTCTAGATAGGAGTCAGTCAGATGTCCATGTGGACAAAGGCTTGATTTCTACATTGGCGCTGTTGGAAGGTGGGAGAAACTATAAAGAAGACATCTAATAAGTCCAGTCATTGGAGGTGTGACCTTGAAGGGGATAATGGTACCCTGGTCTCACACAGGTGTAATGGCAGTGTTATCACACTTACCAAATCCAGACCACCAGGGTGTTGGATCTCCTATGTGGATTGTCTTAATTATGTTCTTGTTAACTGATGCGGGAAAGCCACCTTAGCTGCAGGAAGTACCTGGACTGTGTAAGCAGAGAAAGCACATTGAGCAAGAGCTAGCACTTGCTGTCTGTCTCTTTACTGAGGACACAATGTGACCAGCACTCTCCAGCTATAGTAGCTATGACTTCTCTCACAATGATGGATTATAACCTTGAACTGTGATCTTAAATAAACTATTTCCTCCTGAACTTGCTTCTTTTGGAGCATTTTATCACAGCAACATGAAAAGAAACTAAGACATATGTTCTTTCCATGACATGCTGTCACAGGCTCAAAATAACCTGGTCAATTGATTATGGCAGGAACTCTCAAAACTATGAGACAAAATAGTTTCTTCTTTCTAAAAGTTGGTTATCTTGGGTATAGTTCCAGAAAGTTAACTAACACAGAAGTGCAGATTTTGTATGCTTCCATTTTCTTGAACTTGAAATTATTTCATAAAACCATTAACTTAGAATTATATGTACAACAGGATACCAAATAGAGACCTACTTCTCTGAATGTGTTGTCAGAGACATTTTCAACAAGAGAAGACTTCAAGGGCCTGTAAAGGCCCATCCCATGGATCCCTGGGGTTTCATGGAGTTGGCTGATCATGCTATCATGTTCTGGGAGAGGAGTACTAGTGGGCCTTTTGATCTTTAAACACTCAAACACTTGTCCATGCCTTAAAGAAGAGCATCTTTGGAAAGGGACTATGCAAATTTTACAACAGTATCCCTTTTGGAGAAAATGGGAGAGAGCTACTGAAAACAGAACAGGACTTTCATTACTCAGAGATAGGGAAGGCCAGTAGAGTCTCGGAAAATCAAATTGTCTTGAGGAAAAGAGGGATCGCCGTGGATAGTGTGTGTTGGAAACACAATGAATAGCCATCCTGGGGAACAGCTAACAATGGTCAGATTAACACTGAGGAACATTAACCACAGAATATCAGCGTCCAAGCTGGAAGAAGAAGCTCTCTATTCTGGTGGTTGACTAAGGACCAGCCAGTCTATGCCAAGCTCAGAGGCAAGCTTTATTTGATTTCTAATAGCCATGCTCAAACACATACGGTTCTGTTAAAGCTCAGCTGACCTAGGAGGGTTGCATCTGGTGTAGCTTAATCTTAATTCCAAAGCAAATGTACCTAAGTCTTACAGCCCAGTGTTGGGACAGACAACTAGAAATTTTCTTCTTTTCTATTGGTCAAGGCAAATCACATGGCCACATTTAAATTTAATATATGGGAACTGTGCTCTGATCTTTATAGTGGAAAATCTTCAAAGTCATATGACAAAGGGTATGGCTGTATGGAGGGCTAGGGAACTGAAACAGGCGATGAAATCTGCCAGCATGGAAGAAGACAAGCTCAGGCAAACATGGGGCTTCTTTAGACAGAATGACACAGGCACCAGTGTTTGCGAAGTGAAAAACTGGGGCAGATCAAGGAAATAGGAACTCAGGAAGTGCTACAATCTTTGCATGGAGCACTATACCAGCCCAAGGAAAGCCATCATAAACAGAAGGCTAGCTGTCAACTTGGGTGGGGGATTATATGGGATTCTAAACTCTCCCTTTGAAAAAAAGTTAAAAGCCTCCTGAAACTCTTGGACGATTATGATGTTTACGGGTGAGAACTAAAAACTACTGAGATTCTGCATTCCCAGATAATATAACACATGTGAGCATGAAGTTAAATCAGAAAGTAAACAGGCATATGTGCACCCTGGGTTGCTGGCACAAATACCTTCATGAGAAAACTAACAGCTCAGTCGGAGGGAATGGAGGACACCAGGAGAACAAGCCCTCTGAATTAGCTAAGCAAGGCACACATGGGCACAGAGATACTGAAGCAGAAAGTACAGGACCAACATGGGACTTCACCAGGTCCTCTGTGTGTGTGTGTGTGTGTGTGTGTGTGTGTGTGTGTGTGTGTGTGTGTTTTATAGTGTTGACCCGGTGTATTTATGGGACTCCTGACTGTGAGGACAAGTGGGTCTTTGGTTCTTGCCCCTGCCCTTTGGACTCTTCTACTGTTAGGTTGCCGTGTCCAACTTCAGTATGCCAGTATTTATGACGTTTGGTTGTTGTCTCTTAGAAGCCTTACTTTTCTAATGAGAGACAGAAAGGGATGGATTCTGAGGGAAGAGAAGCTGGGAGGAGTAGGGGCAGGGGAAATTGTAATCAGGATATATTATATGAGAAAGGAATATTTTCGACTTAAAAATCTAGGGGGAGGGAGGAAGGAGGGAAGGAAGGAAGGAAACTAACAACTTACAAATGAATCTGTCTAATTCTGCCATTTACCTCTTCATTTTTCTTTGCCTAATTTTCTAAAATTAATAGCTATAGATATTGAGTAAAGGGTAATCACCATAGATATTGGAAAATGGTCAGTGTTTTGGAGTAGAGGTTAGAGATATCTTCTGTTACCCCCTCCTCCAAATCTTTTTGGAACAAGACCCTCCAATGTCTAAAATGAGAATTGAATACTAAGAGCAATGATGTTTCTGTTTCCTGTCTCTGCTTCAGATCAAGAACCCTTTCTCCCACCAGGCAGGCATCTACCTCCATACTCCCCTTCACTACACCCAGTCTGTGAATCTCACAGCATGCCTCTTCCACGCTCCCATTCTATGCCTCATCTAGAATGCTATAGGGAATACAGAAATATGCTTATTGAGAAAAGAGGGAACTGTAGTTCCTACAGGCTTTAATGAACCCAAGCCTTGAAACTTCACTGTTTTGTTTAAGTTGCAGAGCAGGATATTACTGCTGCCTATGTTGCCTGCCTTTCATCTAAGAACTGATGACATTTAAGAATTGCTTCTCTGTGGTCCTTTGTAAAGAGATGGGAAGGGAGTTCTGTGTCTTGTGTGTATCATTGTCCTTCGAGACAAAGATGATATGGAGATAAAGATAGTGTCACCAAAAACATGACTGAGCTTGAGCTTTATTATGCTGGTTGCTTTTATTGTTACATTGTGACGATCTAAACACATAATTTAAAAGTGACAGGTACACATGGTGACCTGGATACATTCTTCCCAGTGTCCCAAAGAGCATGCATGTTTAGTTGCATACAGACAAGGACACAAGTTCTGGATTTACCAATGATTGGCAGGTGATTTAGGGTAGATAATTCATTCTACCTGAATTTTTCCTTTTTTAAAATTTAAATTAGAATCAAACTTATTTTACATATCAATCCCATTTACTTCTACCTCCCATTCTCCCATGCCCCCCATAGATCCCCATCCCATCCCTCTTCTGCTCCATAGAAAAGGTGAGGCCTTCTATGGGGGATCATCAAAGTCTGTCACATCATTTGGGGGAGGGCCTAGGCTTGGCTGAGAGAGTATCGCTCTATGTGGAATGGGCTCCCAATGACCATTCAACACTAGGTATAAATGCTGTTCTGTTACCGGGGCTCCATAAGCCGCCCAGGCCACCTAACTGACACCCACATTCAGGTGACCTGGTTCAATCCTAGGCTGGTTCCCCAGCTGTCAGACTGGGGTCCATGAGCTCCTCCTTGTTCAGGTCAGGTGTTTCTGTGAGTTTCCCCAGCATGATCTTGACCCCTTTGCTCATCACTCTTCCCTCTCTGCAACTGGATTCCATGAATTCAGCTCAGTGCTTAGCTGTAGGTGTCTGCTTCTGCTTTCATCAGCTACTAGGCTCTAGAGCCTTCATCCAGTAGCTGTTTTGTTTTTGTTTTCTAAAGAGAGGAAAGTAATATGTTCCTCACATAATTAAGATTAGATGAGTTGGCATGTATGAAGTATATGTATAAAATAGGTGCTTGATAAACAATAGCCAATGTAACTACTCATTTCTTTAGACAGATACAAACAAACAAGGAAGAAAGCCTGCTTTCATTCTTGCTATGTCAGGCCCAACACTCTGTCTTGAATCTTCATTTCAGCTAACAGAGACACATTAAACCCACTAATTTCTAAACTACTGTGGGAAATTTAATGAGCAAGTCACAGTGAAGATTTTCTCCTTCCTCTTTCGCCTCATCTTATTGGACTACATACTGCTACTCTTGCTTAACTCCTCATGCCTGTTTTCATTGGTGCTCCACTAACACTCTTTTCAAGGCGACATGCCCTCTGTGCATCTAAGATATGCTCCCATACTCCAGATATCCTCTAGGATGCAACTATGTCCACCTAGAACTCCAGCAGTCACATGTCTGAGCTTCATCTTTCTGGTGCAGTGTCCCCTTATAGTGGCCCCAAGGTCTCCAGTGGGCTCACTCTTTCCTAGATAGAATTTATGTTTTATTCAATGTACTTGTTACTTTCCTCATTGTTGTGACCAAATGTCAGACAATAAGTAACTTAAAGGATAATCAGTCTGTGTTAGCTCATAGTTCAAAGAAAATGAGGTCCATCATTCTGGGGCAGACATGGCGGAAGGAGGGACTTGGTCCCTGGTGCTGATTAGGAAGCAGAGAAAGGGGAAGACTGATTATCATCATCTCCTCCTGTTTCTTTCTCTATTCAATTTGGCATGTCAGGCTATAGGGTAGGGAGGGCCTCCTTAAGGCAGACACTCTAACCTCAGTCAACTACATGGAAATGTCCTCATTGGCACACCTAGAGTTGTGTCCCTCAGATGATTTCAAATCAAGACAAGAGGACCATGAAGATTAACCATTAAACTCAGCAACCTTGGGATATTTTCAGATGGCCATTCACACCTTCTTCAAAGTGACACATTGATGATGGTCGCTGGCTGCACTGAACAATTGTTATATATTTTTGGTATGTAACAATAGGTCATGTTCATGACTCAGTAGAATTTACACAGGAAGGAAAAGCCATGTTCTCTCCATTCTCAGACTATCCAATTTAAAAGAAGTTGGTGTTACCACAGACACATCCATATCCATGGTTTTATTGTTGGGAAGATATGCAACTTCTGCTTGACATCTGGCTTTGTTCTTCACCCCTGCAATCTCTACCCCTCTCAGGGGGTTTTTCCTATTGACTGTGCATTGTGGGAGGACACAGGTGGAGGGAAGAAGGAAACCCCAGCCCACCCCAGTTTCTTTCTGAAGTCAAAGCTTGGGTTCTCTTTTCTGCAGCATTTAGATTATACACAGCTATTTGGGGCACAAGAAAATGACGTGTTCAAGAATATGTGTGGGAAGTTCTTCTGTCAGTGTTACTCAATTCCCCTGAAGACAGTGTTCCATGGTTATGTAGGCTTTCAGCTAGTCAGTTAGCTAGTCTTTGTTTCACAGGGTGGTGTAGCATAATATCTGGGAATCCTTAAGCAGGGAGTTTTGTTTGTTCTAAAAAGTGAGGCAGGATAGAAAGATGGGAGATATTATGAGGACAAGGAAGGGAAACGAGCTCCTCATTCCAGAATTTGGGTGAAGCCTCTCGCCAGAGGAGAAACAGGAATTCCATCACAGTTAACCTCCTCTCTAACACAGTTACAACCTGTGATCTTCTAGGAATCTCACCAGAAACCCCATTTGAAGTAAAAGTACATAACCCTAAATCTCTTGTACAATCCTAATGGCTTCTGATTTTATTCTGTCATATTGTAATCCCACCCAAGACATTGTTGGTGCCAAGCTGTAATCTCTATTAATGAAATGGAAAATTGAGACAGATGAGGTGAGGATCTCTTAAATACCTGTTGAACAGTGAAATTCCAAAAGCTTCCAAAATTCTCCACACATTTACCACTATGATGGATGGACACACACACACACACACATACACACGCATGTGCACGTGCAAGTGCACATGCACATACATGCACATGGGTACGTGGGTGCCCATGGGTGCACACACACATCCCCTTGGAGAAGCACCCTTGGGTAAATCTTATCCCTTTCTGGAGCACCTCACACCCTACTAACACCTTGTCTTAAGATCTGTGGTAAGACATCTTTCAACAAACTCAACACTGCCTCAAACTGCTTTGTCCTGAAATTTTCTCCAGTAAAACCAAGAGCCCAGTTTTACCTAAATGGAAGTCCTTGGAAAGATTAAGAGAACATGCAAGGCTGCTGGGGGTGCTCTGGGTTGTCTCCTGTCCTGCCATCACTGACAAAGTGAATCAACAAGTTGGGAAGGACAGCATCGGGCTTGGTATGCAATGGCTTGGGCTGACTCCAGACAGGGCTTTATCATCCCTAGGTAACCCTGAACATACAATCCTTACAGACAAGATTTTCTTCTTTCAATTTATAAACAACCTATCAGTTGTTTTCCTCAAAGTTTTTTTTATAAAAGTCATCATATGATGTTGTTGAAAGTGATGAAGGTAACTAAAATCTCACATATGGTTTCCTGATCCATTTTACAACTGAGCTCACATTAGTAATTTTTTATAGATCATTCAAATAAATTAAGAGAAGTTAGATGCCTTCCCAGAAAACTTAATAGAGCTATTCAGGCAATAACATGCTGAAACAAGAGCTGGTAATCATGACATGATAAATAGGTTATTTTGGAGAATTGTATAACTTTCTGGTGTTTAAAGCTACTTCAAGTAGGATTCAAGCAATAATACTGAGGTATGATGCTTTTTCATAGCCCATGTAAAGGCTTGACACTATTCTGATCGCTTTATATTATCAATTCACTCAATGACAGGCTAGGCTAATCAACATGCTCTTAAATATACTTAGGGTTTTTTTAAATTGGTTTATCAGATTTTCTTAAAGCCATTCTTTGACAATGTCAACTTCCCACACCCTTGTTTCTTTCCCAGATTCGTGAGTTTTGGTTTTGTTGCACTACCCATTTGGTTTAATTAGAACCATCTGTGTGACCCCTGGGTCGGGAGAATGTGTTGGAGCATGGTGGGATCACCAGTTGTACACAACTAAGGGAATATCTTCCTTTTTTCCATGAAGGAAATAAGTACGTAGATTGCCTAGGCCTCCTCACTGACACCCATATTCAGGGTGTCTGGATATGTCCCATGCTGGCTTCCCAACCATCAGTCCGGGGGGTCCAAGAGCTCCCCCTTGTTCAAGTCAGCTGTCTCTCAGTTACTTAGTAGCTTCATATCTTGTTCTTTCGTATAACTCCCTAACGTCCTGTTTTTGCCCCCAGAAAACCAGGAAATGCACCTGCCACGGGAGGTTGTTGTAAATATCCAAGAGTGGCTGGAAGTCTGTAGAACATTGCTTGATCCACAACCTCCCTGTCATTATCCCTCATCTCCCTTCAAACTCCTTAAAATCCTTCAAAAGACAGAGAGGGCGATTGCGCATTTTCTAATGGGGTTGGGGCTCTCCAATGACTGAGGAGGCTCAGAGGCTTTGTGGACAGACTTGAGTGTGGGACTGTAACTGTGCTGAGGGTTGGGCAAATGACAATATTTGGAATCAGGGAGATCAGCAAGAGGGGAAGCCTGGCTGTCACCAGTTCTTATATTAAGCCTACCTATCTGGACTCTGTGTTCCTGAGCCTTGACTTCCTGTCCTGCTATGTCCTCAGTCCCTGATAAGCAGCTCTGTGCTGGGGTTTCTTGGATCATGAAGGAGGAAAAAGAAAGCAGAGATTTCTGGAATGTTAGGGCAGGGTACTGGAATAATGTGTCTTAACTCAAGGACTTAAGAACAAAAACAAAGGGAAACCAAGAAGAGACACTGGGTCCATGTCCTGGGGCAAAAGAAACAGTCATTTGAACTTTCCAGGGAGAGGAAGCTGCCCCCAAAATGAGACAAGGTGGGTCTTTTGACTTGCAGAGCTGGGAATTCATAACTGAAGGACTGTTCATATACAATGTGGGAGCCAAAATTTCATCTCTATATCCTTATGCTGCTATTTTAAGGTGACTTTCATCTCAATAACTTTATAAAACATTTCTCAAAGCAGTCCCCTGAACTTTGTAGGGGTTAAGTCTCCACTGGCATGAGTTGAACCCCATTGTTCATGGGGTTGGGATTGGCCCGGAACCTCTCTGGAAGATGTGTGCTACCTTGACTTACAAAAGGTCCATTTGTCTTAACTTCACAAGAGTAGTGCACTCATTTCCAAATGATGAACTTGGTTCAGAGGCTCAGCATCTATATTCTCCATTTCTGACTCGCGTTTCTAACACTGCCCTGTAAGGTCATTCCCAGGTTTTGATAGATTCGGAGGCAGGGAAGAAGAATTGGTTCTCAGCCTTATCTCCAAATCTTACTTTGGCTCCAGCCGCATGTAAGCCTTCTCTTGACTCTGCTCTCAGTTACTCCAACTGGGAAATGGGAATAGCACACCTCCTCTTGAAAACAGGAAGATGCATAGGAAACAGCATTTGAAAGTGGTTTTCAGGCTAGGTAAGAGGATGCTGCACATTTCATAGATGCTCACTGGAATGAAGTCAGGCACATGTGTAAAGGTAATCCTCTTTACTTTGGAATCAAACAGGACTATAGACCCTGAGCTGGGCAATTCACTGTCCGATACTTGGGAAGGAGTAGCTGGTGTTCTAGGAAAATTGCTGTCTACAGCTGATATCAAGTGGGACTAAACATTAGTGGAATCAGCAAGTTGTAAGAAAAAAATTAAACAGCTCACTAAACTCTAGTCTTGGCTCTGGCTCAAATGTCCTCACAAAGTTTCAAAGTCTAATGTAGATATCTTGGTGTTAGACTGGGAACTGTACTGCCCTAGGATCCACCTAGCCTTATAAAACTCATTTACCCATGTATAAGTCAGTACCAGCTCACTGCGCAGAAAGGACAGCTATTGTGTGCTCTTCTGATGAAGCCAGGTCTCAGCCAAGCTGGAAGCACCACACAACATTTCACCAAAGACCAGCTGAAGGATGTATGGTGGGCATCCAGTGACATCAGTCAAATGAATGAATGTGCTCACTCTGTGCAACTGAAGAGTCAGGCAGTGCCACGTACTTTCTGCTGCAATGAGACAACTCCGTGGCCAGTGCAGAAACATTTGGTGGCCACTCAAAGCCGTAGAGGGGCCTTCAGTAACAACACTGACATTTGCTAACCATGTAAGTTATGACTGTAAACACTACACCCACTTTATCTCAGGAGGCATGTATTCGGATTTTAACTCTCATCTTACAGGGAAGGTCAATGTGGCCCCAAAGATTTCACACGTAATGGTTTAGGATGCTGGGTGACCTCAACTGCAGTACACTTCAGAGTCTGATGGCTCTGACTAGGGAAGCAGACTCCTGGAAAAGGGTCTGCACACTGGTGTTGTACCCTCTGGCCAACTAGCATGAAAGCACTCCAGAGCCCAGTGGCTGTAGGTGCACATAAGGCAAGCCCTGCTATGTGGGAGAGAGAGGCTCCTCAGGCTGTGTACAAGAAGGATCCTTGGAGAACCATTCATCCTGACCAACCCCCTCCCTCTCCTTGCCTGAAACTTAATTAATCATGTTTGCATCTGGATTCAGACAAGACAATAGTGGGGATGTGTTTTTGGTTAGGAACTGAAGCTGCATTCGCAGAGGAATGTTGATTAGTTAGTGGTCGGTATCATTTTTCATGCCTTTTTAAGTTACAAAAAAATTTTAATATCAAAGCATTTCTCCCTGCACCGCACGTATCTATTTCTCATAAGTGCATTCTGCTGGCATAATTTTCTTTTCCTTCCTGCAGGCTCTGTTTATGAGATGATCCATCAGGTTGTCTCAGCGTCTCCATGCAGCCCTTGAGCAGCCGAAGGCTTTCCAGGTGAGCTGTGAACTGCAGGCCGCAGTCTCTCTCCATGTGGGAGGGGGAGGAGAAGGCAGCGCAGACCAGGGTACCATCCACTGTTGATCATGGAGATGCCAACTGGCCACTGTATGGGCGCTAGCTCTCTCACTAGCGTGCCCTGGATCTCCGTTGTAAACCCTCACAGTGAAGAAAATGGCCCAGACCCCTAGACCTGTGGATGATGAGGTCAGCTCGAATGGCTGAACTCACTCTTTAATTCTGCTTTAGGAAAATGCCCTCAACCTGGGAAAATCGACCACAGGAAGCATGTCTTAATGCGTACAACATGCCCATATGTGTAGAAAATGTCAAGTCCCAGATGGTAAGTCATGGCAGATAAACAATGTTAGAAATGTGTGGCAGACATGGAAATCAGTCTGCCTGACCAGCCCTAAAGCTAGACTTCCCTTTCAGACAACGGTGTTGGAAGAGTCATAGAAGACGGTGAGGTGGCCCTGTCTTTAGGCCATAGGCCTTTTCAGTTCTGTTCCAAGTCTGGCACAAGCATCAAAATATGCACCTGACTGGGGGAGGGGGAGCAAGATGCTCAGGTGCAGGTGGGCCTTCACCGTCACTGATTCCTCAATACCAATAGCCCAAAGGAACCAGAGGGCTTGCTACAGGAAAAGATGTTGGGGAAAACACAGAGATTTGAGACCTGTTTGGATCATACCAGTTTCCAAAGATATTCAGATCAGCTGAGGTGGTGTTTTGACTTGACCTGAGCCCAGTCACGTCGATGCTTTGCTTACTTTGCTCCTGACATTTGGCAAAGAGGGTTGATTAAAGAGAAGATACGACACTGGTGGTTGACCTGTAAACCCAGAGTGCTCTGGGACAGCCAAAAAATAAACACATTCTTGGAAACCAGTCAGCTATTTATTCAGAAAGTGAGGAGCTTCTTTTAGGCATTGAACTACCCGGATCTCACGTAACTCCAGGACTCACCTTTTGAGTTGCTCAATTTGATCTCATTCTTTTGCCTTTCTAATCCCTGGGCCTCTTACTTGTGATTGACCAAGGACCAGAGTAGATGTGAGGATGTAACTACTCTCAAACCCATAGAAAACTTTTAGCACCAGAAGTATAAATGCTAAGAAGCAGGGGTTAGCAGTCTGTAGTCTGTGGGACGAATTTGGCTCACTGTCTATTTATACACAGTTGTATTGTAACTGCCTCTTCTATCTGTTATAAAATTGTTTATGGATACTCCTTGCCTATACTTAAGAGTGGTTAAAACAGAGACTGAGACTGGCAAATGTTAAAATGTTTATGTTTTGCATCTGTATGAAGGAACTTGTTGTAATGCCATTTCCAAGTAGAGTAGAACCAGTGGTCAAATGGGCAGCCTACCCAGAATCCTTCACACTAGGGTCTAAACCACAGGCTGACAGTCTTATTGGGAAGCTCTTTGTTTTGTTTTTTATCTTTGTGATTCCTGCCCTCTGGTGGAAAAGTGTCTAAGTGTTCTATGACTATGTCAGGAAGCAATGGAGAACTGTCCTGAAACTCAAGCTCTCTGGGAAACTTCAGAAACCAGAGCATGGCTGCAGATGCTTGTTCTTTGGGACTGATCTGAGTTCAGAATAATGACCTGCCTCAGTTACTGACTTAAGGCCGTGGTCACACTTGGTTTGCATTGACTCTAGACAGTCACTCGATGAACACAGAAATAAGAGCTCATTCACACTCGTTTATTAGATAATGTAAAGGTACGTATTTACTGAGGCCTGGAGAGATGGCTTAGTGGTTAAGAACACTTGCAGCTATTGTAGAGGACCTGGATTTGGTTCCGGCATCCACGTGATGGCTTATAACCATCTGTAACTCCAGTTCTAAGTGATCTGATGCACACATGGTACAGATATACACATGCAGGCAAAACATTTATACACATAAAATAAAAAAATCTAAAACATGTATCTATTTTCATCACAGATATAGGACTGTAAAGCATGAACAAATGAAACAAATCTTTAGAACATTGCAATAATATATTTTTTAAAGGGCTAGCAGGAAATGAAGCAATGTGCATTCAGTTTTCCTATTACCTAATTAAACCATAGACATTTCTGTTGCACTTTCACACTTTTTGGTAGATAAATGGATGAGGAAAAATGTTCAGAGACATTATGTCCCTTGCCTAAAGCCACATCATCCTTAAGTTGGGCGCATGGGAAAGCCTGGGTTGTAAACGTTCCATGTTCCTTGCTGTAGAAGGAAAGGGAAGGTTGGTACCTCTGGGAAGCTAGCCTGGAGAGCTGACTCCAGGATACTCATTGCTGTGGGGCTCACAATGATGCTCCCAGGCTAACCTCAGGTACTTCCATCTTCAAGTCATGCATTGAACTATCCCTTTACTCCTCTCCAGATCCCAATTCCCTTTATATTTCTGTTGAAATGTGGATAATTAAGAGTCTCAAGATATGCAAACTTTTCTCAGAACTAAGTGTCCCTCGGCACATTCCTGGATGACCTTCTTCATGGGTTGAAAATGTTATGGTCCAGCAGAGTGAGGATGGGCACTGTGTTCACACAACCAATGAAAGTCAAAGGAGAGGCCCTACCTACATGCTCTAAGATTTCCAGCTCACAGCAGCATCTGGAATGGAGTAAAGGATCAGCGCTAATCCCCACTATCCCATTTCAGAGCAACCCACCACAGCAACACCTACCAAGGCTCTTCAGGCTAAGTGACAAGCCTGGGTCCAGTGTCAGGTCTTGGAATGAGGCCACTGGCAGGTCTTGTAGCTAGGGGTGATGGGCACAATTAGGGGAGCTAGGATAGAATGCTCTGAGATGTTAGGACCCAGAACAAAGGAAAAGGCCTGCTTGTTGGCACAGACTGCCTCTCTATTGTCCATTGGTCCCTTACTTCCTCTAAGGCCTTGGTGGATGCAGGAATCTCTTATAGGCCTTTGAAGTTCAAATACTTAAAATGTCTCCTAATCTGCAATCTTGTGAGACTGTCATTAAATAAGTATGACCTAGAATATCCAAATCAGAACTCAGTGGGAATCATTGCATTCCAGCAGGAACCCTGGGAAAGGTGATGCAGACAGATCTCTGTTTTACAGAAGGAAAAAGTAACCCAGGAAGATGAACAGATGAGCCCCCAATCACACATATTGTAAGTACCAGAGCTGGGATCCCACAGGCCTGGACTTCAGGTGTCTACACTGAGGTCCAGAAGGAAGACTTGGAAGGAAAAGCAAGTGACAGAAGAGTAATGTTGAGACTGGGCTTCCATGAGCCTGTGCAGATGGATCCTACACAGCCACCATTCCCAAGTTAAGGGATTCACTGAGGGGCTGAAACTCAGCTTGTGTTCTACTTCTGAAGCCTTGGAGCCCTTCCCATGCCCCCTAGCTATGTACAGAGAACGGAGTGAGTGCACCTGCTCACAGCTGTGGAGGGAGTGCCATCAGATGCCAGGGAGGGAAGATAACAGATACGCCCTGTGATCTTGTGAATAGCCACCTGGAATTATAGCTTTGCCTGTGACTTTGTCTGTGCATATGCTAGCCTTATTTTTTAACTCATTCAGCCACTGTTTTTTTACTGAGTCTTTAAATGAAATAATTCAACAGACTATCTACCCATGAAATCTTTGCCAAGAGAAGGTGAAAGATAAGAAAGATGGACAAGAGTGAAACATTTGCAAGTTGCATATACGGTATAGAGTTAGCTTATTTCTTTCTTTTCCAGTATTATGAGCTGTATAAGCAACACAATGTGTATTTAAGTAGCCTATGCTAAACATATTGCTATTTCAAAATAACTGAATTTTATTGACAAGATTTTTCCTTTACCATATAAATATGGTATTTAACAATTACTTGTGTATTTTTTTTCAAGTTACAGTTAAATCATTTTGAAAACAAATCTCTAATTCAGGAAAGCATTACCAGTATCACTAAAAAGGTAGGCAGAGTGGCAATGATGCTTTCTCTCATTTAACAAATAGAAATAGCATAACATCAGTATCTTATATTTGAGTACAAATGAATATGACCCCAAACCTCAAATCTGCACTCATTGCTGCTTTTCACCTACTGAAAATCACTACTGATACAACACAAGCAGTACAATCAAGGTTTGATAAGATAGTGAGACACACTCAGATACAGAAGACAGACACTTCCTTTCATGTTATCACACAGCGAGAAACCCTTTCAATGATATATTAAAAATACTGGGGACTCTTAGGGTCATAAGAGTTAGCCTATCTCTTACTGTCATGGTGGAGCCGTGTTCCGGAAAAAATAACCAAAAATAAGTCTTGACTATCACAGACAGTACTACTTGCAACTACAGACAATAATTTGAGGTAAAGACTGTGCAGTTTATTAGAAACATAAACACTTTCAACCTGGAGTATGGGCATGGTTTAATCCCTTTTTATCTTCCAAAGGCTTCCTATCTCCCCCGATTGTCATTCCTAATTGTCACAGAATGTCGGTGTCTTCTAGACAGACTACCTAGGTCTGACCAGGAGAATGCCACCTTCATCTTGCTGCTTGACTCTTGTTTCTGAACACTGGTGCTTGTGGATGAGAAACTACTACTAAGGTGTGGCCTTAATATTGTTACAAGGATCATATTCCCATGATTAGCGTTTGCCCACAAATGCAACTACAGTGTCCTGAGGTGGAGAAGAGAGCAGCTTCAGTCACATGATGCCGCGTCAGCACCAGACAGCCTCTAGTTCTTTTAGCTTTTGTGTTGATCTGGGACTGTCAGCGCAAGCTTCTCCTCTCCAGCAGTTATTTCTGTGGATTAATTGCCCCTGCTGTTCCTAGACATCAGTTCGGACCTTCTCGGGTCTGTTTTAAAATTCTGAGGACCAGCATCCTTCACATCTTTTCTCCCAGGACATCCCTGGAATGACAGGGTAAGCCTTATGGACTTGCAGCCTCGCTTATGTGAAAGAAGGTTCTCACATCTTTCTTGGGTAGGACCTCCACGTTGGTATAAAACCAGGACGATTAAATTGACCCAGGGAGGGAAATATTCATTGTCTAGAAGCATTGCTTTTAGACAAAAGGGGTGAATTTCATCTTTGCCTTTACAGAAGCCTAAGTACATTTATTGATTTAATGCTGTGGTAAGATACATCTTGGAGTATTGCTATGAGATCAAGGCCATGCAGAGCACCAGATCTGCCCAGCAACACCAGCCCTGGCAGCAAAAGGTTAATTAAAAACAGTGGGTTCAATCACTCTTTTATGTTTGGATGGGCATAACCACTCTTCTAAGAGTCAGGGCAGTGCTCAGCCTCTGCAAGCAAAATGCAGATTGTGGATCCCGGCTTCATCTCCAACGAAGAGCCCTGCTTATTGTTTTGTGGGCCCCGGGCAGGTCTTTTGTGCTCCCTTTGCTTAGGGACTTCGGTGTATGACTTTCATCATCCTTTTGGTAGGGGTAGGGCTTTGCTTCCTGTGCTAATCCTCCCTGCCCCATGTTTAGTATTAATGTCATTTCTAGTAACAGATGAGGAAGCAGGTGCAGAGTGATGATGTAACTTGCTTCGAATCCCCCCCTCCCCGCCCCATCTAACAAGAATTCCCATCCAGGTTACCTGATTGCAGACTCTGAGCCTGTTCTCTGCTGAAGGCCAAATGTGACAGGAGAGACCCCAGACTGGAGGAAGGACAAGAACGCTGTGCCTCTGGCTTTAGAAAGCCCCTATCACTGCACCGTGCTCTGCTCTAGGAAGTAAAAGAGGTGTGACTGGGAGCCTTGGGCCCCAGCATCATCCTGAACTAAGGAGACAGGGACATTCTCAGCCAACTCAGCTGCCAGCCACTGGAGAAAGGGTGCTGGCCACAGCCCAGAGAGGATCCCCCACAAGAAATATATCGCGTGCTGACACTTTTATGACCTGGACCCGCTTACAAAACACAAGCCGGTGCACAGCTCTGCTTTCCACGGCCCAGCTTGACATCACATGCTCGCCCCGGGGCTGCCACTTGGAGTCAGAAAAGCCCATATATTTCCTTCCTCGGATAGACCTAGTGGTTCTAGTCAGGTGCAGAAAGCCAATAAATCACCAGCGAAGCCTCGGTGTATCTATCAGTCAGGAGACTTGTCATCTTCAGGCCTTGATCCACATGAAAGGCAGACGCAGGAGGGGCGGGGCGCGGCGGGGCGGGGCAGCAGCTCCGGACACCTGGTGCGAGCTGGGCGCGGGTCTGCAAATGTTCACAGCTCACAGGGGCCGCGGGGAGGACCCAAACCTCCTCCCTCTCTGCACGCGCTTCCTTTCGCTTTGAAGTCCCGGGGCTAGGGGGACTGGGGTTGAACTAAGCAGGTCTTCCAGCCTGGGGCTTTTAATATTCACCTCACGTCCTTCTTGCAGCTACTTTGGGAGGAATGAAAGCTATAAAGGAAGTGTGGGAATCCAGGGGGTGACTTCATGCCCGGCTGCCCTGTCTTGGATCTTCCCTCCTGACCCGGAAGTGAAAAGGACATGGGGGAGAGCCCCGCAAGGCAATAAAGGGCCTCTGCATACGTGTTTTACTGGTCCTGTTTCTTCTAGGGAGCAGTATAGAGGATGTCAACTCCAATGGACTTTTATCACATCCTACGCCTGCCATTTCCGCCTTTTGGGCTTTTGAGTAAATGCATTTGTCTTTGCTGTCACGTTTCGAGGGAGTAAGTGGAAACGCAAATACCAACTACACAATAAATAAATGAGGGCACTGGATGGGCAATCATGCCGCATACTGCATGTGGTAAAATCGCCAGACTCTGGAAAGGCAGCTGCTCTTTTATTATTTTATTTTCCTATCCAATGCAGGCATTCCTCTGAGTGGTGCATTCTAACACTAGGCTGGTCGTGAGTGTACTGGGGCTGCAGGGCTTTTCCTCAGGTACCGCATTCACTAAGGAGCAGAAGCAGGTTCCTTTAATGGGCTCTTTGCTCTTTCAAAACTCTCTCTCTCTCTCTCTCTCTCTCTCTCTCTCTCTCTCTCTCTCTCTCTCTCTCTCTCTCTCTCTGTGTGTGTGTGTGTGTGTGTGTGTGTGTGTGTGTGTGTGTGTGTGTGTGTGTGCTTTTTTTTTCTTTTTGGTCTTTGCCCTTGGGAAATCCCAAGAGAAGTTATCATTTAGCCTCTATGGGCTTTTGAATTGTGATATGAACAGGAATAGCGGTTGTTTCGTGGGTGCTGTTGGAATCGGGGCTCAGAACTGTTGTATAGATCAGATAATGCTTCTAACAACCCAAAATTTCTAACAATCCATGTCAGCACAACCTCAGGCCTGTCACAGCTGAACTGACCTTCACCTTAGCTAAACGTGCTACAGGAAGCAATCATATTAAGGAGTCCTGGTCCAAGTAGCAACCAACCATCCCTGTTGTGTTGTTTCATCAATTATCAAGCTAGCCAAGGATCTTTAAAACAACTTTTTTTTTCTTTTCTAAAAGATCGTGGAGGGGCTGGAGAAATATCTCAGTAGTTAAGAGCACTGGCTGTTCTTCCTGGGAGCCTGGGTTTGATTTCCAGAACCCATGTGTTGGCTCACGTGTGTCTGTAATGCCAGTTTCAGAATATCTAACCCCTTTTTCTGGCCTGCAAGAACACCAGGAATGTATGTGGCACACAGATATAAATGTACCCAAACACCTATACACATAAAATAAAGTTAATTAAATTTAAAAATATTTTTTAAATCATGGAAATGAAAAACTATGCCACAAAGCAATTGTCAAGATAAAACAACAGCAACAAAAAGGTGAATGTGAAAATATGCAAGTGGTGTCTCAGTGTGAGGCACCATTATCTTTCTTCTTACAGGCAATACACCATTTTATTTCTTCATTGGAGATCAAAGATGTAGCACATTTTACAATTGGGAAATGTGTTTTCTTGACTCTGCTTTTGAGTTCTTTATGGATTCTGGATATTAGTCCTTTCTCTTACTCCATGTGTCTCTTCTTTGCTCATCTGATTGCTCCCTTTGCTATGCAGAAGCATTTTAGTTTTATGAGGTACTATTTAGCAATTATTGGCCTCAGTTCCTGAGAAAGTGGAGCCCTATTCAGAAAGTCTTAACCTGTACCTTATAGAGTGCAGCCCATGTTTTCTTCTAGGTATCTTTACATCTCAAGTTTCATACTGAGGCCTTTCATCCGTTTGGGGTTACTTTTTGTGTGGATTGATGGATATGAGTCTACCATGTCAGTGTTCTTACAAATCACTGGTAACTCTGGCTTCAGGTGATCCAACTTCTACATGTAGACACCTAGTTTTCCTAGCACCATTTGTTGAAGATATTATGTTCCCTGCAGTGTTTTTTTTTTTTGCATCTTTGTCAGATATAGTTATTTGCACTTGTGTTTGGGTCTTTTATTTGGTTCCATTGATGACATGTCTGGTTTTGTGCTAGCTCGATATCGTGTTTCTTTCTATGGCTCTGTAACATAGCTGGAAATCTGGGATGACAATCCCCCAGCATTGCTCCTTTAGGTCAGGATTGCTTTGCCTATCTGGGGTCTTTTGTGGTTCCCTTTGAATTTTAGCATTTTTGTTTTTTGTATTTCTGTGGAAAATGTTGTGGGAATTTTGATTAAGATTGCATTGAATCTTTTTTATAATTTGTTTATTCTTTTAAATTTCATCTTAACTTCCAACCACAGTACTCTCTCCCACACCTCCTCTTGCCTCCCTCCCCTCCCCCACCAGCCCACCATCAGTCCACACATCCTCACAGGTATGGACATGAGGAATCAACAAAGTCTGGCACAATAGTTGGGGCAGGACCAAGTCCCTCTCCCATACATTAAGGCTGAGGATGTCATCCCACCATAGGGAATGGGCTCTAACAGGCTGGCTCATGTACCAGGTTTGAATCATGGTCCTACTGCCAGGGGCCCCTCAGATAGTCCAAGCTTCACAACTGTCTCCCACATATGTAGGGTCTAGTTCGGTACCTTGAAGTCTTCATAGCTGCTGGTCTAGAGTTCATGAGTTGCCACAAGCTTGGTTCATCTCTCTCTGTAGAGATCTTGACCTCCCTTGCTCATATGTTCCCTCCTCCCTCTTTTTGACTGGATTTCCAGAGCTCGGCCTGGTGCTTGGTTGTGGGTCTCCAGATCCAGTTCCATCAATTACTGGATGAGGGCTCTATAGTAGTAGATGCATGATGTGAAAGAATAAAAAAATAATAAATAAGAAAGTTAAAACAAGAAAATAATGTCAGTGACAATGACTACCATCCATTGACTAAGGGCTTAAGATGGGTGGCTTCAGTCCATCTCACAACAACTCTACTCAATACACATCATCTGTGCTTACCTTGAAGTACATACAAGTGATGCTTTCCCCAGGATTAGCCAGCAAGTGACAGAGTAGGACATGAACTCACTACAGCGTGGCTCTGAATGCTGTACTGCTGCTCAAGAGTTCCTCTGGCTACACAAGCACAATGAAGTGGGAAGTCACAAAACCCATCAGTGAAGCCTGAGGACATGGCTGCACCCTCCCGGGAACCCGGCTTCTTAGCTCTCTGTAAGTCCCAGTGCTCGCATCCCTGAAATGGTAATAATCATAGTCATGCCTACTCCTCTCCCACGGCACTGCTGCGCCGTGGGAATCACAGGAACAAGAGCGTGTGAGGGTACTTTGGAAATTGCAAAGAACACACAAATATGAGTTATTATTATTTCCATCTGGGCTTGTCTGGGACGACTTCAATGAGGGCATTATAAATGATTGATAAGACTTTATGTGGTCTTTGTGATTTAAGGGCAGAACAAGTCTCAAGTCAAAAGACTCAAACTTTGGTTATGGAATGTTGGTTGCAGGATCCCAGACACAGACAGGGCTTTGGGTGAAGGCATGAGGACTGGGCCCCAATCCAAAGTCTCAGTTAGCTTAACCTACTTGATTTCAGGGTTAAGAAAATGCCCTTAAAATGTTGATTACTATTTAGTTGTTTATTGCCTATAACAAAGAAAATAAATATTAGTAAATAGTTTTGAATGCTAATATTTTCTAGTATCTTCAGCATTGCTAATAGGCACTGTTCCAAACATTTCATGTATTTGTGCTGTTTAATCCCTATAGTATTCCAGCCCGATGAAAATAGATATGAGAAGCATGACTTTCCCATTTCTTAAATGAAGGAAATTAAGGTCAGGGACATTAAGAAGCTTTCCTTATGATCGCAGTGCTTGAGGGAAGGCTCAAGAAGACAAATCTCCAAATAAAATATATTCCAGTAGTCGAGCAAGATCTTGGGACTCTTCACCTACTGTAGGTAAAGTTCACCTCAAATATATGGACCATGATGCAGCCATTACCCCTGTGATGGGAATACAAACAAGATGTTATGGAAATGCAGAGGATGAATGAAAATGAGGGTAGGGAAAGGCCTTCTGGCAGAGATGGTGTGCGGGTGCGTCTGAGACAATCAATAGGAGCTAGGCAGGGATAGAATCAGGGAGGAGAAGTGACTACAGTGCAGAAGGTGACACTGGGGACAGGAGACTTGGGGGTGGTATTGCAAATAGGTGTAGTTCACAGCTGATAAACCAAGAACTCAGGGTGTGAATGGAGGAGACAGAGAGTTAAGGATTCTCTTTTTTTAAAATATTTTTTTATTTTAGAAGCACTCTTATTTACATAACTAATACCCCCATTCCTTCGACCTCCCATCCTCCCATGCTCCCCACCAACTTCCCAACCAACCCCCACCCGATCCCTAGGGATACTGAAGCAGTCCACAGGAGACTATCAAAGTCCATCATATCATCTGGGGGAGGTCCCAGGTCCTCCTTCCCGTTACTGGGCTGCAATAGTATCTCTCCATAGGGAATGGACTCCCAAAATCCATTTGTGCTCTAGGGATAAGCACTGGCTCCACTGTTGGAGACACCATAGACTGCTCTGGCCTCCTAGCTGTCACCCACATTCAGAGGTTGGTTCTCCAACTTTTACAACTAGGGTCTCCGTGCTCTCATTAAGTCAGGTCAACTGTTTCTGTGGGTTTCTCCAGCACCATCTTGGCTTCTTTGCTCATCCCTCCTCCCTCTCTGCAATTGGATACCAAGAGTATGGCTCAGTATTTAGCTGTGGGTGCCTGTTTCTGCTTCCATCAGCTACTGGATGAAGGCTCTAGGAATGGCAACCAATGTAGTCATCAGTCTCATTATAGGGGAAGGACATGAAAGGCAGCCTCTCCACCACTACCTAGATTCTTAGTTGGGGTCATCCCTGTGGATTCCCAAACATTTCCCCTGTGCCAGACCTCTCTCCAAACCTGTACTGGCTCCCTCTATCAAGGCATCTCCTTTCTTGCCCTCCTCTATTCCTCCCCTCTCTCAATCCTCCTGTTCTCCTCCCTCCTTCCCTTCTCCCCTTCCCATCCCCTTCCTCCCCTCTCTTTGCTCCCAATTTGCTTAGGGATTCTTGTACCCCTCCCCTTCTTCAGGGGATCATGCGTTTTTCTCTTGGAGTCTTCCTTGTTTCCTAGTTTCTCTGGTGGTGTAGATTGTAGGCTGGTAATCCTTTACTCTATGTCTAATATACATATATGAGTAAGTAGATACTCTTCTTGTCTTTCTGTGATTGGGTTACCTCACTCAAGTAGTTTTCTTCCAGTTCCATCCATTTGCCATCAAATTTCACGATTTCATTGACTTTTTTGTTTATTTTTCCCGCTGAGTAGTATTCCATTGTATAAATGTATCACATTTTCTCCATCCGTTCTTCAGTTGAGGGGCATCTAGGTTGCTTCCAGGTTCTGGCAGCTATAAACATAGTTGAACATATGTCCTTATTGTATGAATGTGCATTCTTTGGGTATATACCCAAGAGAGAAACTGTTGGATCTTGTGGTAGACTGATTTCCATTTTCCTGAGAAACTGTCATACTGATTTCAAAAGTGGTCCTACAAGTATGTACTCCCACCAGCAATGGAGGAGTGCTCTCCTTTTTCCACATCCTCTCTAGCATAAACTGTCATTGGTGTTTTTTATTTTAGCCATTCTAACAGGAGTAAGATGTCATGTCAGAGTTGTTTTGAGTTGCATTTTCCTGATGGATAAGGATGTTGAGTACTTTCTTAAGTGTCTCTCAGCCATTTTAGACTCCTCTATTGAGAATTCTCTATTTAGTTCTGTACCCCACTTTTTAATTGGATTGTTTGGTGTTTTGGTGGCTAGCTTCTTGAGTTCATTGTATATTTTGGAAATCAGCCCTCTGTCAGATGTGGGGTTGGTGAAGATCTTTTCCCATTCTGTGGGCTTCTGTTTTGTCTTGTTGACTGTGTCCTTTGCCTTACAGAAGCTTCTCCGTTTCAGGAGGTCCCATCTATTAATTGTCTATCTCAATGTCTGTGCTACTGGTGTTATGTTCAGGAAGTCGTTTCCTGTACCAATTCGTTCAAGGGTACTTCCCACTTTCTCTTCTAAGAGGTTCAGTGTGGCCGGGCAGTGGTGGCGCACGCCTTTAATCCCAGCACTTGGGAGGTAGAGGCAGGGGATCTCTGTGAGTTCGAGACCAAGCCTGGTCCACTGAGTAAGTTCCAGGACAGGCTCCAAAACAATACAGAGAAACCCTGTCTCGCAAAAAAACAAAAAACAAAACAAAAAAAAAGAGGTTCAGTGTGGCTGGATTTAATGTTGAGGTCTTTGACCCATTTGGACTTAAGTTTTGTGCATGGTGATAGATATGGATCTATCTGCAGTCTTCTACATTCCAGCATCCAGTTATGCCAGCACCATTTGTTGAAGATGCTTTCTTTTTCCATTGTATAACTTTAGCTTCTTTGTCAAAAATTAGGAATTCATATGCGTGTGGGTTAATATCTGGGTTTTCAATTAGATTCCATTCGTCTACCTATCTACTTTTGTGGCAATACCCAGCTGTTTTCAGGACTATGGCTCTAATTTTCAGTATGATCCCTCCTACCCAAAGTGAGGATGACAGTTTTGATAGTTAAGTGAAGCAAGGGATAAGAAAAGTGGTCATGCTTCTCTTCTGCTTTTCTTCTTAGATAGTTGGAAAGCTAGTAAGGAAACCAAGCAATGATTAGAAGACATTTTTAGAAACACTTAGCAAAGGCTGGCTTGTGGGCTGGGGAGTGCTAGGAATGCATTTATTGGCCCCTGATTGTTTTTTATTCAGTGTCTGCAGAGACTGAGGTGTTCTTACAGAGATGGGAAATTGGCTTGCCCAACAGATAGGAACAAAAAGACAATAGGAGAAAACCTGAGAAGCAATCAGGGCTAGAAATACTGGTTTCATTTTTAAAGAAATAATTTGTGAATTACTGTAGGGAAATGTAACGCTAGGGAACAGACTTGGAATTGGGGTGACAGATTGTATAATAAGCTGCAGTCTCAGACAATGTCCAAGTCTGAGAGGCTTGAGAAAAAAATTCCGTTTTATACCATGTGTCAGGTTTGTGTTTGTGTTGGGCCCTGCCGCTCACTGTCATTTAGAAACCGAAACTGACAAGGCTTAGTCTTCATCTAGAGTAAGGTGTTCCTTGTTCACTGAATAGAGGAGAAAGAAAGGTGCCGGAGAATTACACATGGACTCGCTACTCCTGTGCATAGGTGTCACACATCCTTTCTCAGAGTCGCTTGATAAAGAAATCTGTTGTATTTGTCCCACCTAAGTTCAGAAGCCAGGAAAAGCAGAGATGCATGCAAGTTAGATGTGAATATTACTGAACCTGAAGATGCCATCAGAATAAGGGTAGTGATTAAATCCAAGAGAGAAAGGATGGGCTCAGCCAAGGCAGGACTCAACAGGTAAAAAGAGAGTGATCAAGAATTGAACCCAGGGACACACCTTCCACAGGCAAGAAGGGAAGGCAATGGAGAGCCCAAGGATGAGACAGATATGACAAAGAGATAAGAAATGAGGAACCAGTAGGGTCTCTCAAGCCTAGCAAGCAGGTAAGTGCGCAAGGGGGGTGAGACGTGGTGTACATGGCCTAGAAGAGCTTTACCATAAAAATGAGCACCGATATTTGGCAATCAAGGGGGTTCTGGATGAAAGTAGAAGGGGTTTATTTGTGAAGAGAAGGGGACCAGAGGAGAGCATAAAAGAGAGGGTAATGGGGTGAAATATGATCAAAGTGAAGTATATGTTACGACTATGGATTGATCAGCCCATCGTTTTGGTCATAAAAGAGGAAAACTGTTTTGATAGAAATCTTTACTTGGAGTAAATATTTTTAAAGATTTCCTAAAAAAGATCAGTCCAGGGGCTGCAGAGATGGCTCAGCAATGAGGCATGCTAGTTACTCTTTCAGAGAACCTAGGCTTGATCCCCAATACTTTACCCAATGGGTAATAGCAGTTCTAGGGGATCTGACACTCTTTCTGTCCTTGGAGGCACCAGGCACACACATGGTGCATACACATACATGTAAGCAAAGCATACCAGACATCTGTATTTTTAAAGTCAATCTAGATCTATATAGGTCTATTTTAGTTATCATGGTCTGCACATTCCAGTTGCCATTTATTTAATACTTTGAATAATTTTGTGAGGTAAGGAAGGACTGCCTAGCCTAATTGTCAGAGGAACTGGTGTTCAGCTTTCAGCTGCATGCATGGAAAGGCTGTTTCCATCTATGGACCTGCCAGGCTACCTCTCTCTAAGGCATCTTTGCTCCCGCCTGTCCCGCCTGGGAGTTTCTTCAATATAACACTTCTCTCTCTCTCTCTCTCTCTCTCTCTCTCTCTCTCTCTCTCTCTCTCTCTCTCTCTCTCTCTCTCTCTCTCTCTCTCTCTCTGCTCCAGTGAATAGCATGGAGGGGATCGGATGTGGCTCCATTTAACTGAGAATGAGGAGGAGGCGCATGACTTGTTATCCAGTGGTATCTCTGGTATCTCTGCTGGTCATTCTCTCAGCTCATGAGTTGCATGTGCCATAATTTCTGTTTCTGTGTTTTCGCCAGTACACTGCTTTTACCTCAAGGCTTCTTATCCTTCTGCCTCCAAATAAGGCTGATAGTTGAGGCAGCATGTTCCTTCCTGCCATGACTCGTAATTTTATCCTTCTAGGCATCATTGGGGAAGAGACATGTCTAGTCAGGGTTTCCATCACTGTGAAGAGACACCATAACCACGGCAACTGTTATAAGGGAAAACCATTTGATTGGGGCTGACTTACAGTTTCAGAGGTTTAGTCCTTTATCATCATGGCAGCAGGCAATCAGAGAAGGTGCTGGAGAAGGAGCTGAGAGTTCTACATCTTGATCTGTAGGCAGCAGAAGCAATTGTGTACTGGGTGTAGCCTGAGCATATGTGAGACCTCAAAGCCCATCCCACAGTGACACACTTCCTCCTAAAAGAGCACACCTACTCCAACAAGGCCACACCTACTAATAGTGCCACGCCCTATGGACCAAGTATTCCAACACATGAGTCTATGGGGGTCATTCCCATTCCTTTTCACAGCACCATAAGAGGCTTGGTGGGTTTTGCCAGCCCTCTCCTGCGAACCTTTGACTGCTTACAAGAGATCATGGGGAGAAGCAGAAACACGTCAGCCCAAGGACTGTGTTGATGTGAGTGGATGTGTGCATGTCACATGTGCAGAAGGACAGCTGTAGAGAACTGTAACTAGGACCACCTTCCTGTGTCCCCTCTTCTGCCCAGTGCCAAGGGAGGTCCTCTTCCTGTGCTGATTTCTCTTCTCTGTGGATGCTCATTACCCTCATGGAAACACTGACAGATCACCCGAAAAGCTTGGGAGAGCAGAGTGATAGGCTCTACCCTGAGTTTCTAGTGCCTGTTACTCAATGACCTGTTGGTTGGAAAACTTGAATGAAATCTTTCTTTTGGTTTTTAAAGTTGTGTGGCCTCAAACCAGTGATCCCATTGGCAATTCCTAAAAGCACTCTTAGTGACTCTAAAGTGTATTGTGAGTGTCTTCATATCCTAAGAAACATGTTTCTGAAGTTAATATTTTGGGTACTGGACATAAAAGGGGCAAGAGTGGATCGTTAGCAACAGGTCAGCCTTTTTAGTGTTCTTCATGTAATACAGCCTGTTTGTGTTCAGAGTGGTGAAGGGCCCCATCCATCCTGAACTCTGGAGATAGGGTAAGGGTCTAGCTCACCCCTTACAGCTGTGTGACCTGGACTAGCTGCTTGGCCTTTCTGGACTTCAGTTTTCACATCTGTGAAATGAGAATAATACACATATCTATTGCATAAGGCAATTTTGAAGCATAAAGGCATCAATCAAGGACTATTTAGAAAGAGGAAGAGGACCGGTAGGGTTGCTAAGAGAGGTCACAGGAGATATTATCAAAGTGTGTTATATTCATGTATGAAAGTGTCATCATAAAATTTATTATTTATTATTTATTATAAGGAAAGAATGTCCTTCTTGGTCTGCTGAGATGGCTCCACAGGTAATGACACTCACTGCTCAAGCCTGAAGACCAAGTTCAATCTCCAGAACCCACATCAAAGGAAAAGTGGAAAGCGATAACAAATCCACAAAGCTCTCCTTCACACACACTGTTTTCATTTCAGTGTCAAGTGTACCAAAAGCAAGGGAAAGGAGGTAAGTCTAGGTTGTGTCACAAATCCATCAGCTCTCCCTGAAAGAAGAGCTGTAGAGAAAGTGACCAATGTCTGTGAGGACAGCAGGGTAGATCCGAGCATCTAAGATGCTAAGAACTGACCTGTGACTATCTTCAAATACCAAAGCTACTTATTTTATTCTCTGTAAAACAGGAAAGTCCTTGAAGGGCTGGTGTGGTGGCACATACCTGTAACCTTAGAACTCAGGATGGTCAGGCTAAATAATTTAGAGTTCAAAGCCAGCCTCGATTACATAGTGAAACTGTGTCTACACAAAAGTTCTTAATGACAAGGACTATTTGTTACAGCATTATCAACGCCCCCCCACTCCTGCCTGGTGTGTAGTTGATCTGGGTAACTGTTGTACAAGTAAATCAATGACCTCTCTGAAAATCTCTTAGCTATTTGGGGGAATTTCTGTAATCCTTACTCTAGGCTCTGGCAAGCTCGGTATCTTCTCTGACTTTTTCCTACAGAAATGTGGTGGGTACCTTCAATACATAGTATCGTCAATGATAATATGCTTAACTGAGGTAACAGGCAACAAAGCAAGTTAGAGTAAAATAATGTAAACCAAACCAGAAGAATAGTAAAGGGAGAGCAAGAGAGTAGAAAGAAAGAAACAATCAAACTCAGTCCTGTGTTCCTCTCAGGTCACGCCTTCAATGCATGTTCCATGTTAAAATATTATTTGAGGGGGGGAGGCTGGAGAGATGGCTCAATGGTCAAGAGCATTTGATGTTTTTGCAGAGGACATGAGTTTGGTTCCCAACATCCACATCAAATGTTTCACAACTTCTTGTAACTCTAGCTTCTGAACACCCAACACCTTCTTCTGGACTCTGTGATATGTGCATTCATATGTACACAGACTCACAAATAAAATACAAGTACATATTTTAGGAGCTCAATAATTTATTTAGAATATCATTCCTCACACAACAACACTGTGAGGACGGTTAAATAGATGCCATTGTTACAGATGGGGTTACCAATGTATGAAGACAACTTCCCAAAATCCTATTATTATTTGAAAAAAAATCATACATACATACAAATATAGCTTAGAGATGAATTTAAGTAGAATTCTCACATCTTTTTTTTTCTTTTAGGGTAGATCAGTCTATTACAGTAGCTACCTTTTCCCCTCCCTACTCCACAGTGTGGCTTGGAAAACAGCTACTCTAGAACTTTAGTGTTTTGAAAAATGTATTATATATTCAACAAAGACTATCAGGGAAACTCTTTAGTTACAGCTGAGGTTGGTGAATGCTGTCACCAGGATCCCAACATGGAATACACACAGTTAAGTGCTCCAGCCTAGAGGTAGAACACATCACTGTTCTCCACAGCCTACTAGACAGAACTGGCAATAGCCATGCTGACCTTAAAGAATCTCACCCTTTGAATGATGGGTTTTGTTTTGTTTTGTTTTGTTTGTTTGTTTACTTTAAACCTCTCTATATAAAAGAAATGTACTGCCAAGGATACTTGCCAGACTATGCATTTCCTCCTGTTGTAAGCTTGAGTTTATCCATTTGTAAATGAAAACCCAAAATAATACTTGATTAGTTTCAGAAAGATGACCTTTTAGCTCAATAAAGAAAAGAGATTACAAGAATATCAGGAGTGGGACACAAGGATAGTGGTAAGGAGGCTGGACAGCAAGGTCCTCCCGAAGCTCAGCCAATAGCCATGAACCTGTGGGTCTGGTATTTATGAAGCTCAGTGAAGAATGGGGAAGTGGATAGAAAAGGTCCAAATCACACTATCACAAGCAACTCTGCGTTGAAATAAGACTACTCACAAGTGATGAGGCCACTCCTTTTCTGGGGCTGAAACTAAGCCACCTACCTCCAAGGACAAACCTTGAAACACATCTAACCTTTTGTCTAAGTGATGATTTCATGACATGAAAGACAACAGCCAATAACCTTTGTCAATTGCTCCTCCCTTTAGCCTTGCTAATTGAGTTCTTAATTAAACAACAACCAGGAGCTTTGGACACCAAACCTTGAAGCTACTCCTGACTGTAACTTAAAATTTATACACACAGATGCTAGGGCACACTTTTCCATCTCTGTGTCTTTACATTATAATTTGTTCATTTTCCTTTCAAGATACCAGTGTGTGTGTGTGTGTGTGTGTGTGTGTGTGTGTGTGTGATTGATGAAAATCTGCGTGTTAGAAAATAAGACCTTTCCATTTTCCTACCTAGAATCCTCCTCCATCAAGCTCTTTAATTTCCCCGAGAAAAAAAAAGTTGGTGCACAGGATCTTCACACTTCAGTATTAGGCTTGGTTGTGGTTAAGGTCTGTTAATGATGTGAGGAGGGGTGATAACTACATATTAATGAGGCTCACAAAGGAGCCACTCTGAAAGCTGTTGCAAACCCCAGTGGTGACAGCAATAAAATAGAACTCTGGGGAGTAGTGAGTAACAGCCAAAAAGTAGCAAAATGTGGTCAAACCCACACATGTGATACTGACATTTGAGGGAGACTGCAGATCTGTTCAAAAGGAAACCCCCACAGAAAGCATCATTTAACAGAAGGGCCACGAGACTGAAAGGAAAAAAAGAAACGCTGAGGTTGCAACCCCACCCCTTGCAAGAAGTAGTTGAGAAGGATGTAGTAATTCCATTGAACTAAACCCCATCCTCCACCTAACAATGACAATAGTATACTTCTGACTTAGAAAGTCAATGGGTCCCAATCTAGAGGGCAGAAGTAATTCTGAGAAAATAGATATAGTACCTACGTACTGATTCAAAGCAATCTCCACAAAAATTCCAAAGATATTTCTCTCTCTCTCTCTCTCTCTCTCTCTCTCTCTCTCTCTCTCCACACACACACACACACACACACACACACACACGAATAAAAATACAAGTATGAAAGATGCTAGATATCAGTAGTAATTAATGGGATGAAAACTAAATAATGTATAAGAAAGAAATACACGGGTAACTACAAACTATTTAACTGGCTAAAAATTTAAAGCTGATCATGTCCGGGGTTGGTAAGGATGGGTCATAACTGAAACTGGATGTTGGGAATGTAATGTAGTACAGATTTTTTGAAATGTAGTTTGAGAGGCATATTATATATGTTATATATGAGCATATTATATATGTTCAGTGTGCAGCTAATACACAATGCAATGATTTCATGCTTACCTATTGACCAGGAGAATTGAAGACCTTTGTCTTTGTAAAGGTTTATACAACCTAGGATCCTCTGGTGAAATAGTCTCAATGAGGTTGTTTACAACAAGTTATCCCGTGGGCATCTATGAGGGAGGGTTTTGATGTGGTTAGTTAACTGAGGAAGAAGTCCTGCCCACTGGGGTGGGACCATTCTCTAGGTAGGTAATTCAGGACTCTATAAGAGTAGATAAAGATACTACCCATACTTCTACTCCAGAAAAACATGGAGTCTGACCTAAAACCTCAAGTGTGGACTCCCAGATGCAACCCATCCACCTGCCTGTTAGGCACTCCACCTACTGTGCTGCTCGGAGACCACATGGAATCTGACAACCCAGCACCCCAAGATAAAGTGGGAGGCTATGACCAACAACCTCCACACAGAGACACTCAGAACCAGTTAACTCCCCCATACCTACCACACCACTGACAATTCAGGCCAGGGACTACTTGGTGGCTTTCTGTGACCATGATCACAGTTAGAAATCCCCATTGTCAGCTCACCCTGACACATATCAAGATGCCCTAGGACTGTAGGGCATCAGATTCACATGATCCCAGATAATGACCCCCAGGCTGGTCTCCACCCCACACACTCTACCTAAAAATAGTGTGATGTTCCGTACCCTGCACCCACGAAGCACCACTGATTTACGCTGTGACACAACCCCCTGCTATCCAAGGTCACATGTAGAATTCAGAGAGAAACCTCCACAGATTTCTGAAGATTGGTAACAATAATTTTCTAAATCAACAGACAGTTTGCTCCATGGCTTATGTCTTAGGGTTTCTATTGCTACAAGGGAACACTACGACCAAAACCAAATTGAGAAGGAAAGGGTTTATTTGGCGTATACTTCCCCACTATAATCCAACACTGAAGAAAGTCAGGACAGGAAGTGAACAGGGCAGGAACCTGGAGGCAGGAGCTGATGCAGAAGCCATGGAGGAGTGTTGCTTATTAACTTGCTCTTCATGGCTTGCTCAGCCTTATTTCTAATACAACCCAGAACCACTAGGCCAGAGGTGAAACTACCCACAATGGACTGGGCCCTCCTTCATCAATTATTAAGAAAATGCCTTACAGCTAGGTCTTATGGAGATATTTTCTCAACTGAGGTTTCCTCTTTTCAGATAACTCAAGCTTGTGTCTAGTTGACATAAAACTATCCAGCACCACTCAGAAGTTGCATCTATCCTTTCCTAACGCCTCATTTGCAGCAGCAATCAGTTTGTAGCAATGTCTCATTGTTTATTTCCTTATTGCACACTATTTAATTTTCATTCCATTAATTATTAGTTCAATTTCTTAGAATTTTGTTTAAGTGAAATCATGCAGATTGCACTATTTAAAAACGCATTTGGCTTCTTTCACTCAAGTATAAGATTCAAAAATATTGTAGCATATATCAATTATTCATTAGTTTTAATTATGGAGCAATAGTTTGGCTGTGGATTGGTCATAGTTACTTATTATCCATTCTCCTCTTGCTTACTGGGATTGTTAGTTCTAATTGTCAGTGTGATACAGCTAATATATAGTAATGGAGGGAGAAAGAAGGAGGCAACAAAGGGGATGAAAATTTTGGGAGCAATGGATTTGTTATTTTAATTACAGTGTTGATTTCATGGGCATATACATATGTCAAAATTTATCAATCTATATGTTTACATATGTGCAATTTATCGTGTGTCCATTATGCTTCAGTAAAGGTCTTGCATAAAAACTAAATGCAAGATAATTAATGTCAAACAAAACAAGCAAAGAGTCCTGAGAGCTACAGTTGCATGCTTAAAGTTGCCTGGCAATTCTTGAGTGGTATGTGGAGTCAATTTCTGACTCTGCCACTTTTTGCTTCTCTGAGTTTAAAGTTTATCCTTCTTATAATGGGAGTAGTAATCTTTTTCATTCAGCTACTAACTCAGGGGGGTTGTTGTGCAGATCTGAAAGGCCAGTGCTTTACAGACTCCACAAACCACACCAGTGTGAACTACTGTGTGTGTGATTACACACCATATGACCTATGCACACATGTCACGCCAGCTCAAGCCCTAATAGACCGCATATAAAATGTAATTAAGTGTACAAGTTACTGGAATAGCACTAAAGCCCGGTATTCAGGGCATGACACACCCTAAATACATAACAGATTTTGGAATAAATCAGTTTCAGCCCAAACCAGAATGCAGGGAACTGACAGATGCCTTCACACTTGTGCCAACTAAGTGAGACCCACCCAAATACGGAAGGAGTCCAGGGCTTGGGAATGAAGCCAGGATTCAGCTCTCTTGTATTTACTGCTAGTGGCTGTTAGAGGGGATGTGAGCCCTCAAGATGGCCAGTCCTTGGGTGCAGAGAGGCTTTCTTCATTTAGAGTCCAGCTTACTTGGAAATCAAGTGCTTTCCTATCTGCCTCATGCAGTGGTAAGGCAGGATAAATCATTTAACTACAGTTACAGGCGACAAATGGAGAAATAGGTGAATATGTTTCATATTGCTCTATTTCCTCCTCACCTTTGACAGTTTGATCGTAACCATGAGGTGTTATTAATATCATCATTTGGATTCATTTTAAATGATTGAATCTTGCCCCTACCCCCAAATTTTCCAGGGTCCCTGAACACGGGGTGCCCATTGTTTGAGTCTAACCAAGAAGGACCCCAGTGGGATTGGGATATGACTAGGCAAGGCTGTAATTCATGTTGCAGAGAGACAGCCAACATTCCCTGGATGGGCCAGGCTTGAGAGGAACATTTGCAAAACAAAGCTGTGGCTTTGAGAAACAGCTGAGATCTGGGAAAGGAAGGGATGAGGAGGTATTTGTATTAGATGAGGAGAGAAGCAGAGTAGAACTTGATAAAAATGTGGGATAAAATCAGAATGGGGGATCCTATGCTGTTGATAGTCCATAATATGTTAGAGAACTCAACAAGACACACAGATGTCACATGGGGATAGACCTTCTTTTTAAATCCAGTGGCGAGGCTCAGAAGCATATGTGTCACAGTGTGTATGGAGGTATGAGGGTCAGAGAACAATCGCCAGTGTTGTTCCTCACTTCCTACTGTATTTGTCATTGCGAATTCCAGGCTGTCTGGCCTTTGAACTTCCAGGGATTCTCCTGTCTCTGCCTCCTGTCTCAATGTACAAGCACTAGGATTGCTAATGCATGCTCCTGTACCTGACCGTGTGTGTGTGTGTGTGTGTGTGTGTGTGTGTGTGTGAACAAACCAGTAATCAGCATTCCTCCATGGCCTCTTCCTCAACTCCTGAATCTGTGTTCCTGCCCCACTTGAGTTACTACCTTGACTTCCTCGGTAAGGTAAAAGATCTGATCCCACTTAAGGGTTTGAAAACCTATTAAAACCCACCAATCCCTCAGCATGAAAAACCACCAACCCTTGAGCACAAAATCTCACCAACCCTTGAGCTCAAAATCCCAGCAATCGATGGGCTTGGCTTGAAATCTAACCAATCCCTACCTTGGAAATTCCCACCTTGGACACCTCCTCTCCTAAGAAATCCTATACAACCCTGTCTCTTGCTCAGTTCCCTGCTGCTTCTTGAAGCCTGAGAGGAGGCAGCCACCTTCTTGTGTCTTTAGCAATAAATTTCTTGTGTGAAGTTTGTTGTACAGTGTGACTTTGTGGTATTCCTTGGCTCCTGACTGCCAGGATGCCTTCTTCTCAGAGCTGTAACACCTCCACTGGGGAAGCCTTTCCCCTCAGAGCTGTAGCACTCCAACTCCCTCTCATGATGAACTATCTATCAGCTGTAAGCTGAAACAAACCCTTTTCTTCTCAAGTTGCTTTGGGGCATCATATTTTATCACAGCAGTAGGAAACAAACTAGAACAGAGGTGAAACAACAGGAAATTTTAAGGGGAGGTGAAATACATCATCCCGCAGGGAAGTTTGTTAAAGTCGTAAAACAAACAACTCAATAGCTTCAGGAAAACCCTAAAACTGACCAGATTCACCAGACTCTTTCCTCCCCAAATGGTTATAGGCAGTAACCACTGTTGTGAGATACTCCCTGATAAGCTGAGCTACCTCAAAAATGTCTCAGACCAGCTGAGTTGTCTGCAAGAGGATCAGACTAACTGGGGGCCAGAAAAGGCACGTTCCAACCTGTTGGGCTACCTGAAGGCTGTGCAGGGCACTTTAGGGTTCCGTCTTTCACTAACTGGCACCCACACTGCGGCTTTCTTGTTGCAGCTGTGTTTGAGTCGTTTCTGCTCCAATGGGAAACAATTCGCCCGTACTTCTGTAAGTAGCACCAATAAAACTTATGGTTCACCAAACTGGGTTTTGGTGATGTGCTTACTTTAGTCTGTTATCACTTCCCTAACTGGACAGAGCAGACACGTGTTCATGTCTCCCGAGGGAGAGTGTCACACAACAACTCTGTGGGACACATGGAAGATATAAAATGTCATGGGAGACGCTGCTTGATCGCCTTGCTCTTTCCTACACAGTCAAGTTCACTTAGTAAGAAAAAAAGATGAAAATATTTCCTGTGTGGAATGGAAACGGCACATGATATTTCAAAGTTATTTTGAACCTTTAGTAATGGCGTTGGATGAAACCTCTCCAGGTCTTAACAGAAGTCACACCTGTTTCAACAGCCTGCCATAGCTTTATGTGGTCCACTAGACACTTCCTCACTAGTTCTGAAAAAAATATCTACTAGAATACAATTCTTTAGTGTTAATGCGTTGTATCCCAACAATATGAAAATACAGAAATGCCAAGATACATTTGAGGAGACTAACTACTTAGCTGTAAATGGGACATCTTCAGCAGCATCCCTTGCCCCAACCAAACATCATGGAAAAAGACTGTAAAAGCCAGAGGGTGGGGAGGAGTGCTATGGAATGTTGCCCTCTAGACATAGCTATCACACTCATGAACTTATAGCAGGTGTGGTCACCTATATAAGACCCGCACAAGATCAAACCATCCAGAATTCCTGGAAGGGAAAGTTCTACCCAGGTCCCAGCCCTACTGAGGAGTTAATGGCACTTGATAGCTATGGAAGGAAGACTCACTCTCCTTTTAGCCTGTGGCCTACATCCACTCATGTACATGTAGGCAGCACTAACTGGGCTTAATGGGTTATTAAAATTTTTTGAAAGGACATGAAATTAGATGGGAAACATGTTGTGAGATTTGGAGGGTAAATTGGGAGGTGAATATGATTATTTCATTGTATACGCACATGAAATTCTCAAGAATAAACAAAAACAAAAATAAATCTTATCTCTCACATACTTCCAACTGGTAAACTATTGTTAATTAATTTCCACTAAATTGCATGAACACTTGAAGTTTCTTTTTTCATAAATAAACATTAAAGACAATTCAGTAAGTAGATCATGACAACATCAATTTTGTGTTTTACTCTGTTACCAGTAGGGAAAACTAGGTGAAACTCATGGCATATGTTTGTAGTTTCTTATACTTCTACAAAAATGCAAATAAACTTAAGATAAATTGAAAAATTAAGTGAATTTCATGTATACATATCTTTGGCAATGTTGTCCTCTATGTATGTTTTGGCATAACTAGAATCCACTTGGTTCAATGGAAAATGGAACAGTGTGGTGGTGTTAGAACTTATTTCCTGGAGTCCACAATTTTACTAAGGGACAGTTTTAGAGTCACATGATTCAGTGTGACTGTACTTGAACTTAGTGTCCATATCCTTACATCATGACTTAAGAAGACTTGAGCCTAAGTTTCTATGTTCAGGCTAAAGGGATTCTTCCAACAGTCTCAAAGTGCTGGAAATCAAGGGTGTGTTTAACAGAGAAGCCCAAGGACAGTTACTGATTGCCATTTCAGTCTGCTTAGAGGGCACATGAAGTTTACACAATGTGTGTGGGTGAGGTGGGGGAACCTTCTTTGACAAAAAGAATTTAAAACATTGCTTACCTACACACATTTATAAAATCATATAAAGATGCTCTCCCATGGGCTTTGGAGGTGCTGGCATTGAAGCTGCCTTTGCTTGGCAGTGATCTGTCTAAGTGTCTATACTTCCTTGTATTTATATATCTGGTAGTGCGGGTGGCATGAAGGGGTTGGTAGTGACACATTGTTTTCTTTGCCAGATGTGTAATCCAAGCTGCATCTTATTTAAAGCGTCCTGCCCAAATTTTCCACTCTTTGGGCCAGTATCTACTTCTTTCTGGTTGGATTTTAGAACAGCTCCCTGGGAGATATCCTGGGGCATTCAAACAATGGGCTTGACTCAGGACATGGGATTTTCTGAGACAACAGGCGTCTTTGGTAGGATGTTGGGGTGGATTGACCAACAGTCCCCCACACTGGAGATGAGCTGTACTAGTCTGTGCCAAAAATTTCTCATAAACAGCTCATGTGGAAACCATCAGTTCTGGTCTCACTCATTAGCTTACTTGAAGGCAGCCAAATCTGGGGAGCCAAGCTTTGGAGCTTCTAGAGCCAAGAACAGAGGCACCACATGCTCCAAGCCAACCAGGAGTAGAGATGCGGAACCCCACTCACTTAAAGATTTTTCATGGTGTCTTAGTTAGGGTTTCTATTGCTGCAATGAAACACCATGACCAAAAGGTAACCGGGGAGGGAAGGGTTTACTTGGCTTACACTTCAGCATTGCTGTTCATCAATGAAGGAAGTCAGGACAGGAACTCAAACAGGGCAGGAGCCATGATTTCAGTGCAATTATATCATTTGGTGCCTGTAATGGTGTCCTTAGGATTCAGCATGGAATCCCACACTAGTGCTGGGGCTCTTTGAAGGGATCTAGTTCCTGATGCCTTGAACTTGACTTCTGTATTAGTCAGGGGTCTCTAGAGGAACATAACTGAAAGAATGTATGACTCTCTCTCTCTCTCTCTCTCTCTGTGTGTGTGTGTGTGTGTGTGTGTGTGTGTGTGTGTGATTTATCAGAATGGTTTACAAGCTGTGGTCTGAGTAGTCCAACAATGGCTGTTTGTTGACGGAAAGGACAAGAATCCAGTAGCTGTATGAGACTGGATGTCTTAGCAGTCCCAGTGTGGTCCTAGAGTTCCAGGGGATCTCAGAGAGCTGCTGCTCTTCAGCCTACTCTGGAATCTGAATTGGGTTCTAGCACCAGCGAGGGGATGCCTCAGCAACAGAATAGATGAACTTGACAACAAGAGTGAGGGCAAGCAAAAACTTTTTTCTTCTATGTCGTCTTATGAGAGCTGCTACCAGAAGATGTGGTCCAGATTTGGGGTGTGTCTTCCTGTCTCAAATGATCCAATCAAGAAAATCTCTCACAGATGTGGCCAGCTGCTTTGGTTTTAGTCTACTCCAGATGTAGTGAAGATGACAACCAAGATTAGCCAGAGAAGCTTCTCTTACCTATTCCCAGCATCCTTGCCTGTTCTGATAAAGGCTATACTCTTCTCTCTTGGTCCCTATGATCACTTCCTACCAGACCACACCAGCTGCTCTACTCAGGAGTCTCCATAGAAGCCAGTCCTGCAGCAATAATCTTTACTCAGGAGAAATAATTGTAATGCCAAGAGCATTTGGCAGTGCACATGCGGGGCACTGTACTTCCTCAGTGTGTTGTATAAGTGCTGAAAAATGCAAGTAAATGTTGGGTGAAATCCCTTCTATACAGAATATATTTTATAATAGTTTTATTGATGTGTAATTGACCAACAAAAAGCTATATGTACTCTGTGTAGACAATTTGGTGTGTCATCTTCCCTCCCCAACATACATACACAGACACATACATACACCAACACACACTAACATACATCAACACAATCACAAGGAAAGTTTTCGAGGTAGTAGATGCCAATTGAAGGTGTTTGCACAAGTGAATGCATAGATCTAACTAACACTTTTTTCTTTTTTGTGTCATGATCCCCAGTAGCCCACACTTACCTTGAACCTGATACAGAGTAGAGGATGACCTTGAATATCAACTTTCAGGTACTGGGATTGCAGGTGTGTACCTAGGCTCAGTTCCGAGAAGTTCTAAATATCAAGTCCAGGCAAGGCTTTGCACATGCTAACAGGCATTCTACCAGCTGAGTGACATCTCAAGCTCCACCTCCTGTTTTTATAAACACAACAGAGCACTAAGAATGACAAAGCTCTAGAACTCTCCTTACTGGGTTAATGTTATGGTGACACCCAGTTCCCATTAAAGCACATTTCATTTCCTCACATGTCTTCATCTGACAAGCTCATAGTTAGACATTCTTTACTCTTGATACTCTCAAGAGAGCTCTTTTAGCGGCAGACATGGGATGGGTGATGAGGAGGCTGTTGCTGCATTTGCCTCTTGTCTCTCACACTCCTGCCACTGCACAGTTTGTGACCCAGAGCAAGACATTCAAAACCTTCTCCTAAGATCTCAGGCATGTAAGGTAAATCCAAAACTGCTTCAATTCCCTGACTCCTACATTATGAGGCCAAAAGTCATCACCACCATGATTTGGACTCAACCCTCGCCATCTTATACTGGCTAATTCTGCTCCACTTCCAAAGATTCACATTCACCAAACTTAGCCATCATTAAATCTATAGCCACAGCATCACTTACCGAGATCCACCTCCTACTATAAAAACTATACACTAGGATTCCTTTAATGGCATCTAACTGTTCATGGAATAAAGAATAGATTGTTTAACTTGGCCTTCAGTGTCTCCTCATCTTACCCTCACCACCGTCATTTCTCATCACTCATACCTTCGTCTCAGAGTACAATAACATTATTTCAGTTTCCCTACTTCGTGATTTTTGCATATGTTGTTCCCCAGTCTGGAATTTGCTCCCCTCACATCTTTTTGCCTAGTCATTTGCTCACCGACTTCTACCTTTTATCCACTGACATGGTTCTTCCTGTAGGGAAACTGTCTCTAAATGCTGTTTGCCACTCTTCCCATTACATGCCCTCATGGACATCTATACTTTTATTTCCCTGAAGTGTTTGATGCCACTTTTTTTTTTAATCATTTTTTATTTTAATTTTAAATAGCTTGTTTCGCATGTCAATCCCAGTTCCCTCTCCCTCCCCTCCTCCCGCACTCCCCTTCCACCCTCCCTCCCACCCTATTGCCAAATCCCTCCACATAGGGGATGTCTAGAGTCTATCATTTCACTCTTGGTAGGGTCAAGGCACTCCCCTAAGAGTCCAGGCTGAGAGAGCATCTCTCTTTGTGCCATAGGCACATGAAGACAGATTGTATACCAGGGATAGACACTGATCCACAGCTCAGAGCCCCATAGGTTGCCCAGGCCTTCTCACTGACACTCACATTTGGGGGGACCAGATCAGTCCCATTCTGGCCTCCCCACTGTCGGTCTGGGGTCCAAGAGCACTCCCTGTTCAGATCAGCCGTCTCTGCTGGTTTTGCCAGCCCATTCCTTGCCAATTTGCTCATCACTCCTCTCTCTCTGTCACTGGGTTCCTTGGGTTCAGTTCAGTGCTTAGTTGTGTGTTTGCCTCTGCTTCCATCAGTCCCAGGATGAAGGCTCCCGGATAGTTATAGACATCAAGTTCATTATCAGGAATGGGCATTCGAGGTGGTCCTTCCACTATTGCTTAGCTTGCCAATTGATGTTATACCTTTAGATCACTCGAGGTCACTCTGGTGCCTGATCTGTCTTCGATCCTATGATTCCCTCTTCCCCCTATTTTACCCCCACCCCCTCAACTTCCTGTTCCCCCATGACCCACTCCCTTCCTCTTTACCCCCTCTACTCTTCCCAGGTCCCACTACCCCCCTCGCCCTGTTCCCCATCCATTCAGAGGATCTTGTCTCCATCCTCTTCTCTTGGGTACTATGCATATATGCATATCTTTTAGGTTCTTTCCTGTTTCCCAGACTCTCTATCTGTGGAAGTGCAGACTGGCACTATCCTGATCCATATTTAAAATCCATATATGAGTGAGTACATACCATGTTTGTCTTTTTGCGACTGGGTTACCTCACTCAGGATGGTTTCTTCCAGTGCTATCCATTTCCCTGCGAATTTCAAGATTCCATTGTTTTTTTCTGCTGAGTAATACTCCATTGTGTAAATGTACCACATTTTCTCTATCCACTCTTCAGTTGAGGGGCATCTAGGTTGCTTCCAGGTTCTGGCTATTACAAACAATGCTGCTATGAACATAGTGGAGCAGATGCCCTTGTTGTATGAACCTGCCTCATTTGGATAAATGCCTAAGAGTGGAATTGCTGGGTCTAGTGGTAGATTAATTCCCATTTTCCTGAGGAATCTCCATACTGATTTCCAAAGAGGCTGTATGAGTCGGCATTCCCACCAGCAATGGAGGAGTGATCCTCTCTCTCCACATCCTCTCCAGCATAAATTGTCTTCGGTGTTTTTGATTCTAGCCATTCTGACAGGAGTAAGATGGTATCTCAGAGTTGTTTTGATTTGCATTTCCCTGATGGCTAAGGATGTTGAGCACTTTCTTAAGTGTCTCTTGGCCATTTTAGCCTCCTCTACTGAGAATTCTCTATTTAGCTCTGTACCCCACCTTTCAAGTGGATCCTTTGGTGTTTTGGAGACTTGTTTCTTGAGTTCTTTGTAAATTTTGGAGATTAGCCCTCTGTCAGATGTAGGGTTAGTGAATATCTTTTCCCATTCTGTGGCCTGCCTTTTTGTCTTTTTGATTGTGTCCTTTGCCTTACAAAAGCTTTTTAGTTTCAGAAGGTCCCATTTGTTAATTGTTGATCTCAGTGCCTGTGCCACTGGTGTTATGTTTAGGAAGTGGTCTCCTGTACCAACTCGTTGAAGAGTATCTCCCACTTTCTCTTCTAAAAGTTTCAGTGTGGCTGGATGTATGTTGAGATCTTTGATCCATTTGGACTTAAGTTTTGTACAAGGCGATAAACATGGATCTATCTGCAGTCTTCTGCATACCATTACCCAGTTATGCCAGCACCATTTGTTGAAGATGCTTTCTTTTTTCCACTGTACAGTTTTAGCTTCTTTGTCAAAAATCAGGTGTTCATAGGTGTGTGGGTTAAAATTAGGGCTTTCGATTCGGTTCCATTGGTCTACCTGCCTATTTTTGTGCCAATACCAAGCTGTTTTCAGGACTATAGCTCTATAATAGAGCTTGAAATCAGGTATGGTGATGCCTCCTGAAGTTCCTTTATTGTATAGGGATGTTTTGGCTATCCTGGGCCTTTTGTTTTTCCATATAAAGTTGATTAATGATCTTTCCAGGTCCTTGAAGAATTGTGATGGAATTTTGATAGGGATTGCATTGAATCTATAGACTGCTTTTGGCAAGATTGCCATTTTTATTATGTTGATCCTACCAATCCAAGAGCATGGGAGAGCTTTCCATTTTCTGGTATCTTCTTTGATTTCTTTCTTCAAAGACACAAAGTTTTTGATATACAGGTCTTTCACTTCCTTGGTTAACATTATCCCCAGATATTTGATGCTGTTTTTGGCTATTGTAAAAGGTGATGTTTCTCTGATTTCTTTCTCAGTCACTTCATCATCTGTATATAATAGGGCCACTGATTTTTTGAGTTTACCTTGTATCCTGCCACTTTGCTGAAGCTGTTTATCAGCTCTAGGAGTAACCTTGCGGAGTTTTTGGGTCACATATGTAAACTATCATATCATCTGCAAATAATGAAAGCTTGACTTCTTCTTTTCCTATTTGTATCCCCTTTATCTCCTTTTGTTGTCTTATTGCTGTAGCTAGAACTTCAAGTACAATATTGAAGAGATATGGAGAGAGTGGACAGCCTTGTCTTGTTCCTGATTTTAGAGGAATTGCTTTGAGTTTCTCTCCATTTAGTTTGATGTTAGCTGTTGGTTTACTGTATATTGCTTTTATTATGTTCAGGTACGTTCCTGTTATCCCTGATCTCTCTAGGACCTTTATCATGAAGGGGTGCTGGATTTTGTCAAAGGCTTTTTCAGCATCTAGTGAGATGATCATGTGGTTTTTCTTTCGCAGATTGTTAATATGGTGGATTACATTGATAGATTTTCTAATGTTGAACCATCCCTGCATTCCTGGAATGAAGCCTACTTGATCATGGTGGATGATTTTTCTGATGTGTTCTTGAATCCGGTTTGCAAGTATTTTATTGAGTATTTTTGCATCAATGTTCATGAGGGAAATTGGTCTATAGTTCTCTTTCTTAGTTGTGTCTTTGTGTGGCTTGGGTATCAAGGTAATTGTAGCCTCGTAGAAAGAGTTTGGCAGTGAGCCTCCTGCTTCTATAGTGTGGAATACTTTGACGAGTATTGGAATGAGCTCTTCTTTGAATTTCTGGTAGAATTCTGCACTGAAGCCATCTGGGCCTGGGCTTTTTTTGTTTGGGAGACTTTTGATGACTGCTTCTATTTCATTAGGGGTTATAGGTCTGTTTAGATTATTTATCTGTTCTTGATTTAGTTTTGGCAAGTGATATCTATCCAGGAAATTGTCCATTTCCTTTAAATTTTCAAATTTTGTGGAGTACAGATTTTCAAAGTATGCCCTGATGATTCTCTTGATTTCCTCAGAGTCCGTTGTTATGTCCCCTTTCTCATCCCTGATTTTGTTAATTAGCATGTTCTCTCTCTGTCTTTTGGTTAGTTTGGACAGAGGTTTGTCTATTTTGTTGATTTTCTCAAAGAACCAACTCTTTGTTTCATTGATTCTTCTCAATGTTTTCCTGGTTTCTACTTGATTGATTTCAGCCCTCAATTTGATTATTTCCTGGCGTCTGCTCCTCCTGGGGGAGTTTGCTTCTTTTTGTTCTAGAACATTCAGCTGTGCTATTAATTCTCTAGTATGACTGTTCTCCAGTTTTTTCATGTGGGCACTTAGTGCTATAAACTTTCCTCTCAGCACTGCTTTCAAAGTGTCCCATAAGTTTGTGTATGTTGTGTCTTCATTCTCATTGAAATCGAGGAAGTCTTTAATTTCTTTTTTTATTTGTTCCTTTACCCAGGGATGGTGCAATTGTGCATTGTTCAATCTCCATGAGTTTGTAGGGTTTCTGCGATTTGTGTTATTGTTGAATTCTAATGTTAATGCATGGTGGTCTGATAAGATGCAGGGGTTATTCCAATTTTTTTGTATCTGTGGAGATTTGCTATGTTTCCTATTATGTGGTCAATTTTAGAGAAGGTTCCATGTGGTGCCGAGAAGAAGGTATATCCCTTTGTATTTGGGTGGAATGTTCTATAGATGTCTGTTAAACCCAGTTGGGTCATAACTTCTATTAATTCTTTTGTTTCTTTGTTAAGTTTCTGTCTGGAGGTCCTATCTAGCGGTGAGAGCGGAGTGTTGAAGTCTCCTACTATTAGTGTGTGAGATTTTATGTGCATTTTGAGCTTTAGTAATGTTTCTTTCACGAATGTAGGTGCCTTTGTATTTGGGGCGTAGATATTTAAAATCGAGACTTCGTCTTGATGTATTTTTCCTTTGATGAATATGAAGTGCCCTTCTTCATCTCTTTTGATTGATTTTAATTTGAAGTCTAATTTGTTAGATATTAGGATTGCTACGCCCGCTTGTTTCTTGGGGCCGTTTGATTGGAAGATCTTTTCCCAGCCCTTTACTCTGAGATAACGTCTGTCTTTGGTGTTGAGATGTGTTTCTTGTATGCAGCAGAAGGAAGGGTTCTGTCTTCGTATCCATTCTGCTAGTCTGTGTCTTTTTATAGGTGAGTTGAGGCCATTGACATTGAGGGATATTAATGACCATTGATTGGTGATCCTTGTTTGCGCTTGATTTATTGTTAGTGAAGTTATTTTGTGTAGTTTCTCCTCCCTTTTTCTTTTAGTGTTTTGTAAAGTATGATTCTATATTGCCTGTGTCTTTGTGAATGTAGTTATCTTCCTTGGCTCTAGGTTTTCCTTCTAGCATTTTCTGTAGAGCTGGATTCATGGATACGTATTGTTTAAATCTGGCTTTGTCATGGAATATTTTGTTTTCTCCATCTATGGTAATTGAGAGCTTTGCTGGATATAGTAGTCTGGGCTGGCATCCTTGTTCCCTTAGCGTTTGTAGGACATCTGACCAGGATCTTCTGGCTTTCATCGTTTCCATTGAGAAGTCAGGTGTAATTCGGATAGGTCTGCCTTTGTATGTTACTTGGCCTTTTTCTTTAGCTGCTCTTAATATTTTCTCTTTGCTCTGTAGGTTTGATGTTTTGATTATTATATGGCGAGGTGACTTCTTCTTCTGGTCAAGCCTATTTGGTGTTCTGTAAGATTCTTGTACTTTCATAGGCATATCTTTCTTTAGGTTAGGGAAGTTTTCTTCTATGATTTTGTTGAATATGTTTTCTGTACCTTTAAGTTGAAGTTCTTCACCTTCTTCTATACCTATTATTCTCAGGTTTGGCTTCTTCACGGTGTCCCATATTTCCTGGATATTTTGTGTTAAGGATTTGTTGGTTTTGAGATTTTCTTTGGTTGACGATGCTATGTCCTCTAATGAGTCTTCAACACCTGAGATTCTCTCTTCTATCTCTTGTATTCTATTGGTGATGCTTGCATCTGTGATTCCAGACCGTTTACCGAGCTTTTCTATTTCCAGCATCCCTTCATTCTGTGTTTTCTTTATCGTTTCTATTTCAGCTTTCAATCCTTCAACTGTTTGAGCTGTTTCCTTAATTTTCTTGGTTGTTTTTTCTTGGTGCTCTTTAGATTCTTTGAGAGATTTGTTTATTTCTTGAATTTTTCCCCCATTTCATGGATTTTTTTGTTTGTTTTTCTTCTATTTCTTTAAGGGATTTCCTCGTTTCTTCCTTGAGGCTCTCCATCATCTTCATGAAATAATTTTTAAGGTCTGTCTCCTCTTCTTCATCTATGTAGTGCTTTTCAGGTCTTGCTGGTGTTGGATCCCTGGATTCTGGTGGGGTCGTGTTGGTGTTTCTATTGCTGAGTGATCTCTTATTCTGTCTTCTTCCCATCTCTTCTTCCAGTGGGTGCTGGTGGGGGCTTTCTGTCTCCACTGGTCTCCTTCTTTACTGCAGCTGAAGCTGAAGCTGGCCTCGCTGGGGTTGGGGTCTTGGAGGGGCTGATCTCTTTCCTGTGTGGGTGGCTCTTCTGAAGCTGGGCTCGCTGGGTTGGGGTCTTGGAGGAGCTGATCTCTTTCCTGTGTGGGCGGCTCTTCTGGAAGCCGGGAGCGGCCCCGAAGATGGAGGGGGATGGGTGATGGGCAGGTGGTCCCAGCCAGAGACCCAATCTCACCTGAAGCTGGGCTCGCTGGGTTGGGGTCTTGGAGGAGCTGATCTCTTTCCTGTGTGGGCGGCTCTTCTGGAAGCCGGGAGCGGCCCCGAAGATGGAGGGGGATGGGTGATGGGCGGGTGGTCCCAGCCAGAGACCCAATCTCACCTGAAGCTGGGCTCGCTGGGTTGGGGTCTTGGAGGAGCTGATCTCTTTCCTGTGTGGGCGGCTCTTCTGGAAGCCGGGAGCGGCCCCGAAGATGGAGGGGGATGGGTGGTGGGCGGGTGGTCCCAGCCAGAGACCCAATCTCACCTGAAGCTGGACTCGCTGGGTTGGGGTCTTGGGGAGCTGATCTCTTTCCTGTGTGGGCGGCTCTTCTGGAAGCCGGGAGCGGCCCCGAAGATGGAGGGGGATGGGTGGTGGGCGGGTGGTCCCAGCCAGAGACCCAATCTCACCTGAAGCTGGACTCGCTGGGTTGGGGTCTTGGGGAGCTGATCTCTTTCCTGTGTGGGCGGCTCTTCTGGAAGCCGGGAGCGGCCCCGAAGATGGAGGGGATGGGTGATGGGCGGGTGGTCCCAGCCGGGGACCCAATCTCACCTGAAGCTGGGCTCGCTGGGTTGGGGTCTTGGAGGAGCTGATCTCTTTCCTGTGTGGGCGGCTCTTCTGGAAGCCAGGAGCGGCCCCGAAGATGGAGGGGGATGGGTGATGGGCGGGTGGTCCCAGCCAGAGACCCAATCTCACCTGAAGCTGGGCTCGCTGGGTTGGGGTCTTGGAGGAGCTGATCTCTTTCCTGTGTGGGCGGCTCTTCTGGAAGCCGGGAGCGGCCCCGAAGATGGAGGGGATGGGTGGTGGGCGGGTGGTCCCAGCCAGAGACCCAATCTCACCTGAAGCTGGACTCGCTGGGTTGGGGTCTTGGGGAGCTGATCTCTTTCCTGTGTGGGCGGCTCTTCTGGAAGCCGGGAGCGGCCCCGAAGATGGAGGGGGATGGGTGGTGGGCGGGTGGTCCCAGCCAGAGACCCAATCTCACCTGAAGCTGGACTCGCTGGGTTGGGGTCTTGGGGAGCTGATCTCTTTCCTGTGTGGGCGGCTCTTCTGGAAGCCGGGAGCGGCCCCGAAGATGGAGGGGGATGGGTGATGGGCGGGTGGTCCCAGCCGGGGACCCAATCTCACCTGAAGCTGGGCTCGCTGGGTTGGGGTCTTGGAGGAGCTGATCTCTTTCCTGTGTGGGCGGCTCTTCTGGAAGCCGGGAGCGGCCCCGAAGATGGAGGGGGATGGGTGGTGGGCGGGTGGTCCCAGCCAGAGACCCAATCTCACCTGAAGCTGGACTCGCTGGGTTGGGGTCTTGGGGAGCTGATCTCTTTCCTGTGTGGGCGGCTCTTCTGGAAGCCGGGAGCGGCCCCGAAGATGGAGGGGGATGGGTGGTGGGCGGGTGGTCCCAGCCAGAGACCCAATCTCACCTGAAGCTGGACTCGCTGGGTTGGGGTCTTGGGGAGCTGATCTCTTTCCTGTGTGGGCGGCTCTTCTGGAAGCCGGGAGTGGCCCCGAAGATGGAGGGGGATGGGTGATGGGCGGGTGGTCCCAGCCGGGGACCCAATCTCACCTGAAGCTGGGCTCGCTGGGTTGGGGTCTTGGAGGAGCTGATCTCTTTCCTGTGTGGGCGGCTCTTCTGGAAGCCAGGAGCGGCCCCGAAGATGGAGGGGATGGGTGATGGGCGGGTGGTCCCAGCCAGAGACCCAATCTCACCTGAAGCTGGGCTCGCTGGGTTGGGGTCTTGGAGGAGCTGATCTCTTTCCTGTGTGGGCGGCTCTTCTGGAAGCCGGGAGCGGCCCCGAAGATGGAGGGGGATGGGTGGTGGGCGGGTGGTCCCAGCCAGAGACCCAATCTCACCTGAAGCTGGACTCGCTGGGTTGGGGTCTTGGGGAGCTGATCTCTTTCCTGTGTGGGCGGCTCTTCTGGAAGCCGGGAGCGGCCCCGAAGATGGAGGGGGATGGGTGGTGGGCGGGTGGTCCCAGCCAGAGACCCAATCTCACCTGAAGCTGGACTCGCTGGGTTGGGGTCTTGGGGAGCTGATCTCTTTCCTGTGTGGGCGGCTCTTCTGGAAGCCGGGAGCGGCCCCGAAGATGGAGGGGGATGGGTGATGGGCGGGTGGTCCCAGCCGGGGACCCAATCTCACCTGAAGCTGGGCTCGCTGGGTTGGGGTCTTGGAGGAGCTGATCTCTTTCCTGTGTGGGCGGCTCTTCTGGAAGCCGGGAGCGGCCCCGAAGATGGAGGGGATGGGTGGTGGGCGGGTGGTCCCAGCCAGAGACCCAATCTCACCTGAAGCTGGACTCGCTGGGTTGGGGTCTTGGGGAGCTGATCTCTTTCCTGTGTGGGCGGCTCTTCTGGAAGCCCGGAGCGGCCTGATGCCACTTTTATATGCCTTGATTGATTAGTAATTTTTTCTTCTCTAGAATATATGCTGCTTAAAGCCAATGGCAGTATGTATTTTGTTTGTTATTTCTTTGTTGGGTTGAGTAATTTGCCCATTTCCACAGCAAATACATATTGATGGAATCAAAGGAAAGATGGATGGATAATGAGTGAATAATAGGGGACTTTGTGAGCTTTCTAGTGTTTTCCGGTTCATTTTCTGATGTCTAGTTTTCATTTTCTTGCCTTCCCGTCCTCCCTTTCCTCCCCTCCATGCCCCTGGCATTCTGATCACATAAAGCAACACAGGATTTAGTACTTCTGCTGCTGCCTCGATGAAAAAGTTTTGTTAAGTTCTTCAGTTGGTGAAGATGATCCCAGTGCCACAATGAAAAAATTATAGTGTGTTTCAGATGATTAGCAATAAATGAAGAGGTTTGGGTTTAGAAAATTGGGCATCCAGGGAATGCATTAGCTCTTTGCAAATAATTTCATACCATCATGAGGAGGGTTGGCCTCATTCTTTACAACAGCAGACCAGAGCTAGAAAAAAAAAGAGTAGATGAGATGGTGATTCAAGCTTTGGCTAGGGGTAATGGAAGAATTCTGTGATTGACATATGAGGCAGAAAAGGAAACTGGTTTGGCAAGTGTTCATAAGGTCTTTATCATTGATGACTTTGAGATGTTAGTATTTAGTGATGTAAAATTTAAAATTACTTGTCCCCTCCTACATTCATCCTCATTCCTCCTGTGAAGCAACATCCCTATAAACTAGTATCTGATACCCCAAAAACTGAGGATGTGAATATCAAGACAAATCAGTCACACTTAACTGTTGAAGTAAATGGGGGGGGGGGGCTTTCTCCTCCTATATTTCCTGATGTGCTTAGGTGGACTCAAGAGGTGGTTTCTGAGGAGTCAGAAGCCAGCAGATAGTCAACATCTTCCAATGCTCTCCTTCTCATTCTTTTGCCAATTAAATAAGATGTTTATTGTTGTATATTCATTTTGCGTAGTGGTGGGTCTCAGGAAGACATTTCATTCGAGCATATTGTGGGCTTTGACCATGTTTGCTGCTAGCCCTCCACTTCCCCTCCCTTCTTTCCTTATTCCAGATAGCCTTGCTTCTCTTTTCATTTCATATATGTGGATACACTATGTGTATATAAATATATTTGTCTGTTATATATAAAATCTAGGATTCACCCTTGAGAAAACATGCAGTATTTGTCTTAGAGTGAGACTACAGAATGGGAGGCAATCTTTGCTAGCTATACATATGACAGAGGATTGACTTCTAGAATACATAAAGAACTCAAAAAAATTTCTTCAAATTCCAAACAATTCAATCCCGTTTCCTTTTAATCTATGAAGGAACTGCATTCTCCAAGAGAGCCTGTGTCTCCTAAGACCTTTGACTCTGTTTGTTAAGATCTTGGTGCCACCTAGTGGTCTTTTGCAACGTTTTGCTTCTAATGAATGATTTGGACCGAAGTTGGGGTGTGGGAACCTCCTGTTAGAACAGCTTTCTATGTTCCTTGGCTTATCTTGCCCTAAAGACTGAGATCTAGCTGGCTTGTCCTGGTTAATACCATTCCATTTTGAACCTTCAAGAAGTCTGACCTCCTGGTGCCTTTATTAACCCACAAGATGTTGGCAAAGAAGGTACTTTAGAGATGGTTCCTTCTACCTTCTGAAACTATGAACCCTGAAACTCAAGAGGTTCCCCAGAGACATTTTGTGGCTGACTACAGAGGTGGAGATTTCAGGGATCTGTTCTCCTTCACTGCCCTCCTAAAAAATCCTTAACACTTATCTCTTGTATGTACTGGGTATCCACCTTAAATTGTTGTGTAGAGAAAAGTTATGCTGAAAAAAATAATGTGAGAGTCTAATCGTTTCTCATCTCCTCTCATTTTTAAAGTGAAGACTAATAGCTCACTGACTGTCTTAGAGAACCATAACATGTATCTTCTGGTGGTTCCAATGGGACTCCATCCATCTTTCCAAAAGAGGCTAGCCTTCACCCACAGGCATCCAAGCATTCACTCCAAAAGTTTCCAGCCTCATTTCCACTTTACACGTAGAGAAAATGACTCTAGAAGTGGCATTCATATTTCTGTGTCATTCTTTTAAGACTTTTCAGTAAATAAGACAGTGAAATTTTGGTAAAAGCAAGTGTCTTAGTGAGGAAGCTATAACAAGTACCATAGACTTTTTTACTTAAGCCACAAACATTGATTTCCCACAGTTTTGTAGGCTGGGAAGTCCAAGATCAGGTTGCGTTGATTCTCATAACTCTCTGGGGTGGTTAACTTTAATTGTTAACTTGACTTGGTTTAGAATCACCATGGAGACACACACACCTCCAGGTGTATTTGTGAAGACATTTCTAGAAAGGTTTTTTGAGAAGGGAAGATGAAGATCCATCCTGAATGTAGGCAGTGCCACCTCTTGGCCTGGGCTCCCAGATTGAATGAAGGGAAAGAGTAAGCAAAGCCCGCACATTTACCTCTTTGTTTCCTGACTGCAGACAAAATGTGGACCCACTGTTGAGTGGGCTTGCATTTCCCAGTGCTGCGGACTGAACCCTTAAACTGTTGCCTTTGTCAAGGATTTCAGTGCAGAGATGAGAAAACTAACTAAAAGCATGCAGCAATACCACCCTCATGACCTAACCACCTCCTAAGCCTTCTTCCACACCTTCTCAAGTACCCTGGGGTTTGTCAAGCTATGTATCTTTTTAATGAACCAACTTTGTGTTTGATCCTTAGTCTGTTTCATTAACTTCTGCCCTGATCTTCATGACTTTTCACAGCATAATGCTTTGGTGTGTAACTTGTTATTTTCTAAGACTAGGGGTGGATTGTTAAGCTGTGTGGGTTATATCTCTCTGATTATCCATCAAGGAAATGCAAATCAAAACTACTCTGAGGTACATCTTACACCAATGACAGTTTATGCTGGAGAAAATGTGGAGAAAGGGGAACACTCTTCCATTGCTGGTGGGAACGCAAACTTGTACAGTCACTTTAGAAATCAGTACGGCAGTTTCTCAGGAAAATGGGAATCAGTCTACCTCAAGATCCAGTAATTCCACTTTTAGGCATATACTCAAAGAGTACACATTCATACCACAAGGACAGTGTTCAACTATGTTCATAGAATCATTATTTGTAATAGCCAGAACTTGGAAGCAACCTAGATGCCCCTAAACCAAAGAATGGATAAAGATTTATTACTCTTTAATTATTTTTAATTTTGTGTATGTGTGAGGCTTTGGGAGCCCATTTCTTAGGCCTTGTCCCAGATGATTCGACAGACTTTGATGATTCCCCTATGGGAGGCCTCACTCTCCCTGAGAAGTGGATAGGGGGGTGGGATGAGGAGATATTGGGGGAATGGGAGGACAGGATGGGAGGGAGAGGGAACTGGGATTGGTATATAAAATAAGATTGGTTTTTAATTTAAATAAAATTAATTTTAAAAGAGTAATAAATCTAAATAATTTTAAGTCTTGCTGTATAGCCTAAAATGTGATCTATTTTAGAGAAAGTTTCTTGGTCACCAAGAGGAATGAGCATTCCACAGCTGTTGTATGGAAAGAACTGTAATGTGTGCTAAGTCTCTTTGACTTACCATGCAGATTAACTCTAAAATTTCTGTGTTGAACTGTAGTCTGTATGATTACTATCTTGATTACAGTAATATATTCAGGTAATCCACAGTTATATCAGTGTTTCCTCTTGTTTCAATTAGTATTTGTTTCTTGAAGTTGAGAGTGCCAATGTTCAGTCTACATATGTTTACTTAAGTGGCATAGTGAAGGCTGGAGACATGACCCAGAAGGTAAAAGCACTTGTTGCACAAGCCTGATGACCTGAGTTCAGTTCCTGGAACCAACAAATGTAGAAGCCCACAGAGTTGTCATCTGATCTCTACCTGTAGTCTTAGGTCTCCTTTGAATAGTTCTAGCTTAAAATCTACTTGGTATATGTAAGAATAGCCATAGATAGAAAAACCATCTTGTTTTCAGCTTCTATCTGCTTTTATTCTCCTTTTTTTTTTTTTTTTTGGTCTGTGAGTGTGAGTATCTTTTCCTGGAGGTGTATTACTTGGAAACAACTAATAGTTGAGTCTTATTTTTAATTCACTCATCTAATCTTTGCCTTTTAATTGGAGAATTACTATTATTTACACTTGGAGTTATGACTCAAGGAGGTTTACTGATTCCTGTAATCTTGATGGCTGGTTTTTTTTTTTTTTTGGCTGCCTGGGTTGTTGTTTGTTCTTTTCTTTCTTCTCTATTTATGTTAGGGATTTGCTTGTTTACTGTGTTGAAGGTGATAGATTTGTTCTTTATCTATTCCTTAATCTTAATCTATCCCTTTTGTGACATCTATTCTTTTCCTGTGCTCTTGTGATTGAGACTGCCTTTCTTCCTCTTCCATGTTTAAGATTCCATGAGGCATACATTTTGCAACCATCTTGGTGGCCATGAATTGCTTCAGTGTGAGCCTGTCTTAGAATTTCTTCATTTCTCTGCTGATTTTAAATGATGACTATGCTGGGTAAAGCATCCTTTTAGTGATGGAAGTATAACATTCCGTGCTTTCCTGGCATTTCATTTCTATGAGATGTTTAATGTTATTCTGAATCATTTGTCTTTGTCAGTTGGTCTTTTTCACTTAGAGATTTATTTATTTTTTTCAGATAGCACCTCACTTTTTTTCAGGCTGGTCTGAAACTAGCAGCAACCCTCCTATCTTAGCTCCCTAAGTGCTGCTATTATAGGAATGCACCAGCACCATGTGCCTGCTTCCTTTTGTAGCTTTCGGTTCTCTTCCTCTTCCTCCTCCTCCTTCTCCTCCTCCTCTTCCTTCTCCTTCTTCTCCCTTTTTTTTCTTTTTTCTACTTTTGGCATTTAACCATGATGTGTTTGGTGTTCTAAATGCATCCAGATTTGGTACTGTTTCTGCTATGCTTCATTGATCAGATTTTCTGTGTTTAATTTGATTCTCAGTTTCCTTCTTCTACCAAATGGATTCTGAATTTTAGTCTTCTGGTCACCCCCCCCAAAACTTCTTAAAAGCTATACTTTATAATCACCTCTTTTCTTTATTAATGTCTTCAGGAAATGTTTCTTTAACCTTGTTGTTTTGATTCACTGAGTTTTTTTCTACCATATTATCAGCATGCTTGTTGACTGTCCCATTCATGCCGATGACTTTTTAACTATAATTGCTGTCTTTCTTTTCCAGATTCTCCAGATCCTGAGTGGATTTTCAAATTTCAATCCCCTGCTTCAAAGTCACTGATTATTTTAACAAGTAATCTTTTGAATTCTTCATCTAGAATTTTGAGAAATTCAGTGTCTTTGGATTAGTCATTAAAGTTTCTCTTACATTGGAAGAGTTGTGCTGTCTTGTTTTTGTGGGTTTTCTTTTTCTTTCTTCTATGCTGCAATTTTCTCTCCTGATGGGTTTTGCTTGGATGTCTCATATGGAGTCCTCAACTAAGGGCCCAAATTCTAGACTGAGGGAAGCATTAGCCACCGTCACGGCAGCAGCAGAACTGTTAACACAGAAATTCAGGGACAAAAATTCATTGTAATGAATTAGGGCCAGTCACATACCACTAGTGACAACAGAAAAGTGGAAAGCGGCCAGTCTTCAGTACAAGTTGTAAAATTCAACAGAATTTGGGGTAAAAGTGGGGTGAATGTTGAAATTAAAATGTTAAGAAGTTCCACAAAAAGACCAAGCTACACAACTGTCACATATATGGAGAGCCTAGGTTGATCCCATGCAGGCTTCCTAGGTGTTGGTTCAGAGTCTGGGAACTCCTATAATCCCAGGTTAGTTGTTTCTGTGAGTTGCCTTGTGATAACCTTGGCCCTGCTATCTTGTACAATCCTGCTTTTCCCTCTTCAACAGGATTCCCTGAGCTCAGCCCAGTGCTTAGGTATAGATCCCTACATCTGCTTCCATTAGTCACTGGATGAATTGGGGTAGCTGTCTATCTGCTAACAGGTGATGACCAGTTCAGGCTACCTATCCACTTGTGAGACTCCTAGTGGTAGGAGCAAGGCCTGTTCCTTAATGCTTTGGATGGCTTCCAGGAACCTATTCCTCATACTGGGTTGCCTAGCCCAGCCTTAATACAAGGGGAAGAGCTTAGTCCTACCTCAGCTAGACAGATATGTCATGCTTTGTTGACACCCATGGGAGGCCTGTCCCTTTCTGGACAGAAGCAGAGGAGGAGTGTAGGAGGAAGCAAGGGGATGTCGAGGAAGAGAGTGGGAGGGGAGGAGAGAGGGGCAACTGTGGTTAGGATGTAAAACAAATAAATAAATTTAATTAGTAAAAAAAGGTAAGAATTCAAGAATGTGAGAAGACAAGAGGAACAGAAAGAAAAATCTGGATTGAGTGAAAATGGAAAGCAAAAAGAGACAGGAGGGGTGTTAGGAAGAGGGAAAAGGAATGAGCGATAAAAATAGTCATCATAACTTAAATAAGAGGAGAAACACAAAATTACAAACTTCTAAAAAATAATTGTAAGACTCTACAAAAATGATAATGGATAAAAGAATACCACCATTAGCAAAGACCGAGAAGGATGGAGCATCCCTTTCCTGGTAAGCCAGGAGTCACTTCAGACAACCTTCCCTTTCATTGCTTATGAGTCAGGCAGGTACTCCCTCCCTCCAGAAACTCTCCAGTTTGCACACCTTGAGGTGAATGTGGTTTAAGCCTCATTGAGTAAGCTGGAGTATAGAGGAGGCAGGTAGATCCCTGAAATCTGTTGCAGTGGTTCTCAACCTTCCTAATGCTGTGACCATATAATATAGTTCCACATGTTGTGGTGACCCACAACCATAAGATTATTTTCATTGCTACTTCATAACTGTAATTTTACTACTGTTATGAATCATAATGTAATTATCTGTTTTCTGATGGTCTTAGGCCATCCCTTTGAAAGGTGGTTCAACCATCAAAGGGATTTTGACACTGTTACTGGATGATTGAACTCAGTGCTTTCTCATCCTGCTTAGCACTAAGCATTCTGGAAGTAGGAGGCTTCATGGAGGGTCCATTCAACTTAAGCTTTATAGGATGCATGGCAGGGATGAAGTTGTGGCGTTCAAGCAGCCCACTGACTTCGGATTTGTAGCTCTCCATCTCTGGAGTTACCCTATGCCCCACCAGTTACTCCAAGCCCATCTCTTTCTGAGCCTCCTTGCAGCTGAGCTTCTTAGAATGTCCACACTCGATGCAACCCCAGTTCATGACTAACTTGTCTCTTACCCAAGCGAGTACTCTTTATTGACCATGCTAATTGCTCTAAAAGTATTTCCATTGCTACGCTGAATAAGAGTAATGAGAGTGGATTTCGGATCACGAAGAGAATTTGCACTTCCATGTTTTCAGTAGTACTAGAATCCAGACATGGGATCAGTTGTCAACCAGAAGAGCAACAGATGAGCATATGTGGGGGAGCAGGTGAAGTCCTGAATGAATGTATATTGTTGACACATTCGTTCCCTTTTCCAAGTACAGATGTTAAGATGCTACCAATGACTGACCCTTAGCTAAAACGAGGGTGTACAGAAACTATCAGCTGTGTACAGCTTCCTCTTCCCCATGATGATGACAGCCTGAGATATCTCCCCGCAGAGATGTCCGGCAGAGGTTAGCGGCCCTGCCTCCACCTCCAACTGAGTACAATAAACCTGCTCTCTCAAAGATATATTAATAAACAAGTAAGAGTTTCTGGGCTGTGAGTGTCTCCATCAGAGTACATGGCCAACCCGATCCCAGCTTTTCTGAACATCTGTCTGTCCTCCCCTCGTTGTCCCAGTCTGGGTAACTCCAAAGCCATACAGATTGTGCCAACAATATTGTACATAAGGGTTTCATTATGTCCTTAAGATGACCTTGAGCTTGTGATCCTTCTGTCTGTGCCTTCTAAGTCTTGGAGTCTAAGTCCTGGGGTTGCAGGTATGAACTACCCTGCCAAACCATAGTGGCATATGCTGCAGCTGTAAGAAAGGCTAAAACCACTTGTAACAGCGTAGATAAGCCTGGAGGATGTTATGTCAAATGAGATGAGTCAAGCACAAAATGAAAAACATCATGGGCTTTCGCATATGGAAACTTAGGAAGTAGACCTCATAGAACCAGATACTAGAGTAATTGCTCCCAGAGTCTGGGAAGGGTAGGGGTGGGGAAAAGATGGTTTATGGCTACAGGGATGTGTTTACAAGAAATAATTTACAGTGCTTTATAGTGTGATAGTGCAGCAGTGGCTAGTGGCAATTATATTTTTCAAAATAATTAGTTCAACCGATTTTGAATGTTACCAAGATAAAGAAATCATAGCTATTTGATATAAAGAATATGTGACTAAACCAGATCTTTCCACATTATATACATGTATAGAAATGTCATACTGCATCTAGAAAATATGTACAATATTAATATATCAAAAATAGTTGGTTTGTGGCCTAGCTTGACCCATATAAAAACTAGTTTACTATCCAACTTAAGAACTGAGTAAAACTCACAGTATTCTGAGTGTTTTGTTTGGTCTGGTAGCTGAATGTCACTGAAATTTCAGTAAGCCTGCATTGATATGCTATGAAGGTACTCCATCTCAAATATTAATATAAAAATATCGATAGTCTCTTAGGGGTCAATTCCTTTTCTAGATTAATTGCACTGGAGAAAGAGAGGAAGAGAGAAGCAAAGAGAAGAGAATTTTTAAATGCTTATATAAATTCTTATGTTTCAAAGTAACAGGCATGGCAGTATTGTCCCCTCCTTACCAACCTACCTTGGATACTCTCATGCATACTATAGTCTATGGAATAGAGAGGGTTTTTTTTTTACCATTTTATCTTATTCCTTAGTGCACATAGAATAGCTAATGTTCATCCAAACTCAACAAATTCCTGCTACCATTGGAGGTGAAGCTTCTGGATAATCTCAAGCTGGTCAACATACCTGATGAGTCTTTGAATCCCACAAGAGAAATGTGTTCCGATGTTCACACTGCACTCAGACTTCCTAAATAAAGATGCATCTCTCTGCAGAGAATACTTTGCTAGCTTGGGCAGCTTGAGTCAGGGTGAGGTCTGTTGCTGGTGACCTGGGCTGAGCAAGGTGTTTCTTCTGCACGGGGGGGTTGGAAGGTCTTGGGCTGGACTCTGTAGAGCTATACAGCTTGTGTAATGTAGAGAAAGGTGGACAGGTCCTGGCATAAAAGAATGAACAGACAATAGGGACAGAGGGAAAAGAGGAAAGGGAGGAATAGAAGTTTGGGGAGGGAGGGGAAGAGAGAAAGATTTTAAAAGAAGCAGTACAGGAACTAGATAAATCTAAGGAAGGGAAGTCTACTGTTCAATTCCCAAAATAACCTAGCAGTCTGGAGTTCTCGCTGTCTGAGGTCTAAATTGACTCAAAGACAAGAGAATCAGCTAGCAGTGAAATGTTCATCTTTCCATGATTCTTCATAGTAACTAAGTCTCAGTGTTTAAAAAAAGTTATAGTAGCTCCTCTTATGGTTTTAAAACAGCTATAATACTTCTCTCTTAGGGACATTGTATGTATTAAGGTACATGATGTAACAAGGCAGTAGTGGCCCACGCCTTTAATTCCAGCACTCAGGAGGCAGAGGCAGGAGGATCTCTGTGAGTTCAAGACCAGCCTGGTCTACAAGAGCTAATTCCAGGACAGCCTCCAAAGCCACATAGAAACCCTGTCTTCAAAAAAAAAAACCAAAACAAAAAACAAAAAAAAAACAAAAACAGGTACATGATGTACATGAAATGTGGAATATTCTACAACTATGTTGTGAACACTGTGTGATCTAAAACTATATCTTCAAAAACATTCTACTATAGTGATGGAGATATGGCTTAGCTTCGAAAGGCCAGGCTCACAACCAAAATGTCAAAAATATTCAAAACTGTGGCTGGGAAAAAATGGTTTAGCAAGTCCAAGGACTAGATGTTAAAACTCCAGCATTCACCCAGGTCCCAGAAGAGCAAGGTGACCTGCCTATAAGACCAACTCTTGGGGTGATGGGGTGATAAGGGATCCCTAGAGAAAGCTGGCTAACTTGAACTTCGGAATCAGTGAGCTCTAGGTTCAACAGAGAGATCCTGACTTGATATATAAAGGTGGAGAGTGATATAAGGTAGTTGATGTCAACCTCTGGGCCACACACACACACACACATGCACGCACGCATGCACGCACGCATGCACGCACGCATGCATACATGCACACACGCACTCACGCACGTACACGAAAATATGCATATGCACAAGCATGCATACACAATCAAAAACAAATAATATATTCTAGTTTGTGACTATGTAGATGATGGGTACAAATAACTAAAGTTCAGTGCTGACTTCAGTTTGTTGGGAGTTGCTACCTGAGCATAGTACTGAGAAGCCTATTGGTAAATCTTAGGACCATGGTGCAAGCTTGTGATTATAATGCACAGTTCATGAAGCATTCAGTAAGGCTTGGTAAGTGACTACTAGAGATGCCTGTACTGAGCATAGAAGAGGTTAGGTGTATTTCTCACTTAGAATTTAGATACATCAATTAAATGGGTAATGTGAAAGTTCTAACCCTTCTGGAACTGACATTTTCATTTATAGTAAGCATGACTCTGTTATCATGGCAAGCACATAGTATAGGAATTGTGTTTTTCAATAAACCAAAGGTATTAGTGATCACTACAATTTGCAAATGTATTACTATGGGAATCTTGAAATTAGTATTCTTTAAGACTTCATTCTCAGACTTTGGGTGCACATTCCCCATGGAGAGATAGTCTCTCAGACAAGATACATGGCCTAGGCCCTCCCCCAAATGATGAGACAGACTTTGATGATCCCCCATGGAAGGCCTCACCCTCCCTGGGGAGTGGATGGGGGGCAAAGGGGGGCAAGGGAGGAAGAGGGAACTGGGATTGGTATGTAAAATAAGATTATTTCTAATTTATATAAAAAATTACTCCATTCTCCCTTTTTTAAAAGTTGTGTGTATTCATTGTGCCGAGTTTCATGAGGACGTTTTCATACAAGTGTGAAGTGTACTTTGGGCATATTGCCCACATGCCTGTTTCTCTTCCTTCCTTGCCACTCAGCTCCTGGTATTCTCTTCCATTCTTCATGTGGTTTTGTTTCCACTCCCATATCATACGTGATTATATGAGTTGGAATCCAAATAGGAAAAAAAACATAAATATTTGTCTTCTGGATAGTGACATAGCCCAGTTAATCTGATAATCTCCAATTACACCCATTTTCCTTCAAAGACATAAACTCGTTCTTCTATTGTGCATGTTTGCTGCATTTTCTTTGTTGATCACTGCCTATAGGTTGGAGCCATAACTCGGCTGTTATGGATAATGCTGCAGCTACTATGGGTAAAGTAAGCACTAACATACAAGTATCTGTGACTTCTAGAATCATTTAGGTAAATGCCCAAGAATGATATAGCTAATAAATATGGTAGACTTATTTTTAGTTTAAAAGATAATTGAACTACAACAACGATAAGACAAAACCTTTGTGCTGATTTCTACAGTGGTTAGACTAATCTCCGTTTCGTCAAGGAGTGTGTAAGGGTTCCCATTTCTTCTCATCCTCATCAATATTTTTGTTTTATTTTTAAAGATTTATTTTATGTATGTGTATGTTCCCTGTATATATATCTATGCCCCGTGTGCATGCTTAGTGCCTGTGGCCCAAAAAGGCATCAGATCCCCTGAACTGGAGTTATAAATGGTTGTGACCCGTCATGTGGGTGATGCAAGCCAAACCCAGGTCTGAAAAGGCAGCCAGTGCTCTTAGCTACTGAGTCATCTCTCCTGCTCCTTTCATTTGCTTTCCTAATGACTGCTGTTCTAATCTAAGTGAGATGGAATCTCCGTGTGATTTTAATTTGCACTTTTCTGTTGTTCTCCATGTTTGCTTCCATGTTGGATAGCTGTTTTTCACTTTACCATTCCCACCAGATATTTATTAAGTTATTCTATTTCTTGGTGTTTAATATTTGAGTTCTTTGTATATTCTAGATGTTAATACTTTGTCATATGTGAAGTTAGCAACTATTTTCTTCCTCTCTGTAGGCTGTCTCTTTACTGCTGTTCACTTTGCTGTAGAAACCATTTGTGAAATTCCATTTGTCAATTGTTGGCATTATGTCCTGAGTGACTGAAGTCCTACTTAGAAAATGCTTGTTATGGCTGTAATCTTCAAGTGTTTTCTTTATTTATACCTCTAAAAGCTTTGGACTTTCAGGTTTTGTGTTAAGACCTTGGAGTTTATTCCTGTACAGGGCCTGAGACAGGCATATAGCTTCAACCTTTTACATGTGGAGAAGCAGCAGTTTCCACTGCACCATTGTGGAAGAAGGTGTCTTTTGTCTAATGTGTATTTTCAGCATTTTATCAACACTCAGATGGCTGTTGCTGTGTGTGTTTATACCTGAGTCCGGTTCTATTTCAGTGATCTGCTTGTCTGTTTTTCTGCCAGCACTATGATATCTTTATTACTATTGTTTTGTGGTAGAACTTGAAATAAGGTATGATGTTAACTCCAACACTGGTCTGTAGTCAGAGCCCCATCCCAGAAGCCTCTTCCAAATTACCACACAGAGGCTGATATTAATTGTAAGTGCTCAGCTAATAACTCATGTTTATGACTAAGTAGTTCTTAAATTTTGAGTTAGCTCATATTCCTTATTTATGTTCTGTCACGCCTTTATTAGCATGGCACATTCATCTCCTACCCCTTTGCACCTACTGGTGACTCCTCTGACTTGCCCCTTCCTCAACCCATCATTCTTGGCTTTTCCACCTAACTGTACCCTGTTTGGCTATTGTCCAGTCAGCTTGTTATTGCAGCAATCATAGTGACATACATTCACAAAGTGTACAGAAGGCTTATTCCACAGCACTGCTCTTTCTGTTTATTTTTGTGTGTGTGTGATCTAGGGTCTTTTGTGCTTTCACATAAATCCTAAAGATTTTTCTATGAAATTAGTAATTTAAAAAAAAACAAGCTCTCCCTCTGAAAGTCAGACTGGCCTCATGATTCTGTTGCCTGTGTGTGAGTGCTAGGTTTGCAAGTATGTACTGTTATACTTGACTTACTAAAGTTATCTTTTTGACACAAATCATGCATAATAATGTCTACAGACCCACTTAAGACTGAATTTCATTATATCTTCCTTTTAGTGGGGTCTTTTGGATGATACCCACCATAACTAGATCATATTTTATGGCAATTTGACACATATTACAACATGGGTGACAAGAGGCCTAGAAGAATACTCCATCACTAGGTGGGTATGGATATTCCTTTACTACATCTGATGAAGACAAAATGATTTCCTGCTTTGAATATTACTTTTGTGCATTCACAGTTTCAGGCCCACTTAAGTAGATTCTTCAGTGGCAGCATCAAGACTTTTGGTAATTCTTCCACTATCACAAGTATTTACATGCATCTGAGACTTTCCATAGTATCTGACCCCCAATGGGTTAGGGTTAATAGCCCTAACCATTAAATAATTGTCAGAAATAAACACAGTGTGATCATTGGAAGATTTGGATGGACATAATTTGGAATCAATAAGGTCAGTTATATAATGCAAATATAAGACAAAGGATATAGTATTTTTTAAAAATAGGTGACTCCCACATCCCAGTTATAATCATCTTGGAAGCATCATTCAAATTCTTCCTTTCCCAAGAAGTCACCCTTGAACTCCTTTCATCAAACACATCAAACATTATTTTATGTCTTTAATCCCCTATTTTGGTTCTTTTATCATTTCCTGTTTTTCTTTATATATGACAACGAACATGACACATTAGCATTCAGTAGGATTTGGTGAGTGAGAAGGCAAGCCAACATCTATCAACAAAAAAAGTGTTGAAGACATCTACATTGTACAGAACCTTTAGAATATGATAATGAACTGGGCATCTGAGGTTCATGCCTTCAACAAGTTCACAGTCAAAGAAAGGAGGGAGCCCAAGAACTCGACAAACAATGCTCTAATGTGATGTATACCGCGAAATGGTCATATAACTATGAAAAGGGGAAAAAAAACAGTCTGTTGAAAGCCCTGTCTAAGTCTCTTAGCATTTAGTATTAAAACTCAGTTTACTCAGAAGAATGACAAATCCAAACTGTTGTGTGTGTCAGATAGGCACCGGGAGGACTGGGGACTGTGATAACCTATAGAATCTTTGCTCTACCTCCAGTGGGAGGGACAAATTACCATTAGCCAATTATCAGACAGGCCTGAACCCTAACCCTGCAGTAATAATAGTTTCCTGGGAAGCAAACTATTTTGGAAAGTTTATGTGTAAAATATTCTGTTTTTAAATGTTGGCAAGCAATTTTCTATTTGGTGGTTCAGGTACGACACACCCAAAGAGTTACAAGTTTGCTGCCTCTGACTGAGGACGTCCTTTAAAGGGGTATCCCTTATAAAGGACCTCTCTGAATCTCGATTCCAGCCTACTATCCCTCAATTTTAATCAGAACTAGCTGAGGAGGAGTTGATGCCTAAGGCACATGGGAAAATGGGCGAACCTTTGAGAAAAGTCAGAGGTACAGAGCTCCTGGGAAGAGAGGTGAGTGAGGTGAAGAGCCTGATGGGAACTCTTTCAGAGTTTAGCATAATGGGCAATGCTGTCCTTTAGAAAGCATTAACCAGGGTCAGATTAACAAGTCAACACTGAAACCGAATCCAAACAAGTCTACCTAATAGTGGGAGAAAGCAGAGAAGAGGCCAGAGGAGAGAGTCCAGAGGTCCGTCCAAAGCTCCCGGCTCCACACATTGGCAGGCTCCTGGCTCATTTGATAAGGTGAAGGGGAACTGCAAAATTAGAACAGGCAAGGAGTTCTAAGAGGCCCCATACAAGACGGAGGCCTGAGGCAGGCCCAGCGCTGAAGCTCTGTGGGGGAAAGAGGGTTTGGCAGCCTGACTTCCTGCGGCTGTATCCAAGGCTAATTAGTTTGCAGTGTTCTGTGTGTGCCTGAATGGAAATGATCCTAGGACCGAGAGGCACGGGTGGAGGGAGGGGGTAGGGAAATCAAAAACACATGCACAAAGAAAGCTGGGGAAGGGGTTGGTGGGAGAGGAAGGCGAGGGGGAAACCTGTCCTTTGGCTACATTTTCTTTCTTTTTTCTTTTTTCTTTTTTTTTAGGAGAGGGCTCTCATCATTCTGTTTCATGACCAGTAAATCACCACCACAGCCTGTCCGTCACATCTCACATCTGCTGCAGAACTCATTAAACATCAAAAGACCAGCCTATCAGTTCTGCTTAGTTAGAAGGCTGACTTACTAGAGGTCTAACCAGGGAGGAGTTTGCATGTTTTTAATAATAGCTTAAGGAACTTCTTAGCACCCCATAAATTACTTAATGCTACAAACTCTTCCTGAAGGTCCAGCCGGCATTTGAGAGTTGTTGAACCAACCCAGACCTGCCCCTGTGGCAATGGCTTTTTGACGGTCACATTCCAGGAGACCACAGGGTGTTAGTTAATGCTTTAATTCATAATTTCTGAGCCTGTTATTATTACCTTGCTGAGTATGTCTTCCTGGGAATGCGTAGCCTGAAATGCCTGTCTTTGTCTGTGTAATTTCTGACTCACTCTGTAGAGGGGTAACCTGCCTGGCTACTGCATGTGTGGGTTGTGGAGTCACTTTGAGGGCACTGAGAAATGGCTTAGCTGAGAGATAGGTTAACAACCTGGGGCAATAAAAGCAGAACCCTTTCTCAGTCTTAGGTTCACGCTGGGCAGATGTATAAATCAATGAATATTTGTCGAGTGCCTACTCTGCTAAGCAGACATACTGAAAGGAGTTTTGCTATTCACTCCCTGTAAAGAGGCTCTGATAGTTCAGGCACATATAAACATTTTGAGCTTTGAAAACAAAAAAGTCCAGGCTGAAATTTTCCCTATCTGCAGCCATTAGAAGATTTTTGGAAATTAAATGCCTTTTCTTCTGTCATTATTGATACAACGTCCAACCCTGTGGCCAACACAGCCTAAGGGAGTGCCTTGCTCTGGAAGCTGAGAAGTGGCATAACTATGGAAATCATGTCATTTCTAAGAAAATCAGGGTCAAAACCTCAACCCATACCTCCTAACTCCACACTACTATCCGTTTAATAAGTCACAGAAGAAATATCTCAGCACCTTATAGTCTATTTGTCATGTGGCTAAGAGGACAATAATTTTAAGAGAGACAGGCACTGTGTTATTAATATATTACTTGTGGAATGCTTTAGTTATGCTGGAAATTGATTACTGGAGCACAATCCTTCATGTCAAGAGACAAAGTCTATGAGAATAAGAGAAATGATCATGTATGAAGGGGTTTCTGTAATAACAGAAAGAGAAGCTCAAATAGCAGGATGAGCCCAGGAGGCTTTCTTAGCTAAATGATGCATCTACTGAGTCCAAAAGACAGTTAAGCAGAAGCAGGGCGTGGGGAACTTCAGGGTACGCTAGCCCTCCTGGTGTTGTTTTTAATTGTTCACCTCCCCAAGCCTCAGATGATCTCATTGTTATTGTGCCCACTGGGCAACTAGTTGGCACTTACTACATGCAGAAAACTAGATTCGTACATGGCTTCCATTTTTCAGCAACAAACTTTAGATGTGCATAGATGAATATGGGTTGATGAATGGACAGATGGAAAGAAAGACAAAGACAGACAAATTATAGCAGCATCCAACCTATACTTTCACGTGACAATACCAGTTTTAAGAACTTCCCACAGTGCTGCACCCTGCCCTCACTGTACTGCAAGGGAAGTTGGGAAGCTGTTACTTAATCTATGTTGAAAAGGAAGAAGAAATTTGTATGCTAATAAAGAGTGCACATGACCAGTGCAACCTGATTGATGCCTTGGAAGGAAGTCAAGGATAAATATAAGTAGGGGGAATGGAAAAAATATCCAGAGAGGGATTTATATCTCTAAGGAGAGCAGACAGGCCAAACTGAGACTGGAAGAGAAAACCATGCTCTAAACATCCTCACCTCTGCCTAATATATCGTCTTTTTGTTTTGCTTGTTTTTAAGAAGTGAGCTTTTTAGTTATATTAATTTTATTTATTTCTGAAGATTTCATGGACATACACAGTCAAGTATGATTATATACACTCCTATTTCTCTCCTGCAATTCCTGTTTCTCCCCCAAAAATCCCTCTCAACTTTATGTGTCTTCTTTTGATAACCACTAAGTCCAAGTAGTTCTGCCCATATGGAAATAGGTGTGGAGCCAACCAGTGACCAAGCCTCAAAATCTAACAATTCTTCTTCCTAGAAGTAGCTAGCAACTGCAAAGCTCCTCAGTAAGGGGTGGTCATCTTACCAGAACTTTGCCTGGCTTGATCTTTCCCGAGTTGTGTTCAGGCAACTGCAGCTGTTGAGTCATATCATGCCCAGAAGACAGTGACCTTACCTTAGCCCTTCCCTCAAACTACAGGTCATATCGCACAAACTCGACACCTAGACTCTGCTTAAGTTCTTCCAGAAAACCCATGTTCATTTCACAAAGTAGGGTTAGAGGCCCCATCTGAACTGTCATTGCACACTTACCATAGTGTGCTGAAACTTACTCTCAGTCTCTCCCACCAATCTGTGACCCTCTTGAGGTCACAGGTAATTTTTTCCGGCATGTACTACAGAGACTGTCAAATATTAGGTTTTTATTGAAATTTGTTGAAGGACCAAGTCATTGGTTTATAGTTATAAAAATAATATCATTTGACACACCCCTCCAGTTAATGACATCTGTACTTTGTACAGTGTCCAGTTCTGGGAGGGACATGCAGGATCCCTTTCTGTGTTATGTTTTAACCCAAAAGTGTTTTTTTCCCTTTTAAATTGAGAAGAGTCTTATTTAAAAAATACTTGTGTGGGTTTTACATGCCTACTATGCTAAGTTATAGTCCCATTATCCAACTGAACATGAAGCTAGTTGCTGTTATGAAGGCATTTAATTAATATAATTCACATTTATAATCAACAGACTTTTCGATAAGAAAACCTATTCATTGATTTTTTGTTTGTAAGATTGTAAGGATATATCTGACAGGAAGCAACTTGAAGAAGTTTATTTTTGCCATGTTTTAGGAAGGTACAGTTCACTGTGGCTCTGAAGGCATGGCATGACTCAGGGTGCTGAGAGAATAGAGCTGTCCTCTCACTTCTCAGTGAACCCCAAAGTAAGGAAAAAGAGGAATGGAAACTTTAGTGGTTTTTTTTATTTCCCCCCTTTTTAATCACTCTGGGTCCTCAGTCCACAAAACAGTGCCAACCACATTCACGGTGGCCTTCCCTATAAGTTATAACTCTCTGGAAACAACCTCACAGATACAGTCAAAGGTATGCCTAAGTGTTCTTCAATCCAATCAACCTGACATCTGATTAATCATCGTAGATGAATACTCTAAAAAACAAAACAAACCAACAAACAGATAAGCCTGACTTAATTAGTTTAATGCATTTAGAGACCTTAAAAACAGGTCTCAGACTATTCTTTAAACAGAAATTCCATCTTTGAATGGCAGCATCCACTCAAGAATGCCAGCGAGTCCTCACAATCACATAAGCCAATCAGTTCTCCAAGTACATATTTTCTATGTGTCTATGTCTTTGATTTGATTTTAAAAGATGTGGGACAGATATAAAACCTTAGAGGGGAATTAGGTTTTATTCAATAGAAGAAAGTGTCAGTCAGACTTCTACAGTTTTGAATTCAGCATATTCCTCTTGTTCTGACTGATGTATTCTTTCAAATATCTTTCACTAGCCTGGACCAGTTTTAACCTTTGTTAAACCTATTGATTCAATTCATCCCTGATGTGGGATGTCCTTCTGTATGTTGTGAATATGTGTTGCTTTTATTGGTTGATGAATGAAACTGAGTTGGCCAATGGCCAAGCAGAATAGAGCCAGGCAGGAAATCATAATAAAGATATGGAGAAAAGAAGATGGAGTCAGGGAGATGCCATGTAGCTGCCAAAGGAGTAACATGCTGGAGCATTCCAAGTAAGCCACAGTCTAGTGGCAATACATAAATTAATTGAAATGGGTTAATTTATAAGAGAGAGAGCTAGCTAGTAATATGTCTGAGCCATTGACCAAACAATTGTAATTGATATCAAGTCTCAAAGTGTTATTTCATAACCAGCTGTGGGACCTGACTGGCAGGACAGAAAACTTCAAACATATCCCTATCATTTTATGGTTGTAACAGAAATGAATAGACCTTCTTGTCAGTTATGACTAGTTTTAGATAAGTTGCATTGTTCTCTTGAAATGGCATAGATTTTAGAGTATAGACTTGGCTTTGAGATTATAGAACTGTCCATGTTGCTGCTCTTGACAATTCAGAACCATACTTGGCTCCAGATTCTAGGTTGCCCCCAGCCTTCTCTGGAATTAAATAATTCTAGTTGGTACGGTTTAGTTTTGGTTGACCAGATGATGATGAAGGAAAAGCAAATACTCTCTGATTGGGTTAAAGGTGAAGCATACACTGGGCACTGTGGTTCTCTGGCCAGGCACTGCACACCTTTCTGTTCTTACACCTTGGAATCTTGACTGTTACCATGTTGCCATTTGTCCCCATGTACAGACTTTTTTCAGGTCTCACGATTAACTCTGCCTTTTGTAATTCCTCCTGTTGCTTAAAAATTAGCTCCCCATGCATATACAAAGATGCATTCCCTCAGCCCTTTGGACTTTTTAAATAATATGGTTTAAGTTTTGACATAAATGTGCTCCTTTCTGAACACTTTTGTATTTGTTAAATGTGCAGAGTCAGAGGTATGTGTACGACACTTCAAAGTCATGCACAAATGCAACAAATTTATCAAACACTAAAGATAAAGTGGCCGACAGAGACTTAAAAGGCCAGGCTTTGGCCAATACCACCATCTGTTAGTTTTAAGCAGAGTTGGCTTCTTCCTTCCTTCTTTCCTTCCTTCCTTCCTTCCTTTTTTTCTCTTTCTTCCTTTTAATTTTTATCCTTATTTTGTGTCTAAGTGTTTTGCCTGCATGTACAGATGTATACCACATTCATACCAATGCTCATGAAGGGTGATATATCTCTTAGAATTATAGTTGTGAATGCCATGTGGCTGCTGGGAACTGAACCCAGGTCCTCTATAAGAGCAGCAAGTAGTCAATAGTTAGATAGGAGTTGGTTTATTTATTATCTAAGAATTATTTCTATTATAATTTCTAGGGGATAGAACTTCTCTGTCTTCTCCCTTGAAGTTCCTTCCTTTTGTAGATATTAAAGTCTATAATAGCAAAGGCCACTTTGGTCTCTGAGTGATCAGAGTTGGGTCTTTTGGAAGACTGGGAGGGGAGAAGAGCTGTGTGGCTCTCTTGTAGACCTCACACCAGTGCTGCTGTTGTTTTACAGTGAACACAGAGTAAGAGCCACAATCTGAATCAGAGGTTCTCTACTCTACTCTACTGACTGCCTGTCAGAGCCATGGTAACAGGGCACAGGCATCAAAAGGTTTTCACAGTAGCAAATGTATAGCCAAGGCCGAGAAATAGTCTCTCACAGCAATAAGGGAGGGAGGACATGGAAGAGTTAGCATTCACACATTCAAGATCCTTTCTTTCTTTCTTTCTTTCTTTCTTTCTTTCTTTCTTTCTGTCTGTCTGTCTGTCTGTCTGTCTGTCTTTCTTTCTTTTTGAGTCAGGGTTTCTCTGTGTAGCTTTGTAGACCATCACAGGGGAGAGGAACTGACTCCACCCTTGTGACAGCACTACCCTAGGGCCTGGCAAGGTATTGAGCTGGCCTCTGCTTCCAGAGACTATCATAGGTTATTGGCCTCTCAACATCTCAGAAATGCTGATGGTCTGGGTTTAGGAGCCCCAAGTATCCCCAGTTCTCATATTCTCCTAGAGTTAGAAGAGAAATCTCACAAATGGCAGCTCAAGAAGGATGAATAGCTTCATCAGTAACTCGAAGCCAGAATATTTGAGCATGGGCTCTGCTGTTATCTCACACCAAAGTCCCTTAAAAGGAAAGAATACAGCAATATAGGGATATAGCGATGAAGGCCAAGAATGCTGAAAATGCACATAGTGTCATGTGCTGAGCCATTACATCTTGAAAGGACAGCTGGTGAAGCATCACACTCCCAGATGTAGTGACAGGTCATGTCTCATTAACAGCAAGCTTTCCAAGGTCTGACTGCTGCTCCACAGTCCACACTGTCTCATCTCCATCATTCCCCTTGTTTTCCTTTGCTTGTCTCCCTCTGAGCTACATGTCTAAGTGCTGAACAACTGGTAAGTGTCAGAAATGTACTTCACACTCCTGCATTTCCCAGTACCATTTCCTTTTAGTAATTGTCCTTGAAAACACATTGCAAGTTAGTGATAGAAGGTAAGTCTGTACAGTATTGGTTATTTGAGAAAGGTAAACTAGAAAAAAAAGGCGATGTGTTGTATGCAAGTAAATCCAGGGGCATATCTATGTTATAATGGAACTTCATTTAGGAAGTAGGCCGAGAACCGCTTTGAGACCATACCCCGCGGTTCACATGTGAAGGTTAGGCAGTTAATTTTACCCCAGGAGTGACAGGTAAAGTCAGCCCTAGGGTACTGCACTGATCCTTCAATGGAAACAGACACCACTGAAGGGGGAATGTGACCAAGCAATAGCAGATAACCAGTAATCACAGGTCTGGTGGAGGATGTAGCTGTCAGTGTTTCCCAAATTGTCTTTTGAACTTGTCAAGGTTTTTTTTCTTATCTAATTTTTAAGTTAGCTTGCTATGTAGCAGGTTTCCTTATGGTATCTTTGTCAACCTAGTTTTGGTTGATGCTCTTACAATCTGTTTCTCTCCCCCGTGTTTTTGCTTCCCATTCTGCTTATACTCTTATTACCCACCTTCCTCTTCACATCATACATGCCCTTTTACCCTGTCTCCTTTAAAGTTTCTTTCTTCCTCCTATCATGGGCCCCTTTATGGTTTCTTCATATACTCCCACATTAATGCATGTACATAAATTAGAAGCTAGGATATGCATGTAAGAGCTAGCAAGCTGTATGTGTGTCTTTCAATGTCTCGGGTACTTCTCTTAATACATTTTCGGCTCTATACATATTCTTGCAAATTTCATACTATATTTTTAGAGCTGAATAACATTCCACTGTGTTATGTACCACGTTTTCATTAAGAATTCATCAGTTAATGGACATCTAGGCTGATTCCACTTCCTAGCCATTGTGAGCAGTGCAGCAGTAAACATGGATGAACAACTATCTCTGTTACAGAATATACAGTCCTTTGGGAATATGCCCAGGAGTGGTACAGCTGGGCATATGGTGGTTCTGTGTTCAGATTTGTGAGAAATCCTCACACTTGTTTCCATAGTGACTGCACCAGTTCCATAGCTGTCAATAAGGGACTTCCTTCCCTGAAACTTCACCAGCATTTGTTGTCAAGTGTTTTATTGAGAGATAACATTATAATACTGTGTTTAATTATGTGTGTGCACATACATCTATATACCTATAAACAGAAAAACTTGCCATGCCCCATCTGAAGCATATAATTCAGTGACACTGAGTATGCTTACAGTGTGCTGTGAATGCTACCATATTCCACTTTAGAACTCTTTTTCATCTCAAACAGAAGCTCCACATCCATTTGTTAGTGATTCCTCATTCCAAAAATCCATCACACCCTGAGTCTCTAGTAAGTTCTTTGGCTTTATTTCTGAATTAGCCTATTCTAAGTTCCTCAGGAAAAATTGAATAATAATTGTTCTTTCTGATAAGGTTTATTTCACTTATCACACTGTTACTTTTAGTTTATGTAACAGCATATATTAGAATTACATTTTTACCCACATTTTGATTGTGCATTCATCTATTGATAGACACTTGGTTGTTTTAAGATAATGCTGCACATATATCATGATATATAGGAAATGACAGGGAGTGTGATAGTTGGTTTTATTTGTTAGAGAACAAATCCATTTTTGTGGATGTCACCTTTTTGTCCAAATCCTGTAAATATTCAGCACCGAAATCAATTTCACAAAAACATGCTATGGTCAGTGTAGTTGTCAGTGGTTTCACTTTCTAACATTTACAAACCATAGCACAAAATGTATAAACTGACATTTCTCTTGTCTATTTGTTTATGTCTAGTCACCTTTTCTTCATAATCTATTTTTAAACATAATTTTAACGCAAGTAGCTAATATTAGTTAGTTTTTGTGTTGCTGTGAGGAAATACTCTGACAAAAGCAACCTAGGAGAGAAAGGGTTGGTTTTAGCTGAAAGCTCCAGAGAGGCACACTCTATCATGGGGGTGAAAGCATGGCAGTAGGAGCACGAGGCTGTGTACTGGCCGTCTAGCGACAAAGAAAGATCAGGAAGTGGGGCGGGGCCATAAATCCTCAAAGCCCACCCCAAGCCATACACTTCCGCCAGCAAGGCTCCACCTCCTAAAGGTTAGTAACCTCCCCAAATATCACTACCAGCTGGAGACGAGATGCTCAATACACGAGCCTACGGGGGATATTTCACATTTAAACCATAGCATAAATTATACACATTTAGTCAGCTTTCTTCTTGTTGTATCAGAATACCCCCAAAATAACTTAAGGATGGAATAGTTTATTTAGACTCACAGGTTGAGAGTACAGTCCATCACAGAGGGGAAGTCATGGCAACAGGGACTTTAGGTAATAGTCATATTGCAATCACACTTAGAGATGGATGCTGGTGCCAGCTTGCTTTTTCCTTTTCATTTAGCCCAGGACCCCAACTGATGGAATAAATGATGCTACCCAAACTTTGGGGAGTCTTCAGCCTGTATCATTCCTATGCTGCAGGGGCCATCTATTCTGGACTGATGTCTTTAGGACTGTGATCGGAGCCAGCCAAACAGCCCTGAGTCCAACCCTGAGCTGGGGAGTGTGGATGAGGAAAGTCCTAGCTACTCAACTGTGTCAAGGATGAGACAGAGCCATCAGGTCATCTCAGGAGGACTCTCAGTCCATACTGGAGGCCACAGTTTATTCAAGCATCCTCTTAAATAGCTTTCCAAAAGTGGGAGTATTGGCAGAAGTCATCTATTATCATGTATATAGCTGATACCAAATATGTCCTTTAATCCTAGAGACACTCCTGAAACTGCACATATTCACTAGCCTTCAGGATGGGCATTAAGTTTACCCAGGCCTAGGTCTTTTGTTATATAAACTAGGAGCCATTCCCCATCATGGCCAGGCCATCTGGAGGTAACCAGCGGACATCTAAAAGACAATAGGAGAACTGAGCTCTTAGAATTCTGTGGCTAAGCTGAGGCATTTCTGAAGTATTACATTTGGGCCCGACATCTTCCCATCTCAGTTAACCTACTATAGAAACTTCCAACATAAATAATACTTAGAAGTTTGTTTCTAAGTTGCTTCTTAATCCAGTAAAATTGAAAAGTATGATTAACCATCACAAGTCCATCCCTTCTGAGCTTGTCACTCAAGTACATCACTTTGAATAATAGCATTATAACCCTGATCCTAAAGTCACAGGCAAAATGTTTCCAGCCCAACCCAACTTCACATTTTTTATAGTCTTTTACAAGTTTTAACACTCTTCAAAAGTTTAAGTGTAGAGTAACTTCTGAGAGTTGGTTTCTTTGCTATAAAAATGTACATGACCAAAAAAAAAATGTCCATCCCTCCAACACGTGATGATGCAGAATAAACAAATGCTTCCATCCCAAAGGGTAAATACATAGACAGAAGAAAAGACATCACCAAAGGAAGATCAGAGCCTAAAAAGGAAAACACAGAGTCCATATTTGGCATCTGGGTCTCATGATAGAATCATCTGTTTTCCAATGGATTTGAATAGTTCTAACTTTCCGTCTTTGCCACATGTATCACAGCTGCACTTGATACCTGTGGCTTACTTTGTGCTCCTTGGTTCTAGCATCTCAAACACTCTGGAGTCTCCATTGCAGCTTAGGATTAACCTTCAAAGCTTCATATGATAGCCTAGTAGGGCCTTCTTTCAGAGACTCTAGCATCAGGGGGACTATGTAGAGTCCCCTGGAACTGTGGCCCAAGACTCCATGAATCCTTCAATCTTGTATTTTTTCTTGTCTACAAAACTATGTGGATGGTACTTGCAAGTTCTGCTGCTGCCTCAGGATTGAGCCAACCACCCTGGGCTACAGTCACATTATCATTTTCAGTTTGGGGATCTCCTCTCTCAAATGAATTTTTATTTCCACTAAGCGGGGACTTTGATGGCAAGGCCTTCCCCTTGGATCACCTTTCCTGTTGTCCCAGTGCAGAGATCCATGTTTCTCTTTAAGAGTGTTAATCACTAGCAAATACAGCTGTTTTTAAACCTGCTTTGACTGTAACTTTAAACTTACCTATATTCTTTCTTTCACCTAATTCTACAAAATTTTCATATTTTTCTGGTTTGCTTTTAGTCCCCCTCCCCCCATAGACCTGAATGAAAATGGTCAGAAGAAACAGTAGCATAATACGAACATTGTTGTCCTAGTTGGGTTTACCATTGTTGTGATAAAACACCATGCTGACAGGAAACTTGGGAAGGAAAGGTTTTGGGGGGGCTTACACTTCTGAAGTCATCACTGAAGGAAGTCAGGACAGGAACTCAAATAGATCAGAAGTCTGGATGCAGGATCTGATGCAGAAGTCATGGAGGGATGCTACATAATGGCTTGCTTTCCATGGCTTTATCAGTCTATTTTCTTACAGAACCTAGAACCACCAACCCAAGGAGGCACCACCTACAATGCCATCAATCACTAACTTTAAAAATGCCACACAGGCTTGTCTACTGCTGAATCTTATGGAGGTATTTTCTTTTGGGCTCCCTCCTTTCCCTAAACCCCTGAGTCCATTTGTTGTTACCAATATTTGTTTGAGTTTAGGGCCATCCTACTGGAGTGTTGAGCTTTGGGAAACCTACCTGGGCTACATCATTAAAGAAAATAGGCTCTTCTTTCCCTAGGAGATATCAATTACAAATAGCTTCTCAGCTATGGATGAAACTTCATGGTTCCTCTTCTACTTATACCAGAATTGTGTCTGGCTTGATATTGTAAAGATATTATCCATGAATCCACAGCCCCTTTGAGTTATTATGTACATTGCCTATTGGGTTCAGAAAATAATATTTTCCAGCAGTCCTCTGCAATCAATGGCTCTTATAATCTTCCCATTCTGTCTTCCACAATGACCCATGAGCCTCAGGAGGAGCAGTGTATATAGATAACCTGTTTACACGTGAATATCCAAATTATCTTATTCTTTTCACTCTGACTAATTGTGAGTATCTGCATTAATCACAAAATACTGAAAAAAGGAACTTCTCTTCTGAGAGCTGAGATACACTAATCAATGGGTGTAAAGATACATTTAGAGGGCAGTTAACAATGTCCATTTAGCAAGATGATAGTAGTAGATTCTTCCCTGGGGCCTATGACCTATCCAAAGGCATTCTTGAACAATTAGCAGTTCTAAACATGTATTTCATCTTGTGGGACAGGTCTAAATCCAAATATAGAGTAGCTGGTTACTCCTTTAGCATTCATGCCACTATTGCACCAATAATCTTATCTTTGCCAGACTGGTTGTTAATGTAGTCTGAATAGTTTACAAATGGTTAAGACTGTTGATTGCCTTGCTTAACCAACAGTCTGCATAGCATTTGCTGGCACTATGAAAGCTAACTAGTAAGGATGAAGCTTCCAAGTCAGTAACAGCTTGAGTTCTCTGTCCTGGGATTCAAGTATGTGGTACTTTCAGCAGTGGTGTCTTATCTTCAAGTTCTCGTGGATAGCCTAGAGCAATAGAAATAGTGTGTATTTTGGAGGACTCTATAGGACCCTCTGACTAACAACTGAAAGAGAGGAAATCTATGCCAGAGACAGGGCTTTTGTTGATAGTTTATGGCATCTGGGAGAGGCATTAGACTGACTTAAACTGACTTTCCTCCCCTCCCCTCTCCTCCTCTCCTTTCCTCTCCAAACCTCTCCTCTCCTCTCCCCCACTCTGTGTCATGTGTGCTTAAGAAGCTTGTAGAGGAAGTGTGCTTCAACCTTTCTGCATAGGCAAGGGTTTTTCTAAGACTCTGATATCACAAGAATTAAGACTAACAATTAACAAATGGGACTTCATAACTATAACATTCTGTATAGCAAAGGAACTATCTACCAAGTGATGATGCAGTCTGTGGGATGGGATTTTTTTTTACCAACTACACACATGACAAATGATTCATGTCTAAACTAAACAAAGCAATCAGAAAACTAAACACCAAGAAAAATTTAACATAGGCCCTGGTCCAAATGATATAACGGACTTTGAACCCCGATGAAAGGCCTCATCCTCCCTGGGGAGCAGAAAGGGGATGGGATAGGGGTTCGGTGGGGGCAGGGGAGGAGGGGAGGGAGAGGGAACTGGGATTGACATGTAAAACAAGCTTGTTTCTAATGTAAATTTTTAAAAAAGAAAAATTAACAACCCAATTTAAAAATGAGCTATGGAATTGTACAGAAAATTCTCAAAAGATGAAATACAAATGCCTAAGAAATGGTATACAACATCCTTAGCTACTGAGGTAGTATAAATTAAAATGACTTTGATATTTTATGTTTTCACAATCAGAATGGCAAAGACTAGGAAAACAAACAACTAATGCTGGCAAGGATGTGGGGCCACAAGGGGCACTGTTAGTGGTGGTGATGACTGTAGTAGCCCCTGTGGAAATCAGTATTGTGGTTCCTTAACAAACAAAAACTAAACAAAACTCAGCTAAGACTAGAACTATTTGACTCTGCATCTACTTTTGAATATATTTCTAAAGGATTCTATATCCTACTGCAGACATACTTGTTCACCCATGTTCATTGCTGCTCTGATTATAATAACTGGGAAATGGAGACATCCTAAATGATTGCCGACTGGTAAATAGATAATAAAAATGTGATATTATACACAATGGAATTTTATTCTGCTGCAGAGAAAATGCAATTATAAAATACACTGGTAAATCAATGGAACTGGAAATACTCGTTCTGAGATCTGTTCTCCCTCTTGTGTGGATCCTAGATGTGAATCTTAAGATATATGTCTTTAAATTAGAGTACCTACAGAAGTCAGAAAGGAACCATAGGAGGGTATTAAGAGATGGAGGATAGTAGAACACAGGCGGCAGGAAAAGGGATAGTGGGCTAATGTGTGTGTGCATGGGGGGGGTTAAGTGAGAGGGGGAGACGAGACAAATAAGGGAGCAAATGGAGGGATAACAAACACTAAACATCTTTGGGAATGCCATATGAAGTGCTCTTGACTAATTATAATTGTTCTTTCCTCTCTGTCTTTGAAAATATTTATACACAGTTAAAATCACAGGAGCTGGGCAATCCCATTGTAGATTTCTATTGATTACTATATCTTTTTTATTGATTACTAGTTTCTTTGATCATATCTTTCTATTTCGTTTTGTATCTGATCATTTACTTTATAATCAGAATCTTGGGTGGAACACTCTAAAAATGTTTCCTTTTACTATGCATCTACTCTAGGGTCCCTGAACTCCATTTAAGACTCCCTCAAGGTAACAGATTAATGTTCTCTTTTTAAAATCTTGTCACTCTGTGTTGTATGGACTGAAGAGTGTTCTCAAGCAGCAGGTAAGGCAAATCTCTCCCATAACAGTCACTATTTTGAAAGAATTGTTTCACCAGTAGTTTTTTGCCTACATTTGGTGATTACCTGGTACCTTCACGTAGGTTTCCCCTTTCTGGAATTTATTATTTTACAGAAATGTTTACCTAATACAACCTAGTCCAGAAAGAATTACAGTGGAGTATAATGGGACCTTCCAAATTGCAGGTCACCTTTCTTTATTAGGTGTAAGATGATTTAGACTTTCTATTCATTCTTGTCTCAGATCTAATGAATTGTGTTCTGTTGTGGGAATTGGTTCTGATCAGCTGAATAGACCAAACATATTAGCACAGAATTTTTCCCTGTAAAATCTCATATACTTTCTAAAGGTGAAATATTTGGGTTTGTTCAGAACTAAATAGAAAGCTAGAAAGGCTTTGAGGCCCTACATAAATTTGTATCCCTCCAAATTCTTTTTCCTTTTCTGTTATTTTCTGCTTTATTAAGAATCAAACCTAGTTCCTTTCACAGGTTAAATTCATATTCTACCATTAAGCTCTATCTCAAACACCTTAAAATTCTTTTAAAAATATTTTGTATTACTAATTTATAAATAAGCCATTTATTCATATATGTAAATATGTGTCATGTGTGCAGAAGGAAAACTAGGGCAAAGGAGATTAGTTGGAGGTGGGGAGGGTGACTAAAGGGAAAGAAGGGGGACAAGGTGACCACAGTCAAAGAATATCATTTGCTTGATGGGAACTGATATGTGATATTCAGCATTATGCACATTGAATAGATACTAATAAAATATGCTGAAAATTAAATATGGAGCATTTGTGAGATGTTTCATATGTAGATATTATATTATGGAATTTATGCTTTCTTATGTTGCCCTCTTAACATCACCTTTTTTGTTTGTTTGTTTTTGTTTTTTTGAGACAGGGTTTGTCTGTGTAGTTTTGGAGGCTGTCCTGAAACTCACTCTGTAACCAGAGTGGCCTCAAACTCACAGAGATCTGCCTGCCTCTACCTCCTGAGTGCTGGGATTAAAGGCATGTGCCACCAACCCCTGGCATTTTTGTTGTTGTTGTTATGTTTGTAGTGAGAAATCCATATACTTCTGTTTACGGGTAATAAGGATTTATTTAGATACTAAACAGGGAAAAATACAGGATATGGTAAATCCAGTTGCAAAGTCCTTGGAAAACTGGGGACTGATCACACCTGCTTTCTGCTGCCTGACCTAGTCTTCACCACCCAGGAGAGTGCAATCTCCTCCCTTCTTTCTTTTTAAGAGTTCACATCCTCAGATAGAAGCACGGACACTATCAGGCCAGATAGTGGAACAAATAACCAGTTTACCTCCCCCTTTGTGTCTAAATAAGAAGGTTATAAACCTAATACAAAACTATATACAATAAGAATGATTATCAAGTATTGTCCAGGAGAAAGAAAAGGTAATAACATAAGCAAAAGTGGAACTACAACAATAAGAACAACATCAAGTAAGAAACACATATTAAATGTCCAGACCATAGGTAAATGATAAATTATAGAGATTACTCCAATATCTGTCCTATCCTGAAGAATCTGAATCTAGTACCTGATATTTTCTTAGTTAAGATATGAGAGGATAATAAACATAACTACAGATTTTAATATTTAAAAGTAAAAAACTCTTAAAAATGTTTTATAGATTTTGGTTATAAACACTTAAATTTTCTGATTTTTTTCTCCCAAATATCATCAACTCTATGTTAACAGGCTGACTTTCTCTCTACCTAAATTATATATCCCGAAAGTTGCCTGTCTTTTGCCTTTTGCTTTTCTAATAAAAAAAAACTTCTGAAAGTCACCATGAGATTCAAGTATAAGTAAACTTGTATCTAATTCTTTAAAAGTGGTATTCATATGAAACATAGCTTTAGATATTTTCTTAACCAAGTGAATGTTTATTTAAAATCAAACAAAAAATTTAAAATATAGTTGAGTGCATTTTAATTCTTAAGTTACAATCCCTGGTAATCTCATCTGAGAAGTAGACTTTTACTTGATACTCAAAAGGAGTAAGCTTTCATACGCTTCTCAAGTATCCTTTTGTTCGTTTCACTTGTCATATCCCATAATTCAGTTATCACAATACACCCTTAATTCATTGTTTGAAACCTATACTTAATTTTATGCACTTAAAATAACCTCGTGTTTTCTTTTCCATTCAGAAAATATCAATTTCACCATTTCTGGTTTCTATCAAGGACTGAGGTCAGATAGGAGGAATGGGGTGAGAGCCCTGTCTTCTTCTAGTGAAAGAACTGCCTTCGTTTCTCTCGGTGAGCTTTCTCTTTCTTCAAGCTTTGTTCCCCAGCACTGAAACGGGAAACACAGAAACAGAATAAGAGAGATAAGGAAAGAGAGAGGGGAAGGAGAGGAATAACTGAGTGTCCTGGGACTGCTGGGCATGCTCAGGAAGCTTGCAGCAATAATGATGGGAGTGTGGCATGAGCGTGAGGTGTGATAAAGGGTGTGGAACCTTAACTGTGAGTCAATCATGAAGAACGGAAGGCCACATGCATATTTTAGGAACAGCCTTTTATGTTTATTCTTACGAGTTCTTGATGTCTGCCAGGGTCATTCCTGATGAAGTTGATATGACAGGGAGATGTGGGTTCAATATAGAAGGACAAGAATCATCTATTCTAAGTTAAATCACAGTCATGTGTGTGTGTGTGTGTGTGTGTGTGTGTGTGTGTGTGTGTGTGTGTGTGTGTTATACTGAGCATCTCATCATGCAAGACACAGTCTGGGTACCAGACCTCTTTTAGACATGCCTGGGTAAGAAATGGTTACCTTTTCCAAAGATGATTTGGAGTTTGAAAAAAAAAACACAGCAACAGAATTCCCAGCAAAGGGTCTTTGTAGGCCAGCCAGAGCAAAACTTAACATTTTCAAATTACTAGAATTAAATCTATGTGAGTCATGGACAGCTGGGAATTAAGCTAGGAAGTTAGTTTCATTACATGTTACTATGAGATATCAGAAGGAAGAGAATGAGGAACTCTAAAATGAACAAAACAATGGACTGTAGAAGTGGCTGGAATTGGCATGGGAGAAATGTGCTGTCCCATAAGCTGTGCTAGTTTTCAAAGCCTAAGCTGTCTAACCAGAGCTGAAGCCTCTGCTAAAAGCATGGGGGAGTCAGGATGATGTTTGCAAGCTGAAACTTGGGCCGATCTGGTGGTGGAATGACATCATCTAGAACATGGAAGTGTCTACCTAACCTGTTTGGCTAAAATTAGCTCTATTGTGATAATTAAAGCTAAAAGGCCCTAAAACTGAGAAGTAACCCCAGCTGTTCTGCATTCCCTTTGTGTTTCCATAGTAGCGATTGGTGTGGTGTGGGAGAAAACAGTGGACCCAGAACACTTGCTTCTAAATCCTAGCCCTCTTACCAGCTAGCTTGAAATTAACCCTGGGTGTCCTCAGCTACAGAGTGGAAACAAGAGCACTTACCAACATGGCCATTACAAATGACCTAATGACAATAAGGATTCCTTGTAAAGGCTGTTCAGATGTTAGCTGGTGGCACTGACCAGTGAAGGTAGGCATCTGTGGAGCTGTGCTGTTTGCTGTGTAGTAGCCACCACAAGTGACTGAACTGTGGCTTGTCCAGAGAGAGATGGGCTGCCAGAGATGATACAGAAGCATAATTAGCTCATTTACATGATCAAAGTTTGTATGAACTCACAGAGACTGAGGAAGCACGCATAGGCTGCACAGGTCTGCACCAGGTCCTCTACATATGTACTGTGACTTCTAGTTTAGTGCTTTTAATGAGATTCCTGAGTGTATGAATGAGTTGATCTCTGATTCCTGTGCCTTCTGTTGGGAAATTTTCTGTTTGACTGTCATGTCCAGCTCTGATATAATAGTTTTAGTTTTATCTTACTATATTTTTGTTATATTTTATTATTGTCTCTTAGAAAAATCTTCTGTTCTAATGAGAGGCAAGAAGGGAATGGATCTGGATGGGAGAGGATGTGGGGAGGGACTGGGAGGAATAGAGGTAGGGGAAATCATAATCAGGATATATTATGTGAGAAGGTAATCTATTTTCAATAAAAAGGAAAAACAGTTCATTCATAATATTTTTATAACTTACATGTGAAAGTATAGCACTTTAACTATATTGGGTAAAAGGAAATAAATGTTAAGCTCGCCTATTTTTGAACCTAATTTAATATAATTACTAGAAAATTTTACAGCATGTGTGTGGCTTCTATCTGGGGCTTGCGTTATGCTTCCTGCAGGCAGTAATATGCTAGTGTATTTCCCATTCATGAAAAAAGTAATAATTGATGCAAGGAATTTGAAGCTTACCTTTGAAAATAAAGGCAGAAATATGTGAAAATTGTATTCATGTCTTATATTCATCCATTTAAAAATTCACTTTGCTAGCACGGGATGAGTCACTTCAAGGCTTGACTCTGTAGACTAGACCCTACAGACACCCACACCGTAATCATGGATGAGACAGAGAGTTGGTACAGTACACAGCCTGTCAGGAATATCTTTGAGGGGACTGAAGAGATGACTCCACAGTTAAGAACACATAATACCCTTGCAGAGAACCCAAGGTCAGCTTGCACCACCTATATAGGGTGGTTCACAATCATCCATAACTGCAGTTCCACAGGACCCAACAACTTCTTCTAGTCTCCTAGGATACCAGGAATGCACATGGTGAACATGCATACTTGGAGGCAAGTGTTCGCATACACACACACACACACACACACACACACAGACACACACACACACACACACACACACACACAGAGAGAGAGAGAGAGAGAGAGAGAGAGAGAGAGAGAGAGAGAGAGAGTAAATACATCTTTTTAAGGAATGCTTTTTAAAAGAATGTCTTTGGAACCAGGTCTGGTGTCAGGCCTGTAACTGCAGTCGTTCTGGAGGCTGAAGCAGGAAGATCACAAGGTCAGGCTAGCCTGGGCTACAGAATGAATTCCAGGCCAGCCTGAGTAACTTAAGGAAAGCCTGTTTTGGTCTGGGAATAAAACTGGGTTCAATCTCCAGCACTGAAAATAACAACTGTGCTGGTTCTTAGTATCATTTGATGAGAGGTCCCCAAATATATGAAGGTAAGAGCAGACATAACCTCAGGAAACTGATCTGAAGGTTTCCTCTGCTGCAGACAGGCAAGGCTGCCCTTACATATTTCAATGTTGCATGTGTCAATGCTGCATGTGGACCTAGAGAAAGAGTCAGCTTTCAGGGAACCCTGTTATCTGAACCTGTAAATATATGATGCTCAGGAGGCCAAGGTCTTAGACTTGTTCCCTGTGTGGGTCACTTCACTCTGCTCTGGTCCATGTCTCAGACTTGCCCCCTGCAACCTCAGTTGGCTGCCTTGTAAATACACTTTGGCTCACTGGGCAGACAGAGCAGGGGCATATGATGGAACAGGGCACATCTATCACCGCTATGGCAGCAGCTGAAAACACATTCTCCACCATCAGCGAGGACTCTCAGAAGAGTGCTTAAAACTCAGCATAGCACTTTGTACAGGGACCCAATTCAAGGCATCTTGTGCTAGCACACGTAGACCTGAGCTCATTGACCTGGGTAAAGTTAGTATAGCAACAATTCTAGACACCATAGCTTCTGGACAGAGCAGAAGGACACAAGCAGCATTCATGGGACTTCAGTCTTTTCTAAAGATAGCGTTGCCAACTAGCACATTGGGCCTCCTGGTATGGCCTATAGAGATTGTTTAGACTTGGAAATATGGGCACCTATTTCTCGAGTGACCTGTCTGCTGGCAATATTTACATCCACGGGCATATATAAAGGTGGTGTGTTTTAGTTCTAGGTTGAAGCTCAATCCTATGCTCTTCGCTGACAGAAAGGCTGGTCTGGAATCTCCAGCTATACAAATAAATACTGTAGCAAAACCTAACAGGAAGACCCTCACTACCCAATTTCTTCCAGATGGCAGTGATGGATGGCTGTATGTTTATGTTTACTCTGTTTCCCAGGTGACTGATGTCCTGGTCATGGTTTGATGAGCATTTCTTGAAGATGTGAGCCGCCTACTCCAGCTGCCCAGCTCTTGGCCCACTGGTATATCCCACACTCAACATTGTCAAGAGGCCATTGGGCCTCTTGGATGTTTAGTTAACTCTTCACTTGCCAATGGTTCTCTAATCATTTCTTGTAAGTGTCTGAAGCAAAAATAAAGTATAGAGCACTGAAAAGAATTTCATGATAGGCAGAATAATGTCTCCCTCCCCTTAGATTTCTGCACCTTAATCTCAAGAATCTACAGCATGTTACCTTCCATAGTGAAGGAGAATTGGAATTGCAGATAGCACAAAAGCTACCGATCACCAGCCTCTACAAAAGGAGACTATCTTGGATTGCCAAGTGGACCCTATGTAACCAGGAAGATCCTCAAAGGTGAAAGAGGGAGAAATGATAGGTAAAAGGGCTTGTTGAGACTGAGTTCAATCCCCAGAATCCATGTAAGATGCTGGATGTAGTAGTGTATGAATGCAGCAGTGAAAACAAGATAGGCCTTGCCTCAAACGCAAGGTAAAGGTAAGGACCCATTCTCAACAGTTATCCTCTGACCTCCATGTCTGCACTGTGGCATGTACTGTCCCACACACCTACACAAATGCAACTTAAAAGAGAGAGGCAGACCAGGGCGACGTGATGTGAGTGGGACTCAGACTGTGATTGGTGGAGGAAGTCATAGCCTCCAGAACTTGGAATATTTAAGTCCCCAAGTACACAATAATTTTTATTGGTAGTGGTAAATGAGTTCGACCTACACAGACCTACAGAGGGTGGACATGAGTGTGGCCTCCAGACTGGTCTCTCCTGCAAAATGGGACCTGCCAGAATTGCCTTCCCATGGACTCTCAGAGGTGGGGCACTTACATTGGTTCTCAAAGAGTTTAGGAAAGTGTAAAAGTATTTAATATTTCATCAGTCCCTTCTGATTCTGAGTAGAGAGAAAAGGTATTATGGGTGTTGGCATCTAGAAGACATTGATTGGTTCAAATCTTAGCTCTGCTGTTGAGAATGTCTGTGTCCTTGAGTGAGTTGTTAGCCTTATAGTTGTTTTTAATGGGACTGTTCACTTACCTCATGGAGTTGCTATAAAGACCAAATAATGTGTGTACAGCACTTGTCACAAGGCCTAGGTTCATTAAAGCATGTCCCCCTTATCTTATTTATCCTTTCTTGTCGCATCTCTCCTATCCCCTCCACTCCTGTAGCCCTGGACTGAGTTAGTTTCTCAGTATCTCTTGCCATTACTGTTTCTGACAGTGGCTAGGGGCCAACTCAAGACTTGGATCCTGCTCCACGGCCTCAGAATTTCTTTTCCTAAGACAGGTGATCTGGTTAACATCTCTCCCGCTGCAAAACCTCCCATTGTCACTTCTTGCCTAAGGGTCAAGGCTCTTAAGCCTTTTGAAGGGTGTGCCTCCCTCACAGTTCCCTCTCCTACGGCAGCTAACCTGGGCTCCCTTCCCATCGGGCTTGCACTCATCCCTTTACCCCGTGGAGCTTACTTTTCCTTTTCTGTCTCTGTGAGCCCTCTCCCCTCCTTCACCTACAGCGCTCTCTTACTTTTAAGGTCCTTTTCACCTAATACCACTTTTGTGAAGATGTTTGTGACCCCTCTAAGGAGATAAGCAATGCCTGTACAGTTCTCACCATATGATGCACACTGCATAACTAAGGATGAAATCTGCAAGAGTTTTTGTTGACTGTGTCTGTATGCCTGTCTCTTCTATCTGTGAGGGCTTTCTTTTTTTCTTTTTTTGGCATTACAGAAAGAATGCATTTTGTTACTTCATTGCCCATATCTAGAATATACACTTGCTATAAAATACACTTGATATTTGTTTGCATTGGCATGAAGATATTGTTTAGTAAATGTTAAGTTTTAAAGTGGTTGCCAAGAAATTCCAACATACTTTTCAGCTTTCTGAGGTAGAGGACCCCAGGATAGTCCCTACATTGTGTTACATATGTAGGGGTTATTGAGAAACTTCATATTTATCTTGTAAGGATCCAAGGATCTTAATCTGGTTAAAATTCTTAAGGTTGGGCTTTCACAAAATAGGACTCAGGTCAAACCCACTCACCAGTCTAGATGGTGGTCTTTCAAAAGCTGAAATTTTCATTTCTTTTTTTTTCTTTTAGTAAAACATTTACCTTCTTTCTTAAAAGATAGGTAGATAGATGATAGACAGACAGACAGATAGACATACATATAATGAATTATTATCTCTATTATAGAGCAAACTGGTTCAGCACATTCTATTCAGGGAAGAAATATTCTGTTCACATTCACAGCGGGGAAAGCCAATTTTCAACCCTTTCAGGAGTTCAAAAACAATGAATGAACAGCTTATGGTTCTTGCCAAATGAACATACATTTTACAGTTCTCTTGGAAATTTACTAGACAAGTTATTTTTATTTTGTCCTACTTAAAAATCTTTGTCTTAAGCCACAGAAAACACTTTAGCATCCTTTTGTTTGCCCTTACTGCAACATGATGGTTTCTGGGCAACATATTTCAGAGTGCTTTTCCAGGAACATGTGTACATGCCATTCTCAAAGCACTGACAATGCAATATCAGTACTGGACTTTCATGTTTGAACAGCTTATGCAAATACTTTTGGTCAGATGACAAACAGAAGAGAAGTTCTGGTTGATTCCAAATTTAGAGGGTTTTTTTTCTGATATGAAACAATTAGGGTTTAAAAACTACATATTTTATTTATGTGGTGCCTTTCTCTTTTTGCCACAGCATTTGATTGACAAATCCAGGACTTGGATTCAAAGGCAAAAATGACCTTTCATGTGAGAAAAGAATTCTTTAAGGGCCACGGAGAAGTGGCAGGCTAAAAGAAATCTTACTGGAAAATGCTTCTTATATTTGCAGTGCCTAAGGAGATCCTGCCTTGACTCCTAAGAGCTGGTAAGGCCAAGAAGGCCAGACAGTCTTAATTGAAGGTCTCTTAACTTAATTGAGATTGGGTTTCAATCCCAGTCTTGGGAGAAGCATTATCTCTCTAACCATCTCCCTTGTCACTGCAGAAATCTCATTGAGGCCCGTTAGCTGAGAATAAAGGTCCCGTACCAAGTGGACCCACTCTTCCGATGCATCTTATACAGTTTTAAAGAGTACTGTTCACTCCTGGGATCCTTCCATGTGTTCCTGACGTGTCATGAAATGCAACTAAAACAGTGACCTTCATCTGAAGACTTGAGCCTCTGAGGAATCCAAGTGGGACAGATGAGGTCAAACTGTTACACTCCATGGTGAGCATACTATGTCTGCACTGCCTCGGTGTCAGAAACACATACTGACATGTCCATTTCCTCTGCTTTCCCAGTTTCACTGAGGACCACATTTGACAGTGACAACTTCTTCAGGGGTGGTAAGTGCCTGTCTTGGGTAATCTTGCGTCTTTGCCCATTATTGCCTTGGTTGGGCTACCTTACTGATGAGACAGCATCACACATTTAAAAATATCCTTGAAGGAAAATTCAGTTCAGGGAGAAAGTATAAAGAAAGTGCCTACTACTTTGCTAGTAAGGAAAATCTGAGTTGTGGAATTGTCAACAATTAGGCAGTGGGTTGACTGTAGAGAAAACACTAGAATATAGCACAAGAAAGTCAAAGTAGTGTGGAATTAATGAGGAAACAGCACAGAAACCAGGGGTTTAGAATAGTCCCCGAAAATAACTTCTCACAGAGACAGCAAGGCTGCAATTCTCCAGGCTCTGTTCCCATTTCACTCTTTGGACTTGCTCCTACCTTTGGTATTTAGTTATTGTGGCTGCTGAGATGTCTCACTGAGTAGAAAGAAGCTCTTGCTGTGCAAGACTGATGATTTGCAGAGTACACATAAAGGTGGAAAGTGAAACATATCTTGAAGGTAATCCAGCATGGGACTGATCAAGACCCCCTGAATGTGAGTGTCAGTGATAGGCCTAGGTAATCTATTGAGCCTTGGGCAGCAGATCAGTACCCATCCCGAGTATACACAAGGACTTTGGACTCCCATCCAACAATGTGAGGTGCACTCTTACCCTGAACTCTTGGGGAAGGGTCTAGGCCCTGCCCTATATGAAATGACAGACTATGGACACCCCCATGGAAGGCCTCACCCTCCCTGGGGAAATGAGGGGATAATGGGGGTGGGGGTGGGGGGAGGGCACAGGAGGAGGGGAGGGAAAGGGAGAGGGACCTGGAACTGACTTGTGAAGCAACCTTGTTTCTTATCTAAATTTAAACTGAAAAATAAATAAATAAATAAATAAATAAAAGAAAGTTGTCCCCAATCACATGTGGTACGACACCATCATGCCCTCAGTCACACACACACAAATAATAACATTGAACATTATTGAATTATTGTTATAAATTAAATGTGAATAAATAAGGGGCTGGAGAGATAGCTCAGTGGTTAAGAGCACTAACAGCCCTTCCAGAGGACCCGGGTTTGATTCCCAGCACTCACATTGTGGCTTACAACCACCTGTAACTCCAGTTCAGGGGATTCAATGCCCTCTCCATGGGCACTAGGCATGCATGTGATGCACAGACATACATACATGCAGACAAAACTCCTGTACACATACATTTTTAAGTGTAATATTTAGTTGAAGAAATATTGGGTTAACTTGTCTTTAGTTTCTAATTATATGGTATAATCAATACATATTAAAATATGCACATAATTATACATACTTGGTGTAGGTCACAGGATGATAACTTGATATTGTTTACAATGTATATTGATCAAATCTGGGTAGATAGTATTTTCATCAACCTAATCCTAAACATTTATAATTTCTTTGGTTTAGAGATTTAATTGCACTTTTGAAATCATGAATGAACCAATTGAGCATTGTAAATTATTCAAGTAACTTCAAAGCACATATAGTAACACCTAAAAGTACCTTCCATCTTCCAGTAGAGACAGATGTTAAGAATTAGGCCTGTATAACTTTAGAATTTTTCTAGGTACATATGGACAGCAAGGTTAGCTTTAATATGATCTCACATTAACATTAACACCTACACATTCACACACACACACACACACAACTTGCAATCACACCATATTCCATTCTATTTCTTGTATATGGCATATTAGTGCTATCTCTTGTTAATAGCCACATGGTAGTATATAAAGAACATGAAAAAGATGTTAATTAATATTGTTATTAATATTGTACACAATATTGCTGTGGGTATTCTTGATTAGGATTCTAGCTCACATATGTAATTATTTTTATAATATATATCCCCAGAAGAAAATTGCTGAATCAATTGGTACAGAGTCTTTCCAGATTATCTTCTTGTTTTAGTGTGTGCTCTTACCTGACAGCACTTGTGAGACTCTTTCCTTTCACCTTCATCATCGTTGGATGTTATTATTTATTTTACAAACTGCCTTCTGATTTGATCACAGAAGACTTTAATAATCACGGGTTTTCTAAGCCTATCACTCATCTCTTGATTGGGAATGCTATCCTGCCAGGTTAGAAACCTGGGTGTGAGTTTACTAGATCCTTGTCTTACCACTTCTATTTTTATTTATAAAGGAGATTACAAGGGAGATGGTTCAGTGGTTCAGAGCATTTCATACTGTTATAGAGGACCCAGATTCAGTTCCTAGAACCTATATCAGAAATCTCAAATCACCTGTAACTCCAACTCTAGAGAATCTGACACTGTCTTCTGGCCTCCACGGGCACACAGTACACATACAGATAAACACACACACACACACACACACACACACACACAAATGACTGTGATTTAACTTAGATTAGATGATTCATGTCCTTCCATATTGAACCCACATCTCCCTGTCATATCAACTTGAGGAAAGATATGTGGGTCTTAGGGACTCTTACAATAGAAGTGGGTGTAGCTGAGTAAAAATCTTATATATTCAGAATCCATGTTCTACCCACTATTTCTCATTCCTTTCCTTTGGAACAGATAACCATTAAATAATTTGTTTTTCCTTCTTCTGTATTGTCTACTGTCTCCAGAGAACCTCATTGGTTGCTCAGTGAGGTGAGTTTACAAACACAGTAACTCATGGGTTATAGAGGTCTCGATTTTGCATACAAGATATTTTTGCAATTTGAATATTTACTATGTAACAACACAAAGTAACCGAATGTATTAAATTGAGCCTGGCAGGCTGCTGCAAGGTCTAGTGATGATCTTATCTATCAAGTGTCAGTGTCAGAATTGGGATCAGACCTGTCAGCTCTCAAGCCTTGTCCGTGTACCCTGTGAACTCTGCCTCATAGACCAGAAATGCTTGTGGAAGATCAATGCATTCTTTCCTGATAGTCGAGTTTCTTTATAGACATGGTAAGCCAGATTCTCAGGAGGCTACACGCTGAGCATGGAATCAGAGTAGGGCAGGTTCAGGGGTTTTCTTAAGCTAATTTGAGCTCAAGTAGCTGAAGGCATGCTTACTATTGGGGAGGGTCACACACTAAAAGCCAAAAAAGCCCAGAGGAATGTAACAGCGATGACTAGAGGAGGTCAGAGAGCAGGGAACAATTGGGACGGTGGCAATAGGGACCGTACATGTCCTTCTGAAGAAGCAGCCATGTTTTTACTATGCCAGCCCCTTAGGGCAAGTCTGGCCGACCCAGGTCTTGCCACTTTTTCAAAAAAAGCTAGGAGGCTACATTTTCAATGCGAAATTGGGTGACAATTTCTTTAATTTAAAAGTTACAGTGAATCAGTACAGACTTAACTGACCAAATACTGGTCTGTCACTCTTCACTATAAGAAAAATCTTTCTGCCAGAAAACATCAACGCATTAAGTTGCCTAGAAATGGCTCCTTCGTGGCTAGACAAACTCAGGGTGACTTTCTTCTGTTTTTATCATCATCTTTGATAGACGAACTCATTAATATTTATTCTCCATATAGAAGATAGTCGTTTTAGATTTCTATGATATCTTTAGTGTGTGTGTGTGTGTGTGTGTGTGTGTGTGTGTGTGTATGTCTGTATGTGTGAGGGGGGGAGAGGGAGAGGGAGAGAGTATGTGAATGTGTGGGGGTTGAGAGTGCCATGGTATGTAGCTGGAGCTCAGAAAGAACCTGTGGTAGTCCATTTTCTTCTTCAACCATGTGGGTCCTGGAAATTGAACTCAGGTCTTCAGGCTAGCAGCAGCTGCCTCTACCTGGTGAAACATCTCCTCAACCTTAGAAAAGAATATTTATTTCAACTTTATTTCTTTTTGACAAACTGAATATATTTATATTTCATCTATATTTCCTTGGGAAGATTTCCAGCTCAACGTTTAAGTGGACTCACCAGATTTTCAGATGACATCTCAATTTCCAAGTCATTGAGGGTCTTTCACTGCTACAGTAGAGGGACGGCAAACCTGTCTCACTTTTCAGAACTAAAAAAAATGAAAATACATACAAATCATTTTATTGGCTCATGTACTTGTTTACCTTTTGTTGATGTGATAAAATAGCATCACCAAAGCAACTTTTGGGAAAAAAAAAGAGTTCAGTTTTGGTTCTAGCAGTGGGCACAGAAGCAAAGGACGGTTGCAGTGGCAGAGCAGAAAGCTGAAAGAACACAGCAAACATGGAGCAGAGGGAAACAGCTGGGAGTGGCGCAGAGCTAGAGCACACTCTTCACAGCAAACATGGAGCAGAGGGAAACAGCTGGGAGTGGTGCAGAGCTAGGGGCTCAAGCTCAAGACAGTGACACACACTCTGCTGCACGGCTGTGTCTCTTGAACCTCCTCCAATGCTACTACCAACCAGGAACAGTGTATAAGCCTATTATGGGGGTGGGGTGGGGTGGGGATGGGGGGTGTCTCATTCCAACTACCACAGGTCTATAATGTGGCTTTAGTTAGTGTGTTACAAGCCATCTCCTGCAGAATCCTCAGTCTGGAAATATATGCTTTCCAATGAAGCGTTAACAGGTTGCAGAGGCTTCTTAAAAACCGTGACACAGGGCAGCAACAGGATGTCCAGGAAAAGTCCCGGTGAGGTCCAGCACTGACTGCCCAACAGAGACCAGGCGTTTCCATAAACGCCTGCATGTAAAAATATATGGATAAACGGATTTGCTTAGTGACTCACTGTCACACTACAGCTTCCATGAGGAGATTTCCCCCTTCTTCCTTTTTCTTGTCCTCTTTTTCTCTTAAATTGTATTTTGTTTTATTTTGGGGTGGGGCAGGAGATGGGTGGGATCTGGAGGAATGATGTGAAAGACACACATACTCTATTTTAAAAACACACACTCACAAAAAAATTGTATTAATGCTGGGTGTGGTAATACACACCTTTAATTCTACCATCCAGGAGCCAGAGGAAGGGTGATCTCTGTGAATTGGAGGCCAACCTGGTCTGTGTACAGAGTTCCAGGCTAGTGGAGGCTATATAGGGAGACCATATCTCAAAAAAAATGTTATGTCAGCTTACCCCCCAAACCTTGTGGAGTTTCATTCCTTAAACTTGGATGTTGAATGTGGTAAACAGACATGAGCTTGAATCCTGTGCTCTTAGTCCTAAAATCTTTGGTGGATTGGTAATTTCCTGAGTCCAATTCTTAAACCACAAGTGAAGAATAGCAGCAGAATTCTCCCACTAGCGTTAGTGTGTGGTTTAGACGAGATAACATATGATATATATATAATAAAGACATGTGTTGTAATCTTTCAATAAATGGTAGCTGTTAATGCTCTTCACTTGGTTACCTGTTAGAGGGTAAATCTATGGCAATAGGAACGTACACTGAAGACACCGTCTCCTTTGCTAGACCGGAAGTGAAAATAGCTATAAACATCGACAGGAAAAGGCTGTGACAGCAGTCTCCGTGGGGACACAACCGGATCCGTGACCACCTGGTCTCCACGGTGAGGATAGGGAATAGATGGAGCAGACAGGAAGAGCAGCTTCCTCAGCTTCTTAACCAGCGCTTCACACCCTCTAAGCTGCAGGCATCACAGCCACAGGCTGGGGATGATGGATGCAATTATCTCCCAGCCCTTTGAAGCTCTGGCCCAGTGGATTTGTTGTCGCTATCACATGCGATTAGGATAGCAATGCCTTCCTGCAAAGGACGGAATCCTTTGTACCTCACCCTCCTCCTGCCACTGGCAAAGAGCTCGGAGTGGGAAGAAGGGGGCAGCTGGCCCCTCTCCTCTTGGTCCAATTTCACACATTGGTTTTTTTTTAACATTAATAAATTGGTTACATTTGCCCTGCATTTGGCGGGCAAGGTTTCTAATAACACTCCGGTCCCTTCAGAGAATGGGAATGACTGGCATGCAGTGGGCTCTGGCTACCTCCTCCCCCACTCTCTACCACTACAGGTCCTGAACACTAGCAGAGGTCAGACGCTTGCCTGCACCGGGGCAGTCTAGGACAAGGGCCATGGCTTCGAGGCACTGTCACAGAGCTCAGAAATGTTTCCCTCAGAGGGAGAACAGATAAGCTTTAAGCCCGGGCCATGTGCAGCTTTCTTCAGCTGTCAATCCTATCTGGTTTGCATATAGATTGAGAAAATGTGTGAGATTTTACCACAATAATCAGTCTGGAGAATTCAAGAAGTGTGTGTGGTGGGGGGGGGGTGGTGAGAGGGGGAAAATGTGTGATGCAGATGTGAGCGATCTGGGTCGGCTGAAACGGCTGCCTTTGTGAGGGTGGGGATAGGAAGCCTGAATGAAGACAGTGTGTAAAGGCATCCTTCTTTTTGCCTTGAGTTAGGTACCTGAAAGATCTCTGAGCAAGGAGAAGCCCTTGAACAGACAGCAGATTGAGAGTCAGAGCCAGCCATACCGTCATCCTCCAGCCAAGGAGACAGGGAAGCCAGGGAAGGAAACAAGCTCAGGAGAACATTAGCCGGCCTGGAACAGATAGGGGATTCAAGGGAGGGACATGAAGAGGGGAAATGGAAGAAGGACAAAGAACTTCACTTAAATTCAAAAGGGATTTTATGTTTGCCCCTATTTGAGAGAAACAAAGGGGTTTTAGATACCATAAATGTATTGAATCCAGTCCTTGCCATCCAGAAGTTTGCAGACCATTAAAAACTAGCCTTCAGAACTTGGTCCCAGGAGAGTATGTGACAGGATGCAATCCAGGAATCAGTGCCATGATGTGTGCTAAGGAAGGGGGCAGGTTATGCAGGAAAGACTCATGGAGGAGTTGGATCCATAGAGCACCCTAGGACAGAGTGGATAGGTGGAGATAGGCAAAAGTATGAAGAGGGGATTCCTTGATGGGATTTGTAGTACAGAAAAGCAAGAAGGGGAAGTCAAGTGGAGGGACAGGAAGACACAAAAGGAAAGGAGGAGAGACAGAAGGTGAAGGCCTAACTATGGCAGCTGCCACAGGCCAACTTACCCTTACCTCAGGCTATTCATCCAAAGGAAGCTGAAGCTTCTCATGAGTCCTGCGTCAACCCAGGCAATCCACCCAGCAACACTTCGACCCAGCTCCGGGGATTTAAAGGAAAAAACCCAAGCAGTGCCCTTGCCAACTCCAGGCTAGCCTCTCTGCAGAGAGCCCAGCCTGAACCCTGGAACCACTAACACAGCACGGTCACCTGGGGGATCTCAGGGTAACTCCTGCTCATGGTTTTGTATATCCTGTCATTCTATCTATGGCATGCATAATTCCCGGGGGCGGGGGGGGGGGACGACTTTTCCTTCTCTGTTTCCCTTACCATTTATTTATAGGATTTTCAACTTTTTACAAAATCTGAGAGAGTAAAATGCTGAACACAGTTCTATTCGGAATGTTCCACCAATTAGCATTTGGGTCCACTCAGAGTGCCAGGGTAACAGAGTGGGTCAAGTAGCCCTTGTTTGTGGCATTTGCCAGTTTCTGGGTGTAGAAACTCTCCCCATGAATACTAGCAAGAGTTTCATGAATGGCCTGGAAATTTCCTGAATATTTATCTGCTCACAGGAGCTGGTGGAAGTGAACTCTATCTAGCCCATCATGTTTTTTCTGAACTGTTTTAAATACCTTGCAGATATCATGGAACTAAACCAAGTCCTTCATTCAGTGTGCATGTACGAAGATTATGGACCTTCTTCAACCAATCACTTCGTTATGGGCTTAAGAAAAAACAATCTATATATTTCTTAATACTATCTAACATACATTTCCCACTAAAAATTTTTATCTGCATCACAAATGTATTTTAATGGTATTTTAGAGTTGTATTTGATATTTTAGTTTCTTTTTATAATTTTTATTAAAAACTGACAAATATTTGTGCATATATGTGGGCACATTGTCATATTTTGATATATGTACATATTGTGGAACAACTGTATCAACATATCTGTCTCCTCAAATATCATTTTATAATCTTTAAGTCAGGTAATTTATATTTGTACAGTGGTTTTTAAATACGCAATTATCATTATTAACTATGGTCAGAGCGTTACACAATAACTCAAAGACATGTGCCTCCTGGCTAGCTTCTGCCAATTTCTCCCAATTCTCTAGCAAACTACTCAACATCTGGAAAGTACAATTCTTCTGTCTTGCAGAGCCCAAGACAACTGTTAGTAAAAAAGAGTCATTTTAAAATTTACATGGCTTTTCCTCATAACTAAGTTCAACTTGAACATTTTCTGACAAAAATATTCTGTGAATTTCTCTCCTGTCAGACATGGGTCATCAAAAAATGATTTCAGATTGTTCCACTATTAGCTACACTCAGAGCTTAAAGCCCTAAGCACTAAATATCTTCTCTGAAAAGGTGCCTGCTTTCCTTTGCAATTCTTAAATCATTTGTAGATAACAGATTCACCAGGAAGCATGGATATTTTACTACCAAGAATCTTTCACTTGGAGGTTAGCATCTGCTAACAATCTTCTGAATCATTAGTTACATCAGGTGTCAAAATATAGTCACCAATTCTAACATTCTTTTCTATTAGGTGACATTCTTATTTAAGAAGTACTTCTTTTTACATTACTGTTGACTCATGAACCTTAAAAATTCAAATGTATGATAATCCATTACTATCCTTTTCTCCTTAATGTTTAAATTACCTCAAACATGGCCAGCGGGAACCCCTTCAAATGAGATCCCATGTCCTTTTGACAGAACTTCATTAATCTTTAAGCATTTCCTTTCTTGCTTACACACAAAGATTTCCCAGGCTTACATGTGTTTGCCCTATATTGTGGCGGGGGAGAAGCAATTATTTCTTCAAAGACTTTTGATTTCTTTAGTAGAAAACAGTACTTGGAGATGAAGATCTGGGTACTAAGAATGCTTATTGCTTGTTGCTTTGTGATCCATTGGTGAGTGGATATGATTGGAGGAAATATATACATGTACTACACACAGTACAATCATGCATCGTTTAATAATAAGGATATATTTGGAAAACCCCTCTATTGTGTGATGTTGTTACTATGCTAACATCATAGACTATGCTTATGAAATTACCTGCGGGTAGTTACAGTGTCAGAATGCAATATAAGCTATTATAGCACCAACATTATTTACACAATTAATGACCTGTTACTAACTGAAACATTGTCCTGCAGTAGTGCATAACTGTATGTGTAATTTTATAAATGACCTCAAATGCAGTATATGTTTTATAAATGAAATTAAGCAAAATAAAGATTATAGGTAAAGAAAACATATTTCTCTTCTCTAAAAATCTCAAAATATGGTCTTATTAGAAATAAGGTCTTTGCAGAAATAATTCAGGTAAGAAAAATGTGGCTACTGTCCAGTAGACTAGTATGCTTACAAAAAGAGAAATTGGACACAGACATGTAGGGAGACAAGATTTTCTGAGGACACAGGCAGAAGACAGTCACCTACACGCCAAGTGAAGATACCTGGAATGTATCCTTGCCTCATAGTTCTCTGGATGAACACATGCTGCTAAAGCTTTGGTTTTGGATAGAGGCCAAGAGAGTAGATGTCTGGTTAAATCACCAAGTTTGTGAACTTTTGTTCTGGAAGATAGAGCAAACTAATACATTAGGATAGAAAAGTATCACAGATTTAGTAGTGAAAAGCAACATGCATTTATCTTACATTTCTTGACATTATAGGTATGGTATGCATCCCAGTAGAATAAAATCAGTGTATCCTTGGGACTCCATTGCTTGTTGACGGTTCTAGGAGAGGCAGTTTCCCTGTTTATTGCAGTTTTTGCAATGATTTTGTCTTTTTTTTGGTGGAAAGATGAAAATCTCTGTCTCTTTTCTATTAGTTGAGGGAATTCCTAGCTTTTTGAGGCCACTTTTACGCTTTGAGATATATCAGTCTTCTTTCAGCTCCAGAATCAGATGTCCATTCGTGGATAAATTGATAATGAAAATGTGGTGCATTACACACTGAATTAGGAAGGTTTGAACAGGGTGGAGTATGAAAGGGCTGGACAAAAGAGGTAATGCAGGAAGGGATAGCTAACACTAAAGACCTTCTGAAAAACGACTGCAGAATGGTCTTGAAATACAAACAGATACATACATAAAAAGAATATAAGTGGAGTTGTTCTGACGGCAAAGAAAAAGGTCACATCAGGAATGGGTTTCCTTCATTGGGATTGACGGCTCTAAGTTCCTATAGATACCCCAGTACCAATAGCAGGCTATTGTCATTGCTCTTAGTTACCTTCAAGGACTTCACAGTTCTATATTGTTCTTGAGTACATAATATACCTGAGTCATAGAAGATGGAGAAATCAAGCTGGTATTGACCTGGAATTTTAACCCTACTGTTTAGTTTTCATAGTGCTGGAAGATGATGCTATTCATCCAACTAGTGGAGAAAAATAATCATCAAGGGATGACTATATATCTAAATTTATTAAGTGTGATTTAAAACAGTAACAGCAGCCAAGTCATGCCTGAGAATCCACTAGTTGCTCTGTCCTTGAGGATAAATTCCTCAACAGCCAGATTGGTCCCAGAATGACCATCTCTCACTCTGGGTGACAACCAGCAGTTACTCATTCCGCAAGACAGGGTGCTTTATTAGTCCCAATCTGATGTCAATAGTACAGAAGCATCCTGGAGGCCACTGGTCCCTATTCTACCATGATAGCCTGGATGTGCTGGTTCTACTATCATGAAGGGAATCAACAGCATCAGCGTTAGCAGCAGCAGCAGCAGCAGCAAAAAAGGGAAAATCAACTCAGAAGCAAGAGAAAAGGCCAAGGAAGCAAAAGGTGAGATAAACTTCCTTCTGCCACAACCTTTATTATCTGGGCTTATACCAACAGGTGCTGCCCACAACTGGGGTAGGCCTTCCTAAATTAACAAGCCAATTAGGACAACTTTTGAGAGGAGGCTCCCTACTCTGGTGACTCTAATTTGTGGCAAGTTGACATTAAAGCTAACTATAAGACAATAATGACCTGCTTGGCAAGGTATGCCTACTTGTTCAATAGTGGCACAAATGTCATGGGATTAACTAACCACTTTCTGAATACATTCCACTGACTGTAATGCCTCCTCCACAGGATGCAATTCATAGCTAGCACAATTATTGGAGTCAAGAACCAGTGACCTAAACAAACTATAGGTCCTAAGGGAGAACTTACTACTTTTACTCTGCTGATGGAGCATAATATTAATCAATTTCTAACAATTTTTGTTACACCCATAGATTAGTTCATCTCTCAAACCTTATAAAAGAGGCTCCTTTTGGTAGTAGATGGCCATTAACACAGAGATCCATAACTAATTGGTCAAGGTATAGAGAATAACTGACTTTAGTGTGCTTAGCTCTAAATGAGATATTTATATTATAGCCATAGTGTTTCAAGGCCCAGGGATCATTGTGGAAGAGCAGGCACAAAGAGCATAAGAGCCAGAGGTGCTGTATGACTATAGGGGGCCTTCTAGAATCAACAGGGCAGCTGCACATGTGAATTCATAGTAGTTGAGATAAATGCACAAAACTTGTGCAAGGTCAAGCCAGACAAAATTCCAAAATGGAAGGGGATGTGGCCACAAAGTCTTATACCCTAAACTATTGGTAATTGATAGATGCTGATAGAGCAAGCATTAGTTTTCTTTAATGGTATCACACCTGTAGAATCTAACATGTTCTGGTGGATAGCCACACACCTAAGAGTATAGAGGCAACACCAATGGTGGTTGATGGGTTAAAAGAATAAGGACACAAAGTTAGATGGGTATGGAATTGGGGGGTGGATCCAGCATACAATATGGGAGATGGATAAACATGTTTGAAATACACAATAAATGGGCTAAGAAAGAAGTCAGAGAAATATCACCCTTTAAAATTGCCACAAACAACATAAAATATCTTGGGGTAAAGCTAACCAAACAGGTGAAAGACCTGTATAACAAGAACTTTGAGTCTTTAAAGAAATAAATTAAAGAAGATTCCAGAAAATGGAAAGATCTCCCATGCTCTTGGATAGGTAAGATCAACATAGTAAAAATGACAATCTTGCCAAAAGCAATCTACAGATACAATGCAATCCCCATCAAAATCCTAGCCCAATTCTTCACAGACCTTGAAAGAACAATACTCAACTTTATATGAAAAACAAAAGACTCAGGATAGCCAAAACAAGCCTGTACAATAAAGGAACTTCTGGAGGCATCACCATCTCTGACTTCAAGCTCTATCACAGAGCTATAGTCCTGAAAACAGCTTGGTATTGGCACAAAAATAGACAGGTAAACCAATGGAATTGAATTGAAAACCCTGATATGTGGGGGGAGGGCACAGGAGGAGGGGAGGGAAAGGGAGAGGGACCTGGAACTGACTTGTGAAGCAACCTTGTTTCTTATCTAAATTTAAACTGAAAAATAAATTTAAAAAAGAAAACCCTGATATGTACTCACACACCTGTGAACACCTGATTTTTGACAAAGAAGCTAAAATTATACAATGGAAAAAAGAAAGCATCTTCAACAAACGGTGCTGGCATAACTGGATATTGGCATGTAGAAGACTACAGATAGGTCCATATCTATCACCACGCACAAAACTTTAAGTCCAAATGGATCAAAGATCTCAACGTAAATCCATCCACATTGAACCTCTTAGAAGAGAAAATAGGAAGTACTCCTGAAAGAATTTGTACGGGAGACCACTTCCTGAACATAACACCAGTAGCACAGACACTGAGATCGACAATTAATAAATGGGTCCTCCTGAAACTGAGAAGCTTCTGTAAGGCAAAGGACACAGTCAGCAAGACAAAAATGGCAGTCCACAGAATGAGAAAAGATCTTCACCAATCCCACATCTGACAGAAGGCTGATTTCCAAAATATACAAAGAAGTCATGAAGTTAGTCACCAAAACACCAAGTAATCCAATTAAAAAGTGGGGTGCAGAACTAAATAGAGAATTATCAATAGAGTAATCTAAAATGATTGCAAGACACTTAAGAAAGTGCTCAACATCCTTAGCCATAAGGTAAATGCAAATCAAAACAACTCTGAGGTACCAACTTGCTCATGTCAGAATGGCTAAAATCAAAAACACCAATGACAGTTTTATGCTGGAGAGGATGTGGAGAAAGGGGAACACTCCTCCACTGCTGGTGGGAGTGCCAACTCATACAGTCACTTTGGAAATCAGTATGGTAGTTCCTCAAGGAAAATGGGAATCAGTCTACCACAAGACCCAGCATTTCCACTCTTAGGCATATACACAAAAGATGCACATTCAAACAACAAGGACATCTGTTCAACATGTTCATAGCAGCACTATTTGTAATAGCCAGAACCTGGAAGCAACCTAGATGCCCCTCAACTGAAGACTTGATAAAGAAAATGTGGTATATTTACACATGGAGTACTACTCAATGGAAAAAAATAGGATCTTGAAATTCACAGGCAAATGGATGGAACTAAAAGAAACCATTCTGAGTGAGGTGATCAAGTTACAAAATGACAAATATGGAATGCACTTCCTCATATATAAATATTAGACATAGAGCAAAGGATTACCAGCCTACAATCCACACAGCCAGAGAAGCTAGGAAACAAGGAGGATCCTAAGAGAGATATACATGGTCCCCCAGAGTAGGGGAAAGGGGCAAGATTTCCTGAGCTAATTAGGAGCATGAAAGGAGGAGAGAGGGAGTTAGGAAAAAGAGAAGGGAAGAAGAGGAGAGGAGAGGCAGACATAAGGGAGCAGGAAGATTGAGTCAGGGGAAGAATAGAGGAAAGAAAGAAAAGAGATACCATAATAGAGGGAGCCATTGTAGGTTTAAAGAGAAACCTGGCACTAAGGAAATGTCCAGAGATCTACAAGGATGACCCCAACTAACAATCTAAGCAATAGTGGAGAAGCTACCTTAAATGCCCTTCCTCAGTAATGAGATTGATGACTACCTTATATGCCATCCTAGAGCCTTCATCCAGTAGCTGATGGAAGCAGAAGCAGACACCCACAGCTAAACACTGAGCTGAACTCCTGGAATCCATTTGTAGAGAGGGAGGAGTGATGAGCAAAGGGGTCAAGACCAGGCTGGATAAACCCATAGAAACAGCTGACCTGAGCAAGTGGCTGTTCATGGACCCCAGACTGACAGCTGTGAAACCAGCATAGGACTTATCCAGACCCCCTGAACGTGAGTATCAGTTAGGAGACCTGGACAATCTATGGGGCCTCTGGTAGTGATTCAATATTTATCCCTAGTATAGGAATGGACTCCCACATAGAAGGATACCTAGACACACCATGGGGGAGGGCCTAGGCCCTGCTCCAAATGATATGACAGACTTTGAAGATCCCCCAGGGAAGGCCCCTCACCCCAGCAATAAGGAGATAGGCTAGGGGGTCAATGGGGGGGTAGGGGAGGAGGGGAAGGAGAGGGGACTGGGATTGACATGTAAAACAAGCTTGTTTCTAATTTACATTAAGTTTTTTAAAATTTTGAAATACAATGTATGAAATTCTCAAATTTTGTTGATTTGCAAGGATTTTTAAAATAAAAGAGGTGTAAAATAAAAAACAATTCTCAAAGAATTAACAAAAATAATTTTTTGGCCATCAGAGGTAGAATCTCATGCTTTCATTCTCTCCTCCTTTGACCTTTCTTATTGTCTGTCTTCTGCTGACCTTCTGTGCCCATGTCACTCCAGTGGACCCATTCAATAATCTGGAATCTTCTCCCTATATTATGAAAATCTGAATTTGATCTACTGCATTCCTTTCATTGTGTAACACAACATAATCACAGGTTCCAGATGTGAATATCTTGGGGAAGAAGACATTATTCTGTCTATCCTATAGCAACATTAATACAAACATATGCTTTGCTCAACAATACTTAATTAGGTTTTTGTTGCAAAAGCAACTTAAGGATTTAAAGGTTTATCTCAATTCACAGGTTAGTTTAACTCACAGGGGAAATGCAGCCCATCACGGCAGAAAGGGCATTGCGGTAAATGCAGTTTTTGCCGTGGCAGCAATCAAGTGGCTACATTGCGGCCATGCTCAGGGGGCTTTGAGACGTATGTTGGCTCTCAGATTTCTTTCTCCTTCTTTTAAAATTCAGTTTGAGACATCAGCCCATGGGATGGTACATTCTACATTCAGGATTGGCCCTACTTCCTCAGTAAAATCTCTAGGAACACCACTGTAGATATGCCCAATGTTTGTCTCCTAGGAGACTCTAAGTCCATTCAAGTTGATCCTGAACCCATTCAAGATGACAATCATAAATAACCACCACAAATACACACAAAAGTTTAGCAAATCCAAAATCATGACTAAATAACTAAAATAAATTTTAAAATGTTAACAATGAGATTATTTTCCACTGAGGAAGTGTACATAATGCATATGTTCCATACTGGAATTGTTTTCTTCATGTTGGGTGATCCACCTGAAATAGGAGTCAGTTCATTTGTTTATATTCAAGTTTAGATTATTTTTACTTTCATTTTTTCACATTCAATAGTATCCCACGAATAAGAGAAACATTTCTATAATTTGGAAGTCAAGACTGAATTTCTGACTTCCACATATTCACCATGGCATGTGAACCTACACATACAAAACAATAATAATGTTTTTTTAAGTTTTTAAAGTAAATGTGAGTAGATGTGTCTATAAAAGTCTCATTCATATCTCCTACTGGCAGCCTGCTTCTTTGCTATCACTGCTACTGTAAATCATGTCATTGACATATCAATGGCAAACATAGGCAATACAAATCTATCATCATTTTCAACAACTATAGCAGTGCAGATTAGATACTGAGAACAAACAATGAAAATCATTCCCTGCTCAAAGGTGTAGAAGTCCCTTCAGTGCTATGAGGAAATACAGGGAAGAAGGATCTGAATCTTGTGAAAAGTTTGTCCACAAGGGGAGGGATTTGTGATAACTCTCTATGTTTAGAGATTTAAAAAACCAATGACTTCAAGAAGGAATGAAGACACGAATCAAAGCAGCTTAAGAAGGGAAAATGCCTTGAGCCAAGGCAATGGCATATATCTCACGATGCTGGGGGAACAATTAGGCAATAGGCCTGGAGCTGTGGAACAAGCATTTAAGCTGGAACATGATGAAATGGTTACAGGTTCAAATGCTGCCTTGCGTGACTGAGGGCAGATAGCAACTCACCTGCTACATTTCATAGTTGTCTTAACTACTAAACAGAGATAAGTCTGAGCATTAATTCTGTCTCAAAATAGTTTGACAGAAAGTCTCTGTGAAGGAAATCACTGGAGGTCTTCACTGTTAAGTTCAGACTCAGTCTTGCAGGCAATAGAGCTACTGGATGCTTAAAAGCAGGTAATCAAAAAATTTACTCATTAAAAGGTGAAAATGTGATTGTGCCTAGTTGGTGTTTATAATATCATAGACACATGTGTTTCTGCAAATTGCCTTAGTTTGACTAAGCCATATGTACAAATGAGCTTTTCATATTAACACTGTTTCCTTTGTAAATCTTTGGTTTATAAATGCACACTGTATATGAAGAAGATAATATGCATCCTTGTGTAGTTGCTCTTGTGCCGGTCTGCCCACCTGTTTCCAGTTCTATAGATCAGAGATATGGCTTGGATTGTGCATATTTAACTTATTTCCAGATGACGCTGAGCTTATGGGTCTAGATATAACTTTAAAAACCATCTTTGTATTCAAGAAACTCCTGAAATTAGAAGTTGCAGACCAAAACATGTAAAATTATCACTTTGATGAACTCTGAAAATTATTTTTTTCTGGAAATTGGATCTGTCTACAATAATCCCACCTGCAGATCTGCAGGCATTGCCTTTACTTGCTCAAGCCACGTAAAAGTATGATAACATTTTTTAAAAATCGTCTGAGTCATTTTTATACAGTAGAGACAGAGACCATCTCCCATCAGCCTCAATTTGTGTGAATGAGTCTCTAAGTGTTTCCTATCAAATGATGCACCTGTCTTGAGCTGTCACTCTTCCCCAAGCTCCAGACCACTTACCCAACCAAGTGACTTTAGCTTTCTAGACAGTCTTCCTGTTGTTCAAGTAGGGTAGATCCCCACCAGTCAAAAGAGTTCAGCTTCTGGTCTTCTTGGAGGACAAGGTTAAGTTGGCTGAGGTTAAGGTCAATTCCAAAGTTAATTTGATACAGGGAAATGCTTATGACAGAATAGTAGTAACTCAGAATCAGGAGCTTGTGCCAAGCCTGGCTTCATGTTTCTATACAACACTGATGGCTGCCCTCCCAACTCATTGTGTTATGTGTTCTTAGCTTTCCAACCACGCTGAATTAACTGGTTTCTGTGGCTGTGGACATCAGGTGATTGAGCATCTTTCTCTGTATCTCCTAAGACAGAAATGACATCAACTCCTCCCCACCCCAATCCCACACATCACTTTACCTTTAAGCCCTAAAACAGGCTCTACAGTGTTCCATTGAGGCATAGTTGGAACCATTTCATCTGAGAGTGGACTTTCTAGGGATTTCACGGACCTGAACTTAAAAGTGAATCCAAGGATAGAAGAACACACTAGTCATCTCCACACTACCCCTAGGCTCCCATCAATGCAGCACCAAGCTTTGAGTTCTTTAGTTGAGTCCCAAGGAACTGCTGCTGCTCATCAAAACAGGTGCCCTGATGTCATTCTCCAGCCTTCAATTCCCCCAACACTGTCATGTCCAACTAAGAAGGTTTTTATTCCATGTGCCTATTTGCCAAGACTCATATAAATCAGAGTGTGCGCTTTGCAAGGCTTAGATTTGATTAATTTTTTAAAATTTAGAAGCTGCATGAATAAGGCTTGAGATTAAGTGTGCAAAGATGTTTAAGAGCAGCCTCCCCACTGGTCTGCAGATTGAGATGGATGAGAAGCAATACTGGGTTTGAGCTGCCCATAATTGAAAAAGTGTGTGCCCAAAATATCATATTTATCCTGCATTTCTGCAAGAGCCATAACTCTAAGGCCTTCTGTTAGAGCCTCAATAAAGGGAATGCCTTCAACTTTCAGGCTCCCACATACTCTCAAAGTTGGTTATTACTTATATAACAAGATTAAGAACGTGAAGCATGAAGGGATTGAGGGAGGAGAAGGGAAGCCTATTCCCTACAGGGAAATGGTCCCTAGGCTGCTCTGTGAAGGAGCAACATCTGTGAGTGAATGGACAATGGAAGGGTTAGCATGACCACATAAGTCCCATCAGTTAACCCTGGAAGCCTCTGCTTACAGGACCATGGAGTGTCCCCAAGGTGTTCAACCCATATCCAGAGCTGCCATGGACCCAACACTGGAGTTTCCCTTCTCATCACAGCCTATGGGGTGCACTCCATGAAGCTATTCAGTGTGGTGAACATGAGCAGCAGAAGTCACATGAGAAATGAAATGTTATCTTCACAGTAAGATCACATTCCTGAACCTCTTTGAGTCTTGGCTTGTCAGTATCACCATCATCACAACTGAGGACTAGCACTCTTATGAGTTGTAACAAAGACTGAGTAGCTGTGCTCATCCAAGCTTGTGTATGCTGTGAGACACTCTGTGATCTGAAGAGGTGTGTAGGATGTGGGAACTACAGCCTCATATGTGGCTGTAACATTTCTGCTTGACTAAACTGTTAGAATTCAGAGCTCCTCCAATCTGTTTGCTCCCTAGAAACCAATTTCTGTCCTTCTTTCCTCCTCTAATATTGTTTACTTAACACCTTTTGTTTTAATTGACAGATACCGACCATGAAATGTAGACTGTAGATTAGAGTTAGGAGTAAAAAGCTCACTAGCAATTTAGCTTTACCCCGTGCTCTCTTTGGAATACTGAGTCACTGACTCTTAAAATATTCTCTACTGTTGTGTGTGTGTGTGTGTGTGTGTGTGTGTGTGTGCATGTATTCACACTCATTACTTGTACGCAAATAATTCATAGAGGACATTGCTAGTTGCATGCAATCCCAGGGCTATAAAACTGAATTTCAATGTGGATCATAAATTATACTGACGAATAAAAGTGCTGGCAAGAAACTTAACATAAAAATTTATTTTCACTGCAGGTCTGTTGAGTTTGAATAAAGGTCACAAATAGTAGCTGGGGGCATTCTTTCCAGCCAAGAAAGGGGGGCTGATTTTCCTTCTTCGTTTTTCTACAGTTGTAAAGCAGGCCCTAAAGATAAGGTCATGGCTATCAGTGCTTATTGGAGCTTATGAAGTTGGCAACCTAGAGAACTAAGGGACAAATTTAATGTACACCTGACCTGCTGTGGAGTTGACAAAGGATGGTTTGGAGAAATCAGCACCCGGTGCTAACAGGAAAACTGCCCAACGTCCAGAAGCAGTAGCCCCACCCTGAGGCCCAAGTGCAGGGGTCTAAAATTGATTTTGATGTAGGCAACAGGAAACCCTGACGGACCACATGCTCAATTAACAATTCCGAACTACGCAAAGGACACATGGGTTCACTGGCCTGTTGTCTCATTTTGCTGATAAAATATAAAGTATAACAAGATCAAACCATCCTTTAACCATGTGCCCAATTTACCAAACATCTTACTTCTGAAAAAATTAGCACCCAAGAAAGATGGGCTAGCCTTATCTCCTACCTTTCCTTAGACCTCCAAGTCACAGCTCAGTCTGCACCTGCCTGGGCACTGAAACTCTCTACATACAACAAAAGGTCAACAGGGGTGCTTAGCCAGAAGTCTGGCCACTTAAATCAGGCTAGGTGACTGATTGTTCATTAAGGGAGGCTTTTGCTCTACACCCTCTAGAGGGCCGAAGAGTAACCCTGCCCCATCTGTGGGTGTAGCTCCTCCTGCATATCCTGGAGCTGAGTTTGTCCACAGTGCAGATCCTTCATGGTTTACAGTCGATTTTTGTCCACAGATGTAGATCCTTCTCCTTATTGTATACTTGAGTTTGTCCACATGGGTAGATCCTTCTCTATGTCTTGTAGCTGACTTTATCCATGGGTGTAGATCCTCCTCCATATTTTGTTCTTGAGTTTGTTGACATGCGTAGATCCTCTTCCATAGTGTGTAGTTGAGTTTGTCCATGGTTGTAGATACTCCTCCATATTTTGTACTTGAGTTTGTCCTCACATGTAGATTCTTCTCCATACCGTGTAATTGAGTTTGTCCATGAGTGTAGATCCTCCTCCATGGTCTGCGGTTGAGTTTGTCCACAGGTGTAGATCCTTCTGTGTAGCCGAGTTTCTACTGGGTGAAGAGCCAGTCAGAAATTCTTTTCCTAGAAGCTAAGAGCCCAAACATCTGTGACTGATTAAATTTAATATCTCATTTCTAATTCCGTTGATTCCTTGAAAAGAGCAAGTCCCAGGGTCCATGGCTATTCTTAGTAATCTTGCCCCCTTCCCCACTGCCTCTGAAAGAGGGAGGAAGCAGCAGCAGGGATGCTGGTCAGACCTGCAGCCAGGATTGCTCCTCCCCAGAGTCCACAGGGCTCCGACTTCTAAGCACATGCCTGTGGTCTGATCCGCACAAATCTGAGCTTGGTTCTCTCTTTCCCCTTCTTTCATGTTTCCAATCCAAGCCACTGCCAATAATAAGAAGTCTCCTCTCTTCTCCCGAGAACCCTGACTTCCACATCTGAAGTGCCTTTTTCCTCCCCAGTCCTTTAATCATCTTGTGGTAGGAAAGCCCCTCTACAACCTCCATGCCAATAGTTTCCATGTCAAGGGCCTCATACCTCTGACCCAGGGCAGATAGTGTATACCTCATTCTAGCATGACCACCTATGTGATCTCAGACTGACTTCTCTGGGTCTTGTTTCCTGACACAGAGAAAACAGATCCTTGAATTGGACCTGATTCAATATTGGTTTTTCCATCAAGTTGCCAGAACCCTGTGTATGCTTTTGTATTTTGGTCTCCATCTACAATGGCTAGTTTCAAATGTTAACTTGCCAACCTAGAATCACCTGGAAAGAGATTCTCAGTTTACGAATTGTCTAGATCGGGTCAGCTTATGTGTATGTGGGGGACTGGCTTGATTGTTAGCTGACCCAGACAGCTGTGGGTAGAACCAATCTGTAGGCTGAGGCCCTAGAATTTAAATGTGTAAAGGGGAAGAAAGCTAGGTAAAGAAGCAAGTAGGCGGCACAGATGCATTAGGTTCTCGGTGTTCTTGACTGTAGGTATTGTGTGTTCAGCTGGCTTAAGCTGCTAAGACTTCCCTGGAACTACAGACTGTGGCCAGGAATTGTAAGCCAAAATAAATTCTTTCCTCCCTCGTGTGGCCCTTTCAAATAATTTTTAAATTTTAATCATAATAGAATTACATCATTTCCTTTCTTCCCCTCCCTTCCTTCACCTCCTCTCACATGCCCCCACCCCTGGCTCTTTCATCAGGCGGCTTTATCACGGCAAAGTTCACAGCAAAGGAAGTGAAACTAGAATGTCATCCTTCTGGCTTGGAAAACAAGTTCAATGCAGCCTCGTGGTTTACATTCCTACAGTGAAAGTCAAAAGCCCCAATTCCAACACTGGGGATAAAATGATGAGAAATGGAAACCAACTTTATCATACAGAAATACCCCCCTTGAGCTCTGAGGAAATGCTGATAATAAGTCTACATCTGCTGAATAAATCAGAACAAGGCTAGAGAGCCTACTCTGTATCATTTGGGTGTGGAGGGCAGCCAGGAAAGTCCTAGAGTTTCATGAGGGCTGATCTCAGGAGAACTGTCATAAACAAAGCATGGCCACATTGCAAGAGTGGGAATGAAAGGGAGAGTAGAGGTGTTTTCTGCTTGTTATCATCCTCCATGTGAAGGACTCTTGTAGGAAGACACAGGTCTACAGTCCAGATGTTTGCCTTTTAGTCAGTGTCAGACACTGACAATGGCCTCTCACCTCTCCGTGGAAGCTACCTGTCTTGGTGGCTGAGAGGCTTAACTTAAAAAAAATGTTTCCGACTAAAGTTAAGATGCTATGCTATGTGGGTAAATTCATGTTAATTTAAAACAGTAACTCACAGTGGAAAAGCTGACCTGAGCGCTGGGGCAGAACTGTCTAGAAGTCAGCATCTGCCTTAGGGTGCCCCCTGCAGGATGGCACAGGTGTGGCCTCCAGGCGCGGAGTCTCCAGCATCTGCGGTCAGCCTGAGTTAAACAAGCAGGCCCACTATGAGAATAGGTCTGGAGAAGGGGAAACAACAAAGTCCGTTTTAGGGTTTATTTCCAAGCTTCCTATACGGGCCATTACTAAGGGCCATCAGGCTTTCCTCCCACCCCAACCTCCATGAGGACCAGGTCTTTGGATGACCATCAGAAGGGCCCAAGCTCCTCACAGTCAGTCACCTTACACCACAGGGTGGCCCTAGGTTCTGAGGGCCAGGTAGCATTTGGGCTGAGTGCTCAGATTTCAGGATCCCCCTGCCTCACAGAACTTTCCATGTACATGAAGATTCTTAGTGCCTCTCGCGAGTATTTCTGTTCTCCACCCACTGAACAACGTAATAAGTGTAGTCTACAGTTTAAATGACTAATCAGTCATATAAATGGGACGAAGTAAGAACATCTGTAATGATTACAGTACATAGCTGGAAAACTCAAACTTGGGTAAGTCCAATAATTTATAGGTATCTCTTCGTGTTTACACAAATGTGGTCAAATGCCAAGATTGCTAGAATGTACCATATGGAAAATAGAAACCATTCTTTTCTAGGGGGAAGAAATGTTCTCTTAGCTATAGTGTCTGGGGGAGAGTACAAAAATATATGCTATAGAGGGCAGAGACTGCAATCTGAGCTACACAATCACTGGAAGTTGAGTACCACACACAAAAGTCATCTTTTTAAAATAAAATCATTTGCCAGCTTTTTCCCTCTGCCTTCTCTTCTTTCCCGGTTTCTGATTCTAACAACATTTCTGAAGCAGCTTCTTAAGAGACAGACCACCATTACCGTACAATGCTGGGACTGTGGGAAAGGAAGGGGAATGTCAAGGATTGGGTCTGATTTCTAACAGGGACAGGAATGAAAAGATTCCCAATGTAGTGAAAGGGGTGGATGGAGCAGTCACATGGCTTAACATCATGACATAGGCAATCATGGCAGCATTGGAGAGGCTGGAAAGAAAGTTGAATTGTGTAAATAAATCAAGTACTTCCAGGAATCTCTTAACATGAGTGGAGAGTTTGTGAATTCTTATATTCTATAGATGAAGAACTATTCTCCAAAGAACTAGCTTGTTTGAATGTGTTTATATGTGGCCACGACTCTCTCTTGAAAAATAATGAGGAAAGGAAGGAAGATACCAGTTTTAGCCTGGAGACAGAGAGAGATTTAAAGACAGAGGCAGACAATAAGAATGAGAGAAAACTGAGGCTTTAGGGAGAGAAGGCAGTCTTGTAACAGCGTAGAAGACAAAATGTGTTGTAAAACTGTGGGAAAATACCATAGAACATTTAGCAATGGCTTACTTTATCCTTTCTTGATAGCCTCCAACTAGAAGGTGAATCCAGATTTCTGGACAAACCTATGGAAAGCCTGCTGCCCACTGTAATAAAGAGACCCTTATCTGACTTGGACCATATGGTTTAACACTATTGATGAAACTAAAATATCATCTTATTTTGTTTTTGTTTGCATTTCCCCTTCAGCTATACCTAAACCATTCTAGGGAGATGAAACCTTCCAGCGGTTCTAGTCCCAGAAGGAAGCTAAACGCCTTGAAGCGTCTGGCCTCATGCCCTCATGTTGTCACAGCTCATAGCTCATCTTTCTCTGTGCCCTTGGCAGCTGATCTGAATACAGAGTGTACATGAACTTCAAAGGAAGCAGGCAGGATGGAGTTGGGGCCTTGCTGCTTTAATCAAGATGGATTCAAAACCTCTGCTTATCAAGTAGGAAACTGAAACCAGCAATAGAGAATGAATGACACTGACTAGAAAGAAACTAGCCATTGAAAAGGTGCAGGAGCTCGATGTAGGACTATATTTTAAATGATAATACTTCCCTAGTACCTGTTGATGGATTCACTTTACTTACTATCCACACAAATGAAGTTAGCATGTGAGTTAGAGCCTCCTGTGAATTACTGCCTAAGAAATTCAGGGTAATGTGCAACAGCACAAAAGATGGCTTCCATCTGCACTGATGTCTGTCCCTCCCTTCATCCTAAGACTCTGTCCAAGCTTCTTTGGCCAGGGGTTGGATGGCACTGCTTCCTGACTCTGTACCTACATGAAACATCGTCCAACACTCCACTTGCCTCTTTTCTGCGACCCTGCCTTGTACATGGACCATTCATGTAAAACGTATCCATCAATGACAGGTTCAGAGTTATTGTTCTCAAGTTGGCCTGCGAAAGGGAAGCACAGACTCTGGCAGGGTAAGTCCTCTAGAATATTCATAGCATCTGTGGGGGGAGAAGGAAAACTGCTATGCCTGTGTTCTTACCCTGTACCCAGAAGAATGCTAAGCACAGAAATTATACTTGACTTTTATTATCTATTTGGCTTTTGGTGTGATAGTGTCGCAAAGCATAAAGACTTGGGATTTTATTTCCCATCTGCGAGAGGAGCCGAAGAAGTCTTACAGAGCCAAGGCAGGAAGAATCATAGAGGAAGAAAGAAGGTACGTGGGGGTAAGGGTGGGGGAGGGGGAGGGGGTTGCCTGGGGCCAGGCCCGCTACAGATGCTTCATAACCTATGCATGAACTGCTCTGAGTTCTCTCCTTCATCCAAGACAGAAACACCCACTTCCCTCTCAGCCTCTCACAGACATCAAAAGGAAATTGTTCAGAGGCAGAACCCAAAGGCAGGCAGGGACTCAGACTGGATGTCTTGCTCTCAATGGGGAAGCTTTATTATTATGAAAATGAGAACATTGGGTCTGCTGTGCAGCCTTCCCCAACCCCCCTCCACCCCCGTGTAAAGAAGAGATTTAGAAGGAGGATCACCTAAGACTTTCCCCCCTGATCATCTAAAGGAAAGAGGAGAGGCCATGAAAGGAACCCCAAGAGAGTGGGCTACAAAAAAGGAACCAAAAGCAACTCTTTTCCCAAAAGATATATATACATATGTGTGTGTGTGTGTGTGTGTGTGTGTGTGTGTGTGTGTGTGTGTGTATGTGTTCAATAAGCACAAGAAAGGTGTTCAGCCTTGTTAATCATTGGGGAAATACAAATCAAAGCTATGTAATAAAACCCATTGGCTTGTGTGCTAACCATACAAATTAATAAAAATAAAGTAAGACCACAATATGATGTCTCTTCACATGTACTAGGTCATGTAAAATACTGCAATAATAATAATAATAAACACAGATGATAATAGGGATTGATAAGGACATAGAGAAGCCATGTTGTAGCTTCTTTGGAAAACACCTCAGGGCTCCTAGGTTAAGCACTGAGCTCTCTGATGTATCAGTCCCACTAAGGGTACACAAGAGAAAATCTAAAACACTCATACAAAATTTAAACATAAATGTTCATAGACGCTTTATTCACAATAACCAAAAGGTGGAAACCACTCCCTGTGTTCATCAGATAAATAAAATGTGGAGAGATACTCAGAGATTAAAAGTACTGACTGCTCTTCAAGAGGACCCCATCCTCCACATCAAGCAGCTTACAAACCACCTGTAACTCCAACTCCAAGAAATCCAACAGCTGGGGTGTGGACACATATTCACATGTACATATTCACCTACACAGACCCACAGAGACTCACATACATAATTAAAAGAATAAAACAAATTACTTTTAAAGTGAAATGTATATATATACATATATATATATATATATGATGGGAAAGCTGAGTAAAATGGAATGGAATTCAGCCATCAAAGGGATGAATTACTGGTCCTTGGGCTGGGAAACAAAACACGCTCAAAATTCTCCTGGTAAGTACCAGAACCTAGACACAAAAGCCGTTGCATCATTCCACAGATGTAAAAGCTCAGAACAGCAAAATCCACAGAGGTAGAGAATGGATCAGTGGTTGCCTTGAGTTGTGGGGAGGCAAATGTGAGGGGACTCCTAGTGGGTCAGGGTTGCTTTCAGAAATTATGAAAATGTACTGGGTTAGTCAAAATAAATTCACTGTTTGGAATGTACCAAAACCACAGAGCTGTATACTTTTAAAGTAACTGGTGTAGAATGTGAACTATATGCCAATGAAAATGTCAATATATAAAGATTTAAATCATTCAAAGGACAAAAATGATCTTGCTGAAAACCTGAGTCTCAACTAAAAACTTCACTAAACTAGTAGCCTATGAAATGCAATGCTCAACACTGCACCCTAGAGCTGCAATCTCCAGCTTTGCTAAAAGGAGGAAAATAGGAAAGGCATCAACCAGCCATTAGAAGTAAATTAGAAAGCACTCCTGCACAGACAGTGGGTGGGAGAGCGCAGGATAGTAGAAAGGAATAGTGGAAAGAAGCTGCCCTGTCTCCTGCAGGGATCAGATACTGAGTCCGAGGAAGCACCTTTAGACAGGCCTCGGTCTAATTCTCACCATGCATTGACTGGGAGGTAGTATGTTTAGAATCATGTTTAGACACAAAGGTGGAGGGTGGAGGAGGGTGGAGGGTGGAGGGTGGAGGGTGGAGGGTGGAGGGTGGAGGGTGGAGGGTGGAGGGTGGAGGGTGGAGGGTGGAGGGTGGAGGGTGGAGAGTGGAGGGCAGAAGTCAGTTCTGAGAAAACTTAAGACTTTCTAGGCTCCTGCATGGATTCCAATCTTGCTGAACTAAATTCTATCAATCCAGGGATCCCATTTCTCTCTCCCGGGCCCCTTCCCAAATATGAAATATATAAGCTAGAGGGAGAGGTGTCCAAATGAAGGAGTCATTGCCTACTTAACTACTTAACAGTTCTCTCTACAAAGTCAAATTGACTACTGTAACTAACAGTGTATATGAGATTTCCACCTTCTTCACACAACTGGCAAGAATCAAGTCAATGTAACAGTTAGAGAAGTCTTCTCATTCTTTGCCTAGGTCCTTTCCAGGTGTGTGTGTATGTCTGATTTTGTCATTGGTGTATAGGAAGGCCACTGACTTTTGTGTGTTAATTTTGTACTCTGCCACTTTGCTGAAATTATTTATTAGTTCAAAGAAGTTCCTGGTGGAATCTTTAGGGTCTCTTATATAATGAACTATGGAGTTTGAGATAGGAATGTCTTGGTATCTTTTCCGATTTGGATCCCATTTCTTTCTTGTCTTCTTGTAGTCAAGATTTCCAGCACTGTTGAATAGGAGTCAGAGGACACCTCTGCCTTGCTCCTGACCTTAGTAGAACTTCATTTAGCATGATGTTGGCTACAGGCTTATCTTATTTATCCTTTATTGTTATGCTTGTCTCTAGCCTCCCTGTGACTTTCATTGTGAAGGATGTAGGATTTTGTCATGGAACTTTCTGCATCTAATAAAATGATTGTATAATCTCTGTCCTTGAGTCTATTTAGGAAATAGGTAACATTTATTATTTATGTGTATTGAACTGTCCCTTTATCTCTGGAATGAAAGCAACTTTATCATGTTGAATTACCATTAATTCAACATGAATTACCACTGAATGGAATAATGGAAAGAAGCTGCCATTATTTTATCAAAAATTTTTACATCTAGGGTGGTGGTGGCACATGCCTTTAATCCCAGCTCTCAGGAGGCAGAGGCAGGTGGATCTCTGTGAGTCTGAGGCCAGCCTGGGTTACAGTGCGAGTGCCAGTATAGGCTCCAAAGCTACACAGAGAAACACTGTCTTGAAAAAACCAAAAAAAAAAAAAGAACAAACAAAAAAATTTACATCTACGATCACCAGGAGGGTCCATCTGTTAATATTACAGGATTAAGATTATGTAATTTTCCTTTTTGTTTTGTCTTTATCTGCTGTTGGTATCAATGTGATATCAGCATCCTTCTTTTTCTACTTCATGGAATAATCTGAGTAGTACTAATGTTAATTATCTTTTGAAGTTCTGGTAGAATTCACTAAATCCATCTGGTCCTAGACTTTTATTACTTTTGTTAGCTATAATAATCTGTATTGACAGTTGTCATCTTCTACAACCTGGAATACATCTTTTCATGGTCCTCTGGCTTTACAAGTTTCTGTCAAAGAATCAGGTGTCATCTGATGGGCCTGATCTTATCAGTGACTTGGCTTTTTTCTCTCTCTCCTCTTACTGCTTTCAATCCCCTTTATTCTCTGTTCTTAGTGTTGCGATGGTTTGAATGAGAATGGTCTCCCATTGGCTTATATATTTCAATGCTTGGTTCCCAGCTGATACACTGTTTAAGAAAGATTAGGAAGTATGGCTTTGTTGGAGGAGGTGTGTGACTAGGGGTGGGTTCACAGGACCCCTCCCCTTTCTCTCCTTCTCTGTCTCCAACCTGTAGATCAGATGTGAGCTCTCTCAGCTACTGCTCCAGCACTGTGCCTGTCTACCTGTTTGCCTGGTGCCATGCTCCCTGCAATGATGGCCATGGACTCTAACCCTTTGAAACTATAAGCAAGCCCCAAGTAAATGCTTTCTTTTTTAAGTTGCTTTGGTCATGGTGTCTCTTCATCATAATAGAACAGTAAACAAGATAAGTGTGTCACACAACATTTCTCTCTGGCCTGTTTGGAGTTCTGCAGGTCTCTTGTACCTTGGGGAACTTCATTTTCTATGTACAGAAATATTTCTTTTATGATTTTGTTGAAAATATATTCCATGCCTTTGGTGTACTATTGCTTCCTCTGTGCTTTTCACATGGTTTCAAGGCTACCCCGGGTTTCATTCATGACTTTTTATAAATTTATCAATCAACTTTGTTGTGTGATCCAACTCCTCCACTTTGTCTGCTTCCCACGTGGGTCATCCTCTCAGAGAGTCTTTCCACTGAGGTTTTATTTGGCTTATTGAGCCTTTCACTTCAGGCATCATTTCAGGTTGACTTTTCTTCAGTAATTCTACCTTTTTATTGAATTCTGTTTTCATATCTTTTATTGGCTTTCCTATTTCATTCATTTCTTTGTTTTATTCTTTTGAAGTATATTCATTTCTTGTTTGAGTATAGTTACTATCATTTCTTTGAATTCTTTGCTTGCTATTTCTTCAAGATAATTTTCATTGGGATCTAGTATTATTAGGTTATCAGACTTTCTCAGATTATTCTCACGTTGTTGTTTCTGACCTGGCCCTTTCACATCTGGAATTATTTGGGTGAGTGAAAGCATGGGCTTAGGGATGATGGTCTGGAACTGCATACCTGTTAGCACCTGAAGCCGAGGGAAGAGCAAAAGTGTGGACCCTGGACTCAGATTCCAATGACCATTTATCTGTAAGCACCAGGATCCGGGCAGATAGGGAAGTTTGGGCTATGTTAGCAAGGCTTGGGAACTCCCTATCTGTCAACACAGGAAACTACAAAGAGTTTTAAAATTAATAAAAGAAAATTAACTTATGGTTAAGGGAGGATGTAGAGAAAAAACATAGTAGACACAATATTAGGGATATGACAGAGAAGAGTCATATTTGTGACCACATAAATACTTACTTTTTGAGACACACACACACACACATAATCTCATTTGTGTCTCTTGACTGGGCTGAAATTCACTACATAAACCAGACTGGCCTTGAACTCACAGAGATTCACTTTCCTCTGCCTTCTGAATGCTGGGGTTAAAGGTGTGCATCACCACGCCCAGCGCTGCACAATGACTTTTTCTATCAGAAACAGAACTCTTCTCTTAGCTAGAAAAATGAGCCTTTGTACTACCCAGAACATCTCTTTTTAAAAAACCACAACTCAATTGGCCACCTGTAGCCCTTGTGTGAGTCCAGATGAGGTAGGAAAGTTGATGGGGAAGACAGTGTGATCAAGACTGGCTGGTGCACATGTTGACTAGATGAACTAGAAGTGAATACCTCAAGACCATTTGATAGGAAAATCCTGGACAGCATCACAGCTCTCAGGCAAGCATGTGGGATGGTGTCTGGGGAAATCCAGTCAGACACTAGCATCCCAGGAACAGCTGGAGAAGTCAGGACTCATGCAGGGAAGTGTCAGCCTGTCAGAACCAAGGAGTCAAAAAAGTGAGGCCTGTGTAACAGAAATCTTTGTCTGCCTGTCCACATGTCTGTCAGCATGACAGTTTAAGTCAATAAATATTCATCATGATGCACCCGTCCAACTGACCTACGCTACACCCTCCACTAGAGGAGAAAATAAACAGAGTTTATGGGGACAGAGGCTGTCTGCCCTCAGAGCTGCCATTGTGTGGTGTGTGTGAGTTACAGCCTTCAACATAGCTTTGCCTCTTTAACTTGTGCATCTACTAAAAGACACAAACCCACCTCTGTATGTGTTAAACGGTAACAGACTTCTAACGACATCCCAAGTATGAAAGAATGGCATTCAAGGAGAGAATAATCAGTAGGCAACCCTCACTGTGACCCTGTAACCTTCCAGTAGTATGACTTGTTTCTTTCTTTCCTGTGATTCCCAACATCTATCTGTACACACCCACTGTGACTTTTCCACACAAATCTTTTGTCTATATGTTTGACTGTGTGGGGACCATTCATTCAGTCATATGCTCTTCAACAAAGCCCAGTAGCTCACATGCCAAGCTTTATGATAGATAAACAGGCAGGCAAAGTCTTTGGGCCACATTTTACTTGTCAGTGAAATGGGAGTAATGACAATATATTTTTCATATAGTGGTAGTGGTTATAAATGATTTACTATAAGTAGTTAAGTTATGAACAAGTATTGAGTTGACAAGTTTATGCTGATGTTAGAACAGTGTTTTGTTTGTCTTGACTATCCATGCTTTATAAATTTTAACTCTTAGTATTATGATACTGCATTTATCTCCTATTTTTATTTAGAATTTTATCAGTACATAAATGAAGTTATGGCTTAATGTTAGTGCACATGTACTAGGTAGTCTGGTTTTGATACTGATGTTTGCTAGTGAATTGCCTTTACTATCTGGTATGTGTTTCCAGCGTTTAGGAATGACACTCAAATACATTGGAAATGCCTCCAAATCTCTCCTACGTGCATCCTGGGTCTGCCAACCTCCTCTTGTCCATGTCGCCATCTCATGTTGCTTGTCCACTGGAATAGCTGGTCTCTCCTGCCCTCTTCCTGCTACTGTCAGGCTAAAAATCTAAGCTCCTTACCCCAATCTGCTATGCTTTAATGTTATGATTCTATGTACCTCTTTATAACCAGCCATACAGCCAGACATACAGTAAGAAGGAAAGAAAAGGTATACAGGAATAAAGATAAAAGTCCTGATGGGATAATTTAAGAAAACCTGGCAAGAAACAAGCCAACCTATGGCCAGGCATTCATAACTAAGAATAAGCCTCTGTGTGTGATTTATTTGGGAGACGGGAGGTAGGCCCCTCAAAATGCCAAAAGTAAAAAATTCACACACACACACACACACACACACACACACACACACACACACACACACACGGCACTTATATTTCTTTACTTATGAACAGTGTGTGCATGTCTGTTGCCCACTAATTGATCAGGGTTTACATTTTAGAACTTTTATGTAAGTACAAGGTAAATTATTTTTCTGCATAGCCTCCACACCCTTTTATCTTTCTCTATTCCTATACACATTTTCTTTCCTTCTTACTCTAGTCTGGCTGTGTGGCTGGGTGGCTGGACCCTGAAGTCCTCCTCCTTCCTCTCTAGCTCCCAGATCTGTTTTTCTTCCAGATTCCTCCTTATATTTATCCTGCCTGTCAGCCCCGCCTATTCCTCTCTCCTGCCTCACTATTATCCATTCAGCTCTTTATTAGACCACCGGGTGTTTTAGACAGGCACAGTAACACAGCTTCACAGAGTTAAACAAATGCAACATAGACATAAGTAATACACCTTAAAATAATATCTCCCAATAATATGTAATATTGTAAGTAGTGATTATGAAATGCAAGTCATACATTAATGAGATATGATTTTCCTAACAATTTCAACAAGGTTAAGCACCACATGACAATTTATCAGTATAATGTATATTACAGGCAGTTTAACTGCATGCCTGTTTATCAAAATCATCAATAGCAGAGTACCTCATAGGGCCTGTTACCTGCCTACCCAGTTCTACAGTGCCAAGCATGTACTTTTCCTATGGAGTGGACCTCAAACTCAATCATGACCTGGTTGGTTACCCCAGGAACATTTGGTGCCACTATTTTACTGGTGTACATGTTGCCAGACAGTTTGGCATAGTAGCGGGCAGAGTCTACAGCTGGATGTAATTACTGGTGACTAGTATCATGAACAATAGCCAGCAGAGAGAAAACTTCCAGCTCAGTGCCAGCTTGGTTTCTCTGTGTCCTGAATTCAGAGTGTGGCCTCAGAAGTAGAATCTAAACTTCTGCTTCTGGTGGACATCTGAGAACAATGGCAGTAGTCCATATTGTTTTGGAGGTCTCTGGGAACTTTCCAGTCAAATTTTCACCTGGAGATATCCCACACCTGGTACTGAAATTTTGATTTGGCTTCTGCGAAGAGCATGTAACTACTTCAAACTCCTTTATAATTTTTTTCTTTTTCCCCTCCTTCCCCTCTCTACATTCCCCCCCAACACCCCTCTCCCCCAGATCCACACCCCCTCTGCCTCCCCTCAGAAAAGAGCAGGGCTCCTTGAGATAATAATCAAATACAGCATAACAAGCCACAATAACAGCAGGCACATACTATCACAACAAGGCCAGATAGGAACCCAGTAGGAGGGAAAGAGTCCCACAAGCAGGCAAAAAAACCTCAGAGACATCTCTCTCTCTCTCTCTCTCTCTCTCTCTCTCTCTCTCTCTCTCTCTCTCTCTCTCTCTCTCTCTCACTCTCACACACACATACAGTTAGGAAATCCACAAGAACACCAGGCTACTCAGCCATAACATATATGCAAGGGACCTAGGTCAGATTCCCTCCAGACTCCTGATCTCTGAAAGCCCCTTAGAGTCCCAGTTAGTTGATTCTGTGGACCATATAATCACAGTGCCCCTGATTCCCCGATTCCTCCAATCTTCTGTCCCTCTCCTTCACAGGACTCCCCAAGATCTACCTAATTTTTGGCTGTGGGACTCTGCATCTGCTCCCATCAGTTGCTTGATGAAGTCTCCCTGTTCTGTTTGATGGTGATTCTGCTAAATTTTGGTCCCAGAACACCCTGCAGGTAGGACACACTGTAGGTGGAAGGTTTTATGGGTGTGTTGGTGTCCCGATTCCTCCACTTGAGGCCTTACCTGGTTACAGAAGATGGCCAGTTCTCTGTCCTCCATTACTAGAAGTTTTTGCTAGGGTTACTCTCATAGATTCCATGCAGTTTCCATCTCCACCCCAAAATGCCCTCCAATTCTACTTGTTTCTCCCAGTATTTTCTCCTTTCCCCCCTCCTCCTGATTCCTCCTGTTCCCAACCCCACCTGTCTCCAGTCTACCAAAAAAAATCTATTCTAAGATGGGCGTTGGTGGCACACGCCTTTAATCCCAGCACTGGGGAGGCAGAGGCAGGTGGATCTCTGTGAGATCGAGCCCAGCCTGGTCTACAGAGCAAGTTCCAGGACAGCCTCCAAACAATACAGACAAACCCTGTCTCGAAAAAAAACAACAACAAAATCTATTCTATCTCCTTCCCATGGAGATCCTTGTGTCTCCCTCTTAAAGTCCCCCTTGTTACTTAGCCTCTCTGGGTCTGTGGGCCTTGTTCATGATTATATTTCGCTTATCCACTTATAAGTGAGTACATAACATTGATGGGGATGTCCTTCTGAATATATGTTTCTCTTATTTATCTTGGTTGATGAATAAAATGCTGATTGGCCAATAACCAGGCAGGAAGTATAGGTGGGGCTAGGAGATGAGGATGCTGGGCAGAGAGAGAGAGAGAGAGAGAGAGAGAGAGAGAGAGAGAGAGAGAGAGAGAGAGAGAGAGAGAGAGAGAGAGAGAGAGAGAGAAGAGACGCTGCATGGAGATGCATGTAGCCGAGGAAGGAGTAACAGGTTCAGGCCCTTCTCCAGTAAGATAAGACCACCTGGAAATACTTAGATTAAAATAAATGGGTTAATAATTAAGAGAGAGTTAGCCAATAAGTAGCCTGAGCCATTGCTCAAACAATATATAAATTATTATAAGACTTTATGCATTTATTTGAGGCTGAAGGGTGGCAGGACCAGCCTGGAAAGAAATTCCAGCTACATACCATATTTGTCTTTCTGAATCTGTGTGCCTAACTCAGGATTATTTTTTTCCAGTTCCATTCATTTGCCTTCACATTTCATGATGTCACTGTTTTTAACAGATGAGTAATGCTCCGTTGTGTGAATACAATATGTTTTCTTTATCCATTCTTTGGTTGAGGGACATGTAGATTGTTTCCATTTCTAGCTATTATGAATAAAGCTTCTATGAACATAGTTGAGCAAATGTCCTTGTGACAGGATACAGTATCCTTTGGGTATATGCACAACAGTAGAATAGCTGTGTTTTGAGGTAGATGTGTTCCAAATTTTCTGAAAAACCACCATGTTGATTTTTCCAAGTGGCTCTACAAGTTTGCACTCCAAGTTTGCAGTGGAGTATTCCCCTTGCTCCACATCCTCACCAGCATGAACTATCATTTGTGTTTTCGATCTTTAGCCATTCTGAGAGGTATAAGATAGAATCTCAAAGTCACTTTGATTTGCATTTCCCTGATGGCTAAGGATGTTGAACATTTCTTTAAGTGATTCTTGGTCATTTGAGATTCCTCTTTTGAGAATTCTGTTTACATCTGTGCCTCGTTTTTCATGGGACTTTTTAGTTTGTTGATGTCTAGTTTTTTCATTCCGTATATATTTTGGATATTAGCCCTCTGTCAGATTATAGGTTGGTGAAGATCTTTTCCCATTCTGTGGGCTTTGGTTTGGTTCTATTGATGGTGTCTTTTGCCTTACAGAAGATTTTCTGTTTCATGAGGTCCAATTTATTAATTGTTGATCTGAGTATCATGCTATTGGTGTTCTGCTCAGGAATTTGTCTCCTGCAACACATCATTCAAGGCTATTTGGCACTTTCTATTCTATCATGTTCAGTGTATCTGGTTTTAAGTTGAAGTCTTTGATCCACTTTGACTTGCATTTTGTGCAGGGTGATAGATATGGATCTATTTTCATTCTTTTACATGCTGACATTCAGTTAGATCTGGACCATTTGTTGAAGATGCTTTCTTTTTCCCATTGCATATTCCTGACTTCTTTATGAGAAATCATGTGTCTATGGGTGTGTGTATTTACATCTAAGTCCTCAATTTGTTTCCATTGATTCCATGATACCAATATCATGAGGTTTTTATTACTACATCTCTGTTGTATAGCTTGAAATCAGGGATGGAGATATCTCCAGAAGTCCTTTTATTGTACAGGATTGTTTTAGTTATCTTATGTTTTTTGTTTTTACATATGACATTGAGTATTGTTTTTTTAAGGTCTATAAAGAATTGAGTTGGAATTTTGATGAGAATCGAACTGAATCTGTAAATAGCTTTTGGCAGGGAAGCCATTTTTACTAAGTTAATCCTATCAGTCCATGAACATGGGAGATCTTTCCATCTTCTGATATCTTCAATTTCCTTCTTCAAAGACTTGAAGCTTTTATTGTACATGTCTTTCATTTGTGTGGTTAGAATTACCCCCAAGATATTTTATATTATGTGTGGCTATTGTGAATGGTGCTGTTTTACTGATTTCTTTTTCAGTCTATTTGTTGTTTGTATATAGGAGGTCTACTGATTTTTTTAGTTAATCTTGTATCCAATCACTTTATTAAAGGTGTTTATCAGATGTAGGAGTTCCCTGGTAGAATTTTGGGGGTTGCACATGTATATTCTCATATCATCTTCAAATAGTGATATTTTGATTTCTTCCTTTCCAATTTGTATCCCCCTGATCTCCCTTAGTTGTCTTATTGCTTTAGCTACAACTTCAAGTACTATATTAAATATATATGGAGAGAGTGGACAGCCTTGTCTAATTTATGAATATAGTGGAATTTTTTTGAGTTTCTATCCATTTAATTTGATGTTGGCTATCATCTTGCTGTATATTGCCTTTATTACGGTTAGGTATGTCTCATGAATGCCTGATCTCTCCAAGACTTTTATCATGAAGGGTTGTTTAGATGTTTTCAAAGATTTTTTATACATCTAATTTTTTTCTTTTAGTTTATTTATATGGTAGATTACATTGACAGATTTTCCTACATTGAACCATCCTTGCATCTCTGGGATGAAGCCTACTTGATCATGGCAAGTGATCTTTTTGATGTGTTCCTAGATTTGGTTGGTGAGTTTTTTATTGAGTATTTTTAGATCAATGTTTGTAAAGAGAAGTTTTTTCCTTTGAGAGAAGCCTTCCCGCCAGCCTGGTTCTAGGGCCGCATGAGTCCCAAATAAACACACAGGAGACTATATTAATTATGAAGCTGTTGGCCTTGCTTGTTTCTTACTGGCTAGCTCTGACTTAAGTAATTACCCCATAATTGTTAATCTAAGTATTTCTCTTACCGGAGAATAGTTCCGGGCTTCCTACCCCATGGCATTACATCTCGACTCTCTTGTGTTTCTCCTTCCCAGAGTCCTCTGGACTCCTAGTCCCACCTATCTAGATTCCTATTGGCCAGCAGTGATTTATTGACAAATACACAAGACTTCCCCAACAAATGTTCATGAGGGAAATTGGTCTGTAATTCTCTTTCTTTGTTGAATCTTTGTATGGTTGGGTATCAGAGTGATGATTGTCTCATAAAATGAATTTTGCAATGTTTATTCTGCTTCTGTTTTGTGGAATAATTTGAGAAGTATTGGTATTAGCTCTTCTTTGAAAGTCCGGTAGAATTCTATGCTAAAATTATCAGGTCCTGGGCTAGTTTTGGTTTGGAAACTTTTAATGACTACTTCTATTTCACTGGGGGTTAAAGGTCTGTTTAAATTGCTTATCTGATTTAACTTTGGTAAGTGGAAGCTATAAAGAAAATTGTCCATTTCTTTTAGATTTTTCAAATTGATGGTATACAGCTTTTTAAAATACATCCTTATGAGAAGTGGGGGAGGAGAACTGAGACATGGGAGGAATAGAAGAGGGCAAGAAAGGAGATGCCTTGATAAAGGGAGCCAGTACAGGCTTGGAGAGAGGTCTGACACAATGGTAGGGGATTCACAGGGATAACCCCAACTTAGAATCTAGGCAGTAGTGGAGAGGCTGCCTTTGATGCCCTTCCCCTCTAATAAGATTGATGACTGCCTTGGTTACCATTCCTAGAGCCTTAACCCAGTAGCTAATCGAAGCAGAAACAGGCACCCACAGCTGGACACTGAGCCATTCTCCTGGAATCCAGTTGTGGAGAGGGAGAAGAGATGAGCAAATGAACCAAGACAGAACTGGAGATAACTGCAGAAACAGTTGACCTGAGCTAATGAGAGCACACAGACCCTAGTCATAAAACAGGGGAACCAGCATTGGACCAAATCAAGCCCTCTGAATATGGGTACCAGCTAGGAGGCCAAGGCAGTCTATGGAACCTTTAACAGTGGAGCCAGTGTCTATTCCTAGGTCACAAATGGACTTTGGGGGCCTTTTCCCAATGGAGGGATACTACTGCAGCCCAAATACAGAAAGGAGGACCTGGACCCTCCCCCAGATGATGTGATGGACTTTGATGATCCATGGAGGGTCTCACTATCTGTGGGGAGTGGGTGGTGGGTGGGTTGGCAGGTAGGTGGGAAGCATGGGAAGATGGAAGGGTGAGGGAATTGGGGAATGGAATTGTAAATAAGAGTGTTTCTAAAAATTAAAAAACTAAAAAAAAATACATCCTTATGATCTTCTGGATTTCCTTGGTGTTTGTTATGATGGGCTCTTCCTTTCTCATTTAGTTAATTTGGATATTCTTTCTCTGTCTTTTAGTTAGTTTGGATAAGGGTTTGACCTTCTTGTTGATTTTATCAAAGAACTAACTCTTTGTTTCATTGATTCTTTATATTGTTTTCTTTGTTTCTAATTTATTGGTTTCAGCATTGTGGTGGTTTGAAAAAATGGACCCAAAGAGATTGGCATTGTTAGGAAGTGTGACTTTGTTGGAGTAGTTATGACCTTTTTGGAGGAGTGTGTCAATGAGAGGCAGGCTTTGAGGTCTCATATATGCTCAAGCCATAATCAGTGTCTCAGACTACTTCCTGTTGTCTGTGGGATCAGCATGTAGCTCCTCCACTCTCATCATCTTCTCCAACGCCATGCCTGCTTGCATGCTGCCTTGCTTCCCACCATGATGATATCAGACTAAACCTCTGAGCTGTAACCAAGCTACTCCAGTTAAATGTTTTCCTTTATAAGAGTTATCATGGTCATGGTGTCTCTTGACAGCAATATAATCCTGACTACGACAAGTTCTTAGTTTGATTTCTTTAAGATGTTTACTCCTGTTGTGATGCTGCAATGATAAACGGCACACTTACTGAAAGTAAAAATAAGTATTTATTGTAGAAATTACTCACAAGAGACCAAACAAGTAACCCAGATGAGCCGAGTAGTTTTCCACCACTGAACTGGAAGCCGAAAGCCAGAAAAAGAGACCAAGACTTCGGTTGTTATACCTTCCTCTGTAACGCCCCTAGCCATGCCCAAAAGTGGCCTGGCTAGTGACGTAGTTCACCGCCTATGTCCGTATACGTCTTTAGTCATGCCTAAAGTGGGTGTGGTTAGTGGTGCAGTAAACCGCTCTTTTATTACCTCATCTGTGTGCACCTCTAGTAAGTCACATGGTTAATGGCGACATTGTTTTCCTCCTACAGTGTTGAATACTTACTTCTTTTTGTTCTAGAGCTTTCAGTTGTGTTCTTAAGCTGATAGTATGAGGTCTGTTCAATTTGAAATAATATTTAAACATTAAGAAAATTGCAAAGATTTAAATAAAGATTATGATATTAGTGGCAATAGAATAGTCCTGTAATTTTGGTTTTCCTCTGTTGCATACTAGGTGACTCTTTTGACATGAACCAGAGACTTTGGATTTTCCTTTCACTAGCATGCTTGAATTTAGAGGAGAGAGTCACACTCCAATTCCAAAGCAAGCTTTAAATTTTAATGGAGTAAAAGACCATTTGCCCTATATGTCTGTAGAGAACAGCAGAAACAAATATTTGGGAAGATTTATGAACGTTTTCTGTTGGAGATGTATTATACTGTTAACCCAATTAATTCTTTGTCTTGGGATATTTTCTTCTACATGATTTGTTCTTTTACTTTAGATGTATTATTTGTCCAGTGATTTTCAGATTCCATAGTTGGATGCTTTTATTCTCCTGGAAAGATAAAAAAATAACCCTGCCCCAACCCTAACTTTGGGGAGTTTCCATTTTTGACAGGCTATGCCTGATCCAATGAGAGACATTTGTTAGTCTTATAGTTAATTTAGAAGGAATGGCCATGTGGTTTGATGAACTATTGATTCTCATAATCAAGTGATCTCTCCTATTGGAATTTAATATTTATCAATCTCAATGGTATCCATACCTTTTTTTCTCCTGTGGAAACAAAAGCAAAATCTCTTCCCTAATCTAACACATATACTGGTTTCCATTCTGAGGTCAATACATCTTTAAAGTATACAGATTGGTTTAATTCAGCAGTTTTTTTTCTACTATCCAATGTCTCTCCACAGCTGTAGTTTCTTTCTCATTAGCATTTAAAAAATTAAACTTAATAAAGCATTGGACAGTTTATCTCTGGGGGGTCTTTATTGCCTTATTCTGTTTATTAAGCATATCTTTTAAAGTATAATTAAATCTTCTATAACTGCTTGTCCTGTAAGATTGCGTGGTATAGCTGTAATATGCTTTATATTGTAATATGCAAAAAAGTTTCATTTTACTATAGAGATATTCTGGAGCATCATCCATCTTAATTTGTACAGGTATCCCCATGATGACCATAACTTCTAATAAGTGTTTAATTACAGAATCAGCTTTTTCACAACACAAAGCAGTTGCCCATTGAAATCCTGAATAAATATCTATTGTATGGTACATATACTCTAATTTTCCAAACCACAAATTGAAACACATCCATTTGCCAAACTTTGTTTTTGTTTAGTACCTCCTACGGGTAGTGGAGTTTGGTTATACAAAGAACAAGTAGGAAATTTCCTTGGCTTGTTGGCAAGCAATAGAAAAATCTTTCTTCAAGTCTTTGTTATTAACATGATGTTTCTTATGAAATTTTGAGGCTTTTAGCACATTTTCTACCAATGGTGATCGATTTTATCATTACCTTGTACTAGAGGGCATGGTAGGCCTATATGGAGTCTTATATGTGTTATATATAAGGGATGATTTCCATTCCTGATTATTTCTTGTAATTGAATAAATAATAAATTAATTCTGAATCATCTGAAATAAGTTTAGTGGTTTCAATATGTAAAACAATTCTTTCTGCATATTAAGAGGCAGTAACTACAGTAAGAGGTCTGGAAAATCTATTAACACCAGGAAAATAGCATATAGTTCTGATTTTTGAATTGAATCACAGGGTTTTTGAGCCACTTTACTTATTTTTCCTGACTTATAACCTGCCTTTCCTGATTTATTTGCATCATAGAATGTAGGGACTCCAGAAATTGGCATTCCCCTATACAATGTGAGAAAGGACCCCATTGGTTCTCCTCATAAACTGAAGTCTCTTGCTGTTTGGGATTTTTAATGCTAATCTCTCCCAAAGGATTACTGCAAGCTCTTTGCCAATGTTCATTTTCTGTCCATAATGTGACTATTTCAGCATTAGTAAAAGGTATCACAATTTCTGCTGAACTTATTCCTGCTATCTCCTGAAATACATTTCTTCCCTAGTTGGTGTTTTGCAGGTCTGTTGCTTTGACTAAGAAGTAGTTCAGCTGCTCTGTGGAGTGCTGTGCAGGTGGGTCCTCCTAGTAGTTAGTGGACCCTGCCGTACTGTCTCTGGATGTTGATTCCTTTCCCCGGTTCCCTTTTTTAATGTCCCATAGCAGTGTCAAGAGCTGACTCTGACAGCTCTTTCCACTTTGTTGGTATAGCTTTAACTGTAACCAAGAGAAAATGTGCACTCAAATGATCTTCAGATGCAACAGCCCCTCTTTATGGAGTCAGCTCTCTGTTACATTTTTTTTTTGTCTAGCAGTTACAGAAAACATGCTTTTTCCATCCAGTATCCATTCTCTACTCCTTCTTCAGTTGCAATAAAGCTGTTATAGTTGCAAAGCAGATGAACCAGGCTAGCATGATGTCTTTCCCAGCTTCTCTTGAAGGTTGTGAAGTTCACAAGGTTACATTCCAGCTAATGTAGAAACACGGATATAAGTAACCACAGCAGTTACAGAAACCATCTTAAAACATAAGGTTTTTTGCTCATTTTTATTGTGTTAAGACTTACATTTACTGATTTATTTTTATGTTTGCATGTATTTGCCCATAGAAGTCTATGTGTACCACATGCGTGAAGGTGCCTGTGGGAGGCCAAATCATGTTGGATCCCTTAGACCTGTTGTGAGCCACATTTTGTAGGTACTGGGTAGTGAATCAGGGTATTCTGTAAGGAGTAAGCACACTTAACTGCTGAGCAGTCTTTCTAGGTCCTTGCTTTCATTCCCAGTAGATTGGAAAGTTCAAATTGGTATGGTACTTATTTTTTCAAAAATTTCTGTGAAACTATAATACAATCTTTCCCTTTAGAAATTGAAATAAAAATGCAGAATTTACACAGAATCCAAGTGAGCTATATTAGCTGAATCAATTTTGAAGAAATGAGCAAAGCTTGAAGAGGGACACTAAACACACACACACAAAATCATCGTAAAGCAAGTCATCACTGAAACAAGGATTACAAAGCAAAACAATGGAAAAGAATAAAGCTAAGGAGTGACTGGTGTGCAGTCATCTGACTCATGACAATGTGTAACTACATTTCAGTGAGCCAAGGGTGTCTTCTCGTAGATTCTGTGGCCCCAGTAATTATCCATGTGTGTCCCATATCACAGCCAACAACAGAAAAAGTACTTGTGAAATCTAAAGTAAGAAAATACTTTGTATAAAGTGTAAAGAGTAAGCTTAAATGCTGATGTTAGTCTGGTGCCTGTTTTAATTATTTACTCTTTACTCTGACATCGTTAGATCATGTAATATAATTGTTTTTTAAGGACAGAAAAAATACACCATGGAGCAGATCCAGGGAGACTAGGGCACCAGTTGTTCCGGCAGGACCAGGTACAACAGGCCCTGAATCCGAGCCTGTGTTCCAGTGCCTGGGGATTGCTTGGGAACTGCATGGAGCTTCCAATCCCGGTGGGAGCCAGGCACCCCAGATTCCAGGTCTTCTCCCCCACCAGCGAAACCAGGAAACCAGCAGATCCAGCGAAGGGACCAGGGGATCAGGTGGGAGGCTAAGCACCCCAGATTCCTGGTCTTTTTCTCCACCCATGGGACCAGAACGAGGACAAGGAATAGAAGAACTACAAGATTATTGGACTTGCTAGCACCCACCAAAAGGGAACTCTGGTCCCCTAACCACCAGACTAGTAAGGGGCTCTTTCTGCACCCACTAGAAGAAGAGATGGGAAAGAGACAATACAAAAACACACTCAGCAACAGAAAAACAAATATGGCACTGCCAGATTCTAGAGACTCCACACCAGCAAGACCCCAACATTCCAATGCAAATGAAGCAGAAGAGAATGACATTAAAACCACCTTCATGAAAATGATAGATGCCCTAAAAGAGGATATAGGAAAATCCCTCAAAGAAATGGAAGACAAAAACAAAGCAAAAAATGCAAGAAATGGAAGAAAAAACAAACCAAAAAAGGCAGTAAATGGAAGAAAAAACAAACCAAGAAATAAAAGAACTGGAAGAAAAAGCAAACCAAAAAGTGCAAGAAATGGAAGAAAAAGTAAACCAAAAAATGCAAGTAATGGAAGAAAAAGTAAACCAAAAAATGCAAGTAATGGAAGAAAGAACAAACCAAATAATTCATAAAATGCAACAAATGGACGAAAAGATAAACCAAAAATTGCAAGAAACAATGTAAACAGTGCAAGGGTTGTAAACTGAAATAGAGACAATGAAAAAGCACAATCTGAAGAAAGGCTGGAAAAAGAAAATCTGGGCAAATGGTCAGGTATTACCAATACAAGCATTACCAACAGAATACAAGAGATGGAAGAGAGAATCTCAGGTGTTGAAGATACATTAGGAGAAATGGATTCATCAACCAAATTAAATCTTAAGTCCAACAAATCCTTAACACAAAACATCCAGGAAATATGGGACACCATGAAAAGACCAAACCTAAGAATAATAGGTATAGAAGAAGGTGAACAAAACAACCTCAAAGGGGCAGAAAACATATTCAACAAAATCATAGAAGAAAACTTTCCCAACCTTAAGAAAGACATGCCAATGAAGGTACAAGAAGCTTACAGAACACCAAATAGAGTGGACCACAAAAAAAGTCCCCTCGCCACACAATAATCAAGATCCCAAATATACAGAATAAAGAAAGAATATTAAGAGCAGCTAAGGAAAAAGGCCAAGTAACATATAAAGGCAAACCTATCAGAATTACACCTGACTTCTCCATGGAAACTCTGAAAGCCAGAAGGTCCTGGATGGATATTCTACCAACAATAAGAGACCATGGATGCCAGCCCAGACTAGTATACCCGGCAAAGCTCTCAATCACTATAGATGGAGAAAACAAGATATTCCATGACAAAACTAGATTCAAGCAATATGTATCCATTAACCCAGCCCTACAGAAAGCTTTGGAAGGAAAACACCAACACAAGGAAGTTAACTGCAACCAGAAAAACATAGGCATTAGAGAATCCCTCTCTACCAACAGCCAAAAGAACAAAGGGGTGAAATTCCACACTTAATTCCACCAACAACAACCATTACAAATCAAAAAAGAATGAGCAATCAATGGTCATTAATATCCCTCAACATTAATAGCCTTAACTCACCCATAAAAAGACACAGGCTAGCAGAATGCATTTGAAGACAGAACCCATCCTTCTGCTGCATACAAGAAACACACCTCACCCTCAAAGACAGACATTACCTGAGAGTTAAAGGTTAGAAAAAAGTTTTCCAATCAAATGAACCCAAGAAACAAGCCAGCGTAGCAATCCTAATATCTAACAAATTAGACTTTAAAATAAAATCAATCAAAAGAGATGAAGGAGGTCATTACATACTCATCACAGGCAAAATCCACCAAGATGAAGTGTCTATTCTGAACATCTATGCCCCAAATACAAAGGCATCCATGTTCCTAAAAGAAACATTACTAAAACTTAAATCACATATAAAGCCACACACACTTGTAGTGGGAGATTTCAACACACCACTCTCACCACTAGACAGGAATACCAGACAGAAACTCAACAAAGAAGCAAAGGGTCTAATTGAAGTACTGACCCAACTGGGATTAACAGACATCTATAGAACATTTCATCCACATAAAAAAGAATATACTTTCTTCTCACCACCACATGGAACCTTCTCAAAAATCGACCACATACTTGGCAACATATCAAACCTCAGCAGCTTCAAAAATATTGGAATAACTCCATGCATCTTATCAGAACACCATGGTTTAAAATTAGAATTCAACAACACAAATTGCAGAAAACATACAAACTCATGGAAATTGAATAATGCACAACTGCACCATTCCTGGGTCAAAGAAGAAATAAAAAAAGAAATTAAAGACTTCCTCGAATTCAATGAGAATGAAGACACAACATACCCAAACCTATGGGACACTTTGAAAGCAGTACTACTAGGGAAGTTCATACAACTAAGTGCCCACATGAAGAAACTGGAAAATAGTTATACTAGAGAATTAACAGCACAGCTAAAAGCTCTAGAACACAAAGAAGCAAACTCCCCCAGGAGGAGTAGATGCCAGGAAATAATCAAATTGAGGGCTGAAATCAATAAAGTAGAAACTAGGAAAACAACGCAAAGAATCAATGCAATGAAGAGTTGGTTCTTTGAGAAAATCAACAAGATAGACAAACCTTTGTCCAAACTTACCAAACAGCAGAGAGTGAACATGCAAATTAACAAAATCAGAAATGAAAAGGGGGACATAACATCGGACTCTGAGAAAATTCAGACAATCATCAGGTCATACTTTGAAAAACTGTACTCCACAAAATTCAAAAATTTAAAGGAAATGGACGACTTCCTGGATAGCTATCACTTGCCAAAATTGAATCAAGAACAGATAAGCAATTTAAATAGACCTATAACCCCTATGGAAAGCCCAGGTCCAGATGGCCTCAGTGCAGAATTCTATCAGAAATTCAAAGAACAGCTTATACCAATTCTTCTCAAAGTATATAGAAGCAGAAGGGTCTTTGCCAAACTCTTTCTACGAGGCTTCGTAGATACCTAAGCCACACAAACACACAACTAACAAAGAGAACTTCAGACCAATATCCCTCATGAACATTGATGCAAAAATACTCAATAAAATACTGGCAAATCGCATCCAAGAACACATCAAGACAATCATTCACCACGATCAAGTAGGTTTCATCCCATGGATGCAGGATGGTTCAACATATGAAAATCCATCAATGTAATCCACCATATAAACGAGCTGAAAAACAAAAATCACATGATCATCTCACTAGGTGCTGAAAAGCCTTTGACAAAATCCAACACCACATCATGATAAAGGTCTTGGAGAAATCTGGGATAATAGGAACATACTTAAACATAATAAAAGCTATTTTCGACAAAGAAGCTAAAAATATACAATGGAAAACAGAAAGCATCTTCAAAAAATGGTGCTGAAATAACTGGATGCTGGCATGTAGAAGAATGAAGATCGATCCATGTCTATTGCCATGCACAAAACTGAAGTCCAAATTGATCAAAGACCTCAACATAAATCCAGCCACACTGAACCTCTTAGAAGAGAAACTGGGTGTTACCCTTGAACAAATTGGTACAGGAGACAGCTTCCTGAACATAACACAGAAAGTGAGATCAACAATTAATAAATGGGACCTCCTAAAACTGAGAAGCTTCAGTAAGGCAAAGGACACAGTCAGCAAGACAAAAAGGCAGCCCCCAGAATGGGAAAAAATATTCACTAACCCCACATCTGACAGAGGGTTGATCTCCAAAATTTACAAAGAACTCAAGAAGCAAGTCTCCAAAACACCAAAGGATCCAATTAAAAAGTGGGCTGCAGAACTAAATAGAGAATTTTCAATAGAGGAGTCTAAAATGGCTGAGAGGCACTTGAGAGGCACATTAGAAAAATGCAAATCAAAACAACTCTGAGATACCATCTCCTCTCAGAATGGCTAAAATCAAAAACACCAAAGATGATTTATGCAGGAGAGGATGTGCTAAAAGGGGAACACTCCTCCATTGCTGGTGGGAGTGCCGACTTTTTTTAGCCACTTTGGAAATCAGTATGGAGATTCCTCAGAAAAATGGGAATAAACCTTCCACAAGACCCAGCAACTCCACTGTTAGGCATATATCCAAAAGATGCCCATTCATACAACAAGGATGTCTGTTCCATTATGTTCATAGCAGCATTATTTGTAATAGCCAGAACTTGGAAGCAACCTAGATGCCCCTCAACTGAAGAGTGGATAGAGAAAATGTAGTATATTTACACAATGGAGTACTATTCAGCAGAAAAAAAAAAACCAATGGAATCCTGAGATTTGCAGGCAAATTGATGACACTAGAAGAAACCATCCTGAGTGAGGTAACCCAGTCACAAAAAGAGAAACATGGCATGTACTCTCTCATATATGGAATTTAGACATAGATCTGGGGAGTGCCAGCCTACAATCCCATGCCCAGAGAGTCTGGGAAACAGAATCTTCATTCAGTGGCTGATGGAAGCAGAGGCAGACTCCCATGGTTAAGCACTGAGCTGAACTCAAGAAAGCCAGTAACAGAGAGGGAGGACTGATGACCAAAGGGATTAAGACTGAGCTGGTTTAACCCCCAGAAACAGCTGACCTGACAAGGGTTAACTCTTGAGTCCCAGGCTTATGCCTGGGAATCCAACATGGAACTGATCAAGACCCCCCCCTGAATGTGGGTGTCAGTGAGGAGGCCTAAGTAATCTATTGAGCTTTGGGCAGTAGATCAGTATTTATCAGGGGTATACAAATGGACTTTGGACTCCCATCCAACATTGTGAGATGCACTCTCACCCTGAACTCTTGGGGGAGGGTCTAGGCCCTGCCTTGGATGAAATGACAGTCTATGGACACCCCCAAGGAGGGTCTCATCCTCCCTGGGGAAATGAGGGGATATTGTGGAGGGGGTGTTTGGGGGGAGGGCATGAGAGGAGGGGAAGGAAACGGAGAGGGACCTGGAACTGACTTGTGAAGCAACCTTGTTTCTAATTTAAATTTAAAAGTAAATAATAAAAAAGAAAAAGAAAGAATCAAAGAGAAAAAATCCACCATGATTTTATTGTAATTTTATTTATTTCATATATGTTTGTGCCTATGCTATAGTTGGCATGAGGTAGTCAGAGGTCCACTTGTGGGACTGGGTTCTTTCCTTCCACCATGTATGTCCTGGGAATTGAACTTAGGGCATCAGGCTTGGCAGTAGTTGCTGTTACACACTGAGTTGTATCAGCAGACCCATCCTGATTTTAATAATTGAGCTGTATCTATTGCCCTGTTGACTAATGGGCATGCTCTTTAAATGCCTATGGACTCTAAGTGTGCTCTTTAACTTTAGTATAATATGGACTATGTTATTCTTAGTCTTGGTTTTGAAGTAGGGCCTTGTGTATCAGAATGGCCTTGCTATGTAGCCTAGGATGACCTTGGACATCTAAACCCCCTCTCTATACCTTTCCGAGTTCTGGGCTCACAGGTGGACATCACTATTCCTGGTTTATGCAGTGCTGGACATCAAGGCCGGGGCTTCAGGCACACAAAGTAATCCTTCTATTGAGTTACAGTCCCTCTAATACAGATTTTGATACCAGAAGTAGATGCTAAGGTTGGACAGTGGGAGTTCCCAGTCACCCACAATATACTTTTGCCTATTTTGTGTGTTTATGCCACTGTACTCTCGAGCTTTCTGTCACCTGTGGCCAAATCCATGATGACACAGTAGCTATGATCCTGGATCTGTCATTGACGATGGCATTGGCCTTGTTCCACATGGTAAAGTCCAGCTTCTCTCTACCGTGTGACGAAGCCCTTTAGCATATTTATACTCCTCAGAGAGTCTTCCTATGAGAACTGTGGCCCAGAGAGGAGCAATTCTTCTCTTGTCCACAACCTGCGGCATAACTGCCCATTTTCCGTCTGACCCAGAAACTGCCTGGTGTCCCGATCATTCTCTCAGATGCTGTTCTCTATCCACAGGGGTGTGGCCTCACCTGATGTGGCTGCTGAGGAATGCATTTGGGTCACATTTCAGTCTCAGTTCAGTTCAGTGCCCTCACCTGAAAAGGAGGGGAAACTCTAAAATAAACATGAACCACAAATGATTTTACAATGTACACTTATGCATTTGTTTTGGAAACTCTACCAAAGAGCTTCCCCAATTGCATTTTAGCTCCTCTTACCCATATATGCTCCTTAGTTAGCTACACAGTGACACATGACTATAAACAAAGAATACACATGCAGATTCACGGACGATTTCACATGCATGCACACAAATTTTTCTATGTATTGCCGTGTCAGCATGCACATCCTTGAGTACTCTGACACAGAAGCCCAAATATACATGATTTTAGAGCTAGAGGATAGGAAATCCAAGTTATGCAATAGGCATATTAGTTGAGGGACTCAGCAGGAAGATAACAAATAGTCACAACTATCATGGCACCTGACTGGGGCTCATAAGTCTGAGAAGATAGAGATGTTCTAGGATGGGATATCATCATTGTTTCCCTGGAGGAGCTGCTCTGGAAACACATAGGCAGAAGGATGGATGGATGGATGGATGGATGGATGGATGGATGGATGGATGGATGGATGGATGGATGGTTGGATGGATGGGTGGGTGGATGGGTGGGTGGATGGGTGGATGAACCATTATTTTCATTTGGATATATCTTGCTTTATTCATTTTCAATTTCGCTGCAATTGCTCCTCCCCATTTCTGGCATTTGAGTGTGGCAAGTACTTGCTTATACTAACCACAACCTAACCCTGCTGTCAGTTAATAATGACACAGATTCAGGGCTTTTCATCTTTTTAACAGACAAGTCTTTACAGTCTGTTTAATCATTTTGGCAGTTCTTTTAAAATAAACTACACTCCCTGTCCCCATGGATTTAAGAGCAGTTCATTGCAAGCCCTTGCTCATTGCTCATTCATTCAGCTTATGGAATAAAGGCAATAGATGTTTCTTGAGCGGGGCAGATTGCATGAGGCCACGCAAGGTGGAAAATGGGGAAAGAATTTGCCAAAAAAGGTATGGGCCACAGTGTGGAGCTGTTGTAAACACAGTTGCCAGTTGGTAGAAGTGACATCTGCACTTGTCCTGCGTTTCAAAGGTGAAAGAGCAGTTAGTAGGTTCTGCTTCCGATCCTGCAGTCCTGCTCACCCAACTTTGAAGAGGCAGCCTGTGTTCTTTATCTCTACACATCTCAGCCCAGAGGCACTTTTTGCATCTACTGGCAAATGCATATTTCTCTCTGTCTGTATCAATTGCCCCAACTTCACTTTCGTATGAACAGTGATTCATTTAGGAGATGTTTACATGCATTGTGTCCCTCCTTGCCTTTTAGTGATATATCACGGAAATCAACTTGCATCCCACTTAACTAATTTAATGTTTCTCATGGTTGTATAGTATCTGTAATGTGAATGTCCTATAATTTTATAGTTTGCAATTAATTAACATTTGGAGATGATAACAATTATTTTTATTACTGATGAAATCACCCTGAATAATTTTATATATTTCACATATGTGGGATGGGATTCCTGGTATAAGACATGGATTCATTGACAATTCAACAGAGATTGGCTGATTGTATAGACCAGTACATCCCCACAGATACACAAGAATAGCTATTCCTCTGTGTTCTCATGTCAAGATGTGCTAAAACTCTATGTCTGAGTTGGTTTTCTGTTACTGTGATAGAGCACTGACCAAAATGAATTTGGGTAAGAAAGGGCTTATTTAATCTTACACTCTTACAGACCATCTTCCAAGGAAACCAGGGCAGTAGCTCATGATGGTAACCCAGAGGCATCAATAGAAGCAGATGGATCCCATGAAGGAACACTAACTGGTTTGTTTGTTCTGGCTTGTCTAGGGATGCCCACGGTGGGCTGGGACCCATTGCACTAATTAGCATTAAGAAATTTCCCATGTATCTACACTTAAGAGCAGGCCCCCATCCCCAGCAGTAAATGCCCAAAGAAAATTAACTCAATGATATTTTTTGGAATTTTTAACCTTACAGATTTTTTGTTTACATATTATGATCTCTGATCTTGGTTTTAAGGGTTTTCTGTGTATGAGAATGTGTGTCTCAGAATCTTCATGTGTTTTATATGCTTTTGGCTGTTTTTTTCTGCTTGTTTTGTCCTATTCTGGTTTGTTTTTATTTTACTTTATCTTTTATTATTAGATGCCTATTTGTGAGAGAGAAAAAGAGAGAGTACAGAGAGGAGAGGGGAAGAGAGGAAGATAGGGAAGGTATGGATATGGGTAGGTGGGAAAGAGGGGAGGATCTGGGAAGAGCCGGTGTAGGGAAAACTGTAATCAGAATATACTGTATGAAAAAAACTATTTTCAATGAATAAAAAGGACAGAGAAAGATTCGTTAATATACCAAAAAGTTCGTAAATGAGTAACTGAGTTTCTTAATATTATGAATCTGGTCAACTTTAAAACATTTAAATTATTTTCTAGGTGGCAGATTTGCTGAAAATTTAAACATGGGAAATAAAAGTGTTTTAGATATCCCTATGAGAAGGCTGATTAGTCCTCAACTGGCAGTCAAAACACAGAAATGCTTCCCTTATTCATTGCAGTTCTACCAGAACCTTAAATAAAAATTATTTTGTAAAGGGAAAAAGAAAGAGAAGGAGAAGAGGAGGAGGAGGTGGAGGAGAAAGAGTAGGAGGAGAAGGAGGAGGAGGAGAAAGAGGAGGAAGAGGAGGAGGAGGAGGAGGAGGAGAAAGAGGAGGAGGAAGAGGAAGAGGAGGAGGAGGAGGAAGACGAGGAGGAAGACGAGGAGGAAGAGGAGGAGGAGGAAGAGGAGGAGGATGCGGCAAATGCCGACCAGATATGTCTGCAGATCATGATGGAGCTTTCCCTGAGTTGAAATTCCCTCTTGCCAGGGATGTCTAGATCTTTGTCAAGCTGACAAAAAGTAGCCAGCACACTGACAAGCTGATGGGGAGAAAAGCAAATAACTTTTGTGTAATTCAGGTATCATAAGGATGGGTCTCCTTACATTACTAGTTTTGTTTGTTTGCTTGCTTGCTTTGAGATAGAGCCTTACGATTTATCCAGATTGTCCAGGAACTCATTATGTAGCCCAGGCTTAGCCTTCGATGATACACCTCATTGGGCTTTGAAAGTACTGGGATGACAGGCATAGTTAGGCCAGGTTTGCCACTTTCAGGTTATTTTTAATTCCATATAAAAAAAGAGGTAAATCAAACCTGATGTTTTCTTCCCAAATGACCCCCAATTGTTTCAGCACCAGTTACTAAGTAGCCTATCAATTACTCGTAGCTTTAAAATAAAATCAACATGGCCTTTGTGGTCTTCTAAGATCCACAAGCTGTTTTATTGTCACACCACTCTCCTAGTAGCTTCATACACTTTTTAATATAGTGAAGTGTTTCTTACCAATGTTTTTCTTTTCCTTAAGATTTCCTAGTTTACCTAGCTGATAGTTTTTATCATATTGTCGGGTTCAAAAACTTACTTTTCTTTTTTGAAAAATCAGGCAATGTTAACTTTATAGATTAGTTTAGGGAAGGTCTGCTGGTGTTTGGGAAGGCTAGCTCCCCACTAAGAGCATAGTCCTATTCAGCTGTGCTTAAGTGCCTTTCCCAATGGCAGCTGGAAGTCTCACCTTTATAAGCCTCCTGTTTCTTGGTACTTTTGTTTTTGCTTATTATAATCTTAGGATCTTCTATAATTTCTTCTAATGAGTGTGTGTGTGTGTGCACATCTGCCAAACTGTGTGTGTGTGAGAGACAGAGACAGAGAGACAGAAAGACAGAGAGAGACAGAGACAGAGACAGAGAGAGAGAGAGAGAGAGAGAGAGAGAGAGAGAGAGAGAGAGACTATGTGTTCCACTAGTTAATTTTAGTCATCAGGCACATACTCAGATTGCTTCTGCTTTCTCTCAGGCTCTTCCATGTCATGGTATCTCAGTATAGTACTATTATCATTTGAGCTCAGGGAAGTCTATGCTGCTAGGAAACCAAGGAAGAAGCTTCACTTGTGTGTTGTAGGATGTAGGACAACATCCCTGTCCTCTATTTACAGCATTTCAGTAGAAAACATGTATATCTGGGAAGAGATGAGGTAGGGGCGGGGTTAGTGACTCCTCCCCAAAAGCTTGCAGATTTTTTACAGCATTTCCCATCTAGCTACACATTCGTCAGCAAAGTTAGCATGTTTCTAATCTAATCCCTCATAGCCTAACATCCTCTGAGTTACTTAGGGGAAACAATGTAGAACAAAGAAACACATGTGAGATTAGAGTAAAACATCTGTATTCTAACCTTAGCTTATTAGATTATTACCTAGATGTGCCAGTTGCCTGATCTCTATGAATGTTTGTGAGACAGTAATAAATATGCTGGCATCATGGGCAGAACTGGGTAACGGAGATCACACCCAAGGCAACCAGCCCAGAACCAGAACACAGGCATTTTAAACTCTTGGCAAAAATGCAAATGGTCAGAACAGAATAGCTTTTCCAAAGAACTAGATTTAAACAGTCTATTTTATTAAAATACAAGGGCTTGAGAGGTAGTTCAGCAGTTAAGAGCACTGGCCACTCTTCCAGAGGACCTGGGTTTGATTCCCAGCACCACAGGACACAGGCATCCATAATTCTAATGACTGGGGGTCTGATGCTCTCTTCTGGTCTCCACAGACACTGCATGCAGTGATGTGTGGAAACCATACAAGTGCTTTAAAACATTAAAAGAATAATATTCTGTGGTGATACACAGACAATATGTAAAATTTAGATTTTATTATCCAGAAATAATTTTTATCTGTACATAGATGTGTGCTTTTGTTTTTGCCTATGGCTGCTCTTGAGCTGTTATCAGAGTTGAGTAGTTTGTAGCAGAGGATTGACTTTCAGCCCTAAAATATTCATTGTATCTCCCTTCATTGAGGATACTTGGTAGTCTTGCTTCTATGTTATGTTAGTACTCATATTAGCTTTTAGCCTTTGTCAGGGGCTGCATCTCTAAAAAGACAACTTGAATTATCTTGTTGATAAAACAGAATGTTTATTGATTACTCCTTGTTTGTTTTTAATGAGGAGTACTAAGAGAGGGATCCAGCTTGGAAAGGCACTGATAAATTCTTAAAAAACTGAACTGACTTACCGATCTCTCAGTTGGGAGACACAAATAACTTCAGTTTTTCTTAAAATTAAAAAAATAATTTTATATGATATGTTTTGATGATATTTTCCCTCCTCTGGCTCCTCCCAGATACTCCCCAACTCCCTACTCACCCAACTTCTTGTTCTCTTTCTCACACACACAAACAAAAAAGAAAAAGGCAAAACATGAAAATTAAAACAAGCAAAAACATAATAATAAGATACCCCAAAGCCAAGAAGAAACAAAACACACACACACACACACACAAACACACACACACACACACACACACACACACAAACCCTTACAGAGTTTGTTTTGTGTAGGCCAACTACTTCTGGGCATTGGGCCTGCTCTGGACCTGGTTAATACTTGGATGGGAAAAACATTGTTTTTATACATTGTGTAGAATATAACTTAAATTCATGTTTTAGTGACCAAATTTGATATTTGACTAATGCATTTTATAAAGTTTTTTTCTTTCTGATCTCTAACATATCACAGAACAAAGTACTAGATCTAGGAAGAAAACTAAATAGATATGGGGAAGCAATATCTAATATTCAGCTGAGTGCAGAGATGGGAAAACAAACAGGTCTTTTGAATAAACTGTGACAATAGGTAAATGCATCATGACAAAATATTTTTAAGAGATATACGTGCTGTCAGGATGCTGAGCAGAAAAAAGTATCACTAGCAAAGCTGAGGAAACCTTCATGGAAAGTGTCACTTCACCTACTCTTAGAATATCATCAGATCTTCCAACCATAAAAAGATCATGAAGTCATTCATGACACTGAGAAAAATGTGTGAAGAGACCAAGAGGTGCAAAATCTTGAGGAGGTTGTAATAGGGAATTTGTTCTAAGAACCTAGAGGTCAGTAAGGTGTGAAAGGGTATAGGAGATGAGGCTGTAAAAGTATGTAGACACAGATATCAGAATTACAGGAATGGTACACTATTGAAGTTGGGCTGCTGTTTATCATTGTTGGTGGTGAGGAAACATGGAGGGCTTTATATACATTACTAAAATAAACAGACATTTACTTTAAAATACTCTCATAGCAGTATGAACAGTGTCTTTGAAGTACAAGATAAGGAATGCAAGAAAATATAAAGTTACTATCACATTAGAGTTGAATGACAATGTAGTGATTTGATTAAGAATGTTCTCTATAGGTTCATATATTTGAATACTTAGTCACTAGGGAGTGGTACAATTTGAAAGGATTAGGAGGTGTGGCCTTGATGGAGGAACTGTGTCCCTGATGAGTGGGCAAGCCCAGTGACTCTCTGTCTCTGCCTGTGGATCAGGATGTAGATCTCACCTGCTTCTGTAGTACCATGCCTGTCAAGCCTGCTGCCAGGCTGCGATGATAATGGACTAAATCTCTGTCACTGTAGGCAAGTCTCCAATTAAATGCTTTCTTTATAAGGCTTGCCTTGTTCATGTTGTCTTTTCATAGCAAAGAGCAGTGACATTTTCATGCATGTATATCATTGTGTTTTTGTTCTTTTAAAAAAATACTTATGGGCCTAACTTCTGGTGGCCTGAGCAGAAACACCGGACACCTGAGGATTTCTCACAGCGGATCCCAGCCCAATGGGATTTACCCTGCCTAGAGACTGCCAGCTTCCAAGTCCCAATCTCCACCCACATGACAGATGAGGTGAGGCAAGCCTAACTTCCTGTGACCTGAGCAGAAACACCAGAGAACTGAGGACTGTGCACAGCAGATCCGGATCCCAACCCAACAGGATTCAGCCCACCCAGAGACTGCGAGCTTCCAAGTCCCAGTCTCCACCCACAGGACAGGTGAGGCGAAGGTCCAGCCTACCCAGAGTTTGCTAAGGTCCCAATACTAGGACAGCCTCCATCCACACAGGAGGAAAGCCTGCTCCCACCCAATGGAAAGGAACCGTGGTCACACACCCACCAAAGGAGGAAGAGACTCCTTCTGCACCCACAAGAAGAAATGATGGGAAGGAGACAATACAAAAACACACCAACCAACAGAAAAATCAATATGACACCGCCAGAAACTAGAGAATCTACACCCGCAAGACCTGAACAGTCCATTGCAGAAGAAGCAGATGAGAAAGACCTTAAAAACAACTTCATGAAAATGATAGAGGCCCTTAAAGAAGATATGAGAAAATCCCTTAAAGACATGGAAGAAAAAACAAACCAAAAAATATGAGAAATGGAGGGGAAAACAATCCAAAAAATGCAAGAATTGCAAGAAATGGAAGAAAACACAAAGAAAAAAACTTCAAAAATGCAAGAAAGAGAGGAAAAGACAAAGCAAAAATTACAAGAAACAATTCAAACAGTGCAAGGGTTGAAAGCTGAATTAGAGACAATTAAAAAAAAACAGTCTGAAGGAATGCTGGAAATAGAAAATCTGGGCAAACAGTCAAGTACTACAAATACAAGCATAACCAACAGAATACAAGAGATGGAAGAGAGACTCTCAGGTGTTGAAGATACACTAGAGGAAATAGATTCATCGACCAAAGAAAATCTTAAGTCCAACAAATCCCTAACACAAAATATCCAGGAAATATGGGACATTGTGAAAAGACCAAACCTAAGAATAATAGGTATAGAAGAAGGTGAACAAAACAACCTCAAAGGGGCAGAAAACATATTCAACAAAATCATAGAAGAAAACTTTCCCAACTTAAGGAAAGACATGCCAATGAAAGTACAAGAAGCTTACAGAACACCAAATAGAGTGGACCACAAAAAGAAATACCCTCACCACATAATAGTAAAAACCTTGAACATACAGAATAAAGAAAGAATACTAAGAGCATCAAAGGAAAAAGGCAAACTTATCATAATCATACCTGACTTCTCCATGGAAACTCTGAAAGCCAGAAGGTCCTGGACAGATATTCTACCGACACTAAGAGACCACGGATGTTAGCCCAGACTGCTATACCCAGCAAAGCTTTCAATCACTATAGATGGAGAAAACAAGATATTCCATGACAAACCCAGATTTAAACAATACGTATCCACTAACCCAGCCCTACATAAAGTTTTGGAAGGAAAACCCCAACCCAAGAGAGTTAACTGCAACCAGAAAAACATAGGCAATAGATAATCCCACTTACCAACAGACAAAAGAAAAGTGGTGGAAATCATAACTCCACCACCATCAACTAATCCAAAACAAACAAGAATGAGCAATCAATGGTCATCAATATCCCTCAATATTAATGGTCTTAACTCGCCCATAAAGAGACACAGGCTAGCAGAATGGATTCAAGAAACACACCTAAGCCTCAAAGACAGACATTACCTCAGAGTTAAGGGTTGGGAAAAGATTTTCCAATCAAATGGACACAAGAAACAAGTGGGGGTAGCAATCCTAATATCAAACAAATTAGTAACAAATTAAATTTTAATAAAATCAATCAAAAGAGATGAGGGAGGACACTTCATACTCATCACAGGAGAAATCCACCAAGATGAAGTTTCAATTTTGAAAATATATGCCCCAAATATAAAGTCACACACATTCATAAAAGAAAAATTACTAAAACTCAAATCACATATAAAGCCCCACACACTTATAGTGGGAGACTTCAACACCCCCACTCTCACCTCTACACAGGACTACCAGACAGAAACTTAACAAAGAAGCAAAGGAACTAATAGAAGTTGTGACACAATTGGGATTAACAGACATCTATAGAACATTCCACCCAAATAAAAAAGAATATACCTTCTTCTCAACGCCCCATGGAACCTTCTCAAAAATCGACCACATACTTGGCAACATAACAAACCTCAACACGTACAAAAAAATTGGAATAAATCCATGCACCTTATCAGACCACCATGCATTAAAATTAGAATTCAACAACAACACAAATTGCAGAAAACCTACAAATTCAAAAAAGTTGAATAATGCATAATTGCACCATTCCTGGGTCAATGAAGAAATAAAAAAAGAAATTAAAGACTTACTAGAATTCAATGAGAATGAGGACACAACATACCAAAACTTATGGGACACTTTGAAAGCAGTACTACGAGGGAAGTTCATACAACTAAGTGCCCACATGAAGAAACTGGACAATACTTACACTAGAGAATTAACAGCACAACTGAAAGCTCTAGAACACAAAGAAGCAAATTGACCCAGGTGGAGTAGATGCCAGAAAATAATTAAATTGAGGGCTGAAATCAATAAAGTAGAAACTAGGAAAACAACGCAAAGAATCAATGCAATGAAGAGTTGGTTCTTTGAGAAAATCAACAAGATAGACAAACCTTTACCCAAACTTACCAAATGACAGAATGTGAACATGTAAATTACCAAAATCAGAAACGAAAAGGGGGACATAACAACGGACACTCAGGAAATCCAGAGAATCATCAGGTCATACTTTGAAAACCTGTATTCCACACAATTTGAAAATCTAAAGGAAATGGACAATATTTTTGAATAGATATCACTTGTCAAAATTAAATCAAGAACAGATAAGCAATTTAAATAGACTTATAACACATAAGGAAATAGATGCAGTCATCAAAAGTCTCCAAACCAAAAAAGCCCAGGGCCAGATGGCCTCAGTGCAGAATTCTACCAGAAATTCAAAGAACAGCTTATACCAATTTTTCTCAAAGTATTCCACGCAATAGGAGCAGAAGGGTCTTTGCCAAACTCTTTCTACGAGGCTTCAATAACCTTAATACCCAAGCCACACAAACACGCAACTAACAAAGAGAACTTCAGACCCATATCCCTCATGAACATTGATGCAAAAACACTCAATAAAATACTGGCAAATCGGATCCAAGAACACATCAGAAAACTCATCCACCATGATCAAGTAGGCTTCATTCCAGGGATGCAAGGATGGTTCAACATACAAAAACCTATCAATATAATCCACCATATAAAGAAGCTGAGAAACAAAAATCACATGATCATCTCACTAGATGCTGAAAAAAACCTTTGACAAAATCCAACACCCCTTCATGATAAAGGTCTTGGAAAGATCTTGGATAACAGGAACTTACCTCAACATAATAAAAGCTATATACATCAAACCAACAACCAACATCAAACTGAATGGAAAGAAACTCAAGGTAATTCCTCTAAAATCAGAAACAAGACAAGACTGTCCACTCTTTCCATACCTCTTCAATATTGTACTTGAAGTTCTAGCTAGAGCAATACGACAACAAAAGGAGATCAAGGGGATAAAAATTGGAAAAGAAGATGTCAAATTTCACTATTTGCATATGATATAATAGTTTACATAAGTGACCCAAAAAGCTCTACTAGGGAACTCCTGCAGCTGATAAATACTCTCAGCAAAGTGGCAGGATACAAGATCAACTCAAGAAAATCAGTAGCTCTCCTATATACAGAAGATAAAAGGGCTGAGAAAGAAATCAGAGAAACATCTCTCTTTACAATAGCCACAAACAACATAAAATACCTTTGAGTAATGTTAATCAAAGAAGTGAAAGATCTGCATAGCAAGAACTTTGAGTTTTTAAAGAAAGAAATTAAAGAAGACACTAGAAGGTGGAAAGATCTCCCATGCTCTTGGATAGGTAGGATCAACATAGTAAAAATGGCAATCTTACCAAAAGCAATATAAGATTTAACAAAAACCCCATTAAAATCCCAGCACAATTCTTCACAGACCTTGAAAGAACAATAATCAACTTTATATGAAAAACAAAAGACCCAGGATAGCCTAAACAACCTTATTCAACAAAGCAACATCTAGAGGTATCACCATCCGTGACTTCAAGCTCTATTGTAGAGCTGTAGTCCTGAAAACAGCTTGGTATTGATGCAAAAATAGACAGGTAGACTAATGGAATAGAATTGAATAAAGTGATATTAACCCATATATGTATGAACATCTTATTTTTGACGAAGAAGCTAAAAATATACAATGTAAAACAGAAAGCATCTTCAACAAATGGTGCTGAAATAACTGGATGCTGGCATGTAGAAGAATGAAGATCGATGATCCATGTCTATCAACATGCACAAAACTTAAGTCCAAATGGATCAAAACCTTAACATAAATCCAGCCACACTGAACGTGATAGAAGAGAAAGTGGGAGGCACCCTTGAACGAATTGGTACAGGAGACTGATTTCCTGAACATAACTCTAGTAGCACAGACACTAAGATCGATAATTAATAAATGGGACCTCCTGAAACTGAGATGCTTCTGAAAGGCAAAGGACACAGTCAGCAAGACAAAAAGGCAGCCCACATTGTGAAAAGATATTCATTAACCCCACATCTGACAGACGGTTGATCTCCAAAATTTACAAAGAACTCAAGAAGCAAGTCTCCAAAACACCAAAGGATCCAATCAAAAAGTGGGGGACTGAACTAATTAGAGAATTCTCAGTAGAGGAGTCTAAAATGGCTGAGAGGCACTTGAGAAAGTGCTCAACATCCCTAGCCATTCGGGAAATGCAAATCAAAACAACTCTGAGATAGCATCTCACTCCTGTCAGAATGGCTAAAATAAAAACTCCAACGACAGTTTATGCTGGAGAGGGTGCGGAGAAAGGGGAACACTCCTACACTGCTGGTGGGAGTGCCAACTTGTACAGCCACTTTGGAAATCAGTATGGAGATTCCTCAGAAAAATGGGAATTAGTCTACCACAAGATTCAGCAATTCCACTCTTAGGCATATATCCAAAAGATGCACATTCATACAACATGGATGTTTATTCCACCATGTTCATAGCAGCATTGTTTGTAATAGCCAGATCTGGGAAGCAACCTAGATGCCCCTCAACTGAAGAGTGGATAGAGAAAATGTGGTACATTTACACAATGGAGTACTATTCAGCAGAAAAAAACAATGGGATCTTGAAATTTGCAGGCAAATTGATGGCACTAGAAGAAACCATCCTGAGTGAGGTAACCCAATCACAAAAAGAGAAACATGTTATGTACTCATTCATTTATGGATTTTAGACATGAATCAGGGGAGTGCCAGCATACAATCCCACTGCCAGAGAGTCTAGGAAACAGAACCTTCATCCAGCAGCTGATGAAAGCAGAGGCAGATTCCCACAGACAAACACTGAACTGAACTCCTGGAATTCAGTGTCAGAAAGAGAACTAATGGGCAAAGGAGTTAAGACTGGGCTGATTTAATACACAGAAACTGGGAGCTCTTGGACCCCAAATTGATGGCTGTGTGGAAAGCATGGGACTGATCCAGACCCCCTGAATGTGGATGTCAGTGAGGAGGCCTAGGCAATCTATGGGACCATGGGTAGTACTTATCCCTGGTGTACAAATAGACTTTGAGTACCCATGCCACAATATGGGAGGCTCTCTCAGTCGAGACTCTTGGGGGAGGGCCTAGGCCCTGCCTGGATGAAAGGACAGTTACTGGAGATCCACCATGGAGGGCCTCACCCTCCCTGGGGATCAGAATGGAGATTGGGAGGGGGACTGGGGGACCTGGTAGGGAGGGCAGGGGAGGAGAAGTGGGAAAGGGAACTGGGATTGACATGTGAAACAAGATTGTTTCCAACCTAAATTTAAAAAAAAGAAAATGAAAAAATACTTACGTATTTATTTTATGTATATGAGTGTTCTATTTGCATGTATGCCTTCATGCCAGGTCGATGGTTGTGAGCCATCATGTGGTTGCTGAATATTGAATTCAGGACCTCTGGGAGAGCAGCTAGTGCTCTTAACTGCTGAGCCATCTCTCCAGCCCCAAATAGGACCATTTTGAACCTACTCTGGGGCATGCCTTCTAATCCTTTCAGATGACTGTCTTCCTGGCCTTGGGCAACTCCACTAATTAGCCGTACATGTATGCTGAGCATATGGGGGCTGATTTCTCTCAGGAGACCCTGAGATTCTCAGCACTTGCTGTCTGTGTCCTCTTTTCTCTAGGATACCACCCCGTGGTCGCTAGCAACCTCAGGTATCTGGGCCTCACCTATCTACCTGGCTTCCGTTTCTTCATTGTATGACCTGGGAACTCTCCAGGCAGTGGGCTGGATACTTCTGGGCTCCTACCATTTGTGTCTTGTCTCCCAGAGATTGATATATTTGGTCACCTAATTTTGAAAATCATTGTTTCTTACATTTTTCTGCTTTTCTAGTTATTTTAGGAAGTAAGGTAAATGAGGTCCTTCTTATTCTTCATGCCTTTCTCTAAATCCTTTGTTTCTTACATTTGAATAATACATCTGGAATTTATTTCAGTTGAGAGAAATATAGTTTTAATATTTTTATAGTGACCAGCTAGTTCCCCAACATCATTCTTTGAATTCTTCCTTCTTTAACCAGTTTGAGATGTCATCTTCATGATAAGCCAAAGCTTGATAGACATTTGAATCTGTTTCTGAACTATTATATTATGTATGTTTTCCATTTTTGTTGATTACCAAACCCTTTCACTTACTGAAGTTTCAAAATATAATCCACTATCTTATAGAAGACATTCTTTTCTATTTCTCTGTATTTTAGATTTTTTCTGAGTAGTATAACATATTTTTCTGAAAGATCTTTAATGTCATTTTCAAATCTTCTTTCAAATGTTATAGATCCTGTTGCCTTAAATGTAAGGAACTTACATAAATTTGAAAGTGGCAGGGGAAAAGAGCTGGGGAAATACAAGTTAAATGACTTGAATGTTTGTCATGAAGTAAGAGACAAAGACAGAATCTGGAAATAAGTAGAATGGAGGTAAGATAGACTAAGGGTACATGACCAGTGCGCGGGTGTATCAGCTCCCAGGTAGAGCTCACAAGAAAATGCAGACTTGACTGAGTGTCACAGGATTGAAGATGAGGGGTATTCAGTAAATATTTGCACTTCTCCTGAAAACATAAACAGACCACAAAGGAGAAGTAGTATTTATTATTGAAAGGCCATAACCCTCTGAAACAGATCACTCACTATCCAGTTTCTCAGGAGTTCACTGTTACATACACAGTGCTGAGCATGTTACCTGCCCAGAGTTGGCACTGAGTAAATACGTAAGAATGAATTGATTTCTGAATGGTTTCCTTGGACTTCTGCTTAGTGTAGCTATGGTGTGACTAGTCTTAAACTTAATAATGGCTTTACCAATTACCTGGAAATGCAGAGTCACTGGTGGATTTCTTCTGCTGTTCAAATGGTGAAGTAGCAAGCTGTTGTTTGGGAAAATACTTCATTCAGTCTTGGTCTTCCCACGCTGCTAACTAGGCTATTAGAGAACAAAGATAAAGGGATTGTTTAAGACAAAAATGATCTGATTTCTGTGGACAAGCCAGAGACATTTATCTTAGTAATGGAGATAAGAAAGGCATGCTGGCTACTTTCATGTCAACTTGACACAAGCTAGAGTTATCTGGAAGGGGAGAACCTCAACAGGGAAAATGCTTCCATAAGGTCCATCTGTACAGCATTTTCTTAATTAGTGATCAATGGGTAGGGCACAGCCCATGGTGGATGGAACCATCCCTGAGTTAAATAAGAAAACAGACTGAGCAAGCCAGGGGAAGCAAGCCAGTAAGCAGCACCCCTCCATGGCCTCTGAATCAGTTCCTGCCCACTTCCTGTCCTGTCTTCCTTAAAGGATGAACAGTAATGAGGGAGTGTAAGCCCCATAAACCCTTTCCTCCCTACATTGCTTTGGCCATGGTGTTTCATCACAGCAATAGTAACCTGATTAAGACAAAAGGGAAACAGTCCCCTTGCTGTTAGCCATCGGTGAACTGTACACTCCACCATCTCCACCATCTGAATCACTCAGGGATCTTGAATAAGTAGACCATTCTTAGTTCAGAGCAACTTTCCAACAAGCATCTCTTGAGTTACATAAACCATCCGTGGTTTAGAGCAGTCCCATGCCTTCATTCTGAAACACCTCCTTGTAGTTTCCGATGGAGAAAGTAACAGTTGTTTTTGTTCAGTGATAATGTGCTGTAAGTTGTGAAGGAAGTCTTTGTGCATAGACCACTTTTTAAAAAGAAAGGGAATCTAGAACATTTCAGAGTGCATTTACACCTCTTAGTTCTTGCACAGAGGAGAGCTTCACAGTCCATATAGATCCTCACAGAACCTTCTTCCTCCTTTAAAAACTTTATTTTATTAAGGGAAGCAAAGCTTGAAAGTTTTAGCACCCCCTTAGAGACTGTTTGGCCACTACATAGCCCATAAAAAGCAATATTTGGATGATTTAAGGGGAAATGAATCAGAACTGCAAAAGTTGCTTGTATAACACAAACCCCCATGCTTCCCAAGAAAAGAGAAGGGTCTGTTGAGTAAAACACATCTTCCATTAAACACACACACACACACACACACACACACACACTCACAAACATTAACTGTGCACATGGAGCTAGTAATACCTATTTGGGAATATTTTTAGTTAAGACACTTAGACTCCCAACCTTGTATGTATTTTTCTATGGATTAACAGGAGTTTAACAGTTTTCTTAATTCCCGCAGAAGAGATCATTTCCTTGAAGCAAACTTGGTTGAGTAAATTTTGAATTTCAGAGCAGGGTGGAAATGTAATCCCTATACCCTAGGGAATGTTTTCATGAGTTTTCAAAAGCTATTTTAGACTTCCCAGTTACCCTCCCCAAGAGTTGATAATGATGTAGTTTAGAGTGTTCTCAAAACTGGTTGACAATATTTTAAATGTCCTCCCATATATTTAACATGTATTTGTTACTATATTTAAACAAGGTTTTTCACTTAGACACTGCATTTCTTTTTCTTTCTTTCTTTCTTCTTCTTTTTTTTTTTTTGGTTTTTGGTTTTTCGCGACAGGGTTTCTCTGTGGCTTTGGAGGCTGTCCTGGAGCTAGCTCTTATAGACCAGGCTGGCCTTGAAATCACAGAAATCTGCCAGCCTCTGTCTCCCGAGTGCTGGGATTAAAGGCATGAGCCACCACCACCTGGCTGGTGTATGCATTCCTAAGGAGGCTAACACATGACTTCAACTTCCACTGGTTGCAGGAAATGGGAGTCAACAAGCCTGGCTTCTTTCCTGTGGTTATCTCCTTGACCAGCACATGTAAAATCCATCCAGGTCCCAGTGCTGTCATCTGCTGTGACTAATCCTATGACTGGTGGTGGACAGCATAGTTATGTTATAATTATTTTTAAAATAACAGAATCTATTTTTATGACAAAGCTTGCTTTATGATAAATATTAGAATATCTTAATTTAAATTACTCTGAATATTACATGCTTTAGCTTTTTTTAAAGCTAATTTCAAATACTTTTATGAAAACATGTGTAAACATGGTATTGCAGAAGAGTCCAGACTTCAGGCAAAGCTGTAGACTTATGTCTTAACTACTATTTACTTATTAGCTGTGCATAATCATGAAATTTTTTCTCCATTTCTTGAAGTTTCAATTTCTTTATCTGGAAAATGGAGATGGAGGTAATACTGTCACACATAGTTCTTGGTTACTTATGGCTAGTTTAGGCAGAATATGTTACAAATATCAAACAAGTCACAGAAACTCCCTGGGGAGCAGATTTAGAAACAACAGTGCCAGCAATAACATTAAACTGCACCACAGTCTGCTCCAGTGAAAACACCTTTGCTGCCAATGTGCGGTAACACCCCTGTCTCTGGTAGACGACGTGGCTCTAAATGATAATACTTGCCATGCATGTCAGAATCTCAGCCAGGGAGCCCTCCTGCCCATGGTCAGCTGTGGGTTGGTGCATTGCACATGGACCCCTGGGAAGCATCACCTTCAAAGCCAAGGATTCATATGAATCCATCTGGTTAGCAAAAGCTGCTTTGCTGATGTAACTAACAGCAAAGGAGCCTGGCGCAGTGAACTTGGCAGTTACAAGGTGGGAAATGCTCTGAGCTCAGAAAACATTTCCAGAAGTTATTATCCTTAAAGCCATAATTCTCATGCAAATGAGAATTTGCCAATACTTAGGCAAGCCCTTACTTAACTTCTCAAAGAAAAACAGGATAGATGAGGTTTATAAACAAAAACTTCCAGGGAAATGTAGGCAAACACGATTTACTTTTTCATTATATTTTATGAATATATATGAATACATATGATTGTAAAATATCTCGTATCATAAAAATTATGACGAACAGAAAGCTTATTGAGTAGAAATGGGTATTACTAAAAGCATCCTGGTTGACAACTACTCCACATTTCAGCTCATCAATCAGGTTGGGGGGCACGGAGAGTGCTGAGGGGAACTGCATGGGGGTTCAGAGTAAGGTGGAAGCCTCGCCCAAGGGAAGCACCCAGTTGTCTAAAGGGAGGACCCCAGTTTAGGCTCCTAGCAATAGCGGATAAGTAGCCTGAACTGGCCACCTCCTGTGACCAGCTTGGTGCCTGGCCCAATTGTCATCAGAGAGACACCATCCAGTAACTGAAGGAGGCAGATGCAGAGACGCACAGCGAAACATTAGGCAGAGTTCAGGAATCCTGAAGAAGAGGAGGAGGAAGAAGAGGAGGAGAAGGAGGGCGAGGACGAGGAGGAGGAGGAGGAGGAGGAAGAGGAGGAGGAGGAGGAGAAAGGAGTGTAGGAGCCAGATGGGTCAAGGACACCATGGGATGGCTCATAAAATCAACTAACAGGACCTCACAGAGGCTGAGCAGACAACCAGGGAGCCTGCACAGGACTTACCTAGGACTTCTGCATATGTTACAGTTGTATAGTTTGGTCCTCTTGGTCCTAAAAGAAACAGGGGCTGTCTCTGACTCTTTTGCTGGCTTTTGGCACTTTACTCCTCATACTGGGTCACCTTGCCCAGTCTTAATATAGGGGAGGTGGTTAGTCTTACTGCTACTAGATATAACATATTTTATTGATACTCATGAGAGACCTGTCCTTTCCAGAACAGAAATAGAAGAGGAGGGGGCTGGGGGCTGAGAGTAGGGGTGGAGTGGGGAGAGGGGTTGGGAGGGGAGGATGGAGGAAGGCTATGGCTGGGGTGTAAAATAAATAGATGAATTTAAAAACATTTCAGCTCATAGTTATGTAACCATCAATGAAGTTATAATATGTATTAATTTACATATGAGTACACACATAAGAACCACATATGTTTTTAGCCACTTTAAAAGTTTAAGGACCAACAAGATGACTCTGTGGATACAAGAGCTTCCATAGCAAGCTTGGCAACTGTCATTTGAGTCTGGAGCCTAAATAAAGTTGCAAGGTTAGAACCAACTTCACAAAAAGTTGCCCCCTGACCTCCACATGCATTCCTCCTGGGTCAGAAGCCTCATTTCCTGTACATTGGTACCCTAATCGCTATTTTTCCAGAATCCTTGTCCCCAAGGTAAAAAGCCACATCTCCTACCCTCTAGCACCCTCCTTCCAGTGTCTCAGCATTGTGTGGCACTTACTCCCCTGTTTAGAAGTCACAGCTACGCTTCCCTCTAGTACACTAACCCTACCATCTCAGGACCCACATAGAGCGCATTCTTGCCACCCACCCCTAAGTCAGAGGTCATGCCTCTGCTGCCCTCTGGTGCCCTAACTTCTGCAATCTCAAGACTGTTATGGTGTGTCTGCATTTTCCGCAGGTCACTCACATCATCTCAGCAGGTGCTTCGAAAGCCCACACTTCTGTTACCAGAAGCCACACATCCAACAGCCCTAGCAAGCCATCTTCTTTGCCACATCAGGAAGGGTGTCCTCTGGTGAAGTCAGAGTCCACACCTTCCACAGACAAACTGAGGCCACTCCTGTTATCTCACCTGGAAATTAATACCAAGTGGTCCCAAGACCAAAGTTCTAGCATCATTTAGCTGATCTCAAACCAGCGGAGCAAGCAAATACCAAAAATGCCCACTTGAGCAAGATGGGTCAGAAACTCATAATAATAACAATGGTCAGTGGAAGATGCACAATTCCCAGAATAAAAACACAGGCAATATGAAAAACTAATTCCAGATTTAGGCTTCATCTAGCTTCCTGTACATGGTTTGGGGTTTGAGTCCAAAGCAGGTAATTAGAAATTAAGTTTGTGTACCCCAGATGCACTCAATAGATTTTTGGTCCTATAACCTTTCTGAGATCTACTGCATATGACATTCTAAATGGTTACGCTTCCTGCAGTGAACCACGGCCATGCCTAACAGCAACCTTTGAAGTCTCCAAATGGATGATGGGCCCCCACAAGGATGATTCCACCTGAATTATGCTAATACCACTATGCTGACAAATACCACCCAAAGATCAGCTTTGAACTACAAACTGCCCAGGACAACTTCAAAGTGGCTAGCTAAGATGGTCCAGCCTTGGAGACTACTCCAGCCACGAATTCAGATAAGCCGTACACTTCCACATCACACTGAGACTAGACAACAGCTAGCTCTCCCCGTACTTGATCTGTATCTCAGTTGTTTTCAGGGTTTCCTAAAGATGCTGTCATCCCCAGACAACAGTAAGTAATTTTAAGAGCACAATGCCCACATTCCCAAGCAGTAGGGTGGTGGGTTTTGGTCACTCAGTGGACGTTTGTTATCGTTCAGGAGGTTAGTTTTAAATTGTTATTGGTCATGGTCAGGGAGGAAACCAAGGAAAGGAAATTTGATTCAGGAATCTCATTCTGAAAAAAAAATGTGGGACAAAGAAATTTTAGAATAAAGGGGGAGATTATTGAATATACTCTAAACCATAAAAGCAACTACTAGCCTCAAATATTTTACACTGGTATGTATTTTATGTTGATACAAATTTAAGGTTATTTTTATTATATGCATATATGTTTCTACTCTTGCTTATGATATTTTTGTATATGGATACAAATTTAAGGTTATTTTTGCTATACTGTATTATACATTTCTATTTCTTGTTTAAGGTATTGTACTTATGCAGCTCATTTAAAAATGTAATGTAAAGTTTTAGTTATTTAAAGCTATTTAGGATAATAAAGGAAGGCAGGTTAGTAGTTAATTGTCTATAGCAATCAAACTTATAGTCATGTTAGGTATGTTTTCAAAGTCAGAAAGACACATATTTTAAATAGGTAGATTGTCTTCAAACACTTCAGAGACCTACAGAATATGGCATTTAAAATGTTTTAATAACATAAAACTTTTCCTGACAGTAAGACATGTCTGCTCCTGGCAGCACCAATTTAACTTCAAAAAAGGATGGTAGGTATTGGAGAACCTCCATATGGAGTTTATTTTCTATGTGGCAAAAAACTGCCCCTTGCCTCAACTGCTGACAATTTGCTGCCCATATTGGACCAGCAGGACATAAAAGGAGGCCACTGCCAAACTTTACCAAGAAAAGGTAGGACAACCTTCAAAATCCCTGCTTCACAAAAGAGTCTGCAGCCCAAAGATGGGTGCACCAACGTTGCAGAGAAACCTTGGGTGACTGTCCAGGCAGCCAAATGTCTTTGTCCTTCCAATAGTTTTGGAAGTTGCTTGCTATCCTTCTTGGGTCTTTGATAGGGTTAAAGACTAGATAGATACAGTATTCCTTGCTACCAAATTCAGAAGAAGAAAGAAACCTCACAAAAGAAGTATAAAGTATATAAGGTTAAGAGATATAAAAGCTTAAGTTGTTTATCTAAGAAAAGGTTTTGAGGTCCAAAAAGATAGTTTTGGATAGGTAATATAAGTTAGGATAGAAAATAAATCAGGCGCAGAACTTTTGACTCACCAAAATAGGATAGATAATGAAATATTTTCTCTAAATTGGCCAAATACAGATAGACTGAACACTGTAAAAGTAATTCTTACCTGATAATTGTTCTTATTGTATATAGTTTTACTCAGAGTTAAACCCTTCCTCTTTTATTTAGACAGAAAGGGTAAATGGTATGGGATGTTTTGCTGTGATTCGTGTAATAAAAAGCTAAATGGCCAATAGCTATGCAGGAGAGAGGGGTGGGACTTCTGGCCAGAGAGAGAGAGAGCTGGGAAGAAGAAAGATGGGGTCGCTGGCCAGACAGGGAGGAAGCAGGTGGACAGTGTAGAGCAAAGGTAACCCAGCCATGTGAAAGAATGCAGACCAAAGGATATGGATTGCTCTAAGTTATAAAAACTAGTTAGGAACAAGCCTAAGCTAAGGCTGAGCATTCATAATTAATAATATGTCTCTCTGTGAGTTGTTACTTGGGAGTGGTGGCAAAAAAGAAAGTCTGTCTATAGACAGGGGAGCAAGAGCCCCTCAGAAATGCCCAGTTTTCCCACTGCTGGATACATATCCAAAGGAAATGAAAATATTTTATCGAAGTGATGCCTGACTTTGTTTACTGTAGCACCATCCCTATACTTGGTGCATAAAGTTGACAAAATGCACTATGTATATATGTATGCATGCATGTATATATGTATTCTATAAATAAAAAATGTGTGTACATAAATACATATGAGTATGGTATATATGGACTATTAATTCCATGCTAAAGCAGAATGGAATCCTGTCATTCGTGGTAACAGCTAGAACTGGAGGCCCTTAAGTGAAATAAGGTAAACACAGAATGGGAGATTTAACATGTTCTCTCACATATGAAAGCTAAAAAGTGAATCAGAAGACAGAGCAGTGGTTACTATAAGGTAGGAAGCAGGGAAGGCAAGAATGATGGGGGTGATTAGTTACAGAAACAGGCAATTGGTCTTTATTTGATAAATAACTAGGAATGAGGAATTGGAATGCTCCTAACAGAATCATAAATGTTTAAGGAAATAGAAGTGTTATTTGACTTGACTTGATCATTACACATGCATATGCATTGCATTTCCACACAATAAGTGCATGAATAAAACATGTAAACACACACAGTTGTTAACATGTGCCAGTTAAAGGGAACAATCAACGAAACGCATAGTTCTGTGACTGGCAATGCCAGAAAGTAGGCTTGTTTAAGGCTGGCTCCAGGCTTTGTTTATCATAATGCAGGTGACATTGTGACAAACAATATTTTTGTCACATTATGCTGAGGCAAGGGAATTCTGCCTTTATACCATACATTTCCTTAGGTTTTGTAGTTACAAACTACACCTTGATAACGAAGCTTCTCTATTGCTGAATTTTTGGGAACAAAACTCCTAGAACTTTATTCTCTTGTGGAAAAAGATGAGATTTGGGGGTTAGTAAACATGCCCTTAAGAAGATAATTACTGCGTGGCACTAGCTCTGTTGACAGTCTTGGCTTTGATCAGCAGTCTATGTGAGCAACAGCAGCGGCAGAGGTGACTCCATACTGGGAAATGGCAGGGTCTAGCTGTATATGTGGCCCCTTCACAGAAAAGGGAATTTCAAAAAAAAAAGCTGTGAGTGACCTTCTAAGGTCATAGTTCACTATGAGCAGAAGGGCAGAAGCACTTAGAGGCCATGGGAATTCTGATAGAAGCAGTCTGCTTTAAATACCCCGAGAAAGCACATGCATTCCAAAGCCAACAGCTCAGTCCAGCCAAGAACCTGCCTGCCAAGAGCTTCTTCGTGGGCTGAATATGATCCCTCAAGGTATAATTCTTCGCTTTACTTTTTTTTTTTTTGCTTTCTTCTCCTGAGAGACAAGTTGGTCATGAAGACTAATGAGCCCAAGGAATGAGGCTTGCCCTGAGTCGGTAAATTTGCTAGAAAACTTACTGCGCTATCCATTTTCCCCCAAGTCTGAAGAACAACAGTTAAATGCCTTTCCTGGCAGGCAGAGGGCACTGGAAGGAAGCAGCTGGTTTACCTGAGTATGACTAACTGAAATTCTTTCAATCTCAAGGTGCAGTTTGCCAGGGAATACTCGTTAGTGCCAATAGCAACACACCACCCCCAAAGTAGGCAAACAAGGAGAGGGGGTGCAGAAATTTAAGTCTATAAAGAGACCAAGCTGCGTGGAGCTGAGCTGGCCCTTAAGAAGGGCCAGGAGGAGGTCTCTCTCACCCAGGTAATGACTGTATGGGTCCCATAAGGAGATGGTTAAGTCAAGCTGAGATGACTGTGCTTCGGAGGGGGAAAATGTGTCAATCACACTTTGCCTTTGACACAAGGAAATTCCTTGAAACTGAGAATGGAGAGTGGAGGGGAGGGGGACTGCCTCCTCATGTGGGTGGCCAGGAAACCAGGGGCCAGAAAAGCATGAGAGAAGAGAGGGACAAAGAGACAGAGAGGTGGGGGGAAAACAGAAGATTGAATTCTAATCAAAGTGCTATGAGGCATTCACACCAGGCCTTGAGAGAATATTAACAAGATTGGGGGGGGACTTTAGCCCCAGGAATTATTAGTGAATATGGAATTATATTTGCACAAACACTACCAGATGCAAGAAGCTAAATGTCCTGCAGATGTGGAAGGGGCCAGTGTGTGCTCCAAATAGGCGGCAGCTTTATTTGTTTTACCCGTCTTCCAGAGCCCGGGCAGCACGTTTCCAAGGGGTTACATTTCTTGAATGACCACCACACCATGAACCCCAGTTTCCCAAACTCTGCCTTCATCAGCCTCTGTGGTGCCTCAGCCCAGGCCATGTGGTGTAGCCCTGAGGCAGGTCTGACTAGCTCACCAACTTACTCTCCTGTCTCCTTTATAGAGGGGGAGAGGAGGGATGGTCTGACATTCCCAGAGGGGATTCACTGAAAGATGAAAGACATCAGAGCTCAGTACATCACAACTACTCCAGAGAGGAGCTGGGAATCCAGACAGAGCCTCAGACAAAGGAGACAAGGAGGTTCCTTTCCCTATGACACATCCTACCTTCCTGTCAGTTTCATTTAGATCCATCACTGCTGGAAGGGACATACTTCATTTCTAACTTTGGACAAGATACTAGTTTCAGAGAAGACACAAGCCCGCAGATCCCTCCGGTAGTTACTTTGAGCAACAGTTATGAGGATATTGGAATATTGTGAGGTGAGATGGCCTAGTGGGTAAAGATGCTTCCCACCAAGCCTGAGTTTGGTTCTTGAGGCCTACACAATAGAAAGAGAGAGCTACAAGTTGTCTTCTGTCCTCCGCATATACACCAAGGCATATGTGTGTACTCTCACACAAACAAGCGAAACACAATAACAATTTTAAAGATGTGGCTATATGAGAAAAGTTTCAGAACACTGATAAGACATGTAGAAGCAGAAAACCGTAAAGCTAGCCTCATGAATTCTCACAGGGCCTCTATCAGTGTTGGTTATATCGCTACATGGTTAAAAGTTTTTATACAGTTCATCAGGTTAAAGTGCTTAATGTCAATTACTTTGAATTCCCCTGTCACATTTTCCCCCAGATAGGGTGGTATGCACTTGGGTTGCAGTCACGTTTAGCTTGAGCAGAGTGGAACGCATTATATGGGTCACATATTTATATGAATGGTTCTCAGAAACTCTCTAACTGGCTGCTCACCCAGTGATCTGGGCAACCAAAGTATATCATCCTGAAACATAAATGCGACCTACAATACCCAGCTCTGAAATTAGGATGATGGTGGGGAGAAACAAGACTTGAAATGCAAAGCCAGAAACTGGTATGGAAAGGTTGTCTAGATCTTGTGACTCTTGGGTGTCTCAAAATTCCAACAAAAGCATTTCAATCTAATGACCATCACACATTTGTGTGAGCGACACTGTAAGCACCAAGAGCGTGCCCTGTGGAAAGTTTCCTAAGCTATCAACAATAAAAAGCAAATTTTGATTAACCACACTGAAGAGCAGAGATAAAATGTTCCAATTCTGCTTGCTCAGTGTGTCACTATAAAACAGTTGTCATCCGTCAACTGTCAGACTCTGCAGGGTGGTTATATCTATCTGCACATGACAGACGACTACTAAAAGCTTTGGACTGTTTTGCTGGACTTGCTAATATTTGTGCTGTTTGTCAGCTTCTTTCAAATTAATGATTTGCCGCAATTCTCTCTTTTTTAATTTATTAATTAAATAAAAAATATACAAGAAAACTGAGTGGCATCTACAGGCACTGTGCTGGCCTGAGCTGTCCAAATCTCTCCAGTTACTCTGGCATGTGGTTGGAGATCCCATGGCCACAACCAGTCACAGACCTTGGAAACATGCTGAAGATTTCTCTTTCTGACTAAGTATTTACTCGACTTCCTCATATTAAAGTCTGAGTTGTGCATTGTCTATGTAAAGAAGACTCCCAGAGTTTAATGAATCTCAGACCCATATCCCCTGGGTTTGACTGGTGCCATGGGTCCACTTCCCAGCCTCTTATTTCCATCACCAGTCTTTGAGGCCAGCTCTGTTCGCACCATCTGACCTGAGACTTGCAGCCAAGTTCTACATGAATTTGAGCCAAGGTCTGCCTTAGGCTGGAGGAAGGTGCTTATCCTAACCCGCACTCGTTCCCTGCCCCACCAGAGGGTACTCAGAACCCTGAGGAGCTTTCTGTGCTTTGTTTAAGATTCAAATGACTCCACTGACAACCCCCCCACTGCACTCGTGTGCCCCTTACCTGCCTCATAGTTGATAGATTTTGTTTTGGTTGTTTGAGACAGTCTTTCTCTGTACAACAGTCCTGGCTGTCCTGGAACTCGCTTTGTAGACCAGGCCGGCCTCAAACACGCAGAGATCCTCCTGCTTCTACCTCCTGAGTGCTGGGATTAAAAACACATACCACCACTCCTGGCCAGCTGATAGTTCATAAAGTTCTCACTGCCAGAGTTCTCTTCATTTCCTCAATATGTATTCTTGTGGGTTTCTCTGGTAATGCTTCCATCTTGTAACATTTCCAGGTGTTTACAGCCCAAGGACAGAAATAGGATAGCTACTTCAAAGGGTCTGGGTTGAAGGATTTTGGGGCTACAGTGATTTAAGCATCTTTTAACTGAACTTCAAAACACACTTTCTCCAGGAAACCACTAGATTAATGGTAGGCCTCACAATGTCCATGAAATTCTCTGTAGTCCAGTTTACTGTAAACTACTCACTCCCACACAGAATGTTGGCTCATATTCTCATTCTTCCGAGAAGATAGGACCAGCAGGCAATTCCTTATAATCTTTGCTACATAAATGCACATTTTGATTTAAAACAGTGTGCAGACCCAGCAGAATTTCCAACCAGGTAGTGTCTGAAACATGGTGAGGTTTTTTGTTTGTTTGTTTTTACTTTAATACAACTCAGTATCTATCATGATGCCTTAAAAATGAAAAAAGAAATCAGTTAACTTTGTATCAAAACAAAACACCTCACTTAAGCTCTCCAGGGACCTCTTGCTCTGGCTCCCCAGATTCTTGTGTATAGCTTTGCCTCCTTAGGTGGAACAGCAGTAGATGATGTGTGGCTTCCAAGTCGCTGTAGCTGTAAAATTAGATGGTGTTATTTCTTTCCCATTGCAAAAGTCCCACGAGCCCCGAGAGTTAAATGATTAATGACTGAAAGTTCCTACGCAAACATGAATACTTAATAAAAATAATCCCTCTTTGCCCCAGTGATCATCACCAATGACCTGATGCTAAGCCTTGATCCAGTCTTAAGGCAGCTGAGATGAAACCTTCCCCTGCTGCCCACAATCTGGGCTCGTGTTCTTTGACTTCCTCCACCAACAAGTCCCCTGCTCCAGCTGAGTTTCATTCAGACTTTATCCCCAGTAACATGAAATCGGCTCTCTGTCTATGGAAGTCTCACACAAGGGGCTTCTCCAGTGTGGGCCACTGTGGATTCAGTATAGTTTTATCATCTCTTTTTCAAGGAACATGCCTGTTTGGCCTATACCACAAAACTATTAGGAAGGTTGTGTAAGATCAAAACTTTTCATCAGATGTTCATTCAGTTTAGATATTTCTGAGTAGAAGCCCTGCACAGCTGTGGAGAGTCTCCAAGGCGAGCATGTTTCTCTCCTGGCCGCTGGAATTGGGGTGTGCTTGGACAGAAATTCATAAGGAAATAGACTTGGGCAAATTTTGAGTTTACTGTTGTTTACTGACTAAAGCCCATTCTTCTCTTCGGGTAGAAAACAGTCATGGAGAATGTCTGAGCTCAAATCTGACCCTGAGCAAATTGGAAACATCCCAGGTGGTTATTAACCAACTCTGACACACATTCACCAGGCTTGTCCTACAGGACTTTCTTTCCTTCTCTTTGAGCAGATGAACAGCTAAGGGAGTCCCAGCAGGAGAAAAGCCTCGCAATACTTCCTGTGTTCCATAAAGTCTTGTTTCACAACCCTGAGCCAAGCAAGATGAGGCACATGAGACTCTTCTCTGAGAAGATCTGAAATCCCAGCAGAAACAGCTAACAGTTCTGGGATATTAAGTATCTTGCTATGTTTCCCTCTCATCAATTAAAAGGGTTCTAAAAAAGATGAAAGAAGTGTTGACCAGAAAAACATAAATGTGAGGAAGAGAACAGTCCTATACTGTTGGTAGGAAAGTAAGTTAGTTCAACTGTTATGGAAAACTACCGGCATTCATCAAAATCGAAGAATAAAATTACCATATAATCCAGCAATCCCATTTCTGTACATTTGCCAGAAAGGGTTGAGACCAAGCATGTACACTTGCCAATGAAGGGTTGATTATTTGTGCACTACAAACTACAAAATATTAAAGACTTGAATATGTCTCAAGGGTTGAAAGATTAAATAATTAATATGTCAGTCTTTCCAAAACTAAACTGTGATTCAACTGCATCTCCAGCAGTTGAATGGGCTTCTTTGGTGAAATCAATGAACTAGTCATAAAATTTGTAGGAAAAGGCAAAGGCATTAGAATACTCCATAGCACTTTGGAAAAGCAAAACAAAACTGAAGCATCCACACTGCTTGACTTCAAGACATAAAACAAAGAAGTTGTGTGGTATACTGGTGTTGGGAAAGACAAAGAGATCCATGGAACAGAAGACAGCCCAGAAAGAAAACCACACATGTGGTGAGCTGGTGGACAAAGAGGCAAGTACAATTAAGTAGAGAAAGAACAGCCTTCCCATCAATGATATGTTAACAATTTACATTCATTCAGAAGATGTACTTCAATCCATAATGCAGCATGTGCTAAAAATTTCCTCAAAATAGAATATACATCAAAATGTAAAACCTAAAGTTATAAACCGTGAAGATGTTGTTTGCTGGAACACTTGACCTGAGGTATAGGTATTGTGGTATTGCAAATCTAAATACTCTGTAAGTCCCTGAAAAATGAAATGCTCACTGTTGTTAATGATTTCACACCAATGTAGTTGAGGCCTGACAGGACAACATCACATAGTACAACCTAAACTCAAATTTTTATTTGACCTGCCAATATCCTTTTCTTGCTATTTATTTCAATACAGAAACAAGTCTAGGGATGTGCAATGAATTCAGTTTTTGTGTATTTTTATTTCTAGAACAGATACGCTCACCCAAAATTTTCACTTTATGACCTTAATGTTTTTCAAAAACCCATGCTAGTAGTACTGAAGGACTCCCAACAATAGGGATCTAACTAATTCTCATCTTTGTAGACAGGTTAAATATTTTGTGTCTACTACATAAGGGACAGTGTATATCTCCCATTGTGTCATAGCAGATATCCCTAGTGTTGGCCCCACTGGCAATGCTGTTGAAACACTTGATGGTGAGGCATCTGCTGTCCCATTGTGAGGAAGTCTCTTTCCCTCTGTGACAGCCCATCTCAGTCTGAGAGTTCTGTCATGTCCAGGCAGCTTGCCAGCGATGTACTTGATTTGAACAAGTTGTTGGGGAAGTCCTGTGTATATGTTAATAAATTACTGTTGGCCAATAGGAATCTAGATAGGAGGGACTAGGAGTCCAGGAGGACTCTGGGTAGGAGAAACACGAAGAGTCAACATGTAACGCCATGGGGGTAGGAAGCCTGGAACTATTCTCCGGTAAGAAACATACTTAGATTAACAATTATGGGGTAATTACTTAAGTCAGAGCTAGCTAGTAAGAAACAAGCAAGGCCAACAGCTTCATAATTAATACAGCGTCGTGTGTGTTTATTTGGGACTGATGCAGATCTGGAACCAGGCGGGCGGGAAGGCTCCTCTCAAGGAAAGCTTCTCTTAACACAAGTAATTTCACTGGTGTTGAAAAATGCTAAATTTGAATCTGGGCAGTGGTGACGCACACCTTGGGAGGCAGAGGCAAGTGGATCTCTGTGAGTTCGAGACCAGCCTGGTCTACAGAGGTAGTTCCAGGACAGTCTCCAAAGCCACAGAGAAACCCTGTCTCTAAAAACCAAAAGAAAAGAAAAGAAAAATGCTAAATTAGCAATTTTAACATTCACTTTACACATAACAACTGGCATTCTTCAATAAAGGAGAGATTGCCCTCTCCTGATTTCCTTTATGATATCAGTATGAGTTCACAGATCTTAAAAATAAATGTTTTATCTTAGTGAATTACTACCTGCAGCATAATTATATAATTAGAGTGTTGCATGTTATTCTTTGGGAGTCTCAGCCTGTCCCAAATGTGACTCTAAAAGGCCTTCACACAAGTCCAGACACAGAAGGCTTAAGGCGCATAGGAATTCACAGAAACTATTATGGCATATGCAAGAAAGTCACAAATTTGAGCCAAAAAATGTCCCAGCATAGAGAAGAGGAAATGGGCACAAAGTCCCACCTCTAACTAAGAAGCTATTTACAACTGATGCCTGATAGACAAGGGAAAAAAATAAGTGTTCTCCCGTGGAGTGTGGTATATCGACATGCCTTGGCTCATGCTCAGGGATAGTTGGTCAACTCCATGTTTGATTGTTTTTTATGTGTTTCTTTAATTTGTTTGTTTGATTTGGGTTTTTTTCTGTCTTTTGGGGTTTTGTTTGCTTTGTCATTTTTGAGTGGGGAGGGAGAAAGGACATGAAGTTGGGTGAGTAGGGAGGTGGGGGATCTGGGAAAGCTTGGGAAAGGGAAAAGAATATGATCAAAGTATACTGTATGAAATTTTAAAAATAATTAAAAGTGCAACAACTATATTTTTAAAGGTACCTGCAGGCCTGTGTCTGCTCACCGCGGATATGTCTTCCCAGGCTGTGAGCACCTATGTGATGTCTGCGCTGCCTTGTTCCTCTACTCCTTCAAAGCTACAACTAACTATTAGTACCTGAAACTTTTTGGTTTGAGTGAGGGACAGCATGAAACCAATGACAGGCCTAGTTTCAAACCCATGCCAGGAGAGTAAGCCCACCCTGACACTGCCTAGAACACCAGGACCCTCAGGCTGGATGACCTAGAGACCTAGGATAGACCCAAAGATGACTGGAGGAGGGAAATGTCAATGTGATGATGTCTAATGATACTCTGCTATACACATAGATTGGTGCCTAACGCAATTGTCATCAGAGAGGCTTCATCCAGCAACTGGTGGGAGTAGATGCAGACCCACAGCGCAACATTAGGCAGAGCTCAGGGAATCCTGCAGAAGAGGGGGAAACAGAATTGTAGGAGCCAGAGGGGTCAAGAACACCACAAGAAAACTCACAGCATCAACTACCCTGGGCTTATAACGGGCTCACAGAGAATGAACCAACCGGGGAGCCTGCATGGAACTGACCTAGGCATTCTGCATATAGGTTACAGTTGTGTAACTTGGTCCTCTAGTAGGACTCCTAACAGGAACAAGAGTTGTCTATGACTCTTACTGGCTTTTGGGAGTCTAGTCTTCACACTGAGTCACCTTTGGGAGTCTTAATACATTTGGCAAAAAGTGAGCCACCTCACTGGCCCTTTGTCCAGTGTTGAATCTTAAAGTTCTTATCATTCAAAAGCTCAACCTGTATCAGAAGATACGTGGAGGGATGCCACATCTCTCCAATATCATAGCTATTTGTTGCCTTCTCCCATCCTCTCGGGTAAAAATTGTCATTTCTGGTTTGAAGGCAGGTGAAAGTCCACAAATACCTGAATAAAGAGTAATTGCTATTTATTTGGGGATCACTCACACAATGATGGTAAATAACCTCCACATTCTTCTGCCCCTGGAGGCACATGCTATCTATGTTCTGTGTCATCTTACTTTTTGTTTTTGATAACGAACATCTTTTGGAAGTCACTTTCTAACAGGTCGTGGAGGCCTTTTGTGCAATTCTCATGGCTGTATGACATTCTGCTGTTAGAGTGATACACTTTAGTCTTCCAGGCTTCTGTGAGAGGACTGAGTTGTTTCTGTTTCTTTTCCCTTTTCTAAGTGAAAGGTTTTCATTGTATAGTGTTTCATTTTTGTGGAAGTGTGCTTTAGTATTTTGTATCCAGGAGTATATTCATATGCTAAGGCTGCATAACAAAAATACCCCGGAGTGCATGGCTTCAGTAACAGAAATATGTTTTTCCAGAGTTTGGAAAAGAATCAAAGGCCAAGAGCAAGGTGCCATCAAGGCAGGACTGTCTTCTTGGGTTTGCAGATGTTTATCTCTCTGTGTGCCTTTGCCTGGCCATGTAAAGTATCTGTTTCCTAAACTCCTCTTAAAAGTGGATCAGTCATATTTAATTAGAGTCAGTGCAAATGACATTATTTTACCTTAAATAAGTCTCTAAAGGTTCTGTGTCCAAACAATTACATTTCATTTTACTGAGCACAGGGCATTGATGTATGAATTTGACAATTTGACAGTTCCATCCACAACAAAGAATAAGGGCTAGGTATTGTCTGATTCCACTTTGCTAGTTTTTGAGGTTTTTTTGTAATTTTGTACTGGCTGCAGTAGGCACATGCTTACTTTTCATCTTCTTAAACGACAATTCCTTCAGCAGCCTCACTGAGCTTGTCCGCCACACTGAAGAGTATGGGGAGGCTAGTGGAGGGGCAGGAGAGGAGGGGTGGGAGAGGGAGCAGGGATTGACATGTGAAACAAGCATGTTTCTAATTTAAATAATATATATATTCGAAAAAACAAAACAAAAAAGTTGACATGTTAAAAAAATGTTGTTGGAGGTAAGTCATACAGAAAATCATGTAAGAAGGCCAATTTGGGGATATCCACAGAAAGAGTTGACCTGAGCTAGTGGGAGCTCACTGACTCTGGACTGACAGCAGGGGAACCTGCACAGGACCAAACTAGGCTCTCTGAAATTGGATGACAGTTGTGTGACTTGGGCCACTGTCAGTGGGACCAGGATTCATCCCTAGTGCTTGAACTGGCTTTTTGAATTCCAGTATCTTTGGAGGGATACCTTGCACAACCTAGATATGAGGGCTGGGGGCTTGCCCTGCCTCAAAGAGATGTACAAGACTTCACTGATACCCCATGGAGGCCTTACCCTCACTGAGGAGTAGATGGAGGTGGGGTGGGGGAAGCAGGAGGAAGGGAGGGAGTGGGAGCTGGGATTGGTATGTAAAATGAGATTATTTTAAAATAAAATACAAAAAAATAAATGCCCTGAATTTCTTGTTTTTTAATTAGCAAAACAAAGACCACTTCTTTCTGTATCCAGTTTACATGGCACAACTGTTGATATAATTTGAATCTTAACTGTTCACCATGGGCTTATGTATTGAAAGCCAGGTCCCTAGAATGTGAGCTTACACTATTTTTCCAATATATTTTTTATTTAAATTAGAAACATGCTTGCTTCACATATCAATGTCAGCTCCCTCTCTCACCCCTCCTCCATTAACCCTTCATCAGCACCCTCAACCCCCCACCCAATCCCCACGCCATTCCCCAGGGAGGGTGAGGCCTTCCCTGGGGGATATCCAGAATCTGTCATTTCATCTGGGGCAGGGTGAGAGAGCATCCCTCTATGTGGAATGAGCTCCCAAAGTTCATTCATACACCATGGTAAACATTGATCTACTACCCAAGGCCCCAGAGGTTGCCGAGGCCTCTTCACTGACACTACATTCAGGGGGTCTGGATCAGTCCATGCTGGTCTCTCAGCCATCAGTCTGGGGTCCAAGAGATCCCCCTTGTCAGATCAGCTGTCTTAGTGGCTTTCACCAGCTCAGTCTTGATCCCTTTGCTCATTGCTCTTCCCTCTGTATCACTGAGTTCCAGGAGATCAGTTCAGTGTTTAGCTGTAGGTATCTACCTCTGAATGAGGGTTCTAGGATGGCATATAAGGTAGTTGTCAATCTCATCATCAGGGAGGGGTTATTAAGGTAGTCTCTTTGCTATTTCTTAGCAGTTGGTGTTATCCTTGTAAACCTCTGGAAATCTCACTAGTGTCAGCTCTCTCCTCAAACCTATGATGACTCCCTCTATTATGGTATCTCTCATCCTGCTCTCTTCTATTCTTCCCCCGACTCAACCTTTCTACTCCCCCATGTCTTCCTCTCTCCTCCTCTTCTCCCCCTCTCTTTTTCTCCAGTTCCCTCTCCCCTCCACCCATGTTCCCAATCTGCTCAGGAGATCTTGCCTCATTTCACTTCTCTGGGGTATCATGCATATCTCTCTTGAGAACCTCCCTGTTTCCCAGACTCACTGGCATGGGATTGTAGGCTGACACTCCCCCTGATAGATGTCTAAAATCCATATATAAGTGAGTAATACAATGTTTGTCTTTCTGTGACTGGGTTACCACACTCAGGATGATTTCTTCTAGTGCCGTCCATTTGCCTGCAAATTTCAAGATTCTATTGGTTTTTTTTTTCTGCTGAGTAGTACTCCCCTGTGTAAATGTACCACATTTTCTCTATCCACTCTTCAGTTGTGGGGCATCTAGGTTGCTTACAGGATCTGGCTATTATAAATAATGCTGCTATGAACATAGTGGAACAGACATCCTTGTTGTATGAATGTGCACCTTTTGAGTTTATGCCTAAGAGTGGAATTGTGGTAGACCGAGTCCCATTTTCCTGAGGAATCTCCATACTGATTTCCAAAGTAGCTGTACAAGTTTGAACTCCCACCAACAGTGGACAAGTATTCCCCTTTCTCCACATCCTCTCTAGCATAAGCTGTCATTGGTATTTTTATTTTAGCCATCCTGAAAGGAGTGAGATGATATCTCAGAGTTGTTTTGATTTGCATTTCTCTAATGGCTAAGGATGTTAAGCACTTTCTTAAGTGCCTCTTAGCCATTGGCGACTCCTTTAATGAGAATTATCTACTTAGTTCTGTACCCCACTTTTTAATTGGATCCTTTGGTGTTTTGGAGACTTACTTCTTGAGTTCTTTGTAAATTTTGGAGATCAACCCTCTGTCAGATGTGGGTTTAGTGAATATCTTTTCCCATTCTGTGGGCTGCCTTTTATCTTGTTGGCTGTGTCCTTTGCCTTTCAGAAGCTTCTCAGTTTCAGGAGGTCCCATTTATTAGTTGTCGATCTTAGAGTCTGTGCTACTGGAGTCTCCTGTACCAATTTCTTCAAGGGTGCCTCCCAACTTCTCTTCTAACAGGATCAGTGTGGCTGGATTTATGTTGAGGTCTTTGATCCATTTGGACTTAAGTTTTATGCATGGTGATAGACATGGATCTATCTGCAGTCTTCTACATGCCAATATCCAGTTATGCCAGCACCATTTGTTGAAGATTCAATCTTTTTTTCCATAGCTTCTTTGTCAAAAATCAGGTGTTTGTAGATTTGTGGGTTAATATCAGGGTGTTCAAGTCTATTCCATTCATCTACCTGTCTATTTTTGTGCCAATACCAAGCTGTTTTCAGGACTATAATAGAGCTTAAGTCAGAGATAGTGATGCCTCCAGACATTGCTTTGTTGAGCAGGGTTGTCTTGGCTATCCTGGGTCTTTTGTTTTTCATATAAAGTTGAGAATTGTTCTTTCAAGGTCTGTGAAGAATTGTGCTGGGATTTTGCTGGGGATTGCGTTGAGTCTGTAGATTGCTTTTGGCAGGATTGCCATTTTTACTACATTGATTCTACCTATCCAAGAGCATGGGATATCTTTCCATTTTCTGATGTCTTCTTTAATTTCTTTCTTTAAAGACTCTAAGTTCTTGCAATACAGGTCTTTCACTTGTTTGGTTAGTGTTACCCCAAGGTAATTTTTGTTGTTTGTGGCTGTTGTAAAGGACGATGTTTCTCTGATTTCTTTCTCAGCCCTTTTATCATCTGTATATAGTAAGGCTACTGATTTTCTTGAGTAGATTTTGTATGTTGCCACTTTGATAAAGGTGTTTATCAGCTGTAAGAGTTCCCTAATAGAGCTTTTTGGGTCACTTATGTAAACTATTATATCATCTGCAAATAGTGAAAATTTGACCTCTTCCTTTCCAATTTATATCCCCTTGATCTCCTTCTGTTGTCTTATTCCTCCAACTAGAACTTCGAGTACAATATTGAAGAGGTATGGGGAGAGGGGACAGACTTGTCTTGTTCCTGATTTTTAAAGGAATTGCCTTGCGTTTCTCTCCATTCAGCTTGATGTTGGCTCTTGGTTTGCTGTATATAGCTATTATTATTTTTAGGTATGTTCCTGTTATCCCAGACCTCTCCAGAACCTTTATCATGAAAGGGTGTTGGATTTTGTCAAAGGTTTTTTCAGCATCTAGTGAGATGATCATGTGATTTTGGTTTTTTTACCTGGCATATATGGTGGATTACATTGATGGATTTTCATATGTTGAACCATCCCTGCATCTCTGGAATGAAGCCTACTTGTTCATGGTGGATGAGTTTTCTGATGTGTTCTTGGATCCGATTTGCCAGTATTTTATTGAGTATTTTTTCATCAGTGTTCATGAGGGATATTGGTCTGAAGTTCTCTTTGTTAGTTGTGTGTTTGTGTGACTTGGGTATCAATGTAATTGAAGACTCTTAAAAAGAGTATGTCAAAGACCCTTCTGCTTCTATTGCATGGAATACTTTGAGGAGAATTGGTATAAGCTGTTCTTTGAATTTCTGGTAGAATTCTGCACTGAGGCCATCTGACCCTGGGCTTTTTTTGGTTTGGAGACTTTTGATGACTGCTTCTATTTCCTTAGGTGTTATAGGTCTATTTAAATTGCTTATCTGATCTTGATTTAATTCTAGTAAGTGATATCTACCCATAAAATTGTCCATTTCCGTTAAATTTCAAATTTTGTGGAGTATAGTTTTTCAAAATATGACCTGATGATTCTCTGGATTTACTCACTGTCCTTTGTTATGTCTCCCTTTTCATTTCTGATTTTGTTAATTTGCATTTTCACACTCTGCGGTTTTGTAAGTTTGGATAAAGGTTTTTCTATCTTGTTGATTTTCTCAAAGAACAAACTCTTTGTTATATTGATTCTTTGTATTGTTTTCCTAGTTTCTACTTTATTGATTTCAGCCCTCAATTTAATTATTTCCTGGCGTCTGCTCCTCTGGGGTGAGTTTGCTTTTGTTCCAGAACTTTCAGTTTTGCATTAATTCTCTAGTGTGAGTATTCTCCAATTTCTTCCTGTGGGTACTTAGTGCTATGAACTTTCCTGTTAGCACTGCTTTCAAAGTTTACCATAAGTTTGGGTATGCTGTGTCCTCATTCTCATTGGATTCTAGGAAGTCTTTAATTTCTTTTTTTATTTCTTCTTTGACCCAGGAGTCGTGCAATTGCACATTATTCAATTTCCATGAGTTTGCAGGGTTTCTGCAATTTGTGTTGTTGTTGAATTCTAATTTTAGAGCATGGTGGTCTGATAAGATAAACGGAATTATTCCAACCTTTTGTACCTGTTGTGGTTTGCTATGTTGCCAAGTATGTGGTCGATTTTTGAGAAGGTTCTGTGTGGCACTGAGAAGAAGTTATATTCTTTTGTGTTTGGATGGAAGGTTCTGTAGATGTCTGTTAATCACAATTGGATTAGTTTCTTTGCTTCTTTGTTAAGTTTCTGTCTGGTAGTCCTGTCTAGTGGTGAGAGTAGGGTGTTGAAGTCTCCCACTATAAGTGTGCAGGGCTTTATATGTGATTTGAGTTTTAGGAATTTTTTTAATGAACGTGAATGCCTTTGTATTTGGGGCAGAGATGTTCAGAATTGAAACTTCATCTTGGTGGATTTCTCCTGTGATGAGTATGAAATGACCTCCTTCATCTCTTTTGATAAATTTTAGTTTAAAGTCTAATTTGTTAGACATTAGGATTGCTAACCCCACTTGTTTCTAGGGACCACTTGATTGGAAAGTCTTTTCCCAACCCTTAACTCTGAAGTAGTGTCTGTCTTTGAAGCTGAAGTGTATTTCTTGTATGCAGCAGAGAAAACAAATAACAGCAACAACAAATGCAGATGTTACTAGAAGACGACATACACAGATACAGAACCACCAGAATGTGGGGAGGGTGTAAAGATGTAATATTCTACAGGAGAAAAAAACCACTAGCTCAGTGGTTTGCAACTCTTCTAATTATGTGACCCTTTAGTATAGTTCCTCATGTTGTGGTGACCCCCAATTATAAAATTATTTCTGTTGTTACTTCATAACTATAACTTTGCTACTGTTATGCATCATAATCTAATACCTGTGTCTTCTGATGATCTTAGGTGACCCTTGTGAAAAAAATCTTTGGACCCTGAAGAGGTCACAGTCCATAGGCTAAGAACCACTGCACTAGAATATGTTGTACTCACTAGAATCTGTACAGAATACTTCTGTAAAAGGCACCACCAGAGACTAGCAGTGTTTCTCATGGAAATGGGATTCAGGTTGAGGAAAGATATTGGAGAAGAGAATCCTGAAGTCTTGTTTTGTTCTTTTCTTTAAAATTTGATTATTTTATTTATTTATCTTGTGTGGGTATGAAGAGATGTGGTGTGTGTGATGGGGTATGCATGTGCTATGGTATACATATGGCTGTCAGAGAACAACTTAGGGATTATTTCTGTTTCCACAATGTAGGTTCTGAGGATTGAACTCAGGTTGTCAGGCTTGTTGGCAAGTTCCTTCACCTACTGAACCATCAGGCTGGCCCTACTATTTGAATTTTCCTGAGAATGCATTCCTCTTAGTATAAAGAATATTTTTGATAAGAAAATTTCCACCTATCCTTATTTACTTCTTTTCTACCCCCTCTGTTCCCTCCTCTCTTCTTTCCCCCCTTCTTCTCTTCCTACATTTCTCCCTTCCCTCCCTTTTTCTCTCCCTTCTTGTTGTGGGATATTTGATCACACCATGTGAAGATGTTTCTATTTTACCTCACCTCCCAAAGGCAACTTCTGATTGGTTTAATAAAGAGCTGAATGGCCAGTTATTAGTCAGGAGAAGATAGGTAAGACTTTTGGATAGAGATAGGAAGTCAGGGGAAGAGTGTCAAGAGGCGGAGATGCCAGAATGTAGATTAATATAAATAGGTTAATTTAAGTTTTTAGAGCTAGTTGGGAACAAGCCTAAGCTAAGGCCAAGTTTTCACAATTAATAAGAAGTCTCCATGCCATTATTTGGAAGCTGGCAGTCCAAAGAAAGACTTGCTGTACCTTCCCTCCCTCTTTTCCCTGTTTCCTTTCTTTCTTCTTTCCTCATCATACTCCTTCCTTGTCTCCTTCATTCCTTCTGTCCTTCCTCTTTCCTTCCATTATTCTCTCCCTTCCTTTCCTCGTTCTCTTCCTTTTCTTCTGTGCCTTTCTTCACTCCTGCCTCCCTCTCTCCTTTCCTTCCTCCCTCTCTTCCCATCCCTCTTGAGATTCTTGGTGTGCAGAACTATTCCTCACAACGTGAAAACCAGTATGCATTGTTTAGGATGTAGCAGTTCTGAAGTAGGGCTTCATTTCATATACTTTTCTTCTGCTCAACTGAAAGGACCCACATAAACTCCCAGGCAACCTACCAGGAAATTGAAAGTTGTAGAAAGTTTACACTAGAAATGCACAGGGCATCTGACCCCCTAACTACAAACTTAGCATTATCTCTAGATACTGGGCTTATAAACAAAATCATATGTTGAAAAACATGGGTGCCTAATTGCTTTGTTATCAAGGAAGATTTGCTCAATATTTATTTGAGGACCAAGAATCTTTTAGAACTCATCATACCATCCTGAACCCCCAAATTACACAGCCACAGAAAGCAGTAAGCTAGGCTAACCCTCACAGGCTGGCCAGGGTGAAACTGCAGAGAGCCAGCAGCATCCTGAGGAAATGCAGCATGGCGCTTGGTCATGTCATCCCACAGGACAGGCGTCTTAACTAACCGGTGGCCTATGGGAGTTTTTAAAACTCAATATACGATTTAGAATATTTATTAGTCCGTCGATGATCCCAGAGAACAGGAGGCTCCTTGTTTGTTGTAAAGTACACATCAGCTCTTGCCTCCAAGGAAGCCAGCCACTGCTTACAAGAGCTAGGTATGGTACAAAACACCAACCTGCGGGGCGGCGACTTGATTGAGGTTTTTAAAGTGGCTGTCTCTCAAATAGTACAGTTATTGAAAGAAATCTTAAAATCCTCTGATCCCGAGCAAGTGAAGATAAAGCTCAGGTGCTTCTGACACCGCCCTAGCTACTCCCACTGTGTGAACACCTCCCCAACCCTGCCTAAGAACATCTGCTGTTCCTTGAAGCAGCTAACTGCTCTCCTAGGCTGCTCTACCCTACCTGAATATGAGTGCCTGCATCAGTCTCTAGCTGAACAAATGCATGACTAGTGTCTCGGGTTGGATACGTGAAATCCAATTGACATCTGTCTCTCACCTTTGACCCTGCAGAATGTGTTCTTTTCCTACATGTGCTATATCCCTTCTTCATACGCAAACATGAGCTAGCAGGTGACTGCAACAGTGTTTTTATGATACGCTTTGCCTGCATGCCTCTTCAGCAAACAAGCCTGAAAGTGTCATTGATGAATACTTAATGAAGAGTGGTGTGAATACTCTTATGTTTTATAGATATACTCAGAATTGAGAATGATTTTCTAGTTTTTCCAAATGGTAGTCAGACTTTAGCTGCTTTAAAGTGTGTCCAAACTACTACCGACATGCTTTTAACTCATTTAATTCAATCCAACAAGCATTTGCTGAATGTCTGCTCTGCACAGTTTTGGTTTTGCTCTATAAGACTAAGCAAAGCTGGTCACTTATCCAGAATACATTAAGGGAGAATACAGTGGGCCAATGGTATGACAGGGTATGAGATAGGCTGTGAAATGTAGAGAACAGGGCACTGGGGGGGGCATGTGGGGATACTATCTCCATCTTGGGAGATGGGTGTGTCTTTTGTGGCTTTACATATTCAATCTGCTGAAGAAGAGCATGCTGTTTAGGAAAGCAAATGAAAACACCCGTATTTCCCCCTTGGCTTTATCCATGTTCAATGTTTTCTTCCAAATTCCTCCTCTTATCTCATCATGGGTTTGTGACTCCTCATGAATTGCAAAGGATACTGGCTCTAAATAGATTCCTGGGAAGAGCACTGTAAAAGCCTGTGTCACACCAGGGCGTGGGAGGCAAGGGGTAATGGAGCCAAGCAGGGACACCAGGTCCCAGGAAAAGAAACCCACAGCACAGCTGGCACTGATTAGCAAAAGAACTGAGAGCATGGATAGGCAAGACAGATGAGATAGCCCCAACCTACAACAAACAGGCTACTCCATGGAATCTGAATAGCACGTCCGTGAGTGTGTACTACAAGACCTCTGCCTTATATGCAAGTCAGCCTTAGACCCTGCCTCAAATTAACTCAAAAATGTTTCCCCATTTTAAAGACTGTTTGTGTGTGTGTGTGTGTGTGTGTGTGTGTGTGTGTGTGTGTGTGTGTGTTGTTCATATATCACCTGTGTGCAGGTAGGTACCCAAGGAAGCCAGTGAAGGGCATTAGATCTTCTGGAACTGAAGTTACAGGTAATTGTTACCTGCCCAGTGTGGGTACTGGGAGCTAAACTCAGGTCCTCTGGAAGAACAGCCAGTGCCCTTAACCACCGAGCCATGTATCCAGTTCCGTTTCTCTGTTTAAAACTAATATTCATACACACACACACACACACACACACGCATGCACGCATGTTGGGGGAAGTCCTGTGCATTTGTCAATAAAGTACTGTTGAGCCTATAGGAAACCTAGATAGGAGGGACTAGGAGTCCAGGAGAACTCTGGGAAGGAGAAACACAAGGGAGTCGACATGTGACGCCATAGGGGTAAGAAGCCGGGAACTATTCTCCGGTAAGAAACATACTTAGATTAACAATTATGGGGTAATTACTTAAGGCAGAGCTAGCCAGTAAGAGACAAGCAAGGCCAACAGCTTCATAATTAATATAGCCTCCTGTGTGTTTATTTGGGACTGATGCGGATCTAGAACCAGGCTGGCGCGGCAGAGCCCAGGTGGCTGGCGGGGGATAAACCAAAGCGGCTAGCAAAAGAAAAAGCTTCACTTAACATAATGGTGATCAGGAGTGGGATCATAAATTTCCACGAAAAATAACAGAAGATTTAAAGGAATTTTAAAAACAGAAGAACAGAGAGAAGCACAGATTTTGGTAGCAGCATTTTTCTCAGGTGTGCTCTGTTTTGCTAACAACAAGCCGAGATTCACGCGGCTCATTTACTGGAGTCTTCCTGACTCGGCATAAAAAGAAAAAGAAAAAAAAAAACCAACAAGGTCCTTTTAAGAGACTCTGCTAACGATTGAAAGGTGTGTACGTACAGCTGGAAGTGGCAGCTTTTGCTGGATGTCAGCAAGGACTGAGGCGGTAAGCTGGAGTCATGCTTACGCCCGCCATCTTGACGGAAAAAAAAAAAAACTGGCAGTTTAAAACAGCCGCAGTTTTACAGATAAGACACGTGGCCAGAAAAACATAAAGATTTACAGTAAAGTCAGACTCGGATAAAGACAAACCTTTAACGGTTTACAGTGTGTTTAAACATATATGTGAGATTGAGAGAGAAAATGAAACGACAAAGTGGTAAATAAATACAAAAGCTGGCTGTGGCGCATGCCGGTAGGAATTGCTCCAGAGGCAGAGGCAGGCAGGTTTCCAAAGAGAAACCCTGTCTCAGAGAAAAAGAAATAAAAGTGAAAGAAATAAAGTAATAATAAATAAATAAGCCACACAAAGATGGAAAATACACAGAGAGTCTGGATACTGTACACTATTGTGTTTTTCAGTTTTTTGCTTGCTCAGGAAGGAACTGCTGCTAAAGTACACTTGATTATAAATGCTGCTGAATTAATCCAACTTCTATCTTTTAAAAATGCCTTGACTTCAAAATTTAAGTGTAAGGATATGTTACTCGGAAAAGGAGTTTTTATTTATGTTTCTACAGAAAATGAAAAGCTGAGAATTCCTTCCAGGCTTCTGTGGTTTCACGAACCAAGACCCCCGGAAGCAGTGGACCAGGTGTTTCAACGACTGAGACAGCTAAGATGATACAGCTCTACAAACCATAAAAATAAGGACTTATACAGGCTTCTGGGTTTTGTCATGATCCCCATGGTATAAACAGCGCCCCCTTCCAGCAGGAAGCAGTTTGGAATGAGCGACGTCCCAATTCCCATCTTGTTTATAAATCTTTGTTTTCATTTAAATGGGATTGTTTATAATTGGCTAGTGATCACAGCCAATCTTTTTTAATGGTAAAAAAGGGGAATTATGGTATGGGTATTGTTTTTCATTTATTGATACAAATTCAAGGTCAATTTTGTGATGTGTATATTTCTCCTCTTGATTAAGTATTGTGCTTATACTGATCTTTTAAAATGTAATGCATAATTAAATACAGACAATAGACAGTTACTTATAATAGTTAGAATTTATAGTTAGGTAAGTTAGGTTTTCTAGATATACAGAAATATATTTGAGATGGACAGTCTTCAAACCTCTCAAAGACCTTCAGAACATGGCATTTAAAATGGTTTAGGGTTTGTCTTGACAATGAGAAATGTCTGCTCCTGGCAGCACCAATTACGTCTGAGAGGAAGATGGGCATCGAAGAAACTCGTTATAAAGTTTGCTTTCAACATGGCAAGATTAGCCATTTGGGCAAGAACTGCTCTTGCCTGTACTTCTTGACTGTTGTTGTATAAACTGGATAAGCAGGACCCACAGGAAAGTGACTACTGAACTCAGTCTTACAGGGTTCCTGCTTCATGGAAGAGTCTAGGAGACGTTCTGCAGGACAAAGAAAAATGACTGACAGACTGCCAATGCAGATGGACAGTTTGAAATTTCCTGCTTTGCTGAGAAGTGTTCCAGACACATTGTGGCCTATGGGCTGAAGATGGATGCCCCGACAATACAGAGGAACTTCAGGTGACTGTCCAGGCAGTAAGATGTCTCTGTCAATCCTAGTGATTATATATTATCCTTCTGTGGTCTTTGATGGAGTTGAAGACAGATAGTTATAATTATAGTTTTCCTTAGTTATGATAAAAGAAAAGCTACATATAGGACTTTGTACTCACAAGGATGGGATGGATGATATTTTCTTTAAATCTTGCTAAATGTTGATAGACAAAATATTACAACTGTATTCTTACTTGATAACTGTTCTGTTATATATGATTTGACTATGTCAAAGTTAAGACCTTTCTTTTTGTTTAAACAGAAATGAGGAGATGTTGGGGGAAGTCCTGTGCATTTGTCAATAAAGTACTGTTGAGCCTATAGGAAACCTAGATAGGAGGGACTAGGAGTCCAGGAGAACTCTGGGAAGGAGAAAGACAGGAGAGTCGACATGTGACGCCATAGGGGTAAGAAGCCGGGAACTATTCTCCGGTAAGAAACATACTTAGATTAACAATTATGGGGTAATTACTTAAGGCAGAGCTAGCCAGTAAGGGACAAGCAAGGCCAACAGCTTCATAATTAATATAGCCTCCTGTGTGTTTATTTGGGACTCATGCGGATCTAGAACCAGGCTGGCGCGGCAGAGCCCAGGTGGCTGGCGGGGGATAAACCAAAGCGGCTAGCAAAAGAAAAAGCTTCACTTAACACACGCACACTTGAAACCACTAAATTAAAGAACAATACACACACTTAAATAGCAATGTTTTGGGGAAGAAATATTACATAAAGTAAGGCAAAGTTGTTCTTCATGACCTCTCTGGTGTTTCCCTCTACAACAAGTGTTCATCAACTTTGTGGACACTGATTGAGTTTATTATAAGTGAACAAATGAGTCTAGTAGAGCTGATAAAAGCCTAAGAAAAGATTATCCAAAGTCAGGCCAGCCACCTTGTATGTACCATGCTCTAATTCCAGCCACAGAGAGAATGAGACAGGAAGGGTATCACAATGTGAGGCAAGCCTGGGCTACAGAGTAAGATCCTATCTCAAGAAAATAAATAAATAAGAAAGCAAACCAACAATTACAAAAAGAAAGTCAAGCCAATCTCCACGAGACACCTAAAGGATCCAGGAACAATGGCTAACACACCGGAGGTTAGCACAACCCACAGCCTCTGCTGAACTGACCTTTCAATTCCCTTCCTTGGTTAACATGCTGCTCAGTGAGCCTTGCTTGGAAGCCCTCTACCCAGTATGTGAATGCTTAGGTGGCAGATGCAGGAACAGGAAAATACCCCAGGAAGATGGTCCACAGCTCTGCCCAGGGGCAGAAGCATCAGTTTCTAGTCAGGTGGAATCCCACCCCCTTGATTCCAGGATTTGTCATTCACTAGGGCTGCCTCAGCTAGAAAGATTTTGAGGGCAAAGACTGGGTTATTTATCTCATCTGAGCAAATACAGTATCTGGAGCAGGAAGGAAGGGCACTCGGTTGTTACTTATTGAATAATGCATTAGCAAACTGGCCCTGCCTTGTTCCCCTGCCATTCTGTTAAGGTACAACAAATAGAGTATCTAGTAAGTTAAAACAACACAGTCCAGGGGCTGGGTGTGGTGGCCCATGCCTTTAATCATGGCACTCAAGAGAAAGAAGCAGGCAAATCTCTGAGTTCAAGGTTATACTGGTCTACAGATCCAGGAAAAACAAACAAATAAACACACAAACAAAAAACAAAACAAAACCAAATCAAACAAACAAAAACAAAAAAGAACACTGTTGCATCTTCCAGAGGTCCCAGGGTTAGGGTTTGACTCCTAGCACCCATTTGGTGTCTCACGATCATTTGCAACTCCAGTTCCAAGGTATCTAACACCCTCTCTGGCCCCCGTGATCATCAAGCAGTCATGTGGCACATAGACATGCCTGCAGGCAAAACATGCATCCACAAAAAAATCAAAATACTTTTTAAAGCACAGTATACTACCCTGTGGCTTTTTCAGTAAGCAGTCCTGAAATCAAAGTGTTAGCCAGATTGTGCTCATTCTGAGGATTCCAGATGTGACTTGTTCCTTTCTTTTCTACCTGCATTAAGGAAGACTCAACGACCTTTTCTTAACTTCCAGTCTGGGTGTCATTACTACAATGATATGCCAGAGGCAGGCATATATACAATGAGTCATATATATATATATATATATATATATATATGTATGTATGTATGTATGTATGTATGTATGTATATGTATAAAGAAAACATCTTTATAAAGGAAAGAGGTTATAAACTTATAGTTCTGAAAATTCATAGGTACAGATCTGGTGAGCATCTTATGATTGGTGGCAGGGGCACCTAAAAGAGGCAGAGATCTCATGGCTAAACAGGAAGCTAGAAAGGTGGAAGTAGTTACCACCATTCCTTAGTCTAAGGGCCCCAGTGACCTAAAGAACTTTCCCAGTAGGCTTTACCACTTAACGATTCTGTCACCTTTCAATGAATGAACCTTGGGAGACAAACCATACTCAAACCACAGAAGACACAGAGGGGTGCATCTTTATCCCACCAAGAACTCTTCACGTTCAGAGAGTTTCTGGTTCGGAGTTATTTTTAATAACTGAGTGGGAGAACTGAATCACCATGCCTGAGCTCTATAATACCTCTATCTTGTTATGTTTTCATAAATTCATAAGAATTCTCCCTTGTTTTTTGGTTTTTTGTTGGTTTGTTTTTGAGACAGGGTTTCTCTATGTAACAGTTCTAACTGTCCTGGAACTCCCTCTGTAGACCAGGCTAGCCTCAGACTCACAGAGATTAGCCTACCTCTGTCTCCCAAGAGCTGGGATTAAAGGTGTGTGCACCACCTCCTATCTAACTCTCCCTTGTGATACTTACTGCTCTGAAGGGGCATTGTTTTTTGGTTTTAACGGAATATCTGCACCTTAGGCAGAAGAATGTCAATAACATGTGGCTGATAACTTTGAGAAGAATGTCTGTGAGGGAGGAATAGGCAATGAGGGCCACGGCAAGATGGTGATGCATGTGACAGCATATTAAAGACCTGTGGCTATGACAGGGCGCCTTCCCTGTTTGGCCTGGAAAATACAGTTTCCACAGTTATCCACCACCTCTAGTTCTTATGAGTTTTCCACCCCTTACAGCTTCCAATGCCTTGTGTGTGTGTGTGGTGGTGGTGGGGGGTAGATTCTTGCTAATTCTAGTAATCTTGTAATTCAATAATAAAAGAATTATTCGTGTTGCCGTGGAAACATTTATCAAAATTAGAGGGGGAGGTTGGCTAGACATCCCTGGGTGTTATTTCCAAAGCACGGGGATCACTGGGTTACAAACGCAATGCTACAGGAACATAAACTGACACAGCTAAAGACTGGAAGGAAGTGTAGGAGCCATTTTGTTTGATCACCTCCATTATTCAGAGAACAAAACAGGCTTAGGAGGAAAGGTCTCTTCCGTTGATGGCACAGCCCTGCTGGAAACAAAGCCCACTGTTTGCTTATTTATTTATTTATTTATTTTAGTGCATGCACTCTCTCCAGGAACATTATTTCTGGGTTCCCATTGCCTTAACCCTCCCAAGGGACAGTTACCCACTGTGTACGTACAACTGGTTGGGATGTATGCTTAAAATGAAATGCTGGCCAACAGAACTTCTCAGTAAGCAGGGAAATGATGCAACCTCAAGGACTGATCCAGAAATACATCACGTCTTCACGAAGTATTTACTGAAACTGGATTTTGAATAATTTCCACAGAAATTATTTTACCCACAGGAATGCAATTTCTTCCCACAGGGATTTGACCAAACAAAAAAAGAGGAACAAAATGGAAGAAGAACCGTGATTTAGATTTACATAGAAAACATTAGTTGGAACCTAAGTAATACCCCTCAAGTAATCAGAATATTTTGTATACACTGATGTAGCCAAAAGAGCAAACCACAAGAAAGTAAGCATATATCATAGAATTTTAAAGTGCTTCCAGGGTTTAGCTTACACAGGCACGCACACACACACACACACACACACACACACACACACACACTTACAACCCTTTCTGCTTTAGCTCCCTAATGTTTATCTTTAAAACATCCTACCACAGAACTGCCTCCTACCCCCTCGCACGTGCACATGTTCGTTTAATCAATCTGACCATATTTACTAATCCCCTCTTGGATGTACTGAACACTCTGCCATATAAATCTGATATGGTAAAAGTCTTATTTCCAGAAGTTTTGATGTTGCAATAAAAGTTAACCTAAAATTTAGGGTTAACCCCAGTTTTGTTATTTGGTCAACAGACAGTAGATCTGTACTGAGGGTTCCCATCCTTCTAGATCCACTACCCACCATCTCCATCCTGGTCTTTATTTCTGGGCTTGGCAGGGGCACTTTTGGAGACTAGGTAAATCTTTTTTTTTCCTGTGAGGTTAAGTAATTTGAGGAAACAAAACATCAGAAGGTGTGTGGAGCCAGTGAGAGGAAGCAGAAGCAGTGGTATTTAATTTAGAACAGGCACGCACTCGCATACAGCAACCTGGGGTTGGATGGTGACACCAGTTCCCTCTCTGGCTAGCAACTGTCATATAAATCATTGTGATTGCCAATAAGAAAATCTTGAGTACATTTCAAACAGAAAGAGAAACGAGAAAACAGCTGAGAGCTAGGGGAACTTCTTCTAGAGGAGCTAGAGAGAAAAACTAAGCCATAATATTCTATCAACCCTTTGAGGCTTGTGAAAACACCACTCCATGTTCACAGTGGCTGAGAAGATTTTTTTCCCATCTGTAAACCTGCCATGCTGGGATGACAGGCATAGCAGTTTTATGTAGTTGGGCCTGCCTGTCTGAATCAGACTTGAAAAGTTCTCAGTCATCTGTCTCCTAGTGTTGCCCATGAGCATAGAGTTAACAGATAAGAGTTCCATGTGAATTCTCGGTATAATGCCTTTCTGGATTACTTCATCTTAGAACATCAGAAGTCAGTTGTCTAGACAAACATGTTACAATATCCTCTAGCAATACATTCCGCCACCCCCACTTATCTACATTAAAATAAAGGCATTTGAAGTTTAAATGACTTGTGGAGATCAGTGACATGGCCAGCATTCAGATTTTCTCAGATTTCATACTATTCTATTTATTAAAAGGGGAAAAAATCCAAGATGGCTAATTCTAAGTGCAGGGGGTTGGGGGGAGTCCAGTGGATTCTCACTCACTGAAATGGAGCTTGACAGCCACAGAGTAAGGTTGATGCACTACTTTTAGAGAGATCAAAATCTCCTGATTTTAACTCCAGGAAGATGAAAATGCATTTTGTGGGAGTTTTGGTGGTCACAGTGAAGACTCTAAATCAGTGGTTCTCAACCTGTGGGTTATGACCCCTTTCAAGTGGAATGACCCTTTCCCAAGTGTTACCTAGGACCATCAGAAAACACAGATATTTAAATTATGATTCATAACAGTAGCAAAATTATAGCTATGAAGTAGCAACAAAAACATTTTGTGGTTAGGAGTCACCACAACATGGGGAACTGTATTAAAGTGTCACAGCATTAGGAAGGTTGAAAATCACTGCTGTAGAATGATAAGAGAGGGAAAAGATATAGTTTGATTAAGCAAAACAGAAAATATCCTGCATTAAACTCTCTGAAGAGACAATTGCTTGTTTTGTTTTTTTCTTATGACATGATTTCACTAGAGGACAGCTGGCCTCAAATTACAGCCATCTTCCTGACTCAGCCTCCCAAGGAGTAAAATTATTTGAGGTCATGAGTCACCATTCTTGGCTTCCAGGAAATATTTTTTGGGGAACCTTGTTGAAGTTTACTGTGTTGAAGCTCAATTTGGAAGTAGGAAATCCGTCCATCCCATTTATGAAGTAACAAAGAGGCAAGGATGGTTTAAAAATAGAGTATGTTGTAGAGAGCATATAGATCTTGTCTTCAGGGTCATATCATCTGGGGAAAAGATACAGCATTCAAAGACAGTTAACAAAGTAAAATACTTTTCAAAAGTTTAGTATTGCTGATTTTATTTTTATTTACTTTTTTTTTTTTTTTTTTTTTTTTGGTTTTTCGAGACAGGGTTTCTCTGTATCATTTTGGAGGCTGTCCTGGAACTCACGCAGTAGACCAGGCTGGCCTCGAACTCACAGAGATCCGCCTGCCTCTGCCTCCCAAGTGCTGGGATTAAAGGCGTGCGCCATCAACGCCCGGCTAGTATTGCTGATTTTAAATCCCATTTTCTCCTTGGAAGACGGACAGTGCGGGTGGGAAACCCTGAATTTGCCTCTTGCGATTGTCTCTTGAGCTCCACTACCTTTCTTTCAAGCCGTTCTCTTGAGCTAAAACTACAGCCTCAGAAAGGGTACAGCGAGAATATGAAAAACTAACAGCCACCCTTGGGCCTGCATCCCATATAATCCTATGTAATTATTTCTCCTCCTGTTGCTATGCACTAAAGACCCCAGGAGTCTGTATTCTGAAGATCGCTGCATCCAAATCGCCTACTTGCTGTGTTCTATCTCTTTCCCGCCTCCCCCCCCCCCCCCTCTTTCTATTAGCCCCAATCAAAATACTGTGGAGTAGTATTCAAGAGTCCTTAACGTTCTTGCTCTCCGCATTCCCTGCTTTCTCCCTTGATCTTATTGGATTGCACAGTCCAGAAGAGACAGTGATGTCTCCCTTAAAACTGCTAAGTGGCCCTCCAAAGTACGCAATGAGCCTATTAATGATTTTCACAATGAGATAGTTTCTAACCCTCCTGACCCCCCCAAAAAACAGCTAGAGAAAGGGTGTCTTCTAAATAGAGATGAAGAGACCAGCTTCACCTTTCTAAAAACTAGATAGTGCTCTAATCACAAAATATGACATGGTTGTGACTTCGTGTAAAACCCTCCTAGACTTAACCTCAGTTTTCTTACCATTTCTAGTATGGAAATGAAATTGTGTGTGTGTGTGTGTGTGTGTGTGTGTGTGTGTGTGTGCGCGCGCGTGCGTGCGTGCGTGCGTGTGTGTGTGTGTGTGTGTGTGTGTGTGTTCTTGCTCCTTTGCGTAGTGGTTTGTGACAAGTACGATCTAAGGACCAGTTTCAGAATCTATGAAATGAGTCACGGAACTAAGGAGAAGCCAAAGATGAAAAAGAGCACTCACCAAGTCATTGTTTCAGCTTCACACATCCTTTGACATGCATGGCAGTCATCTCACTCAAGAGAAGGATCCCACAAATCACGTTTATTTCTGTTTATATAATGCTTCCAGCATAAGATGGCATGGTCAGAGAGCTGTTGTTGTACTCCCACAATTATCAATTTTTCTTCTATCGTGGAATTTCCTCCTCCACATTAAAAAAAACGTACTCAATATGAAGGGTCATGGTGAGTGAGTTATGCCTAAGGTAAAATTTGAATACAATTGCTATATAATTTTTGCAGTCTGCAAAATTCTTCTTTAAGTGAATAAATGTGTAGGGCACTTCTCCATTACCTTGATCAACACCTAATACCGACGTGACACTTAGAATTAAATTAGAGAAACAAAACTGGATACCTTGAGACTTGGGGGCTGATTATAATACTGGAGCTAAGAGTGTGTTTAAACTCTTCCCTTATCCCATTTAAATCTAACTAGGTATAAACTCTCCATTACTGTGGAGTGGAGGTGTGTCTGCCGAGGTGGAGGTTCCCTTGATGTTCTTGAACAAGGAAACCCAATCCTCCTTTCTGACACACATGGTTGCAATAGAAACAGCTCCTCAACTGCCAGTCTGGTTTTAATCTGTTGTTTCTAGCAAAAGAGGATTTTCAGGGAATGTTAAGAAGAGAGCAAAATTACCAGAACTTACTATAAAATGAAAGTGTTGATGAGAAATCAAATTTTAAACAAGTGCTCAAACTCCTAAACACAAACACATGTAGACACACATGGTGCACCCTACAAATTTAAGAATACAAAAGTTTAATATTTTAACAATGTTTGAAGACTGATCAAGTAACTAATTTATATGTCATTTTAAGAGAACACTTCATCTTACTCAAATGAATCCAGAAGTAAAAAGTTGTCATAAGATGTTGTCATAAAACAGTATGTCATTTAAATACTCTTGGATAAACTTCTGTATGAAGAAGTTTAGCATTGTAACCTTTACAAAGTATTAAGTATTTTGTATGGAAACATTTTAAAAGTGCATTATAGAACTTTTTAAAGGTTCACAGTTACCAACATTAAAGATAGTTATTAAACTAAGCAAACCTATATACTGCTCCTTTTGGAAGATGGTTTAGAAGGTGGCAGCACTTTGGTTTTTCTTCCTGCAATACTAAAATGCTATTGTAAAAAGTAAAAAAATAAATAGAACTGGCTCTAACAAGTCTTGTATCTTTTTATGTCAGTTGTTGGTTGCTTCTGGTTGTTAAAAGAATTTTGAATTTTTTAAACCATACATTATATAACTTGCTAAAATAAATTTAAATTTAAAACATATAACTGTTCTGTGTAAAGTAGTTTCCTAAGCGATTGGAAAAATGTTAATATTTATGAAGTTTTTATAGTATAATAAATATTGTACAGTCCTTGTCCAGGCAACAACTAGCTATTAAGCTCTAATAAACACCTTACAGTTTACAAATAATTACCTCAAAGTACTAAAAATGCATTAGCATAAATACAATTTTTACCAAGAGTAAGCCAGATTTCTCATTGTGTTGTCCATTGCATCATGGTTTGTAGTCTGTCTGTTGTATGAGTCTGAATCTGTGCCTGCCTGAATGATGTCATGTAAATCTGTGCTGTGTCTGTGTGTCCCTGGCAAAGGGCTTTTGTTCTGTATTTATTGAACAGCAAAGAAAACAAGCATCATGTGGGGGAAGGGATGGATGCTTTATAGAAATCTTTAACACAATTTCACAAAGGATGAAATTTTACTGACTCAAACTGACCCCAGGAATAAACAGAAACTATCAAGCAGTATCAAACTGCTGCTTCTAGCATTTGTGGTGGATTTGTTTATAAGGTTGCTTTGCAACTATTCATTGCTTTCAACAAATGTCTGCATGTAGCACACAAGTAACCACGGGCATTGCTCTCTGGATCAGGGACATGGAAGAATACAACCATGCATTAGCACATGGAAAATCCAAGGCAAGCCAGGCTGATTATTACATGGTTCCCTCTCTTTTATTTTTTGAAGTTATACCATTTCCTCCTCCTCTTGCTCTCTTAAAGGCAGCTTAAACAAACAGACTAAGTACACAGTAGCATGGTAGTCTTAAGTGGCTTCAAGGTATATTATTATGCTGGATATTTGTGAGGTCCAGGAAAAGGATGTAGGGATATTTTCAAAATAATGTAAGATATATTTTTATAATAATGTGTCAGTAGAGCAAATGATTTATTCAAAAGTCTTGGTACAGAAGTAGAGTCCCGATAAACTGTCTTTACTAGGAACGTGTCCTGGAACAATTCCCCATGAAAACATTCAGTCATAGGATCCTGGGTAGAAGACTCCAAAACAGAACTGGTACAGCTGTCTCACAACTTTTTTTTTTAATTCTGCAACCTGAATGGCTAAGAATGCCAGAATTCTAATGCTAATTCCTAAAGTTATAATCTCATTATTTATATAGCTATGCAAATTATAATACTTTGCTTCCTGTGTGAAGACTAAACACCTAAGGCATTTATAAAACCTCCCATTGCCATGGATAATGTCTCTCTCTTCTCCTGATATGCTTTGTTCTGGGCTTTAGCTATACCACATGCTCTGAGTTTCTATTCATTCCTGGCTGCTTTATTTCCATTTCTTGATCACTACTTTATTCTAAATTCTATCTGGTGTTTTCAGGGTATTTTGTTTGCTTGCTTGCTTATTTTTTGCTTTTTGTTGTTGTTATTTTTTTTCTTTTTTGCTCCCATTACCATGTTTTGTAGCTCAAGTTTCTCCTCTGGTACAGACTTAGGTATGTAGTTCAAGTGCTTTGCACTTGGAAGTACATGCACCTTGAATTTAACTGATAAAACCAAAATCACATTGATATGTTCTGTTAAGGGATGAACTACGACCTTATACCTGTAATTCTTTCCCCGCTCATTTCCAATCACAACAATTGTGCTTGAACTCCAGGGTCAACTGCACACTTAGGAGATTTTATTGTATGATTAGAGTTTCACCATATCCTTATATTTCAATTCTTCAGGAGAACAGGCACCTCATATACAGCACAACCTCCCATGACTCCTTCGTAGTTTGCAGTATATGTTTCTTAGACTAATATAAGAAATACAATGGGATTGTGCCAAATCTGCTCCAGTTATATTTTTACTGATTCTGATTCTAAGAGTTTTCAGGTCCACTGACAGAAGTCTTAACACAGAACACTTTCTTCCCCCGCCAATCACTGGTTTCATTAAGCCGTTACTGAATCACCAAGAAGCATTTCCTCATCAACTCTGAACGTGGTATTCGCTTCTGCACAACATGTTTGTGCACCGTGTTATTCGTCTGCTACCCAATACCCCACACTTTCTAAAGGCAAGATACACACACATATCCTCGTACCATCAGTGTTTTTCCCAGGGCACTAGAGTAAAGTTGGGGATACTATGGCCACCACATAAGGTCTCAAAAAGCCATGTATGGTCCTTTAGGAGAAGAAGGCTTCATTGTTAAGAGACATGAATAGAAAACTGCATCTGGTCGCTAGGTCAGAAAAACAACCTATTTGGCTTTTTTCCTGTTAAGAAATAAGTCAATGGAGGAAAATAAAATAGACTCAGTTCGACCTCAAACCTGTGAGAGCGGATTTTTATTAATCTTAGAGGTCAGTACCCTTCGGTTCAGTATTCTTGAGTACAGGAGAGCAAGTCATGTCGGGTCTGGCAAGTTTTGTAGTAGAAAGGGGTGAGAGGGGCATAGCTCTGCTAGAGTCAGTGACTGCTTTTCAAAACGGCCGCGTGGAGGATTGCCAATTTTTGCCACCTTTGGTCTCCAAGGAAATCCGTGGGCCGCAGGTTCCCAGGAGTCTTGTGTCTGTTTTATGGCCCTGGTTCAGGGTGGGTGACTTCCTTTATTTCCATGTCTAAAGAGCAACAACTTATTCCAGAGGGGAGAGTCTCCCTCAAGTAGTTCAACTTATTCCAAAGGGGAGAGAGTCTTCCTCAAGTAGCTGGCACAAAGAGGAAGACACTAAAGGGAAAACACTAAAGCCTAGTTCCACCTCACTCCTGGCCGCGCCTGGTCTGCAAACACAGGAAACATCCCTAACAGCTAGATCCGCCAGTAGCCGCCTAGAGAACGGGCGCATGCGCAGTAAGCACAACTCGGGCATGCCAGCAGACGTCATTCCCGGCCAGGCGGCTCCGCCCTTCCCAAGATGGCGCTGTGCTCCGTGCGGAAGGCGCGTGAGTGCTGGAGCTTCATCCGGGCACTTCACAAAGGACCCGCTGCTACTCCTGCTCCCCAGGTAACCCGAGCCGGCCTGCCGCAGTAGGCTTCCGGTCCTGCGAGCGCCTTCCCGCTCCCCTTCCCTCCCAGTACTCATTTCTACCTCCTTGCTTCCTGTAAAGAATACTCTGCACTTTCCGAGGTCCGCTAGCCTATGAGTGCCCCCGACGTGGGGACGTCGCAAACACACGTGACAGAAAAAGGCTTTGGGGCTGGAAGGCCCGCGCCGCCCTGCCACGTGGCCACCGTTGCCAGGCAACGCAGGAAGCCATCCCTGGGACGAGCGTGAGGCTCTGAGGTCGTTCTAAACCCTCTTCTGGCGTGTTTTTATGCTCCCTTCCCTAACAGTTACTCCGGGCGCAGCGGAGAAATCTGAAAAGGTGTCTTGGAATTGGTCTGTTTAGGTTGGTGCAGTAGCTAGCAGCTTGGGACGTGAGCAAGTACCGCTGTACCATTCTGGTTTTTTCTTGATCCTTAGGTCTTGCAAGCAGCAGCAACAAAGCTGCCAAGGTGCTTCATACTGTTGCTTGCCTGACAGCACAGCGGTCACCACGACTGCTGCTGAGTGTGATAGTTTGTATTTGCATTTTACCCTCAAAGCCAAACGGTGCCCGGGGATATGCTTTCAGAAAAGCACCAAACATCCCTGAATATGGCTTTTTGATTTAGGTTATCACGGCAGTAGAATCTAAGTGAGGAAAGGAAATTTGAGTTTCTCTGTGAGTTCTGACACTCTGAGTCTTCATCGCCATTAATGCGCAGATGTCACACGAGGACGTCATGCCTGATGCATTGAAAAGCAAGCCGGCCTGGAAGTTAGGAAAACATTCTAGAAGTTCCTGGATTTTTCTGGCGTTTACTAACTGTGTTATAGATCGAGTCTCAATCCTCTGGGCTTATTTTCTTTAGCAGATGGGATAGAGGAAGAGTTGAATTGATTGGCATGTTAATGTTTTCAAGCCTGTGGGTTCATGACTATAAAGATAAAGTATAGCCAGTGGGAGCAGATGAAAACCAATATGTAAGATATGTTTCTAATCATCCCATAAGTTAATCATTCTCTGGACTTCTGTTTTCTTCATTAATGTAAACCTCACAAGATTCTGTAAGAATAAAAGACACAGTATATTGGAGACTCAGCAAACAACTATTCAAATGTTACTTTAACTTTTCAGAAACATTGTTAGGTAAGAATTGATTCCAGCTTTAATCGTCAAATGCTGTTTCCCTTGAAGTTTGGGGATTTGGATTTTTCAGAATAGAAATTTGATAGGCATATTAAATTGTATGCAACCAAGAACTTCTAGGACAGATTACTATTTAAAAACCCCTAATTTAGCTTTAAATGAAAAGAATTAAATGTTGAAGTACTGTTTCTGCAGTGTCGTATGCATATCACTTAAAAATGATGGCATGAAGGAGTAAAGGGAAGCTGGTCCTGATGGCAGAGGCCTCCCCAATATTCTGGGAGGCAGAAGTGGGATTTTGAGGATCACAAGTCCAGGATCAGGCTGGGCTACAAAGTAAGCTCAAGGTCAGTCTGGGTGCTTACCTGAGATTCTTTGCCTCAAAATGAAAAGTAAGAAGATGCCCGGGATATAGATAAGTGGCAGGGTGCTTCCCCAGTACACGTGATGGCCTGGGTGTAAAACACCAGTGAAGTCCTCCTGAAAGACTGATGGAAAAGATTAAACATTGTATTCGGAATATGATTGCAGTAGTGCTCGTACATGTGTTCACACATAGGAAGAAAGGCTGGAAGGAAACAACCTTTAACATTTTTGTTGTGTTTTTGTTCATCCTAAATAGTGATTAAAAGTAATTTAAGTATGGTTCAAGCATTTGTCTCATGTGCTTCGCATTGAAGATATGTCACTTTTATAACCAGAAAAATTTGAAAGCATAAATCTCCATACAAATCTGTAGTCACTGATGCTGTTTAGGCATTTCAGGTTTCTGAAAGAGATACCTGTCCTATATGACCATTATTAAACTGGCCTTGGAAAAGGACTCCTTAAAATTTATGACCACTTTTCCTCTGTGTGTCTTCTTTTTCTATTGAAAAGCTTCCTTTGAAGTCCAAGGGATTTTGTGAGCAGATGCAGAAATATGTGAAGGAAGAATTGGATTCTCAAACCAGATGCACCAGACATTTTTATGACATCTCATAACCTTTGTAGAAAACAAAAAATATTTTGTAAGAGCATATTATAGTATAAAATGCATATTTATCATATAGGTGGTTTTATTAAACAAGGAATGGTTAAATTACTTGTTTATTGGCTTAAACTGTGCACTTGCTCCCTGAGGTGGGAGCAGACATCAATGAGCCATAGTGTGCTTTGTTAGAAACTGTGACTGAATGTACTGTGACTCCCAAGTGCTTTTACTGTTTTTTTTTTTAAACAATATCTTGGATAAGAAATGTGCCATGTTTACTTCTCAAGACTGCATGTAAACTCAAGCAAAATAGCAGGAAAGGGGCTAGAGGTGTGACTAGTGCTTGCCTGGTATGGGAGAGGTTCTGGGTTTAGTCTCTGATATCTTAAAGAGGGTATTGGGGGAAGAAAATACGAATAAGAGCACATCATGCCATGTTCATTGTGGATGTCTACAATTTATGTGAAAATGGTTTATTTTGTCAGGTGTTGCTTGACAGAAAACTGTTGAAATCTGATGAGATGAGAGTAATCACGAAGTCAGAGAAATGAAAATCTGACGTGATGTTTAAAGGCTCTTGGTATTAGGTACATTTAAGCCTGTCATCATTGACCAAACACAGAATCTGCCCTTCTTTAAGCAGTCATTCACGATTGTGTTTTGAAAACAATGAAATATTCTTGGTTAGAAGATTTTTGCAGGACTATTTATAATCATTCAGTTCACATATAAAAAGTCCTCGCTTCGTTTTTAGCCCTCCTCATCCTCGGTTTGGCCAACACTGCCCTATTCTTTTTCCTGCTGGTGGTCAAAATGTAACCATTAGATGAAAGAAACATGTTTCAAAAAGAAGAAAGAGCCACTGTCTTAAATTTCTGGTTGCATACTGGTGGCTTAATAAAACTTTTAAATGAAGTTAAGATTTCCAAAGTTGCAAGATTTGTTCCTGTCTAGCCTGTGATAGACTTCGTACTATGCACTCACAATTATGGAAACTGAAACTTAACGTCTGTTCAGTGCCATTGCCTTAGGTATAAACCAATTTCTAATTTTGCCAGTTTTCCTAGTACACATATTGATTCATCCCGAATGGAATATAGGATCCCACATTTCATTGCTGTGTGTTCTCCAACACAGATTACTCTCTGGTTCTCACTATTGAAAGTAGTGCCTTTGTCACTGTTGAAGATTGCAAAGCAGATGTTTTGTAAGGTGGCTTAATGTGAGTTCTTCTAGGGATTTCTCGTGGTTAGATCAGAGTTATGGGCTTGGCAAAAATACACAGAAGAGATATTACTGACTAGGTAGTGAGGCAGGTGTTAGCACTGTAAGAACTAGAAAATAAGATTTGTTTAAATACTTTCCCAGTTAATTAGTGGTGGAACTGAGATGGTAAAGTTTACCATGGGCATTTCACTCCACATTTATGATTATTGCTGGTTAGGTTTCTCTGAAATGGGGGTGTTCCTGGTAACTTTTGACTCGGTTCCTTTCCAGTTCTGTCTTGTGCCGTGTGCTCCATCTGCGGTGTCACCTGAGGGTCTAGTTAGATGAGAACTGTGCCAGTTTGATCAGACTGTTTCAGTTCTGCTTTGTTAAGTAGTGAAGAGGGTGCTCTGTGGATCCACCCTACAGCTTCTGTTCATCTCAAGAACTAAATGCATTTGTTGACAATGTCCTTTAGGTTAGTTGTCTATAAAGACTGAGTTAGTGTAAATATAAACACCTCAAGTGTTTGAAAGCTATCTCTGGACAGCTAATAAAAATCACTGCAGGCTTCTGATGGAAACACAGAGGAAGAACCATAGATAATTCTTAGGGCTGCCATAAGCAAAGAGTGCTGAAGAGAGACTGCTACCACCTTCCATATTCCTTCTCAGCTCATTATTTTCATACCTGCATGTGCAGAACTGTGCATACAAAGGAACTTGTGTGTATGCACGTGTACATAGATAGATAGATACACATATTTGTATAGATATGTACATGTATATAGATATATATATTAATGTATATATGCCTACACATACATATATTTATATCTTTTAGAAGAGGAAATGGTATCTAGTCAGCACGTGCTGCATGCTAAAGCATCTGTACTACGAAAACCTCATCTTACTCCTTCCAATGATTTTTGTAACTCCTTTTTTTTATGTACTGGCTTATTTTATTTATTTTTTTGTATTTACACTAAAGTTGAACCATCTTAAGTCAAACCTTGATAATTTGGTCACTATGTATATTCTTGAGCCAACTGTATTGTAACTCTTATTCTATGCATTTTATGAAAGAAGACACCAAACTCAAGGAGAATAGTTGGCTTTCCCAAGACGCAGAGATAGTAAAGAATAGTGCTGGGATGTAAAACCGGAGTTGCCTCTGTGTTTTAACTTGATCAGAAATTACCTCTCATCAGTAAAATAGTTTAGGGAGTAGAGGGACACCCATAGCCCTTCTTGTCTGAACTTCCTCCTCTGTTCCCCAACCACACACACAACCCAGTGCCCCTGAGATACTATAATGAATTTCTTTTTTTCCATTTTTTATTAATTAATTAATTCATTCATTTTTCTCCAGCCCCAACAGTTCCCCTACCTCCTCTCCTCTCACCTCCCCCATTCCTTCCTTCTCCCTTTCTCTTCAGAAAAGTGCGGGCCTCTCATGTATGCTAGCTGGCCATAGTACATCAAGTTGCAGTAAGGCTAGCTACCTCCTCTCCTACTGAGGCTGGATGAGTAACCCAACAGGAGGAAGGGTTCCAAAAGAAGGTAACAGAGTCAGAGACAGCTCCTGCTTCCTCTGTTAGGAATCCCACAAGAAGACCAAGCTACACATATAGCAGAGTGCCTAGGTCAGTCCCATTGAAGTTCTTTGGTTGGCGGTTCAGTCTCTGTAAGCTCTCATGAACCCAGGTTAGTTGATTCTGTCAGTTTTGTTGTGCTGTCCTTGACTCCTCTGGCTCTGATTTCCTCATGTCTTCTGCAGGATTCCCAGAGCTCTGCCTAATGTTTGGCTGTGGGTCTTTGCATCTATTTCTGTCAGTTACTGGGTGAAGTTTCTCTGATGACAGTTGGGTTAGGCAATGATCTATGAGTAGAGCAGAATATCATTAGGAATCATTTCACTGACTCTTTTTTTTTTCTTTTCTGCTAGTCATGTTTGGTTCAATCCTAAGTCTCTGGGTCCTGGACCTCCAGGCAGTGTCAGGAGTGAGCTCCCTCTTATAGTCTGGGTCTCAGGCTGGACCAGTCATTGGTTGGCCACTCCCACAATTTCTGCACCATCTTCTTCCCAGCATATCTTGTAGGCAGGGCAGATTGTAGGCCAGAGGGTTTGAGTCTGGGTTGGGGTTCCAAACCCTCTATTGTAAATCTTGCAGGATTACAGGAGACAACTAGTTTAGACTGCAGCTTCCTTTAATATAAAAGGGAGTTTGTTGATCAGGACCACATGTGATAGATAGATTATTTTTAGGGAGCTGACCTAAAATTGAGCATGACTACTTTATAAGTAGAACATAGTATTTGTTCTGTTTACCTAAGTTCCATGAGTAGGGTGGTCATCAAGTCCTGTTTTCCTTCCTCGGGTCTTTCCATCTTCTTTGTTCTTTTCTTTACTAGCTTGCCTTCTCAGAATTTACTCTCCATGGTATGCTGGTCCTTACACAAAAGGCCATGCCACAGCTTCATCTTTGGTCTCGACCTGTCCTGACCTCCAGCCTCCTCACAATGAACACTTTTCCTGGTTGTGCTCTTGACATTAGTGCACCCTAGTGTCTGGGAGCTTCTCTTCTACACACTGTGGTCCAAGCCTAAGTCTTTTTCCTAGCGCTTTCTCAGGAAAGATTTACTCTTTTGGGATTGAAGCTGCTATGCCCTGGTATAGCATGGTAGGTACAGAGATGATTTATAGATAGAGACAACACACTGATTCCAGCTTGACTTAATTTAGTTGGCCTGGCATTTGTAGGTTTTCTCTGTATTATTTCTTAGCAAGACCTGTCTTTTATTGCCATTTAGGAGTTGACCAAGCAGAGCAAGGTCATATCTAGGTCATTGTACTACCCCATCACTTGATTTCTCTTGGTCCTCTTTTCATTTACTGAAACTCGTCTATAGCTCTCTTTTCTCTTGGCACAACCAATTTTGTTCTTTGTTTGTTTTCTCTTGAACTGCCCCTCCATTATCAGTTAAGTTTATTTCTGATTGACTAACAAACTGCCTTTTGACTACTCCTTGGCCTCCTGAGAAGTAGAGTCAAGTCAGTGTCATGTCTAACCATGAGAGTTCTCACTAGTTCCACTTCCATTAATATGTTGGGCCGGCAGCCAGCATTCAGGATGTACACTCCTTCTCTTTCCTGTCTCCTGTCCTGACTGACTCATTGGTGAGACAGCTTTAGTGAGAGTGCAGCCCTGAATGGTCAAATACAACCCTCTCTGATCTCATTTCTTGGGATGTTAATTGTATATTTTGTATACATTTTTCAAATAGAATCTTTTCTCTTCAATAATAATATTCTAATATAACACACTGTACTGTCCAAAATATTTCACGTATTCCCGTCTAATCTTGAATGCAAGATAGACAATTTCGTTATCTAGCTGTCCAAAATTTCTACTCCCTGATAATACTTCTATTATGCTTTCTCACCCTCTTTTTTAAAAAAAGCATTCAGTGATAATGAGCAATCTAAGTATATATCAGTGTTCTTTTATCAAGTTTTAAATTAGTGTTTTCCTAGTGCTACTAAATCAGTGTAATAATTCATCTGGGGGCTTTATTCTGATAGGACTAATGATTTCAGTTATTGCTAAAGGCAATGATAACTAACAGTGAGGGTGAGGATGTAGTGCTAGTAAACCTTAGTTGAATGCCTGCCTTGTTCCCAGGATAACTTTAAACTATCAGATACATACTAGCTTATCAATCCTCCCAATTCAGCTAGGTCCACAGATAAGAATTCCAGGAGGATTTAATAAATCACTAAAGGTCATGTAATTGGCAAGTGTAAGAAACAATGTGTGAGTCCATTCATCCTGATTTAAATGGCAGAAATATCTAAAAGAAACCATACATGTTAATTTACTGATAACCTCTTTGAAACTTGCAAGTATTCCATGGAAACTGCTTTTCTTGTCATGGTGACATACAGGGTAGACATTCTGAATCACCTATGTTATTGATGTTCTTGAGGTCTTGTTTGGCTGTATGAATTATATAAACAGAGCAAAGCTGTCTTGTAAATTTATCTCTGTCTCCATTGGCCACTGCCACTAAGATTACCTTAGATAAAATAAGGCTTTTAAAACATGAGTCCCAAGGTGCATGTAGGAAATTATATTTATGTATTGCCTATAGCTGAAAGGTCAACCTGGACAGAGCCCTGCAGGCAGAATGGAGGTAGAGAGTGCTAAATCTGTGGTGGATTGGGAATCTCTGTATAGCTTGTAGTTGTGATTTATGGCTAGAATACTTTCTTCCAGGAATAGAAGCTCGTGGTGGCAAGGCATGAGAGATGGAAGTAGTTTGTGTTGTAGGCCCTCTCTGCAGAGGATAAGGAATTCCTTTCTAAGGGAGTCTCATTTGTCAGTGGAGCTCTTAAAGAGGTCTACCATTCATTAATTATAGAGTATGAATCTGAGTGATTACCAGTCAGTGCACTTGTTAGGATGAGATAAGGCTTTAAAATTAACACCATTGAGCAGAGTTGACCATACACTAGCAAATCCCTCCTTGTTAACTTTGCCTTATATTCCCCACCAACGGAGACTGGACGTTCTATTCTTATTCATCCTCACTCAGGAGTCCCTTTGGAACACATAAAAATTCAGTGGTGAAGGGAAGTAACTATGTTTGCTTAAATCATTGATTTGGTCTTAACAGGTAGTTCAAAAGAAATACTATAAGATGGAAAAAGTCTCTTGGGCTAGGAACAAGTATACAGTAAAAAGGCGGAATTTCAAGGAAATAGTAAGGACTAGACTATTGTGCATCTGCACTCTGCTGCATAACTAGTTTTTTGGTTGAAAAGAAAAATCCTATGCAGACAACTTTGGCTTCCTATATGCAGCAATTCTCTAGCCACCACATGCCACTAACTGGAGCATGCAAGGTCAGTAACTGTGTAAAGAAAGTTTGTAAAAGATAAACATTTACATGAATGTTACTCTTGACATCAGAAAGTTAAATGAACATGCAGTTCCTTGTGTTCTATTGGGCTGTTCATTACAAGGGCGTGTGACATCGTAGAAACCAAGTGACTGTTTGCTCCCACAGGCATATCTGTGTGATACCATGTAACTTACCTGAACTCATCAAACTTGCTTTTCTCATTTGCAACAGTGTTATTAATGCTGATGTTTAGTACTCAGTAGATCTCCCATTTTGATGAGGACTGTTCCTACTTTATCAACATTAATAGTATTTTCCCCAACACCACACAGTCCTTTCTTCTCCTGACACCCAACCAGATTAATTTCCCCAAAGCAGAAGCAGACTTATAACTCTTCATAAAGTCTGTACTCCTCATGACATTTAAAATCTTCTGCAGGCCATCACTATTAAGATAGATCCTTGTCCCAGAGCTGCATAACATTTTCCTTTGCTTAGCGCCACCCTTTTACTTAATAATGTATCTTTTTTGAAAGGCCTTTCTTCCCATCTATTTCTTCGTGTATTCTATAATTCTTTTTCATTCCATGTTACTTGATTTATGACAGGATCTTACTTTGTAGCTTTCTCTAGCTCAACCTTGCAATCTTCTGCCTCTGTTTCCCAAGTGCTAGGGTTATAGGCATGCATCATGCTGCCTAGCTGTTTCAGCACTTTCAAAAACTATGTACAGCTTTTGTACATCAGTCACAGAGGAGCTTAAAACAACTGGCAGGAAAAAAAACCTAATAAAACATTTAGAAAATTTTGTTTTGAAGCTGGAGATAATCACTTCCAGTTTGAAATCATATCTCCCATTTTGAAATTGTATGTGACTTTGTCCCTGTTTATAGAAATGTGCGCACACCTCTTGTATCTAAAAACATTTGCTTGAGACAAATGGAAGTGCATGCCTTTGTTCTGTAGACTATTTTTGGACACTCCAACAGGAAGCAGTTCCATATACATTGTTTCATAGGTGATCTATAGGCTGCACTTAGCATTTAGAGTTCCCAAAGTGTTGTCTTCCTGGCCCCTACATGTCCTAATAATGAGGATGAGCCCTCCCTGTTAAGTCATAGCTATGATAGGTATATGTATGATAAATGAGGTACTACTTAAATCCTTGGTATTATGAGTCCTACTATAGAAACCCCAGTAATTCTTTATTGATTGAAGTCAGTGTAAAATGCATCAATGCAATGATACATAAGAAAATCTATGGCATTCATATCAAGCATGTTGTTGAACAGAAACCATGCATTTTGATATATCTTGTGTTTGATTGATTACATTTGATGTTCAGTGTTTATTGCAAGTGGTGAATGTCATTTCCCAATGTATCTAGGCATTAATGTAACTGGAAGGTAATGGTAAATTTTACTTCAGTGACTTTTCCAGTAGGCTATAGGTTTCTAACCTCTTGCTGTGGCTGAATTTTACTTTGCCAGCTCTAGTCTTAGTTTTCATGGTGCTGCTAATTACACTGAGATTTTTGTTATACTTAAGTTTGCTACCTCTGTATACAGGGAAGTGTGAGCATATTCACAATTAAGATGAAAAGCTTGTATTTTGAAGACAGTTTTGCTTCAGTTTTTTCTAGTTCAATAAAATATGCTGTGTTTCCTATACAATAATTATAAGTAAGCTTTTTACCTTCCATGAAAGAGATGTGATCTTATTTGTTAATTGTGGGCTTGTTTCTCATTCCATCACACATTTGAAGTCTCTTTAAGACAGCTTGTTGAACCATATCTAGCACTTTTTGCTCTGTTGATGTTAGTGTGCTCTGCATAGAAAGCAACCCTGCCTCTCACTGCAATTATGTGATATACATGGTAAACCCAGGATTAAGCTTCTAATGTAATGTACCTTGCTTTTAGTTGCACCATGGTTAAGAGTGGACTAGCAAAATGCAAGATTTTATATGACCAAGTACTGAAAATAATTTATGTGTTCTTTTCAAAGAGGCTAATGGCACTTTGACATCTGGTCAGAGAAACTTTATTGCTATACTCACATACTAATTTGTCATGTATATGTTTAATAAATCCTTAAGTAAACATAGTGTAATCACAGAATAATTATAGAATGTCATGTTTCTTGGGAGAATAGGATTGGTGTAACATTTCCGTGTCTAGGTATTTAGGCTAATACTGTAGTAACATAGATTATGTAGCTTAAACAACAGTCATGTAATTTCTTGTACTTTGGAAACTGAGAAGTCCAATATCAAGGTGCTGGTGAGTTCCATTTCTAGTGAGGGTCTCCTTTCTAGTTCATAGGGAGCTGGCATTGAACTGGTAAGAGGGACAAGATACCTCTCTAGGATCTCTCATAAGGACAGTATCTGTGTAACTTACCCCTTGTGACCTAATCACCTCACTGCTTCATTTCCCAATACCTTCACATTGGTAACTTAAGTTTAAACATAGAGTTTTGGGGTTCAAAGACATTGTCTATTTTAGTATGTGATTTCAATGACCAAACATCTTGTAAAACCAGGACTCGTTCTCAAAAATCCTTGAAATGTGTGGGATGTTCCAGTGTTTCAGTGTTGACATGACATCTAGCAGCTGTTTTTCACATTCACAAATGGAAGCAGAAATTCTTTAGCTGACCATGTGTCCTTAATTTTGATTGGGAATATATTAACATATTTATGACTTAAATAGAGACATAGCTTGCTCTCTTGGTTTTATTTTATCCTAACTAGTGGGCCTTTTGATCAGGTTTCAGTGATACTTTTCATTTTAAACGTTACATGTTCACCTTAGATCATGTGGATGCAAGATACAGGATCAGCCATTTCCATTGGCTCACATACTAGATAGAATGGAGAGAGAAGGAAGTGGCTAGCTCTTCAAGAAGTGTTTTGCAAAGAAAGGGTCACTAATGAAGTTACTATCATTTGAATAGCACTTAAATTTTGGTGTTCTACAGCAAAAAAAAAGTCATATGGGGATGGAGAGACGGCTCAGTAGGTAATGTACAAGCAGTAGGAGGAGCTAAGACAGATCCCAGAATCCATGTGAAAGGTGACATGGCTGTGGGTCTGTAATTCCAGTTCTGGGAGGCAGAGACAGGATGATCCCACGGGCTTGCTGGACAGCCAGTCTAGCCAATCAGTGAGAGACCCCTTCTCAGAAATAAGGCAGAGTGGTGGAGAAAGGTACAGGAGTACAGAGTACATGCACACGCGCAGATGCATGCATACACCACACACAGGAAAGGAAAAAAAGGAAGGAAGAAATGGAGGGAAGATGGGTGGATATAAAAAGTGGGAAAAAATTGCTAAAATCCCAGACTTATAGGCAAAAGTTGAAGAATGTAAAAGGAAAATGGGTAGAAGAGCCATTAGAGGCCAACCTAGGGACTCCCAGGGGGCTAGAACTTCAAAGGTAAACTGAAGGGTAAGGTATTAATAAAGAGTAAATAAAGACTGAAGGTTATCAAATAGCATTTGCAATTGATTTATACTCAGGGATGGTCACACCAATAGTTGTAGAATGATTATTGAGGCTGGAAATTAATCACAGACAAGAGACGAGAAAGTGAGGATTGTCTTTTAAATAGCCTGCTTGAGCACAAACTGTCTCTGAGGGTAAAGGGGGTTGGAATCGTGACATCCTAAACCAACCTTTGAGGTAGTCTTTACGGTAGAGGAAACTTGAACATGACTATAAAAGCAAGTATTAAGATGAAGAGGTTGGAGATAAAGGGAAGAATGAATAAATGCTGACCAGAGTGACTGTGAACAGCAGGAGAGAAGGCCATCTCTAAGAGATGGTGGAGATGAGGGTGGGTCTGGAGTTTTCTGGAAGGGTGAGGTCAGTGAAGGGACGCCAAAGGCATTGGGCATTTCCTCTTCCAAGGGTTTAGATTTGAGGAGGCAGTGTAGTTTAGTGGGTTCATATATGGACTCTGAAGTCAGACACTATTCTAGTCCAAGTTTTCCATTATCTATAATCAGATAATGGAAGTTGGGGTTCTGGGGCAAATACGAAACTTTAGAGCTCACTGTTGTCTTCATCTGAAAGATGAGCAAGATCAGCATGAACAACATGATCTCTACAGCCTGACTGCCAGTATTTGGGCCTCATATGTTCCATGTTTTCTCTTCTTTTATGACCTGTAAAATGAAGACAATATCTACCTGTGATGGTTGCTGTGAGAATCACATGAGTTAGTGTTTGTAGAGATCTAGGACAGCATCAGGTACACTGTATAGACTAAGTTTTTAAAAATGTTTTGTAAGCAGTGTTGAGAGCCTAGCAGAAATTAAAACTAGAAATTGGTTTTATGCATAGATTCTACAGAGTTTTGACATTTTTATTGTTACCAAGGCTATTTAGCATTTAAGTATCTAATGAGCTTACTAGCCTTAATTCATTATTGGAGTCTCATCTGGCTGTTGAGACACAGTGGCAAGGGATTCTGAGATTGCTTGTCTTGCATAGTCCAAGTGGAAGAGTTTTAACATTTATGTTGTTAAAATGGCAGAATAATAAGACCTGGGGTACAGCATGGACTAGACAGTTAAGAGTTGAAATCAAACAAATGTATCCAAAGCTAGTGTGCCAAATGGCTCAAATGCCTACTCATTGAACTCCCTTGGATAGCAGAGCTTGACGAGAACCAGATTCCCAAACGTGCAGTAAATTTAAGATAGTACCCCAATGCCATTCATCTCCCCATAATGCCATTCATTTCCCCATCCCTTCATATCTGCCCTTTTCCCTTGCAACCTCCCTCCCCAAAATAAAATTAAAATAAAAAAGACAAAAATGAAAAAGATGGAGTGATAAGATTCTGGGTATTTTAAATGGAAGTAGAGTTAACAAGATTTCCTGGCTAAATTGGGAACTCTAGTCAGTACAATGAACAGAAGGAACTCACACTTAGAGAGGTGGTAACACTGTGTGTGACAGAAACACAATTTGGGGGAAAGATCTGGAGTTCATTTAGGTGTGCTGACTTGAAATGCCTGGTGAGCACTTCCATGGAACTATCAACCAAATACCTGAGAACAAAGCTTGGGACAGAGGCATAGATGGAGATAGACTTTTAGGAATTTTTAGTGGAGTATGCTAAAGTTACCAAGCGGTTGGGTATCAATCCCAGTTTGTTTAGGAAAATTATGGGAAGAGAGAGGGGATGTCGAGGGGACACAGCAGAGAGAAAAAAAGCAATCCAGAAGCTGCCATCTGTGAATTTAACCAAACCTGATGGCCTGAGTGTGACTGGCCACCCATGGTGGAAGAGAGAAACAACTCCCAAAAGTTTCTCTGACCTTCACACATGGTGGCAGATTCTCTCTCTCTCTCTCTCTCTCTCTCTCTCTCTCTCTCTCTCTCTCTCTCTCTCTCTCTCTCTCTCTCTGTCTCTCTCTCTCTCTCTCTCTCTGTCTCTCTCTCTCTCTCTCTGTCTCTCTCTGTCTCTCTCTCTCACACACACACACACACACACGGTGGGGGGGGGTAATTTTTTTAATTAAAATAAAAGGTGTTGGGATGATGATAAAATCCAGGCAAGATAATAGTAGCCAAATAGGTAAGAGATAAAGTAGAAGGTGCTAGACATAGTGCTACAGATACACAATCCTAGCATTTGGGAGACTGCGGCAGGAAAACCTTCATTTGAAGCAGTGTCAGATGCATAGAGTTCCAGTCCAGACAGAACTTCATAGTGAGACCTTGTTATAAAGCAACAAATAAACCAACTGAAACAAAACAAAAAAGCAGAAAGAGGCATCCTGGAAGTCAAATTAGGAAAATGCTTTATAGGTTAATATGTGAATATGTTTGTCCATACCCACACATGCACACTCACATATACATACACACACACACAGTCATTCACACAATACATTTATATACCCTCACACACTCACTCACTTGTACATATACATGCGTGTACATATAAACATGCACTCACACTATTACACTAACACACAATTACACACTGTCACACATGCATACATTTACACACACATGTAGTCAAACACACACATACCTTCAATCCCCAGCATATCTACCCCCCCCTCTCTCTCTCACACACACACACACACACACACACACACACACACACACACACACATACAAATATGGGAATGAGCATATTTTCCTGACAGGAGTGAGAAAGCTTTACAGAATATTAGCAGTAACATCCATCTGAACTTAGTGGAAAGTATCATGAGAATGTGTGATTAGAATCCATCAGATATTTGGCTGTCTTTTTCAACCAAAAGATGGATTTGAACCAGATTACCACTTCTATGGCTTAGTTTTGAAGAAAGAGGGGTTGGGGGGAAGCAATTATTTGTCTCTTTGTTCAAAGGCCTTTTTGTATCGTCGATCCCTGGAAAGCTAGTGGAGGAGCCAGCCTTTCACATCCATTAAGGTCAGCCCCGAAACCGTTGAATTTGATCTCTTCCATTTACCATCTGGATACAGTAGAGAAAAAGCTATTCTGCATTGGGTTGCTGGACACCATCCAGAAAATAATATGTCAGGGCATCAAAGGCTTGAGGCTCTTGGTCCATTCTGCCTAATGATCACAGGCAGGGTCTGCACTCCAGTTTTGTAGTATGTTTCATTTTTGCAGTGACAATTTATATCCCAGTAAAATAGATCACAAGGATTACTGCCAGCTTGTCAAAGCTAAGATTCCTCTATCATAGACGTCCCCACAAAGGACTGTGTTTTAATTGGGCCAGGCTTGATTTCCAAAGCCCATTTCTCTCCATCCCAACCTGCCTCATTTCTCATAGACAGCTCTGACTTACTGTGGGAAGGATTCTAATGTATAGATGGTTTCGTTCCACACACAAGCTCCAATTTAAAATCTTCTTAAAACTGACCTCACTTAAATTGGAATTCATCATCATCTTTATAAGGGAGTCCAATATCTGGCCAGCTAATGACACTGCTGGCAGTTATCTAGAAATATGACAAGCATATCTCATTATTCACCCCAACTGGAGCCAATTGTGGCTGGTATTATATTATTATTGTTGTTGTTGTTGTTGTTGTTGTTGTTGTTGGATAGGAAGCAGTGGCATGTCCTTTGTCTTCCCTGGGATAGAGAGGAGACTATGATGTCAGAGAGCATATAACTGCATTTTAAGGTAGCTGGAGGCCATATAATGCCAGGCTTTAATACAGCAGCTTTGCTTGGATCTTTTCAGGATGTACCCAGCCATAAATTTATAGTTGTACTAGAAAAAAATAAAAATAAAAACAAAAACTGTAGAGAATTGTCATTTTGTGTCTTACAGTGAGAAGAGGTTGCAGAAAAAAATTCAAAACCCTGACAATAGGGTTGCTATCTCAAATTTTATTTGATCTCAAAAAAAAAAAAAAGGGTAAGTCCCAGATTCCTGCTCTGACCCAAGAAGGTGGAGTGTCTTTGAATTCTGGCTGCCATCAGAAAGCACATGTGGTGCTTCTGGGTTTGCATACTACTCGTGTTCCCCAGGAGTTCTATCACCTCCATCTTCTCATCATGGACGAGTTTTCTCTCAGAGTCTTCTGTGCTTCCCTTGCTTTTGATTAGTCTATGCTGGTATCTTAGTTGGAGTTTTATTGCTGTTTATAGATGCCATGACCACAGCATCTGTTATAAAGGAAAACATTTCCTTGGAGCTGAGTTATAGGTTTAGAGGTTTAGTCTATTATTGTCATGTAAGGAAGCATGGTGGTTTGAAAGAAAATGGCCCCCAAAGGGAGTGACATTAATGGGGGGGGTGTGGTCCTGTTGGAGGAAGTGTGACACTGTGGAGGCAGGCTTTGAAGGCTCAAATATGCTCAAGCCACGCCCAGGGAGACAGTTCACTTCCTGTTTCCTGCAAGATATAGAACTCTCAGCTACCCCTGTAACACCATGTCTGCCTGCATGCCACCATGTCCCATCATGATGATAATGGAATGAATCTATGAACGGATAGTGAACCACACAATTAAATGTTTTCTTTTAGAGAGTTACCATGGCCATGGTGTCTCTCCACAGCAATAGAAACCCTAAGACAGAAGCATTGTTCTGTTAAGTGTATGTACATGTGTGTGTGTGTGTGTGTGTGTGTGTGTGTGTGCTTGTGTATGTACGGGGCATACGCTGACCAGGACTTTGGTTGTCCTCCTCTGTTGTTCTTCACCTTATTTTTATTTTTAATTTTTAAATTTTTTTTAGGTTTTGGAATTGAAATTATGTCATTTCCCCTTTCCCTTTCTTCCCTCCAACCCTTCCTTTGTACCCCTATGCTACCTTAAATTCATATGTATAATTCCAATTTGACTTAAGCATTGGTGTGAAGCAGCACCCACCCCTTCTGCTGCTACAGAAACTGAGAAAAGTTTCTTCCCTTTCTGTGTTCTCAGGTAGAATAAACAGTAAGTGCACACGTCCTGAGCTCAAGCAATAGTACTCACTTGTGTCTGTCTTTAATCTTTGCAAGGAGCAGATGACTATGCCACCTCCCTGACCTTACAGCTTTTAAAATATTTTCTCCAGATCTGCAGCTTGTCTTCTCGTTATCATGATGTTCAATTTTGTAGAACTGAAGTTTATAATTTTAATTGTATCTAGCTTATCAATTATTCCCTTCATGGATTATGCCTTTGGTGCCAAGAAGTCATCACCACATCCACTGTCAGTATGGTTTTCCTGTCTTTTAGGAGTCTTATGGTTTTGCATTTCCTATTTAGACCTAGGATTCATTTTGAGTTAATTCTTGTCAAAGGCTTAGTATCTGTGTCTGTTTTGCACAAGGAGGACTAGTTGTTGAACACACTCTTTCCTTTGCTGAGTCGTCTCTTTCTACATGAGAAACATCAGTTGACACTATGCGCTCTATTCTGCCCCATTGCTCTGTTTATCTGTTCTACCCATGCACACTGTCTTGATTACTGTAACATTATACTGTGTGAAACACAGGTAGTGTTAGCCCCCCAGCTCTGTCCTTTCACCAGTCTATGCTGTCCTGACTAGTATGGGGTGCAGTAAACATGGGGAGTGCTAGTCCTCCAAAGCTGTGTTTGTTTGTTTTGTTTTTACAGTCCACTGTTTTGATTGCTGTAGTAATATAATGTCTTAAACTTGGGCAGTGTTAGCACTTCAACTTTCTTTTTGAACTGAATTGGCTATTCTGTTTCTCTATCTAAATTTTAGAGACCATTTGTAGAAATATACAAGATGATTTGCTGGAATTTGAACTAGTATTGAGTTGACTCTTCAATACTTGTTCTTTGGTATCCTTTACTAGAGTTTTGTTGTTTTCCTCTTGTAGATCAGATGAGTGTGTGAGTGTGTGTGTGTGTGTGTGTGTGTGTGTGTGTGTGTGTATTTTCTTAAAGTTATATATACCCATTTTTGGAAAGTGCTGATCTAAGCAGTAATGTATATTTTTATTTTAAAATATGATGGGGGAGGGAGAGAGAACATACACATATATGTATACGTATGTATAATTTTTTCTTAAAGTTATAGATAGGCATTTTTGAAAGTTCTAATATAAGCAATATTGTATATTTTTTAGAATATGATGGGGGAGGGAGAGAGAGCATGCACATATATGTGGGGATCAAAGGACAACTTTTGGGAGTCCATTTTCGCTTTTCTCCTTGTTGAAGTAGGTCTCTCCTGTTTCTGCTGCATTGCGTATTCCAGGCTGGCTGACCTGAGAGCTTCTGGTTACTTCTGTTTCTGCATGTAGTTATGCATGATTGTATTCTTTGTGTATAGTGAGGAGGCCTTGGCAATCTATGGGGCCTCGGGTAGTAAATCAGTATTTATCCCTGGGAGCCCATTCCACATGGAGGGATGCTCTCTCAGCCTGGACACATGGGGGGGCCTGTCCCAGATGATATGATATGATATGACAGACTTTGGAGATCCCCCATGGAGGACCTCACCCTCCCTGGGGAGTAGAGTGGGGATTGGGTGGGGGGTTGGAGGGCGGGGGAGGGAGGAGGGGAGGGAAAAGGAGCTGGGATTGACATGTGAAGCAAGCTTGTTTCTAATTTAAATAAAAAAGAGAAAAATGGTAAAATGGGGGGGAAACTCTGTATATATGTGTGTGAGTGCTCGCACGTGTGCGCACACTCGTGCGTGTGCCCTTTCCCCCTGCACTCTCACCAGCTTTTATTGTGCATTTTCTTAGTAGTAGCCATTCTAACTGGGGTTAAGATAGAATCTCAGGGGAGTATTGATTTACAGTTCCCTGGTGGGCTTTTCACTTTTTATGTATTTATTGACCATCTCTTCTTACTCCATTGAAAACTGTCTGTTCAAATTCATTGTCCATTTCCTGACAGGATTGTTTGTTCTTTTGTTACTCAAAGCTTTGAGTTTTATATTCTTGGTAGTAATCTCCTATCAGATGGCTATCTAAATGGCCATTTTTCCCTATTCTGTAAACTCTCTGTTCACTTAATGTTTCTTTTTCTGTTGGTATACAAAAGTTTTTTATTAATGTATTTAAATTAATAATAATATTTATACATATGTATGCAGGGCCATATGATGATTTTACTAGAGTTACAACGTATATTGACATCTGGATAATTAGCATTTGCATCTTCTCAGACATCCTTCCTGTGTGCTGAGAAACTTTGTTTCAAATTCTTTTGAGATATGTTCTAAAACATTGTAGGCTATCCTTGCCCTTCTGTTACAAACATCAGAACTGTTTCTCTTTTTCTTCTAATTGTATCTCATACCTGTTTTCTAACCCCTGCCAGTCCCTGCTCCTCCCTCCCTTCCCAGTGTTTAGAGGTCTCTTCAGTGATGAGGCTGCACAGAGGCTTTCTGAGCTGTGTGTCATTCTTGCTCTCACCACCCAGCTAGTTGCTGCAGTCCTGGGTGGACAGGCATTTCCAGTGCCTAGATCCTGGAGTGTTTTACCTGCCTTCTACTCCAGTGGTGCATAGTGTGACCAGAGAAAGAAAAGCTGCAGAGATCCAGGCATACTGCTGCTGGCATGATTGACATCCTTAGAGGACCAAAAACCTGACCTTTTTAATTGTGTTAATTTTATTCTCCCCTTCTTTGCCTGTTTGATTTTCTGTAGAGACTTTTGAAATAAAACTTTTTTCCCCTTAGTGATCATTTTTAAGGATCATTTTAAAGAATGAGCTTCTGGCTTTCTTAAGGTTTGACTATTTATTCATTTCCTAATTTCAATTTCATTGGCTTTTCCCTTCCTTTCTATACTGCTGGGGAGTGGATGAACACAGGTTCTCGTGGATATTAAGCTGTTCTCTACCACTAAGAGTTCCACTCATAACCTCGTAACACTGATATTTTGTCTAATTTGCATTATTTATTCTCTTCTGCTTCTCTAAGAGTTCATCATTTTGTTCATTTTGTACATTGTGATATGTATGAATGTGGTACATTATGGCAATGCATTGTGATAATAATTATCTTCATTACCCCCTTTCATTTCCCTCCCACTTCTGTTGACCCCCTCCCCCCTCCTCTCTCCAACCAGTTTCCATCCTCCTTTCACACATTTACTCGAGGCAGACTTTATGTGAGTAGCTGCTGCTACTGTGTATTCATGATTGCTACGTCCAGAAGACAGCATACCACAGGACTCCTCCCTAACTGCCAACCCAACTCTTAGTCTTTCCACCTCCTCTTCTTCATGTCCCCTGTTCTTTGGAAGGGGTCTTCTGAATGTCTTGGATGGGGCTGAAGACGCAGTAGTCACTGTCCTCCGTGCTTTGGGCCATTTGTGAGTCTGTGCATTCATCATCAGAAGCTTCTCTGACCAAAGCTGAGAGCAGCATTAGTCTGTCCAAATAAGTGTAAAGATTTAGAAGGCAGTTGAACTATATGTTCATTTTCTGCTTATTTCACTTGACTTCTTTTCTGGTTTCCTAAGGTTGAATCTTATATTATTGATTTTAAATCTTTTTTCTTATCTAATATGTGCATACACAACTAAAAATTTCCCTTTGAACCCTACTTTTGTTGCTTATTGAAAGTTTTTATAAACTATATTTTAATTTTCTCTTAATTCAATGTTCTTTTGTTACTTTGAGAAAGAATCTCACTATGTAGCCCAAGCTGGTCTAGAACTTGCTGTGTTGCTCAAGATGGCCTTGAACTTGTGAACTTCCTGTCTCCATCTCCTGAATACTGAGATTATGGGTGGCACCACCCTGCCCAACCAATTCAGAATACTATACATTTTCTCTCGAGCATTTTTCCTCTAACCACTGTTATTTAGAAGAGTGTTGTTTAATCTCCATGTACATGGCATTTTTTCAGACTCTTTCTGTTACTGATATCTAGCTTGATTCCACTGTGTTCTAAGGGCAGATGTGTGATTCTGATCTTTAAACTTGTGAAGGTGTGTTTCGTGGCTCAGAATGTTGTCTGTCTTGGTGGATTTTCCACTTGAGAAGAGAATATAACCTGCTGTTGTTGGATAAAGTGGAGAGACCGTGAAAGACAACTTCTTACAAAACAGCATAGTCTTGCCATACGTCCAGCAGTTATATCCATTTCCTTGTTATGTTCCTAATGAGATGAAAGCATTTCCACACAGAAGCCTATTGAAGGGTTCCTCTGATAACCCCCTGAGTTCTGCACTGCATTACTTCTCTGAGTGATCGCATCTGCTCCCGTTGCCTTCAATGACAGGGTCTGGGGCTGGGAAGATGGCTCAGTGGTTAAGAGCACTTGCTCTTGCAGAGCTCCAGTTCCCAGCACCCAGAGGGGAGCTCACAACTGCCTGTGACTCCAAGGGTTTCTGATGCCTTTCCTGGCACCACATATATATGGCATACACTACTACACACATATAATTAAAAATAAATTGCTGGGTACAGTGGCACATGCCTTTAGTCCCAGCACTTGGAAGACAGAGGCAAGAAGATCTCTGAGTTTGAAGACAGCCTGGCCTGATCTACAGAGCAAGTTCTAGGACAGCCAGGGCTACACAGAGAAACCCTGTCTTGAAAAAACAAATAAATAAGTAAAATTTTAAATGCCATTGTATGGCGTTGCATTCTCCATAGCTCCAGCTCTCCCTTGAGTACCACATTTGTCTGCATCAACCCAGTAAATATCCCTGAAGACTAGGGACCACCAGAGACTTTCATTCTCTGAAATGGAACATTTAAAATTATTCAGTGTTTTAGTTTCACAAAGAGCTATTTATAAAGCAGGCTTCTCCCAGCGAAAAGTGATCCAGTAGTTTGGGTCAGGTCCTCTGAGAAGCAATGGGGGAAGGGGCTCCTACAGGGAAAGAAGGGATAGAAATAAAATACAGAAATATGAAAATTAACTTTTAATGATTTTTCCTCTGTGGACTTTTTCTGTTCAATTATAGAAAATGTTCCCAGGTGCTAGTTTTAGCAAGCAGGGTTTAGGATTCATCCTTGGTGCCATCATTTTCTTCAGTCTCCATTATTCTCTTTCATCTTCCTTGCTCATTCCATCAGCAAATATCAATTCCCTTCCAAATATGGGTCCAATCTGCCCATGTATTTCTCTTCTTGAAAGCTCGCTAATCACAGCCTCTGTCATGCTTGCCTCTGCTCCTCCAGTGGCTTCTTTGCTTGCTTTGTTGATTGCCTTCCTTTTTTTTTCTTGATCTAGAGACCAGAGTAACCCTTCAAATATGCATATCTGATCAAATCCCTCCTTACTTACCGTCCTTGAGGGGGTCCCCAGTCTGGCTCCTTGCTACAGCCTACAAGACCTGGAGTCATCTGCTGTTCTCTTCTCTTCGGCCTCCCTTCCTGGTCTCCCCCATCACTGCATTTCAGAGACACTGGTCTCCATTTTGTTCTTGTGGGCTTTATTTTTGCCTTTCACTTCTTAAAATATCTTCTACCTTACTTCTCTTTTATTTTAAAATGTTTGAGGCAAGAACTCATTCTTCTGCCCCTGCTTTCTAGAATTACAGGACTGTGCCACCATGTTTTACTTCTCTCCTACTCTTTAGGCAAAAGTTCAGATGTTATTCCTCTAGTATTCTTCTCGAATGCTCTGTCTGAAGTAGATGCTCCATCACTGTGCTGCTATCTCACTCTCTTTTTCCTTCCTGCTCCTAATCACATTCTTCATTTGTAATATTTTTTCTCCTTGTTTTCAGGTCTTCTCCTGAAATTTGAGTTCCATAATATTAGTGTTTTATGATCGAGAAGGCTGTAGTAATCAGAGCTGTGTTGCTATTTAAGTTTATAGTTTTTTATGTCAGCTTTAGCTTTATTTTTTAAGTTTTTTTAAATTTCATTTTGCATTCCAACCTCAGTTCTCCCTCCCATTCCTCCTCCCACCCCCCACCTCTCCTCTCTGCCCACCCCCATCCCCCACCCCCTCCACTCCTTCCACAGGGTTAATGGCTCTCATGGGCAATCAGTGAAGCCTAGCTCATTGAGTTGAGGCAGGAACAACACCTCCCACCCCCTGAGCCTCCACCCATCAAGTTAAGGCTCAACATGGCATTCCACCCTAGGGAATGGGCTCCAACAAGTTATCTCAGGCACCAGAGATAGATACTGGTCCTATGGTCAGGGGCCCCTCAGATAACCCTAGCTACACAATTGTCTCCCATATATAGAGGGCTTAGTTCAATCCCCTGGAGGCTCCATGGCTGTCAGTCTAGACATGAGTTCCCACAAGTTTGGTTCAGCTGTCTCTGTAGATTTACCCTTCGTGATCTTGGCCTCCCTTGCTGACTGAGTTTATAATTTTAAATAATCCTGTGCCATCTGATTCTCAGAAGGAAGAGAACAGAGGCAAGGAAGTCAGCGGAAAGGCTTTTAGACAGGAGAGGGAAAGATTCCTAATAGTGACTGAAAAGACTTGCTACATTTCCATGTGCTGATCCAGAAGGATGTTGTGGCATGTTGTCAGCACAAGTAGAACTGAGTGCAAGGTCAAAAATGAGGGCAGTTTTGTTGGTGTATCCTTTTACTTCTGGATCTTAACATTGATGGCTTGAGCCGGGTCTAATATGAACAAGGAAAAGGGCATCTTTAAGCCCCTTTGTGTGTATTTGACTTGTTATTAGAAGCATGTATTGTAGCCCTATTGTAATCTAATGAAGCAAAGAGGAGAGGAGAAAAAGTGCAGACAGTCTGCCTGAAGCTCCGGGATGTTCCCTAACTACCGGTTGGCTTCCCCAGAAAGGTGCAGTGGAGATCTGTGGCAGCAGCAGTAGCACGAAGGAACCAAACACTATCCTGGTGTCAGTGAGGCCTGGCTCTGACGTCCCACTGTGTGGCTCTGATGCACTTGATCTGCCCAAAGCTCTCCACCCTATTCTTACACCAAATTCTGGAGTGTCACTTACCAGCTACTTTAGATAGAGGGTGCAAGAGACCAGGCTGAGCTGCTGATTGCAGGAAGAGGCAGAGAGCTGGCCAGGCTGAGCTGACTCCTAGGCTAAGCTCCCCTGTTAAGCACGTGGCCTGGCCACAGGTTTGGAAGAGGATCAGTTCCACACAGTGTCCTTCCATCCAAGCCCGGAGCAAAAGCAGATGAAGAGAGGGCGTTCTCTTTCCATGAACATCACCTACCAGAACAGAAAGAAGTTGGATACTGCTGTAGGGCACCTCCCCAATTACTGAGAATATGCATACTTACTGAGAATAAACAAATCAGGAACCAGCAAGAAAGTCAAACTTGAAAAAATGAAGGGTCCTAAAATATAAACCACACTGTGGAGCTTCATGGAAATGTTTTATGATTTTTTTCAATTCTTTTTGTCGATATTGTTAGTTAATATATAAAACAGTGGATTTTATCATGACATTCTTGTAGACTTTTGAAAGTGTGACAGTTGTGTCAATTGAGAGATTCCAAGAGATCTGTGAAGAAAGCAACATCAGCGCAAGGAAGACTTGGACTAGGGTGAGGGCTCACTTGTGGTTCCAGAAATACTTTAGAAGAGCCGAACATGGTGGCACACCTATAACTAACCCAGCACTCAGGAGACTGAGGCAAAGGGATTAGAGTTTGAGGACAACCTGGGTTATATAGTGAAGTCCTGCCTCAAAATTGATTTATTTAATTAAGGGTTTTAGTGATTCTGTAGGTGAGAAACCAGATTGTAGGCAAAATTAAGGTGAATGGCAGATATAGGGCTCTCATAAGAATGTTTAAATGGTGTGAGAGTGAGAAATACCTGAGGTCAAGGCATACCCCCTTATGCTTCCACACGGTAAGTAACCCTTGAAGTACCTGGTAAGCAGGCAGTCGAGCCAGAGGCAAGAGGACTGTCATGAGTTTAAGGCCAGGCTGGGTTACAAGATCAGCTTGAGCTACTTTGTAGATTCTGTCTGGAAAATGAATTGGTTAACTAAAATTACAAAGGTGGGAAAAAACTCCTTTGAGCAGTCCTAAATAAAAAGCAAGAGCAGTTAGAGCTAGCATTCTTCACCTTGCTTCTTGCAGCTCTGAACTGCCCTGCTTGGAATGCCAGATACAGGTCAGGATTGGTGGTTTCAATGGCCCCCGGGAACCTGTACCTTCTAGCCCTTGTCTCCTCATCAGAATGTCCTAGAGACCTTGAGATAACTCACAGCTCCCTATTTAGAGCTGAACAAAGGTCTCACTCAAGTGTTAGGAGGTCTATTGAAGTCTTGAGTTAGACAAGTGGACATCAGGCTCCTGATGTCACAGCATGTGCCTTTTCATCAGGGAAAGACTTTGAAGTGAAAGGATAGAGATGGGTAAGGTGCTTTTTATTTTATGCGTATTTTGTATCTTATGTGTATATGTGTATTTTGCCTACATATATATCTGTATACCATGTACATTCCTGGTTCCTGTGGAGGCCAAAAGAGGGCATTGGATTCTGTGGACCTGGACTCAAAGGCGGTTGTAAGCCACAGTGTAAGTTCTGGGAACCAAGCCTGGGTCTTCTGGAAGAGCAGCAAGTGCGTTTAACTTCTGAGCCATCTCTCCAGCCCAGAGATAGACAGTATTTGAAAAAAGAAAATAAAGATGTTTCTGGCCTCTAACTTCTCTGTTATAACAAAAGGGAAAGTGATTATCATATATTTACTAATTTATCCAGTAATTCCACAGGGAGGACTTCAGGAAGTGCTAAACATGACAAAGTTCTGGATTCCATGACCAGGTCCAGAAGCAATAATGATAAAACTCAAGGAAAATAAGCACACAGATACAAAAATGTTAATTTAAGAAACAACAGTAATTATATATTGAACAACTATAGTGTACAGAGAACATTTTTATAAGGTGAAGCTAATAAGCTGTGGCTTGTTTGCATTTTTTAATATTCTTCATAAAAATTACTACATGTCTTGCTTTTATTTGAATCAACACACTAATGCTCCAAGTTGGTTACATCCAGAAAAGAAAGTCGAAATGACTACGATGCTTCAACAAGCATTTGTCCATATAGCAGTCAGCGTTAGCTATTTGCTGTGTGAGGATGCTCAAAGGACTGAACCTCTCTCCCTGTTATCTGATTATTAGGAACCATCGCAGTAGAAGCCCTGACCCTTTGAACCACTGCAGCAGCAGATGAACAAAGGACCAACTAGATTTCAAAATATTTTGTTTTCAGATGTTACTTGTTGTGTTGAATCATCATCCAACATCTGATTCTGATTTTGAGATTCTTAATTTGTTCTTTTTAAAGATTCAGATTTTAAAAACATAAACACATTTCCACTCAGTTTTCCCATGAACTCCATCCCATAACTCAACTCAAAACATCCTGCTCTATGGCACCCTGCTGTGTGCCTCCCACTGATGGATTAGGACTGCTCCTGGGTGCCTGGAGGACACACACAGTGCTTGTCTCCAGAAGAGCAGAAGTGCCCTGTGTTGTAGACAAGACACATACTCAATCTAAATGCAGAACTCATCAAATCAGGCTGAATTCATACCCAGAGCTCCTGTATCCTCTTGAATACCTGTTTAACAGCACATTGATAAAATAAATACGAAAGTATCACATGAAATCCATTCTGAACCTTCAAGAAGGATTCCTTGCACTGTACAGAGAGTTGAGTCGTTTATAAAGGCTTATAAGAGTAGTTATTAAGTGCACATTATTCTGAGAGTATTTTACTACATTAAGACTACAGGAAGATGTTCTAGTAGTTGTTGATTTTGTTGCCTCTGTGTAGGCAGCCTGAAAGCTATTCTTTGAAAACCCCCTATGCTGATCTCAGGTTATGTCCTCTGCTCATCCTCATCTATGCTAGGACCCCTCAGTGCCTCTGGTTCTAACTGCTGCATTCTGTAAAACACATAGAGTCTCCGTTTCTGCTCCATTTACCTTATTCATTTACATATGTTGAAACTCACCCACTCTGATGGTTTAGGGACCAGAATTTGACTGCTTGGTGAGACTTGTAGGGTAGATAAGTTACAGTGTATTACCTATGAGGCAAAGAGTGAGAGCTCCATGGGTAAATTACAGTGTGGTTACATTTGAAACAGAGAATAGGGAGGGGGGAAGAGGGAGAGGAAGAGAGAGAGAGAGAGATTTAGCTAGAGCATGATAAGTAAGTGATTATGACTCAAAGATTAAAAACAACATAAAGCTGTGTGTGATGGTGCACATCTTTAATCCCAGTACTTGAGAGGCAGAGGCAGGCAGAGTTCTGTGAATTCAAGGCCAGCCTGGTCTCCAGGACAGTTACACAGAGAAATCCTGTAAGGAAAAAAAAAGGAAGAAGAACCCTGCCAAGAAAACCTCTCTCTCTCTCTCTCTCTCTCTCTCTCTCTCTCTCTCTCTCTCTCTCTCTCTCTCTCTCTCTCTCTCATAAAATAGATAGGTAAAAATAAAATCTGTGTAGAAGGTATATAGAAATAAAAGCATATGCTACAAAATCTATATGATAAATACCCATTGGTGAATAGAGGCAGCCTTCTGGAGTTGTTAGAAAAGCAAAATAAAATAGGAAAGAAGAGAGCTGTCTTGGTTTATATTCTCACACCTTGAGGACTCCGAGAATGCATTGTTAGAATGAAAGCAACAATGCTGGGCAGTGGTGGCGCACGCCTTTAATCCCAGCACTCGGGAGGCAGGGGCAGGAGGATCTCTATGAGTTCAAGGCCAGGCTGGACCCACAGCCTCCAGAACAATACAGAGAAACCCTGTCTGGTAAAAACCAAAAAAAAAAAAAAAAAAAAAAGAATGAGAGCAACAAAACCTTGGTGCTGTTGTTTTACAAGTGAGAGCTTGCTTTAGTTATATTCACTAATATGTGATGAACCAACTTAACAGAATGAAAAAATTATAAATAATCAAGAAAGAAAAGGCCTTCTTAATTAGATGATGTGTTGAATTTGGTCAGGCTCAAAGACAGCTAGGGCTGTCAAGTTATTTTCTATACGTACAAACACTCAGAGTGAGTGTAATTCATGATCAGGGTGTCACCACTGAACACAAGTAGAAAACTGACTTTGACAGCAGAGTTTCAGAGGAAGAGGTGGAAGTACTCACTCTTGCAAAACCAACGTCGATTAGTGAGTTTGAGGAACTGGAAACTGAAATGTTTTTGATACCGGTACCTCTTTGATAACGTCCTCTCTTCATCTGGATACACGTTACTAGCTTTGTTCTAAGCTTTTATAAGAGACCCAAAGATAGGACCTGCAGGAAGCAATGTGGCATGTCAAAAATATATTGGGCTATTTGTTCTCTAACATTATGGGCTGTCATTGAGAGATTCCAGAGATTATTGACATGAGCTTTTGAACATAAAGAGGGATGGTGGATTAATGATCAGCTGACATTGGTTTGCAAATTTGAATTCCCTTCCCCTCAGTTTATTAATTATATACACAGAGTTTTATGAATTCTTTCTAAAGAGCTTCAAAGGAAAATCAGACATGTATACTTGGTTTTTCAAGAGTTAAAGAAACAGTTCGCTGTTTGTTTTCTTTAAAAGAAGCGTGTATCTCAAAACTATTTGTGTTAGAGGGGTTATGCCAAAAAATCTGTTAAAAATTCAAAAGAAACAAAAGTTATTTTAGAGAACAGTAGTAGATCATGGCCATTCGAGTAGTGTGTGTCCTGATACTCCATTAGAAAGAAGGTATACAGTGAGTACTTTTTAACCAGAAAAAAATATGTTATTTGCTGAATTCACATTTACATTTTTCTGAGTGATTGCCCATAATGGAAATTCCAGTGGTGCTGTTTAAAATGGAAGCAATAAGTGGAGTTAAAGCCAAAACCATGTGCAATAATTTTAAGGAATCAATGCAACTATGCCCTAGAACTTTGAACTGATCCCAGAACAAAATAACAGCAACTTCATTTGTGATTACACCCTCTAAGTTGATCTGTGCTGTTTATTTGATGTGGTCTGTCCAATAATGCTGCTTGCAACACAGCACCACTACCTATATACAGTTGTGGTTTGGCCAATCACCATAGGCAGTGCAGTGTTTTCCTCCTGCTCTGCCTTGCCCACAGCACTGGCCCTTGCAGCCCTGGAAGGGAGGTCCAGTGACCAGGCTCACTCTAGAAGGGAGGGCAGCCATATCTCAGAAGACTGTGCATCTGTTTACTACCCTAACTGAGCTTACTTGTTTCTTAAGATTGCTGTAAAAAAAAAATGTGTTGCTCAGAGCAGCATGAGCATCTCTTATAGCTCGGGCATTAAAGGCAGAGAGAAGGAGTGTCTTCACCCCACTTTCTTTACTGTGGGGCTGTATCACTCCAACGTCTTCATCAAACATGGCTGCCTTTCCTTTTTAATCTTTGTGTCCTCTCTTATAAGGAAACTGATTAGAGCTCACTCCAATCAAGTGTAGTCTCATGCTATTTATATATGCAAAACTCATATTCCAAATGTCATATTATGTAGGTCCATACAGACATGGATTTGGTAGGGGGACATAACTAAGCAATAGGAATACTGTAAATTCAGTTTTGCCCAGAAAAAAATGTCAGCTCTTATATATAAACATTTCTTCCATTTTGGACATTAGACTACAGATCCCAAAGAAGACTGCCTATTCTTACCATGTTAGTCAAGCATAAGTGATTCTAGTGCAAGGACGCTTGATTTAAAAATGAAGTGTTCAAGGCAAATCACCAACCCAAATTTTCTCATGAGAGTTTTCATTTGCTTAATTAAGATCAATTCATGGAGACACTTGCCTCTGCCATGCTTTGGTGGCATGTACTAAAGCAAGGGATTTGTAATCTGGGAAAAGAACAATGGAGAGTCACTATTTTGAAAAGACAGTTCATCAGATGGTATGGGTCCTACAAATTCCAAAGCAAAGGAAAGATGGGGATATGGCCATGGTCCCTGTTACTTTTGTAGTTAACTAATGGTGCTAGCTAATATTACTGGCTGCTTTCTAAGCACTTTTAGTATACTCCTCTGTTTAATTCATGTAATAATCCTATGAAGTAGTAGAAAATGAGTCACAAATACTAAAGGTCACACAGGTAGTGACGAGAGGAGCCAGGGATTGAATCCATAGGACATAGTGAGGAAGAAGAGGGAATTAGGAGTGATTTTATGTCATTCTTATACTGAGCAGGTTTGGAAGGAGGTAGCTAGGTCATGGGTTCAGGATACAATGCTATGCTTAATGGGCTGTTGGCTGGAAATACAAATGAATATGCCACGTTGGTGGCTGTAAAAGGTTGGCAATAGCATTTAGTGTTAACATTCATCTGCTCTGAACATGAAAAACAGTACTGTCTTCTAAAAAGCCTAGTAATTTAAACAGGGTGAATTGTTTGCAATTGTGTATTCTGGAGTTCTTTTAAAGTTAGGTAAGCAGACACCATATTTAGAACTTTGTGGAATTTTCCAGCAAAATAGATAGAGAAGAGGAATGTGTGACACACTTGGAGCCATGTGGTCAGTAAGTGAATGTACTTCGTCACAAGCCCTCTGCTCCACACTTTCCCCTGCATCCCTCTAACCACAGGTTCTTCCACTTCAAACCTGATGGTTTGTGGGAACCGCTTTGTCAAAATCATTAAAGAAAGAAATGCCTGTGAATTCTCCTCCCGAAGCACTGCCTGTTTTCTGTGTCATTTTGGTCTCATTAATCAGCATTGCAGCAAGGCAGACACTGTGCTGTGTATTTTACTGTCCCCAGCACAGCGGCTCCTCCATCTCTGCCCCCAGGCTGACGCATTGGGGAAAAGGAGAGAGGGAAGCCATCAATCTTCCCAGTTGCTCATGTCAGCAGCGATCCTTCCCCCTTCCTGTTGGCTGTCTCTCTCACCACCTGTGTTTAGAATTAGCATCGAAGCTGCTGCCCACATGAATAAAAACCACTGTCCTTGTCACCTGCCCTGGTGTGGGCCACCACTCCTCATTGAACACAAGTACATCAAGCAGTTATCTCTAGTGGGAACGTGGGAGGAGAGAGAGTCACACGTCCCTTTTGACGATTTTAATGACATAAAATTAAAGTAGGATTTAGATCATGTATTTTAGAAGATAAAAACAATATTAGTGCCTCGAAGAGGTAAAAGCAAATAATTCTATTGAACACCGTCTCCTCAGAGTTGTTTGTAGCCAGAATTGGTACTTGGTTCACGGCCTGTCTATTACTTGTTGTCCGTTGGCTACTCAGTCAATCCTTCTGAGGCTGTTTGTTCTGTAAAAAGACTACATAGGAGCTTTTGCAAGGATCGAGACAGCATTCATAGCCCTTGTTATTCTACCCACTGAAAACTCACCAAGTGTTAGCTAGGGTTGGGACTCGTTGCTCAAATATAAAAGTAGCATCAGACACATTAAGTGATGTAATATTAGCAGGCACAAGAGGAATTTGACCCTAGCACTCTCTGATCCCCAAAACTCATGTTCTTTAGATTATGCTACACTGTTTTCGGTCTAGCTCCAGTCTACAGATATTAATATCTTAAATATGCAAGCTGTGTAAATCATTAGATATTGTAACTTTACTTCCCATGACATAAAGTGAACATGGTTGTTACTGATATTCATGTTGGCATGAGACTCTCATAGTTACATGCCAGTCACTCAAGCTATACACAGACAAACTATGTTTTTAATTTGATGGCAGGAAATGATTCTGCCCTTAGAAAACTAATATAAAATATCAAAAAGTAGGTTGTGAGTTACCCCATCCCCTCCTAGCCACTAGTACGCTATGTATGACTCTAACTTCCTTATCAACATTATCTAGCTAACCCACTTGTACAGAATGACTGTGGTCTAAGCAGTGTCCTTGGCCCCTTAAATATGAAGAAATGCTGTGATTCCCACAGCAGGTGCCCAGCAGAACTCATTTTGGACTCCCATATTCTGGCTACAGAGTTGGGATTTTCCCCTCAACCAATACATACAGTATCCATATTATTGTCTGTTCTATTATATAATCTCTTTGTATTGCACAAAATGAAACTGTAATTTCTTTAAAATGTCTCCTGCTGGTGGAATCACAGTTGCTTGGAGTTCTTTTATGCTTAAGTGATGACATTTCACTAGATATCCTGTATTTGTGGAATACTTCCATAGGACAGATGTCCTTATGTTGAGTGAGCAGTTGGATAAAAATAAACACTCATATTTCTGGTCCACATAGGTGGTTAGGTAACTTAGAAGAAAGCTTACTATGTGAACCAGGTACCACAGGTTTCCATACTAACAAACCCTCCAAAGCCTCCCAGCCCAGTGAGGTAGGTATATTGCTGTCTTCATTTGTGAATGCTCATGACTACTCAGGCAATTGAGCAGGGGTTTGAATCCAGGCAGTCTGGCACTGTTTCTCACTTCTTAATCACGAGACCTGGTTTTTTTCTGTACTCTTTGTTTCCATGTATAGAATTCACCTTATATCTCTTCTAAAGCTTCAGAACCATTGAAATAGTCATGAATCACTTGGTAGTTTGGGTTTTTGTTTGTTTGTTTGTTTGTTTGAGACAGGGTTTCTCTGTGTAGCCCTGTCTGCCCTGGAACTCACTCTGTAGACCAAGCTGGCCTCCAAGTTAGGATCTGCCAGCCTCTGCCTCCATAGTGCTAGGATTTCATACATTTTGTCTAAATTTTTGGCCTCTCAGCTTTACTTGATTAAGGCCACCTGTTACTAGTTCAGTCTTGGGTCAACCAGTGGAACTGATGATCATAAGACCCAACCCATACCCTACAGAATTAACCATCCATGGGGATCATAACTACAGTGTTTTATTTTTATAATACTTACTTAGAAATATTCATACAAGAATACAGGATATCTAGTGCTACATCATCAATTAATTACAAAAGAATTTAAGAGTTGAATCTAGACTCCGGTGAGAGATTAGGAGCCAAGGAGGATTGCCAGACAGAGACATGGACAGAACAGAGCGTCCTAGCCATAGAGAATTTTGTCTTCTGCTTACACTTGGCGTGTTTTAAAGATCTCTTTGTAAAGTCCAAGCTGTTCATCCTTTCTGAATCCCCAAGCCATATAAGATTTATAAAACTGGACATTGCCAAGTGAAACTGGCCAGCTACTGAAGATGGTGCACTTGCTTGTCAGGGAGTCTTTTCTTCCCATTATAAGATCAGAGATAGCTAGCACTGTCCTTCTCTGCTAACTTTCATGATTGCCCATGGCTGCTTCTGCTCTTCTGTTAATGGTGAATTGTTTCAGAAGTTTTACTATATTATTAATGGTGAATTGTTTCAGAAGTTTTACTATATTATTAATGGTGAATTGTTTCAGAAGTTTTACTATATTATTAATGGTGAATTGTTTCAGAAGTTTTACTATATTGTGATATAAATTTTAAGCAAATGAATTTACTCTTCACACTTTAACTGTGTGTGTGTGTGTGTGTGTGTGTGTGTGTGTGTATTTCTGATCAAGTTGACAGCGCTTTGGAGAATAATTATGTAGTAAATATCAAAGAAACTGGTTGTTCCACATTGATCTCATATTAGAATCACCTGGAGAGCTATTAAAAATTAAGATGCTAATACCAAATCTCTGATTAAATCAGAATCTACAGAACCCAGGCATCTGTGTCTTTCAAAGCTCCAAGGTAAGACTGAGAACAGGAGGCTTAAAAGGAATCATTTCCTTTTCATTCATGCATGTTTCCTTCTATACTTTCGTAAAGTTGAAACATAGGTAAAGAGTAAACCATTGGTGACTGCCTTAGTTTTCTGGTTGCTCTGATAAAATACTCTGACAGAAGCTATTTAAGAGAGAAAGGGTTTATTTTAACTCAGGTTACAGCCCTTACTGGTGGGGAGTCAGAGTGGCGGGACTGAAGCTGCTGGTCCTGTGGCTTCCATTACCTGAAACAGAGCAATGAATACATGTGTGCTGTATGTACTCAGTTTGAGGGTGATGACTCCCTACCTAGGAAATGGATCTTCCCACAATTAAGATGAGTCTTCCCACATCAATGTGGGTAATCAAGGCAATCCCTCAAAGGCATTCTTGGAGGCTGACTGTAATCTAGATAATCCCTCACAAGTATGCCCAGAGACTTCCTAGGTGTTCAGTTGAACACTAGCCATCACAGTGCTCACAAGCTTCTTTCAAACTTTAGTTTGTATTGCAGTTGCTCAGAGACATATTAAAGCCCAGACCTTGCAACCTTGTCTGTTTTCCCTTCTATAGTAAGCATGTTAGAATTCTTCATGAGAGGATCTAGGAGATTCTATTATGTATCCAAATGGTATTCCTGGTACTGGGAATACACATTAGTCTGAAAGCCTCTGGCATGATATCTTCTTCCTATCTTCTTTTCTACCAGGGATGCTCATCAGGGCAACTGCCTTAAGTAATCCATATTTAAGTTATCAGTGTTGTAAAAGTCCTGGATTCTACAGAAGGCACAATCTGTCATTCATATCCAATAATCGGCCAATCTAATTAGAAACAATTGACTATGCAAAAGCAAACTCTGCTTTATACAATACTGTTCCTCCTACTACTATAGACTTTGAGACAACACCAGATGGGTTTTGATGTCCCAATGTAGGACTTGGATTTCATTTTCCCACAAAAATAATTTCGTGGATGTTTGAGTACAGCCAAGATTATGCTATTAAAACCATCCTTGAGGAATACTGTGGGCTCAAGGACCTTTGATGAGTTATCTCCTAGGAGCTTAACCACAATTTAGAGAATTAAGTTTCAGAATTTCAGAAAAGCAACTTTTACACAAACTCTTACAACTAAACTTGTGTCACCTTGCAATGGAAACATTCGGTTCATTTCTTTATAGTTATTTTGCCAGAGAGGTAGAGAAACCATTTGTTTTGCATTTAACTAATGTTTATTAGGTACCCATAATGCACCTGGCACTGTGTTGTTTTCTAGGGATTTAAAGATGAAAAAGACAGCCCTAGGAGCTTGTATCCTAGGTAAAAAGATATTTACTAAGCAAATAAGAAAATATTTACCAAGTTTCTGATGTGGTTTGTGCAATAATGAAAACTGATGAAGGAGAGATGTGTTTTGCTTGTGGGAGGGATACTATGGCTGATAAAGGTGTGTGTGTGTGTGTGTGTGTGTGCGTGCATGTGTCTTGGTGTGGGTGTATTTAGTGGGTATACAATTGGGGAGAGTTTATTATTGGATAGTGATCAGGGAGTGTTTTCCTAGCAGAAAAGGAATAATGCATTCTACAATGATGAACAGAGTGTGCACTGAGGAGTCTGTGCCAGGACCCTCCCTGCAGAGTGGTTGGATGGTATGAACTGCCTCACCCCAGAGAAGAAATGAAAACTTTTGCTAACTCAGTGCATAGTATTTCCTCTTTTATCCCAGAATTTCTTTTTGAAGAACTTTGTACTACTGTCTAGTCGATAATTCAAAAAGTATAAATGAATGCTTAGGGAAAGCCTTGAATCAAGTGGACTCAGGTTACTTTATGAAATGATCTTTGATGTTGGTTGGGACAAGCACAATGAAAGGGCTCCTCGACTCTCCCCGTTATCAACACATACCAAGCTCTTCCTTACACTCTTCTATGTATTGTGCACATTTAAAAAAAATGTTATACAACAACAATTTTTTTTTTTAGTTTTCAGTTTAAGTTTAGATAAGAAACAAGGTTGCTTCACAAGTCAGTTCCAGGTCCCTCTCCCTTTCCCTCCCCTCCTCCCGTGCCCTCCCCCCAATCCCCCCATTATCCCCTCATTTCCCCAGGGAGGGTGAGGCCCTCCATGGGGGTGTCCATAGTCTGTCATTTCATACAGGGCAGGGCCTAGACCCTTCCCCAAGAGTTCAGAGTGAGAGTGCACCTCACATTACAACAACAATTTTTTAGAACAAAATATGTAAACCATTGCAATCTAGGGCTGATGACCTGGTTCAGTGATAGAATACTTGCTTGCCTGCCCAGCATAAGTACAATTTTGGATTTGATCTCCAGTACCATAAAAATAGGGAAAGAAAAGGAAAAAATAAAAACAAATCAGTGTCTTTAACAAAACACATAGACTAACTTATAGAGGACAAACATTTTCTCCACTAGAGGCTGGTAGTCCAGTATGTCTCTGATACCTAGAGAAGGCTCTCTCTGCTTCCGCATGGAGCCTGTTGTTCTCCCCTCCAGAGGGGCTGAGCACACACCCCTCACACGACAGAAGGGACGGAAGGACAGACGAGAGTGAGCTTTCTCTGAAGTCTCTTTTACAAGGACATCAATCCTACTGATGTTATCAAAGACCCTGCTTTTTTCTTGTATGTGTGTGGAAGAAAACACTTTAATTGCTATTAAAGGTGGGGGAGAAACAAGAACTCTGTGTGAACTTGAAATTGGTTTGCAGTAGCCGTAGTAGCAGAGGATATGTTCTACAAAGTAGAGGTGTAGAATTCTGGAAGCAATTTCATAGACCAGCCCCCATAGATAGCAAAGGACAACACTTAATAAGGTAAAGAGCCGTGTGTGTGTGTGTGTGTGTGTGTGTGTGTGAGAGAGAGAGAGAGAGAGAGAGAGAGAGAGAGAGAGAGAGAGAGAGAGAGAGAGAGAGAGAGAGAGAGAGTGAGAGAGTGAGAGAGTGAGAGTTTGGGGAGATGCTTATAGAAATGCTGTCTTGTGCATAACAAACTGAATAGCCTTCATGGGAATTGTAAAGTTTCATATAGCAAAAGGCTCTCCCTGTAAGCACTTTTGCTCCCCAGCAAGAGTGAACACAGGGAGTTCTTGCCAGATATGTGACTCCTTGATGCAACAGTGCATGCACTTCTAAATGATGAGGCTTCCTTACGCCTAGCCCTTTTGGCAGCTACAAGGGGGTGGCCATGGAAAACGCCACACTCAATGCCAATAGCTAGAGTGGCCGCCCCCATGTGTCTTTTCTCCTTTCATTTTTTAAATTATTCTACTGTTATAAAATGATTTTTAAAAATTGAACTTGTCACACCCTGGCTGTCAGGATTTAAAATTTAAGTCTTCTGGGGTAGAGATGGCACTGTAACATTTAGAACCCTGATAACAAATGAGGTGGTCAGTGGTTATACTGGCTTGAGGACTTTCCCAGCTTTCCTGATGAGATTACCATAGGAATTCTTGGGTTTGTTTCAAAGCTAACATAAATTCTGGTTCTAGAGTGATGTGAATAGTCCAATAAATTCCATATTATTTTTATTTTCCATCAGCGGACTATCCACAAGGATATAACAGTATAGCATCAATGATGGAACCTAGCTTCTGGTCAGGAATTCCACTCTCACAGTGGCATCCTTTGCCATAACATCATCTTTCATGTCCATCTGGTCCATAACTGCTAGATCAGGCTCACTCGCTGGAATTTCTAAGACTGACTGATTATCCATCTCTGGGAAATCCAAAGTATACAAGTACCCACAGTCAAGTTTCATATGTTCATATCATATGCTGTTCCATTTGAGGAAGCTGCATTAAGAGGCTCTGCTTCTTCCTGGAAATTCCCATGTGCATACCACTGGTGAGAAAGCATCGTGAAATACTTAAAAGAATTTTCAGGAAAATGGAAAGAGATGAAAAACATTACATTAAGCAAGGTAACCCAGACTTAGACATAATTACATTATGTTCTTTCATATGTGGATCCTACTTTGGTGTGTGTGTGTGTGTGTGTGTGTGTGTGTGTGTGTGTGTGGGAGTGGGTATAGGTGCTGAAGCAAAGGAACTACAAGACAAGAAAGAGTTAAGGAAGGATGTGGGGAGGGCAGTAGGGCACATGTGACAGGAAAGGGGAAAGGAGGCTGTTGGAAGGGTGGAAGGGCACAAGGGGAATCGGGGACTTTGGGAATGAAGGGGAGAGCAGAACTAACAAAAACAAATTTTGTTTGGCAATGCAGTAATGAAACCCAATACTGTATGTGTTAAGAATAAAAAGGGAAGCAGCTTTGGCTTGAGTTAAATCCACTGTAATCCCTAGAAGGCTTCAACAGGGTGACCAGTGCTTACTCAGTAAGAGGGAGACACCAAGTGTCTTCAGAATGAACCATTGCTTGGCCATAAATAGAGAGGCAGAGTTATGTTCCCAGCTGAGATGTGCCCTTGGCTTTGTTTTGAACATTATTGAAGGATACTTTCCCCCTCTGAGAAATGGAATGGGGCCGAAGGTAGTAAGAATGGAGGAGTTCAAAGGCCAGCCAGTCTTGAGTCAGGAATCCCAAGCTGAATGCAGTGCAGTTTGGGAGAAGGGGCACAGAACTGGGGGTCGGGGGTGAGAGCATACCTCCCTCCCACATGGTTCTCTAGCCCTTCACTGGGAAGTGATGCCAAAGCATTCTGTCACAAGATGAAAGTGACACAGTGCACACTGAGAAAGAGAGAAATCAGAGGTTTAAATAAGCCCGTAGGAAACTATTTGACAATCTAAGTTTATCTCTTTTACACCCTTTCCCCAGATTAGCAATGTATAAACATTCATCATAGATGTTTATAGTGAATTTACTGTCTAATGGGTCAGTCATTCCCTTTCCTTGCTCTTTTTTCCTTATGTGTTAGTTGTTGCCTGTGTATTGTTTCTTGGGGAGTGGAGGTGGCAGGGGGCAGAAGGCTTGCCCTGTTTTGTTCTAATTGGGCATTTGCTGTGTTGATGCCCAGCTCTGTGCATCTGGTTCTGTTTCTAGGCAGAACTGAACCTGCTTTCCTCGGTGCTGAGTGAGCATTTCTCAACAGACCAAGGTTCTAAAATACTTTATGGAAGCTGAAGTTGATTGTAGCAGAGCAGTGCTGGGCCACGGTCAAAGCTTTCCAAGGAGTAGCTGTCTCTTCTAGAGAGCCACCTGATAATTTTCCACACAAGATCACTTCTGTTTCAACTTTTAAGTAACTGTCAGTAGAAAGATGTTCAGGAAGAGGTAAAAGTGTGTCTCAAGAGTCTAGAGATTTCTGTGGCACATTACAAGTGACAGAATGAGAATCTAGCTGGGGGTGGGAGGCAGAACTTTAAACAGTGTTTTTAACATATATACAGCCAGAAGAGTAAACAGACTTATAGAAAGGTATTCCCATCCACATTATCTGATAATGCTATTACTTTATTGCAGTCTGTGTAAAACTCCGTTCTTGGACCAGCAAAATGGCTCCATGGGTAAAGGCACATACCACAAAATCTAAAGACCTGAATTCATCTCCCACAATCCATGTGGTAGAAGAGAACCAACTCTTGCAAGTGGTCCTCTGATGTATTCCCATGAAACCACACACTATGGTACAGGTGTGCCCCAACATATGCACACTCATGAGTGTGTACGCACGCGCGCGCACACACACACACACACGCTAAATAAATACATAATTCTGAATGCCACTTTTTTTTAAAACATGTTTTGGAGACATGGTCTTAATATGTAGCCCTGGCTGGCCTGGTGGCCCTCTACTGCCATTCTAATAACCAGTTAGGATGGAGTTTGTTCAGTTGAATTTCTGGGTCTGCCTCCTTTGACCATAGTTAAGAAGTCTGATGAATGAGCATTTGATGCTCTGGGTGGACATGACAGGACTTTGTGGGGACTGCTGAGTCTTTGTTTCCCACCGTTGTTTTCAAGTTAATGTGTTTCACGGTGCTGAAGCTGTGCCTTGGCTCATCAGCAAAGGCACTTGCTGCCAAACCTGATGATTTGAATTTGATTCCCAGGATCCACAGGGACATGCTGGAGGGAGAGATCTGAGTCCTGAAAGGTGTCCTCCAATAAATAAATAAATAAATGTTAAACACACACACACACACACACACACACACACTCTCTCTCTCTCTCTCACACACACATGGAAGAAGAAACCATCTCATGGCTAGTATGTAGACTTACCCTTCTGATGTAAACTGCTCATTTGGGATTAACCTCAGAAGTTCTCTTTAGTGATCTCAAGCACTGTCTTTTGCAGTAATTAACAGTTTGAGATTTTTCAGTTGCTTCTGAGTGCAGTCGTTAGCATTAATGAGATGTTAGGCTTGGGATATGCTCATGGCCTCATGCAAGAGGAGTCTCAGCTCTGTGAAATGGTGAGCCCATGCCACCTTTGGATCCTTCGCCCCCTTGTCTGAACTACATTATTGTCCCTTACTGGTGCTGGTCTAAAATGAGCCAGGTAATTGCCTGGAGGTGGCTTCTGTTAAGGAAATACTCCTGAAATAAAAAAAACAAGGAGGTATCAAGAAGCAGTCCCTTTGCTCTGTCACCACAGTGGATTCTACCCCTCTAGTGAGTGCATGCATGTGGGCCAGTCCTGAGATGGTTTTTTTTGGGGGGGTGTTTTTTGGTTGCTTTTGGTTTTGGGGTTTTTTGTGGGGGGGTGGTTTTTGTGGCTTGCCTGCTGTCCACTGGGAAGCCCATGCTCCTTTCATTTTCGTTCTTCTCTGACTACAGTGCTTTTGAACACAGAACCCCCATCCTCCCACCACCCAGACTCCACATTCCAACTCCGTGATCTCATGGTACCAGGCATACCTCCCCTGCTATGCCGTCAGACCGCCTGCTGGCTCTTGCTGAGGAACAGACTGCAACATAAACTCAGCCCAGAAGAGCAGGACGCTCTCTGTATATTTTTAAGACCAGAGATCCAGATCCCATTTAGAGGCTGTATTTGTTTAATAGCTCCTTGAAAGCTGAATAAAATATTTCTTGTTGTGCTTACTTCTTGGTAACATCATTCCCTGTGCGTTGATGCACAGAATCACGGAAACCAGAGAATGGAAAAGATGCCTTAGCTCATGGTTAACCCATTACCACTGCTCACGATGCCTTTTCCCACAGTCGAGTCTCTTGCGCTTTTCTCTTCTACTCTTCTCAAGAATTTATTTTCTCCAGTTCTCCTGGGGCACAGTCTCTGAATTTCACCATAGAGGAATTTATATGGAATTATTAATATTCTTTTTTTTTCAGGTTAATTTTCCTGGTCTCCATAACCCTTTCTATTACCATAAACAGACACTCTTCTTCCTGATCAAGTATTTCTGGATGGTATTTTTGTTTCCATTTACTAAGTTCAGAGTTTGTTTTTCTGCTTTACTTTTCCCTCTTCATCAATCAGCCCTGATGCCCATTAATCATTTTTCAGTGCACTGAAAAACCCTTTTCTCATTCCCATATCAGAGCTACTGGGTACTGGAGGAAGCCTCTCTATGTGTTCCTTTTCTCTCCCTCCCTCTCTCCCTCCCTCCCTCCCTCCCTCCCTCCCTCCCTCCCTCCCTCCCTCCCTCCCTCCATCCCTCCATCCCCCTCCCTCCATCCCTCCCTCCCTCCCTCTCTCCCTCCATTTTTTCCTTCTTCCCTTTCTCTCCCCTCTGTCTCTCTGACCCCATCTTTCCTTCCCTCTTTCCCCTTTGCTCTCTCCCTTTCCCTTCTTCACTTCCCTCAGTTCTCAACTGGAAAATGTTTTATAAATTATGATTTGAAGATTTCATTGAAGGGGGTACATGTGTGGGAAGGAGGAATGAGATTGTGAGTGGTTTGATTATACTTGTTCATAGTTCCTTGAGTGGCATTTTTTATATCCTCAGAGCTACACATCTCCTGACTGCTTGGACCAGATTCAATGCTGGATCATAGAGATATGATGTAACATTGTACTTTGGCACTGTCATCTTATTAGCTGAGAAAAGCAGATTGTATTTGTAAAATTTGGGAGTTCTTGGAGAAAGAGAAAAGAAAAACTTAAGTAGCCTTGACACTCACTTATTTAAAGTAGATTAGCTCTCAGGAGCTATTGTTATGTAAAAAGATACAGCTGTAGTATGATGTATGGACAGTGTAGTGTCATAGAAACGTCCATTCTGCTTCAACCAGTCACAGTTCAGGTTCTAAACAGAGTCTTCACACCCTTGTCTGACAGAAATAGCATTCCAGAGCAAGGAGAAGAAACAGCCCTTTTCCACACATAGTGCTGGAATAATCAGCTGTTCATAAAAAAGAAAATCAAATGCCTGTTTCACTCCTTATGCAAAACAAACAAACAAAAATACTCCAAATGGATGCAGGCCTAAATGTGAAAGATAAGGCATTAAAGTGAACACATGCAATTTATATGAATATGCATATATGTGTGTACGTGCATGTGGTGTCTTCAGTACTAAAGATATCTTTTTGTTTTGTTTTGTTTTGTTTTTTGTTTTTACAAGACAGGGTTTCTCTGTATTGTTTTGGAGGCTGTCGGACCAGCCCGGCCTTGAACTCACAGAGATCCGCCTGCCTCTGCCTCCCGAGTGATGGGAGTAAAGGCGTGTGCCACCACCGCCCGGCTCAAAGGATTTCTTCTATGACCCAGATGTCTGTAGCCAAGTGCGTTATATTTATCGAACTAGTAAAGAAGTTCCCTTCATCACAAGATAATGGGAAATAGTAAGCACACAGTCTGAGAATGTATTTCCTCTACCTGTAATTAACTACAGTATCTAGAACATATACAAATTCTTAAATAGTAAAAGTACTTTTAAACACAGAATTCTTAAGTTCTAAATAAAGCACAAAATAGCTTGAACAGGATAGTAATGATAAAAGTAAAACTAGACAATAATCACAAAAGATTTTCAACTTCTTTAATAATCAAGGAGATGAAGTTAAACTGTCATGAGATTTTACCTGATGTCTGTTCTATTAGCTAAAAAGATAGGACAGGCAGTACTAAGTACTGATGGGAATCTGGAGCCACAGAAACTGGTGGTAGAGAGTGCTTATTGTTATTTATTTGGAATAGTTAACCACGCTGTAGTGTGGTTGAAGATGCATGTATATACCTTATGATTTTGCAGTTCCACCCTACATATAGAGAAACTTGACTAATGGCACACAAAGATATGTGTATGATGATGGTCTTTATTCCTCTGTAAACATCTTGCAAAATTTTAAAACTATAGAAAAATGACAAAACTATTTTACCAAAAGCAGTAAGTTCTTAATCAGTGGTGATGAGCTGCTGAGCTGAATGATGTATTAGTTACTTTTCTGTTGCTTTGATAAAACAGCATGAACAAGGCAACTTAAAGTAGAGAGTTTATGTGTTTACTGTTTCAGAGGGTTAAGAGAGTCCGCCATGGTGGGAGGGCATAGCAGCAAGCAGCAGAGCAGGAAGCTGAGCGATCACATCTAACCACAGCACAAAGCAGAGAGAACAAACTATAAATGGGACAAGGCTGTGTGATCTCAAAGCCCACCACCAGGGACATATTTCCTCCAGCATGGCTGCGCCTCAGAAACCTGCCCCCAAACAGTGCCTCCAAACGGGAAGCAAGTGTTCGAATATGACCCTAGCATATATAGGACTCTTCATTCAAACCACTCAAGAGTAGAGTGACCACATCTTTGAAATCCCCTATCTGCCGTTTCCTTGCTGTGTGACCATGGACAATCTATTGATATCTGTGAGCTTTGGTTTCTCATCTGCAAAGTGGAAAGCATAACAACCCTTCTCTGTTAGGCACTCATTTAAATGTATTCCTGAACATAAAGAACTGAGCATAAATGTTAGTAGCATAGCTGTCCAGTAAATTATAGGAGCTGAGATTTTCTTGCAATGCTCACCAAAGCAACAATAACTTTGATCTTTAGCACCTTCAGTCAGTACATTTACTGATACATATTCAAAACTGTTGAGTCATCACTATATGATAATAAACCACTCAGGAAAAATCATTTTACCTTTGTTCATTTTTTCTTCTCATTTTTTATAACAGCACTAGAAAATGTAACTCAAAGGGAAGGTATGACTAAGACAAAAATATTTGTGTAATTTAGAAAATTATGCAGAATTTTAAAATTCTAATAAATTGAAACTGAATGATTATCAAAATAAGTATGAAAGTTACTTAATATTTAAAATATTAAAATGAAGTACATTTTAATTCTAATTCTAACCTAAGATCATACATATTAAATTATAATATCAACAATAAAATAATAACTAACCGTGGATTTTAACTTGATGTTGTGGCCTTCATTTTTTTTAAGTACAAAAAGTGATGTCACAGGCAAAATTATAAGGCTCATTTAATCTCTAATGAGATGGTGTCTACATGCACAGCTGTTCTTAGTGCCCACTGGAACCAAAGCCAACCTTTTCCTCTTGGGAACTGCTGTCCATTTGTACCTCATCTTTGCATAAATACAGTCTCTATCTTCAACTAGATCATTATCTTTTGGACAAGCAGACCTCTCCCTAGGCATCTTTGTATGCTTTGGAAGTAAGAAAACCCATTTTAATGTCTACTTGTCTCTACTAGCACCCAGCATAGTGATTTCCACAGAGTACACACAAAGCAATGCATGGTAAAGATCATCAGGCTGCAGTCCATAGAAATAAGACTGCATGGTAATAGGTACATAGAATTCATGGTTGCTGTCTCCAAAGGAACTATGCTTGTTTTTCTTTTCCTTGTTGCAGAAGGACAGTGTGGAGCGAGTGTTTTCTGGCATCCAGCCTACAGGAATCCCCCACCTGGGAAATTACCTTGGAGCCATAGAGAGCTGGGTGAAGTTGCAGGAAGAGTATGACACAGTGCTGTACAGCATCGTTGACTTCCATTCCATCACCATCCCCCAAGACCCCAGCGTCCTCCAGCAGAGCATACTGGACATGACCGCTGTTCTTCTTGCCTGTGGCATAAACCCAGAGAAAAGTATCCTTTTCCAGCAGTCTCAGGTCAGCTTCTCAGACCAGAGCCCAGAAGACTTGGCTTTTTTCACTGTTTGAAGCTCCTGTTCACAATCTTTTCTTAATTATTCCAGCATGACATCATCTAATGTGATGTTTCCAGTTTAATATTTACATGCATTCATATCATTAAATATCCTTGTATTTCAGTACTGTTTTTCAACTTTCTCCTGCCATACTTTATAGTCTTTCATCCACCCCAAAGTTATGTCATGTTAGTTCTTTGGACACTGGGGTCGTTTTCTGTGCTGGATACTTTCAGTTCGATGACCTCCACTGTTGACTAATGTCCCTGGGATGAGGATTGAATTTTGTGACCAATGACTTTTTATAATTCCAATGGTGGTTTATTGAATATTGAATTTGGAAAGCCTATTGGATAATTGTCATTGTTCATTCTTTGTATAATAGGTTTTGAAAGGATTTGATAGAACAAGCCAAGAAATTTGAAGACAAAGTCCCAATGTCTTGGGTACAAGCCAAGAAAGTCTTCAGAAAGCCAAAATAAATAAAGCCAAAATATTTGACTCATACCTTCACTATGGATGAGTCAGTTTATCTTTAGACAGGAAGAGATCCTGTCCAGAGACAGAGCAATTTAGACACACAATAGAAAAGAATATAAGAACTCCTCCTGGATCACACCCTTACTATGTATCTGCTTTAACCTGCAGCATAGCCTCAGTCAAAGGGGCCTCTTTCTTGATCATAGACTTCTACTGAGTATAAGTTTTAACATACGTTTTTATTAACTCAGAATTTACTTCAGTGAATCATACAAAGAACCAGCTGAAAACAAATAGGGTAGGGGCTTATCACTCTATGTAGAATGTTTATTTAGTATGTTCAAAGTCCTGAGTTGAATCCCCAGCATGGCAAAACACACAAGTACACACAGACATACATGAACACACACATATTAAGTGAAGAATATCTTTAAAGAATAAAGTCATCAATTTGAGCTTGTCACTCAAATATGTATGTGAAATGATGTCATCATTACCTAGACTTAGTTTTGATTTACAATTGATCAGGAAGCGTTTGCTTATGACTTTTCAAGTTTAAGGTTGGACAAATGTAAGGTATTTATCTATATTGGGTAAATGTGGACTTCTTGGTAATTTCCATGAATTCATTAACTTCTGTTTTTTAAAAAGCACCAATAAATGGGCTGTATCTTCTGCATACATGTTTATCAAATACTTGCACACATTTATTATGCCATCTTTATCCTCCTATAGTTTTACTTTTTAAAAGAGATTTATCTATTTTTATTTTATGTATATGGGTGTTTTGTATGCATGTATGTGTACACCATGTCATGCAGAGGCCTTGGAGGCTAGAAGACAGGACTGGATCCCCTGGAACTGGAGTGACAGATGGTTGTGAGCTGCCATGTGGGTGCTGGGAACTGAACCTTGGTCCTCAGCAAGAACAGACAGTACTCTTTAACCTCTGAGTCATCTGTCCTGCCCCAGTACTGTGTTCTTCAGGCTGCTGGTTCCCAGTCCTGCCGCCTTGTCAGTCTTCCTACCTTGGAAGCACTTCACCTTCTTTCTGAAGAACTGCTTATAGTTTAAAATTCCAGCTTATTCCAGCCCTCCCACCTGCCTCTGACCTACAGAGCTGCTCATCCTCAAGCCACCTCTTGAGTCACCTCCAAGCACATCAGCTTCATTCCCTCTAAGCTGGTTTTGATACAGGCTTTCCTTTGATCCTTATTTGATCTTATTTCTAAAAACTTCATTCTCAGCCACGAGTTCCTATTTCTGTATTTCTTAGGGGTGAATGTGTCTAATCTCCACATAATAGCTGCTTGCCAAGTTGCTTTTTGAAGTAATTTTCAAATCAATGGGTATTTTAAAGCCACATTCAACAATTGTAGTTTCGGCTCATTCCTCAAAGGATAATTTCCTTATGGTAATATTCTAATATCACATTAGCATATTGTAAATATTTCTCTCTTTTTAACAGACTTTTGACAGTGACCTCTACAGACATATAAAATGTACAATCATTGAGATAATTTCTTTAGCTTATAACACTTAAGAAAGAGTAACCCACAATGTAAGAAACTTTGCATAGTCTAAGTGAGGGATAAGAACATTCCTTAAATATTTCAGTGTACCTCTCTATAAATTAAGAAAATGTTATATATAAATACCATGTTTTTATTACACCTATTGAAGTTGATGATAAATATACATTGCCATCTAATCCCAAAATTATTTTTTAATGATCTACCCAGGTCTACACGTTGAGTGTTTTGTTGGTTTGGGTTTGTTCTGGTGTGCATGTATGTACACCTTTGCAAGTCAAATATCTCCTTCCATTGTGGGTTATATGATGGAACTCGGGCTGTCAGGCTTATGTGCTAAATGCCTTTGCTGAGCTGTCTCACCAACTCTACAGTAGGTCTCTTGGAGTTGTTCCTTACGTCTAAACTATACTTTGCAGCCTCTACCCTTTGGCTGACATCTCCCATTTCTCCCTCTACTGTTCCCTGATAACCACTGTTATACTCTCTGCTTATGAGTTCAATTTCTTTCCATTCTATAGATGATCCACCAGGCATTTGTCTTTCTGTACCTTTCTGTTATTTTGCTTAGCACATACCCATCCAGTCTATCCATATTGTTGCAATTGACAAGATTCCTTCTGTTTAAAGACAGAGTAGCATTCTATAGTAGCTGTTTATTAGTCTGCTGATGGACACCCAGGTGGGTTTGTTCATATCTTGACTTGTGGATCTGCAGCTTGTAAAAGGTGCCGTGATAAGCACGGAAGGGCAGGTGCTTCTGACATCATGATTTTGCTCTTTGGGTAGGAACTCAGTGTGGTGTAGTGTTTGATTTGATCTCCTTTAGGTAACTCCACACCCTTCTCCAAGATGCTGTTTTCCCCTGTTGTCACTTCCTTATTTTGGCAATTTTGTAGCATGTAAGCATTTGGTTGGTTAATATATAACAGAGAGAACATAAGCTTATTAAATAATTATCAAGATTTGGGAACTGAAGTAAGTTAAGATCATTTATACCTGACACCACCACACAATTATTCACAAATAGTTTTTGAAATTGTGAGTTACATAAGAATATTTTTTCTACCATATGACATGTTCACAGGTATAGCCATTGGGTTAAATGGCAATTTTCCCATGTGCCCTGGTTGTGCATTAGAAAAAGCCCTAGTAATCATTTAAAATGGGGAAAGAATTTGGCTATGTTATAATGCTGATTTTAGCAATAATTTTCATCTGCAACCCTTTGCATTCTTTCTCGGCAGCCTGACTGGAACAGTTTAGGCATATTGATGATTTTCCCCATTATTTTCTTTTTCTTCCTCTCCCACTGGCCTGTAGTCATAGCGCTTCTCCTAAATATGTTTGCCATATGTGGGGAGTTTTCAGACCTTCTCGTCTGAAAGTGTGTACATGAGTGTGTGTGTGTGCGTGTGTGTGTGTGCACATGAATATGTTCACAAGCGCATTTTGTTCGAGAGAAGGGTGGGCTAGGGGAAGAACACCTATGCGTGTATTTGGCAGAGGTTTCCATCTCAAAGCCAAAGTCACTGTCTTTTGTTTTTGGCAGACCTGAGCACAGATCCAATCTGTGTCTTACAGATGTCTGTGAGGGACAGGTCTCCACATCTCTCCCTCACTGTTCCCCACAATATAATCACCCTGCAGACGGAAGATAAAAAGCAGAAGACTCAGCCTTCAGCACTGGCTTCCAGCAGAGGTCAGGACAAAAGGGGGGCTTGGGGTATCAGATATCAAGTTACTGAGGGTCCAGAACGGTTCAGGAAAAATCAGGATGGAGTCTGAAACTTTGGAATGTAGCCTCATTTTCTAATTAGAGTTATATTTTGTTTCCCAGGAAACAAAAATCAATAATAATAATAAAGTAGAGGGTGCTATGGGGGAATCAGTTTCTGAACAAAAGCCAAAGGAACTGACTAGATGGATCTGTGCACACAAAGCTATACCTGGCTCCCTCTCTGTGTCCTGAGAAGTAAAAAGCCAGATCCTAAAATGAGGCAGTCCCCATGGGCTCTGTGTACCCTGATCTTTTGCAAATGCATTTGAGCATGCATTCATGATTGCAGAACTCTCCAGGTTGTTAGCTACCAACAAGGAGTGCATGCTTGGCTTGTAATAGAAAAGGAACAAACATCTGTGTAGACTAACAGACTTTTGGAATGTATTTACAAAATTGGCAATACCTCTAGAGTTCCTGAGGGAGATGAGGAATAAACCACAAGTTGAAAAAATGATTATATATCTAGATTCTGCATGTGATTTCTTCTCTACAAAGTTCCTACCTGGACTACAGTTACCTTTTCCTGGTCTACATTTGACTTCTGTCAGGCTTGATGAGAAGAAACAGGACAACTTGACTGGTCAACAGAACAGGCCATAGCTTGACTATGCCCACAGGAAGAGGTCTTGCTTCACACTCAAAGCAAGAGTAGAAAATTGCAGCCTTTTCATTGGCCTGAATGTCACTGTCACCTCTTCTTATTTGTGTCATAATTGACAAATAACTAATTTTTTCTGAAACTCCTTTAATGTTTACAAGAAAGTTTAAAGAAACCTCTGTGTCACAGTTGGCAAAAGCTAACTTTCTGTCACCAACCATTGTGTTGTTGCCTCCAGACTCCCTGATGTTGCAAAAGTTTTATATAAAGTGAATTAGCAGATGGCCCTCCAGCTAATGGTTGTCTTATTTTATCTCCTTTAATAAAACATTTTTGGAAACTTTTTCCTTACTTTTTCCTTTGTGAGGAATATTTTGGATATTGAAGAATATTAGATATTAAAGAACTATCTCTACCAGTCCAGAAAGTAGGAAAATGAATGGGTGCCTTTTGAAATAGTAACTTCCTTCATCTAGGTTTTGATTTTCAAAATAAAACATGGCAAATATAACAGAAACTTTTTAGCTCACTCAAATTCCATTCCGTACTTTGCCTCCCTAGAGGCAACCCCTATATCTATTGGATATTTATCATTCCCACATATGTGTTTATATTTTTATTGCATGTGATATGGCCATAAATAATCTGTATTATTTCTTTGCACATTTTCAAACTATGTAAATGGTATCCTGTTGCCTATCCTTCTGCATCTGTTATTCTGGTCTTTGTTTCATTTCTGAGATTTGTTCAGTTTTTTTATTGTTGTACAGTGTCCTGGCTCTGTCACAATTTATTTACCCATTTTCTTGGCAAGAATATTCAGACTTTCTTTTCAAACCTATTTTTATAACTGCAAACAACAGTGCTGTGGTCCTGTTTGAAATGTCCTTTGTGTACTTGAGAAAGTTTTTTTCTAATATTTGTTTATTTGTGTGGGACGGGGACGATGCACACACTGTGACCCACATGTGCAGATCAGAGGACAACTGGCGAGAGTTGGCTTGTCTGTTTAGTTGGGATAATTGAAGTGGGAAGACCACTCTAAGTGTGAGCAGTACCATTCCCTGTGCCGTGGTCCTGAACCTGCTCAAAGGAGGACCGCGGGAGTCTGCATCCTCACTGGATTCAGTGTGACCCGCTTCCTCCTGCTCCTGTGGCCGTACTTTTCCTGCCATGACACCCTAGACCCGTGAGTCAAAATAAGCCTTTCCTTAAACTGCTTTTCCTGGGTATTTTGTCCCAGAAACAAGTCAAGTAGCTAATAAAGCTATAGAAAAAAAGCCTTTGTTTTCCTGTGGTTGAGTTTTCATTATGTGTGTTTTCAGTAATGCTCATCTGGCTTAACATTGGAGAACTACTTTTTATTATCTCCAAAGTGTTTTTAAGTTTTGTTTTTCACACTTAAGACTGAAGTATGTAAAACTTTGAAATTCCTGCACATTTTATTTAAGTATTAAAGAGCCATGTTGTTAATTTCATCACAGATCAGTTCGGAGGAGCTTTAAGTATTAGAGAATGAAAGGTACATGTTTCCTAAAAGTCACATTTTCACTGGAAAGCAAAACTACTATCACTTCCACACCCTCTGGTTTTTCTTGAAGCGGGAGGGACTACCTACTGACTTGCTTAGCCACTGGAAAATAAGGAGCAAAGAGCACACGAGGCACAAACAAGAGCGGTACTTGAAGGCTGCTTTGTCAGACATAAATGAAGCCACCATGTTCTCTTGGGTTGTTGTTTGTATGGAACATGTCTCACCTTTACCTAATGTGTTTCCTCAGTCTCCCATTGACAGCATATAGTTAAATCTTGTTTTTTGACCTATTCAGCCAATGTATCTTTGTTCAGTGACTTTAATCCATTCATTCGGGTTATTGCAGACAGGGAAGAACTTAGTGCCATTTCATTGTCTATTCTGGTTGTTTTGTAACCACTTTATTCTTGCTTCCTCTCTTAACCACTTTTGTGTGGTATCAAATTTTGGTCCCTTTCTCTTTATTGCAAGGCTCATGAAGCATCTAACACTTGCCCTCACTCTCTTGTTTTTTGGTTTTTGTTTTCCTCTGATATGAGAATAGAGGGTTCCAGAGAGAGGACCTTTCAGGTTAGACTCTGAAATGAAAAGAGACAAAAGTATAAGCTATAGTTATCAGAATGTAAATAAAAAAGATACAATGTTTGTGAGGCACTCGAAACCAAGAGCAATTTGTTACTCAGTTGGTCCTTTAAAAGCTGACAAATAAAATATTTCAGATTAAGAAAAAGTATGCATAGAAGTACAGATGTACACAGTAAGCCACAGGACTTGGATGGCGGTGCATTTCGAGTTAGAAGCAGGCAGATAGAATCAGCTTATTTAACTTGGGAAATACTGGACAAGGAAAAAGTTAGTGAATTCGTGAAATGTACAGACCAGTGTTCACTGGCAAGCTTGAGTACTGACAAGAGGCAATCCAACTGAGGAGAGTGAGAGTGTATCACTGGTACAGTGTTCTTTTAATTAAAATCAGATCCCCAAGCAAGGTTCTTGTTAAAGGGATTTGTCATGGGGATGATAAGAGTCTAATAAAAATAACTCAGCATGAAATTGCACGTTTCCGAGAGGAAGCAATAAATGGGAATTTGTGAGTCCAAATAGTCTTCAAAGTGTCCTAACGAACGTTTCCAGGACCTGTTCGTGGGAAGGTAGCATTTGTGTGGGAAATAGGGACATCCTGAGGGACCCTGAGGGTGTGTTAGAGATCTGACCCAAGAATTACTGAACTGGGTAATTGACAAGGTATGTTTGATATCTTGCTATTACATATTTTGGAGTCAGCTTCCCTGTGCTTTTTTCCTAATTTCTTTTTTATTATAAAAATACAGCCAAATACAGATAATGGCATAAGGAGCATTCATGTTCTCAGCACAGAGATGAATGTTGTTAGTAGCTTCTCATATTTGCTTTCGGTTCCTTTTAGTTTTTTTTTTTTTTAAGTTATAGATGATGGGGCTGCAGAGATGGTTAAGTTGGTAGGGTCCCTGCCCTGTAAGCCTGAGGACACAGATTCCAGTCCTTATCACCCTCATAAAAGCCAGTTGCACATCTGTAACCCTGGTGCTAAACAGACAGGGACAGATGGACCTTTGCAAGGGCTCACTGACCATCCAGGCTAGCCAAATCCATGAGTTCCTGATTCAGAGAGAGACCCTGTCTCAGAAATTGAAGTGAAGAAGCAACAGAGGAAAGATACCCAGTGTCAGCCTGTCTGGTTTCTCTCTCTCTCTCTCTCTCTCTCTCTCTCTCTCTCTCTCTCTCTCTCTCTCTCTCTCTCTCTCTCTCTCTCTCTCTCTCTCTTACACACACACATACCACATAAACATTTTTTATTTTATGTGTATGTGTGCTTAGCCTGCGTATGTGTACCACTTGTGTGTCTGATGCCAGTAGTAGATGTAGAATTTCCTGCGACCAGAGTTACAGATGGATTTTTGTCACCATGTGGGTCCTGGGAATTGAACCCCGGTCCTCTGGAAGAGCAGCCTGTGCTTTATCTTTCTAGCCCGGTAAACTTTTACAACTGTAGATAAAGTTTAATTTTTTAGAAAATTCTTGTACATCCCTTTCATCTCTCTTCCTCACGTGCTTTCCTTTAATCATAGACAGCAACAATCCTGAACTTCAAATGATCAGTGTAGCTCATAATTGATACTTATTTTTCCACAAACCCATATTTTGTACTCATAATTTCATTGAGAGTATATACTGCTTTTTGGTTTCGTGGCTTACAAAAACATTTTACAAAAATTATCTTTTTTCACAGAATGGTATATATGTTTTTTAGTCTAGAGTGATTTGGGTTTGGGAAAGTTGTTTGTTTGTAGCACTGTCTGGGCTGGAATTCCCAGAGAGCCTGCTGCCTCTGCCTCCCAAGAACTGGGACTAAGAGCGTGCGTCACCACACCTGGCAGAACAGCGTGTTTCCATGATCTGTGTTTGGTCTCTTTTGTTGTGCAGGATGTCACTACCCCAGTGCATTCAGTACATTCCCTGCTGCTGTGAATTGAGGGAGCATAACAAAGCCCACTTCCTAGAGAACAAGAGCAAAGAGGGAGGGGAAGAAGAATGGCCCTCTGAGGTGACCGTGTGGAATGGGAGACAGTATTGTTTTAATATCTGTAGTAACAGTAACTGGCTTCGTGCTGGGTGCTGTTCTAAGCACTCGTAGATAGATGCTGCTGTTGACCTTACTTTATAGATAGTGAGACTGAAGCACGAAGAACTTACTTAGATACTAGAGTATCTAGTTGCCCAGAGTAACCTAGCTAAGTAACAAAACTAGGATTCAGACCCAGGTCATCTCGTTCCAAAGACAAAGATCTTGGGTGTGAGGTGATCTGGCTAGCTAGGCAAGGGTCCCCTTCCTCCCTTCTGTGAGTTCCTCCTGAAAATACACACTCAGTCCAAGAGGACAGCCTTACCGCCAGACAAGGACCGTGCTTCTGTGTCGGGTATAAAAGTACCTGTGCTCCCCCAGCAGTACCTTCAAGCTGTCTCCCAAGACAAAGCTTTAAGCTACACTGCTGTCCTTGCATGTCCGTCTTCATATCTTTTCTGGTAGCCCTACCCTTCACTTACTATAGTCCAGCTTCCATTGCAACTACTTCCTTGAAATTGCTTTTGCCTGCATCAACAAGTTGGTTTACAACTCTTTTCTTTCTGCAGCTTCTGGGGAAGTTCGTACTGTGGCCAGTGTTTTACAAGGGTGAACAAGACAGGCAAACTGCAGCGGCTGAAGAATGTTTGTGTCTTGTTCTGGGGATGGCTGCAGACTTGTTTGTGGATGGTTAATAGGCCAATTCACTGCCCTGTACCTTTGTTCGTCTATGACTAAAATAGATCATATAGTTGTTTAGTTTGTGGCTTCACAACATAGGAAAAAATATATTTAAGCATTTATCACTTTTGATTCTTTTTCCAAATAGAAATCTGTACCTCTCCGTGTGATTGTCTTGACTGTGATGATTATTTCTCATATAATTATTGAAGATAAAGGGAAAAAAGTTAATTTGCTTTTACCTATTTTCTCTACTGGAATCTATTTGAATTAATTTAATGCTAATTTGAAAACATCAAAATCTCTGAAGACTGTTAAATAACTTTCATTCCATATGGCCAAACAAAAAGCTACTCCAAGCAAAACGCTTTCTTTTATGGAGACACAGTAGTAAGCTTATTATCATGTTGCGGAGGCTCAGCATTGGAACCAACGTGGAAGGGAAATTATTTCGTGCCTCTTCCCACATGTCATCTACAGCCACTTGCTGTGTTTTCATTCCTTTCCTCCATTCAATAAAGAGGAAAAGGGATTCTCTCACTCTTCTTCATGCCTAAAACTAGTAGTGCATGTTCGCTGTGTTTCAATGGGAATGTGTTTTCTCTGGTGACTGGAAGTGACTCCAATGCTCTTGGCTACATCATTGGGTTACTGTTTGTGCAGAGAGCTGTTTGTTTACAGCAGCAGTTAGCAATTTTCTTGGACAGTGCTGTCATAGCCATTGCCTTCATCGAAACCCAAATGCCTCTTAGAAGAAAGATGACAGATTCCACCCAGCCACTTGCAAAACTTTAAAAGCAATTCCTTGTCAAACACGTGAAAAACAACTCTTCCTTCTCTATAACTTGAAGGGGGGGGGGAGAGAATATCTTACTCCAGATGTTGGTTCCTTGCTAGTGAAACAGGCCTGGGCTGGTTCATCCCATTCCTTTATGTTCCCTTTGCAAAACCCACAGAGAACACATTTGGGGCCACTTTGCAGAGTTGGCAAGAGTCTCTGCTTTTTAAGGGAATCATATGGACACAGAATGCCACAATCAATAGACTCAGAATCCCCAGGGCTCAGAAATGGGATGCTTAGGACTCACATTCTAGGTCATCAGTTAGAATATGGCCTGGACCCAAGAATCATCCCAATTGTTGCCAGGTTTTGCTTACTTGATTAAACTTGATTCAAACAAAGCTAGGTTGAAAAGAGTTTGTATTTTCTTGTTGATTCGTGGTGGGGGCCAGGAAAACAAAAGAAAGAAATGAGGGTAGAGAAGGAGTCAAAAGAGGAGGAACTTAGATCTTTGAGACTCCCGTTTGGAAGACAGGTGATGCAGCCAATCCACTTTCTCATCACTGCAGATCTGAACGGGCAAGCTGCTCATTGGAGTTAGGTGCCTTTCTTTGCCAACTACATGCAAAGTATTGTGGCTGTCTTCATGGATTTAAAGGGGGTCAGAGAGGACTTCAGATGGGGAAGGGAGGAGGTGAGAGGAGGAGAGGGGAGGAGAGAAGAGATTTATTGACAAGCCTGGCATTCCAAGGGGATGGTTACCCTAGGATGTAGCGGAATCCATATTGAAGATACTGAAACATTCCTGGTCACCTCCTTGCTAGGGATGTTGAGGACTTAAAGAATAGACTGGTATTTGTATTAGTTGGATTTTTTGGTTTGCTTTTTCTGTTTTTGTTTTGTTTTTGTGGTGGTAGTGATGTTTTGTTTTTTATAACTTCTTCTTCTTTACCTAAGGATGTATGCATCAGGAACCACAACCAAGCCATTCACCTGTTTCCTTTTAATAACCTTGACTTGGGTCATTCTCAACTGTTTCAGTCAATGCATCTTGTCTAATTAGCTCTGCTTATGTGCAAGATGACGTTGACTTCCTCTGTTACTGTTTTCCCCCCTTAGGTGTCTGAACACACTCAATTAAGTTGGATCCTCACTTGCATGGTCAGACTGCCTCGACTGCAGCATTTACACCAGTGGAAGGTAAATGCCATGGACATGATTATTAATGGAAAGGAAGGCTTCTGTTTCTTGCTGTGCCAGGTTCTAGGAGTCCTGAGTTCACTCTCCGCCCTGGTATGCCACTCACCTGTCCACGTCATTGTGTTAAGCAGATACTATAAGGGTTCACCAAGACTCCTAACCTCAGAATCCTGTTTGTTATTTATTTGTATTTGAATAGACTTGGTAATGACCTTGAACCTACCACATTATAATTAACAGACAGTCAGAATCTCTGGAATACTGGTCCCTGATGTTGCCTCCCATCTCCACTGGAACTAACAAGCATCCCAGAAAGAACATTTAATGTTTAAGCAAGTTGAGCCTAAGCAACAGTTCAAACCCACAGAAAGAAAATTAAGATTGTTGTTTTAGGAAGTTCCACCAATAAAGGTAAATTAGATAATTCATCATGTATTACTACCATTTACTTTTGCAATTAGTTAACTCGAAGTAGGTAGCCCCAACTATATCAACACTAGTTTTAGTTTCAGCTTCTTTTGAGAATATTTTCTGGGACACTGGTGTCTTCAAAAGTTGGTCTTCAGAAGCTGATCCCTAAACAGCAGAGAGAAGGGCCCCTGAAGTGCCAGTATCTGGACCACATGGTCTAGGTACATGGTGCCTCTCTCCTGAGCCTTGCTTTGAAACCCAACCCCCAGCAGCTGGGACTTAGAGATTGGAGAGGTAGTCAGATGGGAAGGGTTGGCCCCTCCTGAGTGGGTTGTTGTTTTAAAACAAGCCCCTTTTCTCTCACAAAGCAAGGACATAAGGACAAAACAGACTGATCAGTCTCGGAGGAGGGTTATAAGCAGGGGGTCTCTTTTCTAGCTCTAGTCTATGTCCTTTTTTTTTTTTTTTTTTTTTTTGGAGGGGGATTTTTCAAGACAGGGTTTCTCTGTGGCTATGGAGGCTGTCCTGGAACTAGCTCTTGAAGACCAGGCTGGTCTTGAACTCACAGAGATCCACCTGCCTCTGCCTCCCGAGTGCTGGGATTAAAAGAGTGTGCCACCACCACCCAGCTAGTCTGTCTTAAGTCTGAATTTCCTGGCATCCAAAATTAGGAAAAGTGAACTTCTGTTGTTTACAACAACAACAACAAAAAAAACAATGCCTTGTGGATGTTCAAAGAACTGGTGTTAAATAAGACATTAATGGTGATGCTACAGATTGACCACATCCCAGGAACCGGAAACAAGGTTTTTATAGGGTTCTCTAACATATTTTAATTTTAGGAAAGACTTTGCTGCTTTAGTATAACACTATGACACTAATTTCTGATTGAACATACTAATTAAGTGTAAACGGTTCTCTGAGGCAGATACGCTAACGGCAATTCTGATTGAGACAATGACCACAGAAGGAGTGGTATTAAGGGTGGGGTCAGGGTTGCTGAGGTCAGTGTTATCTGGAGGGTTGATGGGTAAAGCATGTATAGCACACTAACAGCACTCAGTAAATACTACTGTTCCCTATTTCACCTTGCTTCCTCTATAATTATAAGGACCAGTATGCTAATATAAAAAATAACAGGGCTGGAAAGAGGGCTCAGGAGTCATGAGTACTTTTTACCCTTCCAACACCTATATTAGATGGCTCATACTATTCTCTAACTCTAATTTTAGGGGATCCTACACCTTCTTTCAGACCTATGCAGGCACATGTGGCATGCATATACACAGACACACACACATACACATAAATAAAAAGTAATAGTGATAATATATCCACAAATTTGACAGCAGGATGCTCAGCACTTGCCTGTTAACCTGAATTCAATTCCTAAAACCCACAGTAGAAGGAGAGAGCTGACTCTCCAACAGTTCTCCTCTGACCTCTACATGCAAGCTTTGGCATGTGCCTTCAGTAATGCCAACATGCGTAGTTGCAAAAGCTCATGTGCAAGTACACACACACACACACACACACACACAATAAATAAATAGGTAAAATTTATCTATAAATTTAATGAAACACAGCTTTCATTTTTTTATCTTTTTCTAACATTTTTATTTATCATGTATGGGGGGGTGAGCGATGGCATATAGAGACCAGAGGACGACTTGCTGGAAAGCTTCTGTCTCCAAAATATGGGTCCTGGGGATAGAACTTGGGTCATCAGGTTTGTGGCAAGCATTTTTAACCCATTGCGCTGTTTTGCCTACCCTGGTAGCAGCTTTTCAAAAATTAAGTTATTTGGGGTTTTTTCCCCCATATTAATTACTCTTCTCTAAATTAATCTTTTATGAACTTCACCCAGTAACATCTGTGATGAGGGACAGAATTGATTCCTGTTAAGTTTGAGAAATTTAATTTTATAATGATTTCTGAACGTAGTTGATTTGGAATCTAGAAAATTCCTTTGTCCTTAGTGAAATGAATGTGGAATAGAGTTGGTGCAGGATCTCTCCTGGGACAAGGGGCCATGTGTGTAGCTCAATGGTAGAACTTGGGTGGGCTTTGCCCCAGCTCCAAAAATAAAATAACATGCAAATGGTAAAAAGTCCCTCTTGCTTCTCCTGGAGCCTGGAGCATGAACATGATAAGCAGCCAGATGACGCTAGAGCTGCTGAAAGGGACCGAAATCTCTGTTATTACAGGTGGCTCCAGTGCACACTTTGCTTTCTTTAAGTTTCTTAATTGAGCAACAAAATCAGGTTCAAGTCAGATTTCTTTCTCTTCCTCCTTGTTTCTCCAGGCTAAGGCTGCAAGGCAGAAGCATGACGGAACAGTAGGCCTGCTCACATACCCGGTCCTGCAGGCAGCAGACATTCTGTGCTACAAGTAAGGAGGGAGGCCAGCCCTGGACTTGTGCTAAGGGATTCTCACTATGTGTGTGAAGAGGTCATTTGTTTGTTCATGGCAAGGTCTCACTGTGTAGCCCAGGCTCCTTGTAAACCTGTAATCTACCCACCTCAGGCTCCTGAGTGCAGGACTTGCAGGCATGTGCCACACAATAGTGTTTTTAACTCTCCAGGCTTGTGGTGAAGGGGCTACAAAAAGGATCAGATATGCCAGTCAGCACTGCGTACTAAATCTGTGTGTGTTTCAGTGACTGTCTATTTGGAGCTAGCACAGAGTGCCTACTATGTGTTAGCGATCTTTCTAAGTGATCTCTGTGTGTGAACCCTAATAGTCTTGTAAAATTTGTCATCATCACCCCTGTTCTTCAGAAGAGGAAGCCAAGGCATAGAGTGGTCAGCAGCAAATTCAAAGTCACAGAAGCTGGTAAGGCTAGGAGCCAGGATCCGAGTCCTAGAGGTGCTCCCAGTCTAAGGGCAGGCAGACTTGTCACTTTGAGCCTATGGTGAGGTGCTAGATGGCAGTGACAAGAACTGCTCATCTTGTGGCCAGGAAGCAAAGGAGGAGAAGAGAAGGTGGGGGGGGCGGACGGACGGTAAAGGACGAAATAGGAGGAAGGGAGGATCGTGGGCAAGAATGGCATAATACCAATCTGCAATGGCAGTTATTTGAGCGTGGCTCTCCACCTGCAAATGTTTTGTTTTCTCTAGTGGTGCTTGAACTTAGGGCTTCACGCTTGCTAGACAAGACTCTACCACTGTGGTAGATCTACAGTCCCATTTTTGTGTTTTGGCTTCTGAGACAGGGTCTGTTTAAGTTGTTCAGGCTGACATTAGCGAAGCAGCTTCTTAAGATGTCAAAGTGTATTTTATGTGCTGGTATTTTTAGAGTCAAGTCCTAGGTTGCGAATGTCCTCATATCATACACAAAACTGTAAGTGGTTCAAATGTGGCAGGTAAACCTTAACATTTTCTGCTTGCTTCTCTGTCTCAGTCTGCTTCCAACATCAGCAAGATTCACTCATATAAATACTTAGTGTTTCCAAGATAGGCATTTCTTTCCAGTTCTGTAAGTGTTCCTTAACTTTTACTGATCTCCTCAATGGTTAGAATAGTGCTTCTAATAGACTTCAGAGGGTGGATGATAGAGGCAGAATTCTGTTCTCATCCATGTTTTGATATGTAGAGACAGTTTGTCCAGGCAAACAGATAAAAACTGCTTTTCTATAAAACCAGGCAATTGTCTATCTTCAAGATGGTGGTCTCCTTCCTTAGCCAAGAAGTTTCTTGTCATCTCTAATGCCATGGTTAGACTACAGATGTGGACATCCATATCCCCCCTTTTTAAGAGAAACAGCCCAGTGTTCCCTTCTGTCTAGTCTCAGACTAGGCCACATGTACAGTTGGGAGTAGTTTCTGTTTTTTGTTTTGTTTCACATTTTTCTGTGTCTGTAAAAAGTCGTGGCCAGAACATCTAGGAATATTTACATTATAAACATAGGTATGTTGATAGATTGAAGGACCAGTAAAATATCTGTGATTTCTACCCATTAGAAAATCTGTATGGCCTCTTCATGAAATGTTAGTGCAAGTCAAATATAGGTTTCATATTTGCTTTTGTCAAAGTCAGCATTAGAATGAGTGGTATAGTAAGCAGAGAACAAACGCTAGGACAGGGATAGAGAAACAGCTTCAGATAGACTTATAAAAGACATGTGTAATTGTTTCCATAGGAGTCGTTGAAGGATCCCATGGATGTAGAACTGAGATTATCTTATCCAGAGAGCATGATAAATAACGGAAATTTAAGCCAAGCCTGGAGGTGCAGGCTGTGATCCCAGCTGTTTATCAGACTGAGCAGGAAGGTTACAAGTTCAAGGCTAGCCTGAGTGACTTAGTGAGACCCTGTCCCAAAATAAAAGTAAGAAGAGGGTAGGTGATTTAGCTCAGTAGTAGAGAGCTTGCCTAGTGTGCATGAAGCCCTAGGTTCTGCCTCTAGCACCATCAAAATAATATTAATAATATTAATACAGAACCCTCAAGTAGCAAAAGTTCTTAATTTTTATTTATCCATTCCTTACTTATCTGAGTACCTAATTTTAAATAGCTAACCATCAGAGGATCAGAAGGCCTGCTGCTAGATAATGTCTTCTAGACACAACAGGGAAGCTGCACCCATGACATCTCAACAATATGATTACCTAAACAAGACCTACACAATGACAACAACAAATGGCATACCAACGTGAATGGGAAAATTCTTAGATAGGTTCTACCGCAGATGAAAAACTATAGGCAGTTAATGGCTTCTCAGGGAAGGAGAATCAGTCTTCTCCAGGGACAAGCCCCCTGATAGTTTTCAATCCCAACTGGTCAGTCCTAAACACATGTACATAAGAGAAACACTAAATGGGCTCAGTAGGGAGGATGTGTGTGTGTGTGTGTGTGTGTGTGTGTGTCTATGTGTGTAACAATTATAGAAGAAGAGGTCATGAATTTAAGAGAGAGTTGGAGTGGACATAGAGTTGTCAGGGAGAAGGAAGAGTTGAAATGATATAAATGTAATACTCATGAAATTTCAAAACAAAAGCAGCTGACCTCATATTAAGTAAATATTTTTCTTTATTTTTGTTTCTCTTCCTATATATACATATATATATTTATATATATATACACACACACAATGTATTTATATTCAACAGGTTTTCATAAAGTACATGTAATGCAGCAATTCTAGACAGCACCATCGTACATGCCCTTGAAGGGAAAAGAAGGAAGACTGACAAGTGTTGAGCAGTGTTCTCCATGGCATCCTAGTGGCTGATAGAATCATGCCATTTGAGGTTAAGAGCACTGGCTGCTTTTCCAGAGGTTCTGAGTTCAATTCCCAGCAGCCACATGGTGGCTCACAACCATCTCTAGGGAGATCTCATGCCCTCTTCTGTCATGCAGGCACACATGCAGGAGGCAGACACTGTATATATAATAAATAAAATCTTAAAAAAAAAAGAATCATGCCATTCAGATTCTCAGGGCACCTCTGTAGGCAGATGATATCCACATAAAGCAATTAGCTTTCAGGGCGAGGTAGTATGGTGTCTGAGCACTTCCCTAGTGTGGGTGAGGTATCCCCAAAACTAATAATAAATAGTAACAATAAATAATAATTTTTAAATTTCAAAAAGAGAGAAATCTCTCAGGGAAAATCTGCCAGTTCTGCATAGACAGAGTGATCACCTGACTTTAGGTTACGTGTGCTTCCCAAGAGTCTGAGTTGAGAAACAGGAGAGAAGGTGGAGACCATAGATCAGAATATAGATCAGAGTATACATGGTCCTAGGGATCGTGCCCAGAAGGGCATTGCACTCACCGCTAAGCCTGACAACCTAAGCACAAACCGAAGAATCCATGTGCAAGGAGAGCATTGATTCCCACAAGTTGTTTTCCGACTACAAGTCTGCCATAGTGCCCACGCACGCACACGCACACACTAAGTAAAAAAATGTTTTAAAAAAAATAGTCTGAAATGACTCTGGAGAATGAGGCGGTGGGCCTTTAAAGCCTGTAAGTGGAAAACCAAGCTCTGTTAGCTTTTTCTGCGGTGACAAATACCTGAGGTAAGTCAGCTTAAGTCAGTCTTGGCTTGGGGTCGGGGATTTCAGCACATGATTGGTTGGCCTCATCGCTTTGGGTCTAGAGTGAGGCAGGATGTCATAGTGGAAACATATGGCGGGACAAAGCTGCTTTATTTCATGGTGACCCAAAACAGTTCTAGGGAGGCAGACCAAGGTCGTCAAATCCCCTTCAAGGGCCACACCCCAATGACCTAACTTCTTTCTAGTAGACCCAGCTCCAAAGTGGTTCCACATCTCCCAGTAGCATCATAGACTGGGCCCAACATGGTCTCTGGGGGACTTTTAAAGTACGAAGGAAGCCCAGAAACAAAAATTGTAGACAGAAGATTAAGTGGCCTGGAATTTCAGTTTGGTGGTTTCAGCTTGCAGGAGAGTCTTCCTGTTGTCTGGGGGTGGGAGTGCTGCACTGGGAGTCAGCTTTTTTACAGCAGGTTTTAAAAATCTTAGGGTTCCTAAACTTCTCCAGTGAGCCTAGACTGTCCTGGATTCTTCCAGTGTCCTATTTCATTCTGCCATACTGCCTGTGCAGTCCGTCCTTCTTTCTTTTTTCTTTCTTTCTTACTCTTTCTTTCTTTCTTTCTTTCTCTCCTTCTTTCTTTCTTTCCTTCCTTCTTTCTTTCTTTCTCTCTGGAATAGGGCATAGTGCTCTATTACACCAAACTCCATTGGAAAGCAGTCTGAGACATGGAATCTCCTGGCCCTCAAACTGAGAGCTCCCAGAGAGGGGAGTGCACTGTGGTTGACAACAAACAAGCCAGCATGTGCTCCACACGGAGTGGGAAGCTGCCTGTATTTTAAGGACAGAGTGAATTGGGTGTCATCAGTGCTTGTTAAAGGAAACGTTACATGCAACATGGATTAAAGGAGACCAGCAGCTGGGACAGTTTCCTCAGACGCCATCGCACCAGCCTAGAGTGTGATAGTGATGGTAAAGAAATGATAGATAGAATACGACGTGTCAGAGGTAACCACACGTTCATTGTGGCGTTGCCCTGCTCGAGGTGGGCTGTCCTAAGAGAGGACTACCCAGAAGTTAGTTTCTTTCGGTATCTAATAAGTAATTGCTGTAACGGAGAATCATTGCAGCGTGTCCAGTAAGCAGTCAATGAGGGGGAACCGATCCGTTGTGACAGAAAGACACCCCCAAGCCCCTTTCCCAACCTGCTGAGTAAAGGCAGCAATTGTGGATCCTCACAGGCAGAGCCAAGCAAGTAGGGCAAAGCGAGGTCTACATAGCAAGGCTCATTCATCTGGACACTAATGCTGCCAAAGGGGCGGGACAGAGCCCAAGTAAACTTTGAGGCAATAAGGATGGACGCAGAAGAAAAACGGTTCAGTCACCAAAGAAGAAGATCAGAGGCATTATTATGTGACAGAAGTTATAACAATCAAAATTATGAAAGACTTTTGTTTTATGTTGTGTCTGAGAAAGCACAGCCGGGGCGAGAGGGAATAAAAAGGAAGGAGAGAAAGAGAGGACGTATTAATATGGATATCATTATGTCGGATATAAATTTTAAAAGCACAGCCCTAAATTATTTGAAGTGAAAGGCAGACTATGAGGAGAGAGGTTGAAAACGTGAAGAGAATAAGCCCCATAAGTGAGTGGAATCAAAGACAGGCTGAATCATGTAAAGTGTGAACTCAACAGATAGAAGCCGAGGCCGAGATAAATTACAGGAGGTGAAAGCAGCAGCGGCCGCAGAGGGAGGAGGGACCCGAAACAAACAAACCAAAGTCAGATGCAAACGCCACTGGAGCAACAGAACCAGGTGAAAAAAATTAAAATGGTTTTAATCCTCTTATAAAAAAAATTCAAAACCCCACAGAATTGTAAGAAAAGAGTCAAGGATCCGACGCGAGGCAAGACGCACACCGCGTCATTATGAAAACTAAATGTGTTTTCTGTTTAGTGGGGTGGCTTTGTGAATCTGGAACCATTTTGACATGTGGAAATATTCATTTTGATGTGCTTAAAGTGTATTGATTATGGTAATTGTTTTTTCTGTGTTAGTTGCAGTCCATTGTGATTTCCTATGGGCTACTGTAATTGCTTTTTAACCTGCTCTGTTGGCTAATTTGGGCTGGGGGAGCCAAGGTGACCTCTGCATATGGGCCTCACTATAATTGCTAGGTAAGAGTAGCAAAGACCAGTCAAAGAGAAATTGACAAAAGCAGGCCATGTGCTTATGGAGCCCAGAGAGGAGCCCTGTGCTGAGCAGAGGGTATGCAGTAACCATGCCACTTCTACCACTCACAGAGCCGCCGGCCTTCTGCTCTGGCTGGTTCAGCTCTCCCAGGCCCTCTGCAGTTTCCCTGAACTGCTTTTGCTGACCTCAGAAGAGGAGGAAGCACTTCCTGGTTCACAGACTCAGCCACACGTTCACCTTTTCACTCACTGTTCTGGTTTTCTTATGTCCCAGTTATCAGAAGACATATCAAATAGTTTATATTTGGGAATCACCTGTCAGTTTCACATATATTTTGTACCCAAGTCTGGATTGTCACCAACTCTGTGGCCATCTCTGAGGCTGAACATTGGTATTTCGGTTTTGTAAGGTGAGCTGACCATTAAAATAAAGATCATATTTGAGAAATCAGTATGCCTCCCATAAGACCATTTACATTTCTCCCTTGCCATGTGTCTTTCATCGTATCAAACATTAATGAGTTTTGTCATATCAGTTGCTTCCATGTATTGAGCTTTTACAATCAGGAGATACACTTGGTAACCCTAGAAACATCCGAAAGAGAATGGTACTATCCTTGTCTCAGTTTGCAGAGGAAATGAAGGCTCAGAAAGAGGGAGAGAGAGACTTCTTGATCGGAAGCTGTAGCTGTGCTATCAAACCTAACCCCACAGCCAAGCATCAAACATTGAAATCCCCTGTCTCCACCCACAGACATTCTTCCCAAATTCCACCCCAGGATTCCATGCTTTGAACTGCATATGTAGGAATGATATCACCATAAATAGATTCTGTACGTTCTGAGTAGGCTTTTTTTTCACATCCTCATTTCTTAATAAAATTTTTTAGATAAAATTCAAGTTGCCTTAGTCCTTTTTCTCAAATCGTTTTCTTCCTTCTCTAAAAACAGCTACAATGAGTTGGAAAAGGTGGTTTGGGTGTGTCTTTCTTTTCTTCTTCTTTCATTATCATCAGTCCTGGAGATTCAACCCAATGCTATAAACATATAAGGCAAGTGTTTAATCACTGACCCACAACTTCAGCTTTTCCCAGGTTGCTATAATTGTTACAGATCTGTGCACCTCCAAAAATATGTAGCATTTGAACATATACTTTCATGACTTACATAGATGTCAGTGTACTCTTCACATGGTCCACACTTGGCTTCCTTCATGCCATATTGTCTTTAAGACCCATCTACATTTTACTTTGAGAGTTTCATGTAAGTTCCCTGCAGCATATTAACTGTCCTCCGATTACAATTGCTTGAAAATGAAGAAGCATATTGCCAAAAGATCTTGAATCATTCCTTGTTTGATGAGGAAGAAATCTCTGGCCGGAAGAGCTGTCTGCCATCTCTAAGTTGAAGAATGGGTGGGGCATCCTTCAAGTGTGAGCCGCAGCTCTGAGGTTAAAGCATCTGGTCTAGGCTGGAGTAATCTGTGCTGACTGGGTGAGGGATGAGGAGTGGCTTTTAAACACAATTATGAGCCGCGCATGTGCTATTGAAGATGCCATGGCTTCCTCCCGGCTGGGTCCTGTCATGCTGGTGTTGATGGCTGTACTCTATTGCATTGGGAGAACAGAACCAGAGTAGACAAACATCTCTTCAGCATTTGTCTGACACACAGATAAAGACTTGGATCTGAGTGTTCCCGCCGTAGTTGGTGAACATTTGTTGAACACTGACAGCGAAGTAGGCACAGGACATACAGCTGCTTGCAATATCATTTCCGGCTAAGAAGGAGCTTTGCTGAGTCTTTTCTGTCTGTGTTTTATTAAAGGTCCACACACGTCCCTGTTGGGGAGGATCAAGTCCAGCACATGGAACTTGTTCAGGATCTAGCTCGGAGTTTCAACCAAAAGTATGGGGAGTTCTTTCCACTGCCCAAGTCCATTCTCAGTAAGTAACCAGTGGATGGTTATGAAATCTGGGCACATAGCAAAGAGTGGACTGGAGACCTGGAGCTTCATTGGGACTAAATTTGTCTTTCTCACTAGCAGGCTTCAGGATTCTTAACTGGAATCCTTATTGTTTGGGGTTATGTGGAACTAAGAGATGATATTGGATTGTAGAAAACATAAAAAGAAATTGTGAAATATGGGGAGAAAGTTTAAAAAATATACTCTTAGTTTCTAAAACGTGTCAATAGATTAGGTGTATGAAATAAGATTTTACTTGATGGAGCAAGCTACAGGCCCTATTTTACACATACACAGACTAAGGTTCAGCAAGGTTCACACTGTGGTCAAGTCATGTGTCTAGTTGGTCACAGAGCTGAGCCCTTCAGCTCTTCTGATCCCAAAGCCCATGGACTTCACCCTTTCTAACAGTCACAGTAAGACAAATGTCAGGAGAATGAGAACTGCTCAGCCATATTCCAGACAAAATGAGGGAGAACCAATGGTCCCCAAACACTGTTTTCTGAAGTGAACAGGAGAGCTGGGACAGACAGTTTAATACTGCATCTGAAATGCCAGCCTCAGCTCTGCTAGGGTATCCAATACATTGATGTCACCATTCTTTATAGCAATAAGGTTTCAATGTTCAGCCTATTGCTGTTTTACCTACTTCATTTCATCTTTAACAGCCATAAACTAAGCAGTTATCAATAACAGTGACTTATGAAGCACAGCTTAGCACGCTTCCCCTTTGTGTGTTTGTGTGTATGTGTGTGTGTGTATTTCTGTGACTGTGTGTATGTGTGTTTTCATATGTCTGTAAGTATATAATTCTGTGTACAGATGTGGAAGGATTGCCAGAGATGGTTAAGATTGCAGCATTCCTACAGCAAGATGGAAGGTGGAGATAGGAGAATTGCCAGCTAGCCTAGGGGATGCTGCATAGTTGCAGAAGGAAGAGATAACCTGCCTCAAAATAAAGTGGATGGCAAACAGATTCCCAGAAGTTGCCCTGTGGTCACGTATTCACCATGGCATTTGTGTATTTGTACACACGTCCACACACAGGAAATTTAAAAATACATACTAAGTGTTCACAGAGCCTAAGAGATGGCTTGGAGGATAAAGGCGTTCACCATGCAAGTCTGGTGACCTGGGTTCCATCCCTGGAACCCACAAGAGTGCACAGCATAAGCAATGTAACCAACATAATTCCATTTCTGTCAGTTACACACTGGATGAACCACTGGCCATATATGCTGTGGATATTGCATTAACAAGACCTGTTTCTGCTGTCTGGTCTTCCACATTTGATAAATCGCTCAAATTCTTCAAGATGAAGGTGTGCCATTTTTTTGTTTTTTGAAACAGGGTTTCTCTGTATCTTTGGAGACTGTTCTGAAACTCACTCTGTAGACCAGGCTGGCCTCCAACTCACAGAGATCCCCCTGCCTCTGCCTCCCAAGTGCTGGGATTAAAGGTGTGGGTCACCACCCCTCAGAGAAGGTGTACTATTTGTGCAATCAGATATCTCTGGTGCATTTGGCGTCTTCAAGGTCTAGACAGTAACATTTTTGATGGCTTGTCTTGTTTTCACCAGCATCTATGAAGAAAGTGAAATCCCTCCGTGACCCATCTGCCAAAATGTCAAAATCGGACCCTGACAAACTGGCCACTGTCGGAATAACAGACAGCCCAGAGGAGATCGTGCAGAAATTCCGCAAGGCTGTGACAGACTTCACATCCGAGGTCACCTATGAGCCAGAGAGCAGAGCTGGCGTCTCCAACATGGTGGCAATCCACGCTGCGGTGTCAGGCCTCTCAGTGGAGGAGGTGGTACGCAGTAGTGCAGGCATGGACACTGCGCGCTACAAGCTGCTGGTTGCTGATGCTGTGATTGAAAAGTTTGCTCCAATCAGGAGTGAAATTGAGAAACTGAAAATGGATAAGGACCATTTAAAGAAGGTTTTACATGTTGGGTCTGCAAAAGCCAAAGAATTAGCCTATCCTGTGTTCGAGCAGGTGAAGAAATTAGTGGGGATTCTGTAGGAAATCAGCCAGTCACTACACTTGGTCCAGGCAACTTCCCTCTGGCAGATTTTAGTCTGTACATATTTGGTTTGATGGTTAGCTTCATTTGATGAATGCTTCCAATTGATGTTCCAATCCCATCAGCAAATGCTCTAATGAGGAGAGATGAAGTAAATGTAGCTCTCTTTCCCCAGTGAATTCAAGTGCGTTTTGGGGTCTGAAGTATTCCTATACATTTGACAGCTGAACAATAACTGAGCTGATGTGTGCTTGTTTGTACAGTCTTTACTGTAATGGGTGCACGTTATCTGTCTCTGAACCCCTTTTACAGCTGTGTATGGAGATCCCATGCTGTACGTCTGAATACAGTTTGTAATTTGAGTTCATAAAGATAGGTTGATTCTTACAGCTCATGTGTCACTGAGATGATGTTTGTCCTCATGTATTTGAGCGACTTAACTTGGGCTAGCAAGGTGGTGCAGGCTCAAGGCACCCGCTGCCAATCCGGACAGTGTGAGTTCAGTCACCAAGATCAGAGTGGTGGAAAGAGAAAATTGACAAGTTGTCCTCTGACCTGCATTTGTGCACCATGGTGTAAGTACACACAACAACAACAATAGATGACTGATTGATTGATAGATAGATAATAAATGAATTAATAAATAAATGGAATATGATCATCTTCTTAGCTTCTACTTGTTTTCTAAGAAGCCATGCTGGCGTATTAATGCCTGTTCTTACACTCAGAGATTCAGGAGGTCTTCGTTTGAGAACCTTGTATTGCCTCACTTTCATTTATTTAATATACAGGACCCAACTTCTGGGGGAGGGGGGTTGTTTTGGTTTGTTTTGGTTTAGTTTCAGTTTTCCGAGGCAGGGTTTCTTTGTGTAGCTCTGGCTATCCAGGAACTTGATCTGTAGGCCAGGCTGGCCTTGAACTCATAGAGATCCACCTGCCTCTTCCTCACAAGGGCTGGGATTAAAGGTATGTGCCAAGCTGGGCGTTGATGGCGCACGCCTTTAATCCCAGCACTTGGGAGGCAGAGGCAGGTGGATCTCTGTGAGTTCGAGGCCAGCCTGGTCTACAGAGTGAGTTCCAGGACAACCTCCAAAACAATACAGAGAAACCCTGTCTCAAAAACCAAACACACACACACACACACACACACACACACACACACACACACACACAAAAGGTGTGTGCCACCTCAGACACCACCACCCAGCTGGACCATGTTGTTAATATGCACTTTGGTTCTTACACTCACCTCAGTTTAGTCTCAGCAACCCCTCCCTCTGGAACACATTGGATTGGAGAGGAGTTACTTTTTACACATAGTGGAACAAGAATTAACTCACACAGTATCACTAAATAAGAGGCAAATCCAAGAGCCTTTTCTCCCTACTTCCATGACTAATGCTTTTTAAGAACTCTCCCCAAAGCCCCAACCTCCAAACATTCCAGTTTTGAAGGTGGGTACTGGAAAGACAAAGCCTAAAATACTGATTTTTGTTTGTATCAACTCAGCTAATAGCTGTGTGTTTAAAATCCAAATCCAGCTCCCTTTGGTCGTATTCACCCCTGAACCCTCAAAACCCCAAAAGTGATGCTGCTGTCAGGCATGGAGCTTATTTGTCCTTGGAATAGATCAAGAACATGGTATGGGACTCTTCCTGGAGGTGTCTTCCTGAAGACAATATAGTTTATCCATATAGTCTTTTCTGAGCTTTTGGATACTTATTAGTCTTCTTCCACAGTCTTCATTGATACCACTGAAGTCAGAAGTGCATGACCTCTGTCTAGTTATAATATGTCTGAACTCCTGTGTCCTTCCCACAATTCTATAGTAACTATTCCCATGTGTCTCACCTACTGTCAGCCCTATGGTTATTTCTGTGCTAGCCACTATCATGACTTTTATGTCACACCTGACATAGTCTACAACTGGATATTCATCAATCATCTGTTGCTCCACACCTATCTATTAAGGAAAGAGTTCTCAATGCACTGTGATATGCTGGACACATCAAGGTCAACAGAAAGGATTTTATTGCTTGATCCATATGAACACCAAATTAACAACCTCAGTATTGATTACTATTAAGCACAATTTCTTCCTTGTCTTCTTTTATAAAGAATGCAGACAATCACATGGGAAGCCTTATTGTATTTACTGCTCAGGTTTTCCTTACTTTATTCATAGATTTGCCATAGTTTTTGAGTAACTGCTAGCTCTCTTCCAGCATTCACCCTCCCCTTCTTCCTTGTTAGTGATGGAGTCATCTCTTTGAATTTCAGCAGAGCTCTCAGCCCCAGGTAGGTCTTTTGTTTTCCAACTTGCAGTAAGGTAAGTTTGATGGCTGTTCTTGGTTTTCACCTTGATTGCATCTGGAATGAACTAAAATTCAAAAATAGAGGGGCCCAACTGTGAGGGATTTGTACTCAATTTGAAGTGAGAAGATCTGTTTTTAACCCAGATCTTTGAGATGGGAAGACAAGCCTTTAATCCAGAATTTCTGAGGTGGAAAGACCCATCTCTAATCTGGGCCACACCTTCTGCTGGAAATCATAGAAAGTCGTGGAAGAAGGAAGGCTTTGCTGCCTATTGCCTACAGAGTTGTTCAGCCTGCTTATAGAATCCAGGACCTCCAGCTCAAGGATGAAACCACCCACAATTGGCTGGGATCCTCCCCCATCAGTCACTAATTAAGAAAATACCCTACAGGCTTGCCTAGAGCCTGATCTTATGGAGGCATTTTTAAAAATTCTTCTCTCATACAAACACATCTGACTGCAATTTCCCCTCCCTCCACTCCTTTCAGCCTCTCCTTCTCCCTTCTCTCCTCTCCTTCACATACATTCCTCCATTTCTCTTCAGAAAAGAGCAGGCCTCCCAGGGATATCAACCCAGTACAGCATAAGTAGGCAAAAACCCTCATATCAGGGTTGGGTGAGGCAACCCAGTAGGAGGAAAATGGTTTCAAGATCAGGCAAAAGAATCAGAAACACCCCCACACCACTGTAAGGAGTCCCACAAAAACACCAAACTAAACAACCATAACATATGCAGAGGACCTAGCACAGACCCATGCAGGCTCTGTGATTACCACTTCAGCCTCTGTGAGCCCTGCTTAGTTGATTCTGTGGGCCTTATTTTCTGATGTCCTCTGTCTCTCTGGCTTTTGCAATTCTTCCTCCCCTTCTTCTGCAGGATTTCTCAGGCTCCAAGGTGAGGAACCCAATGGAGATCTTTAATTTGGGCTATCTCTCTGCCTAATGTTTGACTGTGGGTCTCTGTTGGGAGATATTTGTATACCGTGTGAAGAGGTATTTGCTGTGATTGGTGTAAAAAAGGGCTGAATGTCCAATAGCTAGACAGGAAGAGGTCAGTTGGGACTTCTGATGACAGAGGGGACTCTGGGAAGAAAAAAGACAGAGATACCAGGAGATACAGAAGAAGCAGGATGGGTGGTACATGAAAACAGAGGTTACTAGAAATGGGTTAATTTAAATTATAGAAGCTAGTTAAAAACAAGCCTAAGCTAAGGGCAAGCTTTCATAATTAATAATAAGTCTCCATGTCATTATTTGGGGGCTGGCTGGTAGGATAGAAAAAGACTCATTACAGGATTCTACATCTGCTCCAGTCAGCTTCTAGTGGAAACCTCTCTGATGATGACTGGGCAAGGCACCAACCTGTGAGTATAGCAGAATAGCACTAAGAATAGCATATTATCGATTCTTTTTCTGTCCTAGATCTCTGGACTATTCAGGTTCCAGTTCCTGGTCATCCAGGCAGTGAGTGTCAGGCATGGGCTCCCTTTTGTAGCAGTAGGCCTCAAATTAGACCCATCATTGGTTGGCTACTCCTACAAGTTCTGATGGACACATTTTCTTAATTGAGGTTCCCTCCTCTCAGATGACTTCAGCTCGTGTCAAGTTGACATAAAGCTATCCAACACAATGAATTTGTTCTAGCCGGTAGCCAAGAAAATTAAAGATGACAAGCAACTTCTGAGTCTAAGCCTTTTTAAAGGAAACTGCTTTTCTTTGCCTCACTTCCTAGAGCAGCACAGTTGAGTCACTGAGAGAAAACAGAAAGGAAAGATGGAAAGACTCAATGCTGCAACCTAGGGGCAGGCTCAGTAAGTCCTGCTGCCTATCTGCCTGTCTTACCCACCACACTTGCCTTACTATATGATTAATAACCTTTGTCACATTTAAGCAGCTTCTTCTTGAGCTCTCTGTGTTACATTTCACTAGGCACTAACAATACTAGTTCCTTGCCTAATGGCCCCTCTACAGCTTGTTTTTAACCTTGTGCGGGTAGCATTCTATGTGCTAAGGTAGACTTCCAGTAACTATGATCACCAATGTAGCACGAGTTCTAATTGTTCTTACTAATAAAAACTCAGAGACAGATATTGGGGTTAAAGCTGAAGATCAGAGAAGAGACTTTTCACCCCTAGCAATGCATAGGCCAAAGCGGTGATCCTGTCCTCAGACTGCATCCCCAGACTGCAAAGTTCCTCAGACTGCCTCAGACTGCACTGAGCTCTTGTCTCCTCCCACCTTATACTCCTCTCTAGTGCTGAGATGAAAAAAACATGAGGTCCCAAGTACTGAGATAACCTTTGTGTGAGTTCTGTTTCTCTTTTAGACTGGATCAGGTTCATGTAGCTCAGGGTAGCCTTGAACTAACAGAGATCTGTCTGTCTCTGTATAGTATAGGGATTAAAGGTATGTACCACCACTGCCTGGCCTCTATGGCTAACTAGTGGGACTGCTAGAATTAAAGGTGTGTGCCACCACCACCTGGCCTCTATGGCTGTGGCTAGTGTTGCTCTCTGATCTTCAGGTAAGCTTTATTTGTTAGATCATAAACAAAATATCACCACACCCAAGACCAGATGTGCATGTGCTTGTTAGCTATGCAAACCCAGTCTCCACTTAATAGCTACTGAATGAGAAACTGGCAGTGAAGCTTAGCTATGAGTTTTTAACTGGAGGTGACATTTAAGAACCACTATATTGAGAATGAAGACCCCCAAAAAATTAATAAAAGCCAGGCTTTGTCTTCAACATGTTTACATTGGTGAGAGTTAATCAGTCATAAAAACACTTATTATCTTGACTCTCTGCTATTTCCTGTCATTTCCTCTTTTAAAAAATCAGATTCACTCAGAACAATTTATTTTAGATTGTTTTTGTTTATAGATGTGATTACAGAAATTTTAAAACCTAAGGTCATTTAAGTGTATGCAAATCATAAAAGAGAAAATAATTGGTTACAGTTGTAGATAGAATAAACAGACCCTTGATCCCCAAAACTGGAATTAATGAAGAGTGTCTAAAGCCAAGAGAGACAAATAAGACGAGGTAGTTATTTACACAGTGGATAGTAAAATTACAGTACTTAGTAGCCTGTAAAGGGTTATATGGCCTAGAAATAAAAACAGTTGAGCATGGATTAAATTTATGAGTGAGAAAGCCATAAAATTGTATTAAGCAAAAGTTAGGAATGTTCACATTATTTCTGAAAGTGACTGACATGAACATCACAGAAGGAAGCTTTCGGCGCTCAGAATCCTGGACCAGACTAGATTAATGTGGTGTAGGTGATGGCCTGGAAGGTAGACTATATAAGAGTGAAGACTCTTGTGCTTAGCATATTTCATGCAAAATCTCTTCACATTTTAGATATTATGGATGATTTAATGGAAGGGATACAGTAGATGCAATTCATAAAAGAATGGTGTTTTGAGAATAAAGCTAGTATATCATTATTCTCTTTAGCAGAGACAACTAGATAAGTGAAATCCTTAGATAACTCTGCTTTGGTTTGGATAACTGTCCCCAAAATGTGACAATTGTATCAGAGGTAGAGCTTGTGAGAGTCTTCTAGTCATCAGGAGCATGTTCTTGAAAGGAATGTCATGACTCCAGGCCCTTCCTCTTTCTCTGCTTTTGTGTCACAACCATGAGGTGAACCGTTTTTCTCCATATTTCTACCATGATGAGTTGACTTTCTATAGACCAACTCCAATGGGCCCAACTGACCATGGGCTGAAATTTGTAAACCTGAGAGCCAAAATAAACCTTCCCTCCTTACCCATTGATTACATCAAATATTTTCTTACAGTAACAGAAAACTAGCAAAGTCAACACCTAATAAAATGCTGTTATTAGGGGCTAGGGAGATGGCTCAGTGGTTAAAAGCACCAGCTGCTCTTCCAGAGGTCCTGAGTTCAATTCCCAGGGCTCACAACCATCTAGAATAGGATCTGATGCCCTCTTTGGCATGCAGGTATACATGCAGAACACCCATACATAAAATATATATAAAATTTAAAAATTTTTAAGTGCTGTTATTAACCCGGCAGTGGTGGTGCATGCCTTTGATTCCAGCACTTGAGGGGGCAGAGGCAGGAGAATCTCTGTGAGTTGAAGGCCAGTCTTGTCTACAAAGCAAGTTCCAAGACAGCTAGGTCTGTTGCACAGAGAAACCCTGTCTGGAAAAAAACTCAAAAAAAAGTGCTGTTACTAGTATACAAAGCAAAATTATTTTCTGTCTTCAGCCCTGGGGCTTTACACTATGGATAGAGTAACACAGAGAAGTGTTCAATGAAGAGAGGCTGGAAAGATGGCTCAGTACATAAGAAATGTTCTGTGCATCAAAAAGTAGCCAAGCATGGGACATTCCTTGGACCTAGACCATGATAATGATAATGTGGTAGATAACATTGCCCAGCTTCCTTACTAACTACATGTATGTTAAATTCTCCTACCCACTATTAGGAACTCAAAACTTACTTTGCATGTCTACCATTTGCTGCTATAAAATCATTTTACCCCTGACTTTATTTTTTTTAATCTTGCAGTGTCATTAACCTACTATCCATTCTTGTAAAATAGTACTGTTTTGTCTCCTTCCTCTACTTCTGTTTTCTTTTCAAGAACTTCATCTAAGTTCCTTCCAAAAATATTGTTAATTACAATCTCTATTCCAATAATTTGGAGTAAAAAGTATTCCACAGTCTGGAGGCAAGTACGATTTTATTGCATTTTTATGGAGAGTAAATAGAAGTTGGTGGACACACTAGAGGCTCCTCAATAAGGCTCTACAAGAACTCATATTTCAAGAATTACATCTCTGATCTGCTTCCATTTGGACCATCATGCCCTGGGCACAACCAGAGTGGTACCTCCTTTCTGAGCCTCAAGCCATCCACAGAAGGCCTCTTGTGGTTCCCAGAGTTCTCTGTCTTTCTTCTCATAACTTTCAAATATCTCCTGATATTTGATTTTTGCTTTTATTCAGTAAGTTAGAATCATTATCCTCTTCTTATAATCGTTCCCTGATTACTGTGTTGCCAACTAGCCTGTTTTTTTTACAGTTTAAATTTGCACTACATGTTACTATTCTTTTTACCTCTTTTGTATATACTTATTTTTAACTACCTTTGAGCATAAATTATTGCAAATAAAGTTGATTTCTTTACATTGTTGCTTTTGGTAGTTAGATCATTCTAGTTTAAAGCACACTACTGCACATAGGATAGATGCAAAAATGAGGCTTATTGACTGAAAATAGTCCTGACTGGAGAGAGGTTAGAGGTTGCCAACTCAAATGGTTTCAGGGACAAAGAAGCGTGCAAAAATATTACATCATTTTACAAATGTTTATTCAGTGCCTGCTGTGTATGCTGGCCACTATACTAGGCACTGGCTATACAGTAATGAGAAAAAAAGAGACAAAAATCCTACCCTTTTCTGAGACTATTTGGGGGTGATTGACCCTCTAAAGAGATAATTACATTCAAAATGAGTTTGCTGTGTTAGGGCTGGAGAGATGGGTCAATGATTAAGACTGTTGCTCTAATGGGGAATTGATTCCCAGAACCCACATGGCCACTAACAATGTCATTTATAACTCCAGTTCCAGGGGATCCAACACTGTCTTCTGACCTCCAAGGGCACCAGACCCATACCTGGTGTACAGATATAAATGAACACAAAATACCCATACACACAAAATTTTATATATATAATTTTTATTATATATATTAAACAATATACATATATTATTTTAAAAGCCTAAAACCTGAGTCTGTTAGAGTGTACTGCACCCCATCCAACTGATACCTTTCTGATGGGGGTATTCTTCTGTATATATGTGTATATTATTGGTTGATGAATAAAACACTGATTGGTCAATAGAGACAGGAAGATAGATGGGGCTAGGAGACGAGGAGAATGCCAGAAAGAGAGGAGAGGGAGGCCTTGAAGAGACTCCACTTAGAGACTGGGAAGTTAGGATGCACCAGGCGTTCTCTGGTAAGATAAGGCCATGTAGAAATACATAGATTAGTAGTTATGGGTTAATAATTGAGACAGAGATAGTCAATAAGAAGTTCTAGCCATCAGCCAGCAATTTTATAATTAAAACAGCTGTAGGACCAGCCGGGACAGAAACCTCAATCTTCCCCTTTCTTCAAAATAAGAGTAAAGTAGGATGTTCAGAGAGTCACCAGGAGTGTGCACATGGAAAAGGAGAACATGGGAACACAGGCAGAAGTCATCCTCAGAAAAAGTCAGGCCTCCCTCTGCCTTCACCTCAGATTTCTAGCCTCCACAAGTGTGAAACAATGCCAGTCAAACCTCCCAGCCTACAATATTTTGCTATAGCAGCCCTGGCAAACTAATACAGAGTGCTTTAAAAAAAAACTGGAGTTGCAAATAAAGTGACTCCAACTAAATTCTGCTATACCCATAGATCAGTGTCTTCTTCGGCCATCATCAGCTTCCTGCTGCAGTAGGTGGGAACCAACACAGAGACCCACAACTGGGCAATGTGCAGAGACTGACAGACGTTGGAACACTCAGTCTTTTTTTTTTCATTATTTTTTATTACAAGTCAACCCCAGATCCCTCTCCCTCCTCTCCTCCCATGCCCCCCCAGCCTCCCACCCTATCCCCACTCCCTTCCACATAGGGGATATCCAGAGTCTGTCATTTCATTCCTGGCTGGGTCCAGGCCCTCCCCCAAGCGTCCAGGCTGAGACAGCATCCCTCTTTGGAACATTCCGTCTTAAATGGGATGTCTCCATCAGATTCCTCCCTTCAGGGCTTAGGAAACTCTGAAGAAGAGGAAGGAGAAAGATTGTAAGGGTCAGAGGGGATGGGAGATACCAATGGAATAAGGCCTTCTAGACACAACAGGACTGGCGTGCCTATGTCCTCACAGAGACGGTGGCAGCATGCACAGAGCTGGCATGGATCCAAGCAAGATGGGGTTCCAGCACTGAGAGGGGAAATGGACACAAACTCCCATCCCCAACCTGGAAGCTATTTCCAACTGATAAACACTAGCAAAGAAAAACAGTGTAGATGGGTTTTCCTTTGGGCCACCAGCTCACAAAAAATGACACGGAGACATATTATTAATTATGAAAGCATGGCCTATAGGTTAGGCGTGTTCCTCTAGCTCTTTTAACTTAAATTAACCCATTTATTTTAATCTAGATTTGCCTTGCAACTTTTTACTTCTTTTTATCTTTCACTTCCTGTTTCCTCTCCTTGTCCTATGGCCTTGATTCATCTCCTCTTCTCTATCTTTGCCCAGAAGTCCCACCTAACCTCTTCTTGCCTACCTATTGGCCATTCAGCTCTTTATTAAACCAATCAGAAGGTATCTTGGCAAGGACACATCTTCACAGTGAACAAAAAGATTATTCCACATCAACTTATTTTTCTCCTACAGAATCTCCTAGATATATAAAACATGCCTAGTAGGAAATGGCCATCTCAAAATGAACTCAGTGGTGTTTTTCGAGGTTGTTTTGCTTTGTTATGTTTTTTACCTTGCAGATCTTTTGCTGGTGTATTATGCTTTTCTATTTTGTGTTTTTAATAGGATTCCTATGTTTGCAAATGTGTATTTCTTGTGTGTTTTCTTTGACTCTTTTTTTCTGTTTGTTCTTATTTCTAGATGGCTATTTGTTTCCTAATGAGAGAAAGAAAAAGAAAGGATATGGATTTGGGTGGCTGGAGAGGTGGGAAGGATCTAGGAGGAGTCGGGAGATGGAAAACTATAGTTAGAATGCATTGTACAGGAAAAATCTATTTTTCATTTTTTAAAAGGGAAAGAAGATAAAATAGATGTGCAAACATTGTTTTTAAATGCATGCAGAAGACTAAGTGGGGTGAGGAAGGTAGTGTTGTAATATCTGGGAGAAAACCCAACCAGCCAGAGGAATAGCAAATACAAAGACCTTGAAGCAGAAGCACATTTGACTCATTTAAAGAGAAGGAAGGTAGCTTCTGTGGTTAGAAGAGGGCAAAAGAGGAAGAGTGTGTTGGGAGATGAGGTCAGAGGAGAAAAATAGTGAGGCTAATGCTTTTTAAGCTATTGAAAGGATGTCTGACTTTATTGTATAACATATGAAATTGAGAGGCTGTAGCATGCTAAAGTTATATAAAGTTCATGCCAGTCATTGTGTTGGGAAATAGATAGAAGCAGGTAGACCCGATATACTATTTTAATTTTAATCATCAGTGCAAGAATGAAGTGGTCAAAGGATATAGTCAGATTTGCAAAATTATTTTTAAGGTAGAACAGAAAGGATTTGCCGGTGGTTTGGTTGTGTGTGTGTCTGTGGGTGTGTGAGAGAGAGAGAGAGAGAGAGAGAGAGAGAGAGAGAGAGAGAGAGAGAGAGAGAGAGAGAGAGAGAGAGAGAGAGAGAGAATTCATGTATTTGTTTTTGTTTTATTTTTGTTATTCAAGACAGGATTTCTCTGTGTAGCTTTGGAGCCTGTCCTGGAACTCAATTTGTAGACCAGACTGGTCTCAAACTCACAGAGATTTGCCTGCCTCTGCCTCCAGAATGCTGGGACTAAAGACATGTGCTGCCATAGCCCAGCCAGAACTCATGATAATTTAAAGGGTTTTGGCTTGAGATTAGATGGAACTTCCAATTATTGAGGTAGGAGGAGATTACAAGAGAGATATACCTAGAAAGATTGAGAGTTCGAGTTGAGCTATTTGGAGATGTTGAGTGAACAACTGAGTGTTTGTAGCCAGAAATCAGGAAGTGATCCGGACTAGAGACAGTAATTTGTAAGTCATTGATAGCATTTAAACCTGGGAATGTTAATGAAATCTCTAAGCAGATATGTGGACAAAGAAAAAATGAAGTCAAAGGACTAGTGTACTTAGAAGTGTAAGAAATTAAAAAGAATAAGGGCTGGAGAGATGGCTCAGAGGTTAAGAGCACTGAATGATCCTCCAGAGGCCCTGAGTTCAATTCCCAGCAGCCACATGGTAGCTCACAACCATCTACAATTAAATCTGGTGCCCTCTTCTGGTATGTAGGCAGAACACTGTATATGTAATAAATAAATAAATAAACACTGTATATGTAATAAATAAATAAATGAAATTAGGAAGAATACAAAAATGCACAATGAAAATAAAGCTACTGTGACCAAAGGAGAGTAGGGGAGACTGCCACCCCAAAAGTCAAGTGGAAAATCTGTTTTCAGATAGAAAACTAGTCTGTGTCCAGCACATATGAAGGACCAGTGGATTCAGTGATGTGGGAGGGGGGTCACTGTCAGAACAATCTGGGTAAATGGTGAGACCAAATTTCTACCAACTGGGGATCAAGTATTCAAACACATGAGCCTATGGGGCCATTTGTTCAAACCACCACAATGAGTGATGTTACTCAGAGCCTGAAATCAAGATTTTAGGCAAATACGATTGGTCATGACAAAGTTTGGTTGTGGCTAAAAAATAATCGTTGATATAACAAAGAAACACTATTTCTAGAGAAAAGAGGGCCAAAGGCTAATGGATTATTTGCTTCAATGTGAAGTCACACAAAGTATGCCAGGAGCATCTCTGAAGGCCCTGAGTGTGAGCCAGGAATAGGTCTTCAGCAGGTAAGGGAAAGTGGTCTTGGCAGATCATAGGCTCATAGTGCATGTCCCCAATTCATGGGATTTTAGGAAAAAACAGGGTGATAATGGAAAGAAGACTCAATGATAACAAAGGAGACACTTCTATATAAGCAGCTACTAATGACTGGGATAGACTACAGCATAAGATGGGCCTGGGCTAGCTCATGAGCATGGAGTCTTTCCTTAGTCTGTACTTTGAAAGATTGTGATAAGGGCACTCATGAATCTCTAATTGCCTATAGATGTTAATTCATGAGCAACCTTTGGTAAACTTACTGTATGTCTCTACTAGCCTGATTCCTATTTTAGTATATTTGTCTTGGTTTTCTTTTTATTGTTATTTATTTTTATTTGTGGGAGGAAATTGGAAAGAGGAAGTGACTTTGGGAAACCTCCAAATATGGATGATATCCTCCAACAACCTCCTTCTCAGATAAAGAGAGTCAGAACGTATGAGGATCTGGGGTCAGATGCATATCTAGGAATCTGCTAGGGATGTCTCAGGAGCTTCATTACTGAGACCTGGAGCCCTGCAAGTGGCTGGTCCCAGCACAGTTTTTCTAGTTCGCTGAATTGCTTGCATCTCATCCCACGACAAAGACATCATTTCTCCCTGGACAAAGATGCTAATCTCCAGATGACTCTCCTGGTTCTAGAGCTCATTCCTAAGCAGAAGCAACACTGGTTTTCAGGAGTATACTCACACCAGTAGGGAAAAGGGGAAAAACTATTGAAGTAAGTGAGAATTGAGATTCTCTTCCATAGATGGAAAACAGTCCATGCAGTAATTTCCTCCAAAGGAGGCTTTCCAGAGACATCCTTAACCGTTGTCACCAGAATAAGGTTCAGAATCCAAGGGCAATGCCTTTGAGCGGTAATTCTCATATGAATATGAGAATGTATGTATATGCACATGTGCCCCACCACTTTCCAGTTAGATTTCAACCCTTAAAATTTCTTCCCTGAGTCCAGTTGAAGAGAGGGTAGAGGGACTGTATGAGCAAATGGGGAGGGAGGTCAAGACCATGATAGGGAAACCCTTGGAGACAGCTCACCTGTTCATAGGCTCTGAACAGCTAGAGAGTGGCATGGGACCGACCTAGGCCCTTTACATCTGGATGACAGCTGTGTAGCTTGGTATTTTGTGGGGCCCCTAGAAGTGGGATCAGGACCTGTTCCTGATGCATGAACTGGCTCTTTGGAACCTGTTTCCTATGGTAGGAGACCTTGTCCAGCCTTGATGCAGTAGGGAGGAGCTTGGTCCTGCCTTACCCTGATGTGCCATGCTTTGATGATTCCCATGGGAGGCCTTAACCCATCTAAGTGAAGACTGAGGAGGAGGGAGGGGATAGAGGGAAGGGGGAGGGAGCGGAAGAAGAGGAGAGGAGGAAATTTCTTCCCTTCAGGCCCTTGATGGCTTTGCAGTTGAGAGCTTTTGCTGCTGCTGCAGAAGTTGAAGGTTCTGTTTCTAGCACCACTTGGTGGTTAACTCCAGTTCTAGGGGGCTTAATGCCCTCTTCTGGTTCCAGAAGACGCACATGCTATTCAGTATGTGTGAAGGCAAAACACCTATATACGTGAAATTTTTTAAAAAAAATTATAATCATTAATATTTTCCCCAACTCGTCAAAGGAAATAATACTGTCTTACTGGGAGCTGCCCCCCACCATTATGTATAATCAAGTGTGTGACTGAGACAGAGAAGTCTGGTTTGGTTTTAGTATTAAACCCAGCATTCTCTGCTTTCCAATTTAGCCAACTACTTGGGCTTGCATTTACATGCTAAATCAGATGAGATGAATGAGATATTCATCACAAAGAAAGCTGGCAGCTTAAATGTTTGCATATTGTACTTTATTTGCATCTATGTGTGAGGTGCTAACGATGTGGCAATCCTAGAAAGCAGAAGTCTTTCTGTTTGGAAAGTCACGGTTAGATCTGAAGTGTCTGTTTACTATGGGGGAAGAATTCAACGAACAATAAAAGGGGGTAGAAAACTCTCCGAAAGTACAGTCTGTTATATTTATTTCAGCCTGTCACAGGCTTATGAACCTAAGCGATGTCGTGGCTCCTAAGAGGAAATCCTCTGATTGGCATACCTCTGTCAAGACACCTTATGTGAGTACACGAGTTCTCCAGATTTCTCTTGCCAAAGAGCATTCAAAGTCCAAACAAATTAATATTCAAGTGATAGAACCTTGGTTGTGATCTGATCGATAGCCCACTCAACCTCCCTAAGCCAACCAGCCATTACTGTGTACAGTGTAGCTGTTCAAAAGACAACATGAAAGTCATGTCGCCTCAACTCATCTTCTCTATGATTTTATACACTAATGTAGGAAGATGGGGAGAAAAGCATAACTCTGAAGATAATTTGGGGAGCAAAAGCTGTAATTACATTGAAGGAGGCTGAAGTGATATTTTCTTTTGCCCTGGGCCACGATTACACATCTCCTAGTATACCCAACATCCCAAAAAGATGCCTGCATGTTAAATTTCACTTGATATGCTCCATTTTAAAGTGAGTCTTTACCATTCTCCAACAAGACCAATTGCCCAATAATACATAATATGTTGTTTATAATGGAAGTATTAACAGTGAGTCTCTGATCTCTATATTGCCATTTAGTGGGGAAGACAAAAACTTTAACTCATCAAATAAGTAATCTTGCTTTGGGAAATATATTAGCTCAAGAAATGTATCATAGAAGGATTTTTAAAAATTGAATTGAATTAAATATCCAGTTCTTTGGGACCTCCTTTGCTTTTCTCTTCCCTCACATTCCACAGGCAAATCCTTACCAAGTGTTACCTGTGATGAATAGAACACGGACATTGTATCTGTCGTGGGGAAACCCACAATAAACATGATGAGGTACCCAGGGTATTAAAACTGATCAGTAACCTTCACACCTCAGACTCTCTTTGGGGAGGGGGATATCCCTAATATGTTTCTGAGTGGAACATCCCAAACAAAAGCATTTTTTAAAATTGTCTATCAACTTCCCTTTCCCTCTCATGATGTATCTTTTCAATTTTTTATAAAAGTTCTGAATGTACCCAGGTGGGGCGAAGTACCAAAGTTTGTAGTGCCCTGGGAGCATGAGGACTCTCCAAGCTCTGGGCTTCCTGTGCCTCGGAAGCCCTCAGCTGGTCTTCAGCAGCAACGATGACATAAAGGAAAATGAATTCAGTCCCTTCATCTTCGTCTTCTTTCTACGGCATGAAGCTAGGGGCCCATAGGGGATCTAATATCAAAAGGAAGAGGGCAATACCACTACATGGAGAGAGAAAAAAAATAATTACCAAATTTCCTGAATAGTAAACAGGTTTTTTAAAACGCAGAAGAAAAGGCTCGGGCCTTTGATAACTTGGCCCCCGGTCTGCTTGTGAATGCCTTCAGGATTATATCATCCGACCGACTCCAGAAGCCCGCGCTATTGTTTCAAAAAGGAGGAAACGAGGAAGAAGAAGGGGGAGAAAGAGGATGCGTCCGGGACTGCTGCCTCACTGGCAGGAGCTGAATTTTGAAAGTGCGGTTAAAAAGGCCAACGGTAGTAAAGGTGAAAGACAAACTGAACAAATTATCTGCGTCTTCGGGCAGCGGGTTTCTCGGAGCCATTCTTCCTTTATTGTGGAATTAACGAAAACAAGTGGATTCAGTAATTGTGCTGCCACAGATGACATTAGCTACAAAGATAAAGCAACCCCAAGTAGCCCGGGGTGTCATTCTGGAAACAGTCACTTGGGGGCAGTCTTGTGACTGCTAAGTTTCCTGTGTTACTAAGGTAGATTTTACTACTCTTTCTCCTCCTTGTAATCGGTTTATCTGTGGTTGACAGGTGGGGGCCGGGGGGGGGGAGCAAGGGGAAAGGCGGCTTAGGAAGTAAGCTTTACATGCTATTACATCAGCCAGGTAGACACGAGAATGCTCGATTTTTACAGTTTTACTTTGGGTCTTGGAAACCAAAATTTTCCAAAGCTGAGGAGGCCGGCAGAGTGGGGACCACAGAGCACGGACACCGCCGTGGGTAAGGGGTCGGGTTGTACCTATATTACTGTGCACACGTGCCAGGGACTCCCCGCCTGGCAACGCAGGACCAAGTCTGTGGCTCTCATGACCTAACAGAACCTGGCTAGCGATGGGAAGAGCAATGTTTGTACTCCTGGAGGCTGCTCATTAACTCGCTGAAATCTAGCAGCGGCCACGGAGGTGGTTTCCCAGCTTAAATCTGAGCGCCCTGGCCTCCCAGGCATTCCTGACCTGTCACAGGCTGAACAGCATGCCCCAAGGCCTGGCTTGCCACCTTGCAGGACCAGGCAGCCAGTGGTGGGTGGTGTGAGCAGCTCTGTGACAAAACGGGCTTCAGCTCTTAGACCACACAGCTCAAACAGTCCAAAGCACAGTATCTGTACCTTTCGTTCCGATTTTGTTTCACATTCAAAGGAGTTCGTGTATATTAGATATTTGTGTACCCGGAGATTAAAATCCATCGAAAAGAAGCAATATGTGGCCTATGTGATCTCTCCCTTACCTCTGAGATGGGAGTGCTGGCCCAGAACCCCAAGACCAGAGAGAATTTGCCTGTTTGTGTATTTGGGTGTTGGGGCATCTCAGAATACCTAAGAGCCTAAGAGCGCAAAGTAAAACCGGAGAGCTGGAAGAGCAAATAGCCCTTCCCAAATCGGTGATGTAGTCTGTATCCCAACGCTGATGTGCGATCGAAGAATCAAATGCCTGGCGTCTTCTCCCACAGACCTATCATGCAAAATAGGGTAAACCCTCAAAAGTCAGGAAAGGACAGAGTGGGAACTCAGTCTGGCCTCTGCCTTCAGCACATATGTGTCACCAAGGCCACCACCAGTCTACCGCCCTGCAAGGTCCATGCAGCGACAACTGCATCAGAGCTCTGAAGTCCAAGAAAGTCGATTAAGCTCACCTAAGCTCCGGTTGTTGTACTGTAAAGTTAGGTCCTTCTAGAAAGGAAAAGGTGAATGTCTAGGGGAAATGTAATAAAAAGGAATAATTAACGTTCAGTGTGATATTTTCCCTCTCCAGAAAACTGAGAAGAATGCAATACCCGAGTAAAATAGACCAAGAGACCCAGCTTTCCTTCTGTCTGTAAACAGCTAAACAAGACGATGGCTCGGCGCTAGTGCTCACAGTTCGGTCTCTTGGGGAAGAAGCACGGCAAGATTAGAGGCAAGCACATCCGCGCTGCGGAACCGGTTCCGGACTCCGGCCCCTGCCGGCCTTGAAGCCTGGGACCGAAGGAGCTTGGGGACTCAGCCTCATGCAAAAGCTTGGATGGGGCTTAGGCAGGGCCTAGCTAGAAACTCAGCCCTGCAACATTTTTTCCCTCCCCTCCTCTCACTCCCCTCCGGAGCTCGAGCATCTGCAGCCCGCCTGAAACAAAGGCAGTTATTAGTTCCTTTCTGTCTGCGTCTGAATCTCCAGGACTCTGGAGTTGAGCGCTCTCCGTTCTAGGCTTCCTTGGGTGTAAACCGAAGCCTATGCTCTTCTGCAAAACCAGCAGTGAGAGCAGAGCTACCAGCTGTGCAGAAGGCATCCTGGATTTTCCTTTGGTGGCTTCGGAGCATTCTTGATTCCTACCTCGAGGCGGTGGAGTCTAGACTCCACTCCCCACCTAGGTTCAATGCTCCGAAAACTCACTACCGGTCTCCCACACTGGCCAGCATCTCTTGGCCATGCTGTTGAAGTCAGGTCAAGAAAGAAAGCTCGCAGTTAGGGTTCTCCCTAAGCGGTAGATGCCTGGCTAAGTAACTTTAATGACCATCCACCGTAGAGGGTATGAGCTCGTCCCACCTCTGCGGGTAGAAACGATCCTTAAGTGGGAAAGTAGGAGCTGTACTCCGCAAAGGCAAATCTGTTGGATTCACCAATGTAACATGAAAGAGAAGGCTTTCAGCCTGGGTGGTTTACTGCAGAATGTATTTTCCGAAACACACACCTTGGTTGAATGAAACATGCGGGTCATGTATGATTAAGCAGATATGTCGAATCTGCGGAAGGAAAGTCTCCCGTTAGCAAGGCTCACTGCTTTTGCCTTGGGAGAACTGTATCTAGCAAGGTGCTGGCTCTCGCTGTGCTTGAACCAAACAGACCTCCGGACAAAATCCGGGGGTAGTCAACCTCCACCATCTCCTTTGCCTACCCAGCCTCTACCCACATCCTACTCTTCCAGTGGCAATGTTTTCCACTGTAGTTGTGGCTGGCTAGTAGAACTGGTGAGTAGAATTTAAAGTCACAATCTAAGAATATGTTTGAACTAGCAGATGCTTACACCAAATGCTTTGAGGCTTATCCTCTAGCGGGACTAAGCAGTCTAAGTAAGCATGCCTTAAAACAACTGGCTCCTTTGCTTTTCCAGGTTGGTGTCTGCTGCTCTGGTTATACAGTGATTTAATAAGGCATATGAAAAATAGCTTTTGTTTGCTTTTTGTTTTGACCACAGACATGGTATTCCAGAATTCTGGAATTTGAGGCAAGAGGATGAAGAGTTCAAGTCCAGCCTGAGCTATGTAGTTAGATCCTGACTCAAAAATAAGTAAAATATAAAATGAAGGAAGGAGGGAGGGAGGGAAGAAGGGAGGAAGACCTGCAAGAAGGGGAAATAAAATCATAAAATCTAGTCAGGTGATACAAAATTTTAATTAGAAGATGTAAGTTTAGGAAATTTCTAAAGCTGTAGTTTTAGTCCTGAAAATTGTTAGGAAATTTTCACCACAAAATAAGTATATAAGGCAAAGATACATAAACCAAGCCATTTTGTGACACAAAAGTATTTCGTATTATGTACATAAAACCCAGAATTTTTCCTATAACTTTTTGGAAATTGAGTGGCATTTTATGTGTATTTGTGGAGTCTCTGGATTCAGGAAACCCTTGTTCAGTCCCTTTTCTAGGTTGTGTGAGTGTATTTGAAGAGTTGCATGGATATTAGTTTGTCCATGTTTCTGTATGCATGCATGCTGATGAGGTGTGCGATTGTGGAAATAGCCCTAACTCAATCTTTCCATCTCTGTGTTGTATGTATTGAAAAATGGATTGATTGCTGGGTTAATTACTCCCAGGTTCCTTAGCACACCCCTAGAAGATCAGCCTTTAGGGAGGGAAGGCTTCCATGTAAAGGGATTTGTTTAAAGGGTTGTTCAGCGGGACCCTCAAAGGTGGGACCTGAAGCTGGAGCCCAGGGCTGTCCCTTTTCTATTTGCACAAAGCAGGATGAAAAGTGTGAAGTCCCAGGGTGATAACAGTTGTCTTACTGTGTTTCACGGTGACCCACAGTGTGAATACCCTCAAATCCGAGCCCCATAACTCTGAGTTTGGAGCTGTGCTTCTTAAAAACCTGCAAGAGGCCCGCTTGCAATTTGCTTGCTCAATCTGCTCCACACATAAAAATGTGTGTGGGGGAGTAGTGTCCTAGTGGTAGGAATTCAATAATCTTGAACAGAGAGGTTATATGCATATCTATTCCAGCTTTAAAAAACTTTTAAGTAACTAAGCCTCTGATGTTGGGGGGGGGACAATATGCACAAGACATGGACTGGTTGGGTTGGGGTTTTTTTATGATTTTTCTCTTCATTCTTCTATGTCTCAGCAAGGAGCTTGGGTCTCTGCAACCAGTTTGGAGCCATTAGACCCCCTACCAAAGCCTGTCAACTGGTCAGAAAAACCAGATGACTTACTTAGGCCATATTCCCATGGCCCTCCCAGATCTGACTATGTTTCTGCAAGGTGCTGGGATGATTTCATCCTGCGTGCACACACCAGCACGCTGATGCACACAGCTCTGTAGGCAGCACACTGCGTGGACCCCACAAAGCTGGCAGGTGGGCAGCTTGCCTCTGTTTGCAGTTGAACTCCTGTCTCAGGCAGCGTTTTCCCAATGGTTTACGTTCGCCAGAAAGTCCTCAGCCTGGCCCGCTGGCACCTCGGTGGCATACAGATCAGCTCTTCCCATTCCTCCAAGGCTTTTCTGGAAGGTGCAACAGAAAGGAAGAAGGAAGCAAATGTCTGTTCTTTGGAGAAGAATGCATCTACTGAAGCCAGGAAGACCCAGGAAGACAGTGGCACCGGCCTTCCCTTTCTCCTCTGTTCTCCTTCCCCCAGTCTCCCACTTTCCTAGTGTTTGGAAACACAAAGACTCATTGAGGGAACTTTCCTTCTCTAAATGGTTTGCCTCCAGATCATCTGCCTGCTTAAACAGCAGGGTGCTGGGAAGGGCGGGGCGGGGGTGTTATTAAAACTCCACTTAGGTCCAGTAATGCCAAGCAAAATGTTGTATCCAGTGTAGACTGCTTCAGACTCGGTGACCCTTGCGCTTAGGAAAGACTCTTTCCCTTCATCAAGTCAGATGGGATAGTGGTCAGGACCCAGGTGGGCGGAGGGGGGATAGAAGGGTGGGGCAGCCACTCACTGCCCAACCCCAAGGTTTACCAGAAAGCTGGGCTGTGATAAGCACTGGGGAGGAGGTCCTTAAGTGGACCACCTCACTTCCATTTCGTTTACTGCCTTAACCCCCAGGACAATGTGTTCCAGAACCCACTATGGAAAGGGTCTCGATGCAGAGAAGCTCTACTAATGAGTCCAGGAGAAAGGAAGCTTCCTCAAACACCAGCCCACTCATATCTGAGGCTAAGGCCCTGAAGAACATCACGACCTGCTCCTGCTTTGCTGTTTATAATGAAGGAGAGTGGTGACAACCCCAAAACCCTAACGCAGGAGCAGAAGCCTCTGCGGGCTGCAGCCTGCTGCCTTCTTGAAGTATTCCAGGGACTACTTTTCAGAATGTCCCTTTTAAAAAAGAAAGAAACCAAATCCCAACTCAACAGTGTTGAACCAGCTGCTCACTCTACCTGGCCCGCCCGATGTGATCTACAGCCCCGATGGCTAACGGTTACCTGGGGACAAATTAAGAAATTGAAAATGCTGAGCTTGAGAAGTCAATTCCTTACACTATCTGAGGCCATTAATCACCTAACAGAAACAGCAAGCAGGAAAAGGAGTTGTGTAGATCTGTGTCTGCTCTGCTCGGCGTGAGGGAGCAGGACTCAAAGGCAGATAGGTACACAGGTCAATACAGGCTCAGAAGGACACTCAGGCCTTTAGGAACCGAGGGACAGCCCTGCCCATCCTGTTCATAAATGAGGAATGCACTCTCAGTCATCAAGAAACTTGGGTAAAGTCAGCTCTGACTGGGTTGCCACAGAGAATCGGATCTGCACTCCCATGAGCCCCAGGGGAGGGTGGCCCATTTCTCACCCCCAGGTGGTGAGAAGAATAAAGTTTCAGATTCAGTGAGTCCTGAAGCACATCTAAGAGAGGATTGGGGGGCTATGGGTAGTACACACTGTGGGAAGTCCTGCCTGCCCTAAGAAAAGTGACACAGGAAAGATTCTCCCCCCCCCTCTCTCTCTCTGTGTGTGTGTGTGTGTGTGTGTGTGTGTGTGTGTGTGTGTGTGTTGTGCGTGTTAAGCAGACCAGGAAGTGATCTAGGGTAGTGGTAGTGATGTTTGGGAACTAGTATCGTGACAATTGAAACTTAGCTGGGAAACCTGGGCTTGGGATCAGTTGCCTAGCCAGGGTCTTCCTTGGCTGACAGGTAAGCCTCAGACTCCCCTTTTGGTCCCCAGAGTCAAGACATCCACCTCCGTCCTCCAAAGTCCTCAGGAACCAACTCTCTGACCTGCAATCAGTAGGTGGTGAGATTGTGCTTCTGCCTCAATCTGTACACGGGGACAGCAGAAGGCTTCCAGTCACAAGCCTCACAAGCCTCTACCGAGCAAAAGGCTTTCCTTGGTCATCTCCTCTCAGCAGCCCTTTAGCTAGCTGAGGGACAATTTGTTTAGTGATGCTCCACAGACAATGGAAAGTTCCCGAGATTTCCTGGACGTGGTGTTCAGGAGGCGGGGCTGCGACCCGCTGACGGCGGTTTCTCCGGCCCCGTCCCCCCTCCCCTGCCCCTCAGCCACCGGGCAGCAGAAGGAGGCAGGCACCCAGCCTACTCCTGCCCCTCGGCCGGCCGGAGGACCTGTGGCTGCCTGGCCACCACCCGTGCACCTGCCTGGCTGAGGTGAGATGCCCGGCATGGTGAGGGTGGTGCTCACCCGCCAGCGCCCAGCTGCTGGGCTGCCAGGGGTCGATGACCTCAAGTGATGGGCGGGAGAAGGGACTATGGCTGCGGCGGCGGGTGGATGCAACACTAGAGTGGGAAAAGCAAGAATATTTAGGTTACCCGGATGAGAGTCCTAACTTGACAGCTCAGAAACTCAGGAGCAATCAACGCAGTTGTAGAGACTTGGTTTTCCTTATTGAGAAACGAGAATAACATGTCGTCCCCTCCCTCCCAGAGGGATGACAAGTCTCTCTGGTCTGAAGAAAGATCTAGTGGGCTATTGAGGAGTTGTGAGATCCCGAACTCGGACGATAAAGAGCGCTTTCGGTTGTTTTAATCTACCCTATTTTAGTGGCAGGAGGAAAACCCCAGCTCTGAAATTTAAAATTTCAGAAACCGCCGCCCAGGAGCCATTCAGATCAAGCGCTCTGCGTCCGAGATCGTGCCTCCGGTCTTTCTTGGAAAGAACATAGTCGTGGCGCTTTAGGTGAAACACACTCTATCCCCGCATCTCCCTTGCGGGTGGGTCCCCAAAGTTGCCAGGACTTTGGTGGAGACGCAGCGGTCCTAGAGCACTGGATCCGCTGGGAGGCAGGTCTGCCGAAATTGCGCGATACAGAGCCCTCCTCTGTGCCATTTGTCTCGGTCCCCGGATAATTTCCCTAGTGAAATCGGGCGGTGACCAGCTTCTCTCAGGTCCGCAGCACGGTTTACTTACTCGGTTGCCCAAACTTCCTAATCCTGCGAAGTGCCTGAGCTCCCCGCGCGGCCTCCAGCGCGGGCGACCCCGCCGTCCGCCCTGCCCTGCGCATTGCCTGCGGGTTGAGGATGGAAGATTGTGCCCCGGGGTCCCTGGGAAGTCTGGCCTCGCGCCTCAGTCCTGCGTAGTCAGACCGACCAAACACTAGTGGGAGTCCTGTTACCCTGAGCAGGGAACTGACCCGGGTGGTCCGAACAGCGTGAATCCCCACCTATTTCTCCCCAGTCCCTCGGGCTGGCGGAGCAACTGGCCGAGTTTGGGAAGCAGACGGCAATCCCTGACGTCTAGATCGTCCTGGGCTGGGCGACCCGGGGGCTTTTCGACTATCTATTGGAGTATTTGATTAACTGGACCTTCTGGAATCAGCCAGCCCTCTTCCTATCCCTCACCACGCCCCTTGCGCCCTCCGTGTCTCTGGACGTGCCTGAGCCTCCCGGCTCTGAGCACCCAGGCGAAAGCGCAGTGAGTTAGGGCTACTTTTCTTCGAGTGCCCAGAACCAGCGCGGAGAATGGTTTCTCTGCTGAGTAGCCCACGAAGTTAGAAGGGAAGGGATTTTAAATAATACGGCCCAAACTCGCTGAACAAAACACTTTGAAGTTGGGCAACCATGACCGCCGGCCCCCTCCCCCCCCCCCCGCTATGCACCAGAAACAGACACTTTGATCCCTCAAAGCAACAATTTATATATTTTTTTCTGTTAAAAATGATTGGCCTGGGGGATATAATGTAATTCCGCGGATTCAGAGCCGAGAAGAGAGCTTCCAGGCCCAGATCGGGTAGTGAGGGTCCAGGGCAATCTGTGCACCCGGGTTTGCCTGCCGCTTCTTCCTCCTTGTCAATGGTTTTTGGTCGTCCTCTTGAGGAGGCCCCTCGACATGATCCACCCCCAGGCAGGAAGCTAAGTTTTATTTGTCTTTGACCATGACATTGGGAGAGAAGGTATGGAGGGGCAGGGTGAGGAGCTTGAGGAATGGCTGCTGCTCCAGTTTCCGGGGTGAATTGGAAGAGAACTGGGGGACAGTCAGAGATAAAAGCACCTCTTTTCTTGGAACGGGGGATTAGGGCATGGGTTTCCGAGGGCCATTATCAGGGAGCGCTCATCCAAGAACTTGCTGAAAATTAGACCAACGTGAGATCTTTTTTCTAAACGTTCTTTAATAACCCCAAATTGGACTAAAGATTGGGAAGGACGGACAAACATATAAAACAACAGACACCACGGGCTTCCTCCAACACTTCTCACCACCCACCACCCGCTTCAAGCGAAGCTCAAGGGCTTACCATTTTCTGCTAGGCCAAACTGGCAAAACCAGGCTTCATGGCTACCATTCCCCAGGGTCCCAGGGACCCTCAGCCCCCCAGCCCTTTCTCTGCTTCTCACCTCCCCACCGTAGCTGTCTTTCTTTCGGATGCAGCACATCAACGCTTGAAGAAGGCAAGCAAGAGGTCTGCCCCATCAGTCCTTCAATGGGCTCGCAGGTGCAGGCTAGGCTGCTGCGGGAGTTTTACAGTGCTTAGAACCCTAGGTGGAGCACTTCAGGCTTCCTTCGGGCCGTCCCTGCTTTGCTACAGCTGACATTCTGACATTTGTCGCTTTTCACAAAGACTCTTGCAGGACGCCTAGTCCCTTGGGACCAATAGAGTCACCCTAAATTTTTATTGTGCCCAGCTTCTTGTGGGGGAGAGTAGGTGGAGGTTGAAAATAAGTATTTTATGCTGGGCTGGGGTCATAACCCAAACTCATTTATCTTTCTTTGTTTTACTTTGTTACTTTCCCTTTCTTCTATTTCTTTTTTGTGTTTTCTTCTGTCCCTTTAATGCTATTCTAGTTTTTATTTTCCCAAGCTGTCCTTAGTCCTAAAAGACACAGCTTACCTTCTTCAGGTTACCTTTAAGGAGGCTGCTAATGACCATGCTTAATCATGCAGTGTGCTGAACTCATGGGGGGGCACTGTGGAAGGCCAGGAAAGCAAAGTTGGGGGTTTGAGTGTCCTCTGGAGCCCAGGAGAGGCTCTCCAAGGACACACTTTTTCTTGTCTCAGGAGGTATGTGGGAACTGAGCATATCATGATACATGACACATTCAAATGCAAGCACGTTTGATTAAAAGAGGCAAACAGATGTTCCAGGCAGTAAGACATCAGGCACAAAGGTTGGTGAAACACCTCATCTGCAGAGGTGAGGAGATCTCCCTCAGGAGCAGACAAGGATGCCACACAGTCAAGGGTCAGCACCTAGCTCACCCCTGGGGCAGCATTGGTTTGCCTTGACAAGAGGTGATGTTTTAATCACTTTAAACAAAACTGGTCTTCCAGTGAAACAGGATTTGCAACCAAGAAGAAACACACACACACACACACACACACACACACACACACACCAAGTGATGATGCCAACATTCTATAGAGAAGGGTAGTGGATTGGATTTCTCTTCTTGCATTCTGCTCTCTTCTCTCTCCTCTGGACAGCACAGGCAGAAGCTGGCTGCCAGAGTTCAGGCTGTTCCAGGAACTGGCTTCGTTTCACTCACAGTTTTCCCCACCCTTGCTGGGGGTAGAGATGGAGGGAGAACTAAATTGTGGAAGGGATAGAGGCCACAACCACTTGAATGCTGCAACATGGCCAAATAATCAACTAGGGAAGTACCACAATCCAAAGACTAGGGAGAAAGTGCAGCACCATTGAAGATGCTGTTGCTCAAATGGGTTATCCAGGCTGATCTGGCTTTACAAGGTCCCCTTTTGGCAATTAGACCAGCAGACTTCTGCCTTTCTTCTGCTTCTTGCTAAACCACCCCTCCCCTCACAAATAAAGTTTTTTTTTTCTTTTTTTCTTGGGACCAACAATAGAGGATTTTTCTCTGTGTGTATTCCCTTCCTACCAAGTCTATTTCCTGAGGCTTTAGATACTCAAATATCAATAATTGGTACTCACAAGAGCAACCAGACTTGCTCTTCATTTGCTTTTTAAGTTGATTTAGGTTATAGACAAGATACACCATGCTTTTGCAGTTCAATCCTATGTGTATGTATCAAGGCCAGGGTCAGGGAGGAAGTGGGGAACTCTGGTAGTACTGAAGGCTCCCCCAAAGGAGGAAGCACCTCTCTGGTGACCATGGCATTTCAAAGGTACCCCCCAAGCTTCATGAGTACATCTGTCTTCAAGAAGTAGCCCCCTCTGGCAATATAGATTGTCTGCTGGGTGTTGGGTCCAGCCCTCCACTTTTCTGAGATAGACAGATTCTGTGGTAGATCCCTAGAAGAGATCTTGTTGCTTTCAAATCACACTTCTCAGCTGCAAGTGCAGGTGGGATCCCCAAAGTTGTGGAGTAGGGTGGGTGTGGGGCAGGGAATAGATGTTTCTGAGATTGGGTCACAAAAGGTTACTGCTATGGAAACAAGACTTTGCTCAAGCCCAGGCTCTCATTACTGAGTTGCCTGGGGCCTAAGAAACCAAAAGTGAGCTTTTCAGCATGATCTTACTTGATTGAGCCCAGCCTGAGAGGACTACCTTGGGTTACCTTTCTCCAAGAAGCCATGGATACTTGCACAATGATATCCACTAAGCCCAGCACCTTGATGCACCTCCCACTGGGAAAAGATGTGAAGTGAGTGCCTGCCTCTTTGCCCCATGTTAAAATAGATGCCCTGCAGAAACTGGGAAGGGCTCCAATGTGTATTTATAACTGGGCAGACATTCTTCATCCTGGTATAAGACAATTCCATTGGTGCCTCCCAATTTCCAGAAACTTTTCTTGAGTCTCTTACAGTCAGAGAGAACCTAGGTGTGCAAGTTGCTTAAGTACACATGCAAGAAGAGAGGCTAGGGGCATGTGGGGCTAAGAACTCTGGCTTGGGAGTGACGTTACCTGCACTAAAAGCTGTGAGATCCTTGCCAAGTTACATAACTCCTTTTCACCTCACAGTTCCTCTGTGTGTAAAATGTGGCTGGTAATACCGGTTCTTGGCTCATAGAAGTCAAAGTGGGTGGGGGTGAGTTCATCCATGCTAAGCACTTAGCACAGGATGCAAAAGGCTAAAGCACTGGTTCTTTATAAGTGATGCAGACCAGAAGGAAGATGGAGATGGAGTGGGTGGTGAAAGTGGAAGGCTGTGGAGACTGGCACTCCTTATCCATGCTTTTGGTGACTTTCCTGGAAATGGTGGCCTACGTATAACATTGTCTTTCCTTGTTTTCTGGGTTGTGTCAGAACTTTCCAATAGTGAAGAAGCCAGGAGTACCAATGACAGACAGCAGTATGGCTCTGGCCCACAGCAGTGATACTAAGCTTTGTTTCAAAGAGTCATCAGTCTCCCTTATCACTTGGTAAGGCAGACACCATTGAGAATTACAAACATGAATTTATTCATGTTCCATTTGGAGAAGGTTTTCATCTGTCTGGATCAGATGGGAGGAAATGTGAATTAAATGAAAAGTACCTAGTTAAAGATAGACTATCTTCCTCACTTCTGATGTCATAGGTATTTGGCTGTGGGTCAGAGAGCAAAGCCTTATGGGGTGTCCTCAGTGATGGAATGATTTACCCTTTCCCCAGGAGCAGGCCCACAGTGGCAATGATGCCTCTCCATAGATACCCGCATATGTGTCTCTACTTTGAAAGGCTGGCCAGGTTATAAAAGAAAATCTGAAGCATTCTGAAGACTCATTTTTTTCTGGGTGGACATTCAGACTTCTGATACTAGTAATCTAGCTTCTTTCTGCATTATCAGGGAGCTATGCCTCTCAAACAAGGATGCTGGGTTGCTTCCCATCTTCTTTGATTTGGTCTTGAGGACTCAAAGTAGCCCATAGATTTGAGACGAAATCACAGCTCCCCATGACTTAGTTTATACCCCAAGTAGCTCCACCTGATTCCAAAAGCAATATAAGCTAAAGTCTGGTAGTGCTGGTCTCATTGACCCCGACGGGGCAAGACAATCTAACCCCTGCCCCTCTTCAGCAGCTGTACAATTGTCCACTATGGAGAATTCTTGTCCACTCCTGAATGATAGCTGGTTCTTCACTGGCAGGGGAAAGGAAAGATTGCTCAAAGACATCAAAAATCTACCAACCAGCCTCTGTAGGTGATGATCTCTGGGGAGCAGACTCCTGCAGCTCCACCGAAGACATTTTGCTCCTAGGTGGCCATTTTATTGATGACAAAAGAAACCTAACTACTTTTGGCAGGGGGTGGGGTAGTCATCAACATGTTAATACCTCAAATGTTTGGTGCACTTAGCTGCTGATCTGTGAGCTCCAACAGGTTCAATACTAGATGTAGCTGTCCCTCTGGCCTGCTTCATTTCTGACAGTCTCAGCTTTACCCAAGGAACCTGGGGCACCATCTTTACGTCTCAAATTTGCTATGGAGTTAGGCTGCAGAGCCTGGTATTTCTTTACCTCTTCATTCAATAAGCTTTTAGATGGTTCACTCTCTTCACATAAGCAAACAAGAAAACAACAAGAAACCCCAAAGGGAACTGTTTGACGAAGCACCTGCAAAACTAGCTGGAAGGAGGTGAAGTCACATTTAGGAGGTAAATCTAGAAGAGCTTGGAGTCCTGGGACCAGAAAACCCCCCAAAGAACTTTCTGTCGCAGTGTGTGGCTCCTGGATTTGACTTTTCTGGCTTCGGGCCTGCTGGCTCAAGCCAGAATCCCACAGCGAGTGATTGAAAGCAAGCAACGCATTGCTGCTCTCAACTGCAACTCTGGCTTCTCCTACTCTGCTTCCCAATCTTTGGTGGGGTTCTTGGAACTTTACCAAAAGCTAAAGTCTTCCCTAGGCTACTCCCACAAGGAGAGAGCCCCCGGAGGTAGGATGCTGGGTTCATTTCTTCCTTTTGTCTGCTGGCTCTGACCTTTGAAGGTATCCCACATAGGTGAAGGAGAAGGGGTTAAAAGACAATGCGTGGATTGAGCTTCAGATCGGAGAGAGTTTGGGTAAGAGATGTCAAAGGCAGACTGGCCTCGGTAGACTCAGGGAGCAGAGGAGCATGAAGTCAGGAGGCTTCCCAGTACATCTACGCTAATGTTAAGCACTCTTGCAAAGTGCCATCTGTGCCTACGTTTACATATAGAAAGGCACATGGGTGGACGGGGATGGATAGGGTGTAAACAAGGGTTGTGTGGCGAGACAGTCACCAGCTTCACACACCATCATATGGCAGTTCCTGGTGTGTACACATTTGATTTGGGGCACACTGTCCACTGTCCCAAATTTGGGACCTCATTTCTCCCCTCCATTTTGACTTTGGCTGTGTTCTCCTGTAGACAAGCAACCCTACCTAGCCTGCTTGGGAATCCTCAGGCAGGTTCCTCCCTCTCAGTCTAGAGCTTTGCACAAGATGGAAGTTCCGCTTCCTGCGAAGTCCAAGGAAGGCGCAAACCCGGCTGCGGGGTAGCTCAAACCGAGGAGGGAACGAGGAGCTGAGCCTAAGGGAACAGGATTTCCTCGCCTCTTGGGCGCGGCCGCAGCGGGCAGGGCCACACAAGGCCCCCTTTGTGGAGGGGCCGAGCTCCTGAGCAGACCCAAATCGGAGGAACAATAGTGCAATGTTACGCCTGCCTGCCCGGCTTGCCTGGCCACACTGCTGCGGCGGCCGAAGGCGAGGAAACCGGGTGGCGCTTTTTTATAGTCACAAATATAAAATCCGGGGCTTTCCCCCCTTTCGCTCGCCTCTTGCCCCAACGCCGATAGAAAGCAGATAAATTTATGAAGGGCGAGCTAAGAGAATAATTACGGGGTGAAGGCCGTTAAATTTTATTTCAAGTCCCAAAGGCAAAACCTGCGATTTTATTGCAAACATCTGGAAGGACCGAGAGGTGGGCACGCTGCTGGGTTAAAATAAAAATAGACGATTTTTATTTCGCGCAAACAAAAAAACATCATTAAAAGACCCTTTGCCCCCATGGACTTTTATTTTTAAAAACTTTGTGTGTTGTGGGGGGCGGAGGGGGGTTCTCAGGATAGCCAAGAACTCAAGGCAGTGTCTTAGCTGTGGACCAAAGCCAGCCCAGGCGACTGGAGGTGCGCTAAAGGAGAAAGCCCATGCAGCCTTCTGCAGGACTTCTCAAAATGTACTCTTCTCTCCCTCCTGCACCTTAGGACTCCATGCCACTTACTGTGTCCCATTCTGCACTCTTCTATTGCTTTGGGGTGCCAGTTTGAAAGCAGAAGTGAAAAGAGGTGAACATTGGCTCCAGATTCCCAGAAGATTTGATCTCAGCTGGAATAAAACCTTAGGTTTGTCGACTTTCTGCCCCCTATGAATAGCTCGCTTATTCTTAGTTGCAAATCATTTCTGTCTCTGGAGAAGGGAAACTGAGGTCCTAGCCGGTTAATCGACTTGCCTAAGGTCACACAGTTTGGGGTTGAAGTAGGCCTGATCACCATGCAGATCTCACCTTAGAGTCTCCATGATTTTTTCCCACCCCATAGTCGCCTCATAATATTTTACACCTCCCTGATGGCCAAGTTCATTACAATCCCCCTGCCCGCACAGAATGTCCTTCCCACGTGTTTAGGGGAAGCCTAACTTGTCCTGCTGGCCAGTTGTTCTTAACTTTGTTTTCAATTACTCACTCGAAATTCCCTGAAATCAAAGCCGGCTGGTGGGTCACCTCAGCACCGAAGCATTAGTAGAAGGCGATTTAAGGGGGGGGGTGTTTAGGGTACTATAACCGGAGGAAGAGAAATGTGCTCGGGCATTGTGGATGCGGGCTCCATTTCTCAGAATGCCTGCTTTTCTTTGTGATTCTTGTCCTGTTGCCGCTGAACTCTGTTTTTACCTTTGAAACTTTGGTGACCTGGCTGGGCCAGTTTGAAGAGGGCAGTATGTGTTGTGCTGCCCTTTCTTTGCTGGTGTCTGTCCTCTGTCAAGGCTAGGCCTAGACTTCATTTCCACGCATGTCCCTTCTGGTATTCAGTGACTCCTGGGGAATGTCCTCTGGGTTTTCAGGGGTTAACACCCTTTCTTCTTTCTTGCTCAAGCAGGAGCTGGGCCAGTCCCTCTAGCTTGCTTTTGGGTCTGAAATAGACCTGAGGTGGAATTATAACCTGTAGAGTCTGCTCAGTCACAAGGTGGAGCCTGGGGCTGGGATGCCTGGAGAATGCCTAGATGCCAGTCACAAAACTGGGGACCCCACTCCTTCCCCTAAAAGTTAAAAAAGAAAACAAAGTAACAGAAGATGGTTTTTGAAGCCCTTTGAGCAATCAATACAAGGAAAACAGCACCCCATGTCCAAATTAGTTAACTCCCACAACACCCTCTCCACCCCAGTTAACTGTTCAGTACCTACCCGACTCAAACATATTAAACCACCTTGTTTCACTCCCCCCACACTTCCCCCATCAACATAGATTTTTACACTAAGGAGTGCACCTCCTTAGGTGGGTGGATTAGATTAACTCCAATGGGAGCACAGAACGTTATAGCCCCTCCCAGTTATTTTGTGGAAACTTCAATTTTCTTGTTGGTTCCAAATCTGCTTGCCTTGACTTTCATAGGATTAGTTTTTGTGGCTTTATTTGTGACTAGAATGAATATGAGCGAATATGGGATAGGGTTGTTGCAGCTTGAAGAGGAGGCACAGTAACTCATAGAGGACCCTGCTGAACATCAGCTGTGGACTGAGATGCAGAGGAATGCCTTGAAGGCACTGTTACTACTTCTTTGCTTTTGGGATATTTTGTCTGTGGCCTGCCATATGGGTGGGCTCATGCTTCACTATTTTTTATGTGGACTTTGTATGAATGCGCGCACTCGCACACACGTACTCATACATGCACATGCTATGGTGCACATGTGGAGGTCAGAGGACAACTTAGCAGACTTTGGCACTCTCCCTTCACAGTGTGGGTCCCAGGGATCAAACACAGATTGCTGGGGCTGATGGTGGCAAGCAGCAGCTTCCTAATGACTGAGCCAACTCACAGGTCCAAGGCTCAAGGCAGTGGGAGGGGGCCAGGACAGAACTAATGGGGGTTCACAGGAGGTATCTGCCCTACATGACACATCCATTTCTCTGTCCAAACCAGGCCTTTCAAAGAATAGAAAGAGGCTTTCAAAGAGAGATGGGTGACAATGGAGTGGAGGAAAAGAACTGGGAAGGTCTAGAGGGTGACACACCCCTTTCTCACTAAGCCTGGCTCCTAGCCATAGGGTTGGGGGAGGCCCCGAGGGGTTCTGAGAGGCCCTATGAGACCAGAAGCCCCAGAGTAAGACATAAGCTGCCGGGGGAGGGATTTGCAGGGTTCCTGGTTTGCCTTGTCTGTGGTCACTTTCAGCCACAGTGCCTGCTAGAAATGCTGGTTGGTAAGGGCACCCTTGACACTTGCTTCTCTGCACAGAATCTGCAGGACCAATCACAGGAGTGCAGGGCTTTCCAGACCAGGCAAATTCTTCTCCTTGCTGCCTGGGGACTTCCAAGCCAGACAAGAAGACTCCAGGAAGGTCCTGGGGTCCAGGACCAATGGAAACACACCCATCAGGGCTTTCTCAATTTGCCCTGCCACCAGCTTGCTCTTGTCCAGGCTGGAGCACAACCGAAGAGAAATTTTAGAAATGAACTGTAAACTTAACCACCCAAAAGGCCAATTCTCATTCACCTCATGGTTGTTGTTTCCAGCAGCAGAGGCTCTCAACTGGCAGGAACTACATTTCCTTGGTCCTAGGGGCAGGCAGGGGAGTGTGGCCTTTCAGAGGTGGCCCAGCCTTCCTTCACTTCTTATGTCTGATAACTGGTTCTCTGGAGCTACTCAAATGCCCTGCACCCTTTCATCTAAGCCTAATTTTTCATACTTTGCTCAGTGCCTGGCTAGATTCTTTGCTGGGCCTCCTACTTGGTGCTAAGCTTTCAGCCTTTTCCAGCTTCATAGCCCCAGGATAGAATTATTTTGACCAGGACTTTCCAACGGGGAAATGAGGCTTTTAGGCCTCTGCCCCCGAAATATGAGACTGCTATTTATTTATTTATTTATTTGGCTGGCGGACTTGGTGCTTGCTCGATATAAGTCTGTGCTCGAGGCCTTAAGCGGGTAAATAACCTGTGAACCAGTGAACAGTAGGGATGGTGGGGAATTTGGATTTTAATTTCTTGGGTATCCGTGGTGAATGAGCTGTCTTGAAAGATTTGGGGTGGGGTTGCGCGAAGGGAAGACACTAAGAGATGAGAGCAAGTTCTGGAGGTGAGGGGATTTGAAAGAAATTGGAAGACTTCTCAGCCATCACAATTCTTAGCTGCACCCGCATTGGGTTCTCTAGAATAAGAGCCCGGAATAGGCGAAGCGCAGCTCAGAGTGTGCTCGCGCAACGAACGTTCCTATTTGTGTAGTGCGGACCGGTCCAGCGGGGTAAGCTTGCAGAACCCGCGGTAAACTCAGCGCCCCAAGCTAGTCTCTCAGGTCTCAGTGGCCCTTCTTTTCCCTTCATCAGGTAGGGCAGGAGGAGGGTAAAGCCTTGAAAGGTTCACTTATAAGCCTTAGGATGGCAATAGAACTTTTTTTTTTTTTGATTGTTTCGTTTTGCCTTAACCAGACCCGCTTAGAAAACATTAATTTGGAACAGAACAGGAACCTGTGTGGAGAAATTTGCGCATTTCTCAAAACCCCTGGGGGACAAGAGTGGCATGATCAGAAAGCTACTCTGCCTTTGTGTTGGGGATGGGGGGGTTAGTATGTTGTCACAGCACCAACTTTCCGGATTTGCATCTAAATTGACTATGAGTAGCCAGGTCAGTCAGACATTGAGAATTTGGAAGGTAGTCATAATCTAGATTTGTAGTTTGGTCTAATTTATAAAGACAAAGATCAGGGTTTGACTTTCAGCTGTTCCGACTGCCCTCCTCCCCCCCCCCCGAGAAACCAGTAGGGCACCGGGAAGCCAGGGGTTAAAGTTGGCAGAGAAGCAACCCGGGGATGGTCAGCGTTCAGCCTTGGCCCGAGCCTCAGTCTCTCCTTTCTCCTCATTGGCCAGGGCTCTCGAGGTTTCTCCTGTTCCCCTCTTGCCATTGGTTGGGGGCTGGCTTTCCCTCCCCTCTGTCTTTTTTCTTCCTCCCCCTCCCTTCTCCCTCACCCCTCGGACAGGAGCTCACTGCCTACCCCCTGTTCCTCGGGAAGGGAGGAATTAAGGGGGGAAAAGTTTCCCAGAAGTTTGGATCGGGGAAGGACGGGAAGACCGAGAGGGGAAGGGGGGAGAGGGAGGAGAAAAAAAGGAAGAGGGAGGAGAGAGGGCGAGAGAATTTTTTTTATAAAAAAAAAGAAAGATAAGAGAGAAAGAAAGAAGAAGGAAAAAGAAAGATGAAGTCCTGTCTGCAAGGCTTGTGAGCGCCTGCCCGGGTGGGTGGGAAACTGGACTCAGCGCTCATGCAGCGAGCGGGCGGCGTTCCGGGCGCTTGTTCCTAGAGGCTGGGGCAGCTGGGGGCACCAGTCTGATCCGGCGGTCCAGGGCGGGGGAGGACACGGAGGGAGGGCTCAGGTCACCCGCGGAGCCGCCGCCCCTGCTTCGGCCCCGGCGCCGCCGCCTCTCCAGGGCCGGGCCCGGCAGGCGCTCCGAGCGTGCGGCCGCGGGGCTGCCAGCTCAGTAGCGCGGGCGAGAGGGGACCCGGGTGCGGGCGGCTAAAATGAGTGAAAGGAGAAGATCTGCAGTCGCCCTGAGCTCCCGAGCACATGCCTTCTCCGTTGAAGCCTTGATCGGCTCAAATAAAAAGCGGAAGCTGCGAGACTGGGAGGAGAAGGGGCTGGACCTGTCCATGGAGGCGCTGAGTCCCGCAGGCCCACTCGGAGACACAGACGACCCGGCGACACACGGCCTGGAGCCCCACCCGGGTGAGTGTGTGGGATCGGACAACGGGAGGCGGGTGGAGAATGAACCAAATGGTAACCCCGCGTGTGGAGGGAGACCCTGCCCGATGACTCCCGGCCTCGCTCCGACGCTCCGACGTGGGTTTCTTTTTCTTGGCATAAATGCCTTGAGCCTCCCTAAATTCGCCGGAACCAATTTGGGGGGCTGGCCCGAGCCTTGCATTCTAATCGCCAATTTCAAGCAGGCCTATTTGCGTTCATCCCCTTCTCTCGTAGCAGAGAGCAAGCAGCAGTTTGAGGCACCCACTCTGAAGGGCTGTGGGTCCCTGGGCTTGGAAGAGCCCAGTCAAAGACACTGGAGAAAGAGCCCAGGGGATCTGAGACTTGCTTATGAGAGCTCCCGAGCGTTGGCGGGTGAAGCCTATTCTGCAGTTACGGAAATGCCCCGTTTTTCTCATTTAGTTTTCCTCCAACCCAGTTTTAGATGGTGGAATATAACTTTCTTTCTGCCTCGCTGGAGACATATTGGACACTGTATCCTGAGACTTCAGTCTTTATACAGTGCCTACATCTCTGTATTTGGGTGGGTGGATGTTTCAATTAATTTGTCTTGGGTCTATCCACACTATACATGTGTAATATGCACATAACAATGCGGGTGTCAATGTGTGTATTTTAACAGAACCCTAGGAGAGGGAAAACAGCCTCGCATTTTGCATTAAGTGCCAAGATTTCAACAGTGCAAAAACAGCCCGGGGGAACAGCTGTTGTCAAAATCCCGTAGGCACGCACGCAAACACAACACTCACAACTTGGTTTAGCGGCTTTAGAGTAGTTTCAGCAAATTGTATTTTCAATCTAGACTTCTAAAACCATACAGAAGACGGCCCAGCGTAACAGCAAGGATCCAGGAGTAGACCCCAGGTCCTGAGACTTGGGGGAGGAGGTAGATTCGGGCAGCCGCCCACACAGGGATGGGCACAGCCAGTAATAGGCTCTAGAGCCTGGGGATCCTGGCCTAAAAGCTGGCCAAGGCCCGAAGAGGGACAGCTGTCGCTTACATTTTCTCCTTCGGCACTGACAGTTCAGTTTCCACGCTCCCGAGGCTAATAATAACGCGATTAGCCAGAGACCCGAGGAGACAGAGTTTTATGAATTCTCCGTGTTCTTGCGGCCCGTTACGGAATTTCGGTTTAGTGCTGGGGAATTATTTTTATTAGTCGATGAAAAGAAAATTAAAAGGAGATTTATTTCGTCCATCCACGACTTTCTCTCTTTGGGAGAGAGGGCAGGTCCACTCGGACTGCTGCGTGGGCAATATAGGATGGGACCCATGACTAGTGTGCGCCCCCCCCCCAGCGCGTTTCCTCTCTGAATTGATCTGTCTTGAGAATTTTGCTAAGGCATCCGTACAGTTAGTCGAATGTCTTGCAGACCTTTTGACAACTTTCGATTTGGGAGTCACTGTTATATCATTTCCCTCACAGGGGAGAAGGGAGAAATTGGACTTAGCAAGACTGATGTCAAGGGAGCTTTTCTCTGGGGAGAATCTAGGTTTCTGGCAGTGTGTCTGGGGTCTTATGTTCAAAAGGGCCAACATGTGGGGTCAAAAACGTGGACATAGTTCACAGCTTTCCTCTTCTGCCTTCTTTCTCAGCTGGACACGAGGGGAGCAAAGGGAGGGGGTCAGAAAGGAGAATATTCCAGACACAGACACATGAACATGGAGGGCCAGTCTTCAGAATTTTGTTTAGTAGTCCCTGCTTGACAAAGATGTGATGGAAGATGTGATATAGAGCTAACCTCTGCAACACAGTTGAGTTTGTCCCTCTCATTATTTTATCACTTGTTTTAAAAAGGCAAAACGTTACATTGGGGTTAGAAAACAATGAAATGTATCTATAGGCAAGGTTCCAGGAGCAGGGATCTAAAACTAAGAGCACTGGGTAACCCAGCATGGCCTTGGGCAGACAGGACCCTCAGCTCGGAGCTCTGGGAACGGGTTAAAGGCTTTCTTCTGCCCTGAACTTGGAATAAGAAATCAGCCTTCTGGAAAAGGGGCCCTAGGAGACATGCTGAGCCCAGGTGTCATAGCTGCCCACTCTGAATCCAATTGTAGAAACTCTGGGCAGAAATCAGGAGCCTTCAAGCCCCTGATTTTCCTTCTCTAGTATAGTTTCCTGACCCCCCACAAAGGTCATGTTTAGAGACACATATAGAAAAATTGTACAGAGAGGTGTTTTTCTCCTACTGGGTTTCACAATTTGTCTTTTCTCTATTAGGGTGGGAGAGGTAGTGTGTTGGTCGCTAGTCTTAGGCAAAGGGAAAAAATACAAAATAAAACCAAAATTGCCTCCGGCCTGGACCGTGTTTAAATGCTCATCAGGCCAAAGTAGCTGTGTCCGTGCCTCTCACCATCTTCCCTTTGACAAATTCAACTATTTTCCGTCAACCCTGCCCTATCCTGAAATCAACAGGACCCCCAGACAACTCAGGGATCAAGCTGAACTGGTAAAGTTGAACTGTAAAGCAAACTTTAATTCAGAGACTCGCCGACCGTTTGCTTTTTCCCGACCCGATTTTCTTTCCGGGTCTGGACAAAGTTGGCTTTAGTTGGCGCCTGAGCACCCGAAACTTGGGGCACCAACCTGTAGCTGTGGTGGAACAGCCAGCTAAGGCCTTTCTCTGCAGGGAACTGACTGGTCAGACAGAGGACACAATATTTAATTCAAAAACTTCCACCGAAGCCTTGTAGTCTCTCAAATCCCTAGGCCTGCGGGGCTTCGGTGCAGACTCCTGTCTTAGTCTCCTGTTGGCACTCGCTCAGGCACTCCCTGTCTTTTGGAGACGCAGTTAAGGCTTAGAGGCCACCAACAGGAGGGAGGCTCAAGGCCCTGGCCTCGGGCTGAGCTCAACCGAAGAAACTTTACCCAGGGTCGTTTGAACAGTTGCTATGGCTGCGGCCTTGGAAATGTATTTCGGGCGCGCGGCGGCGCCCTCTGCGCTCGGACACGTCCGCAGCTCCACTGGCCTTACTTAGTCCCTACGTCTGGCTTGGACATTTCCCGCCCGAATCTTCAACGGAGTGCGGCCAAGGCCCGGTCTCCTGTGGAGCGAAATAATTTAAACCTTCTGGGAAGGAATTTCTCCCTTTTCAGCCTGCCGGCCCAAGGCCTTGCGACCAGCCCGGGTTCTACCGGCCTAGAAAGGTGGCATCCCTCGCGGGTGGGTAGATAAAAGCAGGCCCACTCAAGCACATTGGGCCGGATAGACACTCCGCGCACACGTGGATGGATAAGTAGAATTTCTTAACATTTTCGTTTGCTTCCACGCACACAAACCAGACAGGGGACAAGTCCAAGCGGAAACCTTCTTTGCCCTAGAGTACTTTGTTCCTTGTTACCTCCGAGCTACCACTCACACCAACTGGTCATATTAATTAATCTCCCGGTGTATTATTTGTCTGCTCAGAGCAAAACTGAGATTTCAGTTCTGACGTTACCCACCCTATTTCCCTGTGGGGTGAAAGGAGGGAGTGACTCTCCGCTGACGTTTAAGAAACGGTTACAGAGGGATGAGTTGGATGTCAGCGGAGAGAAAATTAATGTCAAGAACCAGCCAAGCCCCAAGCCGGGTTTAGATGGTGTGCAGAGCCCCAAGCCGCTGCTGAGGGTCTGTCTGGGGTAGAGGCCTGCGTATGGGACTGTAACTCCTCGGTGCTGAGCTGCTTTCGCTGCCCGGACTCATAAGCGGGCATCCAGGGTGCCGCCAGCACGATACAAGTGGGCCTTGGGAAGTTTGCTGTCCAAATGGCCTTCCTCAGAGGCTACCCCTTTGGTAAGTGATCTTTTGTGAAGAAGCAAAGGAGGAGGTAAGGACCGAATTTAATTGGTTGGAGAGGATGGTTGTTCACTGGAGAATGAGGGCCAAGAGTGTTTTTTCCAACGCGGGTCAGACAGTGGCTAAGACCAGCGTCTCTGGACGCGCGGAGTTGGGAGAGCACGCCCGATTATTCGCTCCTCTGCAACAGGAATTGGTTATGGGGATGCTCTGTAAAATCCTAAATAACAATAGCTAACTGCTAGGCAGCTGCGAGGCCAGGGAATGGGGAAACTTAGATGGTCAGAGCTTCCTGTCACGGGCAGCCAAGTAGACCTTGAGGTGGTTAATGCCTTAGTAGTTACCCCTTCCATTCTCAAGCTTCCGAAACCAGTCCACTAGGCTCAGGGCTGACCAGCTGGTTTGCACACAATATATTCACTAGGCTTCCATGGGGTTCAGAGGAGGCACACAAACATCTCTCACTCTCAGTCCGCCGGTCATCTCTGACCCCACCCCTCCCCCGCCCAGATCAAACCTGAGGACGGACAAAGGCTTCCTTCCCTATGCAAATCCGCGCGTACAACCTAGGGGCCTTGAAATTCTGAATTCAGTTTCCCCTGGATTCCCCATCGCCAGATTTCTTACATTTCTCGTTGAACAATGCTTTGGAGTTAACAGCTAGCCACTTTGGGTTTACTGATTTTGTAGATGAAATTCCCAGAAAGAATAGTCAATAGGGTGATGTTTACGCAAGGAGGGGGAATTAAATTTCTGGGAGTGGAATTCAGGCAGAAATTAAACGGACATAGACCCCACGATGTTTTTCTTACACCTCATGCGTCCTTATATCAATGACCTCCAAAGCTGTAAAATTTTAAATATGAAAGAAAATTATTGATGTAAAATATCTTTAATAAATACAGCCTGTATGGAGCGAGTGAAGAATACTCTGAGGTGCCCAGTCTGAGGGTCAATCCAACAAAACTCAGAATATTAGAGACGTGTGTTCCCCGTTCCTCTGGACAGTTTCTTTGCATGTGGCCACAAACCTAACGTGCACCCCTCATCTTTAATCGCACCCATCAAACTAGACAAATGCAGAAAGACAAAATAAATGCAGTCCAGTTCAGCCCAAACTGCTGTTTGTTCAAGCCTACCCTATGGCATTCATTGTTTTCATGAAAATGCCAACTATTTCAGACCCATAAAAAAAGCCATATTAATATGAGAGACAAATTCTTTGCTGATTTTAATCACGGACCCCAGCAGAACTCTGTTCTTGTATGTAGAACAAATGGAGTTACTTTAAAAATGTGTGTCTAAGTATGTTACTTTCCTTTCTCCATCTTTACAGAGAGTAGCCTGGAAGTATAGCTGGTTCTTTCTTACTTTCACAAGCCAAACCAGTTCCATGGATATTATTGGATCACCCACCCATCTAAGGCTTAAATTTTGACTTTTTGCAAAAGAAGGGCGAAACAGGCAACTGTTGACCATGGAATCTCATTGCCCTCTCTCACACACAGGCTTTATTTTGATTCTGTCTTTTCTGGTTCCTGGTAAGCCTGGAATTTTATATGCGCAGGATTGACATACTCCCTGGGTCTGCACTGGGAACAGCAATTAGCAAATTTATAAATCAGGTCTGTTTACACTTCTTTGGGGAAAGATAATCATTAGTTAATTTAAGTGAGGCCCTTGCTCCAAGCATCCGGGTGGAAAATGAGTCTTAGTGGGGAGGACCGGCTGCGAAATGGGAGAGGTGGGGAATTTAAGCAACTGGAGGGGACTAATCAATGTTTTGTTCAGCACCATTAATGGCCTTTCTTAGAGACTGTGTGTTTTGTTGAGTACAAACTGCTAAGGTGCTTTTGATATCAGAAGTGAAAACAGGCAGCCTCTACATGGATTCTGCATTTAAAACAAATAAACAAACTACTATACAGCTCTGCCTTCATAAAGGTGTTATAAAAAAGCACAAGTTTATGCATGTGAACACCACAGCAAACCTCAGAATAACCCCTGATTGATGGGATATAGATAATGTCAGTGAGAGATGCTTCTCCTCCCACCCTGTGTGTGTGTGTGTGTGTGTGTGTACTTGTGTGTGTGTGTGTGTCTGTGTCTCTCTGTGTGTGTGTGGGTGTGTGGGGGGACTATAGACAGTTGAACAGACTGGGAAAGAAAAGGTCTATCAATTTTATCTATACTTTAAGTTCTAGAGAATTTGAGATTTGAAATTTCTAGATACTATTTTCATTTATTTCTTAGACTCCATCCAATGATTTTGAACAAGTTCCAAGAGAAATATCAGAAAATCAAATTGTATAAATGTGATTAAAAACAACACCAGGCACAGGCAGCAAGTTTTCTCTCCCACTCATTTAATTTTGTAATGCCATTTTTAGTTTGAATGGACAGAATGTTACTTTCAATTCTAAAGAGTAATTCCACTCCCCTACCCAAGTAGGAAATAAGTGGAATAGGAGAAGTCTGAATAATAATTATTCTTTATAGAGTTGAGATAAGCATTGCAAATTGGGGAAATTACTTTAGGAACATATGAAACACATGTAGAAATGAATCCCCTAATTGTCTTCTATTTCTTTTTTTCTTTCTCTTCTCTCTTTCTCTCTCCTTCCTCCTCTTTCTTCTTTTCTTTCTTTTTATTCCCACATAGTTGTCAAGGCTTAGATGAGATGGCTGCAGAAAACTGCAATATACTTTGTAGGATGAGACCTTAAGAAAACAAGCAAACCAACAAACTCCTGGATGTGTCAGTACCGGGATGTTAGCCTTTCAGTAATCAGCAGGCAGAGGCAGTCGGACCTATGTGAGTTCCTGGCCAACCAGGGCTGTCTAATGAGACATTGTCTCAACAAAACAAAACAAAGAAACAAAAATCTGAAAATAAACTCCTCCCCAAAGGTCCTTATCCTTAGAGGTCCTTATACTAGTGGGAACCTGGGAGCGTCTGTGTACTTCTGACCAGATGAACAAATTTCCTGAATCGCTTAGCTGCAGTTTTCTCTGCTGTTACTTGTTCCTCTAGCATAAGGAAAAGGCCTCTCCTAGAGGATCGGGGACAGCTAATCTTGATCTCTGCTTCTGGGTTCCTCGCATCGCCACCCCAGCCTCCCCATCACAGGGGAAATCGCAGTTTTTCCAGCCTCTCAAGAAATTTCAGCTGGCATTTCACCAGGGAAGGAACTGGACTGAATCCTTCCCTATGAACCCATATCTAAGGCAGTTCGGGTGATCTTCACAAGTGCAATGGCCACGTAGGTCATACTGGACTAGTCAATCATCATGCGGAGAGGTGGAGATCGCAGCCCTGTCCCCTGTGTAGCTCTAGGCTGGGTGCACTCTGTTGTGGTGAATCCACCTCAGCTGAGCTCCAATCCTGGCCTGCGGGCTGGGGCTGCAGGCGCCGGGGGTGGGGTGTGGAGGGTTGGGTAAGGGGGAGCAGCTCTGAATTCCTGAAACTGTGGAGTCCAGAAACCCGAGTGATGGGCCATGGGTGTTGTCTCTCTGACTACCCACGGGAGAAATGAAAGGACTCTGGGGGAACCCGGCAAGGATTGGGAGAAGCCATCCCTCAAAACAATCAGACTGCCCCCAAACAACGAAAGAAAAACAACGGAACCCAAAGATCTTACACCTCACGCCCTGAGGGGAGTTTGAGTTTTGCTTTCATCAAGCTGAACAAATTTCCGAGGAATCAAACTGACTTCAAACATTAGCAATTAGAAACCAAGAGTCCCTCGGCCTGAAGAACTTTTAATCTTAACCATTTCCAAATGGGTGATTCTAGGGTCAGTAAATATTGTAGCCAGTCTGTTAAAAAGGAAGAAAATCATGCTGTTGGTTGTATTGCCTACGGTAGAGTTCTTTCAGAACCGTTGCATCGCCCCCTGCGGACAGAGAGGCCGAAAATGACTGTCCTCCAGCTGTTCCCAGCTAAGACCATGCCCACATAAGTAGTGACTTTCGTAAAAGGGAACCTACTCAGCTTTACAAAGCAGGCTGGGAAGGGACCACTAGAAATCAAATCAGCAGGGAGGCTCTCTGGTGAGCTCAGCCTTAGTGGGTAAAGGGAAGTCAGTCCTAGGCAAACCTGGGCACCAGACCGGCCAGACCCGCATGGCATGGCCTGGACCTAAGCCTGCAGTTAGGTAGCTTGGGTGTGTCCTAAAAACATAACTGGTCTTCTCAGCGGGAAGGGGCAAAGCATTTTGGGCTGATGACTATACACAGCAACACTCTCCCCGAATTCAACATTTTTCAATTCAGAAGCTTCATCAGTCGTTTGATTGGTTGTTTTTGCTGTTAGTAATAGTACAGCCCAGAAGGACTGTAGCTACAGAACATTTAGAGAGAAAACAAAACAAAACAAAACCCAAAAACGTTTAGTTTGAAATTTAGGGGTATAGAGAAAATGTCAGAGTAATATGGCTTCAAGACAAAAGGGCCAGAGGGTTCAGAAACCAAAATAAGAAGTGGTCTGTGATTCTTCTCAAAGGCGGTACACATGTCTCCATATTCCATTCTACGTATGCCCCGGGATTCTGGTGGGAAGAGGGAGGGGCTCACTTAAAGCAGGAGGCTTAAATTTCAGTTCTGGCTTTAGTATTAATGTTGAAATAGGGATATAAAAGCAGACATATTAATGTTGAAAGAAAGTTTTAAAATTGTTTCATAGTGGCTAGTGAGGCCTCGATTTCTGACTTGTGAGACCAGAGAGCCAGTTTCAAACGAAACATGAAGCCCATTTAGCTACAAGATTCCATTGCTGCCCCCAGCTTTTGTTTTGAAAATATTAACACTTCCTAATGTACCTTGGGCAATACTTGACCCACCCTTTACACCATCAGAATGAGGGAAATTTTACTGCACTTGTGGAACATTGCAATAGTACCAACCTAAGGTCAAAAAAAAATTAGAGCTAAAATTAGGTGCTTTCATGGAGCTCTTGAAATTATATTATATTAATATCACATGTTCGGAAATCAGAGATCGGTGATTTCCAGTTGGATATGTTTGATGCCTAAATGAAAAAGGCCAACAAAGGCTGTAGGGCACTTGTGAATTGAAAGGAAATGCAAACTATTCATACTTTGTGTTCCAGGCACTTCCCAGAAATAATCAGAAAAACTAAGTATCTGAAAAATAAAGATTGGGAAAAGGAATGTATCACTGGTGAACTGAATTGGGATGAAAACTGCCTGCCCTCTGTCCCTGCTTGAGCCTGATGGAAAGCGCTAGGAACTGTTTTCCGTGTCTAGCCCGCTAAGCTGAGATCTTGATCTGGCAGGGATATGAGAATGCTAAAAGGATGACTTAGTAACAGGCAAAAGGCTTGTCAACAAGATAGATCAGAAGACAGCTTAGCATTCAAAACCTCTATTCATAGCCGCTGAACTCGAGGGCAGGGTCAGAGGCAAGAACTGGGCCCAGCACACACCTAGCAGTGTCTCTGTCTTGTGAGGTCCTGCTTCTTTACAGATGTTTGCACCTCAGGCTGCCTTCCCACCCCCATCTATGACCTCATTTTGAACAGACCCTATTCGAACTCTTAAAATCCTGGGAAATGTACATTTTATTACTTTTCCTTGACCCATTACTACTGTAGAAATTGCTGAAGGAATTTATTGCCTTTGTTTCCTGGGAGCTTAGCACTGAATAAATAAAAAGAAATTAAAGGATAATCATAGCCCAATGCAAATGACAACAAATAGCAATATGTATTGGAAGTGTAACTGTGTCAGTCATGCTGATGTTTAAAGTTTACATATATATGCACATTTGCGGAACATTTTCTAATTATTTAATGCAGAAAGTACATATATGAAAACCGAGAGTTACTCTTATTGTGTTATTATTTTTTTCTGTATTTACTTATGTAAATAAGTACTCTGTCTGCTTGTATATTTGCATGCCAGAGAGGGCATCAGGTCTCATTACAGACAGTTGTGAGCCACCATGTGCTTGCTGGGAGTTGAACTAAGGACCTCTGAAAGAGCAGCCAGTGCTCTTAGCCACTGAGCCATCTCTCCAGCCCTGTGTTATTATTTCTGTTTGGTGCAATGAATACATCAGTTACACAGGATCCTGGTTCTAAGCTCAGATTCTTGGGGTCACATTGCATGCTTTAGAGCTCTGGTCCTAACACTTCCCAATTATATGACTTTGGACACCTTAATGTCCTTTAGCACAAGTGTTTGCATCTGTGGAATAACATCAATAAATGTGTTCACCCAATGGTTGTTGCTAGGATCAGCTGAGGTAGTACACACACAGGAAGAAAAGATGTAGCTCAATGTCTGCCATTCTTTCCACATGAGTCCACATGACTGGACCTTAGTGATTAGCATGAGTTAGCAATGGCTGAAAGTTGTAATCTGTAAGCAGGCACTGTACATTTCCCCATTTTTCTGTAAGAATTGGTTCCCCACCCCATTTATTGTCTATGATTAGAAGCAGTACAGAGTCTGAGTACTTACGGTAAATAAACTTAAGTAGAATCGAGCTACTCAGTATTCCACTGAGACAAAAAGCCAGAACCTGACGAGTTAGTTCAAAGGGAGCCGGAGGAGGTATTCAAGGATGGAGATCCATCCATGGCTGCCATGCAGTAGGAGGGGGAATGGTGAGAAGGTGGAAGTTATGGCTGGGCCACTCAAATTCATCAACTCCCCTAAGAACTCAGCTCCAGGGGACAGAGCAGGGTGTCTAGAGGTGAGGAGTAGAGCAACACCAGAGTTCTCTGGGTAGTGTCTATCTGTAGCCCAGAGTCTTGGGACAGTTAGCTCTTGCCTGATAGGAAATAGGAAGACTGACTTTTCTTGTAAAAACAGATTCTGATGGACGCCCAGGGTTGCAATAATTAGTTGAGAGCACAGTAATTTCGGATTACTGTGCTATTTGATCAAGTTAAGAAATTAAAGCTAGAATAACTGGGGGTGGGGGGGGAGAAGAGAAGAGAGAGAAGAGACAGGGAGATGGATAGAAAGAAAGGTAGACAGATAGATAGATAGAGAAAAAAGAGAGAGTACAGTGGGGTGGTGGTGGTGCACATAAGCCCTTGATCCCAGTACTCAGGCAGAGGCAGGTGGATCTCTATCAGTTCAAGACCAGCCTGCTATACAGAGCAAGTTCCAGGACAGTCAATGCTATTACTAAACCTTTTCTTGAAAATCTGAGAGACAGAGACAGAGAGAGAGAGAGAGAGAGAGAGAGAGAGAGAGAGAGAGAGAGAGAGAGAGAGCACAGAGAGGAGGGGGTGAGGCAGAAGAGGGAAGAGGTGGTGGGGATAATTTAAGGGATGACTTACAGATTCATTTAATTGTAATGTATGTCTATGTGTATTTTGCATGCCTGCTTGTCTGGGCACCATGTGTGCAATGTCAGTGGAGGCCAGAAGAGGTCACTGGATCACCTGGAACCAGACATACAGACAGTTGCGAACCACTTAGTGGGCACTGAGATTCAAACCCTAGGCCTCTGGGAGGGCAGCCAGTGCTTTAAAATGCTGAGCTACCTCTCCAGCACCAAGAGATTAGCTTAAAGGAAAACCTGCAGGTCAGGGGAAAAGAGTTAGGGAATCTTTTATAAGAGATTCAGTGGGAGTCCAGACTGGACTTGAACCCACATCTGACTGCTCTATTTGCCCATTCTTCTTGTGTCCAGATGTTAGAAGCCAATCATTTGCTCTTTTTGTTTTTAATGGTGGTGATTCTAAACCTTCTTCCTGTCTTTCCCCAGCAGTGGTGGGAGAAGGTAGCTCCTCTGAGGAAGAGGGACAGAGATGTGAGGTCTTTCTGAGTCTTTTCCAGGCAGTTCAGGACCATTCATGACAAGCTCTCAGGCCCTCTTCCTGTAGCAGGTCAGTCTTTGAAAGCCTTTTCAAGTCAGGTAGTCTTTTTCATTTTCTCCTCCCCTACCCACTGCCTCTTTAGATTTTAAAAAATTATGTGGGATGTGTGTGTGTGTGTGTGTGTGTGTGTGTGTGTGTGTGTGCAGGTGCCCTCAGAGGCCAGAAGACAGTATCAGATTCCCTGGACCTGGAGTTACAAGGGGTTGGGAGTGGTCCCACAAGTGTGCTGTGAATGAAACTCAGGTCCTCTGCCAGAGCATCAAGTGCTCCTAACCACTCAACAACCCATCCGTGCCTTAATCACTCTGCAATTGCACTTACCAGCCAGTCCTCAGAGAAAAAGAATTGTTTCTCCATTGTGGAGACAAGGATATCAACCATACAACTCCAGTTTACTGTAACCTGTCTGGCTAGATTCTGAACCTAGCTGTGCCTGCTGCCAGCATCCTTTCTCAATACTCTGGAGATGGTTCTTAACTGCCTTAGGGAGAGCACCCTGAGCTTGCTGCCTGCAATGCTGCAAACACATCATTAATCAGAGTAAGAGCTTTTTTACATTTTTAGGTCTCTGCCCTTTTGTTGTCGTTGTTTTAGTCCTTCCTGTCTTCAGGTGGCCATAATCTTGCCCACTGGAGAGGGCTCCCACTGACAACACTGTCAGTGGAATTTCTAAGCCATATCTTTGGAGGTCAGCCTTCCCACTGTGTCCTTCTCTCTCTCTCTCTCTCTCTCTCTCTCTCTCTCTCTCTCTCTCTCTCTCTGACTGTAAGGAACTTGGATCTCAAGTCTGAATGGTAGTGGCTACTTATTGAATCTGACCTAAAGCCTCTTGGTCCTAAATCCCCTCCTGCAGTGAGATTCAGGGACAACTAACTGCTCTGTTTTACCCATTCCCCTTCTCCACTCACAACAGGGTGGATGGAGTCTTATTGGTAATTGATTCAAAATGGAACAGCTTAGGGAGGTATCAGTTGCAGCGACAGGCAATTCCCGCGATCCTAAGTACTGTTGATTTTCTCAAACTCAGCAATCACAGCTGAAATCCCTTTGCCATGGATTGAATTTACAAAGGAAGAGATTCTGATTTCCACAGTGGCTTCTTTTTAAAGCCTGAGGATTAGGAGACTGCCTTGAGGACCCACTGCAAGCACACCCACTCTCCCAGGCATGGCTTTAGCTCTAACCTCTCAGTGGCTGCTCGGATTCATTTGTTTGTAACAGCTCTATTTGGAGCAGCCTTGTTTGCTCTGAGGTCTGTTACTTGAAGTGATCTGTCATCTTGATAAACACTTACATTCACACTCTGTCTCTCCTTTCCTGCTGTAACTGGATGGGATGCCAGCAAAGGACTCATCGGGGAGTTTCTTTCCTTTCTTCCTTTTTTTTTTTTTTTGGTCCACCTGTTCACTGTCTCTCCATCACTCTCCCTCCCACTCTATGCAACCTTCCTCTCTTAAAGAGTCAGATGTCTCCAACAGGGATTTGGAGAAAATCTACACCCACTTATCTCCCTGATTTCCATGTGTAGATTTTTACCATTAATGCATTTCTTGGATATTTAATTGTACAGTCTGTTAAGTTCTTGCCTGCTGTGCCTGAGGATGGAAAAGTAGCGGTTTCAAGCTGAAATGGGTACTATGTGAAGTCCGTCTTTGTTTTACAGCTCTGCTTTCTGCCACTGCCAGCCCTACTCCATGCAGGCAACTAACTGATGGGATTTGATGTGTGTGTTCAGCATATGAAGTTCTGGGTCGATTTTCTTTCCCAAGGAATGCATACATTCTCGAGGTTCGAATGATGAGGTGAATACTGCAATCTTGCTGATTTTCCGGATCTCATTCTTGAAATTTGTGTAAGCAGAAATAGAGATTCTGCAAGGTGTGTTGCTAGACTGACCTTGGCCATTTCAACTTTTCTTCTCCAGCATACAGAGCATTAGCTGTAGAACTGGTTTAAATCCAGGAACAGTAGATACCATCTGGTACATCTATCCATTACCCAGATTAGACTGTGACATCACTGAGATTTAAGGTTCTGTGATATTCTGACTGGGTGGTAGGTACTGCTGAAGGGGTTTCTTGTGTATACAAGGCCAATCTGAGAAGATAGTACATGAAGCTTTGGTCCGTGTGTGAGTGTGTATGTGTGTGTGTGTGTGTGTGTGTGTGTGTGTGTGTGTGTGTGTGTGTGTGCAGGGCTGGAGTGATGAGGGGTATTACGGAGATCTGGGTGTAATGCTCCTTAGCCTGTGTGGATGAATTGGTTCCGGATGTTAACATTTTTTTTCCTTGGGGCTTGACTACATTCTTCCTTTTCTTTGCCTGTTTGTTTTCCTGCCCACATTGTTGAGCCTCTACAGCTGTGTTTGCTAGTGAATATTAAGATTTCTTTTCGTGGCACTGGGTGAGGCCCAAACCCATGGCCTTGTGCTTGCTTAGGTAGGCACTCTACCATTGAGCTAAATCTCCAACCCTGCTAGTGAGTATTGAGAATGAAAGTTATACTTTATTGCAAAGATAAGTTTGGGGGACAGGCATAGTTACAGAAGTTTGAGTTTTCATCTGGATTCCTTTCTTGATTTTGAGGAATTTTTTTGTATATCCTATTAACTCTTTAGTACTTTGGAGCCTCATCTGGAAGATGGGTATGTAATATTCTGGAAAGCAAATAAGATTTCACACTTTACAAGCAGAAGACATTGGTGTGCAAAACTAATACATAACTTGAAGTCTATTATAGGTTGGGTTGAGAGGCCATGTGGTAAAGGCTTGAGTGCTAGCCTATGCTACTTGAGAGATAGAACACAGTAGGTGAGACATAACTGGAGGAAGTTGGGCCCTTGGATACATGGTCTTAGAGGGCCTTGATTCGATCCTGTCTCCCTGCTTCCTGGTCGTCATGAGGTAAGCATCTTTTGCGTATCATATCCTGCCCTCCCTTGGGTGATGTTCTTTTTCATCATGGGCTCAGAAACAATGACATAGCACTGAAACTTCTGAAGCTATAAGTCAAAATGACTTTTTGTCCTTCAAGTTAGTTTTCTCAGGCCTTTTGTCATAGTGACAGAAAGCTGACCACACAGAGGGTAAGCAGATAACACCGCACAGCTTAGAAATGGGGGTTTGAGGGTGACAAGGTTCTCACTTGAACCCACCTCTGTCTCTGTGGCCTTGAGCAGGTGACTTGTTACTCTGTGTCTCAGTTACATGCATGTAAAATGAGAACAGTAATACCTGCTGTAAGTCTAGTTTGATAATTAAATGAGATAGGTTCTAAGAGCTTGGTATATTGCTTGGTACATGGGAAGTGTTAAAAAATCATCTCTTTCTACAAATTTTACTTTTGGTGAAGGAGAAAACAACTTGGAAAGTCTTCAGGTTTTTTTTGAGAAAGTGTTTAGAGAGTGTTGGGCACCAGGGGATCCAAACTCTCCTTCCCATCCCTTTTGCACCCTCCACAGGCCTTTCTCCCTTACAAGCTGTTTCTCTCTCTTCATGGTAATGCTCCTGCTGTTGTTTCTGTCTGGAGTGCATTTCTCTCCTAAGTTCTTTCAGAAGGAAGTTCATCCTACTCTCAAGGCTCAACTTAAACTCCCAATATGCAGGGATATCTCAAGTTGGAAAAGGGAAACTGCTGATAGATGTTAGTGGACATGATGTTCATCTAACTCAGACCTGTGATAGATTCAAAAAGTTACATACACCAGTGCAGAACTCACACTTGTGGGAGGAGTACCTGGATGGGTGACACCAGTTCATCTTTATTGGGTGTCTGCTGTAGAGAGCATCTCTTTTAGGGACATTTTCATGGTTTCCTCTCGGCCTGATGCCAGTCTGTGACTTAGTTGTGAAAAGAGACCCCAGCAAAATTATCTGTAGCTCTCCCAGGGGTATCTAAGACCATATGAAGGTGGGTGCCCGCTATCCCCGTTAGAAAGCTACTCTTCTTGGGAGATCTTCATCCAGTCATCTGAGGAAACCATTCTTGAGCAAGCTCCTACCTTACATTTGTCTCACAGATTATTTCAAGCTGCATACTGCCAACTACACACACACACACACACACACACACACAACACACACACACACACACACACACACACACACACGAGTATTGGTATTAACCTAAGGTCCTTGGGCAATTGATGCATGTACCCAAGGAGATGGTTTTTGTAGTCTCTCTGCCCTATGGACATTTTTGAGCACATATAAACACATATGCAGACCAGATATAGTACTTTTCCTTGATCTTGAACTCACAATGTGGAACTGGTCATATAGGAGAACAAGTAAAGTAGGAGACTGAAGCAGGAGGATTGAGCTCAAAGTCAGTCTGGGATAGAGAGTGACCTTTTCCCCACAAAACAAAAATCAATGAATTAATCAAATAAGCAAAAACTGCCCCCAAAATATTAAAATTAGTATTTTGCAAACCCACTTAAGAACACTGTCTTATTCAATTTTGGATTCTTATGAACAAAATTTCCAAAATAGGATTGGCACTTGTCCCTCTTTGGTGATGTGTTTTGTAACTAATACAGCCATTGCAAGCATGGCATGGCTTCAACATGGCATAGCATGAGGTATCTGACAGTCACTTCTAGGTTTGACTTTAGACAAGTCAACGAATCTTTCTGTACTCGGAGTCTCCATCTCTAATGGGGATAAGAACACTGGGCTTGAGTAAGGAGAAAAAAAAACATTTAATTGTCAACAAGGCATTTCTGTAGCCCCAAACTGCTGTGTGCCTGCTGCCTGGAGAAATTTGCTATGGACTTTGTTTTACCTGAAGAGATACTAATACTTAGAGGCATGATTAGTTTGATGGAGTCTCTTTGACCTACTGTTCTTCATAGGTTTCAGGCTTTGTGTCCACAGCAATCTGTTTCTGTCCACCAGAGGAGATAAAGAAATGGAATAAAAGGAAACAAAAATCCTCAGCATTTAAAAGAAGTGCAAAATCATGTCTGCCAATGAAAGACAGATGACATATGCTTGAGAAAATGGGAATGGATTGAGCTCAAGCAGAGAAATAGGAATTTTCCTGGTTTTTCCTTCCCTTGAATTGTGAGGAGCATGCAAGCGAACTGACAGGAGGTCCCAGCCTCATGATGGGGGAGAAGGCAGGTAGTTAGCAGAGGACAGGGGAACTGTCCAGAAACACAAATCTCTGAGCAAGCTGGAGACTTGAGCAATAGAAGGCATCGGTTTCACAACACAGTTCAGTCATCTGTCATAAACAGTCAGGGATGGAGATACACACATGCCAGGTGATTTTTGGTTTATATATGCATACACACACACACACACACACACACACACACACACACACACACACACACACACACACACACACACCCCTTAGGACTAATCTGGGCCTGACTTAGATAACAAGGAGGCAAACAGCATCCTTTTGCTTCTTCTTTTGTCCGGTGTGTCTTCTGACCTTCCTTCCTATTGCTTATCACTGGGGCTCACTGTAGGATAAAAAGACTTCCACATGTGTTGTTTGGACTCTGCTACTATGCCCACATGGATGGTGCACTGCTACGGCTCAGCCACTACCACTGCAGATTCTGTGCAAATGGTGACTTTTGGCCATTGCCATATATTTGAAACAGTGAAGAGTGGAAATAGCAGGTAGGAGCCTGACTGTGAAACTTGTAAGGCCCCCTACAGAGCTGGGGGCAGCTCTTGTTGTCAGCTCAGGAGTTCTATGCAGGTTCCTACAAAAAGCAGGATGGCCAAGTCCTTGCTCTAGTCTTTTCTTTTTCTTTTGAGTCTTTCTCTAGATGAGTATCTTTAATCCTGAATCATGATGATGCTTCTTCAAGATGCATTTGTGGGTCACTCATGATTAATGCCCTGCAGACACCATGGATACTAATATGTCTTAGTAGCTTGGGGGAGCATACAACTTGAACAGTGCTTTTATTACCCTCTTTAGAGAGTGACCGTGGCATTAGGAGGGAGGCACATGATAGCTCTCTAAGATCTAGTTCTTTATTTTTTTAAATTTTAAATAGCTTGTTTTACATGTCAATCCCAGTTCCCTCTCCCTCCCCTCCTCCCGCACTCCCCTTCCACCCTCCCTCCCACCCTATTGCCAAATCCTTCCACATAGGGGATGTCTAGAGTCTATCATTTTACTCTTGGTAGGGTCAAGGCACTCCCCTAAGAGTCCAGGCTGAGAGAGCATCTCTCTTTGTGCTATAGGCACATGAAGACAGATTGTATACCAGGGATAGACACTGATCCACAGCTCAGAGCCCCATAGGTTGTCCAGGCCTTCTCACTGACACTCACATTTGGGGGGGTCCAGATCAGTCCCATTCTGGCCTCCCCCCCTGTCGGTCTTGGGTCCAAGAGCACTCCCCTGTTCAGATCAGCTGTCTCTGCTGGTTTTGCCAGCCCATTCTTTGCCAATTTGCTCATCATTCCTCTCTCTCTGTCACTGGGTTCCTTGGGTTCAGTTCAGTGCTTAGTTGTGTGTTTGCCTCTGCTTCCATCAGTCCCAGGATGAAGGCTCCCGGATAGTTATAGACATCAAGTTCATTATCAGGAATGGGCATTCGAGGTGGTCCTTCCACTATTGCTTAGCTTGCCAATTGATGTTATACCTTTAGATCACTCGAGGTCACTCTGGTGCCTGATCTGTCTTCGATCCTATGATTCCCTCTTCCCCCTATTCTACCCCCACCCCCTCAACTTCCTGTTAAATCATCAAAAATTCCGTTTGCGAGTGTCTAGATAGTGAAGCCCTGCATGTGTCGAGACTGATTGTGAGGAGTACACATTATTCATAAAAATTTGGAAGTTTCCACTCATTGTTTAGCAGTTTGATTTACAGTTAAATCACAGGCTTTCCTTCAGGTATTCAGAGGCCAGAATGTGAGAATAAATATCCACAGAGTGTAACTCCAGAAGCCCCATGTTTTGAAGTCAGCACACAGACCGCACCTTCTGTTGGGTAAGGAAGATGGGACAACTTGCATCCATAGGACGTAGGGAAAAACTCATTCCTTAGGTTGCATGAACTATAGGAAATGAGTAATTTGTCCAGGTTGCTAAGGACCTTGTGATACATATTCAGGAGACATTCTCTGGCTGCTATGTCAGTTGCCTTTTATAGCTTTCAGGGGGCATCTCTTTAACCTATGCTAGCTGTCATGTACTGACAATACATCATAACCATTCTGTCCTAGGAAACCTGAAGACTGACTTCTTAGTCCCAGTAGCTTTTATGATTTTCAACCATAGCCTAATGTGCTTGATGACCAAAGTAGAGTTTGATGTCTCAAAGGAGTCTGGGTAAAGGTACAAACTTCCTCTGCTTGGACCTGGGGTTGTGGCCAGTATGCGCTAGAATCCTACATCCATACTGTGTGCACACGGCACTAAAAACGGGTTTTGAAGACCCAAATCAGACCTCAAACTAGTTCCCGTGTAGAGAGCTCCTGAGTCTGTCCTTCATTCAGCAATTCAGCTTTTTAAAATTACAAGTGCAAAACGTATTTACACCATTCTTCAGATATTCTGAGCAGTCTCCATGAATATAACTGTATTTTATTTTCAGTGATAGGATTTATAGTTACATAGTGTCAGAGCTCAGTTTTGGAAGTATGTGACTTTTTATTAAATATGTATTAATTTTTTGGGGTGATGGACTAATTTTCTTTGTAAAAGGAACATTTGTTACTTTTAGGTGTGGTGTTCTAGAGAGACATGATGACAGATAGACATTTTCAATGATGAAAGGAGTACAAATACGTACCTGGATTCTCATATGTCAAATTTATTACAAGTTGCATCTTCCTACACAGTGAGTTCTGTGTTTTAGTTCAGGCTGGAAAGCCACATACACTTGATTTAATTTTTACCCCCCCTTTTGCTTAGCCCTCAGATTCTGTGTATTTCTTCATGAAATTTAAAAGTACCTCATCTCAGGAGACTTCCTTCCTTCCCTCCATCCCTCCTTCCTTCTTTCCTTCCTTCCTTCCTTTCTTTTTTTGAGACAGGGTTTCTCTGTGTATTCTTGGCTGTCCTGGAAGTTGCTCAGTAGATCAGGCTGGTCTTGAACTCATAGCACCACCTGCCTCTGCCTCCTGAGTGGTTGGATTAAAGGCAGACACCACCACTGTCAGCTTCAGGAAATTTTTCTGTCTCTTTCCTCTTTTTCTCTTTTTCTTTTCTGTTCAAGACAAGGTTTCTCTGTGTATCCCTGGCTGTCCTGGAACTTGCTCTGTAGATAAGACTGGCCTTGGACTCAGAGTTCCATCTGCCTCTGCCTCCCAAGTTCTGAGATTAAAGTCAGGAGATTTCTTTAAAAAATTAAAATAGTTTATTGAAGTCATATTCTACAGCAGTTCATAAATCATGACTAAGGAAAAATTCCAACTCTGTTTTCAGAGAATATTAAAGGGACTTCATGAAGAAAAGTATTAGATATCTACTGGGAACCGAAAGCTGCCAATGTAGATGAATCACTTCCTTTATCTGAGTCATCATTTGTCCCTGTTAATGGAGAGAATGCAGCAAGACGATGAGCTATTTTTCAGAGGAGTAGAAAATAATTGACTTGGCTGTGCAGTGATGTCACATGCCTTTAATCCTATCACTTAGGGTTGTAGGGTAGCATAGATTTAGGTGGATCTCTGAATTCAAGGCCGTCCTGTATTACATAGTGAGTTCCAGGACAGCCAGTACTCCACAGGGAAACTCTGTCTTGAAAAACCAGAACCAAACAAACAAAAAGCCAAAACATACAAAACAACAGAACAAATGGTCTTACGTGACATCAATAGGCTGTAGTTTTTAGTGCCATCTTTCAGATAGTTAAAAAAAGGTGTTATGAAGCTCTAACCATGCAGTTACCACAGACTCTTGAGAACTCATCATTTTCCTTCAATGCCACTTATACTTATTGTCTTCCTTTACTCAGGTAGTCCTTTAAAAAGTAGTTTTCTGACCAAAACACAATGCCATCGTCACATATGGTCAATTTATACTAATTTCTTGATATCATTTTATTTAGTTCATAGTCAGATATCCCTGATTTATTCAGAAACTTCAAAGCTCTCACTGACCCCAACAGTTCTCCTCTGATCAGTCTACACAGATTTTTTAAAGCACGTAATTATACTCAACAAGGATCTGAAGGGTGTCTGAAGGGTGTGCTACTCCACCCACCAATACTCTTTTCAGGGTGTTCAAATGGAGCACAATGGCTGCAGCCTGCATTTTGGACAGTCCTTAGGTAATTTGTTGGGAAGCTCAGTTTGCTGGAAGCTGACCTTGAACGCCACTAACTAGTTCTTAGGAATTAGAAAACAGGCTGGGAAGTGCACGCCTGGCCAGAGTACTCTGGAATCCAAAATTCTAGGACTATGGCAGAAGTTTTCCCAGCAACTCAAACAAATGTCATAGCTGAGAACAGGCATTCTTGTGGCAAGGTCAGAAAATTACTTTTTGTTTTAATAGGAATGATTTGTGGTTATCGAACTAACACAGGATAGTCCATACTATCTGATCCCTTGGCAAATGAAGCACACAATGCTTTTCTGCAAATGCATCTGGTTATTTTATAGCGGTCACAGAAAAGGAAACTCCTTCAGGGTTTTAACATCGATAACAGAATACCATGCTGGAAGTGAAATTAAATTAGAATTAAATTCAATTTTATGCAGGTTAACTTGGGGAGCTCTGCCTAGTATCTATAACTCTCGGGCTGTTTAGGTCTGAACGAGGCACCAAGTGGAACACACCGTAAAAGAGCAACATTCGATTCATCTCTTCTTGTGTCTCCATGACAGTCTCTGTTGTGACATGGATTTGACTGATGGGTTTGATTCACTGAGTGTATAGACCAGCTAATTGTTTTGATGGACTGGAGTTCCGTTGACTAGGCACACAGATAACAGAATCTTAGGTGGGTGATGGGGAACACATTTTTTAAAAAGTCATCTCCACAGAAATATCTAATAATGTTGGTACTTGTAAATCACATCTATATTTTTTACAGTGTTCCTACCACTGTGAAATCTGAAATAACCACCAATTAATCGAGCTATTTTAGTCTTCCAGTTTTGCAATTATCCAATTAGATGCTTGACTAACTCAAAACAATGCCAACAAACATGTTGATTAGTATCCAGTTATAAAAATTAGTACTAATAGCTTGCAGATTCCTCAACAATTTCGTGTGCAACATGGTGAGTGCTTGCACCTTGATATTTGGTGTGTTAGGATGTGAAGTTAGAACTGCAAGCATCGTAGGGTCAACTCTCCTGTTGTGACTCTTTGTCTATACTGCTAATAGAATACCACAATGACAGTATTAGACCATGAAGATTTATGTCTAGACCATTTGCTGAGCCTTGTCTTTCCTACACATCAGTAGTCTGTTTTTTTCCCTCTGTGTATTTCTAGTCTTCATATCGCACTTGGCGATATGTGAGGTAATAAATGAATCCATCATATTTTGAGGTTTGTTTGTGCTGGGCTATCACAGCAACTACTATGATTGATCCAAATGCCTGGAAGATTAAGACAAATTATTGGTTTTCTACCAAAGGGATCACTTGTGTAATACTGCTAATATTTCGTGTTTGTGTAGCAGTTTGTTTTCTCAAAGTACTATCTGTCCCAGAATGGAAAAATCATATTAAAATTACATTTAAAACCATAAAAAATGAAGTCATCTTATCTTAGATGTGTGAAAACAAATGAGGACAATTTGTTCAAGGACACCATCAGGTAGATGGGCTGACACATACATGCTGCTTTCCTGCTAAGGCTGTCAGACTTCTTTTCTTATCCTAGACACTGGGGGGAGAGGTTAATGGATGTGCCCCAGCAGATAGAATGCTGTTTTCTACTCTGAGGCCATCTGACTGTGCAGTGGGTTTCTCTCAGTTGTATGACCTCTGATTCAAGGCCAGGACTGCCTTGTGGGGTCCTGTTGTAGGGGAGCACCTTCACCCCGAGTCTTTTCAAGGAGCCTGGGGTTTTTACCTGTGTGTTTTTCTTGCTGCTACCAATAGTTGGAGGAGCAACTGTTCTGCATTTTACCTTTTACCAAATCCTTGAGAAGTGACAATGGTTGTTAGATATCTCCTGTGGATGGGCCTCTGCTGACCACCACATCTGTTGAACCAATTTCTTTCTTTCTTTCTTTCTTTCTTTCTTTTTTTTTGGTTTTTTGAGACAGGGTTTCTCTGTGGCTTTAGCGGCTGTCCTGGAACTAGCTCTTGTAGACCAGGCTGGACTCGAACTCACAAAGATCCTCCTGCCTCTGCCTCCTGAGTGCTGGGATTAAAGGCATGTGCCACCAACACCTGGCTTGTTGAACCAATTTCTGAGTAGCAAAGTACTCACAGAATGTCCCTCGAATCACACGACGACCTATCTCTCTTTCATTTCTCTGAATGATCTACTGCTGTCTCTGTGTCTTAGATAATCAAGATGGCCTCTAAGTTTCTGCTTTCTACCAGGTTGTGATGTTAATAATTCCTGCTTATCTCTGCTTTAATTAGAAACTTAACAATTCAAATCATTTGTACATATATTAAAAACTATGTTTGAGGAGATAGGTAAGTTGGCAAAGTGCTTCATGCATATGTGAAGACCGAGATGAGATACTCACAGCCCACATAGACCAGAACAGAGTAACACATAGCTGTAATCCCAAGTGCTCCTGGGGCAGGAGAGTGGAGATGGGAATACCTGCAAGCTCAAGGGCCAGCTGTGGGGCATGCACAATGATGAGCAATGAAACAAGGTGGACAGTGAGGCTTGACATCCACACACACACACACACACACACACACACACACACACACACCCAATAGACCCAATTCCCATCCCCAAAGTCCCAGTTTATTGTCTCAGAATAACTACTACCAGTTTCATTTTCTTCATTTCAGAAGTATTTACATGTCACCACATGAATGACTCATGTGAGTGACCATGTACATACCTATGTATTCACAAGCCCCACAAAACAAGATTGTGGTATGAGACACTTGGTGCTGGTTTGGGTTTCATGGGTCTACTTTTGAGCTCTTGTATTGAAGATTATTAAGAGCCACACCTGCAGGTCCCCTCTTGCCTGTAATTTAAATCACAAAGGCATTATGCCCTGTGGATCTACCGTATCTCATCTCAAACTTATTTTTAATGAACCTTTAGGGCATTTTAAATAAAGCTCCATGATTACCTTTGGGCTCTTTTGTGTTGGCATTCATAGAATAAATTCTAGAAGATGAATAGTGTGGTTGAAGTCATGACATTTAACGTTGATGGATATTCCAGATCACTCTCCAAATGGCATGTCAATTGACACTTCTGCTCATTGTGTATGGCCATCTATCTTCCTGCTCTGCCGACATTGTATTAAAAATGTCACATATTTGCTAGGTAAAGTTCTTGCCTTTCAAAAGTGCTTGCAAATGAACTTTTTTTTGGTAACAAACCTTCAATTCTTCCACCAGTTTCCCATGTTTTTCTAGATATGGAGCTTAAGTTTATAGATGACCAGGGCAATTCCTCCTTCCCTTTAAACTGTTTAATGTTTCTCAGGCTTCCCTGCTCCTCTATTTATTACCGATCATGACTTTAACATATCCTTTTAGGATCCTGGGGTTCAAGTCTTCATTGCCAGAGGCTATCAAGGTGTTGAGTAAATAAGAAATGGCACCAACCATTTCTTATTAGCAACGGAGAGAATAAAAGGCATGTCACTCAGAGTTTCTGAGTGAGTGCAACTTTGGTTCAATTATCTTCAGATGTTTAAAATCAAGGCTGTTTCCAGACCATTTCAAAGAACGGCAGGGCGACCTGCTGAGAACTGTGTGAAATGAACACCCTGTTACAACTAATTAGTGTTACTGTTTTCCTTGCAGTTGGGGGTGAGAGGAAATACATGAAGGGTGTTTATCCCTTCCTGTAGTAGAAAAGAATTGGAACTGCTGGAAAGCCTAGAGGGGGACCCAGACAATGGCTACAACTGACTCTGGCCACCCTACTCTGAAGAATGGCTGTGAGAAGTTATGAGCCATGCTGTGTTTGACTCAGTGCTTAAGCTTCCTTTGACCCATGCACACATGCATCCACTCATTTTATAAGAGGCCTGAGACAAGCAGTCCATTCAGTTAAAGTCAAAAGCGTTTTCTGGACATTTACTGCATGTAACTAAATAAGCAGTGCTCTCCTTTAAAGACTGAAAAGTTTGGATGTCAAGTTAACTCAGTAGTTGTTTGGAGCTACTAAAAGTTTCTCATGATAGTGCTAAGAACATAGTGTGGACTGGAACTGAAACTTTCCTTTACAAGTTCTCAAAACCTGGGCAGGCTTCTTACTTCTCCTAAATTCAATGTCCTTATTATTCTAACAATTATAGGAAGTCCCTATGTGTGGTGACACACACCTTTTTTATTTTTTATTTTTCGAGACAGCGTTTCTCTGTGGCTTTGGAGGCTGTCCTGGAACTAGCACTGTAGACTAGACTGGTCTCGAACTCAAAGAGACCTGCCTGCCTCTGCCTCCTGAGTGCTGGGATTAAAGGTGTGCACCACCACTGCCCAGTGACATACACCTTTTAATCCCAGCACCTGGGAGGCAGATGCAGGAAGATGCCGATTGCTGTGTGTCGGAGGCCAGATTGGTCTACACAATGAGTCCCAAGACAGCCAGGGCTATGTAGAGAGACCTTGTCTCACAAAAAAAAAAAAAAAAAGAAGAATTTCATTAAGTCAGCACAGCCAGTGATCTAAAACTCACTGGTACCATGAAGTCATGTTCCTTAAGGAAACTTCATACAACACTAGTGAGTAAAATGCCAAAGCATGGAACGAGGTTGGGGACAGATGGGGAGGTCACAGTTAGGCCTCTTAGCACTGACAAAATATGGCTCCTTATTTCATTGTTCTAGTTACCAGTTCTAGGGCTTACTGACTCAAAACATCCAGCAGCTAAAAACATCCATTCTCTCTGTTCATGATTCTGTGGGCCAGGCTTCCAAGATGTAGCAGGATGCTTTCCCTGTGTTCCAAGCTCTCACAAAGCTTCCTCTGGGTGCCTGCAAAGGATGACTGAGACACAATAACAGCAGATATGTGACTTTCATCTTAATGTTGGGTGATGTCCACTGTTTTCCATGTGGTTTCTCTGTGCTGCTAGCTCAGACTTTCCTAACTGTGTGCTAACTAGGCTCATCTTACTCTTATCTCTTTTCTGGAAAGTTTTCATCCTAATGGAACCAAAGGGCTGATGAAAACTAGCTCTGCTTCTGAGGACTTTCCTCCTAACTGTAATAACCATTCCTAAATCTACAAAGATAACACATACATGTTTATGGCTCCTTGCAGATCATCCCTGACACCAATCTTACAGATTTGCTTTGATGTAGCAATAGGTACTGTACCTCCCCCATGCAGAGACACAGAGGGAAGGGCCTTACAAGCTCAGAAGGTATATTTTATGGGACTATGAAGACTGTAGTTTAGCACTCCCCATTGTTCTTTATGGGAGTCCCTTGGTATGATACACCTGTATTTCATACCTGACATAGAATCTCATGAGTTCTGCCTGTATAGACTTCAAGGCCCTTGGAACCCATTTCTGTTTGAATACATAGGAAGACTGGTGCTTGCTTCTGGCCACTTTGACTAGACATACATCAAGGGGAGGGATGGAGCTTTCCCTGCACTTTTATGCTTCCTCTTAGAGCTCAGCCCTCAGAAGAGCTAAGAGCCTGGTTTTTAAAGACAGAATGGGGTTTATTCTGATACCTTGCCTTTCCCCATTCACTTTTGCCCTGAAGAAGACAGATATCTTATCCTAACTAATGAGTGCTGTGTAGACAAGGAGACTGATCTGTAGCCCTGGCATGTCTTTCAGTTTCAGTAGAGAAAGCAAACCATACTTTCATCATAGCGGTGTTTCCGTTGCTCATTCAATAGCTAGAGTACTACATGCTGGGAGGAATAAGGTTGAGAAAAAGTGCAGTCACTGTCTTGAGGACGTAACATAATCTGATTAGTGAAATATAGGCTGATGAATATTCTGGCAGGTTGTGGACAGAAGCTAAAATGGCCTGGTTAAGGAAAGGCCAGAAAGAAAGTGTTTTATCATCTCCCAATTCCTACTTGGTTCCCTACAGTGTGGCTTGTGATGAAGGGGGACCCAGGAGGTCACCACTCTCCTACTGTCCCTTCATCCCAGAGGAATGGTCATCCCCACTTTTCTTCTCTCCAATCACTTCTGCTACTACTGCTTGCAGACCTCTGGCTGTGGCCTCTCAGCACTGATGACAGCAGAAGTAACAGATTGCTCCTCTCTCACACCAACAGGATGGGTTGGGTGAAGTCCAGGATGATTAAATTGCACTTCGAGTCATTGCTATGTTGACCAGACCTCAGATTCTGCCCTCCCTTCTCCCTTCAAAGCAGCAAGTAACATTTGGGATGATTGAGCCAGTGACCCCTTGTCCTTGTTCCCTCACACCCTCTCATCTTCAGAGTGTGCAGCTCCTTCAGTAGCCTTCTCGGGAGGCTGTGCCATCTCCTATAAATTACAGCCTGTGCTCTATGCTTGGCAGCCTTCTCAGGAGCCTTCCCCTTCTTTATCCACGGTGGCCCCCTGCTCACCCTAGCACGGTGAAAACTTTGAAACTTTTTGGGATTAGTTTCCCTTTCTAGCGTCCTAGGAATCTGGCAGTGGTGGACATTAAAGCCTGAAGAAAGTGGGTCACCAAGTCTGGCCACCCAAATCAGTCACTTCAAAAGAAAGGAGATGGGGAGTTTGGGGAGATGGCTCAGTGAGTGAATTGTTTTCCCTGAAAACTTAATGACCTGTCTACATACCCTGAGCACCCCAGAAGCAGCTCTTGTGATCTGAGCATCTGTAATTCCACAGCTGGGATGTGGGGAGAGGAGGCTCCCTGGGGGTTGCTGGCCAGTCAGTCTGAGCATTCAGTGTGAGAACATGGGGAGAGGAACAGGAGGAGACAACCAATACTGACCCGTGGCCTGTACCGTTGTGCATGCACAGATGCATCCCACCACTCCATATGCCCACACGCATAGCACACACGCACACACACACACACACATACACGCGCACACACACACACGCACACACACACACTGAAACTGGTGTCAAGGATGAAGTACTGCAGGTGTTCTTTACATGTGCTTTGCATCCAGTTGTTCCCATTCAGCTGCAAAAATGCACAGAGCTCTTGAAATCAGAGCTTGATGGGTGTGAATCGGATGAAACTTGAACTCAGTGGAAGGTGGCAAGTTGTTTTTTCTCAGCGCAAGCCTTGTGGGTGTACTTGGGCAGAAAGTCACGTCGGGGCCATAAACGCAGAAAGATGGAGAGGCTGCCAAATGCAGACGCAGAAATAGCTGGGGGTCCCCTATCCTGTCTCTCTCAGATCACTGCTCCTGCCAGACACTCTCCCTTGTTTGGCCTTCCCTCTCTCTCTCTGTTTCTTTCACTCCAGGGACTCCAGCCACCATACAGGGATTGTCCTACCAATCTTCAAGCTGCTGGGCCTTTTCTGGGAGTACAGGAGAGAGTGAGAGAAGCTGGCCTCCACTGACGGCTACTCTGGGGAAGTTATAGGAAACATGCCTCTTTTTTGCACTCTGAGGCAACATCTTTCAGGTGTCTGTACAAGCAGGAGAAACAGGCTCCTGTCTCCACTGAGAGTATTTTTAGATGTGCTGACTCTATTGCAGATATTTGTGCTTCTTCTGACCTTTCCTTCAGATTCCATCAATTTCTTATTTAGTCTATATGTAGCTCTCACTGTGCTGAATGCTGAATCCATTCACTATTGGATAATGATGAATTATGGGGCTGGAGTGGAACTGACATTCTTCTGGAAAACAAAGCTCTGTGCTTTGTTGGTATTCTCAGTGCTAAGGTGATTTTAGGAGATGGGTGAGGGCAATTGTAATGAAACAGGTGCTGTTCATGAATAACTCCAGGGAGGGCTCAGCCTGGATTGGCAAGGATGGAGTGTTTTTTCCATATCCAAGGGCTGGAGCCCCAACAGTGTTGACAGAGGGCAGGGACTAGAAACATCAAGGAACATCATCTCTCCAGCACCAGCCCTAGACAGCTTGTACATTTCATATTTAGCTGCAGAAGCTCTGGACACCTGCAGAATCGGCTTTCTGCCTTCTGAGGGAGAGAGCATGGTCTCCTGCAGATGCCGAAATACAGACCTTATTTGTCTGAAAGCTTTCTGGCATATGAGCAGACATCCTGCACAGCCCAGCTCCTGGAGTGAGATGATATGGTAGCATAGGAAGCAGCTAGCACAGATCCTGACATAGAGGAGTCCCTAGCTCCTTACCGTCCTTTCTCTTACGAAATACTTCTCTCCCTCTCCTACAAGGAAATTGACCAGAAGATGTAATTAATTTCTCTATTACCTACCTACCTACTACCTACCTATATTTATCTAATGGAAGTTGTTAGACCATTTGATAAATGCACAGGTATCGACTGTTGAAATTATAGTTCCTACGAATATTTATAACATTGGTACACTAAAAATGGTGTTCCACTAAGGCTTTGACAATCTTTCCTTTTGATTACTATTCCAACTGCCATGGTTACTTTTCCCAGGATGGGAAAGCCAGGTAGAGTTGTTAGGGAGTGAGTTAGCACCTCAACAAGACCTAACAAGTCAAAACATTAGTAAATCATGGGCCATTGGCTTGGTGGGATTAATGCCCTTATACAAAAATACATTGGAGAGGATGTGTTCTCTCTTTACACTATGTGAATACACAGCAAGAAAATGAACATGTAAAGCCAGAGCATTCTCATTAGACACCAACCCTACCACACACTGACCTGGGATTTAGCACCCCAAATTGAGAACAAAAATTCCTCTTGTTTAAACCATTAAAGTGTAATCATGGAGATTTCCTCTCTTCCTGATATTTAAATATATACCTTCTTCCTATGTCCTCCTTGGGTAAGAAGAGAGAACACAAGATCTCTGGTATCTGTCTATGTAAGGGCACTAATTCAATCAGACTAGGGATCCATCCTTGTAATTTCATCTAACCCTGCTCATTGGTATTGAGTCTTTGGGGCGGGAGAGAAAACTATCTTAATATTTTTATCTTATTTGATACTTTGATAACTTTGTTTATAAATTTTTATTAATTTTGACTCTTTTGGAATGTTGCATTGAAATATCATTTATCTCAACTATTGAATGATACGTTCTACTCAGGATCTACCACATGCTAGACTTCCTTCTAGGGAAGAACTAAGCTTGGGTTGTGGCAGCTAAGACACTACTCTGAGTTGGAGGCACACGGTCTGCCCACTTATTGGATTGGACCAACACTGATCATATATTTCACTTTTTTCTTCGTTGATTATCCTTGAGTACACGATTTTGTTTTCAACACACTTTTTTTTCTGTAAGTTGTTTGAGTTTTACTTAACACTGGCATCATTAGTTAAAAATGGCATGAAGGGGATGATTTAGGAACCTGAGAACCCACTCTAAATCTTCAGCTTTGTTAGGTGAATTTTTGGTGTGAGTTCTGAAATTTTGGGCTGTCAGCATATTTAGAGAGTACAAATGCCCCTGAGTTCTCTGACATAGTTATTTTTTCCAGTGATTATTTTGATGTGATTTCAAATTTACAGAAGTTTGGAAGCTATCTCTGAACTCGCTCCTCCTGCACTTTGCTCAGTCAATTGCAGCCTCCTCCATTTGTTACTCTGTGTAAGTGTGTGTGCACATAGTCACCTGCAGATTGCTATAAAATACAGATCTCATGCATTGCCACAGCTTACCTCATCACACTCTATAAATTTACTCTTGGTCCAAACATTCCTTACTGGTATTATTTTTCCTCATCCAAACCCTAATCCAGGACCACTGTCTTATTTACTTCAGTGTCCAACTAAAATGTTGCCAAGAGAGTGTCTCACGGACAGAGATGTCTTTCTTATGGTTCTGAAGGCTGGGAAGTCTAGTATCAAGGCAGCAATAGACTCAGGATCAGACGTGGGCCTACTCTCTCATTGTCATTTAGATTCTAGCAGGGTCCTGTGGTGGAAAGTTCCTTTAGTCTGTCACTCTTACTCAGGTTTCTTTACTGACCTTGTTAACTTATGAAGTGCATGGATGAGCTACTTTTGAGACTGCTCATTGGCTAGGGCTTGTGTGATAGGAACATCACAAGGGTGAAGTGCTCTCAGTGTCCACTATAAAAAGCTGGTGATGATGGTTTATTCCAGTTTTGGTGATGATAACTCTGATTGATCACTTGACTAACTGGTATCAGCCGGGTTTCTCCTCTGTGCAAAAGTAGTTTGCTACACTGGGAAACTGGTAAGCATATCTGGGGAGACATTTTAATTGTTACTAATCACATTTTCACTTACCTCTTTTAGTATTCATTGGTCATTTTTGTCTCCACTTCAAATTTAACTAGTGTTATAAGGAACAATTTTCCTTTATTTACTTACTGTGGAATGGATGCTACCTAACTCATTTCTTTTTTTTTTTTTTTTTGGTTTTAGGAGACAGGGTTTCTCTGTATTGTTTTGGAGGCTGTCGGTCCAGCCTGGCTTCGAACTCACAGAGATCCGCCTGCCTCTGCCTCCCGAGTGCTGGGATTAAAGGTGTGCGCCACCAACGCCCGGCTACCTAACTCATTTCATTCCCCCCTCTTCACACACACACACACACACACACACACACACACTCACAGACAAATACATACATACATACATACATACATACATACATACATACATACAGTCATACATTGTCTTGATTTGGTCTAGGGGAATCCTTCCAAAGTTGCTACTGTGTTATCATTTGTGACACCATCCATTCTTTGACCAGTTTTGTCTCTTGTGGTGTATCAGGCTTTTCCAAGAGATGTAGGATTTTATTTTGATTTATTAGTTGCTTTCTTTGGATTCTAATTGTAGATGGAGCTTGAATTCCATGTGGGAAACTGATAGTTTTAAGGTCACTTGGCTGCTCACAGCACCATGCACATTTGCTATGAGACGGTATCCATATTTGCTCTAGAAAGCCCTTTTTGGATCTTCTGTTTTGCATAGCAAGTCTAGATGGGATTTGCCCAACTGTGCTAGGTTGTCATTTCGACTTAATTGGTGTATTTGGGTATGTTTGATAAGAATTGAAGTAGACCTTCCTGTTCACTCAACATACTTCTATTTGTCTATCTGTTTGTTGGTGATCTTTGATGTTTTAATGGAAATCTTGCACATTTACCTTGCCTGGAAAGATAGACTATTTTACAAATGATGTTTTTATGTCTCTACTGTGGATCTCTACATGACATACTTAGTGAAGGATGGGTTGCTATGAATAAGAATTGGGTCTACTAAATAGCCACAAAATTTCCTTAGAGACTAGGGTGGGGTCATACACACACTTAAGTCAGAAAAGACTAAGCCTACATAATTCTCTATTTTTTTCCTGATGACAGAACAGGGGCTCTTACTCTTCTCTGACAGCAGAAGATACATCAGATTTTTTTCTTGGCCTAATAGTCTTTTATTTTCACACTGTCTATACTATATTGTAGTTGCCTTGGGGACAAAGACCTGAATTATATTTATTTGCATATATTTTATATATTCAGTAATTATTCATTGGTTACTTCTCTGAAGCAGCTTCAATTGCTTTGGAATGGATGAGATTTGTTGACTCCTGGAAATAGTCTTTGTTGTGTTAGCTTACACAATTTGGGTTTAGTCTGAACTTTCCTTTGAGAGTCAAACATCACTAAAGCAATACCAAAGTTCACTTTTCATCAACACCTCTCTCTCGCTTTAAAAACAGCATTCTATTTAAAAAGCAGAAACTCCCTCTAGCAGGAAGAGTATTTGTATAGTAAGAAGTTCAAGTCAGGTGATGATGGCACACATCTTTAATCCCAGCACTTGATAGACTTATCTCTGAGGATGAGGCCAGCCTGGTTTACTGAATTCCATGACAGCCAGGTCTACAGAGAGAAACCTTTTCTCAAAAAACAAAATAAAATAAAGCAAATAAAAACAAGGCAAAACAACAACAACAAACATTTGTATTAGTTGCAAATAAACTGTGGTATGGATGATCTATATTGGTGAACTGCTGGGCAAAGCAGGGAAGGAAGCTCTTCCTCATAATCCTGAAAGACAATGCACAAGTGACTTCAGTGGTGTCCACATCTTGTGAAAATGCACTCTTGAAAGATGCCTTACATGCCCTGTTTCTTTTATTGGTTCCTACTCTTAGGCCCGATAAAGTCTATAGCACAAAATCTTGAGATGCTGAGACCTTCCCTCACTGTGGTGTGCAAAGAGCTATCAAATGATGCAGAAATACCCAGCTGAAGTCCCCCTGTCACTCAACTGTGGAAACCAACAGTTGGATGAGGGCACTCCCCCAAGGTGAAATGAATATCAGCTTGAGTTATTAATTCTAGAATGTTTTCTGTCTTTGAGATTTACTGATAGGCATGCTTGCCTTAAGTGAAATGGTTAGACTTCTTTAAGCACATGAGCTCCTTTGCTATTTTAGGTAATCACTGTCTCTACATATGTGTAATCAAGAACTAGGGCATAGCGAATTCCATTGATGTTGTCCTGCCTGCATTAGAGTGTATTGCTAGGCCAAGTGAATGCTCTTAAAGAGTTTGTTCTCTTCTGTGATCATACTCTGGGACTTTAGAATAACACTGCTGTAAGTACTGTACCCCTATGTGACCATGTTAACAGGCATTCTTCCAAATGAGGATACAATGTGGTTCATGGTGCATGATAACTCCACCCCTGGGATCTCCCAGGGACAAGCTGGTGCTTTTAGAACTGCCTTGTGCCTTGGTCTTAATTTAATCTGTTGTATTCAATATCATTGGAAGCCAGGAAAAGGCCAAATATCTGACCTCTGTTCCAGGACTGTGATATTGCACCCACTTCAAGCTTTCTTTGATCCTTGTTTTGGCAAGCCAAGTAGGAGAACTCTTAGTGTTTCTTGGTTTCCGGAGTTAGTCTGACTTTGCTATTTTGTGATATTTAGTCTTCTCACTACCATTTGACTTAATAATCAGGTTTGGCCTTAAGAAAACCCTCTGCAAGATGTCTGATCAGTCTGAAGTTTTTCCAGGTGTCCATATGTATAGTAGTGACCTCAGTCACCACCTGGTCAGTGACAATTTGTGAGAGTTAGGATCTAGACCTTGTCTGGTCTTTCAGATTATAAGAACTTTAAAGTGGGGGCAAAGCCTTCTGTAGATAACTGCCAGTGCTCGTGTCTATAATGTCACTCAACCTACAACAATTTAGAAACAAATCATGTGTATAAAATGTGAGCTCTAGGTTAGGAAGAGATGGGTTTTAGATAATTCCCCTCTGTGTGACATTACACTTATTATTTGAAAATGGCCTTAATTAAAAAAAAGATTTGTTTATTTATTTAGGGGCTGGAGAGATGGATCAATGATCAAGTGCAATGTTTGTTCTTCCAGAGAACCTAGTTTCAATACACAGCACCAACATGGTGGCTCACAACCATCTGTGACTCCAGTCCCAGGGGATCTGATGCCCTCTACTGACCTCTTTGGGCAATGCATACATGTGATGCACAGATAAACGCATTGGTGAAACACTCATACACATGATTATTTTATGTGATTAAAACTATACTAATTAGAAATTTGAACTTCCCATCTTTGCCTTTCTTTCTAGACGAGGTGATGAGTGGGGGCTTCAGGAAGAAGTGAGAAGAGGGAAGACTTCGTGTTTCAGTCAGAGTTGTGTGATAGCTAGCATTTAATCAAGCTCTGTTTTGTGTGTCTCTTCTGTTTTGTTAGTTTATCTGTGGTCTGGTGGACAGAGCAGGGCCTCTCACATACTAGGCAAGCACTCTTACTATTAAGGATGCAGCCCGGTTCTTTATCTCCTTGCGTCTATACTCTGTCCCACATTTATTTAGAACTCACATTTTCTATTTGGCTGGGTGACTGAACCAGGGGCCTAAGACAAAGGGGGAACATTTAGAACGAGTTAGACCAGCAAGGCTAACATTTGCTGATCTGGAAAAGATATCAGTGCCCCAGATGACCTTAGTGATGGAATCCGATTTCAATGGAAAAGCCCCTTAGCTACAGCCATCGGGTTTTCCCTAGAAACCAATCCCTGGCACCACGAAAAATGCCAGTACTGAGTTATTTATTAAAAACAAAGAATGAAATGGCCCTCTTTCTTCCAGCTCATGTTCGTGCTGCTTTTCCTATTTATATACTTCCGTAAGAGTCCTGAGCTGAAGGAGGATCTAAATAGGGAAACACAGGCTTTTCAAGCCCTGGAGGCCTCTTGTTCACCACAGCTTTTTCTTGTGGTTTTATGTCCCTCCTCTCAGAGGATAGAATTTCAAGTAAAACAGCAACTACAACAACCAACCACCTGATTTCTATCTTTTGTGGGTCCTAGCACCAGGAAACAGTTTCTCGCTTCCATTCTGAGCAAAAGAGAGGTGCTGTTGAGCTCCGATGTGCTGAAATTCCTATAGCTAAGCCTGCCTTGGGAAAGTCAGCCATGCTGCATGAGGGTGTGGTGTCTGTGTTCTCAGGAGTTAGGTGGGGGGAGGGGAAGATAAGGCTCAGGAGGAAGAGGGCAGAGGCACCTGCTGCTAAGGAATGTAAAAGGCCCTATAAAAAGAATAGGCGGGGCTGCGCACACGCATTCCCAGCACTCAGGAGGCAGAGGCAGGTGGATCTCTGCGAGTTCAAGACCAGCCTGGTCTACAGAGTGAGTTCCAAAGCTACACAGGGAAAGTCTGTCTGGAAAAACCAAAAAAGAAAAAAAAAAGAAAAGAAAAAAAAAAAAGAAAAGGAGTAGGTCGAGACTGTTGCTCTTGGTAAGATGAAAACTTGCACCCCAAATATTTGAGAATTGATTCTTGATTCAGCTTAAAGACATGGTTGGTTTGAAGCACAGAAAATTAGTTTTTTTTTTATTGTAGCCTCGTAGTATAGTTATATCACTTCCCACTGAAGTCCTTCACTCAGATATGTAAGACTGGTAGGGACGCTGGGCCCTCTCATGCTTGCAATGCAGTGTGGAAGGATGAAGTAAGAGTCATAACCTAGTCAAACCCATGGGCATGGAGGAAGAGTGAGGCCCTTCTAGGGATGAAGGCACTGACCTACAGAGTGGGCAACCTTGCTCACTGAACAGTGTGGTTTATCAAGGGTGAGAACACAGTTTCAGCCCAGGGTCATGATAACCTTTGTGTGTTTACCTACATGTCCTTAGGAACCATAGTATGACACAAACCAGGCCATGAGGCAAGGCAGAAAATAGCACCTGCGGCTGGGCTGGAGCAGGTGAACTTTAATGGCTGCCAAAGGGAGTATGGAGACTGTGCCAGCGGGAGGGGGAGGGTGAAGGCCCAGGATTCCACAGATCTACCCTGGGCAGGGAGCCAACAGCTGTTATTACTGTTACCCAAATGCCTCAGTGGCCTTCTCTCCAGCTGGGAGAAAGTTGGATATACAAGTCACTCTTACTCCTCAGCAGAGGATTGTCCCTGCTTCCTGTTGAGGGGACCCATGAATAGTTGGTCCTTGCATGGAACTCTACAGAAATGAATGTAGGACTAGTTTTAGAATTTAGCCAACTGGAGGAGGAATCTCACATTGTTGGAGAGATAAATGTCTTTCCTAACATTTTGCTATCCTGACAGTTAGGGTCAAATTTCAAATTACTGGGTCATAAAACTATTTATAATTTTTTCCCTGCTGAGAAAATTTATTTCAAACCAGGTGTCTTATGGCATTACAGATGTAATCAGTTTGTAATTTCTGGTTATTTGTTTTCGGGAGTATGCTATTGTCATTGCTTGCAAACACTTGGCCCCTGAATTAAGTAAGTCATGTTTCTATCTGTTGTAACAAGTTTAAATTTATTGCAGTATAAAAGTTGCCACATGTTGTGTTGGGGGTGGGTAACTGGTGCCAGTGCTTTTCAGGGTGCCATCATGATCTGCTGGGATTTTCTATTCTCACTGTCTCATTGGCAAGGAACCAAGATCACACATTGACTGACCCAGCTGCTCTTCTTGTGAGAAATAGGAAACATATTGAGGTATGGTGCTGGGGTACCAGCAAGTTTGGAGAAAATAAAGCTCTCTCTCTCTCTCTCTCTCTCTCTCTCTCTTCTCTCTCTCCCTCCCTCCCTCCTCTCTCTCTCTCTCTCTCTCTCTCTCTCTCTCTCTCTCTCTCTCTTTCTCACTTCTTTCATTTCTTCATTCTTGAAATACTGTGGTTCAAACTCAGGGTCTTATGCATGCTAAGCAAGTGCTGTGTTACTGAGCTATATATACCCCAGCCTTGTATTTTTTCCTCTTTTGAGACTCTCTCATGTGTCTAAGGTTGTCCCCTGACTCTGCAGCTGAGGATGACCTTGCACTTCCTATCCTCCTGTCTCTACTTCTGCAGTGTGAGAACTATAGGGGTGCATTGCCATTTACAGTTTATGTGGTGCTGGGCATTGAGCCCAGGGCTTTGTGCATGGTAAGCTGGTGTGTCACTAAGTGTCACTCTATACAACTGAGGTGCATCTCCAACTTCTTCCTCTTTTTTTTTTTTGAGACAGAGTCTCATGATATAGTCCAGGCTGGCCTAGAACTTACTTAGTCTTTTTGTCCCAGCCTCCTGAATTAGGGTTATAAGCACCACCCTGCTTGGCTCTTGTTTTTCTTCAGAAGTCCTTGAATTGTATCTGGTGTTTTGAGGAATGAAGACAGGTCCATTCTTATGAAGAAATAGATTTGAGATACTCATTTAAAACAACTACAATGACAACAACAGCAGCAACAACAACCACAAAATGACCTTCACATATACTTCTGTGGGAAAGCTGCCCCTTGGGCTTACATCTATAGCTTGCTCTGTGACAAGGGTCTTATAAATCATTGATGCTCTTGACAAATGCTTCAATGGTCCAACATATCTCTTGTCCTCAATTAACTTCTTTGAAGACCACAATTGAAGACCATAATTGCTAGAACTGCTTTCTTGCTGCCTGAAGAATGTGTCATCTTCATACCTTTGAGACTTGGATATGCATTAGCTGGTGTCATCTTGAGTCCTTCCTCCCAATCTTTACTCTGCCCCTTCCCAGTAGAAAGCTTTCACTAATAAAGTCATAGGTCTCAAGTCATTGGAAGAATCTCCCTTTCGCAAACCATTACACCTAGACTGTATCTGTTGTCCTCAAAACAGCAACCCAGTGCTAACTGTGCTGGGATTGTAGTACTTTCTGTTCATCCCTCCCAACCCACTCCTCTAAGTACCAGCACTTAGAATTTTATTAAGTAAACAAACAAAGTATTTCTTGTGCACTCATTATAAGGACTGGTATTTCAAGCCAGTTGTTAGCAGATACTTGGAGTGAAGATGTATCCTGAACACAGATAAATAGATATCAAAATGTTCTTGGGGAATCTGGGAGGGATGATAGATGATAGGCTGTGTGTCAAATGAAAGAAATATAAGACCATTCTTGCCTCAGTGGAATTTTGAGACTTTGAAGCTCATGGAGGGACTGCATTATGGATCACAAGTTCAGAACATCTGTTTTCTCTACATTTCCTCCTACTTTTTAACCCCAGCATTCTGTATCACTTTGAACTACCAATCAGGCACTGACAGAGGGGCAGAAAACATAGCAGTTGCTTCTGTTAGCCTCACACTTGAAGGCCTGGACTAAGGGACTCACAGTCAGTTGGCTGCCAAGGCCTTTGGCTTTCTTGAATGACTTGAACACAAACTGATGTTTCAAGGCTGGGTGCTCCCCAGCTGGAGCTCTGAGACTGCTTGCGTGGCATCCTGAGAGAAGGAAACTCACTTGAAAGAAGCTCCCACAAAGTAAATCATCAGGACCGGATGGTTTTCATCCAAGAGTTGGGGAGGAAATGAAGTGTGAAATAACATAGATACTGATGAAGACATTTGTTCTCCATTAAAACCACAACTGTGTCAGAGTAGAAGTTTGTTAACATGATGACCTTATCACCAGAGGAGAAAGATTAGTGGCTTCTCTGAGGTCCCTGGGAAACCTGGACCACTTGGAAAGAGCAATATGGACAGTGACATCATATGCTTTATTGTTTAAGATCAGGTAAAGGGGTCATTGTGACAACTTAGGCAGGCCTTCAGTAGAACCTTAGGGAGACTGCCATAGTGAACACCTGTTCTGTTCTGTCCTCTTCTGTTCGTGACAGACATCACTAGTCAATCTGGTACTCTCACCTCTGATCCTAAATTTGGCTTTCTGGCTTTCAATTCTGAGCCCTCAACTTCCACAATCAATGATCAGATGGCTTGTACTTAGAGGAGATACCAGGTTGTTCCCATTGAGTAATGGGTAACTTTTCTTATCAGTAAATGGCTGCTTTACATGTGGATGAATAAAAAGTCAGATTAAAGCCAAATGCACTCAGGGTATAGACTACAGCCTTTTCACACCGTGGTTTCTTCAGTGGGTCACCACTGGGGAGATGGTTCGGAGGGCAACAAAACACATGTGACTAGGTCTATTGCTCCACAGACCTGTCCTCTTGTCTCCAGTCTACCCCCAAGGTAACCCATGATGGGTTTACACCTTAAGAAATCACAGGCTGTGGAATAAGACACTGGGGAGATCACTTTGTCTAGATATTTGCCTCACAGAAGCAAATGGTTGTCATTCCCATCACAAATACCCTGGCAATAGTTACCTAGCAACAGGAAATGAAGCACCTCACGTGAGGGAGGTGTGAAGAGGGGAGGGAGAATGAGTGGCATGAGGATGAGTGAGGGGACAGGATCCAGAGAATTGGCTTCTGTCTAAACCACATTGCTTCTAAGTCTCAGTTTTTGTCATGTCTAATGGGCATAGCACTTGGATTTAGCAGTGCTTGAAGTACATCAAGAGACTGCTGTGCGTGAAAAGATTAGCTGCCATGTTGATGATGTCTATTTGTAACTCCTTTGTAGTCTATGAAGTGCCTTCGTGTGTATTATTGTACTCTCCTGGTGACTTCTTTGTCACAGAAGACAAGTGGTAGGATTCCTTGTCTACATCTCCCTGCTGGGTCAGCAGAGCACTAGCAAGGGCAAGTGGCTTCTTTCAGGTGATATCTTTCTGAAGAGAAAGAATAAAGGTTCACATTTTTGCTTTCAGATTAAAAATCCAAGGTCCCTTTTCAAATTCGGAGTTGACTATTTGTCATTCACTTTGATGACAGCAAAGTGTCTTCAGTGTCACTGGGTGGTAAAAATAGACCTTGAGCCTCTGGGGCAAGGAGGTTCTGGGCAGCAAACAACTGAGCTCACCACAGTGTTCTTTCCTCTGGCAGACTCAGCCTCCACGGCCTTTAGGAAAGCCTTGGCATGAGCAGCCTCAACACCCGCTGTGCCCAGCTTTTCCCAGGGAACTGCGACTCCTTAGTACACACACGAACACACACACACACACACACACACACACACACACACACACACCATCAGGGAGTATGGGGTAGAGGCTTCTTTTAAGGACTTAAGGCAAAGGACAGAGAACATATCCTTTTGCCAGGGAACTGGACTGCTCAGCTCACAACAGCAAAATTAATTTTGTGGTTTGGGGAAATGAGAACAACAACAACAAGTTTAGTGACCCTGGGCCTCCTGTGTCACTAATGTTTTTCTGAGATATGGGGAAAGAGAGAAAGAAAGTGTGAGTAGTTGCATTGTCTGGAGGAAAAAGCCCCCCATACACAGAGGACATCTTGCTGTCTCCCCTGAAGGACCTGACTTGTATGCAACATGCATGTGTGGTTATCATGAAGATGGAGGGGAAAGGGAGATGCAGGCAGAGAAGCTACCTGTGTTTCTTTGGGAGACTGAGCCAGGAAGATAAGGAATTCAAGGTCAGCCTGGGCTACATGAGATACTATCTCACAGATATAGTTGGATATCTGACCTCTGTGAAATAACCTTACCTATGACATTTGGATTTTAAATAGGTGCTCATTGTACATTTATTTATAGTCCTTGTTTTACTCCTTTATTGCTCTTATAAACATGTTCTACATTATATTGCATTTGTACTTGATAACACTTGTATAATACTTCCTATAATAAGGAAAACCCACCTTTATTGTTAAGTCAACTTAGATTATACATAGAATATGGTACATACAATAAAATTTTAATATACACAACTGCTCATATGCCATCAATAAGATCTCATCCTCCAGACTTGTGAATTCTTGAGGAAAATTATTTCCACGTGTTTCTAAAACATCTTAAAATTTTTGAGTGGTTGGTGGTCCATTGGTTCTAAATAGCTGACCTGTCAAAATGCCATCTTTAAACTCCAGTGATGCATAGAGGCTTGGAATTAGCCAGGGTTGAATTTATTATAGAACAAAGGGAGGTGATGACTAACACCCATCTGAACGGTACTGGGGGGGATAATCCTCTAATGGATTAGATGCCAGGATCCTAAAACCACATTCTCTGAGTGTTGGTTCCTTGCCCAGAAATAGGGGAAAGGCCAAACACTATTGCCTTTTAAATGACAGGGTATCTCTAAGGGACTCTGGTCAGAGACAGTGGGTGGAGAGTTGGGGGTCAATCTTCTCTTCTTTTGTGATCTGTCAGCAGTGAGAGTCTAGAGTCACTCTGTGCAGCAATCTCCCAAACTGACAGCCCACCCAGTTAGAAGTATGAGTAATCAGCCTGCTTCTTTGGGTAGATGCTGTATTAAAGTATATGTTGTAAGACTCTACATTAAACTGTAAGTGTGTAAGACTAAGTATAAGTGTGTAAGACTGCATTAAAGTGTAAGTGTGTAAGACTCTACATTAAAGTGTAAGATATACAAGATACTACATTAAAGCACAGTGTGTAAGACACATATTAAAGTATAAGTGTGTAAGATTACATGTAACCATGTAAGACTTTACATTAAAGTGTAAATAAGTAAGGTACTACATTAAAGTATAAGTGTGTAAGACTTCCCTTATCAGTAAAGGAATTTTCTTGTAATTATTATGAGACTCTACTAGGGTACTTTTAGAAAGTCTTAGAAGCTGCTAAAAAGATGAACTGAGCTATTACCACTGCCCCACGAAGTTCAAACACAGCTAGTGTCCTTATCTGGATCCTGAGCATTCTAGTTTCAGGGAATTTATCTTTGTATTAGTTGTTCATGACTACAGAACTAAACTTGTTTTTTGAATGATTTTCTCACTATTCTCTCTTTCTTTTGATATCTATTACAAACTTTAGAATGTACAGGTTTTCAAAACAGTACTATATAACAACATCACAGAAAGTAACTCTGAGACAAGACTCCAACAGAGGGTTCCCTTCCTGAGGAGAAAACAGATCATCAGCAGAAAGTCATTTTGACCCCCACTCCCTTGGAGGAGGGGCGCTTAAATCACAAGCCCAGGTGCTCAGGAAATCTCTTGTCATTCTGAGATGGGTTGGAACATGGTGCCATGTCTGAAGCTTCTAAATACAGTTTAGACTGGGTCATCATGACAGTTGCTGGATTGGCACCATTACGGGAATTGAAGTGGGAACTCTGACAGTGCTTAAATGCCATGGCCTCTGGGCTCCAAATCTTCCTAGGCCAGGAGGCGAGAGGCAGTGTGGAGCCTTATGGGGAGAAGGGAAGGAGTGACTTTGGCATGGAAATCCTGCAGCAGCTGGGGACAGTGCCACTCCTTCAGAGAGCAACAGACAGCCACAAACACACCAGCTATTTTAGAAGCTGTCATCTCCTGAATTGCTGACATACTTGGAGGACACTGTCTCTTCAAAGGTCATTCTGACCCTTCAAAGTAGGTAGGTCTGGGGAAAGACTGAGGGTGTGCAGCCAAGATGTTGGTGGAGGAGCAGGTGGAGTCAAGTGACCTTGTACAGATCACTCAAGGAATCAGGGATAGGGTTAGGAACAACACATTGACTCTGAGATTCCCAAATCAGTCTTTTACTCAGAGGAAAGGCCAGAAATCTAACTCCCTTCACCTGCTGCTTCTTGGCCATCACCTAGAGTCCACCCTGGAGTTAGGGATCATTGATGATGCATTCTCTCTTGAGAAGAGGGAATAGAAAGATAAGGAAGACTCAAGGGGCCGAGCTTGCCCTGGAGGCTCAGGAGCATAAAGTCTGAGGGTAGAATTCAAGATTTGCAAGTGTCTTAAGTTCAGCCAAAGGCAAATTGTGCATGAATCCAGGGCATTTCTCTTGCCTCCAGAGTTTGCCTTGTGTCCAAAAAGGGAACTTTTTTTCTGATATCAAAACATTTGATCTTAGTTCCCTCTCTTTCTCCCCTCTTTTTTCTTCTCTCCCTCTCCTTTAATTCCTTATCCCCTCTTCCTCTTTCCCTCACTCGTTTTTCTTCTCATTCCTCCCTCTATTTTCTTTGTCTGTCTGTCTGTCTGTCTATCTGTGTGTCTGTCTGTCTGTCTGTCTGTCTGTCTTTCTGTGGGTCTGTCTGTATTTTGCTATGCATCCCATCTCAGGTTTGTCTAGAACTTGTGACCTCCTGCCTTAACTCCTCAGTGTTGGAGTTACAGGTACATATGACTACTATGTCTGGCTGGCTTCCTGGTGTTTACGCACGGGATGGTAGATGAGTTAATATTTTTATTAAGAACCTTGTAGGCTCTTTTCTCTTTAATACTTCTGAGTTGGGGGCCCAGGCATGTTACTTTGTCCATCTTTCAAAGATCTAGAATGTCCACTCTTAGCCTCTCCACTCTTCCAACAGGAATCTCTCTTTCACACTGATCTTCCTTTCCCCCATAGTGTGTGTATTCCTCATCTTGGATCAGGGGATGAGTGTGCGTACTCTTGCCATGGCTGTCAAGCTGTAGTCAGGGCTTCCTTTAGTCTCCTACATCTTTTTTATTTCTCTCCACATTTTTTCAGATGAAACCTTCTTATCTGCCTTTTCAGCAAAGGTAACTTTCTCTGCTGCTCAAGGCTAGAGTTTGTCTTCCTGGCACCTTCTTTATGAACAGCCAGTGGGAGTTGGTTCTCAGCAGTCTTCCTTCTTCTCTCTTCTTTCAGATCCAGATGTGGCTGGAGAAGTAGTGCTTAAGTCGATCCTACTGAAGTTATCTTTTCAGTCAACAGTTGCATTGCATCTTCACCTCTGCTCCTGCCTGTTTACCATGTATCCTAACACCATCTTTTTTTATGTTGGCCCTGAAATATTTCCTTCACCAGTGACCCTGTTCTGATCTGTATTTTATACATTTTGTTGGCATATGCTTTTCTCCATTTGTAAGAACACAGACTTCCTTTCCCACAGAGATGGATAGGGAAATGACGCAAAAAGCTCACAGAACTTTCCAACTGATGGAAAGAATAAGACGTGGTCCTCCTCTGTGCCAGAGGCTGTACTGAGAGTCACTGCTCTAGATTATCTCCACTTAAAGAAATGTTGCTCAGAAAAGGCATGCCTCTTGTACAGTCATATATTTGAATCTGTGTGACTCTAATCATGGCTGATGCTCCTTTCTTTACCTCACAGCACTGTTACAAACCCATCTTGATGTAGGCAGCAGGCATAATCCTGCACAGCAGACCCAGGGCCTCAGCTGCTGTCTGTGTAGGAGCCATTCCTTCCCCGAAGGAGGGTGATATCTCTGCCTTTGAACATTTCACTGTCAGCCCCACTATGTCTAATATTTGTAGGACTTGATTCTCCATCCATTTTATCTGCATGACTGAAGGGATGTTTTCTTGTCAGGTTCTTGGGGAAGAAAATCAGTATCTGAGTATTCTCTAGGAGTGTGACAACAGTTGCTACTTCACAGAAGCAGCTGGACTCACTGCCTTTATTTGAAGACCCTGAAATGTTTCAAGTCAGACCTTGCCAATCTATTTAACACAGCTCACAGGCAAAGTTTAGGCTGTAAAGTTGGGAGGCAGGCAACCTTAGGATTTAATGGAGCTTTTCCTGGAAGTATACAATTAAGGTACCTCACCACTAGGGATATATTTGTCTTCTGGAAGAAGATCAGAAGAGTAACATTAAGACTTTTAATTTGATCCCGGACCACTTTTGACCCTTCTACCTATGTGTCTTATCTTGCTCTGTTAAAATATAGCATTTCATCCATCCATCCATCCATCCATCCATCCATCCATCCATCCATCCAGTCCATCCATCCAGTAACAAGTAATATTTCACTGAGAATATAACAGGTGTCAGACAAAGTTCCAGGGACTAACACAGGTGTGATCTGGATTACACAGGCTGTTGTTCTTCATACATTTCTGGTGGGTTTACTTTTAAATCCTGTACTCTGGAAGATATTTCTTCTCTTTTGTCACTATGTCTTTGCTTAGAAAATGTCTTGGATTAAGAGATTGCTCTTGCCTCTAAATTCCCATGGAATTTTGGTGCTTTTTTTCAGTTGAGAGCATGTTAAAAGTAGTATTTTATATCCAGATCTTTAAAAATATTGATAATGTAATTATGGAAATGCACATGTACACACGTATTGCTAGCAGTTGATAAAAGTTTTACAAAGTAGTCATTAATGACATAGCATTCTATAGATGGTGAAAATAATTGAGATGAAGTCCTTCCTTAAGGAAGACAGTTGGAAGGAGATGAGATGAATTCTTTTTTAAATTTATTTATTTATTATTATTATTTTTATTTTTAAGTTTAAATTTAGATTAGAAACATGGTTGGTTCACAAGTCAGTTCCAGGTCCCTCTTCCTTTCCCTCCCCTCCTTCCGTGCCCTCCCCTCCCCATCTCCCCCATTATCCCCTCATTTCCCCAGTGAGGGTGAGGCCCTCCATGGGGGTGTCCATAGACTGTCATTTCATCCAGGGCAGGGCCTAGACCCTCCCCCCAAGAGTTCAGGGTGAGAGTTCATCTCACATTGTTGGGTGGGAGTCCAAAGTCCATGTGTATACTCGGGATGAATACTGATCTACTGCCCAAGGCTCAATGTTGTCCTTTGGATCCTAATAATTGCCATGCTGGGGTTGGGATAAAAAAATCTCATTTTTTAGATTATCCATGGATCTACCTTCCCTCTCCAAATAGCTGTGTAAAAATCCAACTCAGTGTCTTCCACATATCATCAGCACAGACCATATAATCAATAATTATTTGCTAGACAAATACCTGAATGGATGGATTCAGAGTACTGAAGAGGTTATATATGTTTAGTGTGAGGTCTCCTGAGTGTCACTTGAGGGGCTCTGGGTATTCCTGGGTGTGCTCAAATGTCCATCCTCTTGATGTGTTGGAAATTAGCACCACTAAGGACACTGTCCTCAGAAGTCACAGTTAGGTTACACTTACCGTTTGGAATTTGAGTGTTAAGTTCTTCCCCCTTTAGCACACTAGTATGTTTGCATGTTGAGTCGTGCCTAGTGGGAACATTTTAAGAGTTGTAAGGCAGGTGCTTCTGGGGCCTTTTGAAGAAAGCCTGTCTTTTCAGTTTACAGGAAGAAAAGCATCACGATGGCTGATGCAAGTGATGCAATAGCAATGACTGCCGTTGGCAGTGTTGGTGAATAGATGGAAGTCATGGTTGCAAAAAGCAGAGATGCACTGGCTTTGGTATGAACTGATGCATCACTTTAGCCAGGGCAAATGCCAAGAGCCCCAGGAAGAGGCCCTTGTTGACAGCAGCTACCCTAAAATTCACGGGTAAGTTGTGAAGATGACCCAGTTTGTTAGAATCAACTTGTGAAGGATTTTGGTGCAAGTTATTTAGCAAAGGTGTTGTTATGTGCCTTGTGGTCCATTTTTGATTATTTCATTTGTGCATTATACTTCATGAATATTATCTGGACTAAAAACCAATCTCCCAAAACTTATTTTTGTAGGAAGAGTAAAACAAATCTAAAATTAAGATTGTTTTAGAAAATTCAAGACCCAGATGGGCTTGGTGGACCACGCCTTTAATACCAGCACTCAAGAAGCAGAGGCAGGTGGATGGATGTCTGTGGGTTTGAGGCTAGCCTGCTCTACAGAGAGAAGCCATGTCTTGAAAAACAAACAAACAAATAATCCAAGACCCATGTGCATCACTTATCTTCTCTCAGTTTTCCTGGCATTAGCGAACTCTTGCATACTCCTTTTTTAAAAAATTAATTAATTAATTTAAATTTTTAAAATTTAATTCAAGTTAGAAACAAGTTTGCTTCACATGTCAAACCCAGCTCCCTCTCCCTCCCCTCCTCTCCCTTGCATACTCTCTTGAAACATCTTTTTATGAAGTACTTTCACAGTTATTATCACTACCTAAATTCTCTTTAAACACAGTTATCTATTTAGGACTCTGGAAAACTTCTAGGTCTTGAAATGTGACCTGAATTAAATCTAAATAACCCTGAATTTTCATGAATAAGAACTGTTTCCACTTCCTTGCCATGTCTTTCAATGTTGTCATTGACGCTTTCCCCCACATCCGAACACCTTCCAACCACCATGACTTCTGTTACTTTGCTTATCAGCACAAGGACATTTGATACTGACAGTGACCTTCTCTGTCTGTCTTATTTTGATCTTTCAATCTGTAGGGCTGGAGATAGGAACTACAACAAGAGGCTGTTTACACTTATGCTTCCTGATAAAATAATATTTAAATAGATGGAAAGATGTCAAATATTGTTGACTATGGCTATGTTGGTGGTAGAGGAGGAAAATTCCCATGTGCCTTTGGTTGACTTTTCTCCTCTCCTGGAAGAATTGGCCAACATTTTTGTTTCTGGGAAACTGTCTTGTGACTGAACAGCTTGGAAAGTTCCAGATCTTCACACTAGCAACAGTGTGGGGTGGAAGGAACAAACTAACTAACCCATGTCCCATTCTAACACCAGTCATGCTAACGACCTTCATTCACAAACAAGCGTCAATCTCTGCTTGTAAAACATCTTAGCAAAAAAACAAAACAAAACAAAAACCAAAACCCCACTTCATAGAGTTTCTGTGAAAATTAATGAAACAACATAGGTTTACATCTAGTATGGTGTTGGATGCATTTCCCCCTTTGAAGCACCCAGAGGGTTGAAATGCTGAACCTCCCATGTCATTGAATCTTTGCCTGCTCAACAAGAAATAGATCAAAAATAGCTCCTTCACAAGTCTTGCACCCTAGGGGTAGCTGTGCCTTAATGTGGTTCTATGTGTCACAGGGAGAGCTGCTGCTTATTAGGTGGAGATTGCTTTGGGCAGCTAAAGAGATAAGAGCTCTTAGTCTCCTTAATTGGCTTATTGGCACAGGAATTACAGGCTTCAGGTTACCTTCCACTTTCTCCCAAATAGAACTTAGAGGGCATCAAGAGCTCTGGGACTCCATTCCATTACCGAAGCCATCTAACAGGCTCATTTGAGTATTTGCTATCATCATGATGCTAGTCTAATCCAACCTGGGTTGCAGGTCAGTCTCCTGAAGCTCAGGATGGAGTATCAAATTTGGGCTCAGTCCGTACTCAGGTTAGTGCCAAAGACTGTGCTTTTTCCATATTTAGAATTACTCTATGTAAAGTTTCATCACCAGCTTTCTCTTTAAGCTCCATTGAAATTTGCCAGCCCAGGACCAGCCTCCACTCCCAAGGGACTCTGGGACAGTTTTCTTGTGTCTGATGTAGAGGGCACCACCTGGGTTATAAGATTCTGGTATCTGTTCTGGTAGGAATGAGACTTCTGAGACAGAAAAGGGTTCTTGATTTTGGAAGGTTTGGAACTTAGGAAAAAGAACAAGGAAAAAGGTCAGTAAGTGCTTATTAATGTCTGGGTTGCATCTTTCTCTCGTAGTCATTTCAAACTGGTTTCCTTTAGGGGAAGTATGACAACTGATCTGTAGTCCAATGGAAGTGACATTTTACACCTAATCTCTGAAAATTCTACTTCTGTGGCTGTCTTCTGTCACCAGTCTTCCATGCTGAAGCTAGATTACCATATACCCTTCATTCACACAGGACAAAGAATTCAACTTGGCTTTTAGCCTGGAAGTGAAAGAACACCTTCATGCTCACGCAAAATCAAGTCTCAGTTTGTAGCAAAGGAAGGCTGTGGTCTACATTCTGATATCCATGGTCTTTACAAGTTATAAGGTCCACATGGCCACGTGTTTTGCTTATCTCATCCTAAGAGCTTAGAAGCATGGCCAGCACATAGTAAATGCCCAGTAAACATCTGTTTAGTCTAGTTTAACTTGATTTTCCACCTCCATCTTACGTTCTTCACCCTCTAGCCTTACGTACTCTAAAGTCTGGCCGTTGTATGTATTCTGAAAATACCCAAATCCTTATTTTTAAAAGCATCATTTGTTTGATGGCATTGAACCTGTGTTTTAAGTTTGTCCTAGTCAAGTGTCATTTCCTGAAGTTTTTTGATATTCTTTTGCTTTATTTTTGGTTCAATGCTCATAAAACTTTCTCCCTATGTTTGTTGGAGCACCTAGAACAGTCACTCTTTAATTCTTTGTATGTCTGTCCTACCAGATTCTTAGTGGTTTAAGATTAGAATTGGGGTTTATTTGTCTTTGTGCATCAACATATGATCTGGCCTATATGAAGCAGAGTATTTGGAAAAATAAAATTAAATTAAATGAAGTCTCATGTACCTGAAATCCTTGGCAAGAGAATTCACATGTGAACTTAGAATTAATTGTATATAATATGGAGACGGTTGCACTTATTTTTTTGGTATCAAAATGCTTGGCATCTAGTGACAGGCCTATTGATGTTAACCCTGAATGCTTTGGGACAGTTCTCATGACCCCATGTTCACCTCAGTGCCCCAAATTAAAGACTGAGTTGCTATCAACACAATCAATTTATTGTTTTATCATCAGGACATAAATATGATTTTAAATGTAGTACCATGTTTTAAAACCTTAGCTCCTAATTATAAAGCTAAGGTAACTAAGACTTAGTTAACCAAAAGAGACTTCTGAAGGTCCCACAGCTGGGGAATTGGGGAGCCACAGGAGTAAATATGCTTCGTTCACTGTACAATGAGTGAGTCAAGAAAATTACTGGCTAATGTTGGATGCAGTGGCTCATGTCTATAATCTCAGTACTTTGGAGGGTAAGGCAGGAGGACTGCTGTGAGTTCCAGGTCAAATGAAGCTGTTTACTGAGTCCCAGGCTGGTATGGGCTATAGAATGTGTTCTTGCCTCAAAACGTGTATTTTGTGTTTGTGTGTGTGTGTGTGTGTGTGTGTGTGATCTGTTTTTTTGCAAGTTTAGAGTAGAAGAAAATTAACTCATTATAAAATATTTCAGTAATGTTTAATTTTGATATTTAGTGCCATTAAAGCCTAACTGTATGCAGTCAAGGCATTTTGTATCTACTGTAACCAATTCAATTTATTGTGGAATTTTTCTGTCCTTAGTCTTGGTGTTCTCTTAGATGCACTCCAAATCCGTCCATTAGACATTGGTGTTAGAAAAGGACTTCATAGCCCCTCTAATGAATGTGCATGTGCTGTGCTATGGAGATTAAGGAAACTGAGCACCAGAGTGGCTATGTGTCTTAGCCAACATCAACTGGTTGATGTCATTTCAGTCATGCATAGTTAAGATAGTTAAGAAACATTACACAGATGTCAGCTGCTTTGGTCAGGGACAAACTTAGTATGATCTTGGGAGAGCAGGTCACTGAATCAGGAGGCAGAAGATATGTGTTCTGCTTTGTTGGATTTAAATTTATGTTGGTTTTAATTTGCTAATCCACAAAATGGAGAATATATATGTGTTCTACCACACACACACAAACATACACACACATGCTCACACACACTGTATATATACTAGAAGCATAAACTACGTGTTTATTGTTATGATTCATAAACTAAAGTGAATTTCCTGTGGGAATTTAGTGTCATGATATTCATGTTAACAAAGCAACATTGGTTAGATGTAGAAAGTGAATGACACTATGAGGTGTAGCTAGGAGCCCTTTGTGAAGTAGCCATTTTGGATAGGAACAGTTATTTACATATGTATATTGGTTTTGCCCTATGACCATATGATGTGGGCTTCCCAACTCTTCTTCTTTACTATGCCTGAGTATAAACTTATCATTTGTGTTCCTGGTTTACTGAAATATCATTTGTTGAAATATTATTCACAAGAAGAAAATTTTCTGGATCATTTAAATTAAATTTTAATATTTTTTATTTGAAGAAAGAGAGCCAAAAGCTGCCAAAATAAAATAACGAGAAATATTGTTAATGCTTAAGGGATTAATCATTAAATTTTTTCCCTTATTTTTATTTATGTGTTTGAGTGCTTTGCCTCCATGTATCTGTGCACCACATGTATGCCTGGTGCTTGAGGAGGCCAGAAGAGAGTACTGGATTCCCCGGGACTGGAGGTACAGAGGGTTGTTCTGCTTTTGAATGGGGGATCCGATTTGATTAATGTGTTTCTTAAGTGCATCATTTAAGTAACTAGACTATATATTCTGATTGTTAGAGAAAGTTATTGATTCAAATAATTTAAATTTAAATGTTCTTTAGAATGCATGCATTTATCAGGTAGTGGGAGGGTATGTGTGCCATGGTGTTCAAGTAGAGGTCAGAGGACAGCTTTGTGAAGTTGGTTCTTTCCTTTCACCTTTACATGGCTTCTAGGCATTGGACTCAGGTTGCCAGGCTTGGAAGCACACCCACTTACTGCTGAGCCATCTTGCTGGGCCCCTAAATGTTTTATGTACTTATGGTTTAGAAACACATGTGTTGTTTTTAAACTTATTTTACATACCAATCACAGTTTTCTCTCCCTTTTCTCTTCCATTCCCTCCCCCCACCTTCCTTCTATCCTCCCAACAACCCCTCCTCTGTCTCCATTCAAAAGGGATAAGGCTTCCCATGGGAGTCAACAGAACATGACATATAAAGTTGTGGCAGGACAAAGCACTTCCCATTGTGAGTCAATCCATCCTAGGGAGTAGGTTCCAAACAGCCAGCTCATATATCAGGGACAGGTCCTGGTCCCACTGCTAGGTGTCCCACTGCTAGGGGCCCCACAAACAGACCAAGCTATACAGTTGTCACCCAGATGCAGAGGGCCTTGGAGAGTCCAATTGAAGAGAGGAAGAAGGGATTATAAGAGCAAGGGATGTCAAGATCACGACAGGGAAACCCACAGAAACAGCTGACCTGAGTTTGTGGGAGCTCATGGACTCGGCCAACAGCTTGGGAGCTGGCATGAGATTGACCTAGGCCCTCTGCATCTGGAAATATATTTTTACAAAGGGGTTAAACTTTACTTTTCTGCAGACTGTTGATCTTGATCTTGACTTTGAGATTAGTATCGTAAGGTTCTTGTATGGTAGCTGGCTTTTATTCCTCAATAATTTTTTTAAACTGTTGAACATACTGGGTCAGTTTTATTTTCAAATTATGATAGCTACAAAACAATTGAGAATTGAACATTAAAGAGTGCATACAAATAATTTCACACATAGGCTGAAGCCTACAATCTGTAAAAAGCTCATAGGCTCTTTTTGGTGTAAACATGGGACTCTGGGAGTTTAGAATATTTCTAGTAATACAAATAGCTGTTTCTGAAAATTCTTTTCATAGGTAAACACTGGTTATCCTACCATAAACTTGACCATTTTTTTCTTTAGTAGCAATGGATTCTCACATTCTCTCCCAATCTTCTGGAACCTCTATGTCTCCTAGAGTTTCACAAGACATATGAGACTCTAGGTAATGGGATGGGAAACAGTGTTGTAGTTACCTATGTTGGTCTCTGAATATTTCTGAATTCTTCCAATGTCTAACTGCTTTGTAAAACATTGGCGAGAGTCTTTCTTTCTCCATGGTACTTTCCAAAATCTAGCACAGTGTTAGGCACTCAACAACCACTCCATGAATCCACAGTACATCAACACTAACTGGAAAACTGTCGTGATCTGTATTCTGTTTCTAATTATCTATGTGGTGTATAATCTGGAGCCATATGCTCATAGGTACTAATTGATTAGCCTGGTTGAAACTATCGCTAATCACTGAATCCCCAGCCAATCTTTTAATTTCTGTAATGAAAATCTGGGCCTTCATTATTTTCTTCAAGTAACTGATGTGTTCAAGTCACTTTTATACTTGCTTCTAATTGAGTCTTCTTGGGTTTCTGTGGCATTAGAGAGGACTCTTACATTCTCAATGTCATCAGAGTTGGAAGAGATTCTGAAAGTTTCCAGTTTTGCCCTTTCTGGTCACACGATGGGAAAACAGAACCTTTGTGGTCAAGTGACTTGGGTACTGGTATGTGTTAATCCATTTAGTATCACATTTTTAGAGTCCTTGTCTTGTTCCTGACAGTGTGTTAAGGGGAGAGTCTCTTATTTACTAGTTCCCAGTCATGGTTCCCATTTTAACCCATTACTTTGGACTATTGTTGCTTCTTCCCCTCCCCTGCTCCCCTTACTGAACATGTAGTGATGAAATCACATATCTAAAATTTCTGCTGGACCCCACTTTCATTGTCTACTACAAATTTTATTTTATAATTATATCATTAAGTGGTGAAGACATTTTAATACTTTGATCATACATAAGTTAAAGCTACTTGAAAAATCTTGCTTTGAGAAGTTTTTGAACATGTTACATTATTCATGATAAGTAAGGAGCTTTTGGCATCACAGAGACAAATGGGTTTTGGAAACACACCTCTGTCTGTGGCTGAGTGTGTGGCATTACAATGGCTCTGTTTCTGAATGACATCTCAATCAGGCCAGAGTGGTCATTTGTCACTCAGCAGCTGCTCTCATCTTGAACCTGGGCTGGAAGGAGATAAAAAAACAGCTGTGATTAGCCCAAGGCACAACACTATATTTAGACATGTGAAGTCTATATACACCTTTTAAATGATTTTTCATGAAGATAGTTACTGGACTAAAGATTACGGGTAAACCAACAGTTTTGGTCAGAAAACAACTTTTATGTCAGAAGTAGGTTGACCCTGCAACATTTGATCCCGTTCAGAAGTGATGGATGAGGACTTGGGGATCTTGGATAGATTTGATTCTTGTGGGCACCTTTTCCCCTATAGATGATGATAAAGCTATGGCTGTTGCTAGAGATGATGTCTGGATCTGTAAGAGGACAAATCTGAGGTGGAGAGAATAGGATGTGTTGTTCACATGCCTAGAAATCAGTATAGGCAACTGTGGATGGATGGCAACAAGATGGTCTGGCTTTCTGTCTCATTCTTTTCCCATTTTACTAGTGCCAAGATCAGATCCATGGCAGCACTGAAAAGCAATTTGTCAATAGATGTAAACAGACATCCTCAAAAGAGGCAAAAGTAACCAAAAGTATGTGAAAAAGGCTCAACATCGCTAGTAATCAGAGATCAAAACTGTAGTGACATATCTATTTTAGCAAGAATGACTATTCTGAAAAAAACAAGAGATAAAAGTGCTAGTCATGACATAGAGAAAAGGAAACTTTTGCATACATTTAGTGAGAATGTAAATTAGTATAGGTCTGAAGAATGGTATGGAAGCCCTTAAAATTTTACAGGGGAATTGCTATATGATCTAGTAATCTATTAGGTATAGATCCAGAAACATTAAGTCAGCACATCAAACAACATCTACACTTAGTCACAATAGCCAAGAAATGGAAACAACCTAACTGCCCATCAACTGACAAATGAGTACAGAGAATGTGGTACATTTACACAATGAAATACTATATCACCATGTGATGAATGAAATACTGCCATTTGCAGCAATACAAGTAGATCTGGAGATCATTAGTTTCACTAAAAGAATCCAGATACAGAAAGACAAACACTGCATAATCCCACTTATATGTGGAATCTAAAGAAAATAGGTGTCTTAGAAGCTGAATGTAGAATGGTGGTTATCTTAAGCTCCTAAGAGTAGAGGTAAGGAGGGATGGGAAATTACATCAATGGTTACTACACTCAGATAGGAACAATAAGTTCTGGTGTTATAGATTTTAAAAACATTCTTATTATTTGTGTGTGTGTATGTGTTTGTGTGAATGTGTGCTATGTGTGTGCAATTTCCTCAAAGGGCAGAAGAGGTTAATGGATTCCTTGGAGCTGGAGTTACAGGTGATTGTTAACTGTCTAACATGGATGCTGGGATTGAACTCAGGTCCTCTGAAAGAGCAGAAAGCACTCTTAACCTCTGAGTCATTTCTTCAGCCCCAGTTCTGGTGTTCTAATGTATAGCATGGTGACTTGAGTTAAAATGTAACATGCACACACACATACACATCCATGTGTGCACGAGCTCACCCCTCACACTTCCACAAGGTATACAGAGCAATTTGAAAATTTTCACCATAAAGAAATGACAGATGCCCAAGGATATTTTTAACCTGATTTAAACACTATGCAATTTGTAACCATATCAAAACATTATGCTATGCTCGTGTATTAACAAGAGTTAATACTGTGAAAATTGCTATATTACCAAAGAAAATCTACAGATTTACTGTAACCCATGTAGGAATACCAATGACATTCTTCACAGAAATAAAAAAATCTTAAAATTATATGGGAGCATAGAAGACTCTGTACAGTCAAAATTTTCATGAGCCGAAAGAACAGTGCAGGATATGTCATAACACTGTGTTAAAATTGAACTACAGAGCCATAGCAACAAAAACAGAATGGCACTGCCACAGAATGTCCACACAAGTCAATAGACTAGAGGTCTAAGAATTAACCCACACTGCTAGCATGACTTGATTTTTGACAAAGATGCCAAAAACATATGTCGGTGTAAAGGCAGTCTCCCTAAAAAATGGTGCTGAGAAAGTGGATATATACATGTAGAACAATTAAACTACATCGATATCTTTTAATTTGTACAAAACCAATTTAAACTGTATCAAATACACAAAAGTCTGAAACTATTAGAGGCAAAGAGTCCTGTCCCTAGATGAAGAGCTATGGGTAATTAACAACTGTAGAGGGAGAGATAACTAGCTAGTCTTCCCTGGGGATAAGTCCCCTAAGTGTTATTGAACACCAAGTAGTCAGTCCTAAAACACATATGCATATATATATGCAACACTAAACGTACTCCAAAGGCAGTATTTATATATTTATTTGCATATATCTAACAATATGTATCAACAATAGAAAAAAAGGTCATGAATTTGAGAGGGAGTTGGAAGCATGGGATGCAGGGGGAAAATAGAAGGGGGAGAAATGATGTAATTACATTTTAATTATGAAAAGAAAAAATGAGAACACATTCTGAAAAGGATGTGGGAGAAAAACAGCATTTATATACTGCTGGTGGGAATGAGAATTAGCCCATTTACTATGGAAAGCATTATGGAGGTTCTTCCAAAAATCCAAAAATGGAATATCAAATGACTTAGCTGTATCCCTTCTGGACATATACCCAAAGGGTTGGAAGCAAAAACACCACACAGATACCTGCAAGTCCATGCTATTGCAGCACCATTTATCAAAAAATGAATAAAAAAGAATTTGTGACATATATATATATATTCAGTCACAATGAAGAGTGAAATAATCTTGTCTGTTGGAAAATGGATGTAATTGAAGATAATCATCATATTAAGTAAAATAAACCAGACTCAGAAAGCCAAGCCTTGTGTATTCCTCTCATTTGTGGATCTTATATATGGATTTATATGTATATGCATACACATACACACATATAGACACACACACATAAACATATATGATGATGGAGAAGGAAGAGGACAAGAAAGGGAGAGACAGAGAAAAGAGAAGATATGAGGGAATTCATATGGTCAAAATACATGATCTACAGCCGGAAAGTGGTGGTGCACACCTTAAGTCCCAGCACTCCGAAGGCAGAAGCAGATGGATCTCTGTGAGTTCAAGGCCAGTCGGGTCTACAGTATGAGTTCCAGGACAGCTAAGGTTGTTATATAGAGAAGCCCTGTGTCGAAAGACCTAAATAAATAAGTGGTCTTCTTGGAAGAAAAGTAAAAATGCCATTTATTCAAACATTGTTTTGTTGCTATAACCTCTACTTATTTTCGAGGGAAAATAATCAGAACCTTTGGAATTAAGGGTGGGTTGGATAAACTGGTCCCTGAGTCTTGATTTCATTTGACCTAAGAAGAGTATATTAAGATGACTTGAATGTGAACAAACACAGTATTTAGAAGCTTTGATATCAGGCTTCTGAAAGAAAAGCTTAAATATCTCAGAAAATCTGATTTCAGCCTTCCCCTGACTCTTAGTGCCTCCTGGTCCTTTTGCCCACCTCCTTTTCCTGAGGACAGAAGTCACAAGACAACCCTATGTGGCCCAGGACACTAGATTCAGCTTTTATTTGGTTGCTCTGAATCCCACCTTCTTGTTTGGCTTTCTCCTCCCCATACTTCAGAAACAAATCAAGGTGCCTCTTGACCACATTTAGTCTCTTTGTTTCAACTGTTTTCTCTAGTAACTTTTTCCATATGGTTATATCTTTGTCTCACAAAAGAGTTTTTTGTGGTTGTTGTTGTTTTTCGTCTATCAAAAATGGTCTGATTCAGGTCTTAGGAAAACCTGTTTATTCAAATGTGTGACATACTGCTTCTAAAGAAGTCAAGCCACTTCTTTTCATTATGTCGGTGATCAGGGAATAGAGGGGGTGGAGGAAATACTTCTGAGTTTAAAACTAACTGAGTGATGGGCATTGTTAGGAAGTGAGAAGACACGATGCCAGGATTGATAAGCGAAAAGTGCAGTCGAGACCTAGAGATGGATTCTGTGCTTGTGATTTTCATTTAATGTGGCATTTTTTAACTCTAGTTTGGCCTCTTTCCCTTCAACATGGTGACACTGGTACTCTTTATTTTGCCCGTTGCAGACCAATTTTCTTCAGCTGTTTCTAAAACTTAGTAAAATGCCAGATGGCATGTTGGAAACCTGAAACCTGAAAGAAGGTCGTACATCACAAAAACAAACCATAAAATAAATAATAAAATTCCCTGAGTGCTGTGCTCTGGAGCTTCCCAGCTTCAAGTCTCCTTTTGTTCAATTCTCTCCCAAACCCAACATGTCTCCCAACTCCCTTCTTTTACAGCCAGGCATGTCGGCGACTAGGCCGCTTCTCACCTCTGCCTTGACTGTTCATTTTTCAGATTCTGAGCAGAGCACTGGGTCGGACTCCGAAGTGATCACTGAGCGGACCTCCTGCTCCTTCAGTACTCACACTGACCTGGCTTCTGGTGCTGCAGGCCCAGTGCCTGCTGCCATGTCTACCATGGAGGAGATTCAGGTGGAGTTACAATGTGCTGATCTCTGGAAGAGGTTCCATGATATTGGAACGGAGATGATCATCACCAAAGCAGGCAGGTAAGGATGTTCCACTGAGTGACCAAACTCAAAAGCACTGCAGAAGTGAGGCCTGTTACTCCCATCCCCATGTAACTGTGGCTGTGGCAGAATCAGTGAAGCTCAAACATCTTGCACTTTCTTTTCTGCACTTGTATTTGCTAATGTGGTCTTACTGTGTCTGCTATTATTTTGTTTTTTTCCTTTAAGCCTTCAAATCTAGCATCACCTCTACTCTCACAAACAACATTTCCCATCTTCAAACATACTTCTTCATCTAATTTTGGTATATAATAGAGAAAAAGTTAGGTCCCCAGTAAGTAATTACTCTCCCATGCAATATTTTAAAGAAATCTTTCCTAAAAACAGTTTGCATCTTTGAAGACTAAAGTAACCATATGCCTTTGTAAGAATGAGGCTTGGTATACCTGTTGAGCCAAGCATATTGATTCATAGGGTTTTGTTGTTGGCTTGAAAGTATTGCATAAACTTCATGATGATTAGGAGAGTCTCTTGTGAAACTAGCTACCCAAGATAATAAGTTTGGCAAACCACTGTTTCTCTTTTAAAAAGTCACCTTTAGTTAATCCATGACTTTACTAGTATCCTGCCGTTTTTCATAGCTATGTATCTATTTTGTGCTGGACAATGAACAAATAGATAACACTTGAACTTCACAAGAATTCTACAAAGGAAGATATGACTGTTCCATGTGGACACAAAGGAAGGAAAACTGAAAAGGCTAGTCAGCTGGATGAAGGCAAGGGCTATTGAGTGGTAGCTCCTAAATTCATGCATCTGAGTGGCTCTAAAATAATAATCATAATTATTTATTAATCATTCCCATTAATAGTTGTAGTTTTTGCCTGACTCAAAATGAAAATGATTTAGATAAAACTGAATTTGAATTAAGCCTTTAAGTATATAGGAATAGCTACTGAAATTAATCATGACTATACTATTTTGTTTTCTCAAAGCATATCTATATGTATATGTTATATGGATATATGCATCATGACAATGAAAAGTCTCCACCCACCTCATTGTTTACACACTATTTTCATGGAAATACTCATTATGTTTGGTTCATCTCAATGGATGTAGAGAAACCAAAAATTCATTATAAAAATTGAAAACCATGAATTAAAGGAACCTTAATTCCGCTTGTTTTGTTTCCCTCCTGGTACTCTTATTGCACTGTAACTTTCAGTAGTGATGAAAGGATTATAGTGTAGATCAACTTTGAAGGAGGATTATCTTCAGTCTAACCTCATTACTTGGATATTAGTGGTCTCTTCTACTTTTTATGGTGTTGAAAAATTGGAGGAAAACAAGCAAATGTTCTTTTTATAGAGAGGTTGAACATAAAGAGGCAAAATCTTATGACTACCTTTTGCCTATAATGCTTACTTGGTTTGGGTTTGCATATTTGTTGTTGTTTTGTCTATGTTTGTCATACAGTCTTATTTCTGATGCCACCCCTCACTCTACACACTTTGGAGCTCAGTTCATTGGTGAACCTCCAACATTTCAGTGTTTAATTTCAGGCCTTCTGCACATAGGTTTTCACATAGTCCTCTTGATTCTTGACAATATCAACATACTCCCTTAGCATTTTCTTCCTTAATCATATTGACGTTCTGTTTTTCTTAGATAGGTAGGTAGGATTATAGGTCTTATTATGACTAGGGAACTATTACTCTCCATTCATATCTTCATACAGAACAAACTGTCCACCTGGTGCTTTGTAATGATTTCTTGTATAGAACCCTCAATTTGGGGAACACCAACCAATCCCTGTAATCAGCACCATGGACAGAGATGCTAGTTGGGATTAATAGATTTAGAAGACAGAGAATTTCCTACATTTAACCATAACATTAATACCAAACACAACTCACTTTATGAGATATGAAAGATAATTTCTTTTTCCATTAGGTTATGACTGATCTTTGTATAAAGTATTAAAATACTAACAGAGAGAGCAGGTAGTATCTGCAGAACTCAGAAAGTTCATGCCGAATTTTAAAGCAGACAGGCATTCCAGTGCTAATCTACTGTTTTTGCTTTGTCTTATAGACAGATGATAGCCATAAGATAATTTACCTAAAGCAATTTTAGAATTTGAGTACTTAGGATTATATAACTGTCACAAAGAAAATGTCAAATTAAAAATGTCTAGTGCTCTTCCTTTGAAGTTAATAAGGCAAAAATAAATCTATTTCTTTCGGTGTAGCACAGCCTTTGTAGGTGGCCAAGAGGAGGCACATCTTCTAGCCTCTATTAGTAAGTTTTCTTTCTATCTCTCACCAGATGCCTTCTAGTAATTAAAACATAGAGGAGAATAGTAATTCTTGCTGTTAAGAAGGCAATCACCGGTCTGTGTTTAAAAGTATAGACCAAGGTGCTCAGGTGTTTGAAAGAGCTAGTATAGATCAAAGTGTGTAACTCACAGTGAATGTTATTGAGTATAGTCAGTCACTCATCACATTTTATTGGTAAGACTAAAATTCAAGGCCTCCCCATTAAAGTTGTGAGGATGGGAAGAACAAAAATATAAAATGACTGGAGGATAAACAGGTGTGAAGGAGGAATGACTATGCATTTGGTGCAAGTATTTCAGAATTCACCACCATCCTTACCAAAGATCTCATCCCTCTCAAATGTGATTCGCATGGAACAGACTCGCTGCCAGAAAGACATTTGCTTTATAGGTTAGTTTTCCTGGATGAGGATTGAATGTGAGACTTGTATATAAAGCCTTGCACTTATTTGCAAGATGGCTGTCTAAGGTCAGGGCATGGTCTATGGCCGTGAAATGGAGCAAAGCCAATTAGGCCATATGTGGATCAAGCTTGTGACCTTGACCTCATTAGCACTGTGGTCGGCTCAGCTCGATTAACTAGCCCCAGATGGCTAAGCTTAATGTAGTATTTTGTGTACAAGTACCCTAGAGCACACTCAGGACAATCTAAATATTTCAGCTGAGCACTTTTTAATATCTGGTTTGATGCAAGTTAGCTTGGTGTCCTTTCTTTCTTCTTGGAGTTTTTGAGGAGAATGGCAAACTTTGTTCTAGACTTGTTGACACCCAATACGTCTTTTGAGCTGTGCTCTCTACTCCCTTCAGTTATGAGAGAAGCTGTAAAGTGCCATATCCCGACCTCACTTGTTTTGGCAAGTTTAACAAGCCATTGTGGTGGAAGCAAGGTATTGCCCAGAGGCCACTAGACTTCATTTGGTATTTGCTCTTTGTTCCACAGGGTCTTTGCTTTGACACACACGTTGACAACCTGAGAAATTGCAGAAATTTTTGTTCAGTTTTATTCACTGAAAAAAAAACTTTAGTGGCCTTTTGTTTGGAGACTAGCAGCAATTCATTTTGTTTTGTTATTTTCTTGGGAAATTAATGTTCAAAAAACATCCATAAAATATTTTATATATACTACTAAAAGGTTAATTAAAATATAAGGCAGAGTCAGGTATGAATGTTTGAGTATAAGAATCATGAGGTAGTTTATTTTAAGAGAAGTGCAATTTCAGAAATATTAGTCTTGTAGTAATCATTTACAGTGAAATAATATTAGGCAATCAGGGAATTAGTGGATATTGGACTTTGATGTGCTTAAAATACTCATTGAAAAGACACTCTAAGCTTGTACTCCAGTTTATCTCCCTCCTTTCCTGAGCTTACAACCTTGTTCGTCTTCACAGGAGGATGTTTCCTGCCATGAGAGTGAAAATCACTGGCCTGGATCCACACCAGCAATACTACATAGCAATGGACATTGTGCCAGTAGACAATAAAAGATACAGGTAAGGATTCTGGTAGAATCAGAAATTATAGACATCATCAGTATCCCAAGGCAGTTCTTTAAACTTGGTAGGTGAATAAGGGCAGAGGATATGCCAGCAGTCTGAGTGGTGGCGGAGTGCCAGGTAGGAAACAATAACTAAAGTCAGGAAACCAGGGCTTACTAAGTGTGTTTTCAAATACTCACCATGTCTCTGGACAGAATAGGATTTTACAGCATCCCCTACAGGAGCAAATATTAAGAAACTCCTTCTTGAATCTGAAATTACCTGAGGTAATGTTAAAATGATGAACACGTTGAATGATCTGTCTTGTGAGAATGCTAAATGAGTTGGGATTTAAGATTTCTTTTTTTTTTTGAGAAGGAAGTAGGCAAGTGCCATATATTCAGTTGTTCAAATAACCTGCAACACTTGAAAGTATGGAGAAGAACAAAGTGAAGAATTGAAAATAATGTAAGAAAAGAGAGTCTTATTAGGGGAACAACTGTCCTTAATATGAATGTGAGTTTGTTTGATAAATAACTTTATCTCAGATTTATATCAATGTATTCTCCAAATCTCTTTGATGACATATATATTGTTATTATAAAGTAAATTATGGCTTCCTTAGTGTTTTGAGATCACAGTAAAATCAGTGGTGCATTTTTAAAATGTTCAATATATGAGAACTTGGTCCTAAGCCTCTGAACTTGGAGGTGAGATATGGATGAGGAAGCCAGGACCATAATAACATAAAGAGAGAGATGGTTAAGAGAGGCATAGTCTTTATTACAGGGGTTAGGAGAGAAAATGCTTCCAGTAAGTTAAAGAGAATCTTGGAAGCTATAATTTGGGTAGAGTGCTTCTATTTGCTGGAGTTCTGAGCCCACATATTACTTTAGAACCAAAACATAAGGAGGTGCCATATACATGGGACAGGTTTTGAGGACCACAGGAAAATTGGTGAGCTCAGGAAAATAGACTTTCTTTCCTACAGTCAATACCTCAGGCACAGAGACATTATGAAAAATGATATGAACAATAAAAATTTTCCAAACCAAGTTCATGAAAGCAAACACTAGGAATATTTGCTGGTGATTCTGGGAGTGGTTAAACTAATGAAAGAAACCACTCATTCTTGCAGAAATGCCTTGCAGAATTCAGAGGGTTAGCAAGGAAATGGTTAATAAGCAGAAGCTTGGAGGGTCTCTGCACATGCTGCTTTTTATACGACAATATGGAAGATGTTTTTAATAAGGAACAAAATCCTGAACAAGTGGCTAAAGATTATATGGTTTGCATTTGAAAGGTGAAAGGTTGCAGTAAAATACCTTCTCTTTAGCTAGACACATGGATTCAGGATGTCTGTGTGCACACAGGGGTGCATGGCTCAGAGAGGGAGGAGAAAGAAAAGGGACTCTGAGAATGTTTTCCTCCTGAAAGCCGTGGCTTTGATCATTAACCACAAAAGTTCTTTGTAATCCCCTATCCCATCCTATTGTCCATTGCCATCTCAATCTCATTTTTTACTGATTATCCACATTTCTGTTTTTCTCATTAATGAAAATCCCATTGATAGTCACAAATGAATATCATGTCATCTCATTTATGAATATCATGCCATTCTCATTATTTTTCCATTCTTGTCATCTCTTCATCTTTTCTCGTTCTTTTCTTTATTTGTTTCTTGGGCCTCCATTCTTCCCTGCATCTGTCTCTAAATTCTCCCTCTCCTTCTGTATCTCAGATATGTGTATCATAGCTCCAAGTGGATGGTGGCTGGCAATGCTGACTCCCCTGTACCTCCAAGGGTTTATATACACCCGGATTCCCTAGCATCTGGAGACACCTGGATGAGACAGGTGGTTAGTTTCGACAAACTCAAGCTGACCAACAATGAACTGGATGATCAAGGACACGTAAGTTAAAGGGCTCCATCTACTCCCTCCTCCCTCTTTCCCCTTTTCCTTTAGAGCTGATTAGCCCCAGCCCTTTGAAGGAGGTAAAATAAGAATTTTGTGTCATTTTAAGTAACCAACATAAACTTCCTTCCTTCCTTTCTTTTTTCAAATGTAACATTTAGCAAACACCTGCTGTGTATCAGCTTGTATGTATCAGACAAAGTCCTTTTTGCTCCAGGGACTCACAATCTAGTCAAGGAGGCAAGACAGGAACACAGGGCAGATTAAACTCTGGCAAAAGAAGCCATAATGTTCAATAGAATAACTAACAAGACAATAAGTATCTAAGAGAAACAAATGAATGACCACTTTGGCTGATTAGTAAATAAAGTTATAAATTTACAAAAGAATTCTTTAAGCTTTGCTGATATAATCAGAACAACTGATGTTATTAATTTATCTCTGGCAATAAAAGATGTACTTAATTTTCAGTCAGTGCCACTATCTATCCTGATTGTTATGGCTATTTTCTTCAAGGAAATAGCAATTTTCTGAGGTGGTAATGTCACAGATATGCCATTTACACTTCTGTGACATCAAGTAAAGCCCACAAATTCAATGAGCATAAATGAGTCTGTGTAGAATTTAAAGGCAACAGGGACACCTGCTGAGAAACTGAAGGCTAAGGGAAAACTATCAGAAACAGCAGAGGCTGAGAAATGTTAGTGGAGTGTTGTCTTAACATGAGGATGGATGGCCATAATTTTTCCAGTTAAACAAATGAACCATATCTACCATCCATGAAGAGTAGACCTATCAAACGTTTCCAGGTAATGCTACCCAGTGGCTTAGTTCTCAGTATGAGTGAATATACTGATTTCTAGGCCCATGGGCAACCCATAATCTGTCCTTCTCTCACAATGCTTCCATCTTGCGACTTATTTTGCATGTGAGTTTGAAAAGATGCAGAAACCCCAAAGTCACATCTAGCATAAAGTTTCCTTTTCCTGTTTCAGATCATTCTGCACTCGATGCATAAATACCAGCCTCGAGTCCATGTGATCCGCAAAGACTTCAGCAGTGATCTTTCACCCACCAAACCTGTGCCCATAGGGGATGGGGTGAAAACATTCAACTTTCCTGAGACAGTGTTCACCACAGTCACAGCCTATCAGAATCAACAGGTAAGAGGCCACTGTGGAGAGCCTGCTGCCTCTCAGCTTTCAAAGAAACTTTGTTTTGCTATTGGTGAGGAATGCTTAGTTCTTCTCAATGACACAGGAAAGTCCGAACAAGAGACACCAGTCTTGCAACATACATGAAACACTGATGATGCCAGTGTGGTGATGCCCAGCAATCTTTGGCATGGTCTACATGTAGATCAGACACAGATCCTTTATCAAGAGCACCAACTTCCTATGATGTCTTCATGTCTTCCCATGTTCAGGGTCTCTTCCACATCCTGGCAGTTCTCACTGTGCAGGATTGAGTCTCTGAAGATTTCTGTGTGTATCTCTTTTTCATGTGACCTCAAAGCCACCAGGCCTCTAAACTACAAGACTCACTGCTTCATTCCCAGACTCTGTGCACTTCCATGTGATCAACAACAACACCCTAGATCTGTAGCATTTTGTTTCTGGTTTACACGTTCATTTATTAAGTGACTGCTGAGAAGTTGCTAGGTTCTAGTCTTTGTAGAGAAATAGAGACTGTTAGTGGAGTAATTAGGATGACTGTTCTCCTTATTGAGAGCTTTAGTTAAGTGAAAAACATAAATGCATAGTGATAATACAGTGAAGTAATTCAACAACAAACACAGAGATAGAGAATTTCTTGATTTGCTGAATAAGGACGGTTTCCTGGAAGTGCTGATTCATTTTCTGAGATAGTCACATGCATTAAAACCAGCCAGACTCAACATAGAAGATATGTGGACAGGAGAAGGGCAGTGACAGTGCACTATTGTCATAGTCCTAAACAGTACTGTTTTTTTTGGAAGAGGGTAGCTAGATGGATTTATAAGTAATCTAACTTTATGAAGTTCCCTAAAATATGCAATCAAACTCATTTTATATTCTATCTTCTATTTGTCAAATTCTCTAATTAGTAGAATACTTGCAGTGAACGAATCCTTTACCAAAACAAGGAGATTTCAATTCATTAAGCCCATACATTAGCACCCTTTCATTTGGATCAACTGGAAGCAAAATGAACCTATTATTACAATGGGTGCCTTTGGATCAGATGCTCTATTGTGTGCCCAAAGCAATTGAGGGAAGCATTTGATACTCATCAAGCACGTTCTCTGTACTAACTAGGTGATGGTGGTGTGTTTTGATAATCTATATTTCACATAGAAAGAGTATTTTTCTCTCTCTCTTGGTCTATCTGGATAACATTCCTTAGAAGTTCTATATTCCCCAAGGAGATTAAGCATATGATTGTCAGACTTTTTCCAGAATGTATAAAGTGCTCCTAATTTCAGATTTTCTTTATGGATGCCACATTTTATCTAAGGTAGAAGAAAGCATGACTATGTTTTGGGTGCTGTTTAAGTTACTAAGTCCTCCCAAGCTTCTTCATAGGAAGGTTGCCGAAGTCTGAGGGGGGCAGTACAGAAATTTTCAATAAGGTTTTCAGATTTTGATACAAGATATAGCATCAATATACACATGACTTCTGAATAACTGGAACCTGAGGTTCACTGTTTAAGAAGATAGGGATTAGGAGGCTAGCTATTGTTTTAATTAGTAGTTTTTTTTAAGTCAGTGCTATGGTAATAATCATTGAACTTCAAGACATGCCTGGTAGAAAAACACAAAATGAACATAGTACTATCTCATCCAGGTTGATTTTACAGGCTACAAGAGCCATTATTGTAACCCACCTGGCAGCCAGAGCTTCAGTTTACTTTGACAATGAAGGGGGATTCAACACAGGTACCTGATATCTCTTTCATTACTTCATTTTCTCTCATAGAAGCATCCACTGTCAGAGAACACTTCATTCAGACATATATTTTGTCTGTAGGTGGGTTGTGGTGGGACGAGTGCCATGGTGAAGAGTGTGAGATTCCATAGCAAGTTTGAGTCTGACTGAAACATTGACAAATTGTGTGACCTTGAATAGGTTTCTTTCTTTTTGTTTTGAATAGGTTTCTTAACTCCTTTCAATTTGTGCCTTCTGTATCCACAAATATTCCTACCTCCTGGAATTATGTGGGGTAGACAAAGGGTGTATATGAATCAGCCAACACAGCCATATGTCTGGGATAGAAAGACATGGAGGAAAGCAGGGGATAGAGGCAAATTTAAAGAATAAATTGTTCATTAGGGAAAAGTAGATGGTTGGAAATTGGACAAGGTACATTGGCTCATGGAGGGATTATGGTGACTAGGTTACTACTTTGATCTCTGTCTTCATGAAAAGTTGATGAATTCATGATGTGATGATGTTCAAAATAGATGAGTGATACTCGGTTCTGCTTGTTTTGAGATCGAGACAACAGCTTTTGCCTATTTAACAAGTCCCCAGTCACTGCATAAATCAACTAACATGAATGTTTAATACTCCCTTTGGTTGTGTAGATGTGATTTAATATAATACAGTGCCTTCTAATAAAACGCAGCAACCTTAGGTCTTTCCCATTGGGCATCATGAAGTTTGTATCCTACAGACCAGGGCTTGATACATAGCAGTGATTTTCAGACTTTTCCTGAAGATTCTGGGGAGTAGAAATTGCTTTTTGTAAGGTATATTTTCTCCTTGCTGTGCTCTTATTAGCCTCTATGTTCCAGGATGAGTACAATCAATATTTTCTGATGAAGCTGTCTATTGTTTCTCTTTTAAAGGAAATGGTTAGGATGCCTGTGGAGGGTGAGACAGTGGTAGGTCTACAGTGTGCTTAGGAAGATGTCTGGAGGAACACAGTAAAGGAAGCCCAGCAGGAGTGGAACTCAGCTTAAGTATTAGCAGGTCTTTCAAATGAAGAGCTCTGTCCTGCCACATAGACAGCAACAGACCAGATATTTGGTGGGCTGTGTCAGTGTCCTACATCTCCATGAGTATCTATGTCACTCCAAGAAAGTAGCTTTCTCTCTTTGGACTTCAGTTTCTTCTAGAAAATAGGTTGCCTTATGCTTTCCAAAGATGGTTCATAGATGGGTAATTATAATTTTTCCCTCCCCCCAACCCCAATGAGTATTGACAGCAATGTCCTATCATCAATCTAAGGCAGCCTAACATTCCCATGTTTATAACGTTTAAAAAGATTCTACATCATGTTTTTAGCAGGTCCACTCTTGAGAAGTAGGAACTTTGCGCTTTGCTTTTGACCAAAGACAAAACAAAACTCCATGTTCTTCAGCTTACTAAAGTCCTTTGTGACTTGTTTTTAGTCTCTCAAGCTCAACATCAGCATCTTGTCACAAATACTCCTTTTTGCTGTTTCTTCTGTTGATATATTTTCTTCTTTCTAATCTTACTACTTTGTCTTTGTCTGCCCTGCCCTCCTTGCACTTTGGCTCTGAAAGTTAGTTTGTTCTATTTTTTTAGATCTCAATCCAGATGTCTCCTCAATTGTCTCACATCATCTCTAGAAGGATCTTGAGAAAGCACATTTATATGTTCACCATTTATCTGTCATAAATTGTCAATGATGCCTTAGGGCCTGAGCAACAAAGTCCAGGATCTCAAGTCTCTTCATTAAAACCCTTTATGTCTAATCACTGGCTTTGTTTCCAGGCTCATTTCCTTTTATTCCCATGACATACTTGCAACAGTTCAGGGATCTAGCTGAAGATTTATTGTTGAACTTGTACTGCCTTTCTATTACAGGTTGTTTCCCAATATCGTCCCTCTCCGTCCACCTTTTCTGTCTGTGTTTCTTCTACCTTTCAAGTTAGGTGAAAATACTAACCTCTCCTATAGCCTTCCTTCCTGGTTGCAAATGAGCTCATCCTTCATAGTCTTACTGGGACACTGCACCTCTTTCATGGCATTCATCATATTAGAACCATAGTCTAACTATCTAACCTTTCTCCAACTTGTGGGTGCTTTATTTTGAGAACAATTAAATATTGCCCTGTGATGTGGTAGAAAATGCCTATTGGAAATTCAGAGGAATGAGTTCTGGACTCTGCCACTGGTGGACCGCACTGCTTTGGTAAATCACTGTTCTGCAGTGATCTACTTTGCAAATTGATAGCTGAGTCTAAATCAGTGTCAGTGCTTGTGGAGAAGCATTTTGTAGTTCCCTGAGAAATACAACTCAAACACCTACATTCCTTAATTTTGCCTGTCTACTTTTTGATGCAAAATGTTATTTATTCTATGAAATAATGATACCTGTAGACTAGATAGGTGCTATTTTTCCAGTTGATAGAATAAAAATTGGGACATAAATCTTGATTCCTCAAATGTTAGGGAAGAGATTAGATCAGCTTATGAAATTTAAAAGTCTAGAAGCCATGAGTTAATATGAAGCATGCTTCCATAATTTAAAAATATTTACATCTGTTGGTGGCATGGCATTGGGCATGTGTTTTACAAGTGACCACATCCCTGAGATAATTATCCATAATGATTTTGATGTTGGTTTCCTTATAGACCCATAGCCTTGCTTCTTTGGCTGTGAAATGTGATTTGAACATTTTTATTTTCATGGAATATTTTATGCATTTCTTCTCCCTTTCCATTCCTTCCTCACACTTGTCTTCACAACCTATATACTCTCAGAGTTCCTAACACACTGAAGTTATTGCTAATGTTTCCTCTCAGAATGCCAACTTGACAGATCTGTGAAAGAGATTTGCACACTATGTCCAGCATCTCATTATGGAGAGTAGGCTGGTAGACTGGGAATAAAGGTGATGCAATATCCTATCCATTTTCTTGAAAGATACTGATGTCAGCATGTCCTCATGGAATTAGCAAGAAATTTTCACTGTGGTCTTTGTCTTCTCTGAGGAAAAAGACTGCTGGACTTTAATCTTTTTCCCAAGCAGGAAGCTAGATTCCAAAAAGACATGACCATGCTCTCTCCAGGTAACAGTCTTACTCTTGGTGAGAATTGGCTACATAAAACAGAGAGGATGTCAGAAACCACTGCCAGGTTTGTGGGAGCAAACCCAGCAGGATTCTGAGCTACTTCTTACGTCCTACACTGCCCAGCCAGTTTTCCTCTGCTTTGCAATTTGACTAATTCTGGTTCTTTTTTTTTAAAATTTGAACACAACTTCATGGGAAGCTACTAATAGACCTTATTCTAGCTGGAAAGAGACTTATGATCTTTCTCTGTGATGCAGAAGTGAACACAGAACTGGGAGTTGAGGGAGGGCTTAGTGAAGAATCAGTCAATTTTGACCTTGCTTTGGGTTGGATGAACCACCCCCCTTAACCACCCATGCATCCATCCATCATTAACAAAAATCCATTGGGTGCCAAATGCATGTCATTCTAGGCTCTACTTAATAAGACAGTACTTAAAATAGGCATGGGCCTTATTTGTCACACAGGGGACGAGACAGTAAATATGTAAATAAACAACAAACATATGGTTAATCTAAACAGTTGGATTAAGAAGAAAGACGTGTTGAAGACAGTAGAGTTGAAGAGACCAGCAGAGGTGGTCAGCGGAGTTATCTCCTGAGCCCAGAGTGTTAGACTTAAATCTAGCATAAACTCAGCTCTGTGTAAGATAAAGGAGTAGAGCATTGTGTAAGGCCTCTTGGGGAAAGGGCTTGGATCATTGCAGCGTGGACTGCATTTCAGTTTGGCTGGAGCCAGTAGACAAGGGTAGAGGAATGTGCTAGCGTTGGAGCATGGGCTGGAGCCAGAGCCTGCTGGCTCTACAAGGCTGGTCAAGGAGGGTGAATTCTGTACAGGGGTAGTCATTGGAAAAAAACAGCACCCTGTAGGAATGTGCAAATGCAGACCAGTCAGACTGCTGCTTAGACTGGATAGGAAGGAGGTAGAAGGAAGGAGGTCAGTCTAAGACCATTTACAGTAGTTTAGTTAAGAATATAGCTGGCCTGTGGCAGGGGGTGAGAAGACATATATGAATCTCACTGGTAAAACATAATATGACACATAATTAGAAATCATTGACATATTCTCTCATTCCTCTCTGTATCACACACACACACACACACACACACACACACACACACACAATTTTGTGTAGCTGTTTTCCCTAAAAGGCCCTCACCTGTAATGGAATAGGGCAGAGGAATGCATACTTTTGCATTTCTAATTTCTATTTTAAGATTATATCTCTTAGTATAACTTGATTTGATTTGGGTGCCCAGGTTAGTTTCTTCTTCCTGCAGTAGATATCTGGCCTCTGGTTGCATGGTGCACATACGGGGTAAGAGTGAGAGGTTTGCGTGTCCTCAGGACAGCTTGTGGGCTCCTGTATTGTCTCTGGGCTTACTGTAGTGCTGTGAAGCAGCTGCTGGGTTCCTGGGTCTGTTGCTGGGTCCCTGGCTGATACGTTATGAGAAAAATGCTGAAGTGAGACACTACTTTCTTGCCTCTTGGTCTCCTTCTTGTCCAGCTTTCCAGCAGGACTCATCCGAGTCCTTTCTTTAGCTCCTGTGTCTATAGCATGTCTGTGTCATTGTTAGCCACCTCCACATATGTACATATAGTGTCACCTCGTCAGCCTCTCCGAGTCTCCCCATCATACTTTCCAGGTTTCAATCTGAATGGGAAAACAGACACAGACAATCCAGCTGTTTACTTACCCTTTGTCCCCGCTGGGGAAGGAGAAAGGATTCTCAACTTCTGCTTGAGGAGCATTCCCCTTCTATTCATCCTTGTCTTCCAGAGGACGGCAAGCTTCATGACCTATTTTAAAAATGAAATTGTACATGTTATTCAAGGCCTGGCTCTTCTGCTACCTCTAAGGTGAAAACTTGGAGTCTTTCAACTTGCTGATTCCTCAGAATTTTCAGGCTAATTTGCTTTTGTCGTGGGTCTAATTCTGATCTGTTTCATGTTGTTACTACTGTGTATGTCTGCCCTTTGTTCTTCTGGATTATAAGCTTCTCAAGAGCACAGAGGCAACACAGCCCACATGCTGACTACTCACCAAACTGTCACCAGTGTCATCTGTCACCTTTTGCACACAAAAAATATTTGATAAATAACGACCATCAAAACCACACTCTTCATAAATCTCTCTAAAGTGCTCATTAAACTTGCTGGAGCAAGTACAGGAGTGCTATTTTCCCCAACATTTTTGGCCCCTTTCTATTAAATTTCCATACGTATCCCTTGGCCTGGGCTACACTCAGCTGTGGGAATCCGATTTTCAACTACTTCTCCCAGGCCATGAACTAGAATGTCGTTATATTTACAGGGATCTGTAGAGGTACTCCAAACATGGCAGTGCTATTGTATATCAGAAACCACTATCATAAATGAGTTGGACAGGATAAGCCAACTTGAAAGAGAAAATAAAATATTATAACCCCAACTTGAAAAGAAAATATGGCGTGTGGTTTATTGAGGTGGGTTATGGTGGAAAAAAAAGAACCGATTTTAAGTCAAACACAGAGAAGCAGTGGCACTCTTTAAATTCAATACAGTATTCACATGGCAGACACTGGACTTCAGAAAGCCAAACCTTTAGGCTCCTGCTCTGGTCTATAAAATAGATGTAAAATTGCCTTTGCTACATTATTAGTGCGCCATTTTAGAGGCAAGGGATATGTAGGGAGCAAAATAACCTTGAAGCCAGCATGGCGCTTTCAAGTCAGAGTCTGTTTGTGAGGATCTTGCATTGCATTTTAAAGTCTGTGGTTTTGGGAAATTCTGCTCTGATGAGGTGAGAAGGAAGAGGAGCTGGGAAAGAGTAGCAGCAGAGGAGCCAACTTTTATTGTCTTAGTGAGAATACGGTTTGCAGTATTCTCAGTCTGCCCTTAAGTAGCCTGATTTCCATATTTCTATATTGACTTTTCAGAGTCCCTTTCGTTCTTTTGAGCCCCTCAGCCTTCAACCTGTGTAATAAAAAATTTAAAAGGTGTGCCTTTTGTGGAAGGGCACTTGGGGAATCTTGACTAAATGACCCATTTCTCTTTCTATGAATCAACATGCTTGCAGAGTGTGGGGTCAGAGATGGGACTGAGCACTCTCTGGGAGTCAGGAGCCAAGGAGCTCCAATGAGATATGGGAAAAAGTAATCTCATATAGCATTTTCAGTCAGTCTGAAATTTCAAAATTTCTAATTAGCCTGAAAACTTGGAGGAATCAGCCAGTTGAAAGGCTCTGTGCCTTTGCCTTAGAGATAGGAGGAGAGTCAGATCTTGAAGGCTGTGTATTTCATTTTTTAAAATGGGCCATAAGTCCTTCTGGCTTCTGGAAGCCTGAGCGTCTGTGTCTTGCATACAGCCTGTCATTAACATCTGGTTCAGACACAAAGGTATCAAAATGCCTCCCATGACCAAGCCTGGAAGCAGAAACACCAGCGCTCATATGGAATATGTCGTTCAGGCTTTTTCTAGTCTAGAAGCATTAGGGTGATCTATCCCACTGTGTCAGGGTTTACCAGGACTAAGACAGGAGGAAGTGGGGGAGGTCTGATTGCTGAGGGGATGTAAAAAGCGCATGGCCTCTGAGGGCCGGGCCATGAGTGTGTGCTGGCTTTGCCCAGGCTGCACAGCCTCCATTTGCTCCTTCTCATTTGCTGATGAGTCTGGGAGACTGAATGAGATGCATTTCACGTGGCCATAGTCGGTTTCATATTTGAGGAACCTTCCCACTTTGGGTAAAAACCCAGCTGCTTTTTGTTTCTACAAACATTTCAGGTCGTTAAATGAATGATTTCTAGTGGTAGGAAAGGCATATATCATGTTACATGGGAAATGCAGCCAATTATTTTCTTCCCTCAGGCTGAAGCTGATTGTCTATTGGTAGTTTACTGGACGGAATCAATGAATGTAACCATCTATCCATCACTCATTCACTCAAACAGTGTTCATTCAACAAGCAGTCCTACAGTGCCTCCTCTACGTTACGAACAATGGACCTCACCGTCACTCAGTTATTTTTTTTCAGTGTTCATCTCATCTACACACCAACTTGATCATTAGTTTGGGTCAAGGACAGGGAGGTGAAGGAGAGCACAGACACGCACAGGGCAAACTTTGGTCATCAGAAAAAAGTGAGTCACACATCTGGGTGCCAGGCCCAAGCCCTATGTCAAGCTGAAATTTAAATCTCCAACTAAAAGGAAACGAAATAAAAACAACAGATGTTATCAATAGAGTGAGTTTTTGTTAATTTTCTAGGAGTAACACAAAAGGAAATTGGCTAATATGAAAACAAATGATTTATTTGTTTATTTCCAGATCACCAGATTGAAAATTGATCGAAACCCATTTGCTAAAGGATTCAGAGATTCTGGAAGAAACAGGTAAGGACCCTGGGACAAGAGACTCACTGGCTTCTTTCTTTTGAAAATTACTTTCCCCATATCTCATTGGTGGCTCTTAGCTTCTGATTTCTAGAGAATGTTTGTATACTCGGCAACCGCATAGACTCAAGGAAAGAGAAATTGACTTATCCAAGAATCCCCAAGTCTCCTCCCACAAAAGGCAATCTTCCAAATTCTTTCTTACACAACTTAAATCACCATAACAAATCCTTCATGATGTCTTACCCCCTATATTATGCTGTGTGATTCAGTCCACATAAAGCAAGACACATGGTCACTTATTGTTATTGATGGGTTGGTGTATTTTTCTGGTATCTGAAGGTGTCTGTATTGGCTGCAGTGGTGTCTTATATACTTTAAATTTCTGAAAAATGAGATTTCATAAAATTACTACCTCTATGAGTTGAACTTTATAAAAATAAAAGTAACATTCTATTCATAGGAAATAGTCCCCCAATACATACACTCTTGACTTTATGAAAGGGGCTGTTTCTAGAATGTCACCTTTCTTTTTTTCCTTTTGTAAAAATAAATTTTCTGGTTTTTGAGATTATAATATACTTACATCATTTTGTCCGCATTCTTTTCCATCCTCCAAACCCTCCCATGTACTCTCCCTTTGGCTCTCTTTACAGTTCATGGCCCCCTTTCTTTAATTGTTGTTGAGCATGTGCATGTGTGCTTGTATGTGTGAGTTGTATTCCTAACCATACAAATATAACCTTCTCAGTCTGTGTAATGTTATGTGTATGGATGCTTTCATGACTGACCATGTGGTATGGATAACCAATTGGTGTGCTCGTCTCTGCAGGCAGATTATCTCTCCCGCTCTCAGCACTCCTTAGCGGCTGTGGTTTTTCCTTTTTCCACATTAGCGGGCCTACTTGCATTATTCTTGTTCATGTTTAGGGAGCTATGTTGGTGAGGCTTCATGTGTGTAACTTCTCTGATATCTCTAGGAGACTCAATCTTACAGCAAATTGACTGTTCTTCTAGCTCTTAGAATCATTCCAACCCCTTTTGCAAACTGATCCCTGAGCCTTGGGTGTGGGAGGTGGGTTATAGATGTACAGCTGGGACTTTGCATCACAACTCAGGCTTTTGGTTAGTTGTGGTTTTCTGCAATACTCTCCATCTGTTCAGCAAAGGGAAGTTTCAGTGGTGAAGGGGAACCCCACCTTTCTTTATGACCTGTACCATCAATTCCAGGTGTTACAGATGTTCACAGAATCATTTTGTCCTGTTGTCAAAAGCCTTAGAGACTGTACTGGTTTTCAGACTGATAATGTTTCCTTCTCCCTAAATGATTTCCTACATAAAATGAAAATCTGTTATCCATGGAAAGTTAGGAGACACCTGAGATGGCTAGGAACCAGACATATCCACAGTCTCCAATTAGGCAAATTCATCAGATACAGACACTATAGGCTAAGCGAGTGCGATGCATCTGTCTGGTGTAGCACAGGCATTGCAATGTGATTGACTTCTTTAATAATCTGCAAGGATGATTTTACATCTGGACAGCAGATTGCCAGGAATTATCTTTGGTATTCTTTCTGCAACAGTTTTTGGATAAACCAACAATTTATATTTAGAACTATTCCATGAAATATGTGATGCATTATCTAATCAAGCTTCACAGACCAATGTTTCAGCATGAACAGATCCCATGTGTGATGGCGTCTACCTTACGGTAAAGGTGTGTAGTGGGCCTATCTCTAGATGTGTAGGGACATTCTGTAATGTGTACACAATGAATAAACTGCACGATGACATTCCTTAGACTGTGCCTTCACCAAGCAATACCTCACTATGCCATAGACATATGTTTCAAACCACCTATGGTAATAATTTCTTTTGCAAAATGTTTTATAAAAGCACTTAAAAAACTAAACTCTTGCTTTATGTTAAACATACATTTATGTTCCTAAATTTGTTTGTCTCAAAATCCATAAGGTTATATCAATTGAGTCATAGAAAATTTGGTCAATCTTCCAGTTTTTGGATAGCACCATTAAGTAATGTGTTGTAGGTGACTGTTAATGGGAAAGCACTCTAGAACTCAATTAGTGAGTGACTCCTGGACAAATGATTTCATATTCCACAAAAGCCTTCGTCTTTAAAGCTTACCAAATAAAGAAAAAAAGAAACACACCCATTCTATCTCAGATGTCCCCTACCACTAACTCATAGTCCAGGTCACAAAAGTGCTTTTCTTCATTTTTAAGACTCTGCACTCTGAGCTTCTTGAAGACCTAGTTAGTGATAAGGCATTAAAAACTCATGTGACACTCACGATAGGTAGGCCATGTATGGTAAGGGTATTCAAAACCTATAGCTTGGAGTCAATGGATAACTTTTCAGGGTTCTGTGGGCTCCTATATGTAAGTGTGACCATATACATGAGCAGCTGTACATTTTTTTTAAAAATAAGCCTGTAGTATCCTTTATATTTTTAGAAAGGTCTTATCTCCCAAAGTAAGAATTTTCTTCTATACCCATATATATGTCTCCTGGGCCAAACATGTCCATATTATTTATTCAGCTATACTTCCTTTTTCGGGGGCTGGTCTCTAGTAGTAGTTAGTATTTGTTTATTTTCTTATGGATACTTAGTGTAATGCTCTTCTTTTCTTTTTCTTGCCTTCCACTGGAACCCTTGCAATCTGTAGTATTTGGTTAAATTACTTTTCTAAAGTTTATTTTAATTCCTTAGCTAGTACTTCCTGTCCATAGGCACCATACTCTTGGAAGCTACAGTAGAAGTTATACATCCATGGAAATGACCATATAGAATGTCCACAGCCATTGTGCATAGAAAGCAAGAAAAAGTATGTTAATTTTTTTGCAAGAAAATCCAATCAGGAGGTCCAGTGGGAGTCGAAACTGTTTCTATAGGGTGACTCAGGTTAGTGTTGATGACAAATGTTAAGAATCAGGTGTGTGTATGGGGAAGATTGCAGAAAGCAGATGTAAAGACAAATATGTGTTTATTATGTTTGAATATCGAGGAGGCCCCTGTGGCTACAGAGTGAGGCTCTGTTAGCCACTGTGTCTCTGCAGCACGGCATGGAAGGTACCTAGGTATGATGGAATAACTGTGTTGACCAACATTGACCCTATGCTCCAGGAACCGAAGCTCACTTTCTCCTTGTCACAGGAGTGTCTAGTGTTGAAGGATTTTCCACTGGCCAGAATGCTTTGACTACCTCTTGGCTGAGGTCCTGAGGGGAGATCCTCCAGGAGGCAAGCGAATGTTGTGCTGCTTAGGGAATATGCTTATTTTCTGTCCTGCTTGGTGGGTTCCTTATCTCTGTAAGACTCCTTGAAAGTGGAACTATGGGTAAGTAGGACAGATGGCTAGCACAACAGTGCAGTGCTGCTCCAAAGTCAGGCATTAGCTCACTTCAGTGCTTCATTTATTTCTTAGAGTGGGAAAATTCTTTCTTTTTTAATGACATACAAAGCCTGCAAGGCAAATTTAAAAAAAAAACAATGGAGTTCTGACATTTGTCAATCAACAAGACCGAAGGACAGTAAGTGAAACAAACCACGACAAGGAGCCAAGTGGCACATGACATATGCAGAACTTAAATAGTTGATTTTTGGAGAACTGAGAAGTAGAACAGTTGCTATTGGAAGTTAGAGGGAGAGACTAAGGAGGGACAGAAGAAAGCAGAATGGCTAATATCAAAATGTAATAAGGCAAGAGGGTAAGTTCTAATATGCCACAGCAATTTAGGACAACTGAAGCTCACAGTTTATCATGTATTTTATAAAGATCTAGAAGAGTTCAAAACTTCCTGATCCAATGAAATGAAGTGTTTAAGGAAAAGGAAATGTTGCTCTGGTTTGACTGTTGCATATTGCACGCACATGCTGAATTACCATACTGCAACACATAAATAGCTATATACTTTGGGTCAATTAAAAATTTATCTGTTCCCCACAAAGGTTACTTTAAGGCTCCTTTGTAACTGTCTCAGTTAACTGCAAATGAATGCTTACCATTTTGGGGGCTTATCCTTCATTTTTCTCTAATTTGAAAAACCCTGCATCTTAAATAAATTTGAGGCGTGCTGGAGTTAAGTGGCTTTCCCACCATCCCAGAGTGAAGCTGAAGTGCTGGTATATAATTGTGTCTGCCTAACTCCAGAGCTGAGCATCCCATGCTGCCACGCTAGCACCATATCCTCGGTGTGACCCACCTTCAACAGTATCCTCCCTCTGAAAACACTATCCAACCACCCACAACTGTTTTGGTCTCAAAGAAAGCCTCCTGTGTGCTCAGTCTGTGTTTGTAGACTACTGATCATAGCTTCACCATCTACTTTCTACCCCCTAAACAAGGATCTCCTATCTGGGGACAGAAAATTGAGCTGAACCGTTCTAGTAGGTGAAGTATGGATGCCCTCTCGATGTTTTACAATGGTATAAGAATGTATGGCTTCTTCCTCCAGCACTCTGGGAAACTACATTACAGTGGACTTGTTTAAAGCAATTATAAAAGTTTAGAACATTTTTCCTCTTTCAAAAATTCAAAATTACCTAGTTATATTAGCAGCAGCCTAGTGATTCAATTCTCACTAGCTGGTTGCAGGATCTGATGTAGGCAAGGACTTTTAATGTCATGTAAATGGGAAAGATGGATGGGTAAGAATATGGAGAATCATTTGCAAATCTGGGACCTAGCAGTTCTGAGCTAACATCAGGACCAGTGTACTGTCTTCTGTCCAGCATCCCACTATGGCCTTTCTCATGCTAACACAGTTCCTCTCAACCCCTGTCCCTCCCCATGCATTTTAGACATCAAATGACTCATGCGGAGGAGCATGGCTTGACGAGTTGCATATAAATGTTACTAAAACATACGGATTACATTTCCTTTGAAAACACATGGGCTTAAAAATTAGAGGGGAAAGTGCTTGGCCAATGTTTTTTGGTTTCGCAGAACACAAAACATTTGTGGAATACTTTGGAGTTGCATAGTTTGCCAAACCTCAAACCAAAACACGTTCAGGTTTGTCGATCTCAATCCATCCCAGCATAGTCCAGAGGCTGGAGAAGGGAGCAGAGGAAAGATGGGGAGGATGCAACCACCCACTCAACTCCCCACTGACAGGGTCTGTCAGTCTGTGAGGTTTTTACACTGAGTCCCATCAGAGTGTGGCCCAGGTGACAGGCTTCTTCTGAAACATACAGACAAGTACAGATCAATGGATGAACACTCTAGTTGCTGTTCTTTGCCCTAAAATAATAAGAGATCTCTAGTAAGAAGAGCTTTTTGCTCCTTGAATCGTCTTTCTTCTGCTTGTCATGGGAATCAGTGCCTGGTCTAATGTCCGGGTCTGGAAGGAGGACCCCTACCCCCAGGACCTATTTGCACACATAGTGCATATCTCAGGCTTCCTGTTGGTTAGTAAACCTTGCAGGGGAGGCCTGCAGAGTTGGGAGTTAGCACCTTCCAGGGAAGTCCTGAGCCCCTCAGTCAGCCCTACACTTGTGTAGTGACCAGACAGCTTTATCAGTAATGAAATTGGTATTTTGGTTTCCACTGTGTTAGATTCCTATGTCTTTCTCTTAATTGAGTCAAGAACTATACTTTTTCAAGCTTATTCTCTTAAGTATCCCTTCCCTCCAAATGGACAGAATGAAATGGAAATTGTTCACTAGTTACAAAGCAGTATTGACGAGTGAGAGGTAAGTTAAAAGGGGGAGCTTAAGAAGGCTGCATTCCAACTTGTGGCAAATTAAGGAAACCAGAAGCTGTGGGCTAGGTTCTGATTCACAAGGAGTGGGAGTAGTATGTGACTAGTTAAAAAAAACTAAGAGCAATTGAAATGCATATGAATCTGTTTATTTCTGTTAGACTCTGATTTGACTGAATTGTTGCTTAGATACAGACATCCTGAGACCATATGATCTGCCTCAGAACTCAGGCATGCCCGTGTTTCCTAGATCCCCAGACAAGGGCACCACAAAATTTCAGTGTCTGTATTAGGCAAGGAGGAGTTCCCAGAGGTAGAGTTAAGGCAGAATGAAGTTTGGTCGAACAAGGCCACCTAGTAGTGAACTGAGAAGTGGAATTATGCCTTGGGGAGTGACGACACTATTGGGAAGCATGAACCAAAGGCAAGGAAAGGGTAGTGAAGTTGAAGAGAAGAGGAAGCTTGGTAGAGTCTCACTATCCAAAGTAGTCTTGGGAGACACATCTGCCCTCAAGAGCCCTCATTGCTCAGCTAGAGGGAAAGGCAACTGTACAGATGCTGCCTGTTAGGAGGAGCCAAGGAAACGGAGGAAAAGAGAACTTTATGGGTTTCCCGAGCCCCATCTGATGTGGAAACCCTTGTCCCTTAGAGGTGGCTGCCAAGACTTTGCAAAAGAAAAAAGTCTGCTTGAGCAATTCTATGGAATTCCCAGAGATAAACACATTCATAAAAAGAGAGGATTAAAAGTAGGATCTGCCTGGGGAGTGAGAGGTTCTTCCATGAAGTTTTCTTAGAAGTACTACAAAGTGAATGACTGGGTTCTCCTCATGGAACCCTTCATTCTGCCTTTGAGGCTGGATTTGATCTTTACTACCAGGTCCATTTTATTTATAGCTACTGCAAACCCCATGATTTCTTCCATCCATGTCTAGCTGACAAGCACTTTAGAAGCCACTGCTGATGATACCATGTCAGGTCTATTTGAGGAGGGTATGTTCTTTCTGTGGAGTCCACCATTGGAAGCTTGAGTGAGGGCACATTAACTCCAAACTTAGGAGTAGTGGGAGAGGGATCATGTGCCTTGGAGGTTGATTTACACATGAAAGCAGTTTCTTTAGCAGATTGTCCCTTATATGACCTGCCGAGAGACATGAGGTACAAGAGGAATTCTGGATCTGTGTCTGCTCTCTGAATGTTCTGAGACAGCAATATGTTTGCTGTGAGTGTGGCTGGTGGAAGTATTTTGTAATTTTGTTCCTATATAGATATTTCAGTGGATGATAGGCATTGCAACTTGCATGTTGAAAAGGATGTTCAGTGACGTCATTACTTTACCTAAGAAATTATTCTTGAGTGTTGGTAGAGAAAATATTCAAGAGTAAAGATTTTTTTAAAACCCACTCTCAGCAGCTGCTGTCCCAAGGAGTGAAGAATGACTTTCCCTGGTTTCCCACAGGACCCCTCCCCTATTACAGGTCCATAATGCTCAGTAGAAAGAGGAGTATGAAGTGAGGAATTCCCTATTTAACTGAATGGAGAGACAAAGAGAAGTCAGCTATACATTAACCCCCAGCCTGGATCATCTTTCCTGATCTAAAATGACTTTCCCTGGAGAGTTAGGAGGAAGGGACACACTCCAGCTGACATCTGGTAATAGAGTGCTCTGTCAGAGACAACTAACAAATCCTACCTGCACCTTTATTCATCTATTTAGCTGAACAGAAGAAGTGACTGTTTATAGGTTAAAAGGCAAACTAATAGTGACTTTGTATAATTTCATTTTATAGTTATTTCTAGGTAATAATAGTCTCAAATAATAGTAATGATTATTTTATATATTAACTGAGACCTACGTTGTCCATTTTTACCTCAGAGCTGAGGTACCTACACTGTGCTTCCCTTTACACTGATGGCGAACTGAATTTTGAGCTACTGGCTTCAGAATTTGCAGATCCAGCCTGTCACAGTATCCAGAGAATGATTTCACTGTCCTCTGCAGGCACAGCTGGCCGGGCAGCAAAAACCATGCCTCCAACCACTTCTGGCTCCCCGTTGTTCCCGAGTCTCAAGTAGCAAACTTAGCGCCAATGAGCTGACCACTTGCCTTTTCTCAACTGTCAGTATATCCCAAGTGTCTCCCTCATGCTCAATTGCTATGTTTTCATTTGTCCCCTCAAGGGCCATTGGCTGCAGTTTCCCAGCCAACCTCATCCTGCTCTTTCCTGGCAGGCTTACAAGCCCCTGTAGATTTCTGCATACTTTCTTGTTATCCCTGGCATGGGTGACTTCTGCCATTCAGCAGGTCTATGCAAGCAATCAGTGTTGGACTTCTCAGGAACTGTTGTATTTGTCATTCAAGGTAGCTGGCCCTGTACTACATTTTGGCCACAGCATCCTCCTATTGGCACTTGTATTCCTCCTATTCACCCCAGCCTTAGCTGTTTGTCATGTACCATGGCATAGCCTATTAGCCTGGACTTAATACTTTTCTCTGCCTTATTATTTGTTCCTCTTCCCTTGTCATGAACTGTTTCTACCATTGTACTCTTGGCCATATGGATTTTCCAGGGAATGTTGGCAATTGTTTTATTATCTATGGCTCCTGCTCAAGGATGGTGCCATTGAATACAGTGACGTCTTTTTAATGGCTAGTATATTAGAGTCTGAAATATCTGCAAGATAATGAGGCCTACAGGGGCTTGAGGGTCATGCTTTTGGTTTTCTGATGAGAAAATGAGAATTGGAATTAGGTAATGTGAAGCTCCTTCTACATCTTTTCTGGAGCCAGAGAACTGACAGAGCTGTGATTTCCAGGAAAGTAGGACTGTATCTGCTAGAACAAGCTTCAACTTGAGCAGAATAACTGATTTCCTTTTGCTTGAACTAGAGCACTTGCCTTGATAATCTTTGTTTTCAATCAAGTCACAATTGTTTATTAAGTCACAATATAATAAAACAGATTTGTCTATTTTAAAACTAGAGAGACTTAAGCATGAAGAAGTTACATACTTTGGCAATTAGAAGCTTGGCAATCTATATTTAGAGTCTATGCTCTTGACTAAAATGTTCAACTGTTCCTTAGGTGTCATTCATAATACCAGAGCTAGACAAGTCCAGTCAAATGCAAAGGTACTTAATGTTTTAGTTAGCCTGTTTAATATTGTTACAAATTTTTATTACTCTTGAGACACTTAAAATGCCCAGGAATCACAATTACAACTTATCTAAACTCTAAGAAGGATAGTGGGAAAGGAACACTTGGGGACCACAAGGTGATGAGCAATTTTAATTCAATTCCAAACACATTTACATTGATTACTCATTCTTCTAAAACCTGTGAAGGAGGCTTATTGATGATAGATTCTTCATTTTGTAGATATAATTGTTTTACCCTGAGAAGCTAAGTTTCACATGATGAGTTTTCCATTAAACAAATTGTAGGATTATGATTTGAGGTCCTTTAGAGTATCTAAACAGAAAATGTATTAAATAACCTATTGCATATGCTCTCTTTGTTCACAATACTCTCAGCACACAGTATAGAAAAAGTTAAACTTAAGTAAAAAAAGTTAGAGATACAGAGAAAATAAACAGACGATGATGAAGATGCAGTTTCCTATCTCAAGACAAGGATAGTGTGAAAACTGCATAGTGATACCTAAATAGAATCACAGATGTTATAATAATTGTTATTACAATTGTCTGGTATTTGTTGAACTTCAAAAGAATTCTCTCTCTCTCTCTCTCTCTCTCTCTCTCTCTCTCTCTCTCTCTCTACTCTCTCTCTTCTGTTCCTCTCTCTCCCCCACCAAATGCGTTTGAGAAGGGTTCCAGATCAGGTGATCTCGAAGCATCATTAGTTTATGAAGGAGCTCTTTGGCTAGCTTGGTCTCATTCCTCTTCTTCCCTCTCAGCATAGTTTTGGCTTGGCCAAGTCAAAAGAGAATCAGCTTGGAAACTAGAGAGGAAGTTATAGCCAAAAGACTGAACAAAGGGGGCTTAGAAGTGGCTTCTGTTGTCACTGGACTAAGGAGGAAGAGCCAGCAAGAGGGAACAATTGCCAATTTGATTGTTTCTGATTGGGAGCTCCAGAGATGACGCCAGGTCTCTACTGTGCCACAGCCCACAGAAGCTGTGTTAACTAGATACTCCTCAAAGCAGCCTTTTCACATTTGTGAAATAATGAGTCCATTTTGTAAATCTTGATGATAAAAGTTCATAAAATTAGGACAAGATAACAACAAACAAATAAAACAATAGCACAAGATACACCCTGAGTAACCATCTGGTTGCTGAAGACCTTAGTGGGTAGTTGACAAACATTCTTATAGAAAACAAAGGGTAGAAGTGCCTGAACTCTGCTAGGGCACTCAGATTCTTTGGAAGGTCAAACATTCTAAGTCTAGGACAAAAGAAGCCAGAGGGAAATGGAAACCTTCCTGAGACCTAGTTCAAAACAGACACAGCCCAGTCAGACACAGAGTAAAAGGCCCCGGTCTCTGGCACTAGAAGACTTTTTCTCCTCAGAGATTATTTTTATGCCAAGTTCGTTTTTAAAAAATTGAAGCTTACCTGTCAGAATGGCTAAAATCAAAAACACCAATGACAATTTATGCTGGAGAGGATGTGGTGAAAGGGGAACACTCCTCCATTGCTGGTGGGAGTGCCAACTGGTTCAGCCACTTTGGAAATCAGTATGGAGATTCCTCAGAAAAATGGGAATAAACCTACCACAAGACCCAGCAACTCCACTCTTAGGCATATATCCAAAAGATGCCCATTCATACAACAAGGATGTCTATTCCACTATGTTCATAGCAGCATTATTTGTAATAGCCAGAACTTGGAAGCAACCTAGATGCCCCTCAACCGAAGAGTGGATAGAGAAAATGTGGTACATTTACACAATGGAGTACTATTCAGTAGAAAAAAACAATGGAATCCTGAGATTTGCAGGCAAATGGATGACACTAGAAGAAACCATCCTGAGTGAGGTAACACAGTCACAAAAAGAGAAACGTGACATGTACTCTCTCATATATGGATTTTAGACATAGATATGGGGAGTGCCAGCCTACAATCCCATGGCCAGAGAGTCTGGGAAACAGAAACTTCATTCAGTGGCTGATGGAAGCAGAGGCAGACTCCCACAGCTAAGTACTGAGCTGAACTCAAGAAAGTCAGTAACAGAGAGGGAGGACTGATGACCAAAAGAGTTAAGACTGGGCTGGTTTAACCCAAGAAACAGCTGACCTGACAAGGGTTAACTCTTGAATCCCAGGCTGATGCCTGGGAATCCAACATGGGACTGATCAAGACCCCCTGAATGGGGGTGTCAGTGAGGAGGCCTAGATAATCTATTGAGCCTTGGGCAGTAGATCAGTATTCATCCCAAGTATACACATGGACTTTGGACTCCCATCCAACAATGTGAGATGAACTCTTGGGGGGAGGATCTAGGCCCTGTCCTGGGTGAAATGAAAGTCTATGGACACCCCCATAGAGAGCCTCACCCTCCCTGGGGAAATGAGGGGATAATGGGGGAGTTGGGGGGAGGGCACAGGAGGAGGGGAGGGAAAGGGAGAGGGACCTGGAACTGACTTGTGAACCATGTTTCTAATAAATTTAAACTTAAAAATAAAAAATTAATAAAAATTGAAGCTTAAATAATGAATATGTGTCAATTGAGAAAATGGTCTTGTTAAATTTGTGAAATAATGATACCTGTTTACTAATTTGAAGCATATAAATTGAGACATACTGTATAGCAAGCCTTATGCTGGGCACTTGAGCAAAGAAAAACATTGGATCTGAATCCCTTGAAGTACACACTAGCTAGCTGTAGAGAGAGGTGGATTACTAAATTGTACCATGGTCCCATACTAAATTCTGAGACACATTACTAGGAATTTCTAATACATAGATCTAGTCAGTGAAGCTTGATAGAGTTTGAGACAAATAGAATATAAGTTATATAGCAAATAAATAGGATGATTTTTTTCTCTAAAAAGTGAAACATTCAGAACCCCCAGACTAAGTAACATAAATGCATGTAGAAGAATGCATATTAAAGGATAATTTGCATTTTTCCTCAAAGTAAAAAAATCCATGGAAGATATAGTTCAATAGTAAGGTGTGACTAATAACTATATCTTTTGTCACTAATTTGGGAGAGCTACAAATGCTGTCTCTACTTCCTTGCTATCTGAATTACTGGATGGCAGCGAGTGCATCTATGTATGGCTGAGGGTGTGTATGGCATGCTGTATTCTTAGGCTAAGGAAGGTCCCCTTGAGTAGGATGTGGAAGACAGAAGCTTGTTGGCGATGTAGGGAGACTCTCATCACTTCACCAGAGGATGAAATTTACATCGGAGATGTCAGCCAAATGTCAGAAGCAGCATAATAACAGATCTAACAAAATCTCAAAGTGTCTTCCCAAGGAAATGCATCAACAGAGGCTGGACAACCACTGAAGAAAATGCCAGAAGAGACAGAATACACAACATCTATGAATCTTCCTATGTTTTAAATCTTTCACTCCATCACTGTTTTTAAGTTAAATTTTATTGCTGACACATAGTCTTTATATAATAGCACAAAATTGACTGCTTGACTAAAATAATTCATTCCATGCCATAGTGTTTTGAACAGTATTATGAAAAAGAAACCAAGTCCATTTCTACTTACGAAAAGATACAATATTGGCATTATACTGTGGTACCATTGAAATTTCAGTTTCCTAGCTCTTTATTACTTAACCAGAAGGGGTTGTTCTTTGTGTCCTTGTGCTAGCTTTTGTCCTCATGCTGTACATTTGTCCCTGAAAAAGATGGACTGGAGGGTGGAATAATAAACCCTTGCCATCTGCAGTGAGCCTCCTGTGCCATTAAAGGGAATCCTAGGCTGTTCTGGTGGGCTGCCAACATTCCAGGCCAAAGCAGTCAGATCTAAGCTGGGCCTATCTATTTCTTCTATCCACCCAGGCTCAACATGGCTTTATCTGCCTATCCCCTTATTATTCTGAACTCCCTTAATTGCCGGAGCTCTTTCTATCCACAAATAGTTCCATGAACTGTATTCAGTACCAATGTAGACTGATGGTAGAGATCTCATCTATTCCTGCTTCTCACAGATTAACAGCTAATAAACACCATGCACTGCTCTCTCCTGTGAACCTCTTCTTAAAATACAGAGTTTGGTTTGCCAACATTAGTATATTTAAAGGCTCCAAGATCCAGGGAAGCCTTTAGAAAGAGAAATGTACAAGTAAAGCCTATTCAGAAAGCAAATTTTCCAACACAGAGACCATCAGTGTATCAGTGGCTCATCTGAGAAAAATGCCAGGGGCATTAGCATCAGTTAAAGTGAGAAGGCATTTGTTCTCCCTTAAAACAAAACCTCTCACTTTATTCTTAGCTTAGAACAAGTGGATTGCTTAGGTAGAAGGTCAGATAGCATGCTTTCTTCAGTAGGGAGGAGCTGTTTGCTGAGAGACACACCATGCCCTTTGTGATGACTTCACAAGGGAGGGACGTATGCCATTATGATTCCCCATTCTTCTACTTTCTCCCTACAGCCTGAGCCTCCACTTCCTGACACAAAGAAAACAGTTTTATAGCAGTAACTATCCAGAAGCTCCACTCAAAGCTTTCAGCAGTGCTCCAAACAACGTTGTTTTGAGGATGCTGCATATCATTAGCAACATGCCCGAAGTCCCCTGAGTGGCTATTTCAGTACTTCATATAGGGATGTAGCTGTATGTTAAAGAGATACTGTGCGTACAGTCCAACTTACAGATTGTACAGTGGGAGTAAACCAGAAGCTGTAAACAAATGTAATTTAAAAACATTAGATGTTTTCTAAAATCTGACAGTTTATGGTTCTCAGTGGCCATTTACTTCTTATTAGGTTACAGATGAAGATAAACATTTGGAGACATGGACTGTTTCTTTTGCCTGTTGTGTATTTTCTCTTTTCCTCTGGGTGGATATTTCTCACTACAATAAAAACTAGAGTGTGCTTGTTTACTCTCCTCCTATTTCTGTTGCCCCACTCTTCTGTGTTGACTTAGGAGACCTTTGAAGTCACATCAGCTTGACAGCTTCATTGAGCCTTCACACACACTGGATGTGGAGTTGGCTCTGGGGCAGGATGTGTCAGCCATGATGAGGTAATGGTGGCGGCATGAGAAACAGTCGGTACTACTCTTTGCTAAACTGTACTCGTGATAGCCATGACCTCAAATCCACTTTATTATCATGCCCATTGAGCCTCTTTGGAAGGAAAATTGGAGCTAAATTTCATTGTGGTTAAGGACTTTCTTGTGAATGACCTGAATTAGTTTCCTTTGTTCTTCCTCCAGCAATGTAGCGGCAATCTGGCCTTGTGCTTTCCCGGACTGGGTTAGCCTAGCGGTGTGTCTCTCGGTGCCCACAGTATGCCTCTTGCCAGACAACTCACTTTGCATCTCCAAATGTCAGCGCATGTTTGGGATTACTTACAAGTTGGTTTTCTGTCTATTCTCGTTCCAGAACTGGACTTGAAGCCATCATGGAGACGTATGCATTCTGGAGACCTCCTGTACGCACACTGACTTTTGAGGACTTCACTACCATGCAAAAGCAGCAAGGTAAAGCTTCAGGGTGGGGCCTCTGCTCTGCAGATGACAGGGTATGGGGGAGCTGAACTGAGCATGGCCCAGCTGGCCCTAAGCCAACACAGGGGTTACGTGGACTGTCTGGAAATAAAGAAAACTTATAGCTTGTGAACAACAAAAGCATCGCCGGTCCTGCAAATGAGGGGAATAGAGTCAGTATATCATTTGTTTCAGGAAGAACAGAGTTTGTTTGGCTTGTGATTCCAGTAGCTGGAGTCCATAATAGCAGAGAAGGCCTGGCATGTGGGTGAGATCAAGAAGTGAGAGATCAGGTCCCAACCACACACAGGAAGCAGAGGTACAGGGCAGGCAGAGAGACAAGGCTATAAACCTCAAAGCCTGTTTCCAGTGATGTATGTCTTCTACCAAGGCTGTACCTCTTGAAGGTTCCACAATCTCTCTAGTGAATATCACAAATTGACGAGCTTCTGTTCAAACACACGAGGCTATGGGAAATATTTCTCATTTAAAACACCACATGTCCTTTCTTCCTTCCTTCCTTCCTTCCTTCCTTCCTTCCTTCCTTCCTTCTTCTTTCCTTCATTCCTTCAATCCTTCCTCCCTAACTCCTTCCTCTTCCCTCCATTCCTTCCTTCTCTGTGTTACAAGAAATTTAACCCAGGGTCTCGTGCATGCTAAGCAAGTGCTCTGCTGTAAATACATCTGCTGCCCAATGGTTATTTATGATAGCGATTGCAACTGAATCACTGCGACTACCACCAAGCATTCACACAGGCCCTGTCATTTGAAGAAACCCTCACAATGTCTCTATTTACTCCACATGGAAACCTTATCAGTTTCCTTATCCTAGTTTTTTTTCATGACAAAAGCTTTGGTTCTCAATGGAATGAAATGAGGTCTCACATAGGAAGGGGCTGTTCAGAACCCATCCTAACTTTGCTATGTGCAAGCTATCCTTTTTGTCTGAAACAATAGCCCTGTCGCATTGGTGGGGGTATTTGGACTTTGGCCGACTTTTTTTGTGATTTAAAAAAAATTCCTAATCTCCCTTCTCTTGTAGCTGGGGTTGGAAAACTTTGGTAAGGTATATAGAAGGCTCAGGGGATTTTAACTCCTTCTGTCAGTCCAGTTATGTTGAGGCCCATCCACCGGGGTTCTTAAGTCAAAATCTCCCAGAGCATAGGATGGGTTATGTTTCTTTCTCTAGTCTTTCCCTTCCACTGTCCATAATGTCAGTATGGAGTTCATTCTGTTCCAGGAAACTCTTACCACTGACAGAAGTCTAATTTTTGAATTTCTAGGCCACTCCAGGACTCTATTACATCTGATACCACGTAGCCTTCTTGGGCTAGCAGCTAATACTTTGCACACTGGTATTGGTTTGTGACCAACTTTGCTGAAATATTTTGAGTTTTAAAGATGAATATAATTAAAGCATAGACTCATACAGGTTGCCTTCTGGTACATCTGCTTGCAAGGCTGGGGCAGGAGGATCACAAACATAAAACCTGTCTGGGTTACTGAGCAAGTTCAAGGTCAGCTTGTACAACTTAGTGAGACCCTTTTGTTGCTGTGATAAAACACCAACTAAAAAGACCAAGGGGAAGGGAAGGGCATATTTGCTGACAAGTTATAGTCCATCAGGGAGTTAAGTCACAGCAGAAGGTAACTCAAGGCATGAACCTGGAGGCAGGAACTAGGTAGAGACTATCACCATGACTTACTGGTTCACACAGAAGCTCATGCTTAGTTCTCCATCTTATATAACTCAGGACCATCTGCCCAGGGCTGGCACTGCCCACGTCAACCATTAATCAAGAAAACGCCTCACAAGATGCCCACAGGCTAATCTGATGGAGGCAATTCCTCAGTTGATGTTCCCTCTTCCCAACTGACTTGAGTTTGTGTCAAGTTAGCAAAAATTAATCATCACCACCCCCATACACACAAGTAAAAAGAGGACTGGGGACTCAGTTAAGTTGTGGAACATTAGTATAGGGAATTTGAGAACTCAGCTTCAATCCCTAATCCTGCCTAACAACAAACATGACTCAAGTTAAACAATAAAGAACATAATATATTCTTGCAAATATCAAATGAGACAATGTATTTAAAATCCTAGTAAACTCTAAGTACACGGTAAATAGTTGTCATGATGCCTGCATGGTCAGCATTGTCATCCTTATTTCTCACTCCCTTCATACAAGAGTGTCTGACGTGACATGGGTGGAAACTTGTATTTCAGATGATTAAGTATTTGAAGCATGATTAGCCAATAATTTGACAGGGCTCTGTTAGAGCAAGCAAACTAGCATTTCCTTTTCATTCTTCCATGGTTCTACCATGTCCTACTAGTCCTGTCAGATTTTGAATTCATCCACAGATTAAATAACTGACTTGGCCAAGAGCAGCATGACTTAATTGTTCCTGAAAACAACCTCACAGATCCCGGAACTGTGTACCACTGGGTGTGTTTCAGTCTAGTCCATCACACTTGGAGAAGTTGACCAAGGCAATATAGACAGAAAACTAAGAATCTAGGTTTGTTATGGCCAAATATAATGTGACCCTGTCATTCTCTGATGGATATTTTAAATATGAATTGTGCCTTGGTTTCTCCATATATGCAGTAGAGATATTTGTATGATTAAAACAACTTTTATGAGTGGTGGTCCAAATGGTTTGACAATTGTTGTGCTGAAAGTAACGATTCTGGTTGCACCACAGTTAGTTCCTTATCTCCCTCTGTGGAAACCTAGCATTTCAGAAGCCTCCCTTCTGTTCAAGGGCAAGCAGACATCACTGTAGATTTCAACACCACTGAATGTTTAGGTGTTGGTCAGATAATTAAAGCACTAGAATTATGGAGGTTTCCTGTTGGCAATTGGATTTTCATTTATTTGTTTGGAAGTAGTTAGAAGCTGGCTAGTGGAAGAGATTATATAATTGACAAATCATATCAGTTAAATATTGAGGGGCTGGAGAGAAGGTTGATCAGATAAGAACATGTACTGCTCTTGCAGAGGTCCCGAATTTGGTTCCAAACATCACGTTATGTTACCCACAACTGTCTATAGCTCCAGCTCCATGGGATCTGCCTCTTATTCCAAGAGCACTTGCCCTCACATGAGCATGTCCTACCCTACATATACATAGTTAAAGATAAAATATGAAAAATATTGAGAAAGTATTTCAGTGGACATCAATTTTTGAATTGTGAAGTCATTGCAATGATGCAAAGATGGCTAATTTATATAGATCCCTCTGAGCAGAAGAATAATGCAGATACTTTTGCACAAAATTATTAAAAATACTGTATACATTTACTTTTAGGTTATGTGCATATATATATGGATTTCATGTTTTGAGGTTAGGGTTTTATTCCTGGAATGTCTCAGAGGTATATATAAATATTCTGAAAATTTGAAAAAATCTTCAAATTCAGAATCCTTCTGGTCTCAAGAATTTCAGATCAAATATTCTCAACCTGTAATTGATAAAACATTGTACTTTTACTCTCTAAAGCAGTGGTTCTCAACCTTTCTAATGTTGCAACCCTTTAGTACCGTTCCTCATGTTGTGGTGAACCCCAACAATAAAGTTATTTTCATTGTTACTTCATAAGTGTAATTTTGCTACTGTTATGAATCATAATGTAAATATCTGATAGCAACCCCTGTGAATGTGTCATTTGGCCCCCAAAGGGGTTGCAATCCGCAGGCTGAGAACCACTGCCCTAAACTCACTTGAGTTTAATGTGTTCAAAACTGGCCTAAGACCCTCTCTTGAGAGAAGGATCCTGCATTGACTTGTAATCAAGGGTGTTTCTCCCTGCCCCATCCTCATAGCCTATTGTTAATGTTCTTGAATCTGTTCACATCTCTAATCTCCCTTGCCACTACCTGCCTTTGATGTATCATCATCTTTTACCTGGCTGAATATGATGTCATCTATAATCTTCTCCAAGACATTCTGCATATTATGGCTGGTCAGTGTTTCAAAACAGACATCTGCTCATAGCAACTCTGTACCCTAACTTGCTTAAAATTCTTCAGCAGTCACAATTTATTTTTGTTTCCTGAACATAGATCACTAGACCTCTAAAATAGAGATAGTAACCATGAGTGTTAGACAGATTGGTACCTTAAGACAAACTATTTGCAAAAGCACCCAGGCTTTGCTAAGCACTCAAGGGTGTTCCCTATATCTTTCAGCCTATCCCACCTCCCCTCTACTCCTGAGTCATTGTCTCTGCTTTCATTTTTCAGACCTGCTGTGCCCTTTCCTGTCACATGCTGTTTCCCTGCGTAGAAGGCTCATTTTTACTCACTTGCTGTCTTAGTGCTATCCCTGTTTGAAATCTTAGCTCAAGTAGCTTTTCCTTGGGGAATTTTCTCTGCCATTTGCAGTAGGCTAAAGCTTTACAGGGTCACCCCCTACTCGTTTCATTCTTTGTTTAATATCTTTCACTGATGTTTTTCTCAGTACTTTCTCCCTTATGATTAAATTCCTGGGACCAGGCATGATATCCAATTCACATTTGAAACTCACATAGGGCTAGAATGAGTTCACAAACTCTCTTAGGTGCTATAGTAGGGGGAGATTGTGAGTGTGCTTGCCAAGGACTCAACAACTTTATGTTTAGATTTGAAGGGAAGGGACATTAGTGAAAACCAGAAATAACAAGTTAACAATTAGTTCGTGTAGGGAGACTGCAGATGATGTTAATGTACTATTATTACTAAACAATAAACAGGATTATTAATTTAAAAAATTAGTTCTTATTTTAAAAATTTATATATTTAATCAAATCCTTTCTCCTCCCCCAATCCTTCCAAACTCTTCTCTCTCTCTTCTCTCAAAACAAAACAAAACAAAACACCAATCTCCCCTATAGCCTCAAAAGACAAAGGAAAATCAAAACAAACAAATAAAACCAACAAGACAAAAACCCCTACCAAAACAAAATGAATGTTTGAGGAAATATATGTCTTAATATTTAAAAATTATATAATATAGACATGTATCATAACCTAATGTTCATATTGGTGAACACAAAGAATAGAAAAGTGAGGGAATCTGGGAAACAGAACCTTCATTCAGTGGCTGATGGAAGCAGAGGCAGACTCCCATGAGTAAGCACTGAGCTGAACTCAAGAAAGTCAGTAACAGAGAGGGAGGACTGATGACCAAAGGCATTAAGATTGGGCTGGTTTAACCCCCAGAAACAGCTGACCTGACAAGGGTTAGCTCTTGAATCCCAGACTGATGGCTGGGAATCCAGCACGGGACTGATTAAGACCCCCTGAATGTGGGTGTCAGTGGGGAGGGCCTAGGTAATCTATTGGGCCTTGGGTAGTAGATCAGTATTTATCCCCGGTATACAAATGGGCTTTGGACTCCCATCCAACAATGAGAGATGCACTCTCACTCTGGACTTTACTGTTGTAATAGTTTTATTGATGCATTTACATATATCTTTCCCATGGACTTAGATTTAAAAAATTCCTTTGTTATGTTTACCTAGTGAGTGTGTGCAAATGCCACATCACGCACATAAAGGTCAGAAGACAAGTTTTGGAGTTGTCCTCTCTTTTCGTCGTTTGAGCCCTGATAAACCAACTCAGGTCAAGGTCATCAGGCTAAGTAGCAAGTCCCTTCACCTGCAGAACCATCTTGCCAACTCAGACATTTTTATTTAAACAGTGACTGTTTTTCTATTTTCTACATTGCATTCCTTATTTGATATATGTGTACATATATGAAAAGTCATCTTTTTGAAAACCACCTGTTTTCCAGTTGTTTAATTTGATCTTGCTAAGGAGAGTCAGGGAAGAGCAGAAACTCCTCTGATTTCTGTCACCATTTAAGAGACTGTGTGTTTTGAAACTAAGGCAGATAGCTTAACATACCTTCTTTTAGCAGAACCAGGTATCTGTCAGACACTCAAACAGTTCAAATCCCTTGTTACTGCTGTTCAAGGGTTCCATCCACAGTTTCCACCTGACAAAGGGTCCACTCCCATTTCCCTGTCCTTCTTATCCATATTTATCCTAATATTCTCAGACTCTCAGATTCATAGTAAAAAAACTCATAGAATCAGAGACATATATCAACTAGGACTTTTATGTAAATAGAAAAAATAAAATAGCAAATTAAAAAAGCTACCACTGGCTTGTAAAACAGGAAAGGTTCAAGTTGCTTCTTTGGGCAAAGCCTAAGTTAGGGACCTAAGAAAGATCACTCTGGCTATAATGTAGCCATTTCTTTACATTCTACTTTCCTTCATGGTGACTTTATTCTTAGTTGTCCCTTGTGATAGCTTAGAAAGTATCCTCAACCCTAGGTGTTTCTGTTTTATCTCTAAGAGGAAAGGACATGTGTCTCTGATCAAGGACTTTTAGCAAAATCTCACCAAATCTCATTGATTCTAATTGGGTCCCCTCAGAATCAATTACTGTAGTGGTGTGAGAAATATGATTCTTTGCTTTCCAGGTCAGGTACATAAGCCTTTCTTGGAGATAAAATGTGATAGTGGAAGAAAGATGGGTCCCAAGACAGAAATAAGAAAGAAAGGAAGGAAGGAAGGAAGGGAGGGAGGAAGGAAGCATTGTTCCCCTAAGACAAGGGGATTAAATGACAATGACAACAGATGCATGTGACAATAAGGAAGACCTAGTAAGGAAAGCAAGTGAGGAAGGCTAAGAAATAGGGTGGTATGCCTAGAGAAGGTGGCAAAATAGGGTCAGGTACAGAGTAGAGTGATTGGATGAGGATGTTTGAATGAGAATAAATTCGGAGCTGTGCAGGGCTTCACGTTTGACGGTAAAGGATGAAGGAAGTTTCTATCTTTCTATGAAACCAGACAATTCCCATTAGGGCCACAATGCTCACATTTGTATCATGAGAAAAATTCTTGTTTCAGCTGAGGATAATTTCTCAGTTGCCCATGCTCACTAAACTTTATGGCCTATGGGTTTTTTCACTGGGATTAGGTCATGGGCTGCTGATGTTTTACCTCATACATGTCTGAATACATTGGGAACCAGTACTCTGCAGGGACAGACACTATCAAGGTGTAAGGAGGGAAGAGTCTAGCTGATAGAACAAGTAGTTACATGGAAATTTATTCTTTATTCATCCAGATGGGGTTTTATCTTATTGGTGTGTGTGTGTGTGTGTGTGTGTGTAGCACAACAAAATAAATTCCAAAGAAAGCTGAATGTGAAAACCCCCATGTTACAATCTGGAAGTGATCAATTTAAAGATGCAAAAGTCAGCAGGTTTGGTATTCAGGATTTTCACGGACACATTTAACTTGTCTTCATGGTACAAAAGTGTATTCTAGGTTATTGTCCTCATATGGGCTCACCACTAAATATGCATTCTTGGTTGCCTTGGCTCTTAGCCTTGAATACTGGCACAAGTTAATGTTGGATATGCATTTTAATGTGTGCCTCCTCACTTTGGTCCCTGAGTAAAATAGGAGGTAGGGAGCTGGAATGGTGGAGATTAATTTTGGATTACCTAAGAATATTTTGTTATTAATGTTTTAATCCCATCTCATAAGTGGGCTAGGATCTCTGAGGACAATGGGGAAAGATACCCATATACTTCCTTGTATCCAATCAGTTCTGCTTTGATTGATCTGAGAAGAAATAGAGCTAGGGAACAGCTCCTTTCCTTCATGGGCTCATGGGCTCATGAAAGGACAGATCATTCAAATAGGAACTAGAGTACCTTTGGGAATATGACTCAGGTGGGCCCAGAGCTGTCAATTAGCTTTGTCTTCCATCATCCACACCACAGAGGTGCTTTTAGCCTGAAATAATATGGAACATACATCTTGTGACATCATGCTCATTAGTGGGTATAGAGACCAAGATGCCCTGGACAGAGGCCAACTCTTGTGAGCCATCTCTATTGGAGTGAACATTCTTCAAGATTTCTTTTCACATCCTTTATTCCTTCTCCTGTGAAAGAGCACGTTTAATGTCTATATGCCAAAATATGGTCGCTTTGTAATTTCTCAAAACATCCCCAGAAACGTAGTTATTAAAAACCCACTTATATTACTATGGAGCCCAAAGCTCCGAGAGGTTGATTAACCAAGGCCCCATTGTAAGATAGCAGGGATTGGAATCAGCTCCACTCACATCCACAGTCTGCATTTGTCCATTAAGCAAAGTTATATCAAGATGCTCAGAGAACCCATGACCTTGCAAGGACAAAGGAGAGATGGGGTGAACAAAGGGAACACTACAGTGGTCAGAGAGACAATCATTACTCTGAGAGACAGCCCTGATCAGCCCAGCCCTGGCTTCCCACATGGCCCTGGCTCTTTTGTGATGAGAGGTCTCTGCTTAGCCAAGTGTTGAAATGCACCAGGAGGATAGGCTACCTCTTTAAACTTATTTAGCACTTGGCTGGCACTCCCAATCTTGTTTAACATTTGACAAGCCATTAGATCATATGAGAATGAATACTTCTCAGTATCTCACTTTGCTTTCCTCCAAAATGAATACCACAGTTCCCCTCTCTCTATGTGGACTTTAAGAACTAGTTATTATCTGTTTTGAGTACTTTAAGTGCATAACAATGTTTCTTCAAAGTGGATGGAAGCAACGTGACCCTCCTTTGGACAGGCATAGTCTTCCCTTCAAACACTAGCTCATATGGAGGTTGCCACCCCCTGAAGCTCAGCAGGCCACCAAGTCTCATTTCCAGTGAATGTCATTTAAAAGCCAAAGCAAGCTGACTACAAACTTTTTAACATGTGCCTCTCATCTGTTCAGCAGAAACCCCTGTAACTTGTTAATAGTTCCCTTCTTCTCTTTTTTGTAGTGAAACCAATTGAGGCCTTAAATCAGTACCATTCGTTCCATCTTGGGCCATCTGAGAAAGCCATTTAGAGTTGTTGAACGTCATCTATTCCATCGTGCACTTCCGGCTACAGGGCTGAGGCCAGGGCCTGATGGAGCTCACCTACAACAGGATAGGACAGTGTGCTGAACAGGTGGTCTCCTCGGGGGCCACGTAAACACCAGAACACAGAGAACAGGACTAGTTTTCAAAGACAGGAGACTATATTCATATCTCGTAAAACACAAATCTCTTTACAGATGGAGTCAAGTTTCTCCATTTGTGCCACAGCACTTACTGCAGTAAAGTTCATGGCATTTAGGGTGGAGAAGCAGAAAATACATATAGGATGCCTCAAAGAGGAATAAATAAACCTCTGAGCTCTCCAGCTACTCAGCAGCAGGAAGCATGAGACGGTCTGCTTCTGCTTCCAGAATCTTTCCCTTCCAGGACTCCCTCATTATATTAAAGTGGTTCCTTGGAAAGCACTTGGAGTTGACTGTCCATACTTCCTTTAATCCTTAGATTCAGCTACAGTATGACAAGGAGGTAAAGTGAGGCTCATTGGCTCAATCCCTTTGTTCCACAGCTGTGGAGAGCTCAAGACTTCATAGTGTGTGGCTGTAAACTGAAGAGAAGCTCCTCCCACCAGGACCGGCTACTTGTAGTTTTTGACAATGCCAGCCTTATCACAGACTGCCAAACAAGAATCATTTTAGTTCTTTTTATAGGAATTTGTTATAAATAGAGATTTTTCTGATATGACTCTAAAATTAGAGCTGATTAGGTTGTCTTCAAATTCCAACTGGATCTGAAAGTTCACTGAGGGAAATTCCTTTGACCATGGAAGAGATGATGTTAACTGAGCTATAAAAATTTTACTCTGAACAAAATACTAACAAAGCCAAATCTTTACTTCTATTACCAATACTCCCTCTTTGCCCTAGAATCTAGGCTGAGTCTTTTGTTCCCTCTATCCACTTTTCCCCTTCCTAGAATACTATAGATATTTTTACAACACATCTGGAATGCTCATGGTTTTCTTCATTGATTGAAATAAAACAAAACTCTTCCTTTTCACCTGAAAATCCTTACCTTCTAATGATATTTAGTTTCTTGGAGCCTCAACAAGAATTGTTGGTAACTTAAAACATGCTGCCCCTTGAAGGACCATGGCTTTCAACAAGTAGGTAGAAGTACCACGTTAGTGCATGGAAGGTAATTCATTAAGGAGGATTCTAGAGAGAACAAAGCAGCTGAATATTCTAAGATCCAGTGAAGATTCAGTTACCCCAAGCACTTACTGCCTTTGGAGTCCATTGAAAGAGGTAGAGAGTAGATGCTTCCTGCCCCTGATCAAGGTGGGTCTTGCACAGGTCTTCTTTGGCATTCTTATTTGGAGAATATCTTTGATGAAGGTTGACTTGAACTGGTTCTTAGTCCGTTGGAGCCTCAACCATTCATACAGCCGGCCATCTACATGGCTGATGATCAACTCTTTGCAAGACAGATTCAGGGTCATTTGGAAATGGGATTTTAGAGGTCTTCCATAGCAACCTGCAGCCTCTGGACCTAAAATGTACCTCCCCAAGCTCTGCCCCATATACCCAAATCCAGAAGCCAAGTGGAGTCAGCAACTTGTTTTCATCGGCCCTCCAGCTGACTCACTTGTGCATTGAAGTTTCAGAATCACTGATCTGCATATTGTAAAGTAGGAACTTACATCATCAGCTTTCAACCCTGGCTACACATTAGAGGAGCTTTGAAATAATGCTGACATGGAATTCTCATGCCCAGAAACTCTCCATTAGTTGGTTTGAGATCGAATCCTGGCATAGCAGCATTTTCAAATGGCAGGGCTTTTCAGCTCCAGAACCACTGATCTTACTGGATTCCTTATCGCTGATGAAGGATATGAAAGCTATGGAGGTAATGGGGCAGTAGGGTTAGTAGTGTGCAGAGCTAAGAGCAGAATCTATTCAGCAGACATTCAGATTAGTTTATAGCTAGTTTAGCTTAATACACATCCACACTAAAGAATTCCACATAGAACTCTTCTTCCATTCTTTCAGGCTTGGCAGACTCCTGTCAAATAAAACCAGTAGATCCTCAGGACCGTGATTATGTTTCAAGTTAGTCCTGATTCACTTTAGCCTACATCTTATATGATTATCATGCGTGTTTGATATAATGTTCCAGGTTCTACCACTCAGACCCCTTTGCTATGGCTTCTCAGGTCTAAGTCCCCCTTGGCATCTTGCTCCATCCCCGTGAGCAAGATAGAGTCCCCTTTTGGTATTCTACTGAGGATTGCAAGATAGGAAAGAGTTGCTGGATAAAGTGCACGCCTTACGTATTTTTCCTGAGCATGGGAGGAGCTGAACTACTGAAAGTCTTATTAGGAAGTGACTTCAATGGTGAGAACATAAAAAAATCAACACCGGAGACTTGTTCGAAATTTTTAAAGTATGACTAAGACCATTACAGGAAGAAACGCAGAGACTAGTAGTCTTGTGTCATCCTTTGTCTTCTGCTTTGTAATGTGTGCTCAAACATGTGACATCATCTTTTGATGTATAAGGAAGCAATTGATCTGTAAAAATGTGGGATTTTTGGCCTACACAGACTAATCTTAATCAATGGAATTTATGTTTTGTTTTTCAGGGGGCAGTACAGGTACTTCCCCAACCACCTCCAGCACCGGGACACCGTCCCCTTCGGCTTCTTCTCATCTCTTATCTCCATCCTGTTCTCCTCCAACTTTTCATTTGGCCCCCAATACTTTCAACGTGGGCTGTCGAGAAAGCCAGCTGTGTAATCTAAACCTCTCTGATTATCCACCATGTGCCCGAAGCAACATGGCTGCCTTACAGAGCTATCCAGGGCTGAGTGACAGTGGCTACAACAGGCTCCAGAGTGGCACGGCTTCAGCCACTCAGCCCTCTGAAACCTTCATGCCTCAGAGGACTCCATCTCTGATCTCAGGAATACCAACGCCTCCCTCGTTGCCTAGCAACAGCAAGATGGAAGCCTATGGTGGCCAGTTGGGGTCCTTCCCCACTTCCCAATTTCAGTATGTCATGCAGGCAGGCAATGCAGCCTCCAGCTCCTCATCACCGCACATGTTTGGTGGCAGCCACATGCAGCAGAGCTCCTACAATGCTTTCTCCCTTCACAATCCCTACAATCTGTATGGATACAATTTCCCCACCTCCCCCAGGCTAGCTGCAAGCCCAGAAAAACTGAGCGCATCTCAAAGCACTTTACTCTGTTCTTCTCCCTCCAATGGGGCCTTTGGAGAGAGGCAGTACCTGCCCACAGGGATGGAGCATGGCATGCCCATGATCAGCCCTTCAGCTAATAATCAGCAGCCTACCAACCCCTGTGATGGCCGGCAGTATGGGGCGGTCCCAGGCTCCTCCTCCCAGATGTCAGTACACATGGTTTAAAGAGCAATCCAAATTCCATGGAGGTGATGGCAGTCAAGACTCCAGAATCTCTGTGGGTGGGTCCTCCTCTTTGGGAACCCTGTGCCTTGGGAAAATAGGAATTGTGCGTTTGTTTTTGTTTTTGATTTTTCTGGATAAGGAAAACAGAGAACAGCAATAAATACCACTGAAGGATCCTTGGAGTGCATCATCCATAACTCAGTGGTCATTCTTCTGCCTTCCAATCTCTTAGTTCTGTAAAAGCATTGTGTATGACAGAGTGGCCTTGAAGAGACAGAACAATCGTTTTATAATAATGTTGAAGGAGATGCTAGCATGTAGCAGCCAAGAAAAATTACACATAGGTACATACATACATACATACATACATACATACATACATACAGACACACACACACATGCATATATTCATGCACACACATCACAATGCATACACAAAGTAATACAAATACAAACATTCTATACACTGACTCTGAACTGGGTGAACGCTATGAAGGGAAGACCAGAGTGGGTGCTTTCACCAAAAATCTGTCTGTATACAACCCTAGATGGATTGGGTCATCATTAGCCATTAGCCTTTGTCCTTTGCAGCTTACCATGTTTCTGGAATGAACCGCTCTAGTGTACCCTACAACCTTTCCACATCACTGAGGTGGAAAGACATCAGTGGTACAACTGGACTTGGCTTCCTGAGAAAGATTGCTTTTAAACTTTTGCCTCTCTTCATTCAGTGTGCTGACACTGATGTTCTAATGGTGCCTTTGGAAGGACAGGGTGAGAAAAGCTGGGAGAGAGACAGAGAATCGAGATCAGGAGAGAATGGACAGCAAAACGGAGAAGATGTCAACACATGAGGAGAATTAATCCACCAAGGAGAATTGTTTGAGTTTGTTTAGCCCCTAAAGTTATAGAAAGAATGATGGTGTTATTGGAGAGTAAGCCTCTTTGGGACCCAGCTTATAGTCAAGGGTACCACTGAAAAGGGCTAGGATAAGAAATGCTTGATTCCACAGCACTGACGGTACCGACCCAGAAGAGAGGAGTGCTGTTCCATGGCATGCAGCATGGCAGGATGAGGGAAACGGATCTGGAGAATGAAGAATGGTTTTATCTCCCACGTGATACCAAAAACAGTCATGGAAGACAGGCTTGGCCTCAAATCCAAAGCACTGACCTGGACAATCTGCCCCTGGTCCTATGCAAGAGGACCCCTAACACACCGGAGAGAATTGCGGATGGGTCTTCTTACCCCTTTCTACCTGCCTGTAGCTCTCCATTTTGATCAAATAGTTCATTGCATTCTGAAGTTTGGGGATTGTTTTTTCTTTCCTTTTCCTTTCAAATCCTTTAATGATAAGAAAACAAGTGAAGCTTGCTGCAAGATAAAATTTTTAAATGATGTGGAATCGCAAATGATATCAAGTAAGATAATACAGATATTATTAAGATTTTTTTTGGTTTTGAGGTGTTGTAGATAAATGTATTTATATGCCTAGTGGGGTATTCAACATTATGAATATTAAAAAGGGGGCAATAAAAGGGTATGTAAAATATGTATGAAGAAAAGGTGTATAAAAGTTTGCCCTTAAGCACGGAACTGTTTCTGAGTGCCAAGCACAGAAAGCCGCTAAATAAAATCTTTGCAATTGTTTTCCGTGTGCTTTTCATATAGAAAAATTAAATAACAGCCATATGCATTTGTGTTCTGTCTTACAATCAGTCCAACACTTTCACGTGTTATCTGTTAGTTTTATGTAGACATCATAAAGTCAGTATTATCCTTATTTTATGGTTAGTAGCTGAGCTACTCAAAAGTTGGGTGTAATATCCAGGATCACACAAGCCATCAGAGAGGGAGCTACGACCTGGAACTGGATTTTCACATTTAACGGGGTGTTTGCTTGCATATTAGCTGCACAAATATGGTTTCACAGAAACCTTTGGGATTGCTGAGTGCCAGGTACCCTACTATTTTTATAATGACTCATCCTCCAACATTTCTGTGAGATGGGTGTGATTTTAATAATCATATCTGTAGATTTTAAAGCAGTTTTATAGATGGTCGAATACCTGGCCAAGGTCCTCAGCCAGCAAGTGATAGACCTACCAGGCTAATCTAGTGTCTGTGTGATTAGCACTATGTCACTATGCCAGAGCACCGTGCCATTTGGAGAATCAGAAACAAAGGTATATTCTTAGAGACTGAGGCAAGAATGCCTCCGAGGCTGGATTTTGCTTCATGTGTTTGATAATAAATTTATACTCCCTTTTGAATGCATCACCGAAGCATGGGAGGAGTGGTTTTGATCTGTCATGCATAAATGAAACTTATAAAAACCAGTGGAGTGTTGAGGGCCATGCCACTTCCAAGCACTTTCACAAACTGTATTAGGCAGGTCCCACAATATCCATAAAGGGTGAACAGGGGAGAGAACGTCTTTTTTGTAAATGAGAAATGGGACTATGAATCTCATGACCTGCCTGCTTATGTGATTAGAAAACAGCATAACAGGAATATAAAAATCTACTCTTATCTCCACACTGTACTAATGTTCTATTGGACAGTCTGCACTCATTCACTGGAATTGAAGCTGGGTTCCAGGAAACAAAATCTTAATCATTGCTTTGATCATACAAATAACTCAGAAACTGGCATGTCACTTAATCCCATTAGCTGTCAAATTGTTGCCAAAACTAGTTGAAACAATGGCCAACTTAAGAACTCCACAAATTTTAGGCTGTTTGGGCATTATCTGTCTCAAAACACAAAAGACACTCTTATTAGGAAACCTTCAGTTACTTCTCTGCAGAATCGTGGAACAAAACTAGCTACATGTGAAGCACTTGGTTATTTCTTTCTAAGGTATTAGTAGACTAAGCACTGTTCCCTCTGAACTTTAGTGCCCTCTGAAGTTCTAGATAATAACCACAATACAGCATGCACCAAGCTTGGCACAGACATTTCCATGCTTTTACCTGGAAAGAATAAAGTGAGCAATCATTTCTACTCTAAACTTTCGAGTACTACATAAGAAATATTTTTATAACTTTGGCTCTATTAGGAAAATCTATACCACTTGTGCCCACACTATGGCACGGGTTCCATGTGCACACGAGGATGTAACAGAAAGGACAACACATACTTGGTAGAGAATTTTTTAAGATGGGGCTGGAGAGGTGGCTCAGCAGGTAACAACACTTGCTGCTCTCACAGAGGGTCCCTATGTGTTACCTTTCTGAGATATATTGTTAAGAGTTCACCATTTATTTTACAATGACATATCTTTTTCATGAAGATAGTTCATGAAATTCTGTTTTTCATATCTCATGGCATATTCTTTCCCTCAGAATTTTCTGAAGGATACAACTAAGAGAAGAATTCTTACGTTTTTGATTCAGAGTCTGTGTGTTATCTCTGGTGGTCTACTGGCTAGAATGTGATGCTTTCACCGCCATGGCCCTACTAGCTCAGTCGGTAGAGCATGAGACTCTTAATCTCAGGGTCGTGGGTTCATGACCCGCGTTGTGTGCAATGAAGGCGGGGTAATGGAAGTCCAGGAACACCGGAATAAAGAGTGACAGATATTTATTTAGGGAGCACTTACACAATGATTGTAAATAAACTGCCATGGTCTTCTGCCCCTGGAGGCACAGGGTCTGCAATCTAGGATGCTGAGACCATAACCCAAGACAGAGCCTAAGTGTCTTCCTCATAAAGGGTCATGTCTGAACACTAAAGTCAGACCCTATAGCCATTACCTCAAGTCTATTGGTGGAACAAGATGCCACTACAGGCCCAGGTTTGATTCAAAGTACCCACATGTTATACCACAACCATCTGGAAACTCTAGTTGAAGGGGATCTGATACCCTCTTCTGACGTCTGTCAGCACAATACATAAATGTGATACACATACTTAAACATTGGCAAAGCATACATAAAATGAATAAGAATAAAATTAAAAAGAATTTGTCAAGATTATTTTCTAATGCCAAACTAGTTAGAGAAAAATCCATGAGGCCTCAACCCTTCACAAAGAGCTATAGGCAAATGAAGAAAACTGGGAGCTGGAGAGGTGGTCTTCTCCAGGGAAGAGCGTGCCAACTGGTTGTCCAGTACCAAATGGTCAAATCTGAAAACATACAAATTTCATTAGACAAGCTGAACAGGCTATACTTAGGACTATATATGTATGTATGTATACACATACATGTAATAACAGTGACAAATGAGGCAATGAATTTGAAGGAGAGAAGGGATGGGAAATGGAAGGATCTGGAGGGAGGAAAGGGAAGGGATAAATGTTATAGCAAAATTATCTTGAAAATAAAAAGAATATATATTAATAAAATCATAACACATTATTATATATTATACTCTGGTTATATACAAAAGGGTATTTCTTTTTTTTCAAAAGGGTATTTCTTAAAAGGATTATTCTTTTACAGGTTGAGATGGTTCACTGTCAGCTACTTTTCCAAAGAGAAAGCCCATTTTGTTTGTAAATTCTCAATCTGTAGGACAGATCCTGGTCTATCATAGATTCTTAGTACATAAACATTTTCAAGCAAATTTGTCTCTTCAGGGATAGTGCAGAATGATTGCATGACTGAATTCATAATAGGGGGAGTTAAACTAGTAAAGAGATGCTGTTCTTTCATAGAGTATTCTGTTGTAGATAACTATACCAACTAGCAACATTGTATAAAATGAAGAATAAAAACCAAACATGTGCCATGATCTATTTAGTGTGTATGTGTATGTGCGCATCTGTTTATAGATGTAGACACGATGTGTATGTATCCCTGGATACCAGAGGATGGAATTGCATGTCTTGCTATCACTTTCTGTCATATTCTTTTTTTTAAATTTTATTTTCTAGTTTAAATTTAGATAAGAAACGAGGTTGCTTCACAAGTCAGTTCCAGGTCCCTCTCCCATTCCCTCCCCTCCTCCCGTGCCCTCCCCTCAACCCCCCCCCCGTTATCCCCTCATTTCCCCAGGGAGGGTGAGGCCCTCCATGGGGGTGTGCATAGTCTGTCATTTCATATAGGGCAGGGCCTAGACCCTTCCCCAAGAGTTCAGGATGAGAGTGCACCTCACATTGTTCCAAGGGAGTCCAAAGTCCATGTGTATACTCGGGATGGGTACTGATCTGCTGCCCAAGGCTCAATAGATTCCCTAGGCCTCCTCACTGACACCCAGATTTAGGGGGTCTTGATCAGTCACATGCTGGATTCCCAGGCTGATGCCTGGAATTCAAGAGTTAACCTTTGTCTGGTCAGCTGTTTCTGGGGGTTAAACCAGCCTAGTCTTTTTTTTTTTAAAGAAGAAACAAGGCAAAAAATGCAAGAAATGGTAGAAAAAACAAAGCAAAAAATGAAAAAAATGGAAGAAGAAACAAACCAAAAAAGGCAGGAAATGGAAGAAGAAACAAAGCACAAAATGCAAGAAATGGAACAAAAAGCAAACCAAAAAATGCAAGAAATGGAAGAAAGAACAAACCAAAAAAAATTCATAAAAGGCAACAAACGGACGAACAGATAAACAGAAAATTGCAAGAAGCAAAGCAAACACTGCAAGGGTTGAAAACTGAAATAGAGACATTAAAAAAAACACAAACTGAAGAAAGGCAGAAAATAGAAAAGCTGGACAAACAGTCAGGCACTACCAATACAAGCATTACCAACAGAATAGAGGAGATGGAAGAGAGAATCTCAAGTGTTGAAGATACACTAGGAGAAATGGATTTATCAACCAAAAAAACCTTAAATCCAACAAATCCTTAACACAAAACATCCAGGAAATATGGGACACCATGAAAAGACCAAACCTAAGAATAATAGGTATAGAGGAAGGAGAAGAAATCCACCTCAAAGGGGCAGAAGGCATATTCAACAAAATCATAGAAGAAAACATTCCCAACCTTAAGAAAGACATGCCAATGAAGGTACAAGAAGCCTACAGAACACCAAATAGAGTGGACTACAAAATAAAATCCCCTCCCCACATAATAATCAAGACCCCAAACATACAGAATAAAGAAAGAATATTAAGAGCAGCTAAGGAAAAAGGTCAAGTAACATATAAAGGCAGACCTATCAGAATTACACCTGATTTCTCCATGGAAACGCTGAAAGCCAGAAGGTCCTGGATAGATATTCTACCTACACTAAGAGACCATGGATGCCAGCCCAGACTACTATACCCGGCAAAGCTCTCAATCACTATAGACGGAGAAAACAAGATATTCCATGACAAAACTAGATTCAAGCAATATGTGTCCACTAACCCATCCCTACAGAAAATTTTGGAAGGAAAAATCCAACCCAAGGAAGCTAACTACAACCAGAAAAACATAAGCATTAGAGAATCCCTCTCTACCAACAGCCAAAAGAACAAAGGGGTGAAGTTCCACACATAATTCCACCACCAACAACCATCGCAAATCGAAGAAGGATGAGCAATCAATGGTCATTAATATCCCTCAATATTAATGGCCTTAACTCACCCATAAAAGACACAGACTAGCAGAATGGATTCGAAGACAGAACCCTTCCTTCTGCTGCATACAAGAAACACACCTCACCCTCAAAGACAGACATTACCTGAGAGTTAAAGGTTGGGAAAAAATTTTTCAATCAAATGGACCCAAGAAACAAGCAGGGGTAGCAATCCTAATATCTAACAAACTAGACTTTAAAATAAAATCAATCAAAAGAGATGAAGGAGGTCATTACATACTCATCACAGGTGAAACCCACCAAGATGAAGTGTCTATCCTGAACATCTATGCCCCAAATACAAAGGCATCCACATTCGTTAAAGAAACATTATTAGAACTTAAATCTCATCTAAAGTCCCACACAGTTATAGTGGGAGATTTCAACACACCACTCTCACCACTAGACAGAAATACCAGACAGAAACTCAACAAAGAAGCAAAAGGTCTAATAGAAGTAATGACCCAACTGGGATTAACAGATATCTATAGAACATTTCATCCACATAAAAAAGAATATACCTTCTTCTCACCACCACATGGAACCTTCTCAAAAATCGACCACATACTTGACAACATATCAAACCTCAGCAGCTACAAAAAAATTGGAATAACTCCATGCATCTTATCAGACCACCATGCTTTAAAATTAGAATTCAACAACAACACAAATTGCAGAAAACCTACAAACTCATGGAAATTGAATAATGCTCAACTGCACCATCCCTGGGTCAAAGAGGAAATAAAAAAATAAATCAAAGACTTCCTCGAATTCAATGAGAATGAAGACACAACATAACATACCCAAACCTATGGGACACTTTGAAAGCAGTGCTACGGGGGAAGTTCATAGCACTAAGTGCTCACATGAAGAAACAGGAGAACAGTTATACCAGAGAATTAACATCACAGCTGAAAGCTCTAGAACACAAAGAAGCAAACTCCCCCAGGAGGAGTAGACGCCAGGAAATAATCAAATTGAGGGCTGAAATCAATAAAGTAGAAACCAGGAAAACAATACAAAGAATCGACGCAACGAAGAGTTGGTTCTTTGAGAAAATCAACAAGATAGACAAACCTTTGTCTAAACTTACCAAACAGTATAGAGTGAACACGCAAATTAACAAAACCAGAAATGAAAAGGGGGACATAACAACAGACTCTGAGGAAATCCAGAGAATCATTAGGTCATACTTTGAAAACCTGTACTCCACAAAATTCGAAAATTTAAAAGAAATGGATGACTTCCTGGACAGCTATCATTTGCCAAAACTAAATCAAGAACAGATAAGCAATTTAAATAGACCTATAACCCCTATGGAAATAGAAGCTGTCATCAAAAGTCTCCCAACCAAAAAAAGTCCAGGTCCAGATGGCCTCAGTGCAGAATTCTACCAGAAATTCAAAGAACAGCTTATACCAATTCTTCTCAAAGTGTTCCACACAATAGAAGCAGAAGGGTCTTTGCCAAACTCTTTCTATGAGGCTTCAATAACCTTGATCCCCAAGCCACACAAAGATACAACTAAGAAAGAGAACTTCAGACCAATATCCCTCATGAACATTGATGCAAAAATACTCAATAAAATACTAGCAAATCGGATCCAAGAACACATCAAAACAATCATTCACCACGATCAAGTAGGTTTCATCCCAGGGATGCAGGGATGGTTCAACATACGAAAATCCATCAACGTAATCCACCATATAAACAAGCTGAAAAACAAAAATCACATGATCATCTCACTAGATGCTGAAAAAGCCTTTGACAAAATCCAACACCCCTTCATGATAAAGGTCTTGGAGAGATCTGGGATAACAGGGACATACTTAAACATAATAAAAGCTATATACAGTAAACCAACAGCCAACATCAAACTAAATGGACAGAAACTCAACGCAATTCCTCTAAAATCAGGAACAAAACAAGGCTGTCCACTCTCTCCATACCTTTTCAACATGGTACTTGAAGTTCTAGCTATTGCCATATGACAACAAAGGGGATCAAGGGGATACAAATTGGGAAGGAAGAGGTCAAACTTTCACTGTTTGCAGACGATATGATAGTTTACATCAATGACCCAAAGAACTCTACCAGGGAACTCTTACAGCTGATTAACACCTTCAGCAAAGTGGCAGGCTACAAGATCAACTCAAGAAAATCAGTAGCCCTACTATATACAGATGATAAAAGGGCTGAAAGAGAAATCAGAAAAACACCACCCTTTACAATTGCCACAAACAACATAAAATACCTTGGGGTAACGCTAACCAAACAAGTGAAAGACCTGTATCGTAAGAACTTTGAATCTTTAAAGAAAGAAATTAAAGAAGCCCTCAGAAAATGGAAAGATCTCCCATGCTCTTGGATAGGTAGGATCAATGTAGTAAAAATGGCAATCCTGCCAAAAGCAATCTACAGATTCAATGCAATCCCCATTAAAATCCCAGCACAATTCTTCACAGACCTTGAAAGAACAATAATCAATTTTGTATGGAAAAACAAAAGACCCAGGATAGCCAAAACAACCCTGTTCAACAAGGCAACGTCCGGAGGCATCACCATCCCTGACCTCAAGCTCTATTATAGAGCTATAGTCCTGAAAACAGCTTGGTATTGGCACAAAAATAGACAGGTAGACCAATGGAATCGAATTGAAAATCCGGGTATTAACCCACACACGTACGAACATCTGATCTTTGACAAAGAAGCTAAAAATATACAATGGAATAAAGAAAGCATCTTCAACAAATGGTGCTGGCATAATTGGAGACTGGCATGTAGAAGAATGCAGATCGATCCATGTTTATCGCCATGCACAAAACTTAAGTCCAAATGGATCAAAGACCTCAACATAAATCCAGCCACACTGAACCTCTTAGAAGAGAAAGTGGGTGGTACCCTTGAACGAATTGGTACAGGAGACAGCTTCCTGAACATAACACCAGTAGCACAGACAGTGAGATCAACAATTAATAAATGGGACCTACTGAAACTGAGAAGCTTCTGTAAGGCAAAGGACACAGTCAGCAAGACAAAAAGGCAGCCCACAGAATGGGAAAAAATATTCACTAATCCCACATCTGACAGAGGGTTGATCTCCAAAATTTACAAAGAACTCAAGAAGCAAGTCTCCAAAACACCAAAGGACCCTGTTAAAAAGTGGGCTGCAGAACTAAATAGAGAGTTTTCAATAGAGGAGTCTAAAATGGCTGAGAGGCACTTGAGAAAGTGCTCAACATCCTTAGCCATCCGGGAAACGCAAATCAAAACAACTCTGAGATACCATCTCACTCCTGTCAGAATGGCTAAAATCAAAAACACCAATGACAATTTATGCTGGAGAGGATGTGGTGAAAGGGGGACACTCCTCCATTGCTGTTGGGAGTGCCAACTGGTTCAGCCACTATGGAAATCAGTATGGAGATTCCTCAGAAAAATGGGAATAAACCTACCACAAGACCCAGCAACTCCACTCTTAGGCATATATCCAAAAGATGCCCATTCATACAACAAAGATGTCTGTTCCACTATGTTCATAGCAGCTTTATTTGTAATTGCCAGAACTTGGAAGCAACCTAGATGTCCCTCACCTGAAGAGTGGATAGAGAAAATGTGGTACATCTACACAATGGAGTACTATTCAGCAGAAAAAAATAATGGAATCATGAGATTCGCAGGCAAATGGATGACACTAGAAGAAACCATCCTGAGTGAGGTAACCCAGTCACAAAAAGAGAAACATCGCATGTACTCTCTCATATATGGATTTTAGACATAGATCTGGGGAGTGCCAGCCTTCAATCCTATGGCCAGAGAGTCTGGGAAACAGAAACTTTATTTAGTGGCTGATCGAATAAGAGGCAGACTCCCATGGTTAAGTACTGAGCTGAACTCAAGAAAGCCAGTAACAGAGAGGGAGGACTGATGATCAAAGGGATTAAGACTGGGCTGGTTTAACCCCCAGAAGCAGCTGACCAGACAAAGGTTAACTCTTGAATCCCAGGCATCAGCCTGGGAAGCCAGCATGGGACTGATCAAGACCCCCTGAATCTGGGTGTCAGTGAGGAGGCCTAGGGAATCTATTGAGCCTTGGGCAGCAGATCAGTTCCCATCCCAAGTATACACACGGACTTTGGACTCCCATAGAACAATGTGAGGTGCACTCTCACCCCGAACTCTTGGGGAAGGGTCTAGGCCCTGCCCTATATGAAATGACAGACTATGCACACCCCCATGGAGGGCCTCACCCTCCCTGGGGAAATGAGGTGATAACGGGTTGGGGGGGGGGAGGGCTCGGGAGGAAGGGAGGGAATGGGAGAGGGACCTGGAACTGACTTGTGAAGCAACCTTGTTTCTTATCCAAATTTAAACTGGAAAATAAAATTAAAAAAAAAGAATGAAATATCAGCTTTAAGAGGCAAGAAAACACCACTTGAATCACAAATATAGCATTTTAACTAAACGTGAGCAATTTAATCAAGGCAGAAATATTCAGAAACGTCTTTTTACTTTTCCTTCCCTTCATTCCCCTCCCCTCCTTTCCCTTTCTCCTCACCCCCCTTTCTGTTTGTAGAGGATCAAATGCAAAGCCTCATTCATTCCTGGCAAACAATCTGAGGCCCAGCCTCAGGCCAGCAGAAGGTTCCTGGATACTAGAGATCAGTATTGTCCTCTATGGACAGTTTTCTCATTAGTAGGAGTGTAGGGGACTGACAAGCAAGAGCACAGCTAAACTGATGCCAGTGTTTGATTCGTTTCTCAGTTCTAGCTCTGATGATTCCAGAGATGCTCCATTGTACTGAATTGCCTTCATTAAGCTTCAGGTGATGGTCTCTTTAAGGAAGCCCAGCCACAGGTACCTTTCCCTAAAACCTCTTTTGCCTATGGTCATTAATTATTGGAGATTTGATCTCCACACAGATGTCCAGATCAACTCATTCATTTGAATCGACTCAGGAAAGTTTTATTCCATTACTATTCTTTCAAATGCTGCTTTAGGCAGTACAATGTGGTAGTGAACCACCAGTTACCTTCTTGTCTTAAAGGAACCCAGGACCTGAAGTGAGACAGACATTGACAACACCAGTGCCTGATTGAATAGTATGATTTTAGATTCAGATAATGACTCTGAGGGAGATAAAGGTTCCAGGATGTCAGGGAGTGACGGAAGAATGAGGATGATGCTTGTGGATGCAGAACTTGGCAGAAGGACTCTCACAGTAGCACACATGTAGGTATCATGCATATGCTTGCTTGTATTTCTGCTGGGGGCAGTGACATCTTCACTAGAAGATGTGCTCAGTAGAGGCCAGACGCTTTTGTTCCTGTACTTCATTTCTAGTATTCTTACTTGAGAAAGTCTTCAGGATTTTTCAAATCTGGATCTATAACCTGCAAGGCCTCAATTAAAGCTGTATTCGTATGACTTCAATGGTAGAGAATGACAGTCATTTTTTTTCTGTTTGTTCAGATTAGTAAAAACAGTTATAGTAAGATGGTTTGATAGTCAACAATGCTCAGAACTAACTATTCAATGTAATCTTCAGATGCTGAAAACTTCTACCTTAGAAGATTTCAGTTTGTCTGAGGAGTTAAGGCATCATATGAAAGAGCAAACAAGACTTGTGTTAGACTGGTGGTAAAGAGCATATACGCTGCTGATTTCCAGGAGGAAACTAATTTTTATTGAGTGTTTATTACATGTTATACCTTATGCAAGGTGATATCCTATAACCCTTGTAACCACGCTATAGGACTTGTATCGCAGTCTCTATTTTATAGTTGTGGAAACTGAAACTCACACAAAAGGACAGAACTGGCAAGTAACAAAGACAGGATTCCAACCCAGGCCCAAACCAAGAGTTATATAAAATAAAATAAAGAGAGATAGGTTTATGGGGCAGCTACCTTGCATTTTACTTTGAAAAATTTTATGGGAATTTTAAAATTGAAGAGAAAAGAGATTTTTCTGGTGATAGGCAACATAGAGAAAACACATACTTCTGAGATGGATGAGCTCTGAGTGAGGGAGAAGAAGATGTCCATCATCACTGGTCAAATTTCATCATGCCCTCCCTTCTGCCTCACGACTTTGAATTCCCTTTCCCTACAGGAGGTATGTTGGCTGTGAAACTTGGGAAGTTCAGGATTTCATCCCATGTCTGAGTGGAAACCTCAACCTCAAAAAGACTTGTGGTGTCTGGGAGGTGATGGAGGAGTCAAGCTATGTCTCTAACACCTCCACCCATGCCCCTTGCCAGGGCTCCAGGGAGAGGTCAGCCTCCACATTCCCTGAGTCAGGCTCTCCACAGGGCCTCTTGTTCTCTCTAGCCACATGGGATGGTAAAAGGGGACCTTGCTTCTTCAAGCCAAGAAAACATTCATCATGTTTTCCTTCTGAGCTCACTTTACTGCCCACAGCACTCATCTTTTATGGGGGAGCCTAGCGGCATTTCCCACTTCAGATGGTTCCTTCTCACACATTTGCTTTTATTAGACTCTCCTGAAAGCCCCGCCCAGGCACAGAAAACCAAAGACGGCTGAATCCTTTTTGTATTATTTTCACCCTGTGAAATCAGAGTGGAAATGGGACTGGAAAAGGATTGCCATGGCAACCTTAAATGGTCCTCATTCTAGGGGGAGTGTGGTACTCCATGACAAAGATAAATGGAGTTCTACCCTCTTCCACACTGCATCCTTCCACAACTGTCTTGAATTGGCTGAAATGGATAAACCTTCAAATTTTACTCTCTCAGTGCTGATTTCTCATTCTGTCACTCCATCGTGGTTCCTGGATAGAAGATTGATCCTGGGAACCAGGCACCTTGCACCATAGAGTTCTGCTATCTTCCATACAATGGCAACTCTCCATTTCATCTAACAGATGGAGAATTAATTAAAACTAGTGCCTGGGCTACATTTATAAGCCATATCTAGAATTGGGTAGATGATCTGTTCTCTCTTCCAATGGTTGGGACTCTAATGACCACTCTTAACTGAAAGAGAAGTAAGAAATATAACTTTGATGAGTGTCTAGACAAAAAGAAACATATCTGTTAGACACTGAGGAGGCTTTAAGAGACCCTCAGTCAGTATTACCTGAGTTTGAGTGTAACAGTCAGTGTTACCTGAGTTTGAGTGTAACAGGAATCACCTCTCATTCAACCTCATTCAGAAAGAGCCTAATCATGAAATTCATGTGGATGTCAACTCTAGAGTTCAAGATCACCCTCTACACGGGGTGCCATTTTGGCAGGTCTTTAGATGACACTTGATATCCCAAAGCAATAGTGTGGAAAGATGGCCATGCAGTGTACTCCCCATTGCCCAAAAATCCAATCTGTTTGGCAGTCACATCCCTAAATAATTTCTGAAATGAGTTGCTGGAATTGGGTTTTCTCAAATCCTGTGATATTGTTCTAACTTTTGGCCTCAGGTGTCCCTCAGAGAGAAAACACAGTAAAAAACCTAACTGTAAACTATTGTTTCAGATCATCTCACCAATTAGTCAATTAGTCTTCCAGGGGAAAAATGCATCATTTTTTCCTTCAGAACTGACCTCAGAAGCAGGCAAGTAAACTAATCCACAGTCCATTTTCCATACCCATAGAGAGCTCTCTGAGGAGAGTTTCATTTCTCATAAGTTGTTCCCTTTCTTAAATGCTGGTTTTTCATCTTGATGACGTTGCCTTTTATACATCTTCTCATGAAAGTTCACCTGACCTCATCAGTGAAGGGCTTGTTCTCCTTAATCATGTTGTGAGAAGGGCTTCCTTCACCATTTGGTACTGCCGTAGACTAGGGCTCTGGTAAAATAATCATGGGAAAGGACAGAGGGTCTAGTTTCTGAAACCATAAGGATTCAGTATTCTCCTGGGACCCTTCTCAGGGACATTTGGGTTGTGTGACTGACTGAACAGAGCTGTCACCTATCATGTGCCAATTCAAGTCTAGCAAAGATTATGTCCAGGGCTCTGTCTACATCTAAGACAGGCTAATTCTTGGAGGTCAGGGAGTCTCTTAGTTACGGTTCTGTTGCCACATCATATACCATGACCAAAGCAACTTACCAAAATAAAAGTGTTTAATATGGCGCTCACACTTCCTACCAAGGAGTTAGAGTTTATGACCATCATGGTAGGAAGCAGACAGGCATGATGCTGGAGTAATAGCTGAGAATGCAATCTGCTCCATATGCCCAAGTTGGAGAGAGAACTAACAGAGAATGCTGCGAGCTTTTGAAAACTCAAAGTCCATCCCTGGTGATACACCTTCTCCAAAAAGCTCACACTTCCTAATCCTTCCCCAAAAGTCCCACAAACTGGAAACCAAGCACTCAAAATGGCTGAACTAAGGCAGTCAATCTTACTCAAACAACCACGGGAAGTGTGACTGAAAATTTGGGGTGCAGTGTTGAGCAGTCCATGTCTCAAACCAAGAAGCTGGTTTATTATAATGTCCATGAAGCCCAGAACAGTCATCTGTGTGGATCTAAGGAAGATGTTCTGGAGCATATAGAGCTACAGACCAAACTAAAGGTCAATCTAGTGGATGCTAATTTCTTACTTACAACAAGGTAAACACATGTGTGTTTGTATCAGTTTCTGTTTCCCCATGAAATGCTTTAGAAAGCTGTCCTTTGAGGAACAAATTAATCAGCCTCCTTACAGTGACAATTCTATGCGGGAGTATGTCCTATCTAAGTGTCAGCACTACCCATACTTACTATTTCATGACAAGGAATATTGACAGCTGAGAGTTTCTGCAAAAGAATTAATTCACAGGTCTGGAAATAGTTTTTTTTAATTTTTATTTTTAAACTTAAGTTTAAATTAGAAGCAAGGTTGCTTCACATGTCAATTCCAGGTCCCTCTCCCTTTCTTTCCCACCCTCCCACGCCCTCCCACCAACCCCTCCAATATCCCCTCATTTCCCCAGGGAGGGTGAGGCCCTCCACGGGGGTTTCCATAGTCTGTCATTTCATCCAGGGCAGGGCCTAGACCCTTCCCCAAGAGTTCAGGGTGAGACTGCATCTCTCATTGTTGGATGGGCACCCAAAGTCCATTTGTATACCTAGGATAAATACTGATCTACTACCCAAGGCTCAATAGATTACCTAGGCCTCCTCACTGACACCCACATTCAGAGGGTCTTGATCAGTCCCATGCTGGATTCCCAGGCATCAGTTTGGGGTTCAAGAGCTACCCCTTGTTCAGTTCAGTTGTTCTGGGGATTAAACCAGCCCAGTCTTAACCCCTTTGGTCATTAGTCCTCCCTCTATGTTACTGGCTTTCTTGAGTTCAACTCAGTGCTTAGCTGTGGGAGTCTGCCTCTGCTTCCATCAGCCATTGAATGAAGGTTTTGTTTCCCAGACTCTCTGGCCATGGGATTGTAGGCTGGCACTCCCCAGATCTATGTCTAAATCCATATATGAGAGAGTACATGCCATGTTTCTCTTTTTGTGACTGGGTTGCCACACTCAGGATGCTTTTTTCTAGTGCCATCCATTTGCCTGCAAACTTCATGATTCCATTATTTTTTTCTGCTGAATAGTACTCCATTATGTAAATGCACCACATTTTCTCTATCCACTCTTCAGTTGAGAGGCATCTAGGTTGCTTCCAAATTCTGGTTATTACAAATAATGCTGCTGACAGCAGGAAATAAATAAACATCAAAATCACATCTCTAAGTGTTCTTGCATACGATTTCTGTCAGATGTGGGGTTAGTGAATATCTTTTCCCATTCTGTGGGCTGCCTTTTTGTCTTGCTGACTGTGTCCTTTGCCTTACAGAAGCTTCTCAGTTTCAGGAGGTCCCATTTATTAATTGTCGATCTCACTGTCTGTGCTACTGGTGTTATGTTCAGGAAGCTGTCTCCTGTACCAATTCGTTCAAGGGTACCACCCACTTTCTCTTCTAAGAGGTTCAGTGTGGCTGGATTTATGTTGAGGTCTTTGATCCATTTGGACTTAAGTTTTGTGCATGGCTATAGACATGGATCGATCTTCATTCTTCTACATGCCAGCATCCAGTTATGCCAGCACCATTTGTTGAAGATGCTTTCTTTTTTCTATTGTATATTTTTAGCTTCTTTGTCAAAGATCAGATGTTTATACATGTTTGGGTTAATATCAGGGTGTTTAATTCGATTCCATTGGTCTACATGTCTGTTTTTGTGCCAATACCAAGCTGTTTTCAGGACTACAGCTTGAAGTCAGGGATGGTGATGCCTCCAGATGTTGCATTGTTGAGTAAAGTTGTTTTGGCTATCCTGGGTCTTTTGTTTTTCCATAAAAATTGAGTATTGTTCTTGGAAATAGTTTTTACTTTTACTGGTTCACCTAAACGTTCAACAATAGTACATCAACATGTACTGAAAAATCTATTTTACACAGGACATAATTGCTGAATGATGGTAATACAGATATAAGTGGGAATTAGTCCATAACAGTCTGAAGTTCACATAGTGTAGACACAGGAAGCATCTACTATCATGGTGAACAATGATGCCATAGAAATAAATGTGAACAATATGGATGCAAGTGGGTCAATTCAGAGTTCAGGTAAGGCTACCTGGAAATGACACTGAGTAATTGAAACAAGACTGTTTCATATTGACACAGAATAAACTGGAAGTCAATGCCTATATGTAGGGTAATCTGCAGTCATGCTCTAAAGACTCATTGCAGTTCACCGCTGCACCATGCTGCATGTGTCTCAGAACTGAAGAGTTTCATGTCTATGAAAGTAGCTCCTAAAATTTAGGGAATGACAATGGTCTAAGGTTAGTAGTCTGAGCAACTAGACACTGTAAGATCAATGCAGGTTTAGCTCAATAAACATTGGTGTGCAGCTCGAAAGGCTGCAAGAAGTACCATCAGCTTCTGGCTGTATTCTCAGAGCCGTAATTATATCCGGCTCCGGAGGAGAAATTGGATCTTTCTTTTTTATCTGAAGACCAATTTCATGTATGACCGGGTCATCTTCACACAGGGAGCCTGATAATGTGAATGCAAATGAACACTTAACCTTCGATACAACAATCCAAGCAGAGTGCAAAGGTCACTTGTGTGAAGGTGTGAGATCCACAGGGTAAGGCAAATCACAGAAGAGCTAGCTACCCCAGTGAGGGCTAAGTCAAGCAAGATTCAATAGGGGCTGTCAGGCGTTTCACAGGCCTGCTCTTGAGGCTGTTAGTGGGACCCAGCCATCCAAAATTATGAGTTATTTAACTTGGCTTTCGGTATGACTAGCTCTTTTGTGACTTGGCTGTTCTTGGGGATGTCACACCTTGATTCTATTAGCTTGGGTGTTGAATATTTTTAAGGTGAATTTTATGCTTCCAATGACATAATCTTTTCTGTTTGGAGTAATAACTAAAGAAGACCCGATATTAGGGAACGAATGCATCAAAGCTGTTATCTCTTGGACAATATTGCTGATACAAGTTATACAATAGGTGTGCAGTTTGAAAAGGACTTCCTAATACAACACTATACCTTTTCTTTCACCACACAAAAACTCTGTTCTGAAGTAGGTGATACTAAGAAGGAGATGGGGGTTAGGTCTGGTGATGAAATTCCTATCATCCCAGCTACTACAGACGCCGAGGCAGGAGATCCACACGTTCAAAGCCTATCTGAGTTACAGAGGGAGGCCAAAGCCAGCTTGGGCAACTTAACAGATCATGCCTTCCTCTATCCCTCGAAAGAGGTTTGTGGATGCAGCATGGTTGTAGTGGACTACTGTAGCATGCTCAAGAGCCGGAGTTAATTCCAACTATGCCGAAATTTAAAAATTAAAAGAAATAGTTAATTAAAAATTAAGAGGGACTTAGCAGAATAACCCCTAGGCTTAAATGAACATCTATTTTAATAATGGTTTAGTTATTATTTTAAAAATTATATGTATGTACGCATCTGTACACATCAGTATAGGTGCCTTTTGAGGACAGAGGCATCACATCCTCTGGAGAGAGATTTACAATGGGTTGTGGATGCTGTGAGTCCCCAGGAAGAGTAGTGTATTTTCTTAACCCTTCAGGCATTTCTCCAGCCAGAAATCAACATCTATTATTTGCTTCAGCAATCCTAAATACCCTCTACAAGAAATCCAAAGCACAAAGCTTGCAGAATTTTTAAGCCTGATGTTTTCCATTTACTCCAAAAGAGCAGTGCTGTTTCCACAGCCTGTCCAAACATGGGGTGGAGTGCTGCTGTAACTAGAAGCAAGGAAGCAGGCCCAACGGCCAGATTTCAGGAGACTTGGAACAATGAGAAATGAACAGACTCCTGTAAGGCCCCGGGCAGTGACACTCAAGGAGTTTAGTAGTCTCAGTTTTACAGATCACCAGATGACAGAATGAAATGCACTCTTATTTGATTTCCATCAACTTCTCCCTGGAAGCCGAGGTTTTATTAACATGTTTTCTTTCAAAAGAAGCTACAGTCTTTGGACAAAATCCAATGCTTTTTCTGACACATCAGGGGAAGCAGAACAAAGGGAAAATGCCCTGCAACTATTTTTAAAAGGTCTGAGTTTGAGTGTTTGGTTTAATCCTGTATCAACAATAAAATGGGAGGATTATAATCTGCCTCCCAAATTGTTAAGGGTAATGTTCACAAGCCACAAAAGTCCTCACCTCTGCTAGGTGACACAAGAGAAACTTGGTAGGTGGGGTTTCTAACCTGTGTTTGTCCATCTTTCTTCCATCCTTTGTCTATCTTCAGGTTACAGATAACAGCATGACCGCAGGCAATGATTCAAAAGAGGCATGGAGGTTAGGGAGAGTGATCAGCAGGTGAAGCGATTGCCACACAAGTGTGGAGGACCTGATAGCATACATCTATAATAGTTTAATTTTTTTCCACCCATTCTTTATTTAAAAAGAAATATTGTGTCTATGATTCTATTCATTTATTTGTTGTTTGTTTTTCAAGATAGAGTTTCTCTGTGTCTCTGGCTTTCCTGGAACTCTGTAAACCATACTGGTTTCAAATTCAGAGATCCACCAGCTTCTGCCTCCCTGAGTGCTGGGATTAAAGGCAAGCGCCACTACCACGGAAATGCATATTATTCTATGAGTAGCCTTTAAAATTAGTTTATTTATTCATAGGTAATTGCATATTACTTATAATAAAGATATACCGTAATCTTGGGGGAATCTTTTGAGACAGGGTCTTATTCTACAGCCGAGGCCAACCTCAAAATCATGGTGACTCTCCTTCAGGTGTCAGCCACCATACTTGACTGATCTATCACAATTTTATATCTTTCTTTGAAGAAAAATATTTAATTTGTTTTTATTTGCTTAATTCAAGCTTTCCAATATAAAATTATTTAAAAAAGATTTATTTACTTCTATGTTCTGTGTGTGAGCGTTTTGCCTGTACGTATGCATGCATGCACACCATATGTGTGTGCCTGGTACCCTCAGAGGCCAGAATAAGGTGTCAGGCTACCAAAATCTAGAGTTAGAGATGGCTGTGATCCAGCATCTGCATCCTGAAAACCAAACCTGAGACCTATGTAAGAGCAGCAAGTGCCTCTAACCTCTGAGAAATTTCTCCAGCCCCATAAAAATTATGGTTTTAGAGTATCTCACTATATTAACCAGGCTTGCTTAAAACTTACTATATAACACAAGGTAGCCTTGAACTTATGATCACCCCGCCTCTACCTTTGAAGTGCTGGGATAATAGGCATGTGCCACATTTCCCAAGCTAAAACTTTTAAATATATATATATATATTTAACTACTTTGTAGACATTACATTGCTTTAGCTCTGGCTCTTTATAGATGAAAGCTGCTGGAAAAGTATTTGGATTCCATAGATAGGCATCGCTCTTAGCAACTTATCAAGGCTTCTCCAGTCCTCTCATAATCTTAAAATTACCAAAGGCTTACCCAACAGCTGCTACCAGCTCCACCTTCCCCAAAGGGGTAATCATGTAAACTTCAGCAGACTTGACCATGAACAGATTGGATGGATGTTGCCACCAATAACCTCCCTTTATCTTCTGCAGACACACAGGGCGGGAGAAGGCTTCCCCACTTCTCTTACCACACATAGACAATTTTAGCAACGGCTTTCCTGCCATCTGTTCCGTTGAGTTCTTAATCTCAGAACCATTAGTAATTGACACCGTGGCTAAGAACACCGGTGAGTGGCTGGAATCTTGGGATGGGCCAGGAATTTGACCTGTAGATTCTGGGGAATCTGACAAGAGTAGTCTTGTGGTAAATCAATATCTGAGGCAAAAAGTGGTGACCATAGCACATATCTGAGTAGACACACAGTTTTCCCAGCCTAGAGTTGCTCTATAAACAAGATAAAGTTTCCTGACCTATCTCAGGTTATCTGTAGCCTTGACCACTCCATGCTTAGGGTGAAGTCTGTCCTATGACTGGAGAGCAGAGCTTCAGCCTTCAGGCTTCTAGCCAGAAGGAGGAGACTGATGGTGCAATATTAGCAGACATATACGATAGGATACGCTTGAAAACAACTGGTCAAAAACAGAGAATTTCTTTTCCCCAAAGAGTCTGAATTTCTAGTGTCTCTTGTAGCAAAAGCAGATTTGGCATGGTCACTTTATAAGAAGCTGAGTGGGTCTTCTCTCCTTAGGAAGGCTGTAGGCTTTCCATTTGGAGAGTCATCATCTGGTCTGCGTAACTGATGTGTGAGTTTATAACTTCTGGTTTAGATGTGCTAACACTGACAACTTGGAAACTCCGTCTCTGCTTGTTGCTGAGCAGGAGTCAACTACAAACCGAGTGTGCATTTTGTGGAAATCTTCAGGGTTCTCAGCCCTCATGCATTTCTTCTTCATTTAGTAAACAACAAAAAATCCAATACCAGCTTTTTTCCTAGCAGAGTTGGAGTTGTCACCATACAGATTAATAAAGTCAGGTTCCGAGAGGCAAACCTTAGCAAACTACTGTAGTTTCTTAAGGCTTTAGTGGTAAAGTCAGTATTTAGCTATACATGCTCTTTCCTCAAAAGTTGTGTCTGGAATCACCGACTCTCACAATATTAGACTGGAGGGAGGAAAGAGAAGGAGAAATGTTGTCATTAAATTATAATTTCAAAAAGTGAAAGTATCACGTATTAAAAACAAACTCAGAGAACAAAGTGGACAGAAGAAAGATGCCCTTCAGATCAAGTACAGGGTGTGGTCCTGAGCATCCAATTAGAGCTGAGGCCCACAGCATGACCAGTGGAGTTGTAGGCTAAATAGTGCGGATGTGGGTGAAGTTTCAGTGAAGACACAGGAGACCTTGTGGCTAATGAGAAGTGAGAAAGCTTTTGCTGGAACATCCTGACTCTCTTGGGGAATATTCATGAAGTCTGACAGCCATGGAGGTGGAATAAGCACCTCAGTGTTTGACTCATTCGCTTTCTTCACCAAGGAGTTATGTTAATACTGAAAATTGTAGCACAGGAATAATTAAAAAAATCAAAATCCAGGAGGGGTGACCTTGTGTGGTAGGTGTGAATCATCAAGAAGAAGCAACATTTTAAAGTCAGGAAGACCTGCTTGATATTTGCCTCCTCCTGATTATCTGTGTGAGTCTGACCAATTCTGTTTTCTGCATCTTATTTTTATAAGAATTTGATTACAATTAAATGGTTTATCTGCTATTAAGTGTTTGGACATAGCAGGCTTTTAGTTCATAGCTAGGTTGGCATTTGAGCTTCATGATCTATTATTAAAATTATTGGTAGTCATGGTTATGATTGTTGGTAGCCGCAGGTGGTGCCTGTGCTAAGTGGAAGGTGCTTCAGATTTCATTCAATTCAAATATTTTATTTTAACTTTTAATTATGTGTCTAACATGTGTGTTTGGGTGGAAGTTTGTGTGTGTGTGTGTGTGTGTGTGTGTGTGTGTGTGTGTGTGTGTGTGTGGATGCAGATATCCATAGAGATTAGAATACATTGTCTGACACTCTGAAAGTGGATTTACAGGTCATGAAGCACCCAGTTTGGATGCTAGGAACCAATCTTAGACCCTTTGTAAGAGAAGTAGGTGCTCTTAATCTCTGAGTCATCTCTCAAGACTCTAAATTAAACAAAAGTTGATTCCTTATTTGAATAAATTTGAGGAAATAATTTGTAGCAGTAAGAAAAAAGAGATGTCCCAGAATAATCAGGGTGAATAGATGTGATTGTGTCAAAATAGAAATTGGGAGAAAGAATGCAGACTTGTCAAGTCCCAGGAATGTTCTTGAATACATTAATAAGCAAGTTTTAATTGTGATTTTAAGAATACAGAGATAATTACCAAAGAGTTAATCAAGGATTGTTCAGAATAAGTTGCTTTAAGAAACTACCATTGTTTTTTTTAATTAAAGACTATTATAGATGTACAGATGCAGTGCCACATGTCTGTAATGCTAGCATTTGAGAGCTGAAGGCAGAGTAATTGAAAGTTGGAGACCAGCCTTGGTTACACATCAAGGTCGGAGCCATTTAGGGCAAAATATAAAAATCTATCTTAAAGTATTACTAAATTATAATTAAATAGAATTCTGTGACTTGACTAATTACACAATGCAACACCTCAAATAATTTTTTTGGAAAAGTTAATGAGACATGCTGTTTGTTCTATAGTAATCTCCAAATTGAACATTTCCTCCCTACAGGGCTCAGGGAAACTTATAAGCTAATGAAGTATGCAAGGATCAGGAACCTGAGAAAGTTATAGGATTCTTAAGTTCCCTCCATAAAATTAGAAAAAACAGTATACACCACTGAGAAATGAAGCTTTCTGATTGGCCAAAAGATACCTCCAGTTTCTACAGAGAACTTCAAAGAAGTAGATTTTGTAAATCATCAGCCACGCTGAGGTAGACCCTGCAAATACCCCTCCCCAACACTGCTGTAAGTAACTCAATAAACTCACTGTTTTCCTAACTTAGACTTGGTTGGGATAATTTTTTTGGTCTTTCATTGGTACTTTTATCTATGGTAATGAAAGATTATTCATATTTCTTCAGGACAAGTCATATAACACACATGGTTGAATGACAATACATTTAAAGCCTATAAAATCCAAATACTGGCTCCTTAGCACAATCTAAATCACCAAGGGACAATACACTGAAGGCCATATATGATACACCTATAGTCAATATACTTAATGTTAAGTATTGAAAGTTTTTGTCTAAAATCCAGAACAAGAGAATTGGATGCTCACTTTCGCCACTGTTATTGGTCTTAGCCCTGGTACTCCTAGTCACAGATATTAGGCAAGGAATAAAATAGAAAGAACTTCCAAATTGGAAGGGAAAATGTAAAACTGTATTTGTTTGCAAATGGAATGATCTTATATACAGAAAACTATAGATAACCCACAAAATCCAATGTAACAAATATTGAAATTTAATAAAATAGTAGAATAGAAAACTCAGCAAATTTTCTATACGTAAATAGTGAGTGAGCCATGGGAAAAGAAATCAATAGAACAATCTCATATGCAATAGTTATAAAAAGTTAATATTCATAAGAACAGTATCAACAAGGGAAGTAGAAGATCTTTACAACAAAAACTAGAGAACTTTGATGAAATAGTAAAGATGGTGAAAAGCAGGCTCTTGTCTTGGATAGAAAGACTTATTATTTACATAGATTAGAAGAAATCTTGATCCATCAAAATACTCACATTGTTCTTCCCCAAATTAGAAGAAATAATTTGTGAGAAATATTTTGAAAACTTCCTATGTGAGCACTGTGTTTACCCGTTATGTGTCCTTTAACCCCTCTGTGCCCATCCTTCACCCCCTCTGTGCCCATCCTTCACCCCATACCACTGAGTCCATCTAGCATTGCTTCTATGTACATGCGCCTATGCTGACCCCTTGGAATTGGACAACCTGTGAGGGAATTCATCCTTAGAGGAGGCTGGCCCTTCTCTCATCAGCTATTGATCAGTACTTCATCTAGAGGTGAAACTTTGTGGAATTTACTCCATTCACTCTGGTGTGTTAATGGTGTTGTTGTTATGGTCTCTTTTATTCAGGCAATATATTGTTGAGATTTCATGGATACATTTTCCTGCCAAGTCTCGGGCAATTATCAAGAAGTAGGTAACCTGTTTCTATGGCTCTTACAAATTCTCTGCTCCTTCTGTGATTTCCCTGAAGCCTTAAGTGTACAATTTGCATTGCAGATGTATCAAATGGGGTTGGGCACCCAACAATCCCTTAGTCTCTGCCTTTTGATCAGTTGTGGGTATCTATAATAGTCTGCAACTATTACAAAATGAAACTTCTCTGATGAGGGCCAGGGCTACACTTTCCTGTAGGTCTAAGAGCGAATTGTAAGGGAAAATGCAAGCATGACCTGGAGGCCAGTCCACCTGGCACACTGTGCTCCTAAATAAGAAGCATAGCACACCATGCTCCTGAGTATCCCAGAAGTCAGAACACTGAGCAGCCAGGAGTTGGTTTGCTGATGAGTCGGCACTCTCTACATCTCCTTTTATGTGCTTCTCCTAAGAGACACTGATGGTGTGAGTGTTCACCGTCCAGTCCCACGTAACCAAGCACAGATCATAGGCTTCCAATCTGTAAGTATTTGTTCACTTGCAGTAAAGCAGATGCTGCTCCCTGAAATGGCTGCCAGAGTTGTTTATCAGAGTTGTTTATCTCTTCACCATTTACTGACCCCAGGGGTATTGCAATCTTGTTGGGCGATGCCCTGGTAACAACAGCAATAAATATTTGGAATACAGTTAGAAATTACCATTAGTTTATGAAAATGAAAGTAGGTTCTTCTTTAGAGTCTATGACCTCTCCAGCCACAGGTAGTTGGCTAAGTTTACAGTGTTAGGCACAAATTCCTTCCCACTGAGTGGGCCTCAAATCTAATTAGACAGCTATTGGTTATTCCCAAGATGGAAGTGCCACTGTTACATCATTGGTGACGTCTGGCCAGTCAAGTCATTGTTGTGGGTTGTAGGCTTTATAGCTGGGCAGGACTCCCAATCGCTTCTGCCCTTTAACGTAGCATCTTCACGTACCATGAAGCCAGTCTCCAGGGAGGAGGCCTCTGGGTCATTTCCAGCTGTAGGAATATACACTGGAACTCTATTTAGCTGTAAAGAACACTGAAATCATAAAGTTAGATAAATGGGTGGAACTGCAAAATATTATACCAGTGAGGTAACCAAGACCCAGAAAGATAACTGCCACATGTTCTCTCTTATTTGTGTCTTATAGTTCCCGATACTTAGATTTAAATACAAAACCTGAAGTAACAGAAGAAGCCAACAAAGGGAAAGAGATAGGGCCATGGGAGAAGAGGCTTTAGATAGGACGACAGTGGAGGTAGGTGCTATGAAGGGGATAATAAAAATGGGAGGGGACTTTAACTGTACAGGGATGTGGAAGAATAGGAAGGAGGGAGAAAGGGAGTAGAGAGAGATGATAACGCCAAGGATGTTTGAAAAGTTCACAGAGAAACATACCCTTTATTGATATTATTTAAAAATATGTGTGTGTGTGTGTGTGTGTGTGTGCGCGCACTGCATGTGTGATGCAGTATTTGACATGCAGTCATGCACTATTTGACAAAACCCAGTGATAGACATGAGAAAGTTCTTTAGTTGTTGGTCAGGGGAATATAAACGTTTCCTAAAACAAAATGGTCTATTTCTATTTCCCTTGGTTGTTTTCCAAAACTTGAAGGTAAGGTCCTTTTGCTGAAGAAACCATACCTTTCAGACATAGGAAAAACAATACTTAAGTTCACATGGAATCATAAATGATTTCAACTAGCCAATGTGACCTTGAGCAAAAAGAACAGAGGTAGCCATATCATGTATACTGACTTCAAAATACAGCACAAAGTTATAGCAATCAAGACAGCATGGTACTGTCATAAAAACAGACATATTGCCCAGTGAAACAGAACAAAAAGCATAGAAATAACAGATATTCATAGTTAACTGATTACTTTTTAAAAGGACACCATGAACACATAGTGGGGAAAGGACCATTTCTGCAATACATGATGTTGGGCAAACTCACCTATTCACAAAAAAATGGATCTAGATCTCTGTTCTTTCCAAGTTACAAATATCAACTAAAATGGACCAACCACTTTCATGTAAGTGTAAAACTGCTAGGAAAGGAACATGGAAGAAGTTCTGCAGAACAGTGCCTTTGGTATGGTTTTCTGCATAAGAGTTCTAATACTAGGCAACAACCAACAGAGTGAAGAGACAACTTTTAGAATGAGAGAAATTATTTTCAGACTATTCATTGGACTAGGGTTTGATATTCAGAATATGTAAAGAACTCAAACAATTTAATGTCAAAATTGAAATAATTCACTTACTTGTGTGTCCTGAAATAGTGGATTCACTTCAATGTGAAAACGACTAGATCAGTTCAGATTAGTATGGTGGACTCCAGTCAGACTATGTGGTAGCAGCAGTGCTCAGTCACTGTTAGTGGCTTTGGTCACTGATAGACATCTTTATGCTTGACACTGTTTTTATATCAACAAAATATGCACAGACATGTTAGGAATGGCTATGACAACATCCAAATCTATTATCATTGCCTATCTTACACACACTATAAATCAGGGGACTGATGGAGGTGAAGGAAACAGTCATACAAAAACTCAAGTGTTTTATTTCTTGATTCTTCCCTCTGGGTCCTTGGAGCTGTTTCTGTTGAACAGACTGATGGAGAAAAAGAGGATGGATCCCACATAAGGAACTTTTTGGGAAAGGGAGAATAAATCTGAAAGTGGTATGTGTCATACCTGCTCAGATCTCATTGCCTACAGCTCCGTCATATGGGTTCTACAATGGACAAGAATTTGTATCCACTCCAGTTGTATGTCCAAGAAGATGGATGAAGCAAATGTGTTGGAAGAATTCACAATCCCAATTATTTTCTTTGCTATCTAATGCATGCCTACCTGGTATAAAATACAACTCATCCCTGTTTGAAGGGAAAACAGCTTCAGGTAGACATAGTGCAAATCTGTGTGTTACACTTAAAAACAGTGATAAGTTATATGCTTCAAAAAGAGGAGTCCTTTATAAATGTCATGTGGTTCTCTATATATGAAATGGAACTTTTATAGATCGTCTTCAATAGAATTGTGTATGCTCTCATAAGTATATGATGGATATATGCTGACAGATGACCTTGTTGAGAAGTTTGACTTTGGAACTTGGTGTGAAGAAGTGATTTTCTGAAAGTTGGAGCTACTGCAGACGCTCCTTGTCTAAGTATTTTTTTTTTTTTTATTGCTGAGGGGATGCTATGCTATCCGGGCAGAATCTTTGGTTCTCTGATGAGAGATTAAAAAAAAAGACATTGTGCCTTTAAAACTTTTTGTCATTGGCATTCAACTTTTCACTTGGCATCATGCATGGAAATAGGCTTTGACAAATTCACCATGCAAACACAATAAAATGTCTAAACAGGGCAGGGTGTGTAAGTGTGAATTTGTGGAGGTGGTGGGAGAGAGGAAGTAGAATATAAAAAATTCTGGCCTTCTTACCCTTTCTGAAGAGTGGATGGGGAGAAGGAAGAAGGGAGGTGGGTGGGCGGGAGAAGGGGAGGGAGGGGGAACTACAGTTGGTGTGTAAAATGCATTTTTATTCTTTTTTTAAAATTTAAATTAGAAACAAGCTTGTTTGACATGTCAGCCCCAGCTCCCTCTCCCCACCTACCCCTCTCTTCCCACCAAGCCCTCCATTCCCCACCCAATCCCCATTCTTATTCCCAGGCAGGAACACATTATTAAATAAATAAAACAGAGAATAAAAAAAATATAGCCTGGACTGGTTCTTAAGAATGAACACATCAATGTATTAAGAGAAGAAATTTAGTTTTATTTTACCGTTTTCAACCAGATTAACCTTATTTCCTTTACAAGTCTCTTTTAATGAGTAAGTCTGACCTACTATGTATAGTGCATTTTTTGTTAATAAATTTATGCTTGTAAACTATGTAAATAGCTTTTGTTTTTCATTCAAGTGGAATAGTATAAATTCCCCCTATTTATTCTTATTCTTATTATTATCATTGTACTAATTGGTTTAATCCATCTTCCTTAGTCAAGTGTTAAAAATGAAAGTCAAATTTTAGGTCTGCTAAGGATTAAAACCCTGAAATAGGGAAATTTGGGTTACTGGGAAATGGATATTACAAATAATTTTAGTTTCCAAAATGTGCACTCTAATTTGAATGATAACAATGAAGTGAATTTATTTTAAAAATTCTCTTATTTGGAGTATTCTGCATAGGGTCAGGCATCTCATTCCCTCTTTCTCTGCACACATCTGCTTACTCTTGATTAATAAACTTTGTGATTTCTTGTGATCTCTCTCTCCATCCTATGAATGCAGGCAGAGCTGATGTAACCTGAGCTCTAGAGACCTTGAAAAAGCTTAGGAAGAAGTGTTAGGAGCAGGCAAAGGGCCTCTGTCTAACAGAACAGTTCCTTAACATTTTCTGTGACTTGTTCAAGGGATTTGTTGATGTTCTGGGAACCCAGGTTTGCTGGAGGAAGGCAGAGGGTACAGGCTGCAGTTTCAGTTCCACCCTTTATAAAATTATGAGAATGTAGTCGAGTGGGTTGAATTTTCTGCTGTAGTTTCTATCTTTTAAGGAAAGGGGCAATAAGATCAGCTACCTCATCTCCACCATTTCCAAGTGAATGCATCAGCAGTGCACTGTATGTGAAAGTTCTTGGTTAGCAAAAAGTGTCTTTCTTCCTCATTCTCTCCTCCTTTAGAATGTCATTTCCCCCTGTTTTCTTTAAAATTATTTCATGGACCTTGATAATCAAAGGAGACTTAACTTTTTCATAGTTTCTTTTGGACCACCTTTAATGTTTTTCATAATTTAGTTTATGGAGGGATGTTGTCCTGGATCCTGGAGCTAAGCAATGATGGCAACATTTTCAAGAATTTCTTTTTACTTCCTCAGAGAGACAGAGCAAAAGACTGCTCAGCAGATAGACTCTCTATGTCCCAGACCAGTTTCAACAAACACCCTTCTGCTGCTGAACACAGTAATCACTCAAGAGAAATTTTCTATATATTACAAGATGATGTTGGGCTAAATGAAATCCTTGCAAGTAAGAGTGAGTAGGGGTGGATCTGTTTTTTTTTTGTCACCAACTCAAACTTAAAGTCAGGTGTGGTCGCCATGAAAATGTATACCACAGACCAGAAAACTCAGGCAGAATAGAGCAAACATTTAGGCACCAACCCTTGGAAACACAACTTTCAACAAAGTTCATACCTGCAGTGAACTGCTAGTAATGAGGCTTCTGAGAAACTAAGGCAAGACCATTCTGGGAGATGCTGGGCTCCTCTGAGAGATGATTCTGGTGGCCTCATGATGCCCCAGTGGCCCTTCCAAATATTCCTTAGATGGCTCAGTATGCTAGCACACTTCTGCTCAAATTTCCATTTCTTCTTCAGTTAGGGTCAGACTCCTTGGGTTGATGACTCTCAATTAGCTTATATAGGCTTTTCCTCAAATAAATCACCCATATCTAATCCAAGCTTGACTTTGATTTTCACCTGACCCAGAATAGAACACTGCGAAGACTTTCTGAACCTTTTGGCTTTAGTTTTTATACTTTATAAACTGGTAGACAAAAAGATGATCTAGAAGAAAAGGAAGGAGCAGAGATGTATTCATACCTGCCTTGGTTTGAGAAATCAACAAAATTATATAATTAGTCTAAGGTTAAGTAACATCTGTAGATACTTGTTTGGAAGCAGGTGTTTCCTAACTTCAAGGTTTTGTTTCTTCTCTTTACCTCTCTCCATTTCCAAATGTTTTATCATGAATATCAAATGGAGAGAGGTAAAGAGAAAAAAAAGTGAAGGCTCATTAAGAACGTAAGAACACTCCTCCAAAGCTAGAGATTATGGTTGTTGGTTTCAGAAAGGACCAGGATGTATTATCAAGACCAGTGGACAATGAAAATGAAGGAACTCTTGCTGAAATTTATAAAAAAAAACTTCAAGATGACAGCAGCAGAGGATCAAACCAAGTGTGAGGTCACCTAAGTATATGACTCATGAAGTCAGTCTTGGTAACAGCAGAATTATTGGTACAAGGACAATCAAATTGAATTTGGAAGAGTTTTTCTGGAAGAATAAATAATAAAAAAAGATTATTCAGGTAATAATACAGAAAAGAAATTCCTGTATCTGCAAGACTTGTTGCCACAGAAGCTAGCTCTGGCTTTGTACATCTTGTCACATGTGTTATTTAAGAAGTGACTTTTTGTCAGTGAGGAGGCCTAGGTAATATATGGGGCCTTGGGTAGCATTTACTCCTGGCATACAAATAGACTTTGAGTGTCCATGCAACAATATGGGAGGCTCTCTCTTGGGGGAGAGCCTAGGCCCTGATCTGGATGAAATGACAGTTACTGGACATCCACCACGGAGGGCCTCACCCTCCTTGGTGACCAGAGTGGAGATTGGGTGGGGTACTGGGGGACCTTGTGGGGATGGCGGGGGAGGAGAGGGAGCTGGGATTGACATGTGAAACAAGATTGTTTCTAACCTAAATAAAAAAAGAGTGACTTTTGAGCTATTGGAAACCCGAATGTTTCTAAGAACATGTGCAGTGAGGGCTGGGATGTGCCTACACCAGTTTCTCACCAGTTCCTATGTTTATCACAACATCTGGGGTTTCTGCTCAGAGTGTAAGGTATTGGAAACAGGCCACTCGGAGCTTTTCCTGACAAGCTACATCAAGCAAATCGTTGTCAGTTTTCAGGCAGCTTTCTCTTAGTGTTCTGTCTTTAAACTTGGAGAAACACTGATTTGGGCCCAGCAGAAAGCCACAAACCGACACCCATTTTGTTTAATCAGGTGACACCAAGATTTTTTGCAGGCTTCTAATCCATGTTAGACTCATAAAGGCCGTTTGGATGCGGCGTGGCCAATGCACTTTAAGCTGAGCTAGTGTGACCAGTATGATTCCTCGCAGGGGCGGGGCTAATGAAGGTTGGATCAAATATCTATTTGTCTTGAAAATCCTTTGTGAGTCTCAAGTAAGGCTGTGTGAGGTACGTACACATTCTCCTGCCCCCGGGTGCAGCTACTTTCCAGGGAGCATACGGATCCTCTTAAACTAGGAAGGGAAATTCATCAGCACTGTCCTCATGCCTGCTTGGGTCTGACCCTCCACTTTGAGCTTTTGACATGGGGACTAAGAGATGCTCTGTCATTTCATGGCATGAAAGCTAGTGACAACCTGGAGGAAAATGGTCATGAATCTTGAAGTTATTAAGTAGTAAGACCGCGGTTGTCTACTCGTATGCCTTCAGGCATTCTAGCACCGTTCCTGTCTCTCAACACATCCTCATTTGTTCTTGGTTCTAAGTGGTGCTGTACGTTTTACACTTACTAGTTTTGTGGCAATCATTTAACCATCCCTGAGGGTCCTCATCTAGCTTGTGTCTGTGATGAACTTGCTATCTAAATTACTTCTGCTTCTTTTATTTTTAAGCTTCTGGACATGTATACATTGTATGTTGAGCCAATGAACTTTTTCTAAAATGCTTTTAAGAAACACCAGTAGTTGGATGACTTGCTCCAGCCTCCAAATCTCTGTTGAAGCTAGAATGGAAACAGGAAAGTATACTGAGAACTGGAGCTTGTTTAAGTCTATCCTGACTTAAACACCCTACCTCAGCTTTAGAACATGCCAGACAATGTATACAACCACATCATTTGCTTTTAAAAAATGCTCACTTTTAACATCTAAAATTATGTTTATCTAATTGTGTATGTACGTGTGTATGTATGTGGGACTGCCTCAGTGCACACTTGGAAGTATGTGGAGGTTGAGGACAACTTACCGGAGTCAATTCTCTCCTTCCATCATGTGGATCCTGGGGTTCGAATTTGGCTTGTCAGGTTTGGTAGCAAGTGCCTTTACCTACTGAGCCATGGTGCTGAACCATTTTTCTGTTTTTTTTTTTTTAATGAGAAAAATCTGGTTGTGACAAAGACAGTTAATTCAGGAAGGGTTCTGACCAAGTAATGATCATTCACACCTTATTCAGTGAGGTTCTGAAATTTGGGATCCCAGAAAGTGGTACTCTGCGTCTTATACTGCAGGAAAGCATTTGTGAGCTGTTTTCTGAGAACCCATAGGTTGATATATTTATTAAGATGGTCTGCTCTGAAAACATACATACAAGTGATGAACAGGTTATATTTAGAAATATATGTATGTTTTTTGATGCAATAACAATTAGTTTAAAAAAGAGGCAATGAATTTGTTTTTTATATATTTTTAAAATTTAAATTAGAAACAAGCTTGCTTCACAGGTCAATCCCAGCTTCCTCTCCCTCCCCTCCTCCCCCACCTCCCACCAACCCCTCAGTCTCCCACCCAATCCCCACTCGACTTTCCAGGGAGGGTGAGGCCCTTCATGCGGGATCTCCAAAGTCTGTCATATCATCCTGGGCAGGGCCTAGGCCCTCCCCAATGTGTCCAGGCTAAGAGAGCATCCCTCCATGTGGAATGGGCTCCCAAAGTCCATTCGGATGTCAGGGATAAATACTGATCTAGTACCTGAAGCCCCAAAGATTTCCGAAGCCTCCTCACTGACACCTATGTTCAGGGGGTCTTGATCAGTCCCATGCTGGCCTCTCAGTCATCAGTCTGGGATCCATGATCTCCCCCTTGTTCAGGTCAGCTGTTTCTGTGGGTTTCACCTGCTCGGTCATGACCCCTTAAGGCAATGCATTTTAAGGAGAGTGGGAAGACGTATTTGGGAGGATTTGGAAGGAGTAGAAGAAAGGGAGAAATGTTATAATCAAATTATAATCCCAAGATGGGTATGGTGACATATGCTTTTGTTCTCGACATTTAGGAGGCAAAAGCAGGTGGCTTTCTGTGAGTTTGAGGCCAGTCTGATTGACAGAGCAAGTTTCTAGGAAAGCCATGGCTACATAGTGAGACACTGTCTAACAAAATAAAACAGAAAACAAAATTATAATCTCAAAATATTAAAGCGGCCATGGCATATTTTGGGACAATGTGGCATTAAGTGTTTAAGTGAAACTAAGCAGATACCTTCATAGAGTGATTTCTCAGGGCCCTTTATTTGCCAAAATTTTGTTCCGATTTTCTGAAACAAAATGTGATAGTTTGATCGCATTACCCAAGGAGGCATCCTACTTTGGGTGTCTTTGGATCCTATCATTCAAAGGACTCACTAGAAAAGTAGTGTAGTGGAAATGGTATCCTTTAAGTTGTTATCCAGGCATAACTGAATGAAAAGGGGGTACCCCTGTACCATCCTACAGAAGGTAAAGAATAATTGCTTCAGATGAAAAGGGGCACTTGCTCATCCCACCCAGAGGACACAGCTCTTGAAACACCAGGGCCTTGAATAGGACAGAGACACTGATGACATTTTCTGTGACACAGAAGATACCACTATCAAGTTTGCAACTGATGGTGATTCTGTGTTCGGAGAGTGAGGAGGATTTTGGGAACTCATTGGTGGAGCTACAGACAGCCACTGGTAGCACAGGAAGGAGTGGCACTGCCAGCTTGGGGGGGCTGCTTTTGTGTCACTCAGAGAACCTTACTGGAGCTCTGTAAGTCTGTTGACCAGGGTATGAAGGCTCGGTGTGGGGGTCAGCACTTACATGTGAAATGGCCCAGCTCAAAACAAACCAGTAACTGTAAGCACTTTGGAGAAAGAGGATTCCATTTCCCAAATGAAACATTCTGTACTGGGGAAAAACTTTCTTGTGTCTAATGAGAAGGGCAAGTGTTTCAAATTCAGACTTACTGTGAGTATAGGCCATTCAGCCTGGTTCTGATGAAGTTGTTGCCTTTTGCCTAGCCAACCGCATCTGTAGCACAGTTAACTTAGATGTGTTGGGCTTTATGTGAATGGCTGCTTGTGGTCTATATGGTACAGTGTGCATTTCCTCCTCTGTATAGCACATGTGTATTTGGCATATAGCACCTCTGTATTTGGTACTTTATATAAATATTACAGGGTGGCTGACTGTATAAAGAAAAGAGGGCTATTAAAAGCAGAGTTACGCAGGTTGAATATCCTGATAATACCAGTTCTGGTAAATGCTGTTGTTGGTGGGCAGGACTGAAAGAACTCATGGGAGGGAGCAAGCTGAAAAACAGGAATATACAGAATCTGGGGTCCGCAGTACTGCAATTAACTTACGTACCTTCCTTTAGGAGTTGGAGTGATGGGCCCTGGCTGCTCTTCCATAGGACCCAGTTTCAATTCTCAAGACCCACATGGTGGTTTACAACTGTCTATAACTCTAGTTCCAGGGAATTCGACACCCTCATGCAGACATACATGCAGGAAAAATGTCAATGCAAATAAAACGAAAGCATAAAAAAGAACTTCACTTTTTGAGACAGGGTTTCTCTGTATTGTTTTTGAGGCTGTCCTGGAACTCTCTCTATAGACCAGGCTGGCCTCAAACTCACAGAGATCCGCCTGCCTCTGCCTCCCAAGTGCTGGGATTAAAGGCATGAGCCACCAACACCCGGCTTAGGTTCTACCTCTTAAAGCTTCAACTCACCATTGGCACACTGGCAGTTCACAATTACCTGTAACTCAAGATCTAGGGGATCCAATGCCTCTGCCTTCTCGGTCACTTGCACACACTCATGCACACTCAGGTACATTCACACGTGCGCATACACACATACACACACACACAAATAAAAATAAAATACTGTTTTTCCTCCCTTAAAGAGACACAGACACCCAGAGAATGCTGTATGACAGAAACTGAAGTCACGAAGCATCTACAAGTCACAAAGTTTCATAGTCTGTCAACAAGCACCAACATCTGGTAACACTGCACAGAATACACTCTTCCCCAGGGGCTTTTGGAAACAACTGACCTTCCTGACACCTTGATTTGGACATTGGGTTTATGAAACTTGAGAAAATAAATAAATCCCTATTGGCTTAAGCCAACTAGTTTTCAGCACAGCAACCCCACCCCAACTGATGTAGTCTTACTTTGTGACAACGCTTTCCAACAGAAATACAGCATGCCTTTGAATATTTTAGTAGCTATATATTACACAAGTTATCAATTGCTGTAATATATGTAATTTTACCTAGCATGAAATGTCATCATTTTAATATGTAACCCACGTAAACATAATAATACTATGTTTTATAATAAATTTTTGTGTCTAGTTTTTTAATCCAATGTGCATTTTATATGCACAATACCTCTTGAATCTTTTAGTCATTTCATGTTCTTAAATGTCTGTCTCACATGGCTAATGGCGTCTATACTGGCTAATGTCACACTGGAGTTCTTTGTTGCTATGTCTTACTGGCATACCCTCATGACTTCAGTGAGTTCAGAAGAGAGAGCAAGGTCCCTTCCCCCTGTAGAGCTATACTCCGTGTCCTCTCTAAATGCCTATTGATATTGATTTATGGTAAACACAATACCTTACACATACTCATTGCTTCTGTACCAAAGACCCCCACACCATATGAGATAGATAAGAATGGGAAAGAATTATTTTTCAGATAGCTGTGACCAGCTTTCTTTAGTTTTCTTCTAGAGCTTATTAGGTGACCTCAAATGTCCATCTACTGAAGCATGTGCATAGGCACACACTCCTCTTTCTCTGCTGCAGGGAGGGAGGTGGTCAATACAGGTCTGGATATGACACTGACAGATTCTCATGTTGTTTCCAAAGAGATGCCCAAGACCAAATGTTACAAAGACAAACCATATGGGAACCCCGGCACTTGGGGCCATTAATAGGAATTTTTGAACGACTGTGATTGATGGTGCAGCTCTTACAAGTCCAAGATCAATGAAAAGGCATCCTGATCTTTTGAACTCTCTTGTTTTATCTTAGATCCCCTTCCTGTACCATGAGACCCATTTCTGTGGTGCCTGAAGGCATCTGGGCCCCTCCGTTGGATTTGCTATCTATACACTTGCCAGCCAGCTTGTCAGTGGGATTGTGGAGGACAAGGGCCTTAGAAACTAGAATTGTCATCATGATGCTCAATGCCAAATTAGACCTTCAAAATGAGAATTCTACACCCTGCCTAGAAAAGGCTGGCATCCAAATTAACCTCAATTGCCTTGGCAAGGACTAGTAGAAGATAGTATTAAGGCAAACATTGTGTTCCTGAATTTGCTTCTGTATTCTCACCTGGTACAAGAAGACATCCCTTCTCCTTCCTCGATGTTACATTAAAGTTTTAAAGGCAAGTTTGATTGAGAACTTGCATTTCTTTGAAGTCCTGAGCTTGTCCCATATCTGCAAGCTCCTCTTATGAAAATAAATAGAGGGTTGGACTTTGCATCACTGTAAAGATATTCACAAACTTCCTGGAACCCACACAAGGGCCCTATCTGATCAGTTGGTGGAGAGAAACAGCCGTGGGCTAGAAATGAGGCAGTAGCGTGGAAGCGAACACTTCCGTTGGGTTGGACAAAGCCAGGAAAGTGTCTTTTTCTGTCTTAAGTGTTTCTCAGAATGTCACACTGATGATTTATGAAGGTAGCTATTGGGAGAGATAAGCTGGGTTCCATGGTAACCAATTATTTTCTTGTCACCTGCCCTTTAGAAGTTATAACGCAGACAAGCATATTACATTTGTTAAGAAATGATAGAGAAGTTCTGAATCACTTTAAGCAGAGAGTCACAATGCCTCACACTTCCCACAGGAAATACTTCTTAGCCTATGCCAAATCTAGGACAAAGCTGGTACATCTTGATTTCTCCCCTGATAGTCAGGAGGTCCTATTTTCCCTCTATTTTAGTGTCTGTATCTATGGTGTTCTTGCACAGCAGAGTGTGGGGAGGTAGGACCCTGAGCCAGTGAAGCAGGACCCCAGGAAGCACGATCATGTGCATTGTGCATTGCTGGAAAGGGTGTCATTCCCATAGACAGTGGGATGTCCCCTGCAGTTGCATAAAAGGGTGGTAGTGGAGTGCAGACTTAGTTCTCAGAGGAGCTCTTTCCACTTTGGCCGTTCCTTGGTTGGTGAACAGCTATGGTTTTCCTTTGGTGTTAGCTGTGGAACCAGGGACTGAAAGTGCAGTTGTTAGGCACAGTGTGGATGTGATTGAGAAGGGGTCAAGGAACATATTTTCAAAGGAGTTGACACTGGAAGTGGGCCTTGAGGGTGTTGAAAGGTTTATTTCAGTAGCAAGAAGCTTCCTTGGCAGAAGCTGGTGAGAGCAAGCTCCTGGGCACATGCATCTTCGAAAGCAGTGGTGCATCTTATCTCATGGCAGTGGTGCTTAGAGCACATGCAGGGGAAGCAGCCTGCATGGTAAGGGCACCAGTGTGTTCTTCACGGTTCACATGATAGGAGTACCTAGCTCGTTCTTCATGATTCATATGGGAGCATACAAGCCTAACTTAAGGATACACAGCTGTAGAAAGTAAAGGACCTGGCAGAGCTGGGTACTTGGCAGAACAGTGTGAACTTTTCTGAGTTCTGCCTTGGACAAGGGCCGGATTTGGTTTCCCTTTTAGGTTTTTAATCATGTGGTGTGTGTGTGTGTGTGTGTGTGTGTGTGTGTGTGTGTGTGTGTGACTACTAGACTGAGTATTTTGTGGGCAACTTAATCCATTTGTTTCTTAGTCTTTCATGCTTATTAAAATCCTATTGTAATAATTGGGGTAGCCAACCTGCCTTTAGGGCCATTTACATAAAACTTCTAAGCCTATTTACCCTGAAGCAGGAGGTAACTATTTTGCCTGCAAGGTTTCTGAGCTGTGTTGTGAGCTCTCTTGCAGGGACTCCTGCCAGCATCACAGGCTCCACACTTAGTAAAGCATCTCTATATTCTGGACTAAACATTGCTAAGATTCTCCCTAGTTTTGTGATTTTTATGGATCAAATTGATGCAGGATCTTTTTTTTCTCCCTCAGTGATCCTTGGATCTCTGGAGTTGATGTAGTTCTTGTATCCCTGGAGTTGGTGTAGTACTTGCATCCCTGGAGTTGGTGAGGTTCTAGCATCTCTGGAGTTGGAGTGATCCTTGCATCTGTGGAGTTGATTGGATTGGCACCACCACTTGCTAAAAGTACCAGAGGATATGAGTTCAGGACACAGTTTTTAAACACCCCCTCCAAATCAGGTTTCTTCAAATAAGCAAACTCCCAGGGACAAGGACATCCCCATTTGGAGGGCAGCTGCTTCTCTGGTTTCTTTCTGGATGTGGTGTCAGGAACCACCTTTCACTTACCCCAGACTACAGTGCTTGGTGTACATGGTGAATGCTCAACAAATGGGTATTGACTCCCTGCTGGCTGAAGGGCCAGGGTGGAAAACAAGAGCCACAGGATTTTTCTTTGACTAGAATGAATTAGACTTTTTTTTGTAGCATTCTCAAGAGATCCCTGTCTGCATATATAATAAAGCACGTCTCAGTTCCTTGAGACAAGTTTACTTCTATTACGCCCCGAGAAAAACTTAGTGCTTCAAGTTAAGTGTAGCATGCTTGCCAGAGTCTCAGGTGGTTTAATTCTGATGAGGCGGGGTGGTGAATGGACTTGGAAAACATAACTGCTTTTCCTGTGCAAAGTGCCAAACTGTTTGTATTGGTTCACAGCCACCAGTCTTAAGACTTTATCATCGTAGTTCTGATTAGGTTGGTCAGAATTTGAGATTTTGAGATATAAATGCTTCTGATGGGAGAGAGGGAAAGCTCTGAGCTAAATATAATCAGATAGAGGTTACGGGCAAATGTGGCAGGCAGGGGCTTTGGCCCCAGAACACAAGTTTTGATGAGAATGGTGAAGGCTTATTGAACACTGACTGTTCTCTGTGTCTACACTGGTTTATTTAACCTTTGCAACAATCCCACGAGGTAAGGATTATAATTTTCCCCATTGTCAGTGAGGAAAGCAAAGTAGAGTGGTGTCACTTACCTAAGGTCACACATCAGAGCCTGAGCTTGAACCTCAGTGTGTAGCTCCAGCCCCTGTGTCCTTAACCCCTGTGTGGGAGCTACTGCTCCCCAGCTGTACAAAATGGAGAAGGATATTTTGGACCCTTGGCCCTGGAAACTTAAGATGCTGATGAGAATAAAAATATTAATGTGTCCTTCATCTAAGTCACAGGATAATTACCATATCTTTTCAGATAAAGAGTATAAAAGCATTTGCAATAAATCTGGAGGCCTACGACACGTACGGCACCTGAAGAAATGCCTCTCTCAGAGTTTTGGCCCAGTGAGTATGTCCTACACAGATGAACCCTGAAGAATTACTTGCAGTAAGGCTAAAGTCTGAGGGAGTCACTTCTCCTTTTATTACCATGTGTTGCCCCAGAGATCAAACTCAGATTAGCAGGCCTGATGGCAAGCTCTTTACCACCGGATCCACCAATGCCCGCATTATTTATTTACCTGGTACTTTATCACGCACTAACTCTTGAAGGCCAGGATTGTAACGGATGTAGTAATAGCTATATAAACAATCTTGCTGGGTAAGGCAGAGAGCTCAAAGGGCAGCTCTGAGAAGGTTCTTGCTGGAGGCCAGGGTTGTCAGAAGGGAGCTCTGGCTCATGTTTTGTTACTCTCCTAAATTAGAATTTCTGTCCAGAAACTCTGGCAACAACTGAGGGAAGGGACTTGGATACATGATGGGGCCAACTGGACCAACCTCTCCATCCCTCTCATGCTTCATCCAGTTTTTGCCATGTGTCCTTTAGAAAGCTCCCAGACTGTTTCTGAGATCCTTCCTGCTGTACAGTAATCTTATGCTCATGTCCCTCCCCCGAGTCCCCTCCTATGAATCTATAAGCTTCTTTAAAAAACAAAACCAGCCAAAGATTTCCTTTGATGCAGGTCATTTTGAAATCCATGTTTCTGGAATTATTTACTATAATTATTTATATAGTGAACTTGAAATTATGGACATTTCTGGATTTTTTTGAGACAGGGTTTCTCTGTTTAACTTTGTAGACTAGGCTGGCCTCAAACTCACAGAGATCTTCCTGTCTCTGCTTCCCTAGTGCTGGGATTAAAGGCATATACCACCATCACCTGGCATACATTTCTGGATTTTTAAATTAGTAATCTTTTAAATTAGAATGCAAAATTATGAGTTTCATTATGGCATTTTAACAATTATTCTGACTAGATTTTTGTTAAAATATTTGAATAGATGTATTATTCAGTTTTCCCAATTACTAGAAACTATTATAGCTTAAAGGTATATATCTTAGTGAAGGACCACGAGTTCCATGTGACTGTCTTACTCAGTTTTGACTCCCAGCTAATAGGATGGAGGCTAGTTGTAAGACAAGATTGAAGACCTGTCTAATCAATGGATTTGATGCAGGCCATTGCCTTGCCTTCTCTTCTCAAAGTAGAAATAGGAGCCCAGGTCATCAATAGTGTCATACATCTGTGAACTTTGTGAGCTACATAAACTATTGGCATATGTCCATAGGCGTAACAGTGGCAAGAATGATAAAGGAGTAACCAAACACTTTCTGATTGGATTTAAGATCTGCTTCATAGGAGAAACATGCTTAACACTTTAAATCTGGCCAAGAATCTATGGTTGTGGAGCCCATAGGCCCCAGAGGTGAATGTACTACTCTTTTTTCCTCCTAAATGGACACAGAATGAAGCTGCCTTCTAAATTCATATCTCTATACTGATAGATAGCTTGCTGTGTCAATTTACCTTATATTTCTAATAAGAAATTATAGTGTATATTTTGTTTTCAATTCCTTCTATGACAGTGGCTTGGAGTTGTAACTTTTATGACTCAACAGTTAAGTCTTTTGGAATCTAGGCGAGTCCTTTGGTGAAAGAACCTTTGGATACCAATCAACTGCCTGTGGTAGACGTGGGTATTTCATTAGAGGTCAATCATTATCAACAGTAGCCCACGATCATCTTTTATCATTTGACAGGCACCTGTCATGCATCTTATCTAAACTGTTTTGTTTAAAAACTGAGAGATATGAGACTTAGAGATATTAACTTTTCCAAGGTAACATAGCTGGTAAAAGGTGGGCCTAGATTTAACCTAATGTGTTTGCCTTCCAAAATCCATGTGTGCATCCTTCATACCCTGAAACCAACACATAACTATGAGTTTGTACATCTCTTCCCAACTCGACCTTCAATGAAGTCATTCTGTTACTTAGAATAAATGGATTGTACAAATTAGAATGTGGGTCACTTTTGGGAACCTGGTTTCAACCCTCCCTGTATTGGACTTTGATCAATTGCTTCTCTGTGGGGGAAATGCACAGACTAAAGCCATGGGAGTGATGAAAGGAAATGGTTTTCAAAAACTTTTCTCAAATATAATAGTTTTGTGACTGAATGATAAAAATCCCCACAGGTGGAGAGCACACTGACAAGACCTCAATACCACTCTTAGTCCCCCCACAGGTACTTTCAGTGGAGGCTGTATCAGTGCTTGCAGATTCCTGACAAGACCACATTTCATTTCTTGGTACTTTAGCATCTCCTCCAAAGTTCCTTCACACTCTTGGGTGGAAAGGGGATTCTGTGAATCTATTAAGCCAAATCTTCAGGGGCTGATTATACAGGTCACGGATAATTCAGACGCTCCTCCTCCCTCCTCCTCCCTCCTCCTTATTACCTTCTGGCCCTCTACTGCTCACTAACGTCTTGTCCAGGGACCTAGCTTAGGAAGGAGTCAGTGGGTGTGGAAGACTCATCAGGCCCTCTGGCTTCAGGCCAAGAACTCTTGTGTAGATTTTGTTGGGAGGAGAAACCTAGAAACAAGACAAGTGGAGCTCTGGCACATAGGAGGTTTTTTCAGCCTTGTTACTTGATGTGAGTCTCACCCACCCTCAAAACACCCTATGTGATCTGACGCCATGGCTCATTAAGTGTTAGTTGCATTAACACCTATCCTGCTCCACAGTTTTTTTTATTCACTTATATACATTCCACTGGTGGCCAATTTAGTGAACACCACTTGTGGGTTTTCTCAAATACTGTGCAGGATCTGAGTGAAGAGAAATTTGAGTATTTCTTGTAGGGTTGTCTCTGAGAGAAGTTGTGCTTTTGGTAAGTTATTAGGTTTGAGCGATCTTTCCTTACAAATAGGATTGCAGCTGATATAGTTCTTTTAATTAAACATTTTTCTTTCTCTTTTTATTTTTTTGGTATAGGATCTCAGCATGTTACTTAGGCTAGTCACTAATTTAGGTATTTAAATGATTCTCCTGCTTAAGTTACCCAAGTATCTGGGTTCATAGGTTTATGCTGCCATGCCTACATTATTGTTTTGATCCCTTAAAAGTGCATTTTGAAAAGGGTTGGCCCACAGCATGGGAACTATGGAAGGTGGATGAACCATTCAGAGACTGACTCTGTGACAAGTGTTTAGGAAACAGGATTAGTCCCATAAGGAGATTTGTGAGACTCCAGTCTCCTTGACCGCTCTCTTCCTGCCTCCCTCCCTAGGAGGTGAGTGATTTTGTTCTATCTCATGTTCCTCCCAAGCTGTGCTATTTCATTATATCTCCAGAGCTATCAGGCTTGGACTAGAACTTCCTGAACTATGTGAGGAAATATAAAGCTTCTCTCGTTAAGTAGGGTATCTCAAGTCCTTATTGCAATAAAGAAGGAGTAATTAATGAAGTGCCTTTAAAAATGAAATAAAGGGAACTTGCAAGCTTTTTCAGTCACTTAGGACATAGGGAAAAATTCAACCAACCAACCAAGTAACCAAACAAATAAACCAGCAAAGAAAACCAACCCCATGGACATCTGCAAATAATGAGTTCTCATTTTGAATGTACTTCTACCTTGATCTTGAATGTCTAAGCCCATCATCCAACATGAGGATAACCAATTTCTATGTTTTTAATCGACAACCCATTGTACGCTATTATAGCAACATAAAACATGTAAGTAAACACTTGGTTATACCCATTCAAATGTCAATCTCATCCAGAAAGACTCTCACAAATGTACCAAGAAATAATGTGTAACCAAATAATTGAGTTTCCAGAGGTTCAATCATGTTAACTCATGGAATTCACTGTCGTGGTAGTTTATTTACTTTTGGGGAAAAGAGTGGAGCTGAGTTTTATAGTATTGCAATAGCTGCTGTATGGGGAATCCCAATGGGATTTAGGAGAAGCCAATGTGACATTCTAGATAGGGGAAGGTTGTGAAGACAGGTGGATAGATGCAGGATATGCTTAGAAGGCAAATCTAATGAGACTTGTCTGACCAGTTGCATGCATGTTGAAGAGAGACTGGAGGTCATTGTGATCCCCAGGGGTCTGCATGGATGGTGACTCTGTTTCTGAAGTGAGGAGAGTTGGGTAAAATTAAGTAGAATTGGGGAGAAATTAAGAGTTATGTTCTGTGCATGTTTACCTTGAGATACTGTTGCTGTGAGTTCCTGTCATCAAGTCTCAAGTGTGTTGGGAGCAGCTCCTCCTGACATAAAAGGAACAGTTATGAGTGAGAGCCAAAGTGTTTGAACTCAGGTGCACACACCATGCATTATGCACTGGATTCCCATGGTTCTGTTTTCACTGAGAACACCAATTCACTTTCTCTCGGAGAGAGACACAGAACCAATATTATATTGTAGATTGTGGGTATTTGCTATATACTAAAAGAACATAGTCTTGGGTTGGGGAGATGACACAGAAAAGTGCTTTTCATGCAAGCAGGAGGACCTGAGTTCAGATCCTCAACACTCACCTGAAAGCTGCACATGGTAGCTCACCTATAACCCCAGAGTTGTACCTGTTGCTGGAAACTAGCAGATCCTTGGTATTTACTAGCCAGTCAGTCTAGTCATATCAATGAGTTCCAGAGTCATTAAGACACCCTGTTTCAAAATATAAGGTGGATAGCAACAAAGAAGACACCTAATATCAGCCTTTAGACTCCACACGAATTCATATGTTAACTTTTTATATCAGGAGATTGAAGGAAAAATCGGTATAATCATCACCAAACCTAGCAAGGAGAGTACGTCAACTAGTAAAAATTGGGCTGATTTGTTCTTGTTCCTTGACCTTAAAGAGTTCCCCATTTAACCATGTGCCTTTCTAAAACTTTAGATTATCTTCTTGGGTTTTTCCACTTCAAAATTATTTAACAAAAACATCTTAGTCTAATTTTATTATTTGTAAAACTTTGTTTCAGTTGTGATGCACTCTGAGACCTGTGAGAACTGTGATGCCCTTGAGTCCCAATAGCTGGGCTATTGGGATTCAATTGTTAATCCTTAACTTGAGTTACAATCCATGCAGCTCCTTAGGTGAAACTCATAGACCCTGGATATGAAACACACCCTGGTGTTTATTTTTATTCATCAAAACTCTACATAACTATCATTATTATCATCAAATTGAACAGTACAGCTTAGAGAGGTGTTATCTTCTTGACAATCCACAGGTAAAAATGTTCAGTAGAATTGGAAGTTTCCAAGAGATAAACACAGTGTATTACTGGCAGTGGAGATTGCCCCATGCTCACCACTCACACAAGAGAAAGAGAACTACAACAAGCATTTAAAGGCACAGCAGAAGCAAAACACATTCCAGGGTCTGTAGCCCTGTGCCTTTGCCTAAACGGGATTGGCCCATCAGAGGATTCCCTTCTGGTGGGCTGACCCCTGGAACTTCAATTGCAACTTGCTGCTCCTCTGGCATGGTCACCAGCACTACACCAGTGAATACTCTTTCCCGTCATTTTCTAATACCATGTGTTAACATGTTTTCATGAAATGGCTACTCAGAATTTGTTCATTCTGTTCAGACTGGCTTTTTTCTAGTGAAGGAGTTATTCTAAACAAATATTGATATTGATACAGAGAACTTGATATAGTATTTGCATCTTTTAATCAGTGTAGTCTTTGTAATTGTGTGCCTTTGTTCAAGAGCTGGATCTATACAATTTGTGCTATTTTGGTACTGGGAGTCTAAATTGATAAACCCCTGGTTTGGGAAAACATTCAAAGATTTTTTTCTCCTTTGTTACATCAAATATTACATTGGAACCCAAATAGTAGAGCCACACTTTGTGCTTATGTGTCTGTAAACTTCTAAGCAAACCTCAGACTTAAGGAGTAGTTTGGAGGAAACCACTATGTGGTATTTTAACCTACTACAATTGCTGAGAAAGGGAAAGGAACTTTAGGGTAAGCAGGTAAAGTATAGAAGCACCTTTATCCCAGGTATGACTTCTTCAATGCATCTGCTGCAATGCAGTCTTGATTTGACAGAGCCTCAGTTTCAGTGATGTCCACTGTAAAATGGCTCCAAATGATTTTTGTACTGCAAAACAGAGCCAAACCCTGTGAAAAATCTCATGTCACACCACCAACATCAATCATTTACTTTTGGAATAAACTAAATAATGTGGCTTTTCAATCTTAGATTTTCTTGTCAAGAGCATTCTCATTTATGTAGAAAATATGGGAAAAGTTTGGATATTGTTTGCATTTTATATCTTTCACGGTTGGCCTATTGATTATCCTACTACACACTTCACTGCCACTTCCAGTCTGTGCCTGACCCCCAGAGACTTGAGGTTTAGTGTGGTTGGTTTCGGTTTGGGGATCAAACTTTGTGTTCTACCTGCGATATATGGTTTTGAAGATGTGGAGTTTCTAGTGACAGGATTGGGTCAGAAGTGATGCTGTTAGCCACTGTACCAAGAAGACCAGCAGAAATATTATCCTCTTCCTTGTGTCTGAGTTGCTGTCACCAGGTACCTTAGCGGAAGAATAGTTTTATATTCTGATCCTGCGATGCTGGCATGTATAGGGAGATGCAGAGAAGTGATCCTGAATGGAACCTCTTCTCCTTGTCAACTGAGGACTAAAACCAAGTTTTTCAGTGTATCTCTGTATGAAGGTCATGATTAACCACTTTTTGTTTTGATTTTAGGACTTTTCCCACAGTGCTGCATGCATCTTAACTGCAGAGAAACTGGGTAAAAAAAAGCTTTAGACTAGGTTTGAACTATTCTGCTTGGCCCAGATACTCAGGAACTGGATTTTTTTCTTTTGCTGCCAGTGTTTTCATAGCAGGAATTTGATGTGTAATAACCCAATCACTTGAGGAAATATGGGCATATTTTATGGCCTTATTCAATGCCAAAAGACTTGACAAATCCATCTCTTTCTAACAGGGCAGACGCAGACTCTCATAAGTAGGCTCCTTCCAAAAAAAAAAAAGATACATCTGGGGAGAGTTCTTGGGAAAGTTCATTTCATTGGGTGTTTTGGAGGAAAATGATTTGACCCATGTATGAATTTCCCTCTAGGGACATGAAGGGCGACTGCTTAGACAGCAAATGACCATTTGTGTTTTTAGATTTCATTTTCAGCTTTGCCATAATAGTTTTTCAAGCTGCAATTCTATATATTCTTTACATTCTTTTATATGTCTTTAAATTACACACACACACACACACACACACACACACACACTCAGCATTTTTAAATAGTAAAGTCCTGGGAAATCACCTGAGAAACTGTGGTGTTTGAGGTAAATTAGATCTCTCCCATGAAATGGTTTAGCATGTCATCCATCATCCTTTCTCATTTATTGTACAATGATCTCTTCCTGTGGATTCAACCGTAAATAGATAATTGTGGTAGGAAAGCATAGGGAATAGCTTAGCAACTTAGGACTCTCCTTGGCTTGGCTGTGTATATACTCACAGCCTACTCCCTAATAACCCACCTAGCAACTTGGGATTTCCCTGCTTAAGGTAGCATGTATATCTGATTTGAGTGATGGGAATAAGTTACTCCTCTTAGCAACCCTTAACAATACCTCACTTGTATTCAAATATGCCCTAGAAGAGTTTGTGAAACCAAGAGAAACAGATCTGATATGCCCAGAACTGACTTTGGGTACATGTGTAACAAGACAAGCAGTCTCTTCTGAGTTATCTTGTAGGGAGAATCTTATGTATAACTGAGCACGCATATGGTTAAAATCAAATACATTATGGGAAGAGACAGCAGAACATTGTTTCTATAATGTGAGAACTGTCTATCAAAACAGAGAAACACTTGTACTACACTCCTTAGCAACCAAACTCCTCCTTTTTGGCACTCCATAAAGGGAAGACCCCATAAAAATTGGGGCCCCTGAGTAACCTCATTTCTGGCCCGGCTGTTAATCTTGGCAGTACATTTCTTTTTCACCCACACCACTGCTTGGTTCTGAAGAGTCTTCTGGTTACTTTTATAATTTGCATGAGACTTGGTTTCAGTTCTTGAATAAGAGGCCAAGAACCTGAAAGTACCCTGACCATACCAGGATCATCAGATCTGTCTAATGTTCAGCTTTCATTTAGCCTTTGGATCCTGTCTGGTCCTGTGTGCTTTATAGTGTGGGGAATCCTTCCCTAGTGCACTTCCATTTGCGGGGCTGTGTCCTTTCTCAGAAGGGCAAGTGTGTTGGGCACTGACTCCATTTAGAGCACAGTGGGGTATAGATTAAGGAATTTCTGGAACTGGCAGAGATTTTAGGTGTCTGATTCTGCAACTTCCCCTCCATGCTCTTTGGTAGACAGATGGCTGTTTTCTCACTTACCTTTCATGTCCTTGCTGAACTTCTCTACTCTTTCTCCCCCCCTTCCCTCCCCCCCCCGCCCCCATATAGTATAGTACGTGGAATGGAATCTTTGAGTCCAGCAACCCATATCCAACTTATCTGTCTTCACTCAGGGGCTACATTTCTTCTCAGTGGCATCAGTTCTAGTTCCCACTACCCAAATTCTTGAAGCTTAAGGTGCCAAGGGAGATGGAGCATTTGGGACATTTGCTGAAGAACGTAGAGAAGGCGTGGGCCTCTCATTTCCCAGAGCACTTCACTGCTGTCCACGGTCAGTTTCTGCATGCAGTCACTTGTGGATAAGTATCACTCTCCTGCTGTGTAAAATCCTTCAAGCCCGGGGTCCAGGTCCTCCTTTCTTTCATTCCCATCTGTACTTCATTAACACAAGCCCTGACAGGACACCGTTTGTTGATTGCTCACACTCCACATCGAGTGCTCCTCGATCTTCTAATGAGCTCTATGATGTGTTTTTCTTATTCAGATTTGCAATCATTTATAGTTTCAGCTTGCATCACTCTACTTGGGTAATGAATTCCACAATTGTGAAATCCGTAGTTGAAAATGGCATTCCTTCTAGGCTTGTCTCTGTCTCTTTTGGCTTGAGGCAGATGTCTTCTAGTGAGAGAATGTGTTCACAGATGGGCTTGAGAGTCACAAGACTTCTAGTGCATCCCCTGTAGTCTGGCTGAAAGGTTAGCCACTATGCGCCATGCACCCCAATGCACTAGTTATTTGAACCGTGTAGATGACTTCTCTCTAGTTCTCCAATTCTCTTTGTGCTATTTTATAGTGGGGCTTTAGAAATGAAAGAAGGAAAGACTCAGAAGAGAGGGGAGTTGACACTCATGCCCTGATGAGGGTGCTCACTTTGTGAAGATGCTTGCTGTATTAGAGATGTGGCTCCTTCTTCTTCCTGAACACTGAGTGGTGGGTTAAAGGCAAAAATGAATCTCCAAGCCTTTACTATGCACTATATAAACTGTGTTTATGAGGGATTGAACATTATAGATGCCAGAAGATAACCCTGACTAAACAGCTGTTGTTCACAGAGCTTTGTTTAGTTTCAAACTTAAACAGTAAAGCTGAAGTCTTAGAACTTCTCCCATAGAAGAAATAAGTTTCTAAAGAGTTAGTTTGTCATAGGAAGTCTTTCCTATGTGGATGAGAGAGTTAATGCATTACTAGGAGTGACAAGGACATTCACCCTAATGTTTCATGGTGGCTGTCTGACACCAATTACAATGATCCCTAAATGTATTCCTCCTTTCCCTTTCTTTCCCTCACTTTCCTCTTACCCCTCTTTCCTTCTTTCTTCTCTCTCCTCCTCCTCCCCTCTCTCCCTCTCCTCCCCACCCTTCCAGCTTGCCAGATTCCTACTAACCAACTCTTCTGTAGCTGTGAATGGCTTTGAACTCTGGATCCTACTGCCTCAGTCTCCCAAATGCTGGCTTTGCAGCAGAATACACACATGCTACTTAAAGCTAAATCAGATCCTCTGATTGAAGGAATCTTCAGGCCATGATACTAATATTTATATAAGAAAACAATTGTCTTATAAAATCAGCATGCGGCTCAAAATACAGTGAATTACATTGGAATCTGGAGTGTTCAGTGAGGTTTTGCAGACAGAATATCCAATTGGGGAATGTGAGGATCGTTTAGTTCAGGTTTCACTAGTGGGTACTTCTGCTGCATTAGCTGTTAAATACTTTGATTACTACCTTAAGGTATCAGACACAATCCTCACCCTCGGGGACTAGTAGCCTAATGAGAAAAAGGAGTTTAAGCATAAAATTTAAGATTATGAATAAAGTAGATAAAATGCAAACAGTACTGCCTATCTCAACATTTTTCTTTCTTTTTTGATTTCATTTTACATTCTAATCACAGTTCTCCCTCCCACCCCTCCTCCCACCCCCCACCCTGCCTCCCCCAGTTCATCTCACCCCTCCCAGCCCACCCCAGTCCACTCCTCCTCACAGGTAAGGGCTCCCATGAGGAGTCAACATAGTCTGAAACAACAGGTTGGGGAAGGAGCAGGCCCCTTTCCACACGCATTAGGACTGAGTATTGCATCCATCATAGGGAGTGGACTCCAACAAGCTAGCTCATGTAACTGGGGTTATATCCTGATCCTCCTGCTACTGAGCATGGCATCCCACCCTAAGGAATGGGTTTAAACAAGCTAGTTCATGTACCAGATTTCTATGATGGTCCTATTGCCAGGGGCCCCTCTGACAGTCCAAGCTTCACAACTGTCTCTCACGTTTGGAGGGCCTACTTTAGTCCCCTGGAGTCTTCACAGCTGTAGGTCTAAAATTCATGAGTTTACACGAGCTTGGTTCAGCTGTCTCTGTAGATTTCTCCATCATGATCTTGAAACATTTTCTTTCGAACATGATCTCACCATTAAATATATTTTGTATATTTACTTACTTTCTTATTGGTCATTGATAAACTTGTAATAGCTGCAAGCCTGGTTGGACTTGTTGACAAAGTGAATAAATTGACAAACAAGGCAGGCATTTAAGCACAGAGCTTGTGTTAAAATGGTAAAGAGTGTTGTGGGGAGGAAGGGTAGAAGCAGAACCTAGAGGAGGGGGCTTGGGAGAGCAGAGGTCCAGACTTGGAGGACAGCATCACTCCCACATGGAACTCAGACAAAACCCTGTGAGTACTGGCTTTGTTAAAATCTGCCTGCTTTTGAGCAAAGTTAGCCTTCAACAACTGGTCAATTCATACTTGAAGAAAGAGGACATGGTTCTATAAGAACTTCCTGAGACATTAAACTGACTGAATTCTACAGTACTGAAGATATAAAACCTGTGAATGGTAACACCGACATTGAAAGTTCTCCCTTATTACCTTGTATAAGTAGAATGTAAAATATTCTTTGTAGAAAAAATTAGGGTTACAGGTACTTTCCCCCTGATATTTAGAAATAAAACCACACTAATGAAAAATGTACAAATGGGTGCTGCTGGGCTTGCTTTTATGTTTTTGTTTTTCATACAAATTCTTCACTGTACATCGCACAAGTCCTATGCATTATATATACTGAGAAGGTTGTAATTACATATTTAGGAATATTTATAACATTATGAATACACATGCATACACGTAAAGAAACAGAGGCCATAGGTTGGCTTTTAAGAATGTTTGCATGAGATTCCAGTTTTTAAAGGCTGCAGTTGTATTTTCTTCTTGTTGCCCCTTGACTGTATCATGACTTCTGTATTTAAAGCTAAATGGTTTTAAAACTTATTTAAAAACAAACATATGCATACATAATTGTGCACTTACACCAGCATATGAGTGCATATGTGCATGTACACACTCACACTCACACACTCACAACACCCACAGCTTCCTTTAGCCTAACTTCTATTTCCTCTCATCTGGCAGCTTTCAGAATAATCTCACCCACCTGTTAAATCAGAGAATGTCAAGTTTAATTTATAATAGTGAGTAGAAACAGGATGCTACAGAAAGCGTCTTAATTAAAATCCTTTAATTGGATACATGCCTCTTGTGAAAAGGGAGCTGTGGAGAGGGCCTCTTTGTCGGCACCTTTCACTCTGCTTGCCAGAGACTGGCGCAGGAATAGCCTCGCAATTGGAACCAGCCCTCTAAAGTGGTGGATCTGAGCACGGGGGTGGGGGTGAGAGGTGGAGGGTGGGGGGTTGGGAGTGGAGGTTGAGGGAGGGAAATTGGTAGCAATAAGGGAAGGACAAAGGGTGGGAATGGCCACGAGTTTTCTGCAGGAACACAGCCCTGTGCTTTGCAGAGGCCCGTCTATGGAAACCTACTGGTATTGTTTCAAGTTGCTTTCTCCTTAATCCTTTCATCATCCTTTCAAATGGGACAGTGTCCAGGAGGAATCTGCAAATACCCCCGACTTCAGGCACTGGCTTAGGAGGAAAATCTTGACAGTGGAGGTCAATTGGCGAGTGTGGGAGGTGGGCGGATGACAGCATGGGGCTAGGGCAAGCTCAGCTTTTGCACCTGGGGTTCCTTAAGTGACAGCACTTTGCACTATCCAGCCCACACTGCAGGAAAGAAAATGTTGGACTCAATTAGAGCTTAGTTTAAGGAAGGGACTTCGCGCTAACTTCATGGCCTAGTCTGGAAGCCATCCCATGGGCTCATGTGGGGTGCCAAGAGGGAATGTTTCATTGAACACTCAAAGTAGTTGAAAGGAGTGGGAACTGGAAGCAGTTTTAGTGTCAGGTGTGTTACCAAGGAAACAAGACCCTAAACTGAGCTCATGTGAGAGAGGGGATGATAGTTTTACCTTCTTGGTTTTACTTCATTGAGTTGTGCCAGAAAGTGAGACAAGAAGGTGTAACAGATGCTGAGTCTTTCCTCTGAGCTAAGGAAATAAGCACACCTGGAAGGATACTCCCACACACACTCACACACATACACTCACACACACACTCACATACATACACTCACACACAGACACATACACAAGACACAGACACATACACTCACACACATACTCAACACACACTCACATACACACACATACACACACTCACACACAGACACATACACAAGACACACACACATACACTCACTCACACACACAGACACATACACACACACTCACACACACAGACACATACACACACACTCACATACACACACTCACATACAGACACATACACAAGACACACACACACATACTCAACACACACACTCACACAACACACACAGACACACCACACACACACACTCACACACAAACTCAACACACACACTCACACACTCACACAGCACACACACACACACACACACACACACACACACACACACACAATTCTTCTCTTATATAATACATCCAGGACCACAGGTTCCCCTATCTCCACTCCTCTCCTGCACCCACCTCCCTTCTAAGTGCTATTCATCTATTATTATTGCTGGGACTTTTGAGGTTCTGGTTGCCTAGGAAACAATGGTAGACAGTTGTATTTGTTTACAGCTGCTGGTTCCCTCTAGTGGTGTGTTGGTAAATGTTAAAATAAGCCTGGGGGAGGCAGGCGAAGTGAGGGAGGTTTGATTGGTTTTACTCCAACTTGCAAGGTATAGTTCCAATTCATGACAATGTTGGTTTAATGACTGACTGGCCATTCCATGAACCCAAAAGAATTGTCTGTTGGAAGCCCCTGTGAGCTGTGGAACCCCTATGGATGTTTTCCTGTCCACATCAGGTTTGGTCTATAGAGGGGAACTACTTCCCTGTTCCGCTGACTTCATTACTGACTATGTAGGTTGTGTTATCCTTTGGAATATGAGTAAATTGTACAGACAATTTCCAAGCAAAGGTTGGATGGTTTGGCTCTGTTTTCCCTACCATCTCTGAGTTTCTTCCCCCTGCTTTTAGAACAACATGCTCTAGTTAGTGGTTGGACCTTACCCTGCATGACACAATGTATGGGCATGTGAACTTCCTAAAAGTAGCTGTTTTCAGTGTGGCTTGGCAAAGCCACAGTCAATTGTTAATCCTCATAGACTGTGTGCCAGGAGTAGTCAAAGCTTGTTGTTAGAAGGTGCTGAGATTTAGGATCTGGATCCTATTTCATTCAATCAGAAATACTGCACAACTGTTTGTGAACAGACATTTTGGTTAAATAATCTCTAGATGTGACAGAACAATCATGTGACTCTTGAGTCTGGAAACCTAGAAGCCCAGGAACTTCTGCAATCATGTGACGAATTTCCCTTATAGCCATCCTGCCAACCTGCCAAGTGTTCACCTTCCTTAATTTTCCTCTCTATACTTGAAAACCTTTCCAGCTATATGGAACTCAGTATGTTTTGAGAGTGACTACAGAATTCTTAGCAGTTCTGAATGCTGGAAGTTTCTTCTCTATGTAAGTATGAAGCCATTCCCCGAGGAAGGCACATAGTAGCACTAGTTGTGTGCCACAAGGTGATACAGAGAATTTTATTATTCCATAGGAATAATAGGCATTTGAGAAGAAAAATGTATGCTATGCACATTAGGTTTGATTTCTATGGCAATCTCCCTAGAATTCCAAGCCTCCTCTAGATATTAAAGTTTTATTAACAAGAGTCAGAATGAAATACAGACATCTGTAGATAAATCCCCCACTTGACATAATTCTGAGGCTTCTTGATACTTTGGATTATCTTGACTACTTCCATAACTTATAAAGTTACACTCAAAGCTCACAAGAAATACAAGGGTGCTCTTGAGTCTTACATATTAGAGGCCCAAGAAACTGGAAGGTGAAAATTGAGTTCTATTAGAACATCAGGACACACAGGTATATACTCCAGGAAGGAATATCTGGAATTTGAATCTCAAATAAGGCAAAAGCTTGGAATGGTAGGGATGAGGTATAAGTCAGTATGGAAGCTATACACAGGGTTATAAAGTGAACGTTGAGAAACTGGGAAGCTAAATGTAAAAGACTAAGGGCAGGAGAGATATCTTGGTCAATAAAGTGTTTGCATTGCAAGTATGAGAACCTGAGTTCTGCAGAACCCAAGTTAAAAAGAAAAAGAAGCCAGGTGGTGGTGGAGCATGCCTTTAATCCTAGCACTTGGGAGGCAGAGGAAGGTGGATCTCAGTGAGTTTGAGGTCAGCCTGGTCTAGAAGAGCTAGTTCCAGGACAGGCTCCAAAGCTACACAGAGAAACTCTGTCTCAAAAAAACAAAACAAACAAAAAAGAAATCTATGTATGGTGGCATGCACTTGTAATCGAAGGACTGGGGAGGTGAAACAGGCAGATTCCTGGAACTCTCTGGCCAGCCAACCTGGCTTACTTGGTGATTTCTAGGCGATTGAGATTTATCTCAATACAATTTAAAATTAAAAGGTGGAATAAGCCTGAGACTAGCCCCTGAGGTATACTGCATGTACATGCACACATGTTAAACACACATGAAGATGGGCACACAAACACAAAGTAAAAAAGCTATCATATAGGCTGTAAAAGTTATAAGAGGAAATGGAAAGACTAAAACAAAAGTAATAGTCAAAGGTGTATAATATTTTAGAACAAAAATTTCAGGTGTGAATACTTATTTGAAGAAACAGTGAGACCCAAACAACACGATGAAAAATAAGTTAAAAAAGAAAAAACAAGTAAACTGTTTCACAAAGAGTAGAAGAAAAGGAAAAATGCAACCAGAGACAAAAGGCTAAAGTCCTAACAAATTACAATTTCCAAGTCTTATGCAAGAGTGAATACTGACAGCTCACTATCCACAAATCTCATGGAGAAACACTTGAAGGCTGCTTTTCAGAAAGAAGGGACCCAAAGGAGGAAGATGCTATAAAGCACGAGAATGCAAAGGAATCAGTATGTTTTAAGATGTTTAAAACCATTTTAAAATTTATTTTTATTCAAAAGTTCTCCCCCCTCATGTATGGGACACACACACACAGAGACAGAGAGAGAGAGAGAGAGAGAGAGAGGGAGGGAGAGACAGAGACAGAGACAGAGAGAGAGACAGAGAGAGAGACACAGAGAGAGACACAGAGAGATGTGGGTGACCTGGAGGTCAGATGAGGGCATGGTATTGGATGCGCTGGATTAGATGGTTATGAGCTGCTCAATGGGTACCAAACTCAAACCTTATGGTAAAACAATAAGTGTTCATGTCATAGCGTCATAGCTGCTGAGCCATCTTTCCAGTTTGAGTATAAAGACTTTTTTTTTGGTTTTTATGAGACAGGGTTTCTCTGTATTGTTTTGGAGGCTGTCGGTCCAGCCCGGCCTCGAACTCACAGAGATCCGCCTGCCTCTGCCTCCCGAGTGCTGGGATTAAAGGCGTGCACCACCACTGCCCGGCAAGTATAAAGACTTTTTAAAAGTAGATAAATGTAAGTAAACACTAATTTTAAAACATCACGAAGTAAGGGGGCTGATATAAGAGGTGTTTTTAAAGTCCTGCATATTTTGGAGGGAATAGATAATGATAAATACTTTATTTTGTATCAAGTAGGAAAATTAAAGTTAAAGATATCCATTGAAAGAAGAAAGAACAGTGACAGAAGGCATAATTCCCAAACCAGTAAACCACTTAAAATGCAAATTAAAAGTAATGCATGTTTGTTAAAAGGATAAAGAAAACTAAAAACAACATGTATTAATTTCAGGTTATTGGTTTCTCTCTAGTAGAAAGGGAAATTGATGTACACCTGATGTATTTTTATCTATTCTTTAATTTAATTGTTGACAATTGCATACACACATACTCTGTAGTGGAAATATTCAACCCCCATCACCATCTCTCATGCCCCTCCCTTTCCTGGGGATTACCTTCACAGCCAGTCCCTTTCCTACATTATGTATGTATGTATGTATGTATGTATGTATGTATGTATGTATGTCTCTTTCATCTACCTATCTTTCTTTCTTTCTTTAATCAGGGTCTCACTATGTAATCCTGGCTGACCTATAACTTGTTATGTAGACCAGGCTAGCCCACAGTTCTCAGAGACCAACCTGCTTCAGAATGCTGGTATTAAAATTATGCACCACCACACCCAGATCCCTCCTACTTTTATGTCTTCTTGTGCAGGTGGCCATAGCTGCTGTGCATTCTTGATTACAACAACCATGTTGTATCCAGAAGACAAAGTTTCTTAGGACTTCTCCCCACCCTCTGGTTGTACAGTATTCCTGTCTCATTGCCTTTTATGGTCTCCTGGTCTTGGGCAGGGTACTATAGATGTATTATTTAGGGCTGAACACTGGACAGTCTTTTATTTATGCAGGCTGACCATTTATGCATCTCTAAATTAACCATTGCTGTTTATATACATTTCCAATGTTAGTGTTATTCCTCTCCTCTACTTTCTATCACATGTGATTGGTTACCCCAAGTTCTTGGTATCAATCTCTACAGACACCTTCAAATTTGAACAGAGAAGCCTAAAAACACAAAACTAGGATCCACATATGAGAAAGAATGTAAAGCACTTGTCTTTTTGGGCCTGTATCACCTTGTTCAGTTAGTATTTTCCAGTTCCATATATTTTCCTGTAAATCCCATGATTTTACTTTTCTCAGTTTTTCAGTTTCATGTAATAGACCTCTCTAATGATGAAATTGATGGATTAGGGATTGGGACAAAATAAGAGTAGACTATTTTGAAACTCTGGAATAGTTGGTAAATTATTTTTTATTTAGTGCAAATAAATATTAGCGTTAATTGTAAAATTTCCACAACCATCACTCTTTTTATTTTATTATTTTAATTTTAAATAGCTTGCTTCACATGTCAATCCCAGTTTCCTCTCCCTCCCCTCCTCCCTCACCCCCCACACCATCACCCCCAGCCTCCCACCCTATCTCCACTTCCTTCCACATAGGGGATATCTAGAGTATGTCACTCAGGGCAGGGTCTAGGCACTCCCCTAAGAGTCCAGGCTGAGAGAGTATCCCTCTTAGTGTTATGGACACACGGAGTCCATTTGTATGCCAGAGATAAACACTGATCCACTGCTCAGGGCCCCATAGGTAGCCCAGGCCTCCTCACTGACTCTCACATTCAGGGGTCTGGATCAGTCCCATTCTGGCCTCCCAGCTGTTGATCTGGGGTCCAAGAGCTCTCCCCTGTTTAGGTCAGCTGTCTCTGCTGGTTTTGCCAGCCCATTCTTTGCCAATTTGCTCATCGCTCCTCTCTCTCTGTCGCTGGGTTCCTTGGGCTCTGTTCAGTATTTAACTGTGGGTATTTGCCTCTGCTTCCCTCAGTCACTGGATGAAGGCTCCAGGATGGTTATAGACATCAAGTTCATTATCAGGAATGGGCATTCAAGGTGGTCTCTCCACTATTGCTTAGCTTGCCAGTTGGTGTCATCCCTTTAGATCACTAGAGGTACATTTACACAATGGAGTATTACTCAGCAGAAAAAAAGACAATGGAATCTTGAAATTCTCAGGTAAGTGGATGACACTAGAAGAAACCATCCTGAGTGAGGTAACCCAGTCACAAAAAGACAAACATGGTATGTTCTCACTCATATATGGATTTTAGACATGGAACAGGATAGTACCAGTCTGCACTTCCACTGACAGCGAGTTTGGGAAACAGGAAAGAACCTAAGAGAGATATGCATGGTATCCAAGAGAAGAGGAATGAGGCAAGATCTTCTGAACAGATTGGGAACACGACGAAGGGTGGGGGCTGAGTGGGAGCTGTGAAGAAGAGAGGGGGAGAAGAGGAAGAGAGAGTAGGTTATGGGGGAACAGGAAGGTTGAGTGGGGGGTTAGAATAGGGGGAAGAGGGAATCATAAATTAGAAGACTGATCAGGCACCAGTGAGACCTTTAGTGATCTGAAGGGATGAAACCTGCTCTCTTTTAGCCTCACTTCCTTTTTGACATTTTGCACTTTTGGAACAGAAGATGGTATGGAATAGTTTTTGTTGTTGTTGTTATTTGTTTTGTTTGTGTTTTGCAAAATAAAACAGAATATCCTGGGGAGTGCCTCTAATCATCTAAATTTATTATTTAGATTTTGTCCACTGTGCTAGTTACTCTTATATTTGTTTGTTTCAGTTCAGGATCTCATTATGTAGCTCTGGCTGTTCTGGAATCCCCATGTATCGGAGGCTGGCCTTGAACTCACAGAGATCAGCCCAACTTTGCCTTTGAGTACTGGGATTATAGATGTGTGCCACTATTACTTATATACTTGCTGGGACAAAATGCCCGACAAAAGAGCTTAAAGAAAGGTTTGTCTTAGTTGAGAGTACAGTCCTCATGATAGGGAGGTGATGTCAGTAAGAGCATGAGGCCGTGGGTCTCATTGTATCCACAGTCAGGAAGCACGGGGATTTGCTGGTGTTGATTTTACCTTTCCATTCAGCCTAAGACCCCAGCTCATTGAATGGTGGCACTCACATTTAAGGTGAGACTTTCCACTTCATTTCATCCAATCTGTAAGCTTTCTGACAGACATGTACAGAAGATTGACTCCTAGATGATTATAGATCCTGTCAAGCTGACAACCATTGTAACTATTTTAAGTGCCCTTTTCTGTTCAGCTATTCAAAAAGGAATACACAGATATTTCTTTTTTTAATTATTTTTTATTTAAATTAGAAACAAGCTTGCTTCACATGTCAATCCCAGTTGCCTCTCCCTCCCTTCCTTTCCACCCCAATCCCCCACTCTATCCCCACTCCATTCTCCAGGGAGGGTGAGACCCTCCCTGGGAATCTCCAAAGTCTGTCATATCATCCTGGGCAGGGCCTAGGCCCTCCCCTATGTATCCAGGCAGAGAGAGCATCCCTCCATGTGGAGTGGATTCCCAAAGTCCATTGGAATGCCGGGGATAAATACTGATCTACTACCCAAGGCCCCATAGATTGCTGAGGCCTCCTCACTGACACCCATGTTCAGGGAGTATGGATCAGTACCATGCTGGCCTCCCAGCTATAAGTCTGGGGTCCGTGAGCTCCCCCTTGTTCAGGTCAATTGTTTCTGTGGGTTTCACCAGCCCGGTCTTGACCCCTTTGCTCATCACTCCTTCCTCTCTGCAATTGGGTTCCAGGAGTTCAGTTCAGTTCAGTGTTTAGCTGTGGGTGCCTGCCTCTACTTCCATCAGCCACTGGATGAAAGTTCCAGGATGGCATATAAGGCAGTTGTCACTCTCATTATCGAGGAAGGGCATTTAAGGTAGCCTCTCCACTATTGCTTAGATTGGCAGTTGGTATGATCCTTGTAGATCTCTGGAAATCTTACTGGTGCCAGATTTCTTCTCAAACCTATAATGGTTCCCTCCATTATGGTATCTCTTATCCTGCTGTCCTCTATTCTTCCCCAGACTCAAACTTCCTGTTCCCCCATATCCTCCTCTCTCCTCCTCTTCTCCCCCTCTCTTTTTCCCAACTCCCTCACTTCTCCTCCCATGCTCCCAGTCGGCCCAGGAGATCCTTCCTGTTCCATTTCCCTTCTCTGGGTTCAATGTGTATCTCTCTTAGGGTCCCAGGCTCTCTGGCAGTGGAATTGTAGGCTAGTACTCCCCTGCTCCATGTCTAAAATCTACATATAAGTGAGTACATATCATGTTTGCTTTTTTGTGACTGGGTTACCTCACTCAGTGCCATCCATTTGCCTGCGAATTTCAAGATTCCATTGTTTTTAATCTGCTGAGTAGTACTCCATTGTGTAAATGTACCACATTTTCTCTATCCAGTCTTCAGTTGAGGGGCATCTAGATTGCTTCCAGGTTCTGGCTATTACAAATAATGTATATGCAGATATTTCTATTTCCACCATTTTACTTACCCACAGTAGATTTGCTAAACAATCATGACAATTCATGCTCATTATGGAACCCCCAAATGCTCCTTTATCAGACGCTCACTGTGCTAAACTGAATCAAGATGTTCACTCATCATCCCAGGTACTTGTAAATGTTCTAAATGGCATGGAATTTTATAAACATAAATGGTCAAGTTTCTTTTTAGTGGACACTTTCTGGAATGTAAAATGTAAAGTTCAATAACACTGACTTCATTGGCAACGAAACCTATTTAAATGTGAAACTCCATATCCCTGGGGGTTTCAACTGAGAGAGAGAGGAGAAAGTTTCCTCAGCTTGCTGTCTCTCCTGCCAGGTTTCAGTTATAATAGAGCCTCTTTTCACGAAATGTAGTCAATTTATATTTGGGGCATTTGCAACATAGTCTGCTGGCTCATCTGGATGCTGAAAAGCCTTACAGCCTGTCCCTAATGATCTGATGCACTACTTTTGGCTCTCACTGAGAGCTCACACACCTGGCAAGCCATCTCTTCCCCTGATGCTCAGGAGGTCTTCAAACTTAGAAATGTTCTGGATGGTCTGCTGTTTCAGTGTACCCAAAGCATGTAAAAGAAAAAAATCCTGTCTGGGCATGGAGAGATGAGGCTGAAGACCAGGTAGTGGAGAAGAAAACAGATCACATGACAGAAAATAAAGACATGGGCACATTATTTTTATCAAAATTTAGTAAGACCCAAAGCCTTTCCCTGTGGGCCCATTTTTGGTTTCATTAACGTTTATTCTTACAGACTTACCTCCTTTATGACAAACTTGAAGTTAAGTTTTTGAGAAGTTTGGGAGTAAAGCAAGTTTAACCCAACACTTAATACCACTGAAAGTCAAAGTTCCCTCTGGTAGGATTACAGCTCTATAAACAGAGATAAGATCTGAGACTTGATAGTTAAGGTTTCTTGTGTTATCTGGGACTCCATTGTTGGCCTCCAGGGCATTCTGGAAGTGGTGGGGAGCTCTTCTGCTCCAGTGTAATAAAACAGACTATGAGGAAATCACTCAAGCTCCATAGTAATGATTCTTCATGGCATGTGGAAAGTGTCCAGTACTGTGCCTGGCACACAGCACAGACTTCTAATGTTGGTTTACCTATGCAGGAACTTGACATTTCAGCATCAAGAATTTCTCCATTTGTGTCTCTGTCTCTATCTCTGTCTTTCTCTCTCTGTCTCTCTGTCTCTTTCTGTCTCTCTCTGTATCTATCTCTCTATGTCTCTGTTTCTCTCTGTCTCTCTCTCTCTGTGTTTCTGTCTCTGTCTCTCTCTGTCTCTCCCCAGATGGTGATTACTGAATTACAACTCCTAGAGATTGTGTGGAATCTATCTTTGTATCAGAAGTCACTCAGTTATTTGGTAAAACAGTAAGTGGTTTAATCTGTGAATGTAAGAAAACTGAGATCAGTGTTTGGGTGGGTATAGTAACATAAGTAAGATGCCTTTTCTCTAAACTTTCTTTTCTCTTAGACGAGATTTTAGTTTTGTTTTGTGCTTAGAATTAGAAAACTGTCTAAATCATGGCAACCAATAAGGTCTGGAAAGGAGTTGATATAGAGTACGTGTCTCAGCATTTATATATCATGGACAGCAGGTAAGAAAAGACTACAGGGAATTTAATGAATCTGAGGAATGGAATTAGATTTAGGGCTTAAAAAATCCACAATATTTACGGGATATTAGGTCATAGGCTAGGCCGTTTGGGCCCTAACCATTAGGGGAGGAAGCATAATATACTTCCTTGACCTCTTGGGCAATTGTTATTTACATTTCATGGGTATTTATTGGGTATCTATTATGTGTGAGGTAGTTCCCCATTCACAACACTGAACAAGATATGCATAATCCTTTGACGCAAGGAGAAAGAAAGCAGACAGCCGCCATTTTAGAGTCTTCGGTTCCTAAATCAAAGTCTTCATTTCATACTCTTGCTGGAGACATTTCATAAGATGGGTCTCATCTGTGAAAGACTTTGCTAAAAGTACCTTTATGCATATGGACATTCTTTTCTTGTGTGTGTGCGTGCATGTGTGTGTGTGTGTGTGTGTGTTGTATGTACAGCATTTGTTGTTGAATTTCCCTCTAAAGTCAAAATACAAAGCATTTAGTTTTCCTAGGATGGTAGAAAAGCAATGATCTACAGGAGCATCTATGTGAATGGGAACATGTACCTTGTGGGTGTGGATGTTCAAAGGAAGAAAATGGAAGCAGCAGAGGTTCCTTAGTAGAAAGAGAGAATGTGATGGCACAGCTGGGTCTGATAGAATAGAAAGGGGTCTTAGCAAGAGAATTGTGATTGTAGTACCCCTGACTTTTTTTCAAAATTCTAACTTATGAGCTTAAGTCATAATTGACTTGAATAAAACTATTTTCTTGGAATGATTTTAAGGTATTTAGAAGTGATCTTGAGCAATATTTGGTGCAACCAAATTGCAGGACCATGGAGACATTTGAACACCCCCTCTTGCTTTTTGAAGGTCATTATCATGGAATTTGGCCTAGAACACTCTTTACATAGCCAGCTCTTAGTCATTCCTGGAAATACAAGCCCACAATGATAGACATTTTTCTGCCTGTTTGGGGTGATGCCAGGTGGTATAAAGGACCTACACAGGCGTGGCAATGGTGATTCATTCCTGGTCCAAGTGTGCTTTGATGAGTGTGTCTTCACTCTGTGCCATCTCTTCAGTCCCTAATCCTGTCCTATTGATATTACCCCATGTAAGGTGTTAAAGCCCTAATGTGGGGAGTTGCACATATGGCGAGGTCGTTAATCAAAAGGCACAAATAAATCACTGTATAAGCCATAGGCTTTAGTGCCCAGTCTAAAAATGACATTTCTTTAAATTGCTGATTCCTAACTGTACTCTATTTTAGGGTTCATTACTATCCTTTGGCTAGCAGGTCTAACTTTCTGTAATTCTCTCTTTGAACTGCTGTGGGATAAGTGTGGGCTCTGGAAAAATGGTGACATCAGCGCTTTTACTTCCTCTTCCCTGGATGCCTCGCCCATGTTTCTCACAGGGTCCTTTCCACTTTCCAGTTGTTGCCTGGCCTTTATGAAAGTGGCTCAGGAAATGATCTGTCACACATCATTCACACCTCGATGCAAATTTAGGCTAGCATGTTACTTCTCCCTGGGATATTTGCATTTGATGATTTTCCTCCTTTAAATGCACAACAGCACTTTCTCCTGCATAATCTAGAAGAATTCAAGTTCTAGTCACAAAGCAGCAGATCCCGAATGCAACTGAGCAAGGCAGCTCTAGTATGTAAGTATGCTCTTCCCCTACATGGTGCTTCCACTGTCCATGTTGGATGAGGTTGAAACCTGAGCTTTCTTTGACTCAATGTTTTCAGGAACAAAGGGGAGATTAGCCATCATCTTTCAAATAAGAAAGAAGGACCAGGGAGAAAACACTATGGAAACCAGACTGGAAATAGTTCATCTTTATGTTTATATGATATCTAGACTCTAATAAGACTTCCAATGACTAATGATTTGTGGGATTCACACCTCAAGTGTCCTGTCTCCTTCAATCAGATAGATTGATGTCACTTATAGACTGTGATGGGAGTGACAGTGTGTGGCTTCCCATGCTAAGGCCTTAAGGCATCTCGCCTCCCATCTTCTTGTCCCAGGTCATCGATGTCGGGGGAAGCTCTTTGGTGTGTCAGTGATGATCCACACAAAATGCCTGTCTGAGGAGGTTCCCTTGGAGAGAATAACCTGACAGCCTCACTATTGGATCACTTAGGAAGTGACTTCAGTGGATCAAGTCGTCAATTGATTACAGCCTCAACTGGCATCTGATTAATTTCATGATAGATTCTAACAACTTCCAGATAAGGTAGTCATTAATTTCTGACTCAAAGAAACTAAAAATGATAAATTGTTGTTATTTTTAAAACACCAAGTTCCAGGGCAATCAATTATTTAATACCATCTCTTGGCCTCCTAACACTAATCATTTCTCCTGGAAATCTCAATATGAAAGATGGCTACAGCCTTACTAGCATGCTGTTAGGAGCTGTTGTATTTTCTAATGGGATAGGGCAATTCAGCTGAGAACAATTTGGCTCAATAGAATTTCTTATGAAACAAGCTGACCAATATGATAATTTGTGGAATATTAATAGTCTGTCTCCAGTTTCATGACATTGTTTATTTTGGTTCAGAGCAGAAAGTGCTTTTGTAACTTTTTATGAGTCTTTAGTAATTTTCATCTGCCTTTCAGGATTTGGGGGACTTTTACTTGTATTTTGATTTTATATTTCTATTCCTCTGGTGACTAGGATATGTTTTTACCCAATTGATTTTGGATCATTCTTGTTTCCACAAAATTGCTTTCAGTCAAATTGTTTCTGGCAAAATCGTTCATCATGTGGCAGTATTTTTTAATACCTTACTTCTAATTGATCTATAAAACATTAAGAAATACATTCTGTAACTCAATTAAAAACACAATTCATTGCTACACTGGGATGAATCAACAATGGGGAATAGAATGGGCAGCCCCTAAGGTGAGTGTGGTCATTTCTACTGTTTATGCTCTTGCTTTACCTTACTTTGCTGGATGAATCTTGCAGTAACTGATCCCGTTCTGAAGAGAAGATGGGGGAAGTGTTGGGATATACATCTTAAGTTACCTTGTTCTTTTATAACTATCTAACGTTAGGATATAAGAACAACATGGCTTCAGTTTTGGGAAAGATAGTAATGTTCTTATTTGGGAACACACACTGATGTGAGTACCAGCCATCATGTTATACAGGAAGCACTGTGGAAAGGCCTCCTTACAATTAAGTCCATATAAAAATCAAACTGAGATGGGAGAGTAGACATAGCAACTGATTATCAGTGTTTCTCTGTTTTAACAATAAAATCATGGTCATGCCACATTTTCTGAGGATCTGAGGCAGCCGTGGTGTTTGCTGATATTGGTGCAAAAACAAAAACAAAAATGAAACAAAACCAAATCAAACCTCACAACTCTCACTTTAAAAGGGAAATAAGAGTTTATTTTACATCCAAATTTTATTGACCAGGACCTGAACACAGATTTAGGTTAGTTCAAATTCCTTATTTCTGTGTGGAAACAGTTTTATAGAACAAAGAAAAGCACAAATCAAGGTAATTTAAAAATACATAAGTAGGTACATCAGAGAAGGGAGTACTGCAAGATGGGGGAAGCTTTTCCACAGACCTCAGATGCTTTCTGTGATATGCTTAGCTTTCATGTTGGTGGAAGCTACTGGATGCTAAGTTAATAGATTCCAAGAGGGTTTTAATCTAGTAGTCATAGTGTGTTAGTTGTGACACAGAGGTGGGCAAGGAATGGCTTTTCAGGGGGCTAAAGGCAGCCCAAGACAGGGTGGATAGCCTCATGACCAGCAACATTCCAAATCAGTCGATTAGTTTTTGCAGACACAGCTTCTTTCCAGGAATTCACATTTCCATTACTGTCCTAACCTGAAAATGGGGTTTTCTTGTGTCTACAGATACGATGAGGTCTAGCAAAATCCTTAGGGAGGGGAATTACATCCTGCTCACAACCACATGAATAAATCTGGAATTAACCTCTCTAAATTAAACATCCAGATAAGACCAGAGCCCTGGCTGAAGCAGCTTGACTACCACCCCCTGAGAGAACGTGTGTGAGCTAGACTCATATGTACCTACAGTTCCAATTTACAGAGATTATAATGTTTGTTATTTTAAACCTCAAATTTTGAAGCAAATTATTTTGTGATGACAAAACTAATATAGGGGACAGGAGAATCCATTTCCCAAATAGTATCCTCAAAGATGGACTCTTGGCCTTCCTCTGGATGGATGGTAAGAGTGAAGCAGCTGACTGATGTTCAATACCAGCCCTCAACTTATTCTTCTTAACTTCTTTGAGGCAGATACACCGTAATGTATATGTATGATTATCTCTGCTTCCTGCTACAAACCTGTCTTCTCCTCTCTCCTTTTTATGTCTGTTTCCATTTGGTGTAATGAAGGAGGATATTGACTGGAATTCAAGTGAACTGCCTATACCTCCAAATAGAATTTTCAGGAGAATATTCTGGGGAATCCTTTGAATCCGAGCCAGATAAGCATCCCATGATTGCCTAAGATGGTATACAGAACCTGGAGGGTTGAATGAAAGTAGGGGCCTCAGATGATAGCTGTGATATTGATAGCCTGGGTTTGTTGACAATGTGCTGTTTAAAGTCAGGATTTATAATTATTCCTAAGGTTTTGACTTTGAATAAGCAACAAGACATGAAAGAGTGTTGATTCCCTTCTTTTACAAAGCTCACCTCTGTTCCTAACTTCTTGAGTCAAAGGTATAAGTGGTTGTTAAATGAACAACTTTTGTGTTTTCACTGAAAGAATCCTCAAGAAGATAATTTTTATTTAGTAATTACCCCCTGCCTTCTTGTGTGAGTTTTAGAATGCATCTGAAGAAAAACACTCTTATTTGAAATAAATGCAGAAATAAAAAGAGAACTTTAAGAGTGGATAAGAGTAAAATTCAAAAGGTACCTACAATGCAATTTAGAGACTCGGAGATTTGAAAGTAGCATTGATATCCTTTGAGGTTGATCAAACCTCTAAGCCATGATTTAACAGTAAGAGAATGTATAGTAGGAAATTCCATCCAAGTACAAATGGGCAAACCCTAATGCTAATAAAAAGACCAATTACCAATTACTCATCTCTGATTGGTTCAAAGTATCTAAGACATTGTGTACAGAGGGGATCTCTGTAAGAGGATGATGGCCTTTCCTTTTCTCTGAATGCAAGGTCAGAAACACTACAGAACTTGCACCAAGGGGTTAATTTATCCCCTAGAGTAGCTCATATTACATTGAATCATTGGCATTCATTGGGGCATTAGCATCTACTGATTAGAAGACTATGCTAGTCTACCATCCAGCCTATATTAATACGTGTTCAGAAGGAAATGGGAGAGGAAGATGAGGCAAGAACAAAAAACCAAGAAGCCAAGAAAGTGGAAAGGAGGCCAGGTAACAGCAGCAGAGGTCTCCACCCCCCTCTGACATGATTTAACATTATCTCTCTATAGGAAAACATGTTGGGGGCTTTGTCTCCAGGTGGTATCATTAGAAAGGGGTTAGTAGAGGTCCTTAGGTCACTGTAGTGGGGGGATTGTCCTCAGAAGGGAATGTTCGTCTTCTGTTGTGTGTTCTCCAGACTCAGATGGTGCCTATAGAATCTGGAAGCTACCCAGTCTCTTTGACTTCTTGTTTTAAGATGTGATTTCACCACCACACACTTCCATTTGCACAAGGGGATTCTCTTGAGAGTATGGTCAATGTTGAGTATGACCAATACACACACACAAAAAGCTAAATTATTATTTCTTTTTTTCCCCCAGATAGCCTCAAGTATTTTGTTATAGCAACAAAAACAACAGACTAATAAACTCTCTAACTTTTCCTCTTCTCTTTCTTGTCTTTTCTCCTAAGGGGAACATTTCCCTCCAGATTTCCTCCTAAATTCACAACAGTGTGATGGGCAATAGCATGGAGCCCCTTGAACTTTTTTCTAATTCCAATCAGATAAAAATGCCATAATAAAACAAATGATATAAGAAGCTGTTTATAAATGAAATGAAGATAAGCAGTTGGCCTAGAAATAGCTTTCCCCCCTCTTTTTTCAGTAACAACGAACACCTCTGGTCATAAAGATTTTGTGGGAGGTATTTGACAGCCTTGGTGTTTGCTACAGTCTTGACCTATACTGGAGCCATCACTGAGTTAGTTCATACTTGACCTGTTCTTATACTGACATACATGGATGATTAAGAGATGAAGCTTCTCTCTGGCCACCTACACTTCCATGGACAAAACAATATGATATAGGGTACACATGAATGATGTGTCTTCAGAGAAGAAACTTTAATTCCTCCTGATTAAAGATTAACGAAAGAGAAGAGGTTCTGAGTGAGTTTCTGTTGGTACTTAAGAAAAAGTTTGTCTTAGGTTTTTACCCCCCTGTTGCTGTCATAAAATGTTTTGGTAAAGGCAGTTTATTGGTGAAAAAGGTTTACTGCAACCTACAGCTCAAGATGAGGTCCACCATGGCAGTTCAGTCAAGGTAGCAGAAGAGGCTTGAAGTATCTAGTCATATTGCTTCCATAATTGATAAACAGAGAGCAACAGTCTCAAAAGGGCAGCCTTCATCAAATCCCTCCCACCTTGGGCTCAGACACTCTGTGAAAGAGGAGGTAGATAGAGTGTAAAAGCCAGAGGAAATGGAGGACAGCATGAAATCAAGGCCTTCTAGACTAAAAAGGGCAGCACATGCATATATGAGCTCACAAAGATTGCGGCAGTATGCACAAGACCTGCATAGGTCTGTGTCAGATGGAGTTAGAGAGCTGCAAGTGGACACATGCCCCCACCCCTAACCCAGAAGCTATATCTTGATAACCTGATAGCTACTTGCAATTGAAAAATTAGTTGTCTTCAGTGGAGTCTCACTGTGGAAACAAGTGACTCTTAAGGATAGGTCTCATGCCCAACAGTAGATGAACTACTAGTAGACAGCCAGAAAAAATGAACTTGACCACATCTTTGGAGGTTCTTTGTCTCATAATGTTAAGTCAGCAGGTTTTTTTTTAACTTCACAGGTCCTTTGCATATATATTGTGGCTCCCAGTTTAGTGTTCTTATGGGATTCCTGTGTGTGTGAGCATGTGTGCCTCTGTTCCTATTTTTGTTTCTTGTGCTTTTTATTGGGATCTTTTACTTGTTTGGTTGTTTTGTCCTATTCAGATTTGCTTATTTTTGTTTTATCTTATTTTATTATTATTACTCCTTAGATGCCTGATTAGGGTGTGGATCAGGATGGGAGGAGGAATAACTGGAAGAAGTATGGGGAGGTGAAACTATAATCAAAATATACTGCATAAAAATCTAGCTTTAATAATAATAAAAACAATAGGAAGAAGAGAAAGAATAAGAAAAAGAAGAAGATGGAAGAGGAGGAGGAGGAGGAGAACGAGAAGAAGGGGGTTAAGCAAACCATGAGGAGCAAGCCAGTAGGTAGCACTCCTCTATGGCTTCTGTATCAGCTCCTGGTTCCAGATTCCTGCCCTGACTTTCCTCAGTAATAGAGTGTGACCTGAGATCTGTAAGCTGAAATAAACCTCTCTCTTCCCACATCCCCACATAAATGAATGTTGCTGCTCAATTCTCCATCTCCACATACCTAGTTCAGGATTCTAGCCAGGGAGTGATGACACCCACAGTGAGTTGGTCCCCCTATTCCAATTTATCTAATCAAGACAATCCCTACAGGTACTCCCTGAGGCATGTCTCCCAGGCATTTTTAGTCTTATCAGTAGACATTTGAGATTAAGCATTATAAAGTTCAAGCATGCAACCATACAAAAGACATATGGTTAAAGTAAAGTAAGTAGTGTTGTGATACATGAAAACACTGCTACAAGACAAAAGACCTGTATCTTATTTGAAGTGCTATATGTACTCCATTAAAAAGAGTAAGTTAATAAAAAGATTTTCATTTAATATAATTTACCTTACTCAATCTAATCAAAACATTATCATTTCAACATAGAATGAGGATAAACATTATTAAGATATTTTACGTTGGTTTCATTAAGTCTTTGAAACCCAATCTGTGCTTTAGATTAATATGTCTCTTTTTGGACCAGTTATAATTTCAGTGTGTAATGGCAACAGGTCAATTGTTGGCTATCATGTTGGATAGTGTAGGTGTAGATCATCAGGACCACCTCTACAGCCTTCCTGTTGCAGCTTGTATGGGAATTCCCTTGTGCTATCTCTGTATCCTACTTGGAGCTTCCTTGCCAGCATTCATATTCCAGGTGTTTCTACCACACCCTTATTACCATGTCAACTTTGGCATCATTTCATAGCTCCATATACCAGACTACCACGGGCTGCTTGCAGAGCTCCTGACTGGCTTCCTGTGCTCTCCTCTTGGAGGAAACCATCATAGAGCTCTTGTGTTGCACACACTTGGGAAAGCAACATCACATGGATGCCACATCTACTGTCAGTGTGAGCTGTACCCGGGTCTGCTTGAACCATGACTGTAGTGGCTTGAGGGCCTTGCTTTGTCGAGTTCTAGGTAGATGACACTCGATCTGGTTCAGGGTGTGTGCTCCATTCTGAGGCCTTCTTGACATGAATGAAACAAATTCACACCTCCTGCATCCTTGGTCTTGCTAAGGGTTGGGAACTGCCCGCTTCTGATATATCCTGATGGCCTCATTCCTGCTATTCCAGTGCAATCCTTTTGATGGTGCCCATCTCTTCAGCAAATGCAACCTTCCTGACAGCATCTTTAAATAACTCCATTTTCTGCCAAGATATGAATTGCTCAAAATTTTCTTTCCTGTGCTTTGCTTCTGTTTCTCAGTATACATTTTGCCAGAAGCAGACGCAACAGCTGCGTTGCCCCATAATTCCTCGTCTTGAAGTTTCCTCTATCAGCTAATCTAGACTACCCTATATTATCCCACAAGTTACAGGGTGTAGACAAAATTCCAGATACATTATTTGTCAGGATTTAACACAGCTTTTAGTCTGATTTCTAGTTTAACCCCCAAAGCCTTGGGATTTTACTGCACAGATTTCTACTAGCATTATGTTCTGAACTGAGGTTGCTCATTAACTTCAATATAACATTTTAGGCTTTCTCTAGCTTGAAAAGCCAAACCTTTCTTGTAAATCAATTCCTAGGGCTTTTGAACTACACCATCTTGTAGCATGTTAATGATTCTACTTCTTGGTACCAATTTTCTGTGTGAGCCTGTGATTCTTTATTGTAACAAAATGCCTGAAGCAATTGATTTAATAAGAGAAAGGATTTGATTTAGCTCACAGTTTTAGGGGTTTCGATCAACAGCTGGCTGCCCTTATCAGTTTTCACCTGTTATAAATGAGGCATGGTAAATGAGGAGGTCCTAGCGAGATGTTTTAGATCCACTGGGAATATCCCTCAAAGGTGATTGCGAGCTGGAGGTATGTTTTAGATCCACAGGAAATGTCCCTCGAAGGAGATTGGAAGTATAAACCAAACACAGCTTTTCATCCCTTAAGTTGATTTTGGTCAGATTTCTATCAAAGCAACAGAAAACAAATTAGAACACCTCCAGAAGTTCCTGATGCCAACACTGTGAAGGTGGGGCTTTCAACAGACGAAGTGTGGGAAGGAAGGACACCCATTCACATCACAGCAGAAGAGAGCAAAATCTATTAAAAACCAACAAATAATCACGTTGCCAGACTTTGTTGAGTATCTATGAATTATATGCCTTTCTCCCAAGTGCCTAGTATTTGACAGAGCTACCCTAAGCTACCTTCTCAGTTTGTGGAAGGTTAGTGCTGCCTTAGGCAGATTCTAGACTTCCTGGAGAGGTTCATGCAAAGCCCACTTTGTTAATGCTTCTCAGCACAAATTAAAGAGGGTCTCTCTTTATGAAGATGAAGAAGGTTTGGAAGAGGAGAAGAAAGGCAGGCTAAGGCCACATGCCCATTATGAGTTATTCATATCCTAGATAGGGGCTGTTTGTGTGATTACAAAGCTAGCTGTTGTCCAGGTAGGGATGATGGCACACAGATTCCCTGGGGAATGCCACAGCCAGATGACCCAGATTTTCGCTACTTGAAACTGTGTCTTTAGGAACACAGCTAACACTGCTCCTTCACCTAAAAAGTTCTACTTCACATTCCAAAATGACTGAATGAACAAAGTTCAGTCCGTCAAGAAATATTTAATGCATGCTATGCTATGCAACACATGCAGGTGTATAAATAAGTCAGTATTTAGGTATTTTTATAAAATGTGGATAATTAAGACACACTTTTAGTAACAATTTCCCCACAGAAAACTATTCCAGTGTAAAAGTATGATAGATGAATTATTCATTAGTATATTCAGCAGTATGTTAACAAGTACTGCCTATGTGGCCAGTGCTGAGCTAGTGGCTGGGAACAAGTGATGTAGTTCATGTTTGGAGAGAAAAGGGTTTATGTATGTTATGAATCACGTAAGAAGTTAAAGATTGTGACAGGGTGGTTCTGTATGTAAGTGGCTTTAGTGAATTGCGATCCCATTGTTCTTTTAGAATGTTTTGAACAGATTCATTCACCAAAACTTCCCAATATGTCATATGGCCCCATGTTTAGCAGGCCTTTCTGTTTCAAAGCATCTCTAGGTAAATAAAGATGTGGTCCTGAGGTAAAGGCATGTAAAGGTAAGACAGTTCTAGAGGAAGCTCCAGTAGTCTCATCCAGCTTTGCCCCTTTTCCTAAGTCGAATATATGATTTCCTTAAGTGACTAGATAATTCTCTCACATTTCTGCCACATTTCTGAGGCAATGAGATTAAAGATGGGTCTTCTCATTATAGACTTCAGTTGGTCCCTTTCTGAGGGGAAAGCGGCAATGACTGGCAGCAGCAAATTTCCATCATTTCTTCCATGCATGCAGCTTCAAGGCTTGCAGAAAGCTGTGCATGACCCAGACCTTTCTGTAAGTCAGCTAATGATCGCCCAATCAACTGGAGAAAATTGATTTTGTCAAAACTCATGAAGAGCTGTAGCCTGATCAATGTCTCACTGAAGTCAGGTTTTACACAAAACTGCCTGAAGCTGGAATTAAGTGTCAGATACAATTTAACACTGATGGTCTAGCAGTACCTTTGGAGAGGGAGGCTTGCTCCTGATTCTGCCTGTCAGATTAACTCCCCATGGCGGGCTCCCCTGGCTAAATGATCAGGGCTTGGAATGCTGCCATACCACACGTCTCTCCAAAGATACACAGTAGTGAGAACTCATTGGTACTTAGGGCTGTAGATTTTGTCAAGGCTGGAAGGGAAATATGGGGAAAGGAAAGGGATGGAGGGAGGGGTAGAGACAGACAGAGACACACACAGAGAGACAGAGACAGACAGAGACAGAGAGAGGTATGAGGTGTTGTGTCTGATTTAAATGAGGGTGCTGCATTGAACGTGGCATCCTAATTGTTAACATTCAGGAAGGAATTCTGACATGGCCAGAGGAAGAGAAGAAGCACTAAGAGGGCTGCTGAGGGCTATGCTGAGACCGGGCTATGATTCCTGTGGAGTTTATTTCAGCCCAACGGCTTGTAACAAGTCCCTGCAATCCTCTTCATACACTTTCCAGTCTGGTCAAAGAGCCTTGCCTCCATCCAGCTCTGGCCTTTCTGAGTCCTTTGCACGCCTTTTCCTCTTTACTTGCCTCTCTGTGTACTAAAGTCCACCATCCTCCGAGGGCCAGACTAAAGCTTCCTTTGGTGGCTCATCTACTCTTGCATAGTAAGAAGCTTCTCATCCTGAGCGATAGAATCCAGACACAGCATTATCATTGTTTTTCATCATGTTCATTCTGTTTTCCATGCTTTGTCTTTCCTATTGTAGATGATTTGAGGATAAGGTTCAGGTGCAATTTCCACAGTATTTGGTTTAAGTTTTAATTTTTCACTTTTCATTTTTATGTGTATGACTATTTTGCCTGGATGTACGTTTGCACACTATGACTATTTTGCCTGCATACTTGGTACTCATAGAGGCCAGAAGAGGGTGCAAGATCCCTTGGAACTGTAGTTAGAGCTGGTTGTGAGCTGCCACGTGGGTGATAGGAACTAACTGGGGTCCTGCGGAAAAACAGCTAGTTCTTAACCCTGAGTCATCTCAGCCCCTAGTATTTGAACCATTTTTTTTTTGGTTTTTATGAGACAGGGTTTCTCTGTATTGTTTTCGAGGCTGTTGGTCCAGCCCAGCCTCGAACTCACAGAGATCCGCCTGCCTCTGCCTCCCGAGTGCTAGGATTAAAGGCGTGTGCCACCACCGCCCGGCTAACCATTTTTAAAATGTCTCATAAATATGATATATGTATAATGTTGAATTTCTAATTTTTTGTTCAGTTCTTCAGTAGCAGCCAGATGACAAACATGCCTGATTGACAGCATTTACCTGCCACTCTGATTAAGCCTTTGTTCAATGTTTGTGGTCAACATCTACCTTCTAAATCAGAGTTTGTTCTTTGTGATTATCTATATATGCATTAACATTTCAAACCACATGGACTGCTTTAGGATCAATCTTGCATTTCTAGAATTTTTTGGGGGGGTTCATGTTCTGTTTCTCAAACAGAGTATCTAATCTTTGAATACTGGAAGATACAGCCATGTATGAAGGGAGAACCATTTCATAGGACCAGTCACTAAGAAGTCAGCTCCGAACACACACTCATGTTGTGCAGCCCCATTCAAATGTACTCAAACAAATTAAATGCTATGAAAGTGCTGGTGTGTAAAAAGACACTCAGTGCATTTTTGACATTTGTCTGCACTTTCTAACATCTTTGCTCTGATTGCTGATGTCAAATGGCAGAGGTGGTCCTACATTGTCCGGATTGCTTTTAAGATGCTTTTGCTGACTAAAAGAAGGGAATATTAATGTTGGTGACTGCCCTTGGGTTGTTGGAAATGACAGAATCCAGTGAATAAACAATACTCACTTCCAAAGGCACGAGAGTTGAGGAATAGGAGTGTTACCTTGTGCAGACTCTTGTCATCATGTAAGGTCTTTCACAGCTGGATTTTGGGATTGCCAAGCATTGTCCCAACCAGTTCCATTTCTTCTGGAAGCTCTTTCATCTATGAACAACTGGGATAGCATTTTGGTTTTGTTTTTTTCTTTTGTTTGTTTGTTTTTGTTTTTCCTCTTAGAGCACTAAGACTCCCATCCAGAGCAAGGTTTTCATAAGCACCCACAATAAAGATCACTAAGTTAGTCTCCCCAAATGATCTGATTTCTCTCACAGTAATTACTTTTCTTTATATGTCTTCCCCAGTAAAAGAAACTCAAAACAGCAGAAAGTCTAGATCTCAATTCAAACAGTGATAAATCAATCTTCCTCAGGCATCTGGAAAGAGAAAAGGAGATGGGCCAAAACAGAGAGAGAAAGAGAAGGGAGGGAGCGAGGCAGGGAGCAAGGGAGGGGTGGAAGGGTCAGGTTCACTTGAGATCTTCATGGCCTCACTCGTAAGTGCTAGTCTATTACTTTTTGGTCAGAATGTTAAAGATGGATAATTGTAATCTGTCAAATTATTTTATCCAAATAAGGAATCAGTGGTGACCCTGCTAAAACACAACTGGAATAGATGTGATGAATCCGTGTGTATGGCAAAGACAGACTCTGCTTATCCCATACTAACTCTCATCTACATATCCATACTACAGCAGAAAAGTCCTCATGGAGCACTGAGCAATGGAGCAGTGCAGCCAATATTTCTATCTGTTTAATCTTTGTTTTATCCATTGGCTCATATATGTGAATCATCCCAAGGAGCTGGGATTGCAGGCTTCTCTCACCAGCCCAGATCTATAAATTCCTTTATTAGATACATACAGAGAAATATGTACCACTTAAATTCCTAATATACTTTTATTAGGAAGTTATAAAATAGTAGGTTCCATATTGTTTTGTCAAATGTCCTTAGTGTTAGTTGTCTTTCCCACACCCTTCTTTCCCATGCTCCCATCTTCCTGCATGCCTAAACCTAATCTCCCAGTACTCTCCACCCCCACCCATCTAGGCATTTAAATGCAGTTACCTTACAGGGAGACACTATTTCTCCCCAAAGCCACAGGTTGAAAAAGAAAAAAAACTCCAAGGCCATGTATGTGATATCTCCTCTTAAGCTGTTTGTCAGAAAGTTCCCAGAGATCTAAAAACAATGCAGGTTATAGCCATCACTCTTGGTTGTCCATCAGAACTTGATTGTAAGTCCTTGTTGCTGAGGGTACCACACACTTCCGTCATAGGACTTGGAAAAAAAAATCAAGCTTATACTGACATGAAAATTTCCTTCCATTTAGCTAGCCTTCATAAAATTGCTATGTAGGCTGCTAGGGGAGAAAAGTCATTAACAGTCTAACCCAGCTGTGAGCCCTGTAAGCTGCAATAAACCAGCCTGGCAAGATATGCATGTGGGTGCCATTGTCACAAATATTGTGGAAGTAAAGCAACTGCCTAGTACTGTAAATATGGCTAAGATGCCACAGCTGGGGGAGTTCATAGGCCCTAGGAATGAACCTACTGCTACTGTTTTGCCAAATGGACATAGTATCAAATTGCCATCTAAATTAGCATCACTGTATCTATAAATTAATGCAACTTCCAGTCTTCATCAGAGAAACATCTTTGTGCAATGGACAGAAGTTAATACAGAGACTCTCAAGTGATGAAGTGCAGAGATTGTGTAGTGCTCAGCCTTACCCGAGACATCTGTATATAGATACTTTTCCTCTAAAATCTGACAGAAATTTGCAGAAGGGCAGAGGGGTGGTAATGGACAAAGACTGAGGCAGGCTGGGGCAAAATTGTAGTATTTTCTGGACATTACAGGACCATTGTTTTCATGAATTCATAGTAGCATGGTTTCCTGCACAAGACTGGTAAAAGATCAAGTCAGTTAACATTCCAACATGGATGGAGGAGGAACATAGGAGCCCCTCGCATAGCTGAAGATCTATTGACAGTTGATAGCTGATGGCTGCTAGGAGAGAGGGAGAAAGATAGACAGACAGACACACACACATATTCACACAGAGACAGAGACAGGCACAGAGAGAGAAAGAGAGAGACAGAGAGAGACAGACAGACAGACAGACACAGAGAGAGAGATTATATTATCTTGTATTATCTTTAGGGGTGGTTAACCTTGCCATAGTAGAGTAGATGAGTGTACTATACTAGTTGGACTCAATGAGTTGTAAAAAAAGATATGAAGTTATGCATGAGAAACATCAGAAGAATCTGAGAGGAGTTTGCAGAAAGAATAGGGGAAATGATTCAAATAAATTGTTAGATATATGGAGTTATCAAGGAATAAAACATTATGTTGAATAAATACATACCATATGTGGACAGGCACAGTCTTAGGATGGGCAAGAGAGGTTACAGTGTATAAGAAAATAGAAATCAGATTTCCTCTTGAGTTGTTTACCAGCAAGTTGAGAAAACAAGACTAGTAAAAGGTAAGATTATGCAAGGTTGAGTATGCCATCTCAATCGGTTTATGTTTAGCCAAATGCTAGCGAAGGGCCCATGGGAATTATAAGTGAAAAATGTGCACTTGCTAAAGTTTCAGTTTAAGCTTATGAATGCATAAAAATTCATTTATCATCATCATCATCAATGTGTGAGTGTGTGTGTGTGTGTGTGTATACACATATGTTGCATGTGTGGGAATGTTTGTAAAGGCCATAAGTGAGGTATATGATTCCCTTAAAACTGGAGTTACAGGTGATTGTAAAATTCCTGATTCAGGGAGGAAATGAACTCTGGTCCTCTGGAAGAACAGTGTCTTAGTTACCTTTTTATTGTGATAAAGCACCATGACCAAGGCAACTTACAAAGCAAAAAGTTTATTTTGGGTTTATAGTGTCAGAGGGTGAGTCCATGGTCACCATGGTGGGGAGTATTACTTGGGAATTTCATACAACACACCCTGGTCATACTGACTTCCCATTCCTCCCCAGGCCCACCCTCCCACCCTTGCAGTCCACCCACACCCCAACCCCACCAAGTCTAATTTGTGTTGCCCAGCTAGGGACCAAATATTCAAACTTATGAGTCTACGGGGGTCATTCTCATCCAAGCCACCACAATCAGTAAGCAATCTTACCTCATGAGTCCCATCTCTGGTCCCATGCATAAAACGCTTTATTGTCAAATTCATAATCTGTCATCCATTACTTGTTATTGGATCCCAGGCGAGCTAATAATGTGAACCTCACATACTATTAAATTCACCTTAGAGGGATATTGTCCCTAATGCTGTATGTGATAATGAGAATGCATGACACATGTTACATGATCTAGTGACACTTGATGCTGGACTTTCCTCGGATTTACCAGCACAAGCTTTTGTAATTGATAAAACTAAACAACAGTTAAAGTTTTTAGAAAGTAATGCATCTGACATATGTAAATAATTAAATACATTACTTTATATATTTTCTTGCCAATTTTGTTTGAAAACAGTTAAATTTATGCATGAAGTACAATGAAGGAGCTAAAATAAACAGGAAACAGCTATCTTTATTAAGGAATGGATATTTTAACTGGATATTTGAAGAGGTAGACCTTGGAATTCTAGGAGACTTAAACTTTAGTCATGTAAAACAGAACTTAGAAGGTCATGATGACCTTGGCTTGGGTTGAAGAGGTCACTGAAGGTGCTCTTCTTAATTATATAAGTATACTACTGATACATACCTGCTGTCTTTCCCTCTCTATGTTGTTTCTTAGGATTTATCAAATACTTCTCTCCTCATTAAGAATATAGACCTTGGTAAACAGGGCACTATGTGCTCCAGGCTGACCACAAACTTGTGGTATTCTTCCCTAGCCTCTCATATGCTTCATTTACATATGAGTGTACACTATTGTGCCTGGCTCTATTATTCTGTATGCTGTAGATGTTTCAGAAAAAAGGAGTTGTATTTTTAGGCTGGATGGTAAAGGATATTAAATGGTAATTTTGGTTGTTTAAACTTTATTTGGGAAGGGAAAGTTGTTAAAAAAAAAGTGGTCAAGACTGGGACTGGTGAAACCTACAGAAACAGCTGACCTGAACAAGGGGGAGCTCATGGACACCAGACTGATGGCTGAGAGGCCAGCATGGACTGATCCCTACCCCCTGAATGTGAGTGTCAGTGAGGAGGCCTCAGCAATCTATGGGACATTGGGTAGTAGATCAGTATTTATCCCTGGCATATGAATGGATTTTGGGAGCCCATTCCACATGGAGGGATGCTTTCTCAGTCTGGACACATGGGGAAGGACCTAGTCCCTATCCAGGATGATATGACAGACTTTGGAGATTCCAATGGAGGGCCTCAACCTCCCTGGGGAGTGGAGGGACAATGGAGTGGAGGGTTGAGAGGGTGGTAGGGAACAGGGAAGGAGGGGAGGGAGAAGGATCTGGGATTGACATGTGAAACAAGCTTGTTTATAATTTAAATTTAAAAATGAGTTAAAAGTGACATAATATAATTATACACCCCAGGAAGAATTGTCTGGGAATCCAAATAAATCAAACTAGGTAAAAGACAGAAGTCAGAGAATTAAGTAATGAAGCTTGTTCAAGACTCAAGCAAGAAGCAAAAAAGATTGTGTTTTTAATGAAATATTAGTAAAGAGAAGCCAATAGTGTATCAGAACAAGTGGGGTTTATTGATGGAATCATATTTTTTGACATATGAAAGTTAATTAATGCACATGTTAACATTGTAAAGACAAATCCCTCTGATTATCATGATAATCTCAAATACAGTGGAAGAATTTGACAAAGTGTAACACAGTTTAATGTTAATAAGAACACTGAATGACTAGAAAAAGAGAGAAAAATTCACTCAACATAAGAAAGGGTATGTGTGAAAAAAGTCCACAGTTAACATCATACTTAATAGTAGGAAACAGAGACCATTTCTTCTAAAATGAGACAAGAAAAGGGGGTATGTTTTTATAACATTTATTTAATACAGAACTGGAAATCCTAGCCAAAGCAGTTAGGTAAGAAAATAAATAAAAGACAGCTAAAAGGAAGAAGTTAGCATTGCTTGCAGATTACATAATTTTATACACAGAAAACCCCAAAGAACTCACAAAAACTGTCAGAACACATAAATGAATTTAACAAAGTTAGAGATGCAAAATCAACATGTAAAAGTAATGGAGAAATCAGAATCACTGCACAGTGTTCTGAGGAATGTAGAATAGTGAGGCTGCTGTGGAAAACAATATAGCACTAAAATATTATAAATGATTTATATTATGGCTTCACAATGTAACATCTACATATCTACCTCAAAAAATCAGGAGATGTTCTCAAAGGTATTTTATACCCATGTTCGTAGAAGCATAATAACTAAGGTGTGGAAACAACTTACTGTCCAAACAGGGATGCATAGATAAAAAATAAGGTATTCTAAAAACTCATGCACCAGCTAACCTTCCCCATTGACCTCACTCTACCTCCAGTGACTGGTCACCTCATTGATCTCACTCTCCAGCCTCCAGTCACCAGTCACCAGATGATTCTTGTGACCTAGTCTTTTCCACCTTTGGTCACTCACACATTTGGTTTTAATGGATTACAAGTCCCATATTATTTCTTTGAAAGCTGCTGTATTAATTTATGAGAATTTAATATGTAAGCACACATTTACATAATCCACACTCTCATCCCTCCAATGTCTCCCATGCCCTCATTCTCAAATTCATAGTCTTTTATTCTTACAAATTTAACATGCTGAGTTTATTTAGTGCTGTTTATATGTTTATATATTTGGGGCTGACAACTTGGGATTGGATAACCTATCAAGGACTCATCTCTGAAGCAAATGAGTCTCCCTTTCTCAGTAGTTATCAGTTACATGTAACTCTTCACCTGGAGTATGTTCCTGTGAGATTTACCCCATCTATATTGGCATGTCAATTGGTGTTGTCAATTTATGTCTTGTATAGACAATCATATTGTTGCGATTTCATAGGTATATCTTCCCTGTCATATATTGAAGACACTATCTCACCACTTGTCTTCCTTTATCTTTTTATTGAAAATAGATTTTTTTCAAACAACATGTTCTGGTTCCCCCTTCTCCAACTCCTCCTAGATCCTCCCCATCTCCATATCCACTAGTCCTACTTCTTACTTGAGCCCTCTGTGGTTGCTCAAAAGAGTTACGCTAGCAACACAATAGTCAGCTGGAGGGAGATCCAGATATTTATCAAGACTTTTCAGGGGTGCTGCTCGAGTCGTTGGTAGACGCGTAAGATCTTATAGAGTGGGGAGCTTGGAGAAGGCGTGGAAAGCAAACAGGCTCAGTCAAGTATGACATGCTTTTAATAAATTGTCCTCCAATTGGAGTGACTAGACTTCCTGAGGAAAGTGTTTTGAGCATAAGTAAAAATTATGAGGGAGTTAATGGCACTTCTGAATTGTCCAAAATAAGCCTTTACACACAGGCACTTAATTCTGAGTAATTAATGTCTGTCTGAATATCCTAGCAGCTTAATGAGGTGGGGTGCAACAGAGGCACACTGAGTCACTGAAGAACCCCAGAGAGTTGGCTGTGAATGAGCCCCTCAGCTTGCCAGGACTTTTGGTAATAGCTGGAACATTTTTATAGATGCATCATTATGGAGTTCCAGCAAAGGCATACTGGTTGCAGGCAAGGTTTCACGTCCCATGTTAGGCTGTGCATGCTTAAAGTCATCATGGCAATCAACTCCTCCAGACTCTGTGCAGGACTTTGAAAGACTCATGATCTGCAGTGGACAGGCTGAGCTGAGGGAGAGACAGCCTCAAGATCAGCTACATAATTTGTATTACCTGGCTTTCTGTATTATTTCTTTCACCTTCACATAATTCCATGCCATATTCTTCAGATTCCAACATTTTCATTCTGATTGGGGTCTCTCTTAAAAGATACACTTTAATAGTTTATCAGTTATAATTACTGATTATTGCATGATCTCCATCAGAGAGAATTTCCATTGGAAGTGCTTCCTAGCAAAGGAATTTAAAATACATAAGCAGGTAGAAGTTAAGACATTATGCTCATTAACTGGATGTCAACTGATGCTCTGGTGTGTGTGTGTGTGTATGTGTGTGTGAGTTGTTAGAAAATCAAAAATTGGTAAGAGATTTCCCTAGATTTTGAGACATTCACTGTCTCACATAAGAGGAGGAATATACAACAGTGACTGTGTAAAAGATGACGGTAAGTTTCTGTCACAGAATCAAGGTGATCTGCTGTATTATTCACATGTGGACCAGAAGACTAAAGTGGAGGAAATCACAAGCTTCATGAGGCAAGTGGCCTCTGAGCAAGGTGGTCTAGCAAGGTGGTAATCATGGGACATTCAAGCTTACAGTGCATTTGTAGAACGAGGCATGACTGTGTCTGGGAAGGGAAAGAATTCTGGACCTTTGGGTTCCCCTGGACTCTTGGAAGCTCTCCGGAAGATGAAGGCCTTCCTTTGCCTGCTTTGAAGCGGCATGGAGACTGGCTAATGCAGAGGCGGAAATGACAGAGTAGGCAGTGCTTCGCTTAGCTCTCTCAAAGGGAAACAGTAATGTCCAAATGTTAAAAAATGCTGGATTGGCCACTGCTGCCTGGTATTCCCCACCCTTATAAGTCCAAATTTATTAAGTGCACTATAAAGATGCTGCCAAAAGGAAATGACTTGAGAGTTTTCTGGAGCCAAGGCGGGTAGAATATGCAGTGATGAGAAGTTGGAAAGCATCATATCATTTTCCAGACTGAATTTCACTCTGTTCCACTTTGAACAATGGCCACCTTGCTCCAACACAAAATTTAAAAAAGGCCATAGAAAGCCTCGGTTCCAAGAGAGCAGATGGAAAAATAACGAATATAATGGGAGCAAGAGAAACCCTTCTGCAAACCTCATTGACAGGAGAAAGTGCAGGGCCAGGGAAAGGTGGATGGGGTTGAGCAGAGTCTGGCACCAGCGGCTGCAGCATTTCACTACATCAAGGCTTTGTGTGATGTGTCATGGTTTGACTACAGTGCTGAAGGGCGGAATAGCTGATTATTCCTTCCTGTAGGACTGATTTTGAACTGGGCTAATTATTCTGGAGAGCTGAAGCCTCCCTTGTCTGTGTGAGGCAGCCAACATGGGTGAGGAAATGTGGTGAGTGCCCAGAGGAAGAGGTGTCTATGACTTTAAACCGTTAGTTTATGATACATAGGTTATAGATATTCAAAAGCAAATATAGAATCTAAAATAGCTTATCTAAAATTTTTGCTATTAAGATTGCTATAAATAGATGATACACCATTTCTCTTTTGTGACTACCACTGATTAATTAAAAAATTTTCTGTGGGAAAAAATTGGTCAAATGTTTGCATGCTCTGTATGCCTGCCTATGTTTGCCAAATCAGGTGTAAGCCACTTTCTGTCAGCAATTTTTTTCCTATGTTTTTATTATGTTTATTTTTCTAGGACAGCTTCATTCACTTAAAAAAAAGTCTGAGTATCTACCATGTTTCAGTACTACCCTTTCCACTTAAGATGCTATGAATTAGGATGGAACTTGGATTTTATTTTCAAGGCACTTGGTGTCTAATAAAAATATAAGTATAGAGCAGGACAGGTATATAAGTGACTAATACATATACAAAACAATGCACAACATCACTAATCATCAGGGATAGATAACCAATTAATCACACTTATTAAGAAGGCTACTATTGAGAAACAAACTCAAGTGTTTGTGATGATGTAGAGAAAACAGGATGCTGCTATGCCATTAGTGAGAGTAGACATTGATTGAGCCATCGTGAAAAGTAGTGTGGAAGTTCTAAAGATCAAACTCAGAACAATGCCCCTCCCTCCATACAAAAAGAGACCTAGCAATTTCACTTTGGATTTTTTTATGCAGGGTTGAAATCAGAATCTCTTATTATTGTGATGCAACATTCACAATAACCAAGAAAGAGAAACCATTTAAATGTCAGTGAATGCGTAGGGAAAAGATGGTACAGTACGCTTGGACACTTTAAATATGGCTGCTCTGCAACATCTGATAAAAGAAGGTTCATTTCATTTGGGGTGTTCGGAAGTAGTTTTGTTGTTAAAGAAATACCTTAGATTGTCATTAAAAACCATCTAAATATGTGTTAATGGGAGCTCAGTAGGAAATCCATTTCAGTGAGGTACAGACTGCATAGGTACAGGAAAGGCCAAGGTGAGACAGTGTCTGTGACAGTGAAGAGACAATGATGTCAGAAGAGGAGTGTCCAGGGCGGGGGGAGTGCTAAGGATGTCAGTAAGGTGAGGAAGACCTTGAATAGTGAGGTCACAGGATTTCAATATTGTGTTCAGACCATTAGGAAAAGTCATGGACATATGTGTGTTCACATTGTGTGTAGGAAAATATGACCTTATTTTTATTTCATCATGTAAGAACATCTTGGTACCTAGTGCTAATCAATCATTCTGCATTTACTGTAGTTACTCCAGGTATATTTTATATAGTATATTTCTGAGTGTTGCCAGTTTTGTGTATCTGAAGTTTTCTAGCTCTAAATGAAATAACTCTGCTTCCTTTTGCCCCAGTTACCTGGTGATTGCCATTCCACTTTCTGTTTCTATGGCAGTGTCTACTTTATTGATTTACTTAACTTCGTGTGTGTGTGCGCGTGTGTTTGTGTGTGTGTGTGTGTGTGTGTGTGTGTGCATAGAGGCCAGAGGCCAGTCTCTGATATCCTTCCTTATACACTGCCTACTTTATTTTTTTATTTATTTTTGAGGCTGGGTCTACCATCGACCTGCGACTTGCCTCTATGGTACTGTAAATTTGTGCCGCTATGCCTAGCTTTTTCCTTTTTAAGCATGAGTTCCAGAGATGAAACTGAGGTCTTCCAACCACTTGTAAGACAAGTAGTTACTAGTGGAACTCTCTCCTCAGGCTGAGAGCGGCTGTTTTAGATGTCACACTGACATTTTACATGGTTTCTCTTTCTTGGTTATTGTGAATGTCACTTCACAATAATAAGAGATTCTGATTTCAATCCTGGATAAAAAATCTAAAGTGAAATTGCTAGATCTCTTTTTGTGTGGAGGGAGGGGCGTTGTTCTGAGTTTGATCTTTAAAACTTCCACACTACTTTTCATGATGGTTCAATCAATGTCTACTCTCAATAATGGCATAGCATCATCCTGTTTTCTCTACATCATCACGAACACTTTACTTTTGTTTCTTCACAGTAGCCTTCTTAATAAGTGTGATTAATTGGTTATTTATCCCTGATGATTAGTGATGTTGTGCAATGTTTTATATGTTTTAGTCACCTATATAACCAGTTTTGAAAAAAATTATCATTTTTAACCCAGTTGGATTAGATTAGTTGAAAAATATGTAGAAATATTTTATTATTTAAGTATAGTTTCTCATAGAGTTAGGGATTAATCCTCAATTAGGCAGATAGTTTGCAAATGTTCTCTACTATATCATAGATTGTCTTTCACTTAACTCTGGGGATATGAACTTGAAACAATGCCCACCTGCTTGATAATCCCTCTGTGGTCAGAAGCAGAAACACAACCAGAGCGTAGACAACTAACATTTATAGACCAAGCTTCTCTTTGCCCACTCCACTTCCTGAACAGTGTCTACAGTCTTCTCTTAGAACAGCTGCCATCCTGGAGCTGGTAGTAGAAAGCAAGTTTCTATGACTATACCAAGAGATTAAGTTTACTGAATTCAACTACAGCTTACTACCTGAGCCTATAGACTGTACTGTTTAACCCTTGACCCATTCTTTCAGTGCAATTGTTATGGAGGTGAGGGCATGGTCCCTACTACTTCCTATTCCACCATGTTGCTAGAATCTTCTTTTTCAATTTTTGTTTGTATATGAAAGCTTTGTCTCATTTTCATTCTGGAAGGATCATTTCCTAGGTACCATGTGGTAGGTTGGAAAGTTTCTTTTTGAATGCCTTGAATTATCTCACTGTCTCCTACCCTGTAAGGTTTCTGTTGAAAAATTTACTGGCATTCTAATCAGATTCTGTTTATGCTGTCTACTGCTGCTTTCAAAATTCTTGTTTTTTTTAACTTTTGATTATTTGCTTATGGTCTGTCTCAAAAATGAATCTTTAGGTTTATTTCATTTTATGTCTTTAGAATCCCTGTATCTGAATGTCTATTTCTTTCTTCATTTCAGAGTTTTCAGTTATTGGATCTTTGAATAAAATTCCTTCTTCTTTGTATAGAACTTGCATACAACAAACATTTACCTAATTTATGATATCTCTAAAGTGCAGCAGATTTTCTACACTTTTTCATTCTTATTTTGTTCACTCTGTTCTCTTGACTAGATTATTTAATGAATCAATTATTTTTGTGTTTATTTACAAGTATGTGCCAGAGAAAGATATCAATGTATGTGCCAAAGAAAAAGACAGTGAGACAGACAGACAGAGACAGGCTGAGACAGAGAGAAGAATGCATGTGTGTGCGCGCGTGTGGAGGTCAGAGATTGGCTTTGGTTATCTTCTTTTTCCCTCAACCTTACTTTTTGAGACTGGGTTCTTCATTGTGCCTGGAACTTGCCATTTTGTTTTAGCTAGTTTGCACTGGGGTTACAAGCAGGTGTCACCATGTTGTCTTTCATGGATGCTGGGTACTGACATTAGGTGCTCATGTTTGTACCACTGAGTAATCTTCTCAGTCCCTTATTTAGACAGTTTAAAAAACCTGTCTTGAGTTGGCTGACTCTCTCCTTTACTGAATCTAGTCAGTTATCACTGCCAAATCCTTTGACATTTTATGTTCTGCTATTGTATTCTTCAGCTCCAAGATTTGTGTATTGAACATTTTAATCTTTAAAATATATGTTTTTATTACATATATATATATTTGTGTGGCATGTCTATGTTTGTAGTGTGAGTGTGCACATGCATTTGAGTGTATATGTGTGTGTGTGTGCATAGTGCAGAAATTAACATGAGGTACTTTTGTCTGTCACTTTCATACTTAGCTTTTGAGACAGGGTGTCTCCCTGTACTAGAAACTCATCCATTTATCTTTGTTGGCTGCCATGAACTCCTGAGAGCAATTGTCTCTTCCTCTCTAGCACAGAGGCATCCAATCACATCTGGCTCTTTATGTGTGTGTTGGGGATACAAACTCAGGTTCTCAAGCTTCAGTGGCAAGCACTTTACACTGAGCCATCTTCCCAGTACCTATCTTAATTCTTCAAAGCCTAAAATACTCTTTTGTGAAATTCTCACTTTATAAAATATCCTCATGAACTCCTTGGTTGTTTTCAACAGAAACTATCTTGAGTTTTCTGCCATGTGATTTATGAATCTCCAATCTCTTTAGGACTGCTTTGCACAGTTTTATTTTCTTCTGTTGCCTGCATATATTTCTTGGTTTCTTAATTTCTTCCATTCTTTTGTGTTGAGATATAAACATCAGAAAAAAGCAAATCCCTGACACTTCTTTTAGTCTTCAGAGGTCAGGTACAGAGAATGAGCTTCACATATCAACCTGTGGTCTCTATAATCTCTTCTACCAGCCACTGTCTTTGTTCCTACTGACCTCTTGCTGTGTGTATGTAGCATGATAATTCTTTTTTAAAGATTTACTCTATTTTTACAATTATGTGTATGTGTATAGGGTAATGGTATGTGCATGACCACATTCATCCAATCATAACTCAGCTAATTTCACAATATATTTATGTTCTCTTAAGACTGCCAGCCAGGAGAGGGAGTTCTTTGGAGATGGACACTCACCAGTTCCTAGAGACTGTGCTGCCTCTGACAGGAAGTTCACCCAAGGTGGAGAAGATGCCCCACCCCTAAGGCTTTTGCCCTAGGCAGGTTGTTCCTTAGAGTCAGCCTTTAGGGCTCAACCAGTGACTATAGGTAGACAGGCTCATTCCTGCCTCAACCTTATAAGAAACCTGTTACTCCTGTCTTTGAGACCTGTTCCTCTACTCCTGTTGGTGACCTGCAGTCTTGTTCTACAAGGAACTTCTCCCAACTGGCACCCCAAAGTTTACCAAGTACTTAGAGCTGGACTATTTGTTAACTCTCAGTTGGCATCCTTTTGCCATGGAAATCTCTGAGTCAGTTTCCATTCAAGTAATTATTCCCATCAGGCAAACAGAGTTATATATTTTTTTCCTATGCTGTCTGCCTACTCCATTCTTAGAGTAGGGGAGAGAATAACCTTTCCTGACACAGATACTCTCCACCCACCAGCTGCTTCAGTGTGTGCACCACAACCCTCCCTTCCTTCCATTAAGATAAGGTCATAGTGAGGATCTTTTCCCATTCTGTAGGTGGCCATTTTGTCTTATTTACTGTGTCCTTTCTTTGCTTTACAGAAGCTTTTCACTTTCAGAATTTATTGATTGTTGCTCTCAGTGTCTGTGCTGCTGGTGTTATATATAGGAAGTTGTTTCCTGTGCCAATGTATTCAAGGCTTTTTTTGTTTTTACATATGAAGTTGAGATTTCTTTCAAGTTCTGTGAAGAATTGTGTTGGGATTTTGATGATGATTGAACTGAATCTGTAGATTGCTTTTGGTAAGATTTTAAAAAAGACAAGGTCATAGATAAGGTAATGGAAATCCTCAATTTTACTCTTAGGAGATATGCATCATAGTTTGTGTAATGTATTTAACTCTTTCATTCTTCCCACATATATCCATAAGTCTATACATTCAGGTTTCTATATTCATCCATCTGAAACATTGTCTCATAGAAGTTAATATTTTTTCATATAGCCAAGACAACCAGTATGCCTACTCCAATTCCTCAAAAATGAATATATGAAGGCCTGGAGTGAAATGTCAGATAAGAACACTGGCTACTCTTCCAGAGGAGTTCAAATGGAGGTTCATAAACTTCTGTAACTTTAGTGCCAGGTAATCAAGTCCCTTTTCTGTTTCTGAGGGCACCAGGCTTGCTTAGTAGACATGCACACAGGCTAAACACCCATATTCATAAAATAATAATTAAAAATAGATAAAAATACCCCAGAAACAGCTGACCTGACAAAGGTTAACTCTTGAATCCCAGGCATCAGCCTGGGAATCCAGCATGGGACTGATCAAGACCCCCTGAATGTGGGTGTCAGTGAGGAGGCCTAGGTAATCTATTGAGTCTTGGGCAGCAGATCAGTACCCATCCCGAGTATACACACGGACTTTGGACTCCCATCCAACAATGTGAGGTGCACTCTCACCCTGAACTCTTGGGGAAGGGTCTAGGCCCTGCCCTATATGAAATGGCAGACTATGGACACCCTCATGGAGGGCCTCACCCTCCCTGGGGAAATGAGGGGATAATGGGGGGGTTGGGGGGAGGGCACGGGAGGAGGGGAGGGAAAGGGAGAGGGACCTGGAACTGACTTGTGAAGCAACCTTGTTTCTTATCTAAATTTAAACTGAAAAATAAATTAAAAAAAGGAAAAATACACAAAATTGTTCAGAAAAACTCACAAATGTAATTAATAAAAATATAAAACAAAAATTAGATAAAAATAAGTGTAATACCTTTTAATACATAGCAAAGTAGGAACTGATTCTTATGAATAAGTTTCAGGTGAAAATAAAACTAAATAAAGCTAAAATAAACAAAATAAAATAAAGCTAAAACTTTTGCCCTGACAAGATGACCTAGTAGTAAAAATGTTCACTAAGTAAGCTTGAAAACCAGAGTTCATTCCACAATCTAAGTTGGATCCCTAGAATCCATACTAAGGAAGGAAAAAAAACCAAATCCCAAAAGTTGAACTCTGATCTCAACATGCATGCCTCCCTTTACATCATTTGCATGAAATAATAATGAGTATTTTTTGGTTGTGAGCCTAGCCTTTAATGGCTGAGCCATCTCTCCAGAGGGGGGTGTTAAGTGAAGCTTTTTCTTTGCTAGCCGCTTTGGTTTATCCCCCCGCCAGTCGCCTGGGCTCTGCCGCGCCAGCCTGTTTCGAGATCCGCATCAGTCCCAAATAAACACACAGGAGGCTATATAAATTATGAAGCTGTTGGCCTTGCTTGTCTCTTACTGGCTAGCTCTGCTTTAAGTAATTACCCCATAATTGTTAATCTAAGTATGTCTCTTACCGGAGAATAGTTCTGGGCTCCTACCCCCATGGCGGTTACATGTTGACTCTCCTGTGTTTCTCCTACCCAGAATCCTCCTGGATTCCTAGCCCCACCTATCTAGATTCCTATTGGCCAGACAGTGCTTTATTAGCATAAGACTTCCCCAACATCTCCTCTTTTCTGTTTAAACAAAAAGAAAGGTCTTAACTTTAACACAGTCAAATTGTATATAACAGAACAGTTATCAAATAAGAACATAGTTACAAAATATTAGCAAGATTTAAAGAAAATATCATCCATACCATCCTTGTGAGTTCAAAGTTCTATATGTAACTTATCTTTTATCATAACTAAGGAAAACTATAACTATCTGTCTTCAACTCCATCAAAGACCACAGAAGGATAATATATAAACACTAGGATTGACAGAGATATCTTACTGCCTGGACAGTCACCCGAAGTTCCTCTGTAACGTTGGGGCATCCATCTTCAGCCCATAGGCCACAATGTGTCTGGAACACTTCTCAGCAAAGCAGGAAATTTCAAACTGTACATCTGCGCTGGCAGTCTGTCAGTCATTTCTCTGTGTCCTGCAGAACGTCTCCTAGACTCTTCCATGAAGCAGGAACCCTGTAAGACTGAGTTCAGCAGTCACTTTCCTGTGGGTCCTGCATGTCCAGATTATACAACAACAGTCAAGCAGTACAGGCAAGAGCAGTTTCTTGCCCAAATGGCTAATCTTGCCATGTTGAAAGCAAACTCCATAACAAGTTTCTTCGATGCCCATCTTCCTCTCAGACATAATTGGTGCTGCCAGGAGCAGACAATTCTCATTGTCAAAAAAAACCTTAGACCATTTTAAATGCCATGTTCTGAAGGTCTTTGAGAGGTTTGAAGACTGTCTATCTGTCTCAAATATATTTCTGTATATCTAGAATACCTAACTTATGTAACTAGAAATTCTATTATAAGTAACTATCTATAGTCTGTATTCAATTATGCATTACGTTGTAAAAGATCAGTATAAGCACAATACTTAATCAAGAGGAGAAATATAAGCATCACAAAATTGACTTTGAATTTGTATCAATAAATGAAAAACAATACCCATAACATAATTCCCCTTTTTACCATTAAAAAGATTGGCTATGATCACTAGCCAATTATAAACAATCCCATTTAGATGAAAACAAAGATTTATAAACAAGATGGGAATTGGGACGTCGCTCATTCCAAACTGCTTCCTGCTGGAAGGGGGCGCTGTTCATACCATGGGGATCATGACAAAACTCAGAAACCTGTATCAGTCCGTATTTTCGGGGCCTGTAAAACTGCATCATCTTAGCTGTTTCAATTGTTGGAACATCTGGTCCACTGCTTCTGGGGGTCTTGGTTCGTCAAACCACAGAAGTCTGGAAGAAATCCTCAGCTTTTTATGTTCTGTGGAAACATAAGCAAAAACTCCTTTTCCGAGTAACATATCCTTATACTTAAATTTTGAAGTCAAGGCATTTTTAAAAGATAGAAGTTGGATTAATTCAGCAGCATTTATAATCAAGTGTACTTTAGCAGCAGTTCCTTCCTGAGCAAGCAAAAAACTGAAAAACACAATAGTGTACAGTATCCAGACTCTCTGTGTATTTTCCATCTTTGTGTGGCTTATTTATTTATTATTACTTTATTTCTTTCACTTTTATTTCTTTTTCTCTGAGACAGGGTTTCTCTTTGGAAACCTGCCTGCCTCTGCCTCTGGAGCAATTCCTACCGGCGTGCGCCACCACAGCCAGCTTTTGTATTTATTTACCACTTTGTCATTTCATTTTCTCTCTCAATCTCACATATATGTTTAAACACACTGTAAACCGTTAAAGGTTTGTCTTTATCCGAGTCTGACTTTACTGTAAATCTTTATGTTTTTCTGGCCACGTGTCTTATCTGTAAAACTGCGGCTGTTTTAAACTGCCAGTTTTTTTTTTTTTCGTCAAGATGGCGGGCGTAAGCATGACTTCAGCTTACCGCCTCAGTCCTTGCTGACATCCAGCAAAAGCTGCCACTTCCAGCTGTACGTACACACCTTTCAAAAGTTAGCAGAGTCTCTTAAAAGGACCTTGTTGGTTTTTTTTTTCTTTTTCTTTTTATGCCGAGTCAGGAAGACTCCAGTAAATGAGCCGCGTGAATCTCGGCTTGTTGTTAGCAAAACAGAGCACACCTGAGAAAAATGCTGCTACCAAAATCTGTGCTTCTCTCTGTTCTTCTGTTTTTAAAATTCCTTTAAATCTTCTGTTATTTTTCATGGAAATTTATGATCCCACTCCTGATCACCATTATGTTAAGTGAAGCTTTTTCTTTGCTAGCCGCTTTGGTTTATCCCCCGCCAGTCGCCTGGGCTCTGCCGCGCCAGCCTGTTTCGAGATCCGCATCAGTCCCAAATAAACACACAGGAGGCTATATAAATTATGAAGCTGTTGGCCTTGCTTGTCTCTTACTGGCTAGCTCTGCTTTAAGTAATTACCCCATAATTGTTAATCTAAGTATGTCTCTTACCGGAGAATAGTTCTGGGCTCCTACCCCCATGGCGGTTACATGTTGACTCTCCTGTGTTTCTCCTACCCAGAATCCTCCTGGATTCCTAGCCCCACCTATCTAGATTCCTATTGGCCAGACAGTGCTTTATTAGCATAAGACTTCCCCAACATCGGGGAAAAATGGAATCGTGAAATTTGCTGGCAAATGGATGGCACTAGAAGAAGCCATCCTGAGTGAGGTAACCCAGTCACAAAAAGAGAAACATGGTATATACTCACTCATACATGGATTTTAGACATGAATCAGGGGAGTGCCAGCATACAATCTCACTGCCAGAGAGTCTGGGAAACAGAACCTTCATCCAGCAACTGATGGAAGCAGAGGCAGACACTCACAAACTAAGCACTGAACTGAACTCCTGTAATCCAGTTAAGAAAGGGAGAATTGATGAGCAAAGGGGTTAAGACTGGGCTGGTATAAACCACAGAAACAGTTGACCTGAACAAAGGGAAGATCTTGGACCCCAGACTGATGGCTGGGTGGACAGTATGGGACTGATCCAGACTGCCTGAATGTGGGTGTCAGTGAGGAGGCCTAGGTAATCTATGGGACCTTGGGTAGTATTTATCCCTGGCATACAAATGGACTTTGGCTGTCCATCCTGCAATGAGGGATGCTTTCTCAGCCTGGACTCTTGGAGGAGGGCCTAGGCCCTGGATGAAATGACAGACTCTGGACAGGCCCATGGAGGGCCTCACCCTCCCTGCGGATCGGATCAAAGTTGGGTGGGGGGCTGGGGTGCCTAGCAGGGGGGAGCGTGAAAAATAAGTATTTAAAAAATTCTTTTACTTACACTAGTTGAATTAATCTTATAATAAACAGACTAACATTTGGACATTGGCAAGTCTGAATCTATACCAAGAGAACTAATCCAATTTAGCTCTCAAAGTTCCCCATTTAAAGAGAGCAGAATTTTTAAAAAGTAGGATTAAGAAAATTGGAAAGTCTGGTATTGTGACTTATTCCTGTGATCCTGGAACTTGGGAAGCTGAGGCAAGAGGATCAGAATTTTGAGGTCAATCTGAGCTGTATAATGAGATCCTGTCAAAACAGAACAGAATAGAAAAAAAATCAATACATTGAAAGTATGGGGATTAAACTCAAGTCTTTGCCCTCCTCCCCTCCCATAGGGAGATGAATCCTAGGATATCTTCTAGCCCACCTCCCCCTCTTCTAGTCCAGTGCCTCATGGCCACCAGACCCTTCCTGCCACTGAAACCCCCCAGAGGGACCTGGAGGCAGAACAAAGCAGCCAGCCCCATCAGCCTCCATTCCAGTCTTGCCCCTCCACCCTCCAGTTGAGAGGTAAGTCCCATGGTTTCTTCTAGCCCATGTGCCCCTCTTCGAGTCCACTGATCCACTGCTGCCAGATGCTTCCTTTTGCGGAATCCCCCAGAAGAACCTGGAGGCAGTACAAAGCCGCCATTCTGCTCTTGCCCCTTCACCCTCTGAGAGAGAGGGAGGGGGGAGGCTAGGATAAAGCCTTGAACCCATACCTACCAGGAGAGGGAAAGATCCCACCTATACCTACTGGAAGAAGAGATGGGAAGACAACAGTATAAGAGTGCATCTAACAACAGAAAGACTCATATGACACCACCAGAGTCACCACCAGCAAGACCTGAACATCCCAACACAGATGAAACAGAAGAGAATGACCTTAAAAACAAGCTCATGAAAATGATAGAGGCTCTGCAAGAGAATATGAGAAAATCCCTTAAAGAAATGGAAGGAAAAATAAACTGAAAAAATATGAGAAATCAACAAATCTCTTAAAGAAAGCAAGGAAAGCCAAGAGAACATAAACAGATGAAGGAAACAATTCAAACAATTCAAGACCGGAAAACTGAAATAGAGACAATAAAAAAAACACAGAATGAGGGGATGCAGAAAATAGAAAAGTTGAGTAAATGATCAGTAACTACAGATGCAAGCATAACCAATAGAGTACAAGAGATGGAAGACAGAATCTCAGGTTCTGAAGATAAAGTAGAGGAAATAGATTCATTGGCCAAAGAAAATCTTAAATCCAACAAATAGTTAAAAAAATATTCAGGAAATGTGGGACACCATGAAAAGACCAAACCTAACACTATTAGGTTTAGAAGAAGGCGAAGAAGCTCAAAGGTGCAGAAAACATATTCAACAAAATCACAGAAGGAAACTTTCCCAACCTGAAGAAGGATATGAGTATGAAAGTACAAGAAGCTTACCAAACACCAAATAGATTGGACCAAAAAAAAGTCCCCTTGCCACATATAGTCAAAACAACAAACATACAGAATAAATAAATAATATTAAGAGCAGTGAAAGAAAAAGGCCAAGTAACATATAAAGGCAAACCTATCGGAATTATACCTGACTTCTCCACGGAAACTCTGCGAGCCAGAAGGTCCTGGATATATGTTCTACAAACACTAAGAGACCACAGATTCCAGCCCAGACTATTATACCCAACAAAACTCTCACTCACTATAGATGGAGAAAACAAGATATTCCATGACAAAACCAGATTTACACAATGCATATCCACAAATACATCCCCACAGAAAGTTCTGGAAGGAACACTCCAACCCAGGGAAGTTAACTACACTCACAAAAGCATAGGCAATAGATAATCTCACTTTACCAAAATCCAGAAATAGGGGAAATACTCACGCACATTTCCACCATCAAAAACAAATACAAAAAAAAACCCAAGAATCAACAATCATTGGTCATTAATATCCCTCAATATCAATGGTCTTAACGCACCTATAAAAAGACGCAGGCTAACAGAATTGATATGAAGACAGAATCCATCCTTCTTCTGCATACAAGAAACAAACCCCAGCTTCAAAGACAGATGTTACCTTAGAGTTAAGGATTAGGAAAAGGTTTTCTAATCAAATGGACCTAAGAAGAAAGCAAGTGTAGCTATCTTAATATCTAACAAAATAAACTTTAAACTAAAATCAATCAAAAGAGATGAAGAAGGTCATTTTGTATTCATCACAAGAAAAATCCATCACGATGAAGTCTCAGTTCTGAACATCTATGCTCCAAATAAAAAGGCACCCCCATTCATAAGAGAAACATTCCTAAAACTCAAATCATATATTAAACCCCACACACTTATTGTGGGAGACTTCAACACCCCACTCTCATCAATAGACAGGACTACCAGACAGAAACTTAATAAAGAAACAAAGTAACTAACTGAAGTTATGACACAATTGGATTTAACAGACATCTATAGAAAATTCCACCCAAACACAAAAGAATATACCTTCTCAGCACCACATGGAACCTTCTCTAAAATCCATCATATATTTGTCAATAAAGCAAACCTCACGAAGAACAAAAAAATTGGAATAACCCCCTGTATCTTATCAGACCACCATGCTTTAAAGATAGAATTCAACAACAACACAAATTGCAGAAACAGCACAAACGCATGGAAATTGAATAATGTGCTATTGCACCATTCCTGGGTCAAAGAAGAAATAAAAAAAGAAATTAAAGACTTCCTAGAATTCAATGAGAATGAAGACACAACATATCCATACTTATGGAGGGCCTCATCTTCCTTGGTGTGCGGAAAGGAGATGGAGTGGAGGGTTTGGGGTGTTGGTAGGTGATGGGGGAATAGGGGTGTGAGTGGGTGTTCGGATTGACTTGTGAAGTATGCTTGTTGTTAATTTAAATTTTTAAAATATGTGAAAAAAGAAAGTATGGTGTTAGAATGACTAAAGCCAGCCCAATCATTGTAGAGTAATATTTGATTTTTTCACATTTAAATAACAAACATTTAACTATAGAAGTGATTTCATTCCAACTTTCTGTCTTTGGAAACATTCAGGGTAACCTGACCCTTTGTGGATGAGGCAGCTCACACTGCTTCTTGTAACCAATCTCTAGCAGCTCCTTCAATACAACCAAGACCTTTACTGAAGTGTCCATGGACTAGAATTTCTATCATATCACCATTTCTCCCAACATTTGCCTCTTAAGCACTCTTATCTGACCTGAGTTTGAACAATATTAAATGCTGTTGATGCTGAAATTTATACCACCACTCTAAACATCTCAAAACACAAATATATACATTCCTTTGTTTACTTAGTATCTCTGAGATAAGCAAAAGATATTTCAAGTGTGACCATTTCAGCTCTCCCCACAAACCTTGTATTTCAACAAACATCATCGTTTTTATCACTTGCCCAGGACACAAGACAAAAGATATTATCAACATAGCCTCCTCTGTTTCCACCTCACTTTAAATGGCCTAGTACATTCTTTGCTTCTGGTTTGGACTGCATCTGGAATTTTTCCCTCTTCTCTTGTGCCATTTCGGTTGAATCCATCATTCTGTCTTTCCTGGCTTCAGGCAGTGCTGTTCAGTACTGGTCTTCATGTTTCTTCTCCACCCATACTCCTGGATAACTCATAGGCAGAGTGAGTTGCCCCTATAGAGTGCAGCTGTGGACTTCTCAGTTGCCGCGCAGGAGTGACCCACCAGACTCAGTTCTGGCTGAAACATTAGGTTGGAATTGGGTGGCTCTGTGCCCAGAGCAATCTGGTTTTACTCACTAACAGATTCATTTGCACAATTAGAGGAAAATGTGCCAAATGGCGCAAGAATCATTATACTCTTACATATGGAAGGGTTGGAGCATTCTTTCTAGGCCCTTCCATATGTGATCAACTGGGATTTACTAATTCTTGGTCCAGTTCATCAGAGCTAGACTATGGAACGGGACAAACAATTAAGAGCCCAGACATGGTTGCTCATCTATTGATTCATATCCATTCCTAGAGCATTGTAATTCTCTGTTAACTGGTGTCCTCTTTCTGTGGCATAGGGTTATTAAATTGTTTTTTTCTGAGCACAAATACCTAATATTCTCCTGAGAGATAAAATCATATTCATTTCTTATCCATCCTAATAAACTTGAGGTATATGGGTCCACTATGTTCATCTAGCTGGGGGGCTGTTGTATTAACTCTGGTATAATAACTGTGCCATTACACTCTACAGAAGCTGTTTCCTTCATCTCCAGAGCCCTTTGAGGCACAGTGTCAGGTGCATGACATGTAAGCTGACAGGAAAGGGGATATCAATAAATGACGTATTTATTGAGTGCTTACTATGTGCCAGGCACTGTGCTAATCTGGACTTAATCAGAGCATTAAGTGGAATCTAAGGAAGAAGTGTTCTTCACTTAGAAGCTCTCAGAGGCTTGGAGACGGGAGAGGGAGAAGCTGTGGAGAATAGTACTTTTCCAGAGTCTGGAAAATTATAAAGCATACATTTTCGTCCCTGTGCTTTTTCTTACTTCCTCTTCTTGCTACCTCTTTTATCACATCTTTTCCTCTTCAGCCAGGCTTTTCCCCCCCTGTTTAAAATTTAAATTAGAAACAAGCTTGTTGTACATGTCAATCCCAGTTCCCTCTCCCTCCACCAACCTGCATCCCACCAACCCCCTATCCCATCCCCTTTCTGCTCCCCAGGGAGGGTGAGGCCTCCCATGGGGGATCATCAAAGCCTGTCATATTATTTGGAGCAGGGCCTAGGCCCATCCCCATGTGTCTAGACTAAGAGGGTATCCCTCTATGTGGAGTGGGCTCCTAAAGTCCATTCATATGCTAGGGATAAATACTTATCCACTGCCAGAGGTCCCACAGATTGCCTAGGCCTCCTAACTGGCATTATAAAGTCTCCCCACCTTTGCTATCTAGAGCCAGCACAGTTCCCTTCATCTGTATTCAGACTTTTAGCTTCAGTTATGACTATCAAATATCTCATTGGTTTAGTGTCATCTCATTTAGTTACAACCTGTTCCTCAGGACCATTGATATAGCTTAATACTCAGAATTTTTAAATGCATCTTCCAGGGCCATTGACATTTTAAGAGACATCTTACGCCGGGGGGGTGGTGGCGCATGCCTTTGATCCCAGCACTCGGGAGGCAGAGGCAGGCGGATCTCTGTGAGTTCGAGGCCAGGCTGGACCAACAGCCTCCAAAACAATACAGAGAAACCCTGTCTCGTAAAAAAAAAAAAGAAACATCTTACATATCATAATGCTTTCTTCAAGCTCTCATGCTGGTGTTAAGAGTGCTGTAGCACATTACTAAGGGATATTTGGATTTTAGGTAAGTAGTCCTTCTGGAAACTCTCAAATCACACTTCTTCTGGCAGGCCTCTACTTTATGCAGAGGTAAAATCAACCCTACTCATGAGTCATTTACTTTTTCCCATGGATTCAATTTAAAAGGAACTTGCAACTGCTTAAATTACCTAATTTCCCCTTCACACTTTAATTTAGCAGGTTGCTGAAAAGGAAAAAAAAGACTTGTATTTAGACTGCAGGAATAGAGAGTTCTTCTTATAGACATAAAAATCTGTTTTTTATTTTTTAACCTGTTTGAGATATATTTGTTGATGTGCAGACGATTGTTGACGTTTTTTCAGTAAATGACATCTGTATGTACCAAATCAGAAGAATGCTTAGATGAAGGCCACACTGAAATATGAATAGGATTATGGGTATTGGGCTGAGTTCAAAATTGCTTGTAATTTTAGAAAAAAGGAAAAGAAGTAAAGCAAACACAGGCTAGTTCTTAGGATGAGGGTGAAGTCAACCAGGAGGGGAAATCTTGGAACATCAGTAAGTTTGTCTTCCAGGAGGAAGCCCCACTGACAGGTAATATGATCCACCTGCCTCCAACAAGATTCCTGTGTGCCTGAGATCTGGGTCTGCTCCTCTGAAGCCGTGTGAGGACTGAACATGGAGAAGAGAATTGAGCAGGCTTCAGCCCATAAAGCAAATGGTAGCATCCAGAGAGGCAAGAACAACCTGGAACACAGGAAAGCAATTAAGTTTTAACTGAAGAAGAGAAGGAAGCAAGGCACCACCGCGAGGTGAAAGTAGGCTTAAACTGATAAATTTTCATAACTTAATTCTGTCTTCATCCTATAGCAAAATATAATCAAAGAAATGCAGAAAACTGGAGAGATGTGGTGTCAGGCATATAGAAAACATGTTTCTGAGAGAGGATGAGGAGGAGGAAGCTAAAATCTGCAACTGGAGACAAAGCCTGAGAGTAGACAGTGGAACACTGGGTGACATTTGCTTTTTCACAGTTAGTTATGAGTAATCACTTGAAACACTAGTAACTTTATGAAAACAATGCCACCATTGCATTTTCTCCTCTGCTTCACACATTGCTATAATGTTGAACTCACAGTCACAAACCACAGAATAGTTTCTTCCAGGCAGCTGAAGAATCAGAGGGACGGTGATCATAGAGGAAGGACAACAGTACTTAGGCTCAGTTTGCAAGTCTGATTAGTAAGTAAGGTTCCACACTTTCTGTAGAGCATCGCTAGAGGCAATATCACTGCTAGACACATTTTAGGCATAAACTGAAAAATGTAGAGCTTACTCATTAGCCAGGAAAAGCATTCTGGCAGCCTAGTGTTTGTGGGTTTGCAGATGCGTGGCACTGACAGAATTTGTTCTCTTGCAGGGTGGTTAAGATTTATGTCATACACACTAACAAATGTGTTTTTAATTCCCCTCTCATAGTCCTCTGTAGACCACAGGTCAGAAATCATGACAGCCCTTAGAATGGGTTTGCCACTGGCTTTGAGACATGCTGCATTCTGAGAGAGGTCAGCTGCTCTTGTGATTAAACAAAGAAAGGACTTTACTTGCACTGGGAAAGATCCTACTTGAAAGGCAGGGAGTGGGGGCTCAAAAATAAAGTTCTTTCTGTAGGTACTGTATTTAACTTAGAGTACCATCACCATCACCACCACCACTACAATAGCATCAACAAAAAGGCAGCAGGGAAAACAACAACAAAACAAAAAACAAACAAACAATATCAAAATAACAAAAAGAAAATTATACCCTGCTACCAGGTTGAGGACTGTGTGTGAAAATCCATGTCCTGGTGGTATTCTATTCTAACTGGATGGACTTCTTTTCTTGTGTGACCTTAGTAAGTCTTTTACCCTTATCTCTCAGGTCTGTCTTCTCTATAGAGCTACATGTTCTGTAGGTACATGTTAATTGCAGTAGGAAGATCATTTATCTAGTAGATTACTTCAATTACAAAATGTGTTCAAAGTAAGTGGGATACCTTTCTTACATGATACTGATTGCTTCTCAGTTATTATGTAAGTTTTTTGAGATACTGATAGCTTCTTAGTTATTACAACAAAACCACTCCCTGCCTTAGACTTTCATTTTTAACCTTTCTCTTTTTGTGGGAATGTTCTTTTCTTTTAAAAATAGTTTTTCTGTGAAGCAAATCTAGTTTTCAGTGACAGTTTATAAAAATCATCCACCAGAAAAAGAAGAATAACTTTAAACCAGGGTATCTCCATGTCAAAACTTCTAGCATTTCTAGCTGGGTAACTGTTTATTAGAAGGAGTCATCTTTCTGCTGTCTTTCAAATCACATTAGAGTGTCTCCTACCTCCCCTTCTCTCCACTAATTGTAGGCAAATCTTTTTAGGGCCTCATCACTATCTTATTCCTGTTTTTAATGCTCTCATCCTTTAACTTTCCCCAACAGTCTGGAAGCCCCTCCCTTTTTATTTTCTTGTTTCAAGAGAACTGTTTAAGCTGCTTTCCACAATGAAGGTCAGTGCCTATTACAAGAGAAGCTTTTATGACCCTCCCAGTGTCACCTTGCCAGAGGAAATAGAAAACTTGCATTCCCATAAGATTCAGAGTGATTGCAAACAGCTATTGCTGTACAGTGCTCTTGAGTGAAGGTGCTTTGGATATAGGTAATCCACTGTTTAAAGGTGATAAAGTAGGCCAGCAACCACCTGATTTCCATCAGAATATCCAATCAGAAAACACCTCCCTCATTCCACTCAAGCTAAGTGCCAGCCTGCGAAGAATGCAATCTGTGTTAGCTATTTTCTCTTGGTATATGTAGCACTGATGCACATGCATTTCTTGTTTTGTGAACTCTGGAAAAAGAAGCTGTGAGTGTTAGCTTTGCAAGTTGTCCTAACACAAGGTTGAAGACAGACAGACAGGAAAAGTGTTTTATTGAGATGCTGTCTTGCTGGACAGTTTTCTCCCACTGTTATATTTACTACTGGTCATCACTAGTCATTATCTCTTGGTATGTGACTATATGAAAATTTAATTTACTTAACTAACACTTGTAGAAGAGACTCATAAACTCTATTTTCTGCCTCTGGTTATTATGTCCTTCTCATCAGGTCATTCAAAGAGACACACAGATCACAAATGGAGACACTTCTAACTTCACAGGTTTTAAAGAGAGAGCAGAGGTCTGGAATTAACATCTGTGAACCAGAATCCACAAGTTAGATGGTAGCAATTCCTGGTTTTGTTTGTTTGTTTTTTGTATGACCATGACCAGAATCCATTTAAATCCTGTTTCTCTACTATTTCTTTCCTGAGTTCTCATATAAGAAATAAAAATATGAGGCACATTCTTTAACCTATTTGGGCTTTAGCTTCTGCATGTGTTAAATGGAGATAGCAGCACTTACCTCACAGTGTCACTATAAACATCAAATGAGTTAACAGACCTAAAGTGTTCAGACAAGTAGTCAATGTGTTTAAGTGCCAATCATGTAAACGCCATTATTATTATATAGAGCATGAAATAATAGGAAAGAAGAATCTTTAATTATCACAGTTGTCTAACAATGGAAAAGAGATCCTGATAAAGTGTTACAGTTAGCTCTGTCTCTTTAAAGCAAGTACCCATCTTCAAATGGTTAAGCACTCAGTTTCTATACCAAGTGAACTATAATGTTGCTGCTGTTTGGCAAAGGCCAACAAAGAGTTGAGGAGGAGGACAGGAGAAAGGCAGAAGAAGCCAGTGAGTTTCAGGAGCCCGAGTCTCTGCCAGATCTCAGGAGTTTGAGGCTTAAACTAAAATTCCCTTTGTCTAGAAAGGACTAACCCAGTATAAAGGCTGTGACCCTGGGGTTACTCACTCTCCTTTCTGTTCTCATCAAATGTGCCTGAGGTGTAAGTGGCAAGTACATCTGAGAGCTCATATCTTGATCTGCAAGTAGGAGGCTGAGAACATTCAGCCACACTCACTGACACAGCACCTCTGAAAATGCCACACTTCCTAATCCTTCCCAAACAGTTTCACCAACTGGGGATCAGGCACTCAAACATATGAGCCCATGGTGGCCGTTCACATTCAAGCTGCCATGCTGCTCTAAAGTGTTTATATATGTTTAAAAGAGACACTCAAGATGAAGCTACAAAGTAAAATAAATGTCAAACACAAGACATTATGGAAGACAAAGCCCATAAATACAGCAAGTGTTACATTAAATGGAAAAGGGTGGATCATCTTACACAAAGACAGAAATAATCCATTTAAGTTAAAAAATAGAACTCAATTTATCTAAAGCAATAATAATTATTAGTTTCCCTTTTTATTTAAATTAGAAACAAGCTTGTTTTATATGTCAATTCCAGTTCCCTTTCTCTCCCCTCCTCCCCTGACACCACCAATCCCCTTACTGCTCCTCAGGGACAGGGAGGGTGAGGCCTTCCATGGGGGATCTTCAAAGTCTGTTATATTATGTGGAACAGGGCCTAGGCCCTCTGCCATGTGTCTAGGTTGAGAGACTATCCCTCTATGTGAAATGGGCTCCCAAAGTACAATCATATACTAGGGATAAATACTGATCCACTACCAGAGGCCCCATAGATTAACCAGAACTCCAAACTAACATCCCCATCAAGGGGGTTTGGAACAGTCCTATTCTGGATTCCCAGATACGATTCTACTTGTTGAGGTCAGCTGTTTCTGTGGATTTCACCAGCCTGGTCTTGACTCCTTTGCTCATCACTCCTCCCTCTATGTAACTGGGTTCCAGGAGTTCATTTCAGTGTTTAGCTGTGGGTGTCTGCCTCTGCTTCCATCAGCCACTAGATGAAGGCTCTAGGATGGCATCCAAGGTAGCCATCAATCTCATTATCAGGGAAGGGTATTTAAGGTAGCCTTTCCACTATTGCTTAGATTGCCAGTTTGTGCCATCCTTGTAGATCTCAGGAAATCTCACTAGTGCCAGATTTCTCTTAAACCTATAATGACTCCATCTATTATGGTATCTCTCATCCTCTATTCTTCCCCTGACTCAACCATCCTGATCCTCAATGTGGTCCTTGTTCTCTCCCCTTCTTTTCTCCCCCTCACTTTTCCCCAGCTCCCTCTCCCCTCCCCCATGCTCCCAGTTCACTCAGGAGATCCTGTCCCGTTCCCCTTCTCTGTGTTACCATGCAAATCTCTCTTAGGGTCCTCCCTGTTTCCCAGACTGTCTGGCTGTGGGATTGTAGGCTGGCAATCACCTACTTTATGCCCAAAATCCATATATGTGCAAGTACATACCATGTTTGCATTTTTGTGACTGTGTTACCTCACTCAGGTTGATTTCTTATAGTGCCATCCATTTGCCTGCAAATTTCAAGATTCCATTGTTTTTTTTTTTTCTGCTGAGTAGTACTCCATTGTGTAAATGTATCACATTTTCTCTATCCACTCTTTGGTTGAGAGGCATCTAGTTTGCTTTCAGGTTATGGCTATTTCAAATAATGCTGCTATGAACATAGTGGAACAGATGTTCTTGTTGTATGAATATGCCTGAGTGGAATTGCTGGATCTTGTGGTAGACTGACTTCCATTTTCTGAGGAACCTTCATACTGATTTCCAAAGAGACTGTACGAGTTCGCACTCCCACCAGCAGTGGAGGAGTGTTGCAGTTTCTCCACATCCTCTCCAGCATATACAATCATTGGTGTTTTTGATTTTAGCCATTCTGACAGGAGTGAGATGGTATCTCAGAGTTGTTTTGATTTGCATTTCCCGGATGGCTAAGGATGTTGAGCACTTTCTCAAGTGCCTCTTAGCCATTTTAGACTCCACTATAGAGAATTCTCTATTTAGTTCTGTATCTCACTTTTTAATTGGATCTTTTGGTGTTTTGGGGACTTGCTTCTTGAGTTCTTCGTAAATTTTGGAGATCAGCCCTCTGTCAGATGTGGGGTTAGTGGATATCTTTTCCCACTCTGTAGGCTGCCTTTTTGTCTTGTTGACTGTGTCCTTTGCCTTACAGAAGCTTCTCAGTTTCAGGAGGTCCCAATTATTAATTGTCGTTCTTAGTGTCTGTGCTACTGGTGTTATGTTCAGGAAGCAGTCTCCTATACCAATTTGTTCAAGGGTGCCTTCCACTTTCTCTTTTAAGAGGGTCAGTGTAGCAGGATTTATGTTGAGGTCTTTGATCCACTTGGACTTAAGTTTTGTACATGGTGATAGACATGGATCTATCTGCAGTCTTTTACATGCCAGCATCCACTTATGCCAGCACCATTTGTTGAAGATGCTTTCTTTTTTCCATTGTATAATTTTAGCTTCTTTGTCAAAAATCAAGTGTGTGGGTGTGTGGGTTAGTATCTGGGTTTTCAAGTCAATTCCGTTGGTCTACTTGTCTATTTTTGTGCCAATACTAAGCTGTTTTCAGGACTACAGGTCTATAATAGAGCTTGAAGTCAGGGATGGTGATGCCTCAGGAAGTTCCTTTAAGTACAGGGTTGTTTTGGCTATCCTGGGCCTTTTGTTTTTCCATATAAAGTTGATTATTGTTCTTTCAAGGTCTGTGATGAATTGTGGGGGTATTTTGATGGGGATTGCATTGAATCTGTAGGTTGCTTTTGGCAAGATTACCATTTTTACTAAGTTGATCTTACCTATCCAAGAGCATGGGAGATCCTTCCATTTTCTGGTATTTTTAATTTCTTTCTTTAAAGACTCAAAGTTCTTGCTATACAGGTCTTTCACTTGTTTGTTAGTATTATACCAAGGTATTTTATGTTGTTTATGGCTGTTGTAAAGGGTGATGTTTCTCTGATTTCTTTCTCAGCCCATTTATCATCTGTATACAATAGGGCTACTGATTTTTTTAATTAATCTTGTATCCTGACACTTTTCTAAGGTGTTTATTAGCTGTAGGAGTTCCTGTGTAGAGTTTTTAGAGTCACTTGTATAAACTTTCATTTGCAAATAGTGAAAGTTTGATTTCTTACTTTCCAATTTGTATCCACTTGATCTCCTTTTGTTGTCTTATTGCTTTAGCTAGAAATTCAAGTAAAATATTAAAGAGATATGGAGAGAATGTGTACAGCCTTGTCTTGTTCCCTATTTTAGAAGAGTTGCATTGAGTTTCTCTCCATTTAGTTTGATGTTTGCTGTTGGTTTACTGTATATTGCTTTTATTATGTTCAGGTATATTCCTGTTATCCCTTATCTCTCCAGGACCTTTGTCATGAAGGGGTGTTGGATTTTGTCAAAGGCTTTTTCAGCATTAAGTGAGATGATCATGTGGTTTTTCTTTTGCAGTTTGTTTATATGATGGGTTACATTGATAGATTTTTGTATGTTGAACCATCCCTGCAACACTGGGATGAAGCATATTTGATCATGATAGATGATTTTTCTGATGTGTTCTTGGATTTGATTTGCTAGTATTTTATTGAATGTTTTTGTATCAATGTTCATGAGGGGGTCTGTAGTTCTCTTTCTTAGTTGTGTCTTTGTGTGATTTGGGTACCAAGGTAATTGTAGCCTCAAAAAGTGTTTCACAATGAACCTTCTGCTTTTATTGTGTGGAACACTTTGAGGAGTATTATTATTAGCTCTTCTTTGAATTTATGGTAGAATTCTGCACTGAAGCTATCTGGACCTTTTTGGGAGACATTTGATGACTGCTTCAATTTATTAGGGGTCATAGGTTTGCTTGTGATTCAGTTTATTTAAGTAGTATCTATGCAAAAAATTGTCAACTTCCTTTAAATTTTCAAATTTTGTGGAGTACAGGTTTTCCAATTATGACCTGAAAACCCTCTGGATTTCCTCAGTGTCCATTGCTATGTCCCCCTTTTCATTCCTGATTTTGTTAATTGCATGTTCTCTATCTGGTTTTTGGTTAGTTTGAATAAAGGTTTGTCTATCTTGTTGATTTTCTAGAAGAATTAACTCTTTGTTATGTTGATTCTTTGTATTGTTTTCTTTGTTTCAACTTTATTGATTTCAGCCCTCAATTTGATTATTCCCTGGTGTCTACTCCTCCATGGTGAGTTTGCTTCTTTTTTTTTTCTAGAGCTTTCAGTTGTGCTATTAATCTTCTAGTGTGACTGTTCTCCAGTTTCTCCACTTAGTGCTATGAACTTTTCTCTTAGTACTGCTTTCAAAGTGTCCCATAAGTTTGGGAATGTTGTGTCTCCATTTTTATTGAAATCTATCTAGGAAGTCTTTAAGTTCTTTCTTTATTTCTTCCTTGACCCAGGAATGGTGCAATTAAGCATTGTTCCATTTCCGTGAGTTTGTAGGGTTTCTGCAATTTGTGTTGTTGTTGAATTCTGACTTTAAAGCATGGTGGTTTGATAAGATACAGGAGGTTATTCAAATATTTTTGTGCCTGTTGAGGCTTGCTATGGTGCCCAGTATGTGCTTAATTTTAGAGAAGGTCCCATGTGTCACTGAGAAGAAGGTATGTTCTTTTGTTTGGATGGGATGTTCTATAGATGTCTGTTGAACCCAATTGGGTCATAACTTCTGTTAGTTCCTTTGTTTCTTTGTTAATTTTCTGTCTGGTGATCCTGTCTAGTGGTGCTGAAATTTCCCACCATAGTTTTGTGAGGTCTTATGTGTTATTTGAATTTTAGTAATGTTTCTTTTGTGAACGTGGGTGCCTTTGTATTTGGGGCATAGATGTTCAGATTGAAACTTCTTCCTTATGGATTTTTTCCATGATGAATATGAAATGACCTTCTTTATTTCTTTTGATTGATTTTAGTTTGAAGTCTAATTTGTTCGATACTAGGATAGCTACACCAGCTTGTTTCTTGGGTCCATTTCATTGGAAAATCATTTCTCATCCCTTTTCTCTGAGGTAATGTCTGTCTTTGAAGCTGAGTTGTGTGTCTTGCATGCAGCAGAAGAGTGGAGTCTGTCTTCACATCCGTTCTGTTAGCCTATGTCTTTTTATAGGCCAATCAAGACCATTAATATTGAGGGAGATTAAGGACCATTGAGTGTTAATTCTTGTTTGTTTTTGATTTGTTGTTGTTGGTGTTATTGTTTGTCTATTTACCTGCTTTTTCTTGTGGCTTTTGGTAGTTGGATTATTCTATTTCCTATGTTTTTGTAAGCATAGTTACCTTTCTTAGGTTGAAATTTTCCCTCCAGTACTTTCTGTAGGGCTAGATTAGTGAATATATATTGTGTAAATATGTTTTTTTCATGGAATAACTTGTTTTCTCCATCTATAGTGATTGAAAGCTTTGCTGGGTATAGTAGTCTGGGCAGGCATCTGTGGTCTCTTAGTGTTTATAGAATATCTATCCAGGACCTTCTGGCTTGTATTCTGTTGGCTATGCTTGCATCTGTAGTTCCTGATTGCTTACTCACCTTTTCTCATTCCAGCATTCCTTAAGACTTTTTTTTTTGTCTCTATTTCAGCTTTCAAGCCTTGCACTGTTTGAATTGTTTCCTGCAATTTTTGGTTTGTCTTTTTTTTACATTTCTTTAAAGGATTTTCTCATTTCCTCTTTTAGGGTTCATTCTCTTCTGCTTTATCTGTGTTGGGATGTTCAGGTCTTGATGGTGTATAGTCCCTAGACTCTGGTGGCATCATATTGGTTTTTGTGTTGTTGAATACGTTCTTATATTGTTGTCTTCCCATCCATTCTTCCAATGAGTGCAGGTGGGTTCTCTTTCTCTCCAGTTGTATACAGGTCCAAGGTTCTCTTCTGGTGGGTGAAAGCAGGTTCAATACTGTGATGGGTCTCATGCTGGGTGTAGGTGTGTCTGAGGCACTCTCTCTCCCAGTGGGTGGGAGCTGTACTAGCATATTGCTGTCAGCAAACTCATGGTTGCTTGGTCTGCTGGGAGTAAGTTGACATGGCTGCAATCCCCAGGCCAGGAGCTCCCAGAGTGGGTAAGTGGAAGGAAGTAGCTCCAAGGCAGGGTTGGAGCTCACCTCTGCCCTCTGCCCTCTGCCCTGAGTGGGGGTGGGAGTAGACCGGCACTCTCATCAGGTTCCTGGTTGCTTGATCCTCTGGGAGTGAGTTGATATACCTGCAGTCCCCAGGCCAGGAGCTCCCAGAGTGGGCAAACAGAATAAGTGGACCCAAGGTAGGGGCCGCGGCTCCTGTTGATCACTTTCTTAAGTGTCTCTCAGCCGTTTTAGACTCCTCTATTGAGAATTCTCTATTTAGTTCTGCACCCCACTTTTTAATTGGATTATTTGGTGTTTTGGAGACTAGCTTCTTGAGTTCTTTGTATAAGCAATAATTATAACTAAGGAAAAATGTAAGGCACACATCTCCAAATATCTGAGACACTACTTTAGTGTGCTTGAGGAATTTAATAGCCTTAAAATATTTTGGTCTTGGGGGAACAGGGGGTTGAGGGGGGTGGGAGTAGAATAGGGGGAAGAGAGAATCATAGGTTCGAAGACAGATCAGGCACCAGAGTGACCTCGAGTGATCTAAAGGGATAACACCAATTGGCAAGCTAAGCAATAGTGGAGGGACCACCTCGAATGCCCATCCCTGATAATGAACTTGATGTCTATAACCATCCGGGAGCCTTCATCCTGTGACTGATGGAAGCAGAGGCAAACACACAATTAATCACTGAACTGAACCCAAGGAACCCAGTGACAGAGAGAGAGGAGTGATGAGCAAATTGGCAAAGAATGGGCTGGCAAAACCAGCAGAGACAACTGAACTGAACAGGGGAGAGCTCTTGGACCCCACACCGACAGTGGGGAGGCCAGCATGGGACTGATCTGGACCCCCCCCAAATGTGAGTGTCAGTGAGAAGGCCTGGGCAACCTATGGGGCCCTGAGCTGTGGATCAGTGTCTATCCCTGGTATACAAACTGTCTTCGTGTGCCTATAGCACAAAGAGGGATGCTCTCTCAGCCTGGACTCTTAGGGGAGTGCCTGGACCCTACCATGAGTAAAATGACAGACTCTAGATATCCCCTATGGGGAAGGATTTGGCAATAGGGTGGGAGGGAGGGTGGGAAGGGGAGTGCGGGAGGAGGGGAGGGAGAGGGAACTGGGATTGACATGTAAAACAAGCTATTTAAAATTAAAATAAAAATGATAAAAAATAAAAATAAAAAAGCAAAAAAAATATTTATTAGGATGTAAAAAGGTTTGAAAATGAATGAGCTAGGCATACAAAATTCTAGAAAGAGACCAAAAAGACAAATGAAGGCACAGACAGCACTTAGCTTTGGACTATGAAAACAGTGCAGCTGGGAGACATGACCATGTGGAAACACGGTAGAAGTTGGGGGGATGGGTTTTAGAAGGAACAGGAAGGATTAGATAAAAGCTTGAAAAGGTACTGAGAGGAGAGCTACTACAGCCTGTGGGCCTCACTGTGAGGGTTGAATGAGCTTTTTTTTAAGGACTTAGGTGGTCCTCAGAAGTGGTAGATAGTACAAGATTGTTTTTCTCATATGTGGGAGAGAAGATGAATATGAATTAGAAATGTTAAGTACTGGAGATGTGGAAGGAAATGGGAACAAAAGAGGCCAAAAAGAGAAACATAAATGTGAAAAATGCATATATGGACTCTATATGCTAAAACATTACTTAGAACTGGATTACCTCATTATAAACAAAATAATACATTCTTATTATCACACATAGTAACAATCAGAAATAAATACTGAGAAAATGTTCTATTTGAGCAACACTATTGTTACAAAGATTACAAGACCTAGAACTACATATAACTGGAAGATGTTTAAATTAGAATCTTAACATTTAGTGGAGGGGGTAATTGTTTATTAAAACACAAGCCTTTTCTGGTGCAGATGAGCTAAGATGGTTCGGTGGGTAAAGGCACTTGCTGCCAAACCTAAAGGCCTGAGTTTGATCCCTGGGGCCACATGGTGGAAGGAGAGAGCTAACTCTTCCATGCTGTTCTTGCACTGTAATGCTTACACACACACACACACACTCACACACACACACACACACACACACACACACACACACTTTTAAGAAGACAAAACTTTCTTTAAGGATCCTTTGACTTTTGAAGCACATAGAGCCTCTGTCACGTCTGTCTGTCTCCACCACAGTGACCCACAGTCACAGGCCGTGTGTCAGTGACTGGGCATGACCAAATTTGATCCATAAATTCTAGATTGCTGACTCCTGATTTTAATGAATGACATAATATATCATATCACTGGGTAAAAAATGTGACAGCATACAAATGCAATTTCTACAAAATAATGGATAAGATCAGAGATATACTGGAAATGCAATTGCATAGGAATAGTTTCTCTTTTAAAAACAAAAAGTTCAGTGTAACTGAAGAGAAAGCCCATAAATAATTTCTATTTTGAAGGAGATAGATTTTTATTTCTCAATTTTATGCTTCAAAATCAGACTATGTACATTGAAATCTTTATGAATTTGTCCTTTCAGATATTCAGTGTTTAGTGCTTGAGTTGAGCTATATTTTGTTTGAATTTACTGTGGAAAATGAAACTTAGCTGTTTTGTTTATAGATATGGAAAGGGAACCAGATTGAAAAACAGAGTACCAGTAACTAGCATTTTTAAATTGGCCATTATGTGTTGTTACTTATTAGTTTTATTTAGTATCGAGTTGCTATTTCATTTAAAAATAATGCCTTTATTATCTATATAGGAATAATTTTTAAATAACAATTTATAAATATAGCAATTCAGAAAATCTTATATGTAGAAACATAGTTGAGCTAGGGAGACGACTCATCAGTTAAGAGCACTTGCAGCTATTGTGTTGGACTACAGTTAGGTTCCTAGGAACCATCTTGTAGCTCAAAACATCCCATGTAAAAATTTATTTATACATCTATAGGTGCCACTAAAAACATTTAACATTTGGTATGGCCTAGGTACAGAGCAAACAGAAGAGGCTCTGGCTGGCACACGGTGCAGCTGTGTGCCAATTGAATATCAGCTCTATTATTTCCTTACACGCCCATGCCCTTGTTTCTGCAGGATAGACAGATTCCTCTCCATGTGATTGCTGTGTTATATAGTGTGTGCCTTTCTAATTTTTAAAAGAAATTAACAATAGTTGTCCAACGGACTACAGTAACACAATTTTCCCAGAGATGTATGAGTACTTATTTTGTTCCAGCAGCAGAAAGCACGTCTCTCCTGTGCAGGAAGATGTTGAAGGCATGCATGAGTCCTGTTTCTCAGCTGGAAGTCTCAGCTGTTGAAAGGAGTGAAAGGGGACTTGGGGTTTTCAGGAAGGTCCCCGACATGCTAATCTCAAACCCCTGAATGCTTGAGGTAGAATGTTGGCCAGCTGTTGCCACCTCCCTCTGGGGTAATCCTTACCAGCTCCAATTTAGGCATTGTCCCTTCCTCCTAGGCTGAGGCGATAATTTTATTGCAGTGGATGTTCCCAGCTTTGAGGTACATGTTTCCATTTAAAGGTTATCACTAACCCTGGAATTTCATGGTCCCCTTAACAAATGGATGCCATCATGACTTACTATTTTTAATAAACCTAAGCTCAAGTCAGAGTCAGAAGACTCCAAGGGTCAGCACACTGACATAACAGATTGTTAGTGAACTTGTGTGGAAATGGCAAAGAGGAGAATCATTGTTCTATGGGATATGAACATTCAAAATTCATTTGTTAAAATGTTTGATCCACTGAGCATACAGGATCTTTAAAGGAGTGATAGATGCAGAAAAGTCATATCTAAGAACTCTCATCATGAGTGATGTCATGAATAATTATATACTTAGGAATGATGATTTGTTCCTTTTTTTAAAAGAAAGAAAGAAATTAGCCTCCATTGTGAGCAATGGGTTTCATTTCCTGAGAGGTCACTGTTTTTTGGGTCCTAGGAGGTCATTATGGAAATATCACAGTCCTAGTCTTAAAGATACAGTATCTAAAACTATACACAGACAATCTAAGTATGTTGCATGTGCTTTAGCTATATTATACGCTGATGCATGAGACATAAGATAAAGACACTGATTGTGATGAAGGGTCTCAGGACTCCTACAGGCAGTGACAGTACTAAGTATACACTGGGAACACTGGGAGTGCAGAGAGATGGATGGAAGTATGTTCTGTACAGAAGGAAAACCCGAACAGAGGCATACAAGTAGGACAAGTGGGGCAGGTATGGGGAAACACAAGTGCTTAGGGATAGCTGGAGTGTGAGGTGAACAGAGTAATGGCAAGAAGCGGGTTGGAAAGTAGGTCAAATGAAGGGCATCCTATGTCATGCTAAGGAATCTGGGGTTGATCTTGTGCCTGAGGTGAGGACCCATTGACCAAGTGGACTGAGTGGTGATGAAATTTGGAGGAAAGATGGATTTGAGGAGTGTTGGGTTGGAAACAGAGGCTCCCATCAGTAGGTCTGGAAGCATCAGAAACATCTCAGTGATGCTGGAAGAGATTCTTAAGTAGGTGGAAATTATAACTAGACCACAGAGACACGGTGACACTCCCTTTTGTGCCCTTGTGCTATGTCCAGTCATCTCATTTGGCTCATCCTGTGTATCCTCCAGGTCTGCCCTTCCTTATCTCCTCATGTTTCTTTTTTTTTTTAAATCTTGCCATTTTTTTTATTTTTTAATTTTAAATAGCTTGTTTTACATGTCAATCCCAGTTCCCTCTCCCTCCCCTCCTCCCGCACTCCCCTTCCCTCCCACCCTCCCACCCTATTGCCAAATCCTTCCACATAGGGGATATCTAGAGTCTGTCATTTCACTCTGGGTAGGGTCCAGGCACTCCCCTAAGAGTCCAGGCTGAGAGAGCATCCCTCTTTGTGCTATAGGCGCACGAAGACTGTTTGTATTCCAGGGATAGACACTGATCCACAGCTCAGGGCCCCATAGGTTGCCCAGGCCTTCTCGCTGACACTCACATTTGGGGGGGTCCAGATCAGTCCCATGCCTCATGTTTCTATCCTGTAAAGCCTGTCTTCACTAGACATTGGAGCAAGCAACCAACTTGACACTGAGAGTGAACAAGTTGATAACTTTATGTTAAGAGGCCTAAGTTTAATTCTAAATTAAGGCATATAAGGTAATTAGTTAAAAGCACACTTTTGGGCTAAGAAAGGGTGCCATCTATGATACTGTCTCTGCCATCTTATAAAATTCAGCCTTGTGAGGCCCTCAGTGTGGTCAGAGAGAGCAAATGAACTTTTCCTCCCTGATCTTCGTGAACTAAAAGGAGCTGGTTAACTGAAAAGAAAATGAAGTTGCTTAGGACAAGGTGGGGCCAGTTTCTGGGAAAACTGTGTGACAGCTCCAAGAGACAAAGGGAAAGTTGAGCAAATAGGCTAGAGGAATCAGTAGCTTCAGTGATCTTTGGGGAAAGAACTGATGAGTTACACTTTTGGGATGCTGACATGGAGGTGATTTGATGATTCTCCATTTAGGTTCCAGAGGGAAAGTAAAGGCAGTCAATTGGCTGTATTTGCTTAATATCCTGATCCCTAGGTAAGGCCAGGGGGATGGGGAAGAGAAAGTTGTGACTGTCACAAAAGAGGAATGTGATGGAAGCTGAGCAGACATGATAGCATCTTGCTAATGTATAAATGAAGGAGAGAAGGAGACTTTCATTCTCCTTTCTCTGAACTATGGCATTGTCAATGCAAAACAGTTTACATCTCAATGCAGAAGAAGATAAAAACTGTTTTATAGCCACATATAAGTGACTGTAGTCCAGGAACATGGATTCAGGTTGCCTTCAATAGCAACTTGAATATCAATTCATGCCTGATTCAGTGAGATGATTACTATTATGGATTGATGCTTACCTTGACAGTCTGAATAGAGGATGTATGTGTGTATACATGTGTTGCACACATGTAATTGTGTCGGTGTGTGTCCATTTGCTTACATGCAGAGGCCTAAACAGCATTCTAGATGACTTATTCTATCATTATCCACCTTACTGCCCTGAAATAGGGTCTCTCTTGTTTTTTTTTTGAAATAGGGTCTCTTACTTAATGAGAAATTAACTATGTGCCTCCTACCCACTAGCCTGACTGGTCAGTGAGATCTTGGGATGTGTCTGGGTTTATCCTCTCTGCTGGGATTATAGGCACAAACAGCTATGCTGACTTTTAGTGTGAGGTGATAGGGACTTGAACTCAAGTCTTCGTATTTATAACTCTCATCCCCTGAGCCATTTCCCTAAGTTTTCATTTTTTAGATGTATTAACTTGCAATTTATGTGTCTGAGTGTTTGCCTGAAAATATATATATTTGTGCACCATGTGTGTGCCTGGTGTCTGCAGAATCCAGAAAATGGTGCCAGATGCCTTGGAAGTAGAGGCGCAGGTGGCTCTGAGTTCCCAAACTTGAGAGAGTGGCAAGTGCTCTTAGATGTTATGTGATCTCCCTAGCACCAGCGAAGTTTTTGTAATTATGTAGTAAAGGAAAGTTGTAATTAAGACATGTTTCAAACTACTAGTGGAAACAGTAGGGAGTTGGTTACAGCAAAGATGCTGTTGCTATCATTCTTAGCTAGTGGTATGTTAGGTTAACACACCCACAAAGGTTTTATATGATAGTGGCAAGGTGGTAAGGTCAGACACAGGGGTTGAGTGATGAATAGCTAGTAAGGGAGCTAAAGATAGCACAAAATAATTCAGCTCTGGATCTGTAGTGTTCCAACTCTCTGTAATGATGATGTTCTAATCAGTCAGACCTGTAGCCACTTTAGCATGCATGCGACTCTTATCTGAGAAGGTTCATAGAGGTTGGTAGTCAAGGAGGTTTAGTACTCATGTATGCTTGCTAACTCTATAGCTACCTCTTCCCAATTCATGCCTTACTCAGGTGATGATTTCTATTATGGATTGATGCTTGCCTTGGCAGTCTGAGTAGAGCTACCAGAAGTTTACATGCTTATTCATAATGGTGGAAAGGCTGAGTTTAATTACTAAAGCTGTGGAGGAAATCACTACAGAAGGAATGGAAAGAGATATAAAGACTAGCTTCCTGTTAGTAGAAGTCATTCCAAAATTTAGCTTTCTTTAAAATATGCAGAATCTTTGGCTTCTAGAATGTGTACATTTTGTTTTCCCATTTCAAGACTAAGAATGTCTACTAAAACACTTATTTAACCACATCTAATAAGAATGCAGAACAGAGAGTTACTTGTAGTTGAAGCTCGGACTTGGATGTGTGTTAGTTAACCAGTTATCTGTGGCAAGGGCGATAAAGTATGGGTACAAACAGTTCTAAGTGTGTTCTCCATGGTCTTCAGGCAGCCAGAGTCTGTGGCTCACAACAGCCCTGGCAGCAGTCTTCCCTCCCCTTTCACAGCAATAGCAGATGCTCGGCGCCAGACGATGCATGCCACCATAAGTTTCTTTCAACTGAAGACCATAAGATGCTTTCTGGCTTGGTTTCAGCTTCATCATGGAAAAATATCCTTCGTTAGTGATGAGATGAAACCCTCATGATCTGAATTCTGGCTTTGATTTGAGAAGTAAATCTCCAGGAAAAATGGAGTGTGTGCCTTTGGAGCTTTAACTTTTCATTTGTGTGTGACTAAAACTGAAATTATAACCTTCTATGATTTTCCCCTTGAATGATTTTTGACCTGTTTCTACAAAGTGGGAAAATAAACTACCCAACATGAGAAAACCAGTCGGCATTGGAGAGCCACGTGGAAGAACAAATGGAAAACTAACATCTATGACTCGTAAAAATTAATGGCAGGGTGTGGCATGCAGCTGCCCAACTGACGAGAAGAAAGCTATATTGTGAATTGCTGGGGAATTAACTGCTGTAAGAGGAGATGGATCCATTGCTAAGGGAGGATTTGAGCTGAGAATGTCAGTAGAGAGAAATACCTGAGCATTTTCCGGAGAGTAAGTGGCTTTCTCTGCTATGTGGTTATTTTTCACCATGGGAATATTTCTGTGATGATGGTCTAGTAGATATGGCAGTAGTTGTAGTAAGACAGGGAAACTATAATATTCTTGTAAAAGAAAGATTGAGATTGGAAACCTCTTGATTGAAACGACGTTTCTACAGACATATGGGAGGAAAGTCAAATCCATATTTATTTCTAAGCACCAAGCATACTTGGATGAGATAAATCAGTGGTGAAAAATGAAAAGCAAAGAAAAACAAAGTGAAGGGAATGAAAGCCTCTTCTGAGAAAGGTTTTTGTTACTTCTGTTTACATCCATTGATCAAGAGGAGTCACGTGGTCAAGCCTGAGGCCAGCGCAAGGAAATAAGATCCTTCTCCAAGGGCATTTGGTAAAAATATCCAGCAAGGATTTTTGATTAAGTAATGCAATTATTAATACTACATCATTGATACAACTTCTTAAGTTATCATAGAGTCTTAGCTGATTTCTTTTTGAGATTTTTGGCTACCATTTATTTTTCTCTTATATAATTACTTTTAATGATATCACATAATATATAAATATATTTAGATATATATTATACCTATTACATAAATAATATATGTAATTATTTTAATTATATTTTAGTTTTAAAATATCTTTATTCAATTTTTTTAAATATGTGTTTAAGCCCCCATGTAATTACTGAGTACTGCATTTCTCATTTTATCTGCCTTGCACAGAATTCCAGATGAATAGCTTCATTATCATTCCTTTCTAAATATTTTCTATTTTCCCTCATGTCTTCTTTGATCTGCCGACTTTGGTATTTTTAGGTCTGTGTATTTATTTAACATTACTCATCATGCATGCTCTTTAAACAGCCTGTGTCCCTAATCAAATTTCGTGCTTAACCTGTCACTTTTGATAGAGACATGCTGAAGTCACTCACCATGAAAATCCAGCCCTGTGGTTTGCCTTCCTATGTCTGTCCACTCTAAAGATGTGCTAGGATTGCTCTATAATTTGCATGTGAGTGAGTTGATGGAGTTTCTTGGGAAGTTCTACTCTTATCATCATGACTTTCTTTACCTCTGAGACTACCCCATGACTTAAAGCACATTTTGTCTAGTGCAAGTCTGTTCACTGTAGCATTATTTTACTCAGCACTGCAAAATATGTTTTATATTCTCTTCCTTTTTCATTTTTTTCCACACTCGCCTTTGTTTCAAGTGTTCCTCTAAGGTCGGGGTACATTGTTAGGTTCCAGCTATCGTTTCTTTAGATTTGGTTGGTTCATTTGCAATTACTATAATTGTTGTGCATTTGCATTTTCCTGTTTCTGTCATTGGTTAGGATCTGAGTATGAATAAGAACAACCCGCTCATTCTTTGCCAATTTTTGCTCATGGCTCCTCTCTCTCTGTCACTGGGTTCCATGGGTTCAGTTCAGTGTTTAACTGTGGGTGTTTGCCTCTGCTTCCATCAGTCACTGGATGAAGATTCTAGGATGGCATATAAGGTAGATATCAAGTTCATCATCAGGAACGGGCATTTAAGGTAGTCTCTCCACTATTGCTTAGTTTGCCAGTTGGTGTCATCCTTTTAGATCGGGCTGGTGAAACCAGCAGAGACAGCTGATCTGAACAAGGGGGAGCACTTGGACCCCAGACCGACAGCTGGGAGGCCAGCATGGGACTGATTCAGACCCCCTGAGTGTGAGAGTCAGTGAGGAGGCCTGGGCAACCTATGGGGCCCTGGGCAGTAGATCAGTATTTATCCCTGTCATACAAATGGACTTTATGAGTTCATAACACAAAGAGGGATGATCTCTCAGCTTAGACTCTTAGGGGAGTGCCTGGACCCTGCCCTGAGTGAAATGACAGACTCTGGATATCCCTTATGTGGAAGGAAGTAGGGATAGGGTAGGAGGCTGGGGGGGATGGTGGGAGGGTGCGGGAGGAGGGCAGGGAGAGGAAACTGGGATTGACATGTGAAGCAAGCTATTTAAAATTAAAGTAATAGAAAAAAAAAGAACAATCAGCTCCTGTGAGTGACTAGAGCAAAATATTTAATTTACATCTTCCTTAAGCAGTGGGTAGACTTTGCTGCCAGTCCCTCTTTTTGTATGGTTGTCTTTTCTGGAAACCCAGCTTAATGTAATCCCCAGGGTTCCATTTTCTCAGTTTTTGTCCAAGGTCTTAATTTTCTGTCCATATATGGTGGTTGCAATCCAAAGTAGTATGAGATTGATGAAAAACCCACAGCACAAAGATCACTTTTAATTTTTAGCTTTCTCTGCCTTGAGCCCTTGGATTTTTTTAAAAATAAAGATAGACTGACTTTATTATGAGTTTTTCAGAATTATTTTTATTACTTCCAATTATGTATATGTCTAGAGACATTAGGTCCCCTAGAGATGAAGTCACAGGTGGCAGTGAACCTCCTGTCATGGGTGGTGGACAACAAATCCGGGGATCCTCTACAGGAGCAGAGCCACCCCTCCAGCCCCACAGGATGTCTTATAATGGAGACTTGCTTATACATATAAGAGAAATATTTTGATTTCCTATGTCTTGTGAGTGCTGTGCCCTTGATTTTTCTCTGCTGTATCTTAAGCAGAGAAATAGAAATAGAATTTCTCCCAATGTTTTAAGATGAAGGTAACCACATCAACCTCTCTCCATAGTTTCTGATATATACATACCATTTACATTTTTTAAAATTCTAGCTACAAGCACTAGATTCTTGAGAAAGTGGACCTGACACCTCCCAACATTTTCTCCCCAAGGATCTAACCACATATATGTACTTGTCAATCGCAGAAAGATCTTCTGTATTTCTAGTGTTGATGCGAATTCCTACTTTAGCACTATGACTTAAGTATGGTACAAACTTTTTGCTTTTCCAAGTGAGTGATATTTGAAGGTTACCAAAATCTGAACTACAAAGTACTAGAAACATACTTGTTTTTATAAATTGAATTACACATACTCTTTTTTCCACTATACCATACTTGGTTTCACTTAGTGATGGGAGGGTCTGTGGATACTGATCCTCAAATGTGTGTCACTGGTGGTGGATTTAAAGGTTTCAAAAGACCTTGCCATTCCCAGTTAGCTCTTGTCCTACCTCCTGCTTGTGTATCAGATGTAAGCTCTTAGTTACTGTGCCAGAGCCCTGCCTGCTTGCCTGTTGCCATGCTCCCTATCATGCCTGTCATGGACTCTAATCTTTGGAGTCCTGAGTACTCAGATTAAATACTTTACAAATTGCTGTGGGCATGGAACATGGCCTCCTCACAACGATAAAAAAGTAACTAAGAAGGCCAGGTGGTGGTGGCACACACCTTTAATCCCAGCACTCAGGAGGCAGAGGAAGGCAGATCTCTGAGTTTGAAACCACTGTGGTCTACAAAAGCTAGTTCCAGGATAGCCTCCAAAGCAATACAGAGAAACCCTATCTCGAACTGCCCCCTAAAAAAGGTGACTAAGAAAGTGTTGTTGGTGGTTGTTTTTTTTTACTCTTTTGCTGTTAGCTCTTTTGGGGGCCCACCACCCAGCTGCCAAATAAATCACACACACACACACACACAGACATAGAGGGAGAGAGAGAGAGGGAGAGAGACAGAGAGAGACAGAGACAGAGAGAGAGAGAGAGAGAGAGAGAGAGAGAGAGAGAGAGAGAGAGAGAGAGAGAGAGAGAGAGAGAGAGAGAGATCTATTATAAATTATAAATGCCTGGCCTTAGTTTGGCTTGTTTCTAGCCAGTTTTACTTTTTCTTTTTCTTTTTAGTCTTTTTTATTTAAATTAGAAAAAAGCTTGCTTCACATGTCAATCCCAGCTTCCTTTCTCTCCTTCTCTGCCCCCTACCAACCTCCTCAACCCCCCCCCCCACTCAATCCCTACTCCTCTCCCTGCTGGGATCTCCAGAGTCTGTCATTTCATCCAGGACAAGACCTAGACCCTCCTCCATGTGTCCAGGCTGAGAGAGCATCCCTCCATGTGGAATGGGCTACCGAAGTCCATTTGGATGCCAAGGCCCCATAGATTGCCAAGACTTCCTCGATGACACCCAATTTTAGGGGGTCTGCATTAGTCCCATACTGGCCTCTCAGTCAACAGTCTAGGGTTCAAGAACTCCCCCTTGTTCAGGTCAGCTGTATCTGTGGGTTTCACCAGACTTGTCTTGACCACTTTGCTCATCACTCCCCCTGCCCCCGCAACTGGGTTCCAGGAGTTCAGTTCAGTGTTTAGCTGTGGGTGTCTGCCTCTGTTATCATCACCACTGAATGAAGGCTCCAGGATGGCGTATAAAGTAGTAGTCAAACTCACTATCAGGGAAGGGCATTTAAGGTAGCCTCTCGACTATTGCTTAGACTGCCAGTTTGTGTCATCCTTGTAGATCTCTGGAAATCTCACTAGTGCCAATCTCTCCTCAAACCTATAATGCCTATAATGGCTTCCTCTATTGTGGTATCTCTTATTCTGCTCTATTCTTCCCCCAACTCAATCTTCCTGCTCCCACATGTCCTCCTCTCCCCTCCTCTTCTCCCCCTCTCTTTCTCCCTGATCCCTCTTCCCTCCCCACATGCTCTCAAGCTGCTCAGGAGATGCTGTTACATTCCCCTTCTCTGGGGTATCATGCATATCTCTCTTAGGGTCCTCCCTGTTTCCCAGACTCTCTGGTAGTGGCATTGTAGGCTAGCAGTCCCCTGTTCCATGTCTAAAATCCATATATGAGTGAGTACATACCATGTTTGTCTTTTTGTGACTAGGTTACCTCATTCAGGATGGCAATCCATTTGCCTGTAAATTTCAAGATTCCATTTTTTTCCCCGCTGATTAGTACTCCATTGTGTTAATGTACCACATTTTCTCTATCTACTCTTCAGTTGAGGGGCATCTAGGTTGCTTCTAGGTTCTGGCTATTACAAATAATGCTGCTGCTACAAACATAGTAGAGTAGACATCCTTGTCATATGAATGTGCATCTTTTGGGTATATGCCTAAGAATAGAATTGCTGTGTCTTGTGGTAGATTGTTTTCTATTTTCCTGATAGCCAGTTTTTCTTGGTTTAAATTATCCCAGTCTACCTTTTGCCTCTGGGATTTTACCTTTCTCTATTTCTGTGTATCTAACTTTCACTCTTACTCTGTGGATGACTGTGTGGCTGGGTGGCTGGTTCCTAGAGTCCTCCTCTTCTTTTCTTGCTCCTTCTTCCTCTTCACAGATTTCTCTCTGCCTGCCAGCCATGCCTATCCTTTCTCTTGCTTTGCTATTGACGTTCAGCTCTTTATTAGACCATCAGGTAGACCATTAGACCACACAGGAAATGTAACACAGCTTCACCAACTTAAACAAATGCAACATAAAAGAATTCACACATCTTTGCATCATAAAAACAAATGTTCCACAGCATAAACAAATGTAACACACCTTAAAAGAATATTCCATAATAAAGATGGTAATGTTGAACCTTGATGATCAACTCCAAATAGAACAGCACCTATCAACAGATTCTGATAGCAAATTGAGATACTGAAATTGTTGGTGAGAGGCAGCAAGACAGACTAGAAGTCTACATAACACAATGAAATTTTATGGACTTCTGTTGTGTTAGACTAAAACTTGACCTATTGGTTTCATCCATAGACTAACAAGCATTAGTGGGGGTACTAATACCTTGATCCCAAATAAAGATTTTGACAATTGAGTAATAGCAATAACTGTGGCATTAAGTACTAAATTATTGGCTGGGTGCTTTGTGCCAATAACACTTTGTATGTCTTATCCATTTTGTGACCCTGCAGATGAGAAAAAAGAGGCTCAGGGAGTGTAATCAAAGTATTATCTTTCCTTCTAAAATTGATTGCCAAATTTCTGGAGATGCACATACTTGATAGAATCCCAAAAACGGATTCATTTTTTAAAGATTTATTCATGGAGTTGATGATTAGATTTTTGAACACCCAACTCACTCTCATTAATACTGTTGAGCTTTCGGTTTCCTCTTAATCCTTAAACTTTCAGCTTTACTGAGTGACTTGGGTAGTTCAAGTGATCTGCAGCACCAGCACCGAACAGGAAGAAGAGATAGAGCATGATAGATGTGGCTGCACTGATGAATTAAAGTCTCTTGATGGCGCAGACACAGCTTTGATTGTTCGATTCTTTACTGGGTTCAGAATTACTTTTATCTGAGCTAACATTCACATTAACGCTCATTAAGAGCATTTATCAAACATTTTCTGGTAAAACACGTAACAGCTGATGTATTTCATAATACACACAAAAGAACTATAACTTACAATCTCCAGATAATGTCTAGATCTGCACCTTTGTCTGGCCCAATAAGTTCCATTTGGCAGGCCATATATGAGTGTAACTTTAATGTTGGTATGGGCTTAAGTTGATTTCAGTGTGTAATAAATACATTAGTTATGAGATTCATGGTTTTTTGTTTTGTTTTGTTTTCTGGTTTTTTTTTTGGTAGATTCTAACAAACTTGGAATTTAGGTCCTTTTTTGAGGACTAGTTCTTCTTTAGGAATAATTCTTTGTGTTATTCCCACATTGAATCTATTCAGCACTGTCAATCAGATATAAATGAAAGCTTAACAAAACAAAAAAAAAAAGAATCCAAACTTTCTCAGATCTATAATGACTTAAAGACTATACCAGTAACACAACTCTATCTGTCTTTCTGCCTCCATTTCCCCCTGTCACAGTCATCATTTATGACTACCAATTCTCTTCCTTTTCAGTCCTTTCTGTTTTACTTTTAGACTTCTTAAAGCTTTACTAGGTATAAGTACACAACACTACATGTACAGAGTGTTTCCATGCAGATGAGTGATAAATTTGGACTTGTGTTTATTGTAGAATCCTCTCAATCATGACAGTGAACACATTATCAGGTCAAATTTTTCCTCCATGCTCTTTTGTGTGAATGTGATGTAAGGACACTCACCATGAGATCTATCACCTTTGCATAAGCACACCACACTGCTAACAATAGGTATTTTGCTGCACAGAGAAAATGAAAATCTTTATATTCATTGTCTTGGACTGCTAATCTAACAAAATGCAATAGGCAGAGTGATTTACAAGCAATGAAAAAGTATTTCTCATGATTTGCTAGGCTGGGAAATCCTAAAGCTGTTGATATATTCAGCATCTGGTGAGAATCCATTTCCTCATAGAAAACTAACTTTATACATCCAACTTCTATTGATAGAAGCAGAGAGAGGTCTCTCTTTCATAATGACACTAATCCCATTCTCAAGGCTCTGCAATCATAACTTTATGTCACCCTACAAACACCCTACTACCTAATGCCACTATTTTGAGAATGCAGATTTCAACATAAAATTTAAAAATAAATGGATGAGTGTTAATTCTTAGGGTTCAGCCCCTTAAGGAGCACACCAAAGGTCAATTGGTGTGCTCACTTTTGCCCAGTGGGAGAAGTCCTGAATAAGAGTCCCTTCTTGGATCTTAGCTTAGTGTGGAAGAAGCTAAGGCCAATGTGGGTAAGGCAGTTTGTTTTATTCCCTGTATGGGTGTGATTTTTCTCAGTCCTAGGCACTTTTCAGCTTCTTAATCAGAGTCTTGACTTCTCTGAAGAATATTTCAGGCTAACACTTTGTTATTGATAGTTCTTCCCACCAGCATTGTCCCATAGCCGTGCCAGCCCCAAATGAACACACAAATGCTATATTAGTTATAAAGCTGTTGGACAATACCTAGGGCTTCTTATTTAGCCAGCTCCGTCTTAATTACTAACCCATAACTACTAATCTATGTATTTCTATATGGTATTATTTTATCATAAAATGCCTGACTTGTGTCCTGTCTTGCAGTGCTGACATGAGGACTCCTCCTCTGCCTACACCTCCCAGAATTCTCCTCATCTTCTAGACCTACCTATCTTGCTGCCTTATTGGCCAACAGTGTTTTATTCATCAACCAATAAGATAAACATATACAGAAGGACAACCCCATCAAACACTTAATATTATAACATTGTTTCTATGGTGGAATCAAGGTTGGGACATCCTTCTTCACAATTTTGACAAAACTCCCTAATTAAGGTATTGTTGATACACTTTAACACTCTGAAGTTGGTGAAATCATAAATATGGCAAGAAGCTTATTGACTAAGGAGAACTTTATATAAACCTAAAGCTTATAAAGTGGGAGAAATTTTCAGTGGGAGATTATCATGTTTGCAGTTAGATATTTACTCATACACTGTTTTCCTTTAAAATGAATGATAACTTTGGACAGCCTAACCATCTATATGCCAAACTACTTATTAAAACACAGCATTTGGAACTTTGTTATTTCTGCATATACAGTATTAGGGTTCCCTAAGGAGACTGAAATACAGACAGGCTCATTTCTTCCTAAGGGTGCATTCAGCTTTGTTTATATATTTATTGATACAATCTCCACAGACAGGTTTTGTTCAGTGATCTGACTGTTGACATGGGTCACCTTGATCCGTGGTTTCACATTTTGTGAGCAGGTAAATTATAGAACAGGTTTCTGTCAGATTCAATTCAGCTCTATTTTGAAGTGACAGTTTTTGGTCCAAAAAAGTCAAGTCTTTGGAAGAAGTTTTCATTCTTCATTAAAGGATAGTTTTGATTTGTTTTGGTATTTGCATAAATGCCATAAATGGTAGTTTTAAGGCAAGTTTCAAGTTCTGCTTAAAAAATTGAATGTATATTACTTGAATATATTAACCTTTCTGTTTGTAAGTAAAATGTGTGTTTTTAAGATTAGAAAAATCTATAGTCTCATGAGGGTTTGTGTCTAGTCTCATTGTAAGTTGTTATGACATGTTCAGTTGATATCCCTGGGAAGCCTTATTTTTTATGAATGGAAATGGATGAGGAGTGGATCTGAGAGAGAGGGGAAGTGATGCAGGGGGTTGGGAGGAGTGAAGGGAGGGCAAGCTGTGGTTGGGAAGTGATGTATTAGAGAAGAATAAAAAATAATTTTTACTTTTAAAAATATTTAATTTTGGAGTAGCTGAAGAGATTGCTCAGTGATTAAGAGCACTGAGAGCTTTTACATAGGAGCCACGTTCAACCTCCAGCACCCACATGGCAGTTCACAACCATTCACCCTTCCATTCCAGGAGATCCAACATCCTCTTCTGGCCTTGAAGGGCATAGACACACATGTAGGCAAAATACCCATATTATAAAAAATAAAAACAAACTAATTTTAGCTGTGTTTTCCATATGACTTAAAATGTTTGAGAGAGACAGAGACAGAGAGATAGAGTACATGTATCATAGTGCATGCGTGAAGGTCAAAGAACAAGCTTGGGTATTTGCTCTTGCCTTCTACCTGTTTTGGTGGCAGGTTCTCTTGTTGGTCACTACAAATACCAGGTTACCTGGTCCCTGAGCTTATAAGGATTCTCTTGTCTCCCTGGACCACCTACTGGAGGAGCACTGGGATTATAGATGTGTGATGCTTGCTGTCTCTGGATTTTCATGGATCCCAGACAATTCAAACTCAGACATCATGCTTGCTCAGCTGAAATATGTCTCTAACCTTGTGATACATTTGCATGTGTGTGTGTGTGTGTGTGTGTGTGTGTGTGTTTTAAAACTTATTTTGTGAAAAATGACTGTAATTATTGGCATGATAAGAACAGAGATCACGGGATTCCCAGGCAGTAAACTGCACGGCTTCTTCCATTTTCAGGACACTTACAGAAAGATGCTACATTTACAAAGTTGTTTCTGGTGGCAAAGCCTTATTGATAAGTTTTTCTGGAAGACATACAAATTAAGGGTCACCATGCCTCAAGGGCCACAGTGAGCATACTTTACAATCCTTTCCCACAAGTAGACTTTTTCACTCTTCTAATATCATGTAAGCAACACCAACAACAACAACTATTGCCAAATGTTTGATCATTCCTGTGGTAATATTGGTTCTTTTCATAAGGATTCTGGGTTGTAAAATTTCTACCCTAATAGGGATGCCTGGGACTGGTCAGCATAATGTTCATAACATGAATGCTTTGGAGTTAGTACCTGCTATATCTCAGGCGAAAAATCTATCTCCTTTATAAACTATACCACAGTAGCCCTTCAATGGAATTTATCTTTTGACCTAAAATGCTTCTCCAGTGCTGAAGGTGACAATTTTAAGTCCCACATTAATCTATCAGAGTCATGATTCATTGAGCCACACTGCTTTTTTTATGAATTCAAAATATATAGCTGAGAGAGGGAGGGGAGTAGCACACCTTGCATCAAAGCCTCAAAATGCACAATTATTCCCCACTTCTCTGTCCAACAGTAAGCTCCTTTAACTTTCTTGTGCTGAATCAGTCACACACACCTTATGCTGACAATTTATTAACCCATTACCCTTGTGCAGGGGTGTGGCATTCAGTCATTCAGACTCACTGGATGGGCACCCACTTATGTTATGATAGTAGGTGGTCACAATGATCAAGTGATTTTTCACTGATTCAAAAATACATCTCCAGTTACATGATATACTGGTTATCTCTTATTGTCAACTTGACACATACTAGAATCACTTGGGAAGAGTGATCCTTAGATGAAGAACTGTCACCATTAGATTGGCCTGCAGGCTTGTCTGTAGGACATTGTCTTGATTGATGACTGACCTATAAGAGCCCAGTCCACTGTGAGTAGCACTACTCCTTGGCAGGTGGGCCTGGGCTGTATTTAAAAAGCTAGCTGAGAAAGCTGGGGGAGAATGAGCCAACAAGCAGTGTTCTTCCTTGTCTCCTGCCTTTAGAGTTCCTGACCTGATTCCCCTCAGTGATAGATTGTGACCTGGTACTGTAAAATGAAATAAAGCCTTTTCTTCCCTAAGTTGTTTTGGTCATGGTGTTTATTGAAGCAACAGACCAAAACTAGAACACATACATAATGTGTTCAAACTAAGGGGAATGACCTATTATATAAAAAGCAAACTTTAGTACCCTGAGAGGTATCAGTTGATGAAAGATTACTTGTTTTGTAGATAAAGTCCACATTGGCACCCCATCATTATAATTTACTGTAAAAATGTACAAAGTTATAGCAAACCTTAGAAAAACACCCTTTTTTGCTAGTTGAAACCCACGAACAGTTCTTATATGTGCGAGTGTCATTATTTACCATATTTTCTGTTTCCATAGTATCCAACACTATACCACTATTTGTATCATATAAAATAATTAGGAAGTTAATAATAACAATAATTTTCTTAAGAGCCAGATGCACTGTAACTTATAGTTGGTAGTGAATCTCCACTAGTATACTTTAAATCCTTTTTAGGACATGTGTTCCTAAATATATATAATATACTTTTAATCTCTTTATTCAACATCTTTTAAATACAAATGGCATATTCTCATTAGTTGAGCTGGGGGCTTAAAGTTGAACCCCTCCTTAGCTCATGAATCATGATGCAAAGGCCTGGGTAGCAGATGTGGGGAGCATGAGCAGGGTTGAAAATGCCTCACACAACCTTCACAGAGGCAGTCTATGATTGTCCTTAAGGGTGTCCTGATGAGAGAAAAGGGAGGGTGGGCAGGGCACAGGTATGCTCCCTCTGGGTTGGGGAAGCTGGACATGCTCCTAACTTACAGTGACACATCCTGTAGAAGCTCAGATTTCTGGGAATATTTTGTAGCTGGCAAAAACACTGTATGTCTGAAAGCAAACTATGGGAGGCAAAGAGGAAGAGGCTGACTTCAAATGCACCTCAGGACTGACTCAGGGAGGGCGGACTTTGTCATGGAGGAAGGGACTACAAAGGACAGAACTAGAGAAACCAGGACAGCTGGGGCACAGCAGTTTCAGGATCTGAACGTTCTGCCTCGATGGGAAGGGTGGTCTTCTAGATTGGGCTTCGGGGACATTCTCAGGAAGGTTGGAAAAGTGCCGATTTCTCTTCCCTAAGATGCAGCTGAGAGGAAAATCCAAGTCTCACTCCCCACGGTGTTCTCACTTTCACGAGGAGAAAGAAATACACAATTATTTATGAAATGATTTATTTTGTTTATTACAGTGCAGAGGAACCATGGGATGCTGGAAGGGTGCACAGCAGGGTCTGTGACCTGAGGAGGAAAGGACGCGATATCCCTTAAGGAGGTAACTGCGGGGAGACAAAGCTTGAGTTGAGCGCTGAGCGATGTTTAGGAATTAGAAACAGCCACAGCTGCATATACGAGTGGAAATTTCCAGGCAAGAAGCACAGCAACCACAAAGGGTCTGGATCCTGAAGGAGAGGGGGACAGGAGTGAAACCGAAAGGCACCCCCAGAACAGAAAGGCACACCCTGAAGCTAATAGATGCCAAGTCACTATACTTGCTCCAAACATGAAATTGTTTTGACATTTTCAGAACCCTGAAATACCTCATCTGCTGCCCTTACTGCATTCGCTTCCTGTTTCTCAATAATAACCAGGAATAGTTTCTAGCTGTGTTAAGGAGTGGGGGTAGCTTACTGCACCACGGCAAAACCACACCATATTTAGCATTAAAAATTGAGTTAGTGTTTGTTCAAACCCAGAGAAAATGCAAAGCAAGAGATTCATGATCAAGATTAGACCTGCCAAATCTCTTGACCATCTTTTATGTAGACATGATAAAAATGAACTCAAATAAAGCAAATATGTCTTTATTAAAAAATTCATGCTGTTGGTCAAGCTTAAAGAAAGGGTTGGCAGCACAGATTGTCATGGAAAATTCTTCACTTCTGCATTCTAACCTGTGAATGACGTCTTCTTTCTACATCTCTTAAGAAACTATAAAAATTAAAATCCGGAGCCCCTAGCTGTTGGTAGTCTCACAGCAAACCTTGCAGAAGAGTCTCACTGCTGCTGGCTAATTATTTTTCATTTGAATCTGATACTTCATCTCTGTCCTGCCAGGACATTTGATGTGTCCTATTTGGTGAAAGGAAAATTGCAAATACCATCATTGCTGTAAATTACTGGACAGGGAGTCCCCTGCCTGTGTTTACCTAGCAACTAGTGTTGTGTGGCTACTGTGAGGGTTGCCCCATGTGAACTCTGTGACTATTAGGCAGAACTTTGCAGCCTCACCTTTAGGATCAAGATCCACTAAATGTCCAGAGTTCCTACTTGGTAAGAGAATTCACAGTGAGACAGCTGAGTAGACGTGTATAAGTGATATAAACTATGAAAAACAAACAAACCCAGCTCTACTAATTCAGCAGGGAAATGACCTACAAGTATATATTTGAGAACTCTAAAGCTATTATTTAATTAATGGTATTTCCTGATTATTTATAATATAATAAATGAGTAAATAAATAAATTTGAACCATATCAAATAAGGTGGGATTTTTTTGTTGTTGTTGTTTCTTCTCTCTCTCTCTTTTTTTTTTTGTTTTTTGAGACAGGGTTTCTCTGTGTAGTCCCGGTTGTCCTAGAACTTGCGCTATATACCAAGCTGGTCTTCAACTGAGATTCAACTGCCTCCTGAGTGCTTGGATTAAAGGTGTGTGCCACCAGGGCATATAAAGTAATACTAATTACGCTCCTTTTCCTCTCTTAACACTTAACTGCATTGGCCTCCTCAAATGCTAATTAATTTTCACTTTGTTATTTTTGAAAACTTTGCTTGTTGGTATGTGTGTGTGTTGTGTATGTGTGTCTGCATATGTGGCACATGTGTGTATGAAGGTCAAAGGAGGGCATCCATTCACCCTAGAAATGACGTGCTACAGGCAATTGTGCACTGCCTGCTATGGGTATTGGAAACTGAATTCCAGTCCTCCATAGGAGTTCTTAACTGTGGAACCATCTGTCCGGTCCCTTAAATGCTATTTAAATCATGTTGCTCAGACTGGAAAGATGGTCCAGTGGTTAAAAGTACACATCGTGCTCACAGAGGACCTGGGTTTGGATTCCAAAACCCATATGACAGCTCATAACCATCTGTAACTCTAGTTCCAGGGGGATCTGACACCTTCTTCTGGCCTCTTAAGCAGCAGGCATGCAGGTGGTACACAGATATACATATAAGCAGAACACTCATCCACATAAAATAAAAATAAATAAATCTTTAAATCAATATGCTTTGCTTTTCTTTAAACCTGCTATGGGGATCACATAGTCCATAATGCATAGAATAGAGCTGAAATTTCTTAGCAATGTGTCAGGCTATTCCTTTTGCTTTGTAGGACACTATTTCTCCCGTTCTTTACTTTTGTACTCAAACCATAACACTTAAGCTTTCACTATGCTTATAGTAGTAATTAATCTTATGAGTTGACTCTAATTTTGGAGATAAAAACAAGAGAGGATGCTACAGCTGAGGAGATGACAACTTATCCAACTTAATAGGTTTTTTTGTGGCACCTTGTGAGTTGGAGAAGACATGCAGTGAAACACTGTTGGTGATGATGGTTATGATTAGTCCATATTATTGTTTATGGAGTTATATTCAGACTAAAAATAAGATAAAGAAATATCACTCTAACTTATCCTGATGCTAGAACATAAAGGAGGATGTGTGCTGCTTCCCCAAACCCCAATTTACTTTCTTGCCACACTCTCTCTTGAACCTGAAGAGTGTCTCTTCCTCCTTAGATGGTCAAAGTCTGGGTTTGTTTAGGTATTCACCCTGCTACCCTTCTTTTCCCAAAATGTTGGGCACCGATGTCACTCCTTGTGGAGTCCATTCTCTCCTCCACTAATGGCCTCTTGGGCAAAGAACTGCTCCCACTTTGACCACTGACTTTGGAAATGCTGTCCTTCTGTGCTTCCAGGAAATAATTTAGAAGAATACTGAACCTTGCCAAGTCAGGGTAAGACAGCCTTTCTACCTGCCTGCTTTTGTGTTGGTCAGTCTGACACTCTAGGCCTTAGTCAAAGCTGGTTACCCCTATGCTGCTGTGAGACTTTGGGTGACTGTCCAGGTAGCTTGTTGTTTCTGTCTTTGCTGCACCTTTGGAAGCTGCTCACATGCACTTGCTGCCTACCCTAGTATTGTTATCCTCCTACTCACGTCCTTGATGACTAGACTGTCACAACTATTGTTCTCTCTCCCTAGATAGAAATATTAGGCACACGACTTAAATTTTCTAGCTTAGTACAGCTCTATAGTAATCTCTGTTATGCCTTTACCCTAGGACTGTATATGCAGTTCTTCCCATTTGCTCTTGTTGTTTACTGGCTATAGACCTTGAAGGAGTATGTTCATACTTTTCCTTTTCCTAGCATATACTTAAATTTTGCCACCTTTGTATATAGTTTTGTATAAAGTTTGAATCTTTTCTTTAGACTAATAGGGTGTTTGTATGGGGAGATCTTGCTAGGTACCTGTGACACTGACCATGCAAGTTTGTACATGGCCACAGGTTCATACTTGGTAGGATATAGACTGGAGTTGAGGCTGGCCATGCTCTATCTTGGGGTTCTAACTGGCCAGGTCACAAGCAGCCTGTGTAGATCCTAAGTGCATTCTTTGCTCCCTGCATTTCTACTTAGATTTCTTACTTCAGATTTACCAAATCACCCCAAGCTTTTGAATACATTTATTGTAGGATACTGGAGGTGATTTGTTGTTGTTATTGTCTTCTAAATTTTTGAATTACTTTCTTATTTAATACCCTACCTTCACCCACCTAGATACTCTTCAGGCAACTGTGTAGTGTTTATCTTTGTGTCACTGAATCTTGTACCTCACTTAATATTTAGGTCTTAGACAGGTTTAGTAAATGAGTGAATGAATGAGATTCTAGGCAATACTTCAAGATTATCTGGAGGTTGCTGGGGCATGTTTGAAGACATCTGAAGTAGGAAAGTTTTCAAATAGATTGCATACCAGACAGATAGAGCTAGCTTGGCAGTGAAATGATAAGTTCAATTAAAGAAATAAATGGTTATTTAGCTCATGAAAGAGAAATTGATGAAGAATAAGTTGATAGAGACTTGCAGTGACCACAAAATTAATTGCTATTTCAGTGAATGGATTTTTATGCCCACTGGTCCAAAGAAGTCATCATGTGATATCATTGAAGGTTATGATTTTAGCCTGTTGTCCTCAGAACTCTGCTGTTCTTTGTGCAGGACTTTAATTACACAAGCTTATATAATTAGTACAAGGGATAAAAATAACTCTCAGGGCAGTGAATTTGAAATCAAATGCTAAAATGTGTGTGCACATGTCTGCTGTGGCTCCTGAGATGTGGCTGGACTTGTAAATCTCACTAAAAGGAAACCTTTGATTCCAAGACCCAGTACTATATCCACAAAGACAATGACCCCTACAACCTCACACAATGATTATGAATCTGTAGCTTCATTGTGATGCTCCCATACCAGGACTGTGCAGTAGTATACTCTCTGTTTTTTTTCCATAAGGCATCGTTTATAATATTATGGAATAACAAATACATGCAACATACATATTATATATATTACAGTACCCTCTGTTTCTATATACATGCCTGGCCTTAGAGCCTCTAAAAGCCCATCCCCTAATGTGAATGGCCATTCATGTTCACATGTGATTCCTGGTCTAATGCCACAGTCTGCAGCTTCTATTTCATAAGCTGCTTAGTCCTTGTTTGTTACTCTCATCATTCCCCTTCTCTCTTTGCCAACTTTCCACAGCATCTGATTTATAATTATTCTCAAGATTTTAAAATTGTATATAACTCTGTTTTAAAGAAATTTCAAAACCATTAATTATTTCTCATGACCCAAGGCAAATTGGGAAAAGGATTTATTTGGCTAATACTTCCTCATCAGAGTTCATTATCGAAGGAATTCAGAACAGGAACTCAAACAGGGCAGAAACTTGGAGCCAGGAACTGATGCAGAGGCCATGGAGGGGTGCTGCTTACTGGTTTTCCCCTCATGGCTTGGTCAGCCTGCTTTCTATTAGTACCAAGTACCAAGAGTAGGGGTGGCATCCCTCACAATAGGCTGGGTTTTCCTCCATCAATCACTAAGAAAATGCCCAACAGACTTACCTAAAACCCATTTTTTCAACTGATACTCTCTCCTCCCTGATGACCCCAGCTTGTGTTAAGTTGACATTAAACTAGCCAGGACAGTTACCTATACATCTGACAGAGGACTCTTAACCAAAGCATACAATTAGGTAAAAAATCTAAACAAGAAATCAAGCTAAACAGTCAATAAATGGGTTCATAAAATGAACAGATATCTCCCAAAAGGTGAAACACTAGTGGCTAAGAAGGATAGAGAAAATGCTCAAATTCTCTGGCCATCAGGGAAATGCAAATTGAAATTACATTGACATTAAGTCTCATCACAGCAACTATCAAGAATACAACAAATGTTAATGAAGACTGGTACCAGGAAGAATGCTAATACACTGCTGGTGGAAAAGCTTCTTAGTTAAGCCATTAGAGAAGTCAGCTTAGAAGTTTCTCAAAATAGATCTACTGTATAATCTAGCTATGCCATTTCTGGGCATTTACCCAAAAGAATTCAAGTCAATATATCACAATATATGCCTGAACATTCATGTTTACTGTTCATGATAGTCAACTTATGGGACAGGCTTAGGTGTCAATGACAGAGAAATAGATAAAAGATATGTAGTATGTGTACACAAGCTTTCAGGCATAAAGAAGGAAATTCTACTCTCTTTTCCTGAAAGTAGAGGCAATTGAAGACAATCAGATCAAGTGAATTAAGCCTGTCTCATTCTTTCATTTGTGAATCCTAAATTTTTATATAATCATAAAATAATGCCTATATACATGGCATGAAAGAAGGAATTTTAGGGAACAAGGGGATTGATGTGAGCAGGATGAGGAAGAATAGAGCAAGGGGGTGGAGAATATGTGCTGTATCCTGTAAATATTTGTATGAAATGACTTTAGGTAACACAGTACCGTGTCCAGTGAAAGCACACAGTGTAGAAAAAATTTATGTTGACTGAAAATTTACTTTTGTTGCTTATTTTTGAGTTTTTAATTTAATTACAACATTTCTCCCTTCCGTTTCCTCCCTCCAAACACTCTCATATACCCTCCCACTCTCCTTCAAATTCATGTCCTCTTTTTTCATCGATTGTTATTGCATGCATATGCATATTTACATATACATTTATAAATATAGCTTGTTGGCTCCATATACTATTGAAAATTTTTAAAAAGAAAAAAAACATGGTGATAACTTACACCATAACATATGCTATTCAAAGTAAGTATTATCACACGGTATAATACACCAATGTACAACTAACACCAGAAAGTGAAAATATTTATCACCATATCCTTTACTGCACTTGGCACATGGTTGTATGGCATCAGAATAGTTTACACTCAGAAGGAAACAGTAAAAAATAGGCAGTTCCAACTATTACAAGGTAAGTTTCTTTTCTGGAGAGAGTTAAGACAGTATGAAACACGGCTAAAATGTACATGTGAGGCCAGAGGAAAGGGTGTGTTTGCATTGTGAAGCACATGATATTTATTAGGCCTCATGAAGGTTACTCTTAGGAAAGACAGTGGACTTACCTTGGGTGGGACACGCCACTTCATACTTATCAGAGTCTTGGGATGTAATGTAAAGATGAATTCCATAGCTCCATTTCAGGGAGAAAAACATGGTAGACTTAGTTTTGTTTTTTCATTTAAAATAGTAGTCACTGAACTCTTAATCTGTTTGAGATTTGGACCCCGAGAGTCAAAATTGTTCTCCTGATCTTATATGATATTGATGACATAATTTTTTATGAATATTTTATTTGCTGAAAACTTCTTTCATGCATATAATGAATTCTGGTCATTTTCAATCTGTTATCTCACTAAACCTCCTCCTTTTCCTACTAAAATCTCTCTTCCTCCAAAGATGCCCTCTTACCCTCCCTAGTCTCTTCATTTTACTGTCCTCTGTTGCAAATTCCCCAATCATGTCTCAGCCATGAAGCAGACACCTGCAGAGACCTATCCTCTCTCTCTGACTCCACTCCCTGGGGAATCCACGAATCCTCTTGGAAAATCCGGCTTTCCTCTTCTCCACGAACTCTTTCATTCTCTTGCCTTCATGGAGTCCCACAGGTCTGGGTATGTAGTTTTTCATCTTCATTCAATTCTAAAAGGTTCTAATTTCACTCTTAATTTTTGTCTTAACCTATTTCTTATCTAGCAGTGAGTTCTTTAGTTTCTAAGAATTTATAAAAGTTCTGTTGTTGTTGTTGATATCCAGCTTTAATCCATGGTGGTCAAATAGGATGCAGCTGTTATTTCTCTTGCATCTGTTGATTGATTTTTGCTTTAAATCCAAGTACGTCATCAGTTTTGGAGGAAGTTCTATGAGCTGCTAAGAGGCAGGTGTATTTTGTTGTGTTTTAGTGAAATATTCTATAAATATATGTTAGGTTAACTTGATACATAATGCCATTTAGCTCCAACATTTCTGTTTAGTTTTTGTCTGGATGACAATGTTGAGAATAGGATATTGAAGTTACCTACTTCATTGTATGAGGCTCAACATGTGATTTAAAGTGAGGTAGTATTTCCTTTATGGTTTGGGTGCAGTTGTGCTTGGTGCATAAATTGTTAGCATCGCAATATTCTCTTAATAGATTTTTCCTTTGATAAGCATAGACTGTCCTTCACTATCTCTTCTGACTAATTGTGGTTTGAAATCTATTTTGTCAGAAATACTTTTTGGGTCATTTTGCTTGGAATGTTTTTTCCATCCTTTATCCAGAGGTAATAACTGTCCTGGATGTTAAGATCTGTTTCTTGGATGCAGTAGAAGGATGGATTTTGTTTTCTGATCCAATCTGTTTAGTGTGTTTTTATTAGGAAATTGAGATCATTGATATTGAGAGTTATCAATGAGCAATGTTTATTGATTCCTGTTATTTTGTTGTAATGGTGTGGGATTTTGCCTACCTCTTTTGATTTGCTGCTCTGAGATTATTTGTTCCTTGTGTAAATCAATAAATATAATTTACTATATAAACAGACTGAAAGACAAAGACTACACAATCATCTCGATAATTGCAGAAAAGACCTTTGACAAAAATCCAGCACCACTTCATGATGACATAACTATATACATAAGAAACCCTAAAAGCTTTACTGGAAAACTCATACCATGGATAAACACTTCCATCAAAGTAGCAGGATACAAAATTAACACACAAAAACTGGCAGCCTTCCTACAGACAAATGACAAACAGGTTGAGAAAGAAATCTGGGAAACAATACCTTTCACAATTCCCTGAAAAATATTAAATACCTTGGAGTTACTCTAAGCAATAAATTGAAAGACTTATATAACAAAAACTTTAAGGCATTGAAGGAAGAAATAGAGAAGATATCAGAAGTAGGAAATATCTTCCATGCTCATGGATCAGTAAGAGTAATAAGGTGAAAATGGCCATCCTACCAAAAGCAATTGCAGTTTCAATGCAATCCCCATCAAAATTCCAACAGAATTCTTTTTCTATTTTTTACAGAATTTATTTTATTTTTTAAATTAAAAAATCTCATTTTCCATACCAATCCCAGTTCTGTCTCACTCTTGTTCTCCCATGCCCCTCACCACCCCCTCCATCCCACCCACTTCCACTCCCCAGGGAATCCCCCATGGAATCAAATTCTGTCACATCATTTGTGGCAGGGTTAGGCCTTTCTCTGTGTATCTGGACTGAGAGAGTATCCCTCTCTAGGGAATGGGCTCCCAAAGTCTATGCACAAGGGATAAATACTGAGTTCACTGCCAGAAGAACCATAGCCTGCCTTGGCCTCCCAACTGGCACCCATGTTCTGGGAGTCTGGTTCGGTCCTATGCTGGTTCCCCAGCTGTCCGACTGGGGACCGTGTGCTCAGGTCAGCTGTTTCTGTGAGTTTCCCCAGCATGGTGCTGACCCCTTTGCTCATACCTCCTCCCTCTCTACAACGGGATTCCAGGAGTTTGGTTCAGCATCTAGCTGTGGATCTCTGCTTCTGCTTCCATCAGCTACCGATCAAAGGCTCTAGGATGGCATTTAAGGTAGTCATCAATCTTATTATAGAGGAAAGGCCTAACACAATTCTTTATAGATTTGGAAGGACAATTCTTAATTTTACTTGCAAAGGAAAAGTTAGTTTTCCCTGTGGTGATATTTTGTTTGTGCTTTAACAAAGTTTGCCCAGAGATCAGAGTGTAGAGCTAGCTAGTCACTAGTTAAGCATAGAGGCCAGGCAGTGGCATTCAGTCTGAGGATTCCCGGAGACAGGATTGCCCTTTCGGTCTGAGTATTTGGTAGAGGTACGAACTAGTGACTGGCTGCTCTGCTTCTCTGATCTTTCACCATTTACCTCTATATCTGACTCAGGGTTTTTTTTTTTTTATTATTAAGACCAATTAGAATTCATGCTATGTTTCTCAAACAGAATCTCCCTGGTTATACAAATCACACTCAAGGGCAGGCCCCATGTCCAGCATTAGATGGCCAACACCAAACAAACTCAATGGTAGTTTTGGAGGATTTTTTTGTTTCATAGTGCTTTCTCTGGGCTTTCTTTTTTCTTACAGGTCTTTGCTTAGGCATTATGGTTTCCTATTTTGTTTTTCTGAGTTTCCAGTGTGTGTGAATGCTTTGTGTCTCAGTGTTTGTGTGTTTGTGCTTTCACTTTGGTAGATTTTTCTACTTGTTTATTTGTTTTGTCCTATTCTGATTTATTTCATTAATTACTTAGATGCCTGTTTGTATTCCAATGAGGAAAGGAAAGAAGGGGTGTGTCTGGGATGGGTGCAGCAGGATTTGTGAGGTGTTGAGGAGGGAACGCTGTAATCAGAATAATTTATATGAAAAAACTATTTTTCAGTTAAAAATTAGAAGAGAAAAACCACAAATATGTGTTGAAATTATAGGAAAGTGTGTGTGTGCATGTTTCAGAATGGGGTGGGGCTGTTGGGCTGTTGTGTGTGTCCTTTGCCCTACCTACCTCTGAATGTCCCATTCTAATAGATCTGGAGATGATCTGTAACTTCTTCTTCTTCTTTTTCTTTTTCTTTTTTTTTTTCTTCTTCTTCTTCTTCTTCTTCTTCTTCTTCTTCTTCTTCTTCTCCTTCTCCTTCTCCTTCTCCTTCTCCTCCTCCTCCTCCTCCTCCTCCTCCTCCTCCTCCTCCTCCTCCTCCTCCTTCTCCTTCTCCTTCTTCTTCTTCTTCTTCTTCTTTTGTTTTTTCGAGATAGGGTTTCTCAGTATTGCTTTGGAGCCTGTCCTGGAACTACTTTAAAGGGGTATTACACAGGGAGTCCTGATAGAAATCCCATTTGGAGACCGTTGATCTGTGCTGTTTCTCCTGCACACAGGGTCAGAACTGGAACCTGACAAGTGTGAAAAACGTCAGGTGCAGCAGAGATCACAATTCCAAGACACAAGTAATTTTGTTATGAAGTATAAAGATTCACAAGATATTCCATTTCATCATGTCATTTTAAAATTTGACTATACTGATCCAGAACCCCTGAGTGTGAGAGTCAGTGAGGAGGCCTGGGAAACCTATGGGGCTCTGGGCAGTGGATCAGTGTTTATCCCTGGCATACAGACTTTGTGTGTCCAAAACACAAAGAGGGATGCTGTCTCAGCCTGGACTCTTAGGGGAGTGCCTGGACCCTGCCCTGATCGAAATGACAGACTCTGGATATCCCATATGTGGAAGGAAGTGGCGATAGGGTGGGAGGCTGTGGGGGATGGTGGGGAGATGCGGGAGGCCAGGAGGGAGAAGGGACTGGGATTGACATGTGAAGCAAGCTATTTAAAATTAAAATAATAAAAAAAAACTGACTATATCCCAACTTAGAGGGACTATCACCCATCATTTCCTGCCAAGGAAAGCTGGCCCCGTGTTACTTAACTACTGACACAGAACACCATACATCTCTGTCAGTTGGGGTTCATAACTGCAAGCAAATACATGTACCCAGATGATTTAAGAAGATTTTGGCAAAGAAGGGCTATTTCGTCTGTAGGCCCCTTGCCAGGCAGATAGGCAGGCATAAAGCGGGACAGGTGGCTGAAGCATGTCATCCTGCACATACTGCACGTGGTACCTCCACTGCTGTCTCTGGGGAGCTCAAAGATGGTGATTTGTAGCCTGCTCCCTGATTCCTTGAGTGAAGTGATAGCTTCCACACGGCTTCCAGAAGAGATACTACCATGCTTCTGTATGGCACTGGAACACACCCCCAAAGTCTGAGTCAGAGAGATTCGATCTCTAAATACAGCCTGAGTGCCTGTACCAGACCCAAGTAAAAGTTGTAATAGAAAAACCTTTGGACTGTACAGCTTCTGTGATGGAAAATGATTCTCACTACCACCAAAACTCATATGGTTGAAAAATTACTCAAAGAAAGCAGAAAATTGGTATTCTATATGACTGTTGTTGGTTGTTTTTACTTAGCATTTTACTCTTTTGTCTCTTTTATCCTTGGGGCCCACCACAGAGCTCCCAAATAAAGCACACAAAGTCTTATTCTTACTTACAAATGCCTGGCCTTAACTTGACTTATTTCTAGTCATGTTTTCTTAAATTATCCCATCTACCTTTTATCTCTGGATTTTTACCTCTCTATTTCACTGTATCTTTTCTTTCCTTTTTATTTCCTGTCTGGTTGTGGAGCTGGGTGGTTGGTTCCTTCTTGTCTTGCTCCTTTATCTTCTCCTTCCCAATTTGTTCTCCTACCTATTGTCTCTGCCTGCCAGCCCCACCTATCCTTTCTCCTGCCTTGTTATTGGCCATTCAGCTCTTTATTAGATCAATCAGCTGTTTTAGACAAGAGAAGTAAAACAGCTTCTCAGAGTTAAACAAATACAACATAAAAGAATGCAACCAGTCTTTGCATCATTAAACAAATGTTCTACAGCATAAACAAATGTAACACATCTTAAAATAATATTCCACAACATATGACTTTCTTTCAGTAGGAATTTTTTTCTGATTAATTTGTAACTTGAAATTTGTATTGGTTAGTGAAAGAAAATGAAGGTATGGTTGGACAGAAGAAATTTATTGTATTTTATTGTAGATATGAGAGACTACAGCCAGAGGCATCTGGAAGAGTCCATACTGTAGCAGGCCATGAGAGGAAGGGGAGGAGTGAGATGAGAGAAAGGAGGGAGGGGAGGAGAGGAGAGAAGAGAGCCAAGAAGACAAAGAGGCCAAGAGCAATCCAAGAGAGGAGCCAAGAGCGAGAGAACTAAGAGAATGTGTGGCCAAAATGGCAGGTTTATTTAGGAATGAGAAGCTGGGGGAAAGTAAGTGAAGCAGGTTTAGGGTAGGGGTGAAATGAGAAGAGCTGAGAGGAGCCACCAGTACTGCTTGAGCTCCAAGGTCTAGCATGTGCTTCGTTATGCTAATAGATGTCATGCTTGGTCATTTGTCCTGAGTTTCTTTATCTGACACATAGTTTTTTGTCACTGTGATCAAATTTATTCATTTTGGCTCAAGGTTTTAGAGGGTTTAGTCAAAATTGACTTAGGAAGATGATTGTGCTACAGGCTGATTAGGGAAGCACAGAACCAGACAGGAAGAAGCCAGGGATAACATAGCCCTAACAATTGACATCCTTTGATCCTCCAAGTGACTCCCTCAGCCCAAGTTTCCACAGCTTTCCTAAATAGTGCTAACACCTGAGGACCAAACATTCAAAGCAGGAGCCTATAGGCAGCCTTGCATATTGAAACAATAGCATTCCATGCCAGGGCTCAAATACTCACGGATATATTTTAATGCAAAATAGATTTAGCTCAGCTTCTACACTCTACAATGTCTTACAATTGTTTCTACATTCTTAAAGTCTCTGCTGAGACACTAGACCTCAAGGAAACAGGTACTTATTGCTTTAATTATCTGCTTCTCTTTCTGAATCTTAAAAACTGTTTAAGGGTCTGAGACCATGGAAAAAAATCAAACTTTAAGAAATTAGGCATTAGATAATTGCTTATGAATTCTGTCTTTAAACTTGAATCTGAGAAGACCAAGTTGTTAACTTAATTCTTTCCATTCTTATTTCTACTTATCCAGGTTGTTGGGTCATATTTTTAGAGAGTGGGGATCTAGAGTTTCTTGGGTATCTTGGGAATTTAGGCATCTGGAGAAGAAATTCATTGTTGTTGCTTTAGTTTTTTTTTCTGTTTGTGTTCTTCCTAGGAATGATTGTAAAAATCTCACAAAAGATTATTCTTAGAGCAACATTTAGGTATAGTATGGTGTCATTTGATAGTGTCGCCAAGACTCGGTAGAGGCCAAATGCTCCAGCTACATCACTACACAGAACAGCACGCTAGTAGTGTCTCTTCTCCTGGCTAAGATGAAAACATTTTCACCCAGCATCTAACACGTTGTCTTTGGCACAAAGGTGGTAAGGCAGTGAAACCTGAGCATGATTGACTCTGAGTCTGTGAGTCTTGTTTTCTTGGCTTTGTCTTGCAAGCACCCCACAACCATCTATTGGCCCTCCATTACTCTTGTTAAGTTTCCCACCATCTCTACATAGAGAGTTTCTGTAAATTCACACTTTCCATTTTAACGGCCAGAATACACAAATACTTTCCAATTGACACTGAGCTTAGAAAGACTCTTATTTTTGAAGAAGTGGATGGAAGTAATAAAAGCTGTAAAGATGGAAGCCTAAGATTTTTAAGATTTAAAATCAGATAAGGATAAATATCCCTCCAAACTGTGTACCTTTATCATAGTTGCAGTAACTTCTCAGTATGATGGAATTTGAGCATAACTGGAACTCATATTGTACCTGAAATGACCAGGAACTTGTATCTGTGGCCAAGTCCAGCCTGATGTGAAATCCTTGGATGTGTGTGAAGTGACAGTGAGATTTCTTGGAGGGTTCCAAAATGAAAGCCAAGGTTAATTTTTTTTCTGGGAAAAAAGTTGAACTTGGCTGGAGAAATGGCTCAGTGGTTAAGGGTGCTTACTGCTTTTGCAGAGGGCCTTGGTTAGTGTCACAGCACCCATTCAGGTGGTTCACAACTTCTTGTAACTCTGGTTGCAGAAAGTTTGATTCCTCTAGTGTCTGTGGGCAACTGCATGCATGTGGTACAAATAAACTCTCTCTCTCTCTCTCTCTCTCACCCTCATTCTATCTCTATCTCTCCCTCACTCCCTTCCTCCCCCTCCTTCTCACACACATGTACACACACACACACACTTATGATAAATAAATATTTAAAAAGATACTTGGTTTGACTGAGAAGCCATATTCAGTTCTGGCTAGTCAAGATACATTTTTCATCATAAATAGCCATGGAATCTGGGACCTGGATTATATTTTAGGTTGGCCCAAATATATTTTGGCTCATGCTTCTCAAAACCTGAAATATACACATGCTATTGGATATACTTTGATTCATACATGAACATCACAGCAGAGCAATTCCATCTGGAGGAAAAAAGGGCATGAATAAACCAGTAACCCAGTCCACCCTTATATGTGTGAATTTACCCTCTAGAGTCTGTGGCTGAGGACTGTGGAGATAACTTGACAGTGTGTAGACTCACCCAGGAGATCACCTTATGGTCATGCCTGTGAGGGACTATTCTGACTAGGATAACTGAATGGATGAACACCATAAAAAAGAGCATCACCGTTTCCTGGGCTTGGATCCAGGTCTGCATAGATGCAAACTGTGTAATTCTGACTAGCTGAGAGTCAGTTCACAGCCTGCAGACAACCTGACCAGCTGCTTTAACTCCTGCTGCTTTGACTCCCCTGGCATTGTGGACTGTACCCTCATATTGTGAGTTCCCCTAAACCCTTTTCTTTCTTTAAGTTGTTTTTGTTATTGTATTGTATCACAGACACAAGGAAGCTAATATAGTGGACAGAAACAATACTGCCTCTGAGTCACCCAGTAACTAGACAATTGCAAGTCTGGTAAAACACTGTGACTTCTGATTACTGTGTAGCTCATGGCATTTGGAGGAAGATATTATCTTCCTCCAAGTAAGCAACATCTTAAGACATTGCAGGCTTTCTGTGTATACAATGATTTGAGCATCAGTGTTTATTTCTCTTAGTTCTCTGCTGCTCAGTGAACCCAGTATCTTGTTCTCTGGAATACCATATGCTGTCTCTCATTGGGTACAACCCTTCTCTCTAGACACTACCCGACTCCCTTGGCAAATCGGTTGTGTGGGTGGCAGGAAGGCAATAGTACTGCATTGCCTATTTTCAAAGTTTTCCATCCTCCTTAGATTCTGTCCCTGAATCACAATTTCTCATCCTATAGGGGATGTTTTCTTGGCTTCCTGGCCACTATGTAACTATGTAATCACCTTAAATCATTTTTTCTTATTTAAAATTTAGAGATATTATTTACCCAGTCCAGTGTGTTTATGATTTAAAAGTATAAGTTTGTATGTCTCTCTGCTAAAGATTCCTAAATCTATTTCCCTAAGTAAACAATTTTCCTGGGTTCCTGATTCATAAACTTAGTATAGCACAAGCTATCAGTGCCTCATACATAGACTCCTTACCATCCATAGTTGCTGACCTATACCTATGTTCTTTTGTCTGACTGTGGAATATGTATCATGTACATGGAGTGAATGTGTTACAATAACTCTTCCCGCCTGCCTGGTCCCAGTGCCATGACAGCCCCAAATAACACACAGAGACTCTATTGGTTATAATGCTGTTGGCCAATATCTAGGGCTTCTTATTGTCCCTCTCTGTCTTAAGTATTAACCCCCCCACACACACTCCTATCTTGCTTCCCTATTGGCCAACAGTACTTTATTCATCAACCAATAAGACAAACATATATACAGAAGGACTTCCCCCATCACCCTTCCATATTAATTAACAAACAAGGTGACCTTTTACAAACATGCCTGCAGACCAACCTGATAAACACAGTCACTCAACAGAGTTTTGTTTTGTTTTTTGTTCAGGTGAATCTAAGTTGTTTCTCATTGACAGTTAACACTAACATGGACAGATAGTTACTATATAGCTACCTCAAGAATAACTCTACAACAGTCTCATTACTTCAAAAATTATCTTTAGCCTGTGCTTCCTCCTCTATGCTCACTTTTCCAAGTTATCAAAGCCCACATGCTATACTTCAGGGATAAATTTGTGGTAAGTTCTGTCAGGGTTCTGAGAACATTTCTCAGATCCATGCTTTTCTCTAACTATATGATGCTGCATACAGTTAGAGTTCTCCTTGACTCCAGTTTTAATATTGGAAACAAAAGTTAACAGTACAAGGAAAGAAAAAGACGTACTATATTAAATTTAGTTCCACATGTATTGAACTGGAGGAGTCTATAAGATTTATAATGGAACTGGCCAGTTGTCTGTGGTTATGGAATAATAAAAAGAAAAGTGGCAAAGTGATCTTATTTGGGATGTATAAATGATGCTATAACAGTAAACGGCACACTTACTGAAAGTAAAACTAAGTATTTATTGTAGAAATTACTCACAAGAGACCAAACAAGTAACCCAGATGAGCCGGGTAGTTTTCCGCCACTGAACTGGAAGCGAAAGCCAGAAAAAGAGACTTCCGTTGTTCAGTCTTTTTTACCTTCCCCCCCCATAACGCCCCTAGCCAGGCCCAAAAGTGGGCCTGTGGGCCTGGCTAGTGATGTAGTTCACCGCCTAAGTCTGTATACGTCTTTAGTCATGCCTAAAGTGGGTGTAGTTAGCGGTGTGGTAAACCGCTCTTTTATTACCTCATCTGTATGCGCCTCTAGTAAGTCACATGGCTAATGGCGGTACACGGCTTCCTCCTACATATATGTGAATATTGAAGCCATTAAACTGTGAGAGCTCTTCAAGAAAGAGCATGTAGAGTACACAGAAAACTCTGAAGGCCTAATGTGAAGAATACAACTTCTAAAGATTTGGTGGTTTTAATGATAATGGCTCCCATAGGCTTATATATTTGAATTATTGGTCTGTATTTAGTAGAACTATTTCAGGAAAATGAGGAAGTGTGGCCTTGTTGGAGAAGGTATGTCATGTGGGGTGGACTTTGAAGTTTCAGAATCTCACACCATTACTAGCTGGTTTTCTCTCTCCATCCTTTCTGTGGATCAGATGCAAGCTCTCAGCTACTATTCCAGTGCCATGCCTGCCTGCCAACTTTCATAATCTCCATCATGATAGTTGTAGACTATCATGATAGTTGTAGACTACTACAACTCTAGGCCCCCAAATTACATGCTTTCTATTATAAATTGTCTTGGTCATGGTGTTTTGTAATGGCAATAGAAACATCACTAAGGCAAAATGGTAACAAGAAAAATAGGATCCAACTAAGGAAATTGTGTAAGAACAATATAAAATATGTGAGAGAAACCATGATGAAGAAAATCAAGATGTTGTGAAAGCCTAGAAAGAACTAGCAAAGTTTCTTGATGTTGGCTTCTAAGAGACAATTCCCCTAGCAATTCTATATAACTGTAACTCTCTATACTCCCCCCAAAATCACCATGTCTTTATTCTATTTTATTCACTGTATGCTTTCATACATTTTATCCTTTATTTTATTTATCATATCTCACTAGAACCTATTTAATCATATAATATTCAACATCTAAAACATTTTCTGGAGAATAATGAACAGTAGATTAATATTTGTGAAATAAGTGGAAATGAGGGAGTTGTGTTTTTCTGTTGAATGCTTTAGAATGGCTTGTTAACATTTGTTTTTTGTGGGATACAGTGACTTTATTGATGGTATTCAAGAGAGTAGGGCTCCCCAAGACCCTCCTTATTTTATTCTGGCTGTCTGGGATGGAAATTGTGAGGGAGATGATCAGTCTCAGGATTGCTGGACAGGGACTGCTCAGCAGCCAGAACCTCTCTCTTGCTTGAGTCCTTGCTGGGGATGGATGGTCCAGGGTGGGCTTCTTACTCCTTGGAGGTCATGTAGGCTATGAGGTCCACCATCCTGTTGCTGTAGCAGAATTCATTCTCATACCAGGAAATGAGCATTGCAAAGTTGTCCTTGAGAGCAATGCCAGCCCCAGCATCAAAGATGGAAGAGTGGGAGAGACTGTTGAAGTCACAGGAGACAGCCTGGTCCAGGCAACATGTCAGATCTACGGCAGACACATTGGGGGTAGGAACACAGAAGGACATGCCAGTGAGCATCCCATCCCAAGGTCTGGGATGACCTTGCTCACAGCACTGGCAGAATCAGTGGATGCATGAATGATGCTCTGGGCAGTCCCATGACCATTAGGCCACAGCTTCCCACAATCTTCTGGGTGGCAGTGATGGCATGAACTGTGATGAGTCCTTCCACAATGCCAAAGTTTTCATGGATGACCTTGGCCAGGGTGTCTAAGCAGTTGGTGGTGCAGGAAACATTGCTGACAATCTTGAGGGAGTTGTTGTACTTGCCATCGTTCACACCCATCACAAACATGGGGGCATCAGCAGAAGGGGTGGAGATGATGACCCTCTTGGCCCCACCCTCCAAGTGGGTCCAGCCTTCCCCATGGTGGTGAAGATGCCAGTAGACTCCACAACATACTCGGTGCCAGCATCACCCCACTTGATGTTGGCAGGATCTCACTCCTGGAACATAGCGACAGCCTTCCCATTGAAGACAAGCTTCCCATTCTCAGCTTTGACTGTGCCTTTGAGCTTGCCATGGGTAGAGTTATACTGGAACATGTAGACCATGTAGTTGAGGTCAATGAAGGGGTCATTGATGGCAACAATGTCCTCTTTGTCAGAACTGAAGGCAACCCTGGCTACCAGGTGTCTAATATGGCCAAATTTGCTCACTCCACCCTTCACCACTGTGTCTCAGGAATGAGGCTGGCATTACACGAAGAGATGTGGCTGCCTCTAGAACAGGGAGGAACAGAAAGCTGCAATGGAACCTTTGTGATCAATGGGACATTAGTGACATTTTTCACACTGACTGGCTGAAGCATTTGTGCCATGAGTAGTCAAGAAGCAAAATCCAGAACCATTGTTCTTGACTCTAGACTACTTTGTTAACTATTAACGTGTAACAATCTCGTACTTTTGTAAAGTATAGTATAAACTGCCTGGAAAGTTATTTTTGGTGAGGGAGAGACTGTTCAATGATTCAGAGCACTGGCCACTCTTACAGAAGACCACAGATTGGTTCCTGGCACCTACTGATGGCTGTAGCTCCAGTTCCAGGAAATTTGACACCCTCTTCTAGCCAACATGGGCACTGCATGCAACCTATGCAATACATATCATGCACTGAAAACACTCATCCATGGAAAACAAATCAATCTAGGTTTTGGGTTTGTTTTTTTGTTTTGTTTTGTTTTCGAGACAGGGTTTCTCTGTGGTTTTGGAGGCTGTCCTGGAACTATCTCTTGTAGACGAGGCTGGTCTTGAACTCACAGAGATTCGCCTGCCTTTGCCTCCCGAATGCTGACATTAAAGGTGTGTGCCACCACTGTCTGGTCTCAATCTAGGTTTTTTAATCTTTAAAAAGGAATACGTTATGTTTTACCAAGTAAAATGTCAGGAGGCATACAATAGAGATTTCAACTTCTTTCTTGTGTTATTGGGGCTATGTTCATACTTTCAGTTATTTACCTCTCAGTATTTACTTTTCCTTTTTATCATACAGATAAACAATTCTTTGAATACTTACTAAAACCCAGTTTCCTTTTTATGATTACATTGGTCAGGTGATGTGGACAAAAATCAAATGAGCATTGTGGCACACACCTGAAATCTCACCTACTTGGGAGGTTGAGGAAAGAATATAGTGTGTTTGAGGCTACCCTGGGCAAATCCCAAGATATTGTCTCAAAAAACAAAATAAAATGGAGCTGTTATCAAATCCAAATTCTACAGAAGAAGAGTACTGGCTATTCCTGAGATTGCACAGCAGTCAGTTTCTCATTACTATGATAAGATATATAAACATTGTTTTTTTTTCTTTTAAAGTTAGTAAAGTTTATTGTCATCAGGTCTTCAGTTGAGTCCATAATTGTCTGGCTTCTTTGTTTTGGTTTCCAGGTGTGGCAGAATCTCTTAATAGAAAGAGTGGGATGGTTTCATGACAGCTAAAGGAGAGAGAGGGAGAGATGGAGGGGAGAGAGAGAGCGAGATTCTTTAAAGTATATCTCTTTTTGACTTCTTGCCTCTAAGCAGGCCTTATCTGGCACCCTCTGATAATGCCATGAAATTATGAATCTATCAATAGCTCAATCCATTTATTAGTCAATTTCCTCATAATTCAAATATCTCTTAATAGAACTACTAGCATGAGATCAAGCCTTCAGCAGGTAAACCTTTAGGAAAGGTACTTTACACCAAAACCACAACAGATACATCCAGCTCATACATCAACATTAAAGAACACTGACAGTTTAGTCTTGTGTGATTTCAATGTTGTTAATAATAATGCTTGATAGCACACTTTCAATTGTTTATTACTAGTCTGTGAAAATGCAACTGGTTCGTGTTCACTAATCTCACATCTGTGACCATGTTTCTTTTTCGTATTCATTTGGTGGCAGTTTGTGAATTCATTAGTTTTTTTGTTGTAAGGATACTTGAATTTTTAAAGATAACTTTTACATATCCTTTTGGCTATTTGTGCCTTCCATTTATGGGTCTCTACCACCATGCTGAGTAGATGTGGAGGATGGGTATCCTTGACTTTCCCTCACTGTCTGAAGGAAAGCTCCTTCTCATTATCATCAAGTGTGATATTAGATTCAGGCTTCATTGTCATAAGGAATTTTGCTTCTAGAACTAGTTTTCTGAGGTAAGTTTTGCTTTTCTTGTGGCTGGGTGTTGAAGTTCTTAAAAGTGCTTTGGTAGTTCTTTGAAATGCTTATAGTACTTCTCCAATTCTGTGAATATAGTAAATGACACTGACTGGTTTCTAGATCCCGCATTCCTGGGATAAGGATGAGGATACTGATGTCTTCCACATGATGTGAGATTCAACAGTCTGCTGCTTTTTCCCTAGTACGTTGTGTGTATGTACACGGGAGATGTTTCCTTTGGGGGAAGTTAAAAATTTTCTCCAACTCTGTTGATAGTTACATAATATTTTTAAAGCAAGTTGAATATTTACTTTTATATTTAATTTTTGATTGACAATAATTACATATATTTCTAAGGCATAGCATGGTATTTCCATACAAGCATAAAATGTATTCTGATCAAGTAGAGGTTATGAGTATTTATATATCCTTATCAAGTCTATCTGTTTAGGGCCTTTGAGCTCCTTTCTTCTAGCTCTTCATAAAACTATAACTGTAGTCACCCTACTGTGCTCACAGCAGTAGAATTTATTCCTCCTGCCCAGCTGCCTTCATTCCTGTGTTCTAGCCTCCCTACATCCACTCCCCAGCCAGTAGTAATTAATATACTACTTTTAGGTAGACATTTTTAACTTCCATGTAATAGAGAACATATGTAGCATCTATCATTCTGTGCTTTGGTCATTTCACATAGGTTGTGTCTGTGATAGTTAATTTTTTGTCAACTTGACACAATCTGAAGTCATCTAAGAAGGAACCTCAATTGAGAAGATGCCCCCATCAAGTTAGCTTGTGGGTAGACCCGTGAGGAATTTTTTGATTGATAATTGATGTGGAAGGGGACACCCTACTGTGCCGGGTGCCATCCCTAGGATAATGGTATTGGGGTGTACAAGAAAGCACACTGAGCAAGCCAGTAAGATGTAATTCTCCATGAACTCTGCTTCAGTTTCTGTCTCCAGATTCTTGTCTTGAGTTCTGACACTTCCCTTCAAGATGGAGTGTGATCACGATAGGTAGCCAAATAAATCCTCTACAAGTTGCTTTGGGTCGTGATGTTTATCACAGCAATAGAAAGGAAACCAAGACATTGTCTTACAGTTCCCCTTATTTTGTTGCAAATGTCATAGTTTTATTTTTGATGATAAATAATATTTGGATATGCACTATATTTACTTTAGTCTTGCATTCATTGATAGGCTTCTATTCTTGATCGAAACTAAGTCTATGTTAAAGTGAATAAAACTGTAATAAGCCTAGAAGCACATCACATATCTCTATGTGCACTGATTTGATTTCACTTGATATTGTGAGGTCTCTATCTTTTCTATTTTTTCTGGACTGTCTATTGAGGGTCTCTGTGCTTCCACATGAATCCTAAGACTGCTCCCCTTTTTCTTTAAAGAATGCCTTTAGTTTTTTAAAGAGAGTTTTGTACAAGCTGTAGTCCTTTGTAGTATAGACATTTTTATGTAGTTCAAGAACATTAAAGGTTGTTCTGTCGTCCAATGTCTTTAATATCAACACTGTGTAGTTTTAATTAAAGAAGCTAACTTTTCTAAAAAAGAATTTGAAATTCCATTTAAATTTTCATATTTTTTGCCATGCAGTTTTGTAAATATCCCGATTTAAATGTGTATAAAGCTATAGTGATATTTATGCTTTTGTTTCTGAAAACTTGTTTTCTTCTCGGTATGCCTCTTCAGAAGTACTTTTTCCTGTCAGGAAGAATATTCTTTTTTTAATTTTATTTTTTTCCTTCATCTTTAATATTTAACTTAGAAACAAGCTTGCTTCACATGTCAATCCAAGCTGCCTTTCCCTCCTCCCCATCCCCTACAATCCCTTCAACCCTCTACCCCACCCACCTCCACTCCACAGGGAGGGTGAGGGTCTCCATGGGGGATTCCCAAAGTCTGTCATATCATCTGGGGAAGGGCCTAGAGACTACCCCCCATGTGTCCATGCTGAGTACTACTCCATTGTGTAAATGTGCCACATTTTCTCAATCCACTCTTCGGTTTAGGGGCATCTAGTTTGCTTCCAGGTTCTGGCTACTACAAATAATGCTGCTATGAACATAGTTGAACAGATGTCATTGTTGTATGAATGCGCATCTTTTGGGTATATGCCAAAGAGTAGACTTGCTGGATCTTGTGGTAGACTGACTTCCATTTTCCTGAGGAATCTCCATACTGCTTTCCAAAGTGGCTGTACAAGTTGGTACTCACATCAGCAGTGGAGGAGTGTTCCCCTTTCTCCACATCCTCTCCAGCATAAATTGTCATTGGTGTCTTTGATCTAAGAGTCGTTTTGATTTTCATTTCCCTGGTGGCTAAGAATGTTGAGTACTTTCTTAAGTGTCTATCAGTCATTTTAGATTCCTCTGTTAAAAATTCTCTATTTAGTTATGTAGCCCACTTTTTAATTGGATCCTTTGGCGTTTTGGAGACTAGCTTCTTGAGATCTTTGTAAATTTTGGAGATGAGCCCTCTGTCAGATGTGGTGTTAGTGAATATCTTTTCCCATTCTGGGGGCTGTTCTTTTGTCTTATCGAGTGTGTCCTTTGCCTTACAGAAGCTTTGCAGTTTCAGGAATTCCCATTTATTAGTTCTCGATCTCAGGGTCTGTGCTTCTGTTGTTATGTTCAGGTAACGGTCTCCTGTACAAATTTGTTCAAGGGTACTTCCCACTTTCTCTTCTAAGAGGTTCAGTGTGGCTGGATTCATGTTGATATCTTTGATCCATTTGGACTTACGTTTTGTGCATGGTGATAGATATGGATCTGTCTGTAGTCTTCTACATGCTAGAATCCAGTTAAGCCATTACCATTTTTTGAAGATGTTTTCTTTTTTCTATTGTAAAGTTTTAGATTCTTTGTCACAGAACAAGTGTTGATATGTGTGTAGGTTAATATCAGGGTTTTCAATTAGATTCCATTGGTCTACCTGTCTATTTTTGTACAAATACCAAGTTGTTTTCATTAGTATAGTTCTATAGTAGAGCTTGAAGTCAGGGATGGTGATGCCTCCTGAAGTTCTTTTATTGTACAGGGTTGTTTTGGCTATCCTGGGTCTTTCGTATTTCCATATAAAGTTGAGAATTGTCTTTTCAATGTCTGTGAAGAATTGTGCTGGGATTTTGATAGGGATTGCATTGAATCTGTAGAATTGCTTTTGGCAAGATTCCCCTTTTTACTATGTTGATCCTACCTATCCAAGAGCATTGAACATCTTTCCATTTTCTGGCATCTTCTTTAATTTCTTTTTTAGTGACTCAAAGTCCTTGCTGTATAGATCTTTCACCTATTTGGTTAGAGTTACCCCCAAGATATTTTATGTTGTTTGTGGCTATTGTAAAGGGTAATGTTTCTCTGATTTCTTTCTCAGGCACATTTATCGTTTATGTATAGTAGGACTACTGATCTTTTTGAGTTAATCTTGCTTCCTGCCACTTTGCTGAAGGTGTTTATCAGATGTAGGAGTTTTCTGGTAGAATTCCTCTGGTCAGTTATGTAGACTGTAATATCATCTGCAAATAGTGAAAGTTTGACTTCTTCCTTTCCAATTTGTATCTTCTTGATCTCCTTTTGTTGTCTTATTGCTCTAGCTAGAACTTCAAGTACAATATTGAAGAGATATGCAGAGAGTGGACAACCTTGTCTTGTTCCTGATTTTAGAGGAATCTCCTTGAGTTTCTCTCCATTTAGTTTGATGTTGGCTGTTGGTTTGGTGTATATTGCCTTTATTATGTTTAAGTATGTTCCTGTTATCTGATCTCTCCAAAACCTTTATCATGAAGGGTGTTCAATTTTGTCAAAAGCTTTTTCAGCATCTAATGACATGTTCATGTGGTTTTTCTTTTTCATATTGTTTATGTGGCAAATTACATTGATGCATTTTAATATGTTAAACCACCCCTGCATCCCTAGAATGAAGCCTGCTTGATCATGGTGTGTAGGAGGAAGTCTGTATGCCGCCATTAAACATGTGACTTACTAGAGGCGCATACAGATGAGGTAATAAAAGGGCGGTTTACCACACCGCTAACCACACCCACTTTAGGCAGGACTAAAGACGTATACGGCTGGACGTAAAGACGTATACGTACGTAGGCGGAACTACGTCACTAGCCAGGCCCACTTTTGGGCATGGCTAGGGGGCGTTACGGGGGAAGGTATAAAAGACAGCACACAGGAAGTCTCGGTCTCTTTTCCTGGAGTTCGGCTTCCGGTTCGGCAGCTGAAAACTGCTTGGCTCATCTGGGTTACTTGTTTGGTATCTTGTGAGTAATTTCTACAATAAATACTTAGTTTTACTTTCAGTAATTGTGTGTCGCTTATTGTTACAGCGTCCGTTGGAGCATACAATGGTGGATGATTTTTTTGATGTGTTCTTGGATTCAATTTGCCAGTATTTTATTAAGTATTTTTGCATCAATGTTCATGAGTGATATTGGTCTGAGGTTCTCTTTCTTAGTTTTGTCTTTGTGTGGTTTGTCTACCAAGGTAATTGTAGCCTTGTAAAAAAGACTTTGGCTGTGATCCTTTTGCTTCTATTGTGTGAAACAATTTGAAGAGTATTGGTATTACCTCTTTGAATTTCTGGTAGAATTCTGCATTGAAAACATTTGGCCCTGGACTTTTTTGCTTGGAGACGTTTGATGGCTGCTTCTTTTTCTTTAGGGGTTATATGTCTATTTAAATTGTTTATCTGTTCTTGATTTAATTTTTTAGAAGGTTTTTTATTATTTTAATTTTAAATAGCTTGTTTTACATGTCAATCCCAGTTCCCTCTCCCTCCCCTCCTCCCGCACTCCCCTTCTCCCCCACCCTTCCACCCTATTGCCAATTCCTTCCACATAGGGGATATCTAGAGTCTATCATTTCACTCAGGGTAGGGCCCAGGCACTCCCCTAAGAGTCCAGGCTGAGAGAGCATCCCTCTTGGTGTTATGGAAACACGATGTCTGTTTGTATTTGAGGGATAAACACTGATCCACTGCTCAGGGCCCCATAGGTTGCCCAGGCCTCCTCACTGACTCTCACATTCAGGGAGTCTGGATCAATCCCATGCTGGCCTCCCAGCTGTCGGTCTGGGGTCCAAGAGCTCTCCCCTGTTCAGATCAGCTGTCTCTGCTGGTTTTGCCAGCCCATTCTTTGCCAATTTTCTCATCGGTCCTCTTTCTTTGTCGCTGGGTTCCTTGAGTTCAGCTCAGTGTTTAACTGTGGGTGTTTGCCTCTGCTTCCATCAGTCACTAGATGAAGGCTCCAGGATGGTTATAGACATCAAGTTCATTATCAGGAATGGGCATTCGAGGTGGTCTCTCCACTATTGCTTAGCTTGCCAATTGGTGTCATCCCTTTAGATCACTAGAGGTCACAATGGTGCCTGATCTGTCTTCTAACCTATGATTCACTCTTCCCCCTATTCTACCACCCCCACTCAACCTTCCTGTTCTCCCATGACCTACTCTCTCTTCCTCTTCTCCCCCTCTCTATTTCCTAGCTCCCCCTTCCCCCACCCCTTGCCATGTTCCCCATCTGTTTAGAGGATCTTGCCTCATTTCTCTTCTCTTGGGTACCATGCATACCTTTTAGGTCCTTTCCTGTTTCCCAGACTCTCTGTCAGTGGAAGTGTACTGGCACTATCCTGATCCATGTCTAAAATCTATATATAAGTGAATACATACCATGCTTGTCTTTTTGTGACTGGGTTACCTCATTCAGGATGGTTTTTTTCTAGTGCTATCCATTTACCTACGAATTTAAAGATTCCATTGTTTTTTTCTGCTGAGTAATACTCCATTGTGTAAATGTACCACATTTTCTCTATCCACTCTTCAGTTGAGGGGCATCTAGGTTGCTTGCAGGTTCTGGCTATTACAAATAATGCTGCTATGAACATAGTGGAGCAGATGCCCTTGTTGTATGAACTTGCCTCATTTGGATATATGCCTAAGAGTGGAATTGCTGGGTTTTGTGGTAGATTGATTCCCATTTTCCTGAGGAATCTCCATACTGATTTCCAAAGTTGTTGTATGAGTTGGCACTCCCACTAGCAGTGGAGGGGTCTTTCCCCTCTCTCCACATTCTCTCCAGCATAAATTGTCTTCTGAGTTTTTGATTTTAGCCATTCTGACAGTAGTAAGATGGTATCTCAAAGTTGTTTTGATTTGCATTTCCCTGATGGCTAAGGATGTTGAGCACTTTCTTAAGTGTCTCTTGGCCATTTTAGCCTCCTCTATTGAGAATTCTCTGTTTAGTTCTGTACCCCACCTTTTAATTGGATCCTTTGGTGTTTTGGAGACTTGCTTCTTGAGTTCTTTGCAAATTTTGGAGATTAGCCCTCTGTCAGATGTGGTGTTAGTGAATATCTTTTCCCATTCTGTGGACTGCCTTTTTGTCTTGTCGACTGTGTCCTTTGCTTTACAGAAGCTTTTTAATTTCAGGAGGTCCCATTTGTTAATTGTCGATCTCAGTGCCTGTGCCACTGGTGTTATGTTCAGGAAGTGGTCTCCTGTACCAACTCGTTGAAGAGTATCTCCCATTTTCTCTTCTAAAAGTTTTAGTGTGGCTGGATTTATGTTGAGATCTTTGATCCATTTGTACTTAAGTTTTGTACAAGGCAATAAACATGGATCTGTCTGCAGTCTTCTGCATACCAGTACCCAGTTATGCCAGTACCATTTATTGAAGATGCTTTCTTTTTTCCATTGTATAGTTTTAGCTTCTTTGTAAAAAATAAAGTGCTCATAGGTGTGTGGGTTAAAATCACGGTTTTCAGTTCGGTTCCATTGGTCTGCCTGCCTATTTTTGTGCCAATACCAAGCTGTTTTCAGAACTATAGCTCTAAAATAGAGCTTGAAGTCAGGTATGGTGATGCCTCCTGAAGTTCCTTTATTGTATAGGGTTGTTTTGGCTATCCTAGGCCTTTTGTTTTTCCATATAAAGTTGATTAATGTTCTTTCCAGGTCCTTGAAGAATTGTGATGGAATTTTGATAGGGATTGCATTGAATCTGTAGACTGCTTTTGGCAAGATTGCCATTTTTATTATGTTGATCCTACCAATCCAAGAGCATGGGAGATATTTCCATTTTCTGGTACCCTCTTTGATTTCTTTCTTTAAAGACTCAAAGTTCTTGATATACATGTCTTTCACTTCCTTGGTTAACATTATCTGAAAATATTTGATGCTGTTTTTGGCTATTGTAAAGGGTGAGGTTTCTCTGATTTCTTTCTCAGTCACTTCATCGTCTCTATATAATAGGGCCACTGACTTTTCTGAGTTTACCTTGTATCCTGCCACTTTGCTGAAGATGTTTATCAGCTCTAGGAGCTCCCTTGTGGAGTTTTTGGGTCACTTATATAAACTATCATATCATCTGCAAATATTGAAAGGTTGTCTTCTTCTTTTCCTATTTGTATCCTCTTTATCTCCTTTTGTTGTCTTATTGCTGTAGCTAGAACTTCAAGTACAATATTGAAGAGATATGGAGAGAATGGACAGCCTTGTCTTGTTCTTGATTTTAGAGGAATTGCTTTGAGTTTCTCTCCATTTAGTTTGATGTTAGCTGTTGGTTTACTGTATATTGCTTTTATTATATTCAGGTATGTTCCTGTTATCCCTGATCTCTCTAGGACCTTTATCATGAAGGGGTGATGTATTTTGTCAAAGGCTTTTTCAGCATCTAGTGAGATGATCATATGGTTTTTCTTTCGCAGTTTCTTTATATGGTGGATTACATTGATAGATTTTGTAATGCTGAACCATCCCTGCATTCCTAGTATGAAGCCTAAGTGATCATGGTGGATGATTTTTCTGATGTGTTCTTGAATCCAGTTTGCTAGTATTTTATTGAGTATTTTTGCATCGATGTTCATGAGGGAAATTGGTCTATAGTTCTCTTTCTTAGTTGTGTCTTGTGTGGCTTGGGTATCAAGGTAATTGTAGCCTGGTAAAAAGAGTTTGGCAGTGAACCTCTTGCTTCTATTGTGTGGAATACTTTGAGGAGTCTTCTTTGAATTTCTGGTAGAATTCTTCACTGAAGCCATCTGGGCCTGGGCTTTTTTTGTTTGGGATACTTTTGATGACTGCTTCTATTTCATTAGGGGTTATAGGTCTGTTTAGATAGTTTATCTGCTCTTGATTTAGTTTTGGCAAGTGATATCTATCCAGGAAATTGTCCATTTCCTTTAAATTTTCAAAATTTGTGGGGTACAGATTTTCAAAGTATGCCCTGATGCTTCTCTGGATTTCCTCAGAGTCTGTTGTTATGTGCTGTTTTTCATTTCTGATTTTGTTAATTAGCATGCTCTCTCTCTCTGTCTTTTGGTTAGTTTGGACAGAGGTTTATCTGTTTTGTTGATTTCCTCAAAGAACCAACTCTTTGTTTCATTGATTCTTCTCAATGTTTTCCTGGTTCCTACTTGATTGATTTCTGCCCTCAATTAGATTATTTCCCGGCATCTGCTCCTCCTGGGTGAGTTTGCTTCTTTTTGTTCTAGAACATTCAGCTGTGCTATTAATTCTCTAGTATGACTGTTCTCCAGTTTCTTCATGTGGGCACTTTCCTCTCAGCACTACTTTCAAAGTGTCCCATAAGTTTGCGTATGTTGTGTCTTCATTCTCATTGAATTCCAGGAAGCATTTAATTTCTTTTTTATTTCTTCCTTTACCCAGGGATGGTGCAATTGTGCATTGTTCAAATTCCATGAGTTTGTAGGATTTCTGTGATTTGTGTTATTGTTAAATTCTAATTTTAATGCATGGTGTCTGATAAGATACAGGGGGTTAATCCAATTTTTTGTATCTGTGGAGATTTGCTATGTTTCCTATTATGTGGTCAATTTTAGAGAAGGTTTCATGTGGTGCCGAGAAGAAGGTATATCCCTTTGTGTTTGGGTGGAATGTTCTATAAATGTCTGTTAAACCCAGTTGGGTCATAACTTCTATTAGTTCTTTTGTTTCTTTGTTAAGTTTCTGTCTGGAGGTCCTGTCTAGCGATGAGAGCAGAGTGTTGAAGTCTCCTACTATTAGTGTGTGAGATTTTATGTGCAATTTGAGCTTTAGTAATGTTTCTTTCACGAATGTAGGTGCCTTTGTATTTGGGGTGTAGATGTTTAAAATTGAGACTTCATCTTGATGGACTTTTCCTTTGATGAATATGAAATTCCTTCTTCATCTCTTTTGATTGATTTTAATTTGAAGTCTAGTTTGTTAGATATTAGGATTGCTACACCTGCTTGTTTCTTGGGTCTGTTTGATCGGAAGATCTTTTCCCAACCCTTTACTCTGAGATACTGTCTTTGATGTTGAGATGAGTTTCTTGTATGCAGCAGAAGGATGGGTTCTGTCTTCATATCCATTCTGCTAGTCTGTGTCTTTTTATTGGCAAGTTGAGGCCGTTGACATTGAGGGATATCAATGACCATTGATTGTTGATTCTTGTTTGTGCTTGATTTATTGGTAGTGAAGTTATTTTGTGTATTTTCTCCTCCCTTTTTCTTTTGGTGTTTTGTAAAGTGGATTATATATTGCCTGTGTCTTTGTGAGTGTAGTTTTCTTCCTTGGATCTAGGTTTTCCTTCTAGCACTTTCTGTGGAGCTGGATTCATGGATATGTATTGTTTAAATCTGTCTTTGTCATGGAATATTTTGTTTTCTCCATCTATGGTAATTGAAAGCTTTCCTGGATATAGTAGTCTGGGCTGGCATTCTTGTTCCCTTAGTGTTTGTAGGACATCTGTACAGGATCTCCTGGCTTTCATCATTTCCTTTGAGAAGTCAGGTGTAATTCGGGTAGGTCTGCCATTATATATTACTTGGCCTTTTTCTTTAGCCGCTCTTAATATTTTCTCTTTAATCTGTAGGTTTGATGTTTTGATTATTATATGGTGAGGTGACTTCTTTTTCTGGTCCAGCCTATTTAGTATTCTGTAAGATTCTTGTATTTTCATAGGCATATCCTTCTTTAGGTTAGGGAGGTTTTCTTCTATGATTTTGTTGAATATGTTTTCTGTACCTTTGAGCTGTATTTCTTAACCTTCTTCTATACCTATTATTCTCAGGTTTGGCTTCTTCACGGTGTCCCATATTTCCTGGATATTTTGTGTTTTTTCTTAGTACTCTTTAGATTCTTTGAGAGATTTGTTTATTTCTTGAATTTTTCCCCCATTTCATGGATTTTTTTGTTTGTTTTTTCTACTATTTCTTTAAGGGATTTCCTCGTTTCTTCTTTGAGGGTCTCTGTCATCTTCATAAAATGATTTTTAAGGTCTGTCTCCTCTGCTTCATCTATGTGGTGCTTTTCAGGTCTTGCTGGCATTGGTTCCCTAGATTCTGTTGGAGTCATGTTGGTCTTTTGATTGCTGAGTGATCTCTTATTCTGTCTTCTTCCCATCTCTTCTTCCAGTGGGTGCTGGTGGGGTCTTTCTGTCTCCACTGCTCTCCTTCCTTCCTGAAGCTGAAGCTGGGGACGCTGACACTGAAGCTTAAGCTGAAGCTGGGGTTGCAGGAGGTTGGGGCCTGGAAGGGCTGAAGCTGGGATCGCCGGAATTTGGCGTCTGAAGCTGGGATCGCAGGAGTTTGGGGCCTGGAAGGGCTGATGTCTTTCCTATGTGGGTGGGTCTTCTGGATGCCAGGAGTGGCCCCAGAATATCGAGGGGATGGGTATTGGGCAGGGGATGGGGAGTGTCCCCCGGAGACCCAAGCTCACCTGACTGGGATCGCTGGAGTTTGGGGCCTGGGTTCTTGATTTAATTTTGGTAAGTGATATCTATGCAGAAAATCTGGTTGACAGAGCTAGTTCCAGGACAGTCAGGGATACACAAAGAATTCCTGTCTCCAAAAGCAAATCAAGAACGAAAAAAAAGTCAGAAGAATGTGGGGTTACTAGGAGTTTGGAACTCTCAGTTTAGTCCATGTTTGTCCTCTAGAAGATGATTTTCATCATGGTTTGTTCCTTAGAATTTATGACATCAGCTGCTTTGGACCCAGGAAATCAGATCTTGGCCTGGCCCCATCCCTCTGAGTTTGCCAACCTCTCCTAATCTAAGGGTACTAATTTGCTTTACAGGATCATTGTTTTTGACTGACCCTCCATTATTTTGTGACTTTTCCATTTAATCACTCCTGATATGGTACTCACACACACACACACACACACACACACACACACACACACATACAGACACACACACACACATACACACAAACACAGAGAGACAGAGAGACAGAGACAGAGAGAAAGAGATACACTTGCACACATATACACACACAAAATCCACACAAGTCTAGTTTGATGAATCAATGAATTTATTGGGGTTACTTATAGACACATGAATTTGAGATGCCTTCAAGGGCTTTGTGATTCAAAGGCATCTGTTTCAGTAGAAATCTCACCCTATGGTTGCTGATTCATGACAGATGAGTTCTTGCAACTCCCAGTACAACTTGCAGGTAGCTTGTTGGACCATAAATCTTCTCTCCCCAGCAATTGTTTACTTACATCTTTTAATCAGAGGGAAAAGTTTTGTGACTCTTTCAACTTTCTGACCTTTTTAAGATTCACTAGCTTCTTGAGCTTTCTAAGTCCCATTAGCTTCCTGTGACTACTCCTTCCTCCCGGACAGAGTTTCCAGCCAAGCAGTAATGTGTTTATGATCCTTCCTTTGGATCTTTCGTCTTTATGCACCTTATTTTGAATCATCACTGATCCTTGGAAGGAGTGATAATTCCGATATGGTCTTCCATTTGTGGATGAACATTGGGCTATAGAAACAGTTACTTACGTCTGATAGCTAAAGTGGTTATGAGTCTCTCTAGTAACTACCATTCACTGCAAAAAAAAGACATGTTCCTCTCTATGAATGACATCTTTACTGACCAATAGTGTCAGCACAATTATTTGGATGGCAATTTGATGGGTTCATCATGTGCATTTAATAAAATGTTGTTTCCCACTGGGGCCTATAGTTTCCCCAGTTATAGACTTTTGTCATGGCTTATAATATTAGACATGAATTCCCACCTACGAAATACACCTTAATTTCAATTGCAAAGCACTTAGTTGTGTCCATAACAGATATGCCATTAATGTACCACCGTTCACATCTTGCCTAGTATGTTGTTATTGTCATACACAAGGTTCACAAAGAAGCAGGAGGGTTGGTGATGATTGATTCTCCAGAAGCTTATCTGGTGCCTTCAGGTACTGTGAACACTATTCAGTAAGGAGTGAGATATCAACCTCAGCATGATTTCTCCATATCTTGCAAGAAATGCTTGCAGTGTTTTTAGCAACAGGCCTCATCATGTGTTCTGGCACACAACCAACAACAGTGCAATGGTATTTTTGGTTTATGGGACCTCAGGAGCCTCTTGGGACAACAACTCATGAGTAAATAACCCATCCCTGTTACTGGGATTTTCACCTGACATGGTAACTCTTGACACTGCCTTTTCTAATTTGTGCAGGGTGCCTGTAACATTTAAATTCTTTATCTTCTCTTTTTACTATTCTCCCAGATGCTTTTCTAGATTTGCAAAACAAGTGTTAGCATATGTAAATAAATCTTTTGGCAGAAAGTTGACAGGATCTCTGGAATCCCACTATTGTTTTCTTTCTCTAAGCAACTGCCAGTTAGTATTGGATAGCCAAGAAGATACTAAAAAGAAACATTACCAAGGGCCCATGCAACATGAAAATATCTCATCACTTGTGTGATCTGTTTTGCTAAGACAGTAATACTGGGTGCAGCAGCATGGATAGAAGTTACTACTCCATCTAGAGATGTTTAATCCATAGCCACTCTCTAGGAGCTAGCCAGCTTCCTCATCTTTGGTTGTTGCTAATGCTGTTAGAGATGCTGTACCAAATCGGATGGTCTCAGTGAAGTCTGTTTGTACTGTTTTGCTTGGCTCAGGCTCAAAAGGAAGCATGGTTGCACTCTTGCCAGCTGTGCCTGCCACTGGAACTGGATCCCCAGTACCGATAGGCTCCGGGACAGCACCATGGCCACACAGGTCTGTTGAGAGAGTCCTGGCTGTGTGAACAATTTCCACTCACAGTGTACTCTGGGGAGATGAATGCCCAGCTGTAGAAGAAGCTTGATTTTTTCCATCTGTACTACTTTATCATTTTTGTCTTCTGTGAACTGTTGGTCAGGCTTAAAAATCTCTCCAAAGCTCACCAGCAGAACCGTTGGCTTGATGCTTTTATTCCATAGGAACTCTGACTCAACACTAATTTTGTCACATGTGTTCATAAGTGACTTGGACAGGCACCTTTGTTTATTTTGTCCTCCTCTTATTCCCTGTTGATTACATTTAAATGATGTAAAGCTGGTTGGTATGCCAGTCAGAGTAACTCAGATCTGCTAAAGTCTCTCCTACATTATAAAGATCATGTGACACCATAAGACTAAGCACAGTTACTAAGGCTCTATAGCTGTCCTGAAGTCAATGCCGAATTAACTCTTTTGTTAGCTTTCCTGTGAACAGCCTTACAAGTCTAATGACTTACTCATCAAAGATAGTCTTACTCATGTACTTTTCTTCAGTTCTCTTAGCAATGCTTGTCCTTCCTTTACTGTCTTCCAGTCATTTATATTTTTTAAGACAGACAAGTGTTGCTGGGCGTTGGTGGCGCACGCCTTTAATCCCAGCACTCGGGAGGCAGAGGTAGGCGGATCTCTGTGAGTTTGAGGCCAGCCTGGTCTCCAGAGCGAGTTCCAAGACAGCCTCCAAAACAATACAGAGAAACCCTGTCTCAAAAAACCAAAAAAAAAAAAAAAGACAGACAAGTGTTTCTAATGGTTTATATGAATCGGCCTGTGTAGGATAGATTTCCCTTGTATTACTTTAAGGCAAGGAATGTAAGGCTCCCATCTTCATGCTGAATTATGGATTTTTCTCTTCCTCTGGACCCAAGGGATATCTTTTATACTTTCTATCACATTCTTTTCCTTTTCACTGCCTGGCTCTTCCCATGGGTTCCATGTTTCTGCATACCATGAAGGCTACTTTGGATAGATCTAATTAGTGCTTTTGTTCCTTTTCCATCTGCTAGTTGAGAAAACAGCATGCCAACACTTCTATTTCTTCTCTTCTTCCCACTTCTGCAACCTCAGAGGTTAACATGGAGGACAGAATCTGTGTGCCTTGTTTCCATTGTCATTATTCCTGCTTTTGGGCAATTTTTTTTCTGTAGGCAGCTCAGCCCAAGATCCATGTTTGGCTGCCCAAAGCAGCTATTACTGTCTGCTTATTATCCTAACCCATACCTTGTACTTTTGGGGATTGGAATATGTTTTTCAGTCCATCAACTATTTTGAAGGCATCTCATTCTCATGTGTTAGGCCACGTTTGTCAATAAGGCATGACATTCTATTTATGTGAAGGAAGATAGATATCCTGTCATTCTCCTCAGTGATACTCCTGTCTCAGACAGCTTGGCTTTGGCTCCACGTCCTATTGCCTCTTTCAGAGAGTGTGCACTCATTATTGCACAAGGAGGCATAGCACCTTATACCATATGGGGGACCCATCTGAGATTAGTTATTATGTTACAGCCAGAAGTGGAAGTCCCCATTTACACAAAAGCATAATAAATTGCAAATTACTAGGCATTACCTGTCAAGCCTGATTCAATATGTCTGTGTGGGGACCCAAGAGTCTTAATTCAGGAGCATTTCCCTCCTTTTCTAGTTTGACTGTCATGCTTGGGCAAAGAGAATAGGGGAGAGCATACCATCTGAAGTTTATACTATTGTGATGAAAGTCAGATTGGAGGCCAAATGTCAGTATGGCTGTAACTCAAGTAATTCAGATAAAGTCAAGAAAATTGACCAGCAATAGCAGAAACACAAGCCTTTTAGAGACTGGCAGGACTTGATTAGAATCTGGGACCACAGAATTCTTTTTTTAAAAAGCTGTTTGAAATAGTAACTGGAAGTAACCACAAACAGAAGAGAACAGTCAGTGTTCCAGCCAGACAGGGAGATGCTGGTAGATCACCGATTAAGGCTTGCCTCTAGTTTTGGCCTCTGGCCACACTCAGCAAAGAACTTGAGTACAAACTCAAAGCCACAGAGACATGAATCCTCTCTGAGCTCTGGTGCCATATTTCTCACCTCAAGAACTTTGCAGCCAAGTCCTTCTCCAGGCACTCTGGGCTTCACTAAACAGATCTGCCATGTTTCTTGGCAGTTGGTCCTGTCTATGTCAACCTGGTTTCGAGAATTATCTGGAAGAACAAATGGATTTACTGCTGGAAGGAGATGAAAGATGGGAGAAGCCATAGATCTTACCCAAAGAGGACCTATTAAAGATATTTTGCCTCATCATAGATGCCTCCATGCCAACTTGTAAAATAAGAACATCTAGAGTCAGATTTATAAAAAGACAGAAGGGCATATAAGAAGACATCAGCAAAAGCTGCTTCCCCAGAAGGCACAGATAGAATCTACACAGCGATGTTGTCATGTCATAATTGCCATTCAACAACTGATTAATTTTGTAGAATTTTTCTTACATCTTTTATTGCAATAATTTCCCCAGAGACTGACTTCCTAATATGCTTGATTGTTCTGAGTTTTACATCTTCCATCTAAGGCACCACATCTAACCTCAACTTATGTTTTGAAGGCAAAGTTGAGAATAAGTTTTCTATACTATACAAAGGCAAAACAAACAAACAAGCAAACAAAACACCCCCCAAAAACAAATCTACTCTTAGTAAATGTCCAAAGGTGAACCATAGTTGTAGGTCTCAATTCATCTGGCCTATTTCTGTTTTTGTAAGTCCCCTGAAGAACCATTTCCCTATGCATCATTGTCCCCAAGAGTGCCTTTATTAGACTCCAGAAATGCTGGCATTCAGGTTCCCTTGTAGCACCTCTGTCACCCCGCCTTCTGTATCTAGTTGCCAAACCTCACTGCAGGGTACATAGCAGGAGAGGCAGGTCGGGTGCTGTCATGTGGAATCACAAATGAAAATATCAGCCAGTTCTAAAGGCACCAGATTATCTCCCTAGTTCAAATTGCCAGGCTCTGTCAAGGAGTGACTCTGTGTTTCCTGATGTGTTGAAAGCAGCTCTGCGATAAAAGGAAGATAATGCCCCTGTGCAGCTGAAATTCTGAACTGGATACCCCGGGGGAGGTTTGTATACAGTCCTTGGCTCATCACGATAAAGACTGGCTGCTGACAGCTCATCAACTTTGACTTCTGGCAAAGACTCCAAGACTGACTTCCTCCCGCCCATCAGCCCCCTTCTCCCAAGTTCTTCCATCTCTCCTTTTCTACTTCTTTCTTCCATTATTTAGGGAGAGAAGGTTTCCCTTTGTTTGCAAGCAGCTCTGTCACCACAGAAGCATTCATCTGCTGACTTGCCACAGCAAATTTAAATACTGTTTTGTCTCTAATATTTGCAAAGCAGCTGATAGTTATTGATTACTCTGCAGAAAATTACAAAGCAAGCAAGCAGCTGCTGTTCTCATGGAAAAGCATCCCATTTTTATATATTTTTAATATATAAAATTAAGATTTTATATATTAAAAATTCCCCCCAGATCCTCCACACCTCCCTGCCCACCTAAATCTACACCTTTTCTTTCTCTTTTTCATTAGAAAATAAAGACATCTATGAAATACTAAAATAAGATAAAGTAAAACAAACTGGAATAGGTAACAAACAGAAAAAAAAAGAAAAAGCAAAATAAACACCTGTAGATGCAGAGACACACATGCCATACACAGAAAGCCCATAAAAACACAAAACCAGAAGTCATAACATATATGCAAAAGAATGATAAGGTTAAAAAAAAGAAACCCAATAAATCTTTACATTTCAAAGAACCTCCAAAGATGCCAGTGAGTTCTTTTTTGTGTTGGCCATCTACTTCTGGATATGGGATTTACTCCTAAATGTGGTTTGTAACTCCAGTGAGATTACATCAGAGAAAACTAATTTTTCATTTGTGAGTGGTTATAAGCTAAAGATAACTCCTGCATTAGGGGTGGGGTCTTGCATCCACGCCCCCTCTCAGTGCTAGGTCTCCATCTGGTGCAGACCTGCCTGTGCGGGTCCTGTGCATGCTGCCACAGTCTCTGTGAGTTCCTGTGTGGCCTGGCCCTGTTGTGTTTGGAAGGCCTTGTTTCCTTGGTGTCCTCCATTCCCTCTGTTCTCATGTTTCACAGGGTTCCCTGAGCCCTGAAGAGAGACATCTTATTTAGGACTACTGAGTGAGTGAGTGTCTTTCACTCTCTGCACATTGTCTGGATGTAGGTGTCTGTATCCCCCTTCCATGTACTGCAGAATAAACCTTCTCTGATGATTGCTGAGAAAGTCACTGATCTATGAGTATAGCAGAATGTCCTTAGTCTTTCATTTTTTTTTGCTACTTTCTTTTAAAAGAACTGTAATATTGGGGCTTTACTTAGGTCATTGGCCTGTCTAATTTCAGGTTCTTGGCCACCTGCAGTGTTGGTTATGAATTCCATCTCATGATGGAATCTAATCAGATGGAATATCCAATCAGACATTGGTTGGTTGCTCCTACAAGCTTTGTACCACTATTGTAGCAGTATATCTTGCAGGCAGGTTACTATTGTAAAGTGAAGGGTTTGTAGCTGGGTTGGTGTTTACTTTTTTCCATTTGTAGAATGTGGGTTAATTTTCCATGCTTATGGAAAAGTTTTAAAATATGCCTGCAGGACCACTACCGTTATTATTACTTGGGGAAACAAAAATGTTAAAAGAGATGTTAAAAATGCAGATGCAGTGTCTCAACTTAGATTTTCTGGGTAAGAATTTCTGAGTTTAGTGCAAGAATCTATTGCTTAAAAAATCAAATTATATTTATAATAAATTACTCAAATATTTCAAATATGAATTGGTACAAAGTATTTAAATATTCATACTTTATATCTGATAATATTAACTACTGCACTTTAGAATATTGAGCATGAAAATATTTTTGCCTAAAACTTGATTTAAATTACACATTTATACTTGTTGGATTTCTCTTTCCTTTTTTTAAGATTGAAAAAGTTTGTCCATTTAACTGTGAATGTGTAGTTGTATGTTCACATGTATGCAGGTGCCTGGGAAGGTCAGAGATGCTGAATCCTTTGGAACTGGAGTTACAGGCAACATGTCACCCCACATGGGTGCTGGGGACTGAACTTAGGTCCTCTGCAAGATCAGTTTGAGTTCGTAAACACTTAAGCATTTTTCTAACATATCTGTAATTATAGTTCTGTGGTTAGAGGTACAGTTTAGTCAAAAGTAAAACAACACATACACAACACACACGCAAGCATGCATAACTTCATTATAAAATCAAGATCATTTTATTTTCCTGTCTTTGATTTTGACAGTTCTATCTATTAAAATTTCCATGTTTATCTTTTCAAAATAATAATGCACTTTGTACAAATTTTCATGTCTTAAAATATTTATCTATGTATACCTATCTTTACATTTGGTATTGATCACTTCCTGTATTACTTAAAACATAATCATGGTAAAAAATTTCTATAGTTTTATTAAGTTTGACAAAGTAAGAGGTTTCATTATGACATTTACATATATGTACAAACTGTACTTTGAAGAATTTAGATTTTAATGAATTCCCATATAGTTCTTAAACATAGTAGAGCTTGAAAATGAGTAAATGTCTGAAGTATAAGTTTAGAAGTTTGACTATAGCACGGTAGTTTGGGATAACTGAGTTTAAGTTGTGATATAAAAATTGAAAATGGTCCAAGAAAGCATAAAATTTTAGAGAGGGTGGAACATTCAGGTGGCAACTGGAGGCTGCATATTCATCAAGCAGAAGATGAACTCAAAGATTCTGTGGTTGATGCTTACCTGATGAGGCAGAGTTCTTGATGATGCTGATGTTGCATCAATGCACACAACTGGTCTCTGTCCTAGAGGAAATACCAGCACACAACCACATATACCTTTGAAGCTGGTTTTGATTCACTTCTCTGTTTCTCAAAAGACTAAAAAGCTTTCACTATGATCAGGATCAACTTTGGAAAAATGTTTAATTGAATTTAACTTCACTAAAATAAGGCTACAGAAGCTGAGTTTCTGTTATCAATATTCATCCCTAGGATACAAATGGACTTTGGGAGCCCATTCCACATAGAGGGATACTCTATCAGTCTAGACACACAGAAGAGGGCCTAGGCCCTACTCCAAATGATATGACAGACTTTGAAGATTCCCCATGGAAGGCCTTACCCTCCCTGGGGAGCAGAAAAGGGATGGGATAGGGGGTTGGTGGGAAGCAGGGGAGGAAGGGAGGGAGAGGGAACTGGGACTGACATGTAAAGTTTGATTCTAATTTAAATAAAAAATTCAGTAATATACAATTTATTCTTAAAGAATGCCTCTTATGGTCTCATGATAGTCTATTCTTTCATAGTAAGCAACTTAACATATGAAAAGAATATTCTACAAAAATCCCCATGGATTAATTTCTAGACAAATCTATCTCACTGAAAATCTTGCAGTAAAAATTGCATAGCACTTGTAAAACTGTGAGCAAAGTGGAATTAGTGATTGAACCAAGTATCTGCGATTAAAAAGTAATCAATGTGGATAATATACAATAAGCATCTTGACTGATTTTGTAATATATGAGCTATAATAAAACATTTTAAACTCCAGAATAAAATTTAACTACAGCTCTTTGTATGGAGAAAGAAGGGAATTACACCAATGTGCTAATGGCATATGGACTTGTACCTTAGTTTATATTTTAGAAGACTATGTATCATTGTTTTTGTCTGTAGAAATATGCCTCTGTGCTTTTAAAATTCAATGGATTAAAAATTTAAATTATTAAAATTAATAAGTTTTGGGGTATGAAATAAAGATGAAAAATTATATTTATAGTTACTAGCAATAAGTAACTAAGAAATCAGAGTAAACTCAAAATTTTAAGCATAGACTGCTTTTATTTAAATAAGTAGAAGATGAGGGAACCATAAACTAATTTTGAAGAAAAACCCACTCCTGTGGGTTTATCACACCTTCAGTGCTGCAAATTAATGACAGTTATGGCTATTTGATTTCATAAAAGCAGGGCATGCACGTCCCAAACCACACAGATCAAAACAACTGTTTCAAACCATATTATAGTGACAACAGCAAATCACAGTTTAATGTATTGTTTTAGAAGTACAGGTGAGTCTGGAGAGTGGCTCGGAGGCACAGCACTAGTCTTGCATGAGTAAAACCCTGGCTTCAATCTCAGAACTACATAACTGAACAAATAAACAATGAGTAAAAGCAACAGGCAGAAACACAAAATTTTGTACAGAGAAACTGCAGGTCGACTTTCTTACGATTTCCCAGGAGCTTGGAGGGAGTGCCGTGGATGATGGAGTACTAATGAGAAAGTGCTGAAACGAAATGCATGCTGGTCTAGGAGTATATTCCCCAGCGGCTTTCAAGGACAGATGAAGTAAATGCGTTTTCAAGAGGGAATAACTGAGAAGCCGTGCCACCAAAGGAATGTCTGACGTTGTAATTGCTCAGAAGAAAGGTGATCTCCAGAGGAAGGTCTAACAGACACAAAGAAGATGTGATGGAAGAAGTAACTGATCATGAAATAAATGCAAGCAAACAACACACGAATAAAATGTGTTCTAATCTGTGCTCCTTGGGATGAAAGATTTTAGTCTTTCATCGTGCTCAATCCATGTATTAAATTTTTCTGGGACAGCATCTTTCAGAATAGATAATGAAAACAATTTTAAAATCAAAAGAGGAGAGAAAAATATAATTGAAAACCATAAAAAAGGGCAAAATGCATTAAAGTAGACATCAGACACTAAAAGAAAGAAAGAGATAAAGAAAAAATCCTAGAACAAGTTGATAAAACAAATCCAAGTGTTTGAAGATAAACATTCAAGGCTAAAGCCTTCAGTCAAGACAAAAATTAATAAAGTATTTATCAGTAGTGATTTAAGAAGAAACTCATGACGATATGAAGATCAAAAGATACTGGAAATGTAAAACTAATTAAAACTACAGGATAACACTAATAATAAACTAACATTGTGGTGTTACCTAGCAAAGCATGTTTTAAGGTGGAAGAGTCATCAGGGATAAGCAGAGTCACTTCAGAAAGACAAAAGGAAGACTCCAAACCAATCCACATACAGCAGTTTTTAAGTAGATCATTCAGAAAGAGAAATAAATGAGTCCCTTCTGACAGATAACAAAATATCAAGAAGGCAAGCACTAAATAGACCCAGAAAGGGCAATTATGACACAATGATCACACAACCCTTCACACTATAATTTGTGAATATATATTTATTTAAAAATACAGTTTTGACAAACTGTGGACACACCTGGCATTGCAGTTGTAAGAAAATGAAGTTGGATAAGAAGGAAGCAGAAAAACACCTAGGAGGAGTTGGACGTGGGAAAGAATATGATAAAAATACACTGTATTGGGTTCTCAAAAAATAAAAATATCTGTAAATGAAAGTAAAAGGGGTAGTTAGAGCTTATATACTGGCTAAATAATCCTTTTCTTCTGTGTGAAGAAAGATTGAAAGCCAAAATCAGGGTCCTTCTGATACCGATCTCAAATCCAAAAGGTGGTGTAAATAAATACAGATTTCTTAGTGAAAACATGATACATACATACAAAAATCTTTACAATAGCCAAACTATAAAGTGCATATATATACATATATATATTATCATTCACTTCCCAAAACTCAGTTTGATATATGTGAGCTTTAGCTCCCAAAGTGTTTAAAGCACTAATTACTTATTATCAACCATAATAATTGTGTTTGAGTTCTAAAACAGTAATTACAGTTAACACATTGCATTCGTTTTATGAGAAGTTTCCTGTCTATACCCATTAACAGAACAGACATGATCAGTACTTTGCTCAAATGTTTTATTTATTTTTATAAAGGTTTGATTCCTTTGCAGTTTCTCATTTGTCCCTACCATGTAATTCATGATCCCTACAACCTTGTAGTGTGTGTATGACACATTTACTTTACTAGTTTTGCTATAAACTTCACAGCAGGAAGAGTATATTTTGGTCTTGGAAAATACAAAGAACACATTTATATATGTGAAAATGTATTAGGAAGTGGGAAAAATAATCACAAATGAGGTTAAAATCAAAGCAAGTTTTCCATATCGGTCAAGAATGGATGTGTGGATTAGGGTCAGAATTCAAACAAGTGCTGCAAAGGGAGGTGGGATTAGAGCCTTCATATGAGAAGCGAATGACAGCATGCAGAGAGCACCATTCTTTGTGGAGACAAGTAGGGTTGCTCCAGCCAGTGGAAATGAGGTAACTGAGAGTGGTCATGTTCGTCTCATGTCCACTGAAATGTCCAGGCTAGCACACCTTGCACAAGCAGTTGCTAGGCAGATGTCCTTGTGTAGCACTTCTTGTATGCTTGTGCATTTTTAAGCCTTTGTATGGATCTGGCATGCCCGAATTAGCTGCTATCTGCCATTGCAAGCAAGAACCCTTCTTACATAATTTCCCATGTTTGTAAATTGTTAGAGTGACACAGACAATTTATTCTTCGTCGATTTTGTGAATATTTCCAGTTCCCATTATAAAGAAAAGTCACAGATTTTGAAGAACTCAATACCATATTGACTTTCCATATTTGCAAAGTCACAAAACAAAGCCCCATGCGTTTGTTAATGTAATGACATTTTCAAGTAATATAGGATTTAAACTTAATGGTAAAATATACCAAATATCCCAAGTTTATGGAACGTAGATAAAATAATATATGGGAACTGGTAGCTTTAAAACTTATGTTAGGAGGGAGAAGACTAAATTGATGAGTTGAACATAGAATTTAGAAGTTAGACTGGTTAAAATAAGGCATATAAATAAATTAACTGAATACAAGATTTACGTATTTTGGTTAGCAGAAACATGAGTTTTTTTGTTTGTTGTTTTTTGAGACACACTTCAGTTCCCATGGATCTGGTGACCTTGCTGGAGAGTGCATAAGTGCATACACACACATACATGCATACACACACACACACACACACAGACAGAGACAGAGTGACAGAGAGAGACAAAGAGAAAGGAAGGAGAGAGGGAGAGATTTTAAAGTTTTTTAAATAATGTGAGAAAATTTAAAACATGCAGTTAAATATAATTTTAAACATGAATACATACATGATAAAGCTTTGAATAAGTGCAAGGCATTGCTAAGCACAAAATGGGAAGAAATTATTCTCTTGGGGAAGAATGGAGAGCCAGGAATTTCACTACATCTTTGAGTGATGAATTTCATCTATTCTTAAGCCGGGTGTAGGTTGATCAGGGATTCAGTACAAGGCTTCACTTTCTTTTAGCAGAGTAGCCCATATACCAGAGAATGAAATAGTTTATAATAAACCTGTGTGAACCACTCATTTCTGAGATGTCTTATACTAACAACATCTCCTTCCAACACTTTTTATTGTCTCTTATTCACAATTGCAAATTAAACAAATTCTATCTTTTCTATAAACCTCTTCACTTCCAACCTTACTGTTCTTCTAATCTTGTGAGCTATTACTTTTAGTTACAAGCATATAGTATGGTAATATCTTGCCAGTACAAATAAAGGCTATCTGAAGGTCAGAGAATAGAGCTTGCCACTAGCTAACCATGGAGGTCTGTACAGACAGACAGTAAGTAAGGTAGGAAGGCAGAAACAGGATATAAGCAGGGAGAAACAGGACCCCGCTCCTTGTCTGCTGAGATGCAAAGGAAGTAGGTTGGTGATAGTTTGCTTCTTCTCTCTGATCTCTCAGCATTTTCCTCTATATCTGACTCTGGGTTTTTATTATCTAGACCAATTAAGAACTCCATGTACACATGCATTGCTCTAAGGATGCTGAACTCTGTCCTTTTGTATTTTCTATTACGAGTTTCCTTATTCTACTTACATTAATAGCCAGTAGTATATCTTATTAATGTTTTTAGTTTTTAGTTTCCAATCTCCTCTCTATACTGGTGTTCTGTTTTTATGGTGTTCTGTAAATGCCTACTTAATATCTAACTCTATTTTTAATGGTGTTCTGTAAATGCCTACTTAATATCTAACTCAATGTTTTGTTTTTATCCTGTTTGAATCTTCTATTTCTCCAACTCCAATTATATCCCTAGGCTCTTCATTTCAAGTATTTTAGTTCCAAAGGCAACTGCTTCCCTGTTTCCCGGAGTGGACCAATAGATTACTCACCTGACAGAATCAAAAAACATTTAACACCTACTTTGACTTTCTTACCTTTCTTTGACAAAATTGTTTCTCTCCTTTTATTCATTGTTCTGAAGAATGATAAACATCATATATGAGGTCACCAAAGCTAGAAATGGGAGTTACTCAAGAGTCTTTCACTCCCTCACCTTCTATATTAATTAAAGAACACATACACTGCATTTCCCAGAATCTGCCCTAAGAATTCCTAAGAAACCTCCCTTTGTAATAAATAGAGATCATTACAGAAAACCACAACCAATCAAAACACAGAATCGTGGAGCCCAGTTATAACGGATACGTCAATAACACTATTCTCACACTTAAGTCTCTGGGATCACCAAGGAACAGGTGGTGGGAAAGATTCTAAGAGCTAGAGGAACAGGAATTTTATTGTGAGAATATGTTTCCTGGAAACGTCAGAGAAGCTATGCTTAAGAAGTCTCATCAATATGACTGCCTAAACATGACCTGGACAAGGATGACACTGACAGACATGCTAATGTGGAAAGGAAGACAAGGAACCACAGGCAGCTATGGGGTGCTGAGAGAAGGAGTAACAGTCTTTCCCAGAGAAAAGCACACCAGATGGTTTTCTAATACTAAATAGTCACTCCTGAAAGCATGCACAAGCAAGTAAAATTATACAGTCCCAGCAGGTCCCATGCACACATTTAGGAATGCATATTTGTAACAATTAAATAAAAAGGCCATGAATTTGAAAGAGAGAAAAGGGAGTGTAATATGGGAGGGTCTTGAGGCAAGAAAGGAAGAGAAAAACGTAACTATATTATACTCTCAAAGATAAAAACAGAAACAAGATTTCCCATGTTTATTCTAACTTTTATACTTTTGTTCATTGTTAGTGAAACGTTTTAGGAGTGTTTTAGTTTTCTTCCTGGTCTCAAATTACAAAGCTTCCCAGTTAGTCTCTTGAAGTAATACCAGCTCATGCCTTCTAAAATCCAAATTGAACATTTCTTCCTTGCTCCTAACTTCTCCTAGCCACACATTGCCTGTCAAGGAAATTTTACGTTCCCAAGTGAACATAAGAGCTCATACATGATCTGTTTTTTTTCTGCCTTTCTTTTCAGACTTCTCATCCCCCTTCCTCCTCTTCTCTTCATTCCCTCACCTATTTCCAATACAATTTTTGTCACTATTTAAACATAATAATATAGTTGGGTCTCTATATTCATGTTTCTCTATTTAGAGATTCAATCAGTGTATGTAGATCAAGAATATGTGAAATGTTTGTCATAACTGAACATGTCCAGATTTCTAGACACTGTTTCCTAGCGTATAACCCGCACTTCACTGGTCATTGAAAGTAACCCAGGGATGATTTAAAGTGTACAGAAGGATGTGGACAGACGATAGGCAAACACCATGAATTTATGTAAGAGACTTATACATCTCTGGGTTGCGGTATCCTTAGTGGGCCCTAGAACCAAGTAGCCTGCTACTAAAGGGTGTGTATTGAGAGTTTAGATTTCAGGCCAAGTGTCTTGCATTTTGCTTGTGCTACCCCTGTGATTGATTCTCAAATTAAATAAGTTGGCTTTTGTAATATCCATTTTGTGAATGACGGAATGATCACATGTCCAGGACAGGAAGCTAGTATTAAATTATGCATCTAGGCTTAAAACCCTGATGACTACAGAATTCTTTCCTGTTGCTCTAGTCATCAGACCATTTTAACTCCAGGAATCTTGCTTTCCTGCCTTTCATAGAGAATCCTCCACATAACATACAAAATTTTTGAACTTTGTCCCATGTTATAAATGAGTTCCACATTATTCTTCCAGAAGACAGTGTTGCCTTCAGTCCTCCATTGGGAGTCCCCCCACTGTCTTTTCCAATGGACTTAATCACATTTACTCTATCCCTGCTTTTGTTTGTGTTTTCACTCTTGGAGATTGCATACAGGATTTTTAATCACTACTTCCAGGCCTTTTATTACTTTTGTGTTAAAAAGATGAAAAGATTCAAGATCCTTTTTTACTCAGGACCACTCACACTTTTAGCTCAAGCTGGTAGACATAGAGACATCTGCAGAGCTGTTTTACTTAATCTGCTATTGCCTATTCTTGAACTCAAAGAGTTAGAGTTATGATTGTGAATTTGCCATTTTAGCTAACCTTATCCACTATTTAATTTCTTCAGGGAAAGATTTGGCCCAAAGAGATCACTGTTTCAAGATCAATATAAGAAAAAGAAAATGTAAGCCAAATGTTAGGACTTCCAAGCAATTATATCTATTGGCCTGGGATATAAGATCCCCACTAAGAAGCCTGATTGCTTAAGACATTTTAAATGAGAGGGAGCAAAGCATTAAGCCCACCAGGTTGGAACAATGTCCAAATCTGTTTCAGATATCTTTACAGAAGTTAAATATATAGAGAGCCAAACACAAAAGGTATATACCACAAACATATTGAAGGCAATTATTTGCATATGAAGAGAAATAGTGATGTGACTTAACTTTACATCAGTAAAACTTTACATGTTTCCTTAGGACATTTATTAATTCACTTGAAGATTTGTTTAAGGCCTTCATCATTGGATAAAGAAAAATAGAAGCTGTAGTGGAAGGCAGATAATTGTCTGTGCTCCACCCTAGGGGAGTATGAATACACAGTAGACTCATCCTGTTGATTTCTTAGCAGGGATCAGAAACTGCATATTGTGTAACGATACAGTATTAATATTCTTTCTCCAAGGTCTATCTCTGGTGGAAGAACAAAGAAAGCTGACATCTGTATTGCAATACCAGTAGTGTAAATTAAATACCACCTCATCAATCATGCAAATTTTCCAAGGATATGCATAAAGAAAAGCTTGAAATCAATCCTACAAGAAAAGTTGACGTTGACCACATACAGCATGAGAAGAGCAAATAGCACTACACACTTAGCTACAAAGAGACTAAGTTAGTAAATAAAAGAGGAGTGTCTTGTGTGTATTAGTGGTGATATGATGTTACTATCCAAGAAGCACTGTTATCTAAACTCTGTATATTTGAGGTGTTTGAAAAACTAAAATTATAATTGTAATAAAAGGAGTATAACACAAAGGCAATAGATAATCTAGCAGTGAAATATCTTTGAAACTATGCTGTAAGGAATACGCATTGTTTTGCTATTAATTCACATAGCATTTCAGAATAATCTGCTGCCATGTGAGGCATGCAAGTATATACATTGAAGCCTTGTCTTCTGTTGTTTGAAGAAACAGAGAGTACACACTTACTAGTCATAGGACAGTGTCATTCTTATCCATTTTGTTTTGCTATCTGGACTTGTACTCTAGCACCAATGGCAACAATGCAGAGACTTTCTCATTTAGCACCTAATTGGCCCTGAGTCAGCACTAAAAATTTCCTAGGTCTGGATGTAAGGAGGGAAAGGAGCCAGAAAGTTGCTTCTTGTCCTGTCTGTCATAGAAGCGTGAGTTAAATAGTTAAATAAACACACACACACACACACACACATACACACAGACACACACACAATTTGAAGGCTCGTAGACACCAGGACAGGGAACCTAGCTGAAAATAGTGCCAGTGGTGGTCATGTTTATAGCATAGCAGTAAAAACAATCATAATCCCAACGATAGATTTGGGAGTGGACTAACCCCAACCCCCCCAAAGTCTGACAACTATACAGTAAATCCTCAGGTAGATCTATCAGCACAATGATGACAGGGGCTTATATAAGACACAGCTAAGGTTTCTTCTGGGCTCGCATCCAATAGCCAGGAATTCTACAGAAACTACGCCCTCCATAATGAAGTCCTAATTCGATGATTATTTGAGTGGGAAGGGGTTAAAAATTAATGCTTGTCTTTTTATATTGAAGTTTTCTATCTTCAGAAACTATCCAATTGAAAAAAAAGGCAACGGTACACAGCCGTAATGCCCTTAGCAGATGGACCTGTGTTATTGCAGAACAGGGGTCTGGAAAGTGTCCATATACCAAGCTATAAATATTCCTTTGACATTTATTATCCTCACTTGAGTTCAGGTGCTTAAATACTTGGACCGAAGTCATGTTTGTAGCAAAAAAAGTTGATCTTTAAGCATACCTTGTCGCTGGCTAAATTATTAGCAACAGACAAAGATTAAGGGTAAATATTCTGGGGCAAGTGAGTCTCCCACTTGAGAGAGGTCACGGAACCTTTAAGTCAAATTAGTTGAAGTTTAGATTCACTTGTAGTACAAATTTCCAAACACCTCACCTCAGACAATTTGATGGATCACATCCCAGAAACTCCCCACCCACCCCCAACTTCCCAAGAATATATCTACCAGTGTGGTGGTCTGTGGTCTTGGATTTGAGTCCCAGCACTGCCAGCTTCAGGGGACTGTAAATTCAAACTTCTATGAATCTAGTTCTCATTGCATTAGGGGAAGTGTAGGATTATGTAAACCAGGAGATAATAGCCCTTATAAAATCCTTTCAATAAAATAAAACCAGGCTCGAGGGGTCAGCGTAGATTAACAGTTCTTCCTCGTTTAGGATCGTGGGTTCCTGAAGTGTGGTTATTTTGTGGTCCAGGCTGGGATTTGGTAATGCACTTCTTAATTAGGGACTGCTTACCTCCCTTGGGAGCAATGACTTGGAATCTGTGACACAGTCTGTTCTGAGAGAAAAAGTCTTCACGTATAACCTTGCCTGTGATAACTACTGAAGCTGTTTCTAATCCTTGTCCAGAGGAGCCAGAACTGTGTGAAGCAGAGGGAAGATGTATAGGCCTCTTTATTCCTGATGCTATTTTTCTCCTAGTAAGAATGGTTCTATTGTGCCTGAAAAAGGGGGTGGTGGGACCCCATCCAGTATGACACTCTAACCGTGCACCTTTAGCACCTAGAACAGGCACTATATGCCCATTGCCTCAGGAAAAATGGACTTACAGTTATGATATGCACATCTAAAATTTGTATTTCTCATTTCCAAGTTGAACATCATTAAAATATTACAGTGCTAAGTTTGTAGCTCAGGAACTGGATTGCCTACTTTAAAATCTTGATTCTTTCATTTAGTGTCTGTGTGAATTTGAACAAGTAGTTTCTTTAGTGTTTCAAATTTCCATTTGGATGACCCAGAAAACAATATAGTATTTGCCTGGCATTATTGCTACAAGGACTACATGAGCTGACCCTGATAAAGAGCTGAGTACAGTATTTGGGCATTTGATAAAATTTATCAGCATTTGCTAAATTAAAGAGAGAACTAGTAAATCTTAAAATATTTAAAGGGCTATAATGTTGAATTATAGGTAGGCTTTTCTCAGACTTAATAATGGGCCAAATGTTCTTAACGAAGCATGGAAAAAAATCTATAGGGGTTTTGGAAATCTTCTAAGTCTGTCAGATCACGCATGAGTTTTATGTGCATGCACACTTTTTCTTTCTTTATTTCTTTTTTTTTTTGAGACAGGGTTTCTCTGTGTAGCTTTGGCTGTCCTGGAACTCACTCCTTAGACCAGGCTGGCCTTGTATTCACAGAGATCTGCCTGCATTCAGAGTGCTGGGATCAAAGATGTGGGCCGCCACCACCTGGATGAATGCATAATTGGGGGGGGAGTTAATAGTTTTTAAAAAAGTGCCATGACCTTCAAAAATGATTAGTTAGAAGAATAAAGCTAAAACCAATGGTTGGAAATCTGAAGGCATTTCCCTTGTAACAGAAGCTTATCTCCCAGCCGCTGATTTTAAAAATACAATATACTGACTCAAGAACACCAAAAACCCTGCTTTAAGAACTATTTGATATAATATTAGATGAATATCTCTTAGGAGTCAGGATGTTGGCCGAGTGAACTCATTATTGGAGAACTTGGAGGTGAGGCACTTTCAACTCCCTGCCCTACACTTCTCTCTCCTCTAATGAGATGTGAGTCTCCTGAATCTTGGCATTCTTGAAGTATAGGGTTATACACTCTGCCCATAGCAACAATTATTCAATGACAAAGCAATCCTCTGACTCCCTTGCTGAAAACTTTCTGGTGACATTCCAATGCCTAGATAACTCTTTAACATAAAAAATTGTCCAAATATAATATGACATCATCCTACCTTTCCATCTACATTTCTTTTCCAATAAACTCCAAATCTTTCATTAATATTCAATCTAAACATTATATTCTCTGTGAAACCTTCCCTAAGTTCTCAAGAAAAGGACTGTTTTGTGTTAGGAAATCTTATGGCATTGCATTGAAATCTCTGGTGTATCCTGGACAGCACACAAAAGGCTGAAAATATACATTATTCAATGTTGTATCCCCAAGACAGGTACTTCTACAGATATCCTTTTCCTTTGCTTTCTTTCTTAAGGATACTTCCTGAATTTCTTGCAACTAGGAGCAGCCATATTTGCAATTAGATGGAGAGAGAGCCCATGCTCTTTGGACAAAAGGACTGGATGCTCCTGCTCCTCCTCACAGGATGTTTTTCCCTTCTGTGATGACTGTGGTCACATGTTAAGTAGAAGATGGATGGACCTTGACTCCTCAATGAGTTCAACATCCCCAGTGACAACTTTTTTTGTTCGTGTATATGCTTTATGGTTTTAAGACATCAAGGTTTTTCCCCCTTGAGAGCCATTGCAGTACAATGTAACATACTTTTAATTAATGTACTAAATATGGTGAATCAGAAAACTGAATATTGATCATTTTGTAGCAGCTTAAGATGCATGCGACTATCTTTGCAATTCTTGTATGTAATAAATTTTCTATTATAATGGAGCAAAGCACTAGTATGTTTACTGTATTAACTATTCCTTCAGTAGCCAACATTCACATAGTCACAGAAGAAACAAGCTTCTAAAAAGTATATAATAATCGCATTTCTGAGTTTTAAAAGTATGGATTTAAGCAGCAAAAATCAAGTTCACTACAACAAAATTCTGGTAAAGAAATTAGTTTGGAAGGGACATGTTACGCATAATATTATATGTAATTGAAATAGAGGAATGTAAATACCATGATGGATAGGAATCCAGGGTGTGGGTTAGGAAAAAGGAATAATTAAAAGAAAATTATGAAGATAGAAATAACTTTAAGTTTCAGAAGTTGGGATGCAAAATTGTTGATTGGAGAGATGACTTTCTTATAAATATTCCAGAGTCTCATACTTAAAAGTCAATTCCCAAGTGATGTCCCTGGAAAATATGGTGTTGTTGGCTTTATCAGGCTTCAGTGGTTTTGTCTAGAAGCTCAGAGAATTTTTGTGGGGGAAACTGGAACCTATTGGTAAAGGTCCTTGCAAGACTTCACACATTATAGCAGCTGTGGACTGATGAGTACAAATGTACTTCTTGGAGGCAACAAAACCCACATTCTTGGAATAAAAACTTCCAGGTTTTGTCTCTGCATGGGAGAAGGACATATATTTGTCAAAACCTGGGAATCTTCAAAACCATAGTTAAGAGATTGAAGAGCTGAAAGAGTAATGAGATGCCATCTTTTAAAATTCTGTTTCCTAAGAAATTATCATGTGTGATTAAAAACCTATGCATGTGTGTAAAAGACTATTTCCTAATTGCTATACATACCCAAACCTCTGTACATAGAGAAGGGTGCTACTATATATGGAGGAACCAGACTTTATAGACAATTCAAGTCTTTGTTCTAGAAGGGTTGTAGCTGCTTCTGTGAGTTGAGAGTGATGGCACACTGTCACTCACTGTTGACATCTGGTCTTTGAATGTGTTGCCATACCTATTTTTGATGTTTTGAGTATGGGTTTATTTTCTCATGGCCTTCTTTTCCTCTCTTTGCCTTCTAGGATTTTTTTTGTCAGGGGCCATCTCATAACACACCCACACACAAATCAGTTTTTTGTGTTGTGGACATTTTATAAACAAGAGCTATTGCTCCAAAGATGAACAGTAAAGAGTAATAAGCCATTTTTTGCCTTCATGAGGCTTAGAATTGAGGGCAGAGGAGAAGAGAGTTTTGTAGTCATTTTAATAAGGCATATAGCTTGGCAGTTGGCAGACACAGCATCCCCAATCCTTGGGACTATATTTAATATGTAAAGATGATTCCAACGGATATAGATTTCAAGGATTCCTTGATTTCTCTCCTAAGGAACACAGTTTGTATAGTTTACAAAAGGAGGAAAATGTAGACATTGGCTGTGAGTCAGCTCCTTGCAAATAACTGCCCAAGGCATCAGTCTATAAAAGATTAAAATGCCATTACCATACCTCTTAACCATGGTGCCAGTTAATGCCACGAATTTCCACAGGCAAGCACTTACGTTGTTGTTTTCTTAGTAAATTGGCCCCAATCCTGTCAAACTAATAACACCTGGAATAGAAAAACCCACACAGCTCTTCATTCATGTTTTCTTCTTCCTTACTGTGAAATGATGAGAAGCATGTGTTTGAGTTGTCATGGGAAGCTACAGGTCCTGTTTCCAAACTAAAAGCAGTGAGTGTCACCCAAACATCTACAGTAAGTGTCCTGAAAGCTGACATAAGTATGGCAAGGCACTATTTACATGGAAGAGATGAATTATTATCTCTTCCATTAAGTAAATTAATGTGTACAAATTATCAATGAGATGAAAAGAAATGAAAAAAGTGGAGGCATTTTATCAAGATGAAAATAATATGTAGTCTACTTTGAGAGGTAAAAGCATATTCCTATTTATTGTGTTTGATTAGAAATTTTCTTGAATTTAAAATGAAAAAATAGTTTCTGAGATATATAAAAATTTTAAGATGCCTTCACTAGAACTTAATTTATGGATCTGTTCCTAGAGCAGAACTGAAACTACAGAGGGCACAGCCAAGTGCTGTTGACTAGTGCTGACATTACTATACCCTTGCTAGGTGACCCATTTCAATTACCAGCAACCTTAAACCAAATTACGTTGCAGGAATATATACAAAAGAGAACATTGAGTTTATTTGTCCTCAATATCCTAATTATAACTGATTCTGTTTCAAATGTTACTGGAAATGTGCTAACATGTTTTACTTGTGAATCATGTTTGTGGTTTCTGAAGCATGTAGCATAGCTCATTAATATTAACTTACCTACAATCTTGTAAAGATTTCTAGATGGATAAAACATGCATCACCATGCCTACAAATCTTGTTTCCATAGCAATTTCAGTTTACTTTAGCACTGTATGACATATGTGGAGTATTTGACCTGTTGAGTCCAGAAATATCCTTGTCAAGTAACAGTTGATTTATTTGGCATTATCTATTTACTATGTTATAACTTGAAATTGGCCATAAAATACTTTTTTGCTGAAATGTAAGACAAATAATAATAATAATAATAAAACCTCTAGTATATGCATGTTTAAAAATAATTTCAGTAAGTTCATAGGAATGAAATGCCATTCTCATTAATTGCCAGTTTGGTTGAGTGATGGACTAACTACAGTTAAAATGCTGAAACTGACATCAAGAGGGATCATGTCCACTAGGAGTACCATGGTCAGTGACAGAAGTGAGGGAGGGACAGAACCTTCAACAACCATGATATTTAGTTTAGCTACAGCTGTTTTACTCAACAGCAGAAGTAAAGGAAGGGAGGTGACTTATAGGCAGAAGCAGGAGAATATTGTCCCAGAATTCACAAAAGTCAGTCATGCAGATGGGAACTATCAACAAGGCCAAGTGCCACAACTCACTCATGACTCTATGAGCAGTCATTTATTGACTTTCATTTAGCCAATACAAGGCCATTCTCTTGCTTGTTGGATACCTTAGAGATACAAATGACTAAGAGGAATAGTGAGAAGCCTTACGCTAGCTACTGGCTGGAAGGTATTTACTGGAGCCATGAGAGGCATTTTATTTTTCCTTTACCTATTATTTCTCTTTTTTTTGTTTTTTTTCAAGACAGTTTTTCTATATAGCCCTGGCCATCCTGGCTGGCTTCAAATTCAGTGCTTTGCCTGCCTCTGCCTCCCGAGTGCTGGGATTCAAAGCATGAACCATCACTGCCCGGTATATGACAGGTTTATAGAAATACATATGCTCTGTAAGGAATGTGACTATAAGAAAGAACATATGTATGGAGGGGAGTCTTGACAGAAAGGAGGGGTTATAACACCGAGGTACAGGTGGGGAGATTGCTCTGGAGAGGAGAAAGAGGATGTGTACGGAAACTGCAGGAAGTGGGGAGTAAATGGAGGTAGGTAAGATTAGGGATAGGGTACAAGAGTTCATCTCATTGATAACCTGCTTCCTGTTTGCAAACAAATGGTGACAGGTTACTGAATTAGAACACAGATCATGGCTGACATGTAAGTAAACAAACTGAGGCTATGTCGTATTCACACATTCAGTAAAGTTGCCTAGGATGATGGTGGAAACTGTAGAGGTAGGTAACAATGCTGAGGAGGAGCTGAGGCATGGCAGAGTCAGACAACATGAACTTGGAAGAAAGAGGGGGTTCTTTTTTTTCTTAATTAGAGGTGGGAGCATCAGGTCTTCTCAGAAAGAGTTATTCTACTTGCTCCTTCCTGTCTACGTTGTCCTCCAATCCCATAGTATGGTGCCAAAAGACTGAGTCATCCAGGTTCTCTGACTCAGGCAGGTTTTGAGAGAGTGAATGTTGAAGAGTAAACAAAGGCAAGAGGTAGAGTTGGATGTTGTTCATTCCTGCTTGCTTCCTTATACCAGCAATATTTCAGTGGTAGCTGAATCTTCTCCAGTCCTCTGCTTCCCAGGAGCAGCCTTCCTTGCATCTCGTATCTCACATTCCTTCTGGAATCTGTAGAAATATTTCTCTACCTTACCGCTTTAGCAACATGATGTCCACAATTTCTTACTGATCTTTTGTTTTGTTGTCTCTTCTATTAACCTCTAACTCACTTGCCTAGCTGTAAGAAGTCATTTATCAACTAGCTTTCATTTAATCACCTAGAGTTCATTCTCTTGCTTGTTAGCTGATGTACCGGATAGTGAGACATTGTGGGAAAGCCAGCGTTACCTTTTGACTACAAAGAGGCCCACTACAGAAGAACCAGGGCCTTCCACTTGTAGAGTCAAAAAATGAGGGAAGGACTTTGCCCTACCCAGGACATCATTTGTTGGGAGTAACAAGACTGAAACCTTTAGAGCCCTATCTGAATTTTGTGATGGCAAGGGCAGAGGCAGATTGGAAATAATCACCCCAAAAGCAGGAATCCAGGGTAAACAGTACTGCAAAGAGTTAAAATAAAGATGAATAATGACATTAAGAGGAATATAAAACAATAAGAACTATCAACTATTTGAAGAAAATTAATCACAGGTGGTCTTAATCTACTGGGGTGAGAACTGGAAACTGTCTATTTTGTTTATCACAGGCAAATTATTTTGGCCAGAGACCAGCGTTAATTTTCTCTTTTCTTTGTTTGCTCAGGTTTTCCAGCCATACCATTCTTGTGAAAAGCTGCTCCAGGGTTTGAGGACCTTCACACTAAGAATGACAGCAGGAGAAGGCTTTGGATACCAAATAGCAGGATGTATGAAACAACAGAGCTGCTTCCTCTACTGTGACACATAGAGTGACACAGCAGTAGAGTGACACATCAGTAGAGGTCAGAGAAGGTAGGAAAGATTTGGAAATCTCCAGTTTGTGGACCCAAGGCAAACTGCTGATTTCTTGGCTTTCCCTCCTTCCCTCCCTCCCTCCCTCCTTCCCTCCCTCCCGCCCTCCCTCCCTCCCTCCCTCCCTCCCTTTCTTCCTTTTGGTAAATGTTAAATAATTATGAAACGTCTACATATTATATATGACAGAAATTAACAATACTTACAAACTTGAAATCTTTCTCATTCTCATTCCCTCTTTACTTCTCACAAATGCTGCTTTCACTAATTTGGTATATATTGTTATTTCTGTTTTAGTTAATATTTAGTTAAATAATAACCAATAGTAATATCTGATAATACATAGTAATTTAAAAAACATTTAAAAAGCTTTCACAATACATGTATTTAATATTATCTTGTTCTTTCCACTTATCCTTATTTTGGGGTATATTTCATACTGACAGATATAGTTCAAGACATTGAATTTAACTGCTATGTGGTGCCTCACTCAAATAGCCTTTTACAACTTAACTACAGAATCCAAGACAGTATGACAAAAGATACTATGTCTTCAATACTCCTGAGGACAATACATAACTATTGCTCTATACACATAGAGGTACTAAGTTCATTCTATAATATATAGTATATTATATTACATGCCACATGAACAAAGTATAATATATATGTGATATATAATTATATATGTGATTGTATACATGATATATAATATACTATGCACATATATATTTTCCCAGGATATGAATCCAGAAATTAAAAGAGATTCTGGGGAGAGGCTTTTATTTAACATTGCCAGAGATTACAAAATTGAGCTTCCAAATGGTTGTGCTGAGATAACTGATTTAACATTTGGAAAACTGACCCACCCCCCAATTATTACCAATAGTTGTTATGGTCAGATTTTATTTTGCCAACTTGATGTCAAATTACATGCTTTATTTAATTTTTTATTATACTTAAAATCCAGGGTGTGGTTGCTGACTGTAATATAGGTTTCTTCTGTGAATTTCTTGTCCAAACCTACTGCCATTTTCCTCACTGACTTCCTGTTTCTATCACTTTATCTTTTTAATATGGTGGGACATTCATCTGCCAATGTCAGATCAATACTGAACTTTTGTTCTTACACATATTGCAGATATCATATTCATAGTATTCCTTTCCATAATATAATGTTTACATTTCTTTATAATCAAATTTATAAATTCTTCTATCTAGACATCTCTTTTGTTTCAGGTTTAAAAATGTCTTCCCTACCGTGGGTCATAAAGATATCCTCAGATATTAAATCTTAATATTTTTCTTACCATGTTCAGAATGTCTAAAGCCCATAGAATTTATTTGATATATAGAGTTAGGCTGATAATTCTTTCTCTTGTAGGAAAGGCCTAGTCTGGATATTATGAGCTAAGTTTCAGTGTTTCATATTAGGCTTGCCAATCTACTTTTAACTGATGCTTATCATGCTGTTTGTATCAAGGATGCTTCTACATTCTCTCTTTTGTCACATTTACTTATTTATGCAGCCCATATAATTGTTTTTGCTATTATTGCCTCCAACATGGATCTTGAAGTCTCTAAATCTAATTTCCAGTTTTGTGTTTCAGATGTTGTCTTATCTTAAGTATTTCTCATTAAAACAATATTTTTTCTATTTTTTAATTTAAATTAGAAGCAAGATTATTTTTCATATCAGTGCCAGTTCCCTCTCCCTCCCCTCCTCACCTGCCTCCTACTAACTACCTATCCTCTCCCCTTTCTGCTCCCAAGGGAGGGTGAGGTCTTCCTTGGGGGGTCTCCAAAGTTTGTCATGTCCTTTGGAGCAGGGCCTAGTCCCTCCCCCATGTGTCTAGGCTGAGAGAGTATCCCATATGTGGAATGGGCTCCCAAAGTCCAGTCGTTTACTAGAGATAAATACTGATCTACTACTAAAGGCCCCATAGATTGCCCAGGCCTCCTCACTGACACCCATGTTCAGGGGGTCTCTATCAGTTCTATGCTGGCTTCCCAGCTATCAGTCTGGATTCCATGAGCTCCGTCTTGTTCAGGTCAGCTGTTTCTGTGAGTTTCACCAGCCTGATCTTGACTGCTTTTCTGATCACTCCTCTCTCTCTGCAACTGGATTCCAGGAGTTCAGTTCAGTGTTTAGCTGTGGGTGTCTGCTTCTACTTCCATCAGCTGCTGGAGAAAGGCTCTTGGATGGCATATAAAGTAGTCATCAATCTCAGTATCAGGGAAGGGATTTAAGTTAGCCTCTCGACTATTGCTTAGATTGTTAATTGGTGTCATCCTTGTAGATCTCTGGACATTTCTCTAGTGCCAGATTTCTCTTAAAACCTATAATGACTCTCTCTACTATGATATCTCTTATCTTGCTGTCTTATATTCATCCTCCAACTCAACCTTCCTGCTCCCTCATGTCCTCTTTTCACTTCCTCTTCTCCCCTTCACTTTCTCCTAGATCTCTCTCCCCTCCCTCAATGCTCCCAAATCCCTTCGCTTCTCCAGGGAACCATGTATATCTCTCTTAGGGTCCTCCTTGTTTCCTAGCTTTTCTGGCAGTGTGGATTGTAGGGGCTGGCAATCCTTTGCTCTATGTCTGAAATCCATATATGAGTGAGTACATACCATGTTTGTCATTCTGTGACTGGATTACCTCACTCAGTATGTTTTTTTCTAGTTTCACTCACTTGCCTGAGAATTTCAAAGATGACATCTTTTTTTCTGCTGAGTAGTACTCCATTGTGTAGATGTACCACATTTCCCTATCCACTCTTCAGTTGTGGGGCATCTAGGTTGCTTCCAGGTTCTGGCTATTACAGATAATGTTGCTATGAACATAGTGGAACAGATGTCCTTATATGAATGTGCATCTTTTGGGTATATGCCTAAGAGTGGAATTTCTGGATCTTGTGGTAGACTGATTCCCATTTTCCTGGGGAATCTCCATACTGATTTCCAAAGTGGCTGTATGAGTTCGCACTCCCACTACCAGCAGAGAGTGTTCCCATTTCTCCACATCCTCTCCAGCATAAACTGTCATTGGTGTTTTTGATTTTAGCCATTCTGACAGGAATAAGATGGCACCTCAGAGTTGTTTTGAAATGCATTTCCCAGATGACTCAGAATGCTGAGAACTTTCTTAAGTGTCTCAGCCATTCTAGATCCTCTATTGAGAATTCTCTATTTTGTTATGTACCTCAGTTTTTAATTGAATTATTTGGTGTTTTGGAGACTTGCTTCTTGATTTCTTCGTAAATTTTGGAGATCAGCCCTCTGTTGGATGTGGGGGTGGTGAATATCTTTTCCAATTTTGTGGGCTAACATTTTGTCTTATTTACTGTGTCCTTTGCTTTATAGAAGCTTCTTAGTTGCAGATGGTCCCATTTATTAATTGTCAATCTCAGTGTCTGTGCTACTGGTGTTATAGCCAGGAAGCGGTCTCCTGTACCAATTTGTTCAAGGGTACTTCCTGCTTTGTCTTCTAAGAGGTTCAGTGTGGCTGGATTTATGTTGAGGTCTCTGATCCATTTGGAGTTAAGTTTCATGCATGGTGATAGACATAGATCTATCTGCAGTCTTCTACATGCCAGCATCCAGTTATGTTGAAGATCATTTGTTGAAGATGCTTTCTTTTTTCCATAGTATAATTTTAACTTATTTGTCAAATATCAGGTGTTCATAGGTGTGTGGGTTAATATCAGGATTTTCTATTCAATTCCATTGGTCTATCTGTCTATTTTTTGTGACAATACTAAGGTGTTTTCAGGTCAATACCTATGTAATAGAGCTTGAAGTCAGAGATGGTGATACCTCCAGAAGTTCCTTTATTGTTCAGGGTTATTTTGTGTATCCTGGGTCTTTAGTTTTTCCATTTAAAGTTGATTTTTGTTCTTTCAAGGTCTTTTGATGGAAGTGGCATTGAATCTGTAGATTGCTTTTGGCAAGATTGCCATTTTTACTGTGTTGATCCTGCTTATCCAAGAGCATGGTGACTGTTTCCATTTTCTGGTATATTCTTTAATTTCTTTCTTTAAAGACTCAAAGTTCTTGCTATACATGTCTTTCACTTGTTTGGTTAGCATTACCCCAAGATATCTTACGTTGTTTGTGGGAATTGTAAAGGGTGATGTTCTGTGATTTCTTTCTCAGCACATTTATTGCCTGTATATAACAGGGTTACTGATTTTTTTAATTAATCCTGTATCCTACCACTTTGTTGAAGGTGTCTATCAAGGTGTAGCAGTTTCCATGTGGAGTTTTTTATCATTTATGCAAATTATCATATTATCTGCAAATAGTGAAAGTTTGAGTTCTTCCTTTCCAATTTGTATCCCCTTGATATCCTTTTGTTGTCTTATTGCTCTAGCTAGACTTTGAAGTGCAATATTGAAATTAACATAGAGAGAGTGGACAACCTTGTCTTATTCCTGATTTTAGAGGAATCGAGTTGAGTTTCTCTCCATTTACTTTGATGTTGGCTGTTGGTTTACTACATGTATTTTGCTTTTATTATTATTTTCAGGTATTTTCCTATTATTCTTGATCTCTCCAAGACCTTTATCATGAAGGGGTGTTGGATTTTGTCAAAGGATTTTTCAGCATGTAGTGAAATGATCATGTGGTTATTATTTTGCAGTTTGTTTATATGGTGGATTACATTGATAGATTTTCATGTATGAAACCAATCCTGAATCCCTGGGATGAAGCATACTTGATCATGGTGGATGATTTCTCTGATGTGTTCTTGGATTCCATTTGTCAATATTTTATTGAGTATTTTTGCATCAATGTTCATGAGGGATATTGGTCTGAAGTTCTCTTTCTTAGTTGTGTCTTTGAGTGCCTTTGGTACCAAGGTTATGGAAGCCTCATTAAAAAAAGAGTTTGACAACAACCCTTCTGCTTCTATTGTGTGGAACAATTTGAGGAGTATTGTTATTAGCTCTACTTTGAATTTCTGGTAGAATTCTTCACTGAAGCCATCTGGGAATGGGATTTTTTGGTTGGGAGACTTTTGATGACTACTTCTATTTCTTTAGGTGTTATATGTCTGTTTTAATTGCTTATCAGTTCTTGATTTAAATTTGAGTGTATATCTATCCAGAAAATTTTCCATTTTCTTTAAATTTTTGAATTTTGTGGAGTCAGGTTTTCAAAGTATGAGCTGAAGATTCTTTGGATTTCCTCAGTGTCTGTCTTTATGTCCCCCTTTTCATTTCTGACTTTGTTAACATGCATGTTCTCTTTGCCTTTTGGATAGTTTGGATGAAGGTTTGTATATCTTGTTGATTTTCTAGAAGAACCAACTCTTTTTTACACTGATTCTTTGTATTGTTTTCTTCATTTTAAGTTTATTGATTTCAACCCTCAGTTTGATTATTTCCTGGTGTCTACTCCTCCTGGGGGAGTTTGCTTCTATTTGTTCTAGAACTTTCAATTGTGCTGTTAATTATCTAGTGTGACTATTTCCAGTTTTTCCATGTGAGCACTTAGTGCTATGAACTATCCTCTTAGTACTGCTTTCAAAGTGTCCCATAACTTTGGGTATGTTGTGTCTTCATTTTCTTTGAATTCTAGGAAGTCTTTAATTTCTTTTTTATTTCTCCCTTGACCCATGAATGGTACAATTTTGCATTATTCAATATCCATGAATTTATAGGGTTTCTGTAATTGGTGTTGTTGTTGAATTTAACTTTAAATCATGGTGATCTGATAAGATATAGGGGGTTATTCCATAAATTTTGTACTTGTTGAGGTTCGCTCTGTTGCTGAGTGTGTGGTCTGTTTTAGAGAAAGTCCCATGTGTCACTGAGAAGAAGGTATATTCTTTTGTGTTTGGATGGTGTGTTCTATAGATGTCTGTTAAACCCAATTGGGTCATAACTTTTGTTTGTTTCTATGTTTCTTTGTTAAATTTCTGTTTGGTGGTACTGTCTAGTGGTGAGAGTGGGGTGTTGAAGTCTCTCACTAAAAGTGTGTGAGCTCTTATGTGTGATTTGAGTTTTAGTAATGTTTCTTTTACGAATGTGGGTGCCTTTGTATTTGGGGCACAGATGTTCAGAATTAAGACTTCTTCCCGATGGATTTTTCCTTTGATGAATATGAAATGACCCTCTTCATCTCTTTTGAATGATTTTAGTTTGAAGTCTTATTTGTTAGTTACTGCGATATCTATACCACCTTGTTTCTTAGGTCCGTTTGATTGGAAACTCTTATACCAACCCTTTACTCTGAGGTGACATCTGTCTTTGAAGCTGAGGTGTGTTTCTCGTTTGCAGCAGAAGGATGGATTCTATTTTCGTATCCATTCTGTTAGTCTGTGTCTTTTTATAGGCAAGTTAAGACCATTAATACTGAGGGAAATTAAAAACCATTGAGTGTCAAACAAACATTGCTTGTTTTTGATTTGTTGTTGTTGTTGGTATTGTGTGTAGATTTACCTCACTTTTTCTTTTGGCTTTTGGTAAAGTTGGATTATCTATTGCCTATGTTTTTGTGAGTGGAGTTAACTTCCTTAGGTTGGAGTTTTCCTTCCACTACTTTCTGTAGGGATAGATTTGTGGATATGTATTGTTCAAATCTGGTTTTGTCATGGAATATCTTGTTTTCTCCATCTATAGTGATTGAAAGCTTTGCTTGGTACAATAGTCTGGCTGGCATTCATGGTCTCTTAGTGTTTGTGGAATATCTATCCAGGACCTTCTTGCTTTCAGAATTTCCATGGAGGGTTGCCTGTATATATTACTTGTGCTTTTCCTTGCTGCTCTTAGCATTCTTTCTTTATTCTGTATGTTTGGTGTTTTAATTATTTTGTGATGAGGAAATTTTTGTGGTCTACTTTACTTGGTGTTCTGTAGGCTTCTTCTACTTTCATTGGCATGTCTTTCTTCAGGTAGGGAAAGTTTTCTTCTATGATTTTGTTGAATATGTTTTCTGAACCTTTGAAGTGGGTTCCTCACCTTCTTCTATCCCTATAATTCTTAGGTTTGGTCTTTTCACGGTGTCCTATATTTCCTGGATATTTCGTGTTAGGAATTTGTTGGACTTAAGATTTTCTTTGGTCGATGAATCTATTTCTCCCAGTGTATCTCAATGCCTGAGATTCTGTCTTCCATCTCTTGTATTCTGTTGGTTATTCTTTCATATGTAGTTCCTGATCATATACCCATCTTTTCAAATTCCAGCATTCCCTCAGACTGTGGTTTTTTTAATTGTCTCTATTTTAGCTTTCAACCCTTGCACTGTTTGAATTGTTTCTTGCAATTTTTGGATTGTCTTTTCTTCCATTTCTTTACAGAATTTTCTCATTTCTTCTTTTAGGGGCTCTATCATCTTCATGGAGTATTTTTAAGGTCGTTATCTTCTGCTTCATCTGTTTTGGGATGTTCAGGTCTTGCTGGTGTACTGTCTGTAGACTCCGGTGGCATCTTGTTGGGTTTTCTGTTGTTCAATGTCTTCTTGTATTGTCATCTTCCTATCACGTTTTCCAGTGGGTGTGCATTGGGTGTCTTCCTCTCCAGGTAGGTACTGGTCCCATGTTCTCTTCTTGTGGGTACAAGCTGGTCCACTAGTCTGATGGGTCTCATGGTGGGTGCAGGCAGGTCTGAGGTACTCCCTCTCCTTTTGGTTGGGAGCTGGACTAGCACAGAGCTGTCAGCAGACTTGTGGTGGTTGCTTGGTCTGTTGGGGATGAGTCAACCTGCCTGCAGTCCCCAGGGCAGAGGATACCAGAGTGGGCAAGTGCAAGTTAGGCCTGAGGTAGGGATCCAAGCTCACCTTTGCCCTGAGTGAGGACAGACAACAATAATTAACATACATATGTGTTAGAAAGTAAGGATATAGGAGTGATGAAAATTAAATGTCTGCTCTTAAATAGTTAAAATTTAGAATGATTAAAGACAGAAACAAACACAGAGAAAGAGAAAGATACAGACAGACAGACAGGGGAGGGGGAAAAGGAAGAACGAACATATCAAGGGGTAATAGGAATAATATATGGAGGCAAAGCCTGACAACTATGAAAAGAATGTTATAGTCTTAGTTTTCCATTTACATTTTAAAACCAGAATTTCTAGCCTCATAAGATTTTCATGAAGTTTTTACTGAAATTTCATTAACTTACAGATTGATCTGTTAATACTTGAAACCTCCATACTGTTAAATATTATTAACATCACAGACTTGATTCTTTATATGAAAAAATATTGATCAAGATTGATTATTTTTATTTTTTTCTATACATAACAACTTACAACACAAACATGTGGGAGACAGTCTTTCTGTCTTTGATGGTCTTAGGACAATACTTTGGGAGACAGAAAATAAAAGAAATAGGTTGTGACTACCTCTGTTCTTCATTAGCACAACAGAGTTAAACAGATAGCAGAATTGGATAGTCAAATCCACAAAGCCACATGAAATTTCCAGGGCAGACTATTGGAAAGAAGTGAGCTGCATGAAGGAGGAATGCTAAGAAACTACAACTAAGGTGTATGCCTGCTTCTAAGAGTTCTCCTTAACACACACACATACACACACACACACATACACCACCACCACCACCAACAACAACAACAACAAACAAATAAACAAAAAGCTTGAATCCCCAACAAGACTCCTTGCAACTCCTTAGCATTCTTCCTCCATGTAGTTCACTTTTTTCTGATAGTCTTCCCTGGAAACTTTATCTGTCTTTACAGTTCTCTGTTCAGCTCTTTTATGCTGATGAAGAGCTGTCTCTGTTTAGCTCTTTTGTGCTGATGAAGACCTGGGGCAGGCACAACTCATTTCATTTATTTTCTGTCTCTTAAAGCATTGCATCCATTGCTGGATGTCCAAGGTCATGAACAATTTTATCACAATGCAACTTATTGTAAATCGTTTTTATATTCCTTATTCTTAGAGTTTATAATGATTCCTGTATCTTTAAATTTAAAGTTTTCATCAAGTGTGTTTGTATGTGTATCTGTGTATGTCTGTGCATCTGTGTCTATGTATATGTGTTTGACTGTATGCGTGTTTGTGTCTGTGTGTCTCTGTGTGTGTTTGTGTGTGTGTGTAAATTGCCTGATACCAAAGAAATAATCAGATAAGAGACATTATTACCAGTACTATAACAACCTAGTAATACCACCTGACTCCACCAACCCAAATGGAAGATGTCTTAATTTACAGAAGTGCTAAGAAGAATCTCTCCTCAGTAACAAGATAGAATTATCCAGAGGCAAAAATCCATTTTTTTCTTTTCTAAAAGTTCTTAAACACATCTGAGGGTACCAGCCAACTTACATGTAACCTAGGACAAAGTTATTACTTTATATTAAAAAAAATTCCAGTATCCATCATGTTCATGTCCACAACATCTGGCATTTAATTACACAAAATTACTTACCATGCAATGTAGCAGAAAAATCTGAGATATAATTAGGAAAAAAATTAATCAATCAGAATTGACACAGATGGGAGAGTCATTAGGGACAGATACTAAAACAATCATGTCAACTGTAGTCCATGTGTTCTACACCTAGAGGAAAGGCTGAAAGTGAGGCAGAGACATGGGAGGCATCAGAAAGAGGAGCTACCTCCTAAATCAAACTTCAAGAGATACAACTTCACTTGTATGAAAAATATATTGAGTTGTATTAGAGCAAAAGTGCAATAGACATTGCAGACTAAAGGGTACAGACTTGAATAGCTAAACAAAACTCCAAAACACAACACAAAGACAAAATAAGGAAACAATTCACAGAATGACCATTCATTCTTGAGTCAATTTCAGAAAAGTGTACAATACACACACACACACACACGTATATATGAAGGTTGAACACATACGTATATGAACAGGAGGTGAAAAACAGATTATTAGAATAAATAATAGTCAAATCATTTCTAAATTTGCTGAAAACTGTAAATTTAAAGATCCAAGAATTATAAGTCTAAGAACAGAAATATAAGAATGAACTACATTTTGTTGTATTGTTCATGACTTTGGGCATCAGACAATGGGCACAATGCTTTGGGAGACAGAAAATTAATTAAATGGGTTGTGTTTGTTCCAAATTAGCAAAAAAGAGTTAAGCAAGGAACTGTAAAGACAGGGGTTCCAGGGTAGACTATTGGCAAGAAGTGAGCTACACAGAGGAAGAATGCTAAGGAACTGCAAGGATTCCTATTGGGAATTCAAAGTTTTTTTTCTCTGTCCCTCTCTTTATGTCTATCTCTCTGTGTCTCTGCCTCTCTCTCTCTCTCTCTCTCTCTCTGTGTGTGTGTGTGTGTGTGTGTGTGTGTGTGTGTGTTAGTGTTAAGAAGAACTCTTAGAAGCTGCCACACACCTTAGTTGCAGAGAGAAAAGATAGGCCTGGCAGGACATGGATAAAATACAAGTCCATCATCTACATTTCCTGCCCTAGCAAATGAAGTTAGACATACATCAGTGGAAAGAGCGCTTCCTGGCTGTGAGCACAGTGTGACCATCTGCCTTCAGTTTTGCCACCATGCCTTTCCTGCCATGATGGGCTATTTTGTCTTAAATTAAGATAAAAAATAAACCTACCCTCTCTTAAGTAATTTCTTCCCAAGTATTTGGTTACATCATTGAGGGGAAAAAGTAAAACAGGTCCTCAGTCAAACTCTTTGGTTACCATTATATGAAACTAGAAAAAAAAGAACATTGTAACACAAAATAAACAGGAGGAAGGAAATAATAAAGATAAGAGAACAAACTGATGAAAAACAAAACATCAAAAAACAAAGAGAGCAGTTTCATTGAGAAGTCCAGAAATGTGACGGCTATTCATCAGGAAAATCTTATTATCTGGACAGTGTTATCATATATTCTACAACTATTAAAACATTGTAAAATACTCTTGAACATATTTTTCCATTCATTCCAACCAGTTAAATGAATAAATTTCTTTCAAGATGGAAACTATTAGAGCTCATTCAAGAAGAAACAAATAACTGGAGAAGATCTATGCTGATTAAAGAAATTGTGTTTGTGGTTCAAACCTTCCCACCAATAAAATTACAGCCGTGGATGGTTACATTGATGATTTTTATCAAACATTTAAGAAATAAACAATACCAATCCCATATAATTTCACTCAGAAAATTGTTGAGGAAGGACTCACTCCATGGTCATTCTGTAAGGGTAGAATTATCTCAATACTTCAACACAGTGAAAGTAGAAAACAGTAAAATTGTATTTCAGTATTACTCATGTATTTAACACAATGTTAAGGAAATCTAGTCTAATGTAAATAGAATATATTTCAGCCAAGCTTCTCTAGGAAGCAACATTAGCTAAACCTCTAAAAAGCAATCAATGTAATTCACTACATTAATGAAAGTTTTAAAAAATGAAAAATAACTGCTAATGGGAAGCAAAAAAATCATTGAGAATGAGACATTTTTATAGAACTTCCCAAATAAATAGAGGGGGAAAGGATAATTCTTTCAATTGATAAAGCTTGCATTTCATTCCATGGGAAATGAGGTTGAATAATTCCTTCTTGGGATTAAAAAAACAGGCAAACAATGTCTGCTCACAACACATTTGGCCTGCATTTACTTTTTTCTTTTGAACACTAACTTACTATGTGTTCCAGGCTCAGAATCCTGCTACCTCAACCTCCTGAGAACTAGATTTAGAAGTCTGTGCTACCTGGCTGGATTCTACAGTGGAATTTCCATACTGTGTAATTGGAAATGAAAAACATCTACTTTTGAAACAATGAGTTAAGAAACTGGTTGGGTCATCTGAGGATGTTGTGGTTTCTAACACAAAGGTCTACAATACATGAATTAATGGACTCCACTCCCTTCAGTTCTAAGGATACTGTGCTTCCTACAATGATGCAACTACAATGGAATGATGGGAAGGGACATACAACAAGAAACATGTTTTCTAACACACATGTACTTTTAGTCACACATAATGGCCCCCTCCTCATCTTCATTTGTCACAATTTTCAGAAACAGGCCTACTGAACAGTATCTGGATAAAACTACCTGAGGGTTTGTTTGTTTTTTGTTTTTTAAACAACAAATGTTACAGTACTTTGTGGCTGCTGACAACACTCAAAACACAACTCTGGACTTCTGCAGCTGTGCTGGAACATCTACTCATTGAGAGACTACATAGGAGACAAGAAGTTTTGGGTATAAGTGTTTGGTGATGGTATTTTCTAGTCTATATCCAGTATGCCAGAGACCATATCGCTTCTGAGGGTATCAACTCATGACCCCTGGGCTGATTTCAAATGCTGAGTGGAGCCTACGTTATGGCTGGTTAATTACAATTATCAGGACAAGGCTTTGAGATCATTTTAAGGCAAAATTACTAGGATTTTTTCTGAGCAACCAACACCTCTGTGAAACCCACTAGTGTTAGTTAATTTTACTGGGGGTCACCTGGTCATCTTGGGGTGTCTACAACTTGCAGCAATTATGTATTTACATGCTTCTCTGAATTATGTAGATAGTGGGGTTTGAGAGAATCTGTATTTGTCTATTTGGCGAGATGAGATATGCTGACCATGTTTATACAGAGCTAAAGATTTGAGCAAATTGGCATACTATCCCCCAATACCAGATGTTTCTAATAGCCATGTATTTGCCTTTTTTATCCTCAAACATGTGGCTGATTACATTTTTCTGTGGTTTGGGGTCGATATAGCCTTAAGCATATCCAATATAAAATAATGACAGATACAATCATACTTTTACTTTTTATCATTGGCAGAGTTTAAAATGCATATGGTTTATTTTTACATATTTAAATAAAATTATAATTTTAAAATGGGATAGATTTCTGGGTGATTTTTTATGTGTGCCGATCATTTTGTTAAAAATATCTTTAAAAGATACTGAAATCATAAATGCTTAAGTAAATAGAAAAATAAGTGAAACTGAAACCTAGCTGAAAATCCAATAGTAGAAGAAAATTAGGAAAAATAAGGAAACAGCAGGAAAAACAAACCAGGAAAAATCTGCAATGTGCAGACCCACCAGAAAACTTTCCAATTCCACATATTGTGATCACTATTATTTTCGAGGCTAAATATGCATGAAATTTGGAATTTCGATGAAACATATTTTGAGACAATTTCCTTCATTTATTCCATTCATTAATAGTCCCCTAAAGAGGCACTTACATTATGCAGTTTTTGAATGCTCGAAGTATGGTTGTTTTCCTATAGATTTATTGTACAGAATAATATAACAAGGATAAAAACATAGTTTCTGCTTTTAAAATTCTTGAGTTAAAATACTCATTTTTAAATGATTTTATTGTCATAAAAATATTAAAACAGTAATATTGTTCTTTAAAGTCTATCATCACATTTTCTAATAGTATTTTTCAAGATTTAATTTTTATTTTTAAGTGTATGTGTGCGTGTGTGTGCGTGCGCGTGCTCGATGAGTGCAGTGCCTAAGCAGGCCAGAGGAGTTCATTAAGTCTCCTGGAGTAACATTAGGTGTGACACACTATCTTGGGTGCTGGGGACTAAACTCAGAGCACGGGAAGAGCATTCTGGCTCACTGAGCCATGTCTCCAGCCTAGCTCCTCTTCAACATACTAGCAATCACATAACATCAGTACAGTCACTAAAATTAGGAGCCTAGCATTAGTTTACTACCACCTAATTTGTAGACTTCACTTGTATTTTAGCAATAATTTCTTTAGACTGAAGATCATACATTACAATGAGTTCCCTTTTTAGTCAGAACAACCCCCCCTTCTCGTTTTCTTTTATGGCTGGCACACTTTTGAAGAGTCATGGCCAGGTGTCTTTTTTGAAGCTCCCTCCGTTTCTGTGGCTGCTTCGTCACAAGTGAGAACAGCATGGCTGAAAGGCTGTTTCTCTAGGTGTTGTATACAGAGGCACGTGGTAAGATTTACCCTATTGTTAGTGATGTTAAGCTTCATGATTGGCTTAAAGTTTTTCTTGACAGATTTCTCTACTGCAAAGTTACCCTCTTTTTGTGAACCAAATAAGAATCAAGGGGGGCAGTTTACAACTATGTATGAAAAAAATCTTAATTTTCATTATGTTTGTTCACTAATTTTATTCATTCTTGTTGATTTCTGTCTAAAATAATCATTGGTCAAATGACCTTGTTTTTTATTCTCATCATTCCTTATACATTTATTGCTTGGAAGAGTCTTCTTTTGCTTATGTATTTATATATTTGTATCACTACAAGCTGACAAATTTTCATGTCATTCTGTAGGTTGATCCTTTACTCTATTTACTCTTCATCGTTTTCTTGTGCTTGTTGTCCTTGGTTTGACCATCAGTAAACCTTTCAAGTTGACTCCTTGGCTATTTGAAAACTATGTATCACATTTTTTAGTTACATAATACATTATTTTATACTTTTAAACTTCTTTATTGAATCCTTGGGGCTTAAAATCATGTACCAAATTCTGTTTACCTCCCACTCCCTCGAGTTTCCACTACATCCCAGTTACATTCCCCCCATAGAAAAATAAAACAAAACAAAACAAAGCAAGCAAGTAAACAAAAGCAAGAACAACAACAAAAAACCTACAATAAACTAAAAGAGAACAAAAAACTACACCTGAAACAAAAATAAATCTCTGTTTTTCCTTCTCTCCTGCCTCTCCATCACCCTTCATCCCATTGAAGGCTTCAGTGTATCATATAGTATAACCCTTTGTCCCATCAACTTGACTGGCAACTCTTCATTGCCAGTTGTGGGCCTGGGTGTTAGCAGCAGCGTAGGCCCAGGCATCCTGGCTCTATGTGGCAGGAATGGTCACTCAGGTGGGAATGTTTCTGACAGCCTTGCAGTTTCCAGACACTACCTATGTGAGCATTAGTGGCAGGTCCCAGACATCAGGTCAGACCCCCAGTGGCAGTAGGACCAGGACCCAACATGGTCCTTTGCAGCAGCTGGTCTGGATGTCACCACTGCCCCCAGTGGCAGTATGGCCCTGAGACACTAACTTGGCCCTTTGACCTTGGGTTTCTGCACAACCTTTGGTGGTAGCAAGAGCATCAGACATTAGCACAGACCCTGGCTGCAGTGGGACTATGTATGTATCACATTTTTAAGCTCCTCTTTGCTTGCTGGTACCACAAACCCCTCGAAGTTCCTCTAGAACTTTCATTGTGTGAACCTTTGAATTGGTGATTATCTGAGTCTTGCTGCCTTTGGTATAAGATGGTACTTAGAAGCTGATAACTGTGTATTAGAGATGACCATGGATATAAAAATACAAGCTAATCTCAGCACTCAGGAGACAGACAGGTGGATCTCTGTGAGTTCGAGGTCAACCTAGTCTACACAGCAGGATAGACTCCAAAACTATACAGAGAAACCATGCTTAAAAATAAAAAAAGAGTACAAGTGATTCCTCACTGTTAGGTCCTCCCAACAGACAGATTTAGGAAGTGTGTGTGTGTGTGTGTGTGTGTGTGTGTGTGTGTGTGTGTGGTGTGTAGTTGGTGCATAGTCTTCACAAAACCTCTCTAGCCGAAGGATACATGAGGTTACATGCTAGTTGAACACATGACAACTGACAACTGCTGAATGCAATGAGGGAGTCCAAGCAAACCTTGGGATATCTTAGTAAAGAGTGGTTAAAGTGTTTTGAATTGGATTCAATGAATTAGGGCTTTGCTCTTGAATAGATATTATCAGGAAGAGAAGCAATTCTCTGGGATCCTTAGTCAATTGGATAGAGAATGAAGAATACCTATAAAGAGTTTAAAACTGTAAACTGTAAATAAACAATCACTTGTTACTTTAACTCATGCTTCCATGATAAAAAAAACCACAACATAGACAATGGGAATTGTTTTCTTTAAGTCTGGAGGCTACAGTACAAAATTAGGGGCTGGCATGGTAAAGGCTTTCTGGCCTGCACACAGTCAAGATTGTTGAGTACTGTGTAATAGTTATTTTTGATCTCCATGTAATAGTTACTTCCCCATTGCTGTGATAAAATACCATGATCAACACAGTGTATATTATTTTGACTACAATTCAGAGTCCTTGAGTCCATAGCAGAATATCATGGCACCAAGTGGCGAGAGCAGGAAACTGAGAGCCACATTGCTAACCACAAGCATGAAACAGAGAGAATGAGCTGTAAGTGGCTTGGGGTTTTAAACTCTCAAAGCCTACCTCCAGTGACATACTTCTTCCAGCAAGGCTGCATCACCTAAACCTACTCAAACAGTGCTGCCAACTGGTAACCAAGTGTTCAAATACCTGAGTCCATGGAGGAACATTTCTCATTCAAACGAAGACACTGTGTCTTAACTTGGGAGATAGTGAGATAGATCAGGTCTCTTACATTAAAGGCATTTATCCTATCATCAGACCTCACTTTCATGTCACCATCAAACTCTAATCAAAGGCTCTGTTCACATGGGAAGTCAGGGATTCTGCTTATAAACTGTAGATACTTGGTTATTTTTATGTTTTATCACAGTGCTCCTGTTTTTATGCTTAAATAAGATCACAAAGTAGCTGATTTTTTTCATGTACCATTTCAGGATCCCTGATACAGCTGTGGACTAGCCTCATTTTCTGTTAATGCTCCCTGTTACACACACACATCAATAACTATGATGGCATGTACATTTTATCTTTCTGGGTATAATCTATCTTTTTATCTATCATCCATATATCCATATATCATTGACTTTGTTTAAAATACAGGTCACAGTGAGACTTGCAACTATATCTATAAAACCCATGTTTCATAAACAGCTAAATGGTATTCAGCTGTTAATCTAGCTGCAGAATGCTTTTATTTATTTGTGAATTCACCACCAATAAAATGGCTTTTATATAAAAATAAAGTATTCAGTAGGAACCAATCTTGAATGAATAGGCAGCTGCTGAAGCAGAACATGGAGTCAGAAATGGAATGTGCCAAAGTCAGAGGTTGATAGGTCAACTACATTTACCAACAAATAGGAGTGCTTCTGTGATAACTAGTAAAGACCAAATTCTGGAGCAGACACTATGGTGGGGAGAGAGAGTGGATAGTTTGACATTAAGAAGGCTTGAGTGACACCTGCCAGCCACACCATGGGGAAGTAACAAATCACAAAATTAGCTGTATCCTAGCATTAAATGCAGGGCAGGCTATTTTCATTTTCTGTAGCTATTTAATTTTTTCCCCTTCAGTTTCATTCAACATGAAACCACAGGGGACTGAAATTGTTTTGAAAATGAGGAACACAGCCAGACCTCAATCATTTGGATTTTATTATTTGGAATTTGTGATAATTTGAAGAGTGGCTTAGTTAAAGTTTATCTAAGTTCATCTATGGGGAAAAGCCCCAAACAAATAGATTTTTATAAACTTGGGGAAGGGATCAAACTTATTTTTCATTTTTAAATATAATCAACCATCTCCAATAGACACTTGCAGGGAAAACAAACTCTGTTCCCAAATTTGCTGCTAGTGGCCCCATTCCATAGGAGCAGTTATCTAAGCTAACTGGCAATAGTTAGGTATCTAAATGTGACAGAATCACACAACTTCCTGAGATGGCCCATGCCCATGATCCATCCCCTTGTCCCTGTTAAGTCCTTTTCTTCCTATCTCTTTGTGTTTAGTCATAAGCCCTTCTTCTCATTCCATTTCTACCTCATTATCCCCTCCCCACTTTAAGACAGGGTCTCACTATGAGCCTGACATCCACCCATCTCCACTTTCCATGTTCTGGGGTTACAGCCAGGGTCCTCCATGCTCTTTTCTCTTTCTCTTCTATGTACCCCCTTTCATTCCTACCCTCCTTTCATCCTTCTTGCTGTCTTGCCCCTACACTTCAGTTCCTAACTAGAAGCTGACAGACATGTCTAATTGATGTATGAATTATCAAACAAGAAACTGGGTGATCAAAATGCTCCTAACACACTAAGCCTTCCTCTCTGTACTGCTTTGGGATGAGGTTGGCAGACACAGAAAACCCATGTCCTCCAGGCAACAACCTCTGGGCTAGCCACACAGGATGTCTGACAGAGGGTTTGGCAAGCTTAGAAGTCTGAGAAAAGACTGTGTCTTGGCTTTCTCATTTTTTCTTTTACATCAGGCAATCTGTAATTTAAATGACACACATTGATTACCCTGGAATAGCCAGCACACATTTTTCTTATAGAAATAAAGAATCATAGTGGCAGTTTATAAATGCTAAATTTTCTTTACAGTCCAGAAGGAGAAAAGGATTCTAATTTGCACACACATTCTTTTTGAATGAAAGAATCTTTCCCATCGTGAAGCCATTTCAGCTGTCTCATCCCTAATTACTACTTGGTATCTCTTTCTAACTCTGTTCCTAGTGGTCTCTTTGTTTTTAATTGGTGATTTCAACCATCTGGACCCACTAGCTTGCGAAGGCATGAGGGAGAAATGGAACATAAAAGAAAATAAACTTCACCCATTTCAATTAGGTCCACAACTAAATGCTCCCATATCCCATAGCATTTCCTGCATTGTAGAAAGTATGTGTCAGCATAGGCCTGTTTGAGGATGTCTGGGTAATAAATGCAAAGAACAATGCTAATGCCATGTTAGTGTTAGGAACTGGACGGCAAATTACTTTGGGACAGATTGCCCAGTCACATTCCCCTTTGCCATAGGTGGGGGAAAGGAATGGGGGATTGATTAGAAGCCGACTCAGACATTTGGAGAACTTTTCTTTATTATATTTCATTTTTCTGTCTGTGTAGATAATAAAGTTGTAATTAGTAAATGAAGTTAACTGTGAAAGGATGCACCAATGTTAAAAAATGAACAAAAGATGGCTTCTTGGGGTCATGTTGGAAGGTTTATCTTGAGGTTGAACTGTACTGCAAGTAACACAAGATTATTATTCTATCTTGGTTCTGTCTCTGTGCCTCTAATGGTAACTGTTATAAAAATTTAAAGTAATGATTTTCACAAACCATTATGCTATTTCCCATATTTCATCTATTCATGTCTACCTCTAGCTCCACCTACCTTGATTCAAATTATTACCATCACATAATGAAGTCACAGCTATCTCTTCCATAATTTCAAGTATCATATTCCCTTACATTCTTCTTACTTAGATATTAAAAAATCAACTATAGATATTAACTTGTAAAAAGTGTACTACAGTAGTTTTTATTGTTGGAAGGATTGAAGGTTGGGGCTTTATCTACATAGTCATGAGGGACTCATCCTCTATGCTGGTTACAAGGCTTCTGGTGTGTCTACTTAAAGGATACTTACACTTTTGCCTGTAACCACTCACCAATTGCTGTGTAAATAAGACTAATAAACTTGTAAGTTCTCTGGAGTGAACTTTGGTGGAATTTTTGTTTGTTATTGGAACTACAAAAGGAGGAAGAAGGTCTTGATTAGATCTCCTCTCACCTAGGGAAACAATTCTCACAACTCAGTAGAGTCTATCCCCATGGAGTTCAATCTACCAGGAAAGAAAACCCAATTAAACAGTCATACACTGAAAAAAACTCAAATACTAAAATATTAGTGCATAATGACGGGGAAGGGAGGGACAACATAGGAAAGCTCTATGACAGAAGAGCACAGCTCAAGTTTGAAGAAATGAAGAGGAATTAAGGCAGGAGAATGTCATGGTGGAGATGCAGAGCATAAGCAGATCATATAGCATTCTTTGTCCCAGATGAAGGAGTTTCCACTCCTTTATGTTGAGAATGAATTGGAAAGAGACAAAATATCCTGAGCAAATTGGAGCATGGTGGGAGGGAAGAGGGAGTTAGGAGAAAGAGATGGGGAGAAGATAAGGGGAGAGAATGACATGAGGGATCAAGTAGATTGAGTCTGGGGAAGAATAGAGGACAGCAAGAAAAGAGAGACCATACTAGAGGGAACCATTATAGGTTTAAAGAGAAATCTGGCACTAGTGAGATTTCCAGAGATCTACAAGGATGAAACCAACTAAGCAATAGTGGAGAGGCTACCTTAAATGCCCTTCCCCTATAATGAGATTGATGACTACCTTATATGCCATCCTAGAGCCTTTATCCAGTAGCTGATGGAAACAGAAGCAGACAACCATAGCTAAACACTGAGATGAATGCCTGGAATCCAGTTGCAGAAAGGGAGGAGTAATGAGTAAAGGGGTCAAGACCAGGCTGGAGAAACCCACAGAAACAGCCAACCTTAACAAGGGGAAGCTCTTGGGCCACAGACTGATAGTTGGGAAACCAGCATAGGACCAATCAAGACCCCTCAAATGTGGGTGTCAGTTAGGATGCCTAGACATTCTGTGGGGCCTCTAATAGTGGATCAATATTTATCCATAGTATACCAATGGACTCTGGGAGCCCATCCCACATAGAGGGATACTCTCTCAGGCTAGACACACAGGGGAGGGCCTAGACCCTGCTCCAAATGATAAGACAGAATTTGAAGATCCCCCATGGAAGACTTCACCATGACTGGGGAGCCAAAAGAGGATAGGTTAGGAGACCAGTGGGGGAAGGGGAAGGAGGAAGGGAGAGGGAACTGGGATTGGCATGTAAAACAAGCTTGTTTCTAATTTAAAGGAAAAAAGAGAAAAATTAAAATTGTCTATAAAAACCAAAAAATAAAAATAAAAAAAAGAAAGAAAGAAAAGTAAAAGTTCAGAAGTGACACAGGGTACCATTAGGAAGCTTCTACTGAGTTCCAGGTGATGACATCTTCTTCCAGCATGGAAAGAAAAGCAATGTGAGTTCAGAAGACACTGATCATCAAAAAAGACACACCTTAGGTGTCAGTATAAGAAGAAAACATAATGGTTTTTTCTAGTGCTATCCATTTGCCTGCAAATTTCAAGACTCCATTGTTTTTTTCTGCTGAATAGTATCCCATTGTGTAAATCACCACATTTTCTCTATCCACTCTTCAGTTGAGGGGCATGTAGGTTGCTTCCAGGTTCTGGCTATTACAAATAGTGCTGCTATAAACATAGTGGAACAGATGTCCTTGTTGTATGAATGTGCATTTTTTGAATATATGCCTAACAATGAAATTGATGGGTCTTGTGGTAGACTGATTCCCATTTTACTGAGGAATCTCAATACTGATTTCCATAGTGGCTGTACAAGTTGGCACTCCCACCAGCAGTGAAGGAGTGTTCCCCTTTCTCCACATCCTCTCCAGCATATACTGTCATTGGTGTTTTTGATTTTAGCCATTCTGACAGGAGTAAGATGGTATCTCAGAGTTGTTTTGATTTGCATTTCCCTGATTTCTAGGGATGTTGAACACTTTCTTAAGTGTCTCTCAGCCATGTTAGTCTCCTCTATTGAGAATTCTCTACTTAGTTCTGTAGTCCATTTTTTAATTGGTACCTTTGGTGCTTTGGAGACTTGCTTCTTGAGCTCTTTGTAGACTTTGGAGATCAGCCCTCTGTCAGATGTGGAATTAATGAATATCTTTTTCTATTCTGTGGGCTGCCTTTTTGTCTTGGTGACTGTCCTTTGCCTTGCAGAAGCTTCTCAGCTTCAGCAGGTCCCATTTATTAATTGTCGATCTCAGTGTCTGTGCTACTGCTGTTGTGCTCAGGAAGCAGTCTCCTGTACCAATTCGTTCAAGGGTACCTCCCACTTTCTCTTCTAACAGATTCAATGTGACTGGATTTTTGTTGAGGTCTTTAATCCATTTGGACTTAAGTTTTGTGCATGGCGATAGACCTGAGTGAGGTAACCCAGTCACAAAAAGACAAACATACTATGTATTCACTCATATATGGATTTTAGACATGAATCAGGGGAGTGCCGGTCTACAATCCCACTGCCATAGAGGCAGGGAAACAGGAAGGACCCTAAGAGAAATATACAGAGTACCCCAGAGAAAATGAAATGAGGCAAGATCTCCTGAGCAGATTGGGAGCACAGGGTGGGGGAGGTGAAAGGGAGACAGGAAAAAGAGAGGGAGAGAAGAGGAAGAGAGAGGAAGACATAGGGGAGCAGGAAGGTTGAGTTGGGGGAAGAATAGAGGAGAGCAGGATGAGAGATACCATAATAGAGGGAGCCATTCTAGGTTTGAGGGGAGATCTGACTCTAGTGATATCTCCAGAGATCTACAAGGATGACACCAACTGGCAATTTAAGCAGTAGTGGAAAGACTACATTAAATACCCCTCCATAATAATGATTTTGACCACTGTCTTACATACCATTCTAGAACCTCCATCCAGTGACAGATGGAAGCAGAGGCAGACACCCACAGCTAAACACTGAACTGAACTCCTGGAACCCAGTGACAGAGAGAGAGGAGTAATGAGCAAAGGGGTCAAGACTGGGCTGGTGAAACCCAGAGAAACAGCTGACCTGAACAAGACTGATGGGACTGATCCAGATTCCCTGAATGTGGGTGTCAGTGATGAGACTCAGGCAATCTGTGTGGTTTTTGGGTAGTAGATCAGTATTTATCCCTGGTACACAAATAGACTTTGGGTGCCCATCCCACAATGAGGGATGCTTTCTCAGTCCCCAGAATGGAACAAAATGACAGACTCTAGAGATCCCTCATGGAGGGCCTTAACCTCCTTGGGGAATGGAGTGGAGATTGGGTGGGGAACTGGGGGGACTGGGAGGGGGGGAGTGGGCATGGAGGGAAGGGAGAGGGAGCTGGGACTGACATGGGAAGCAAGTTTGTTCCTAATTTAAGTATATAATAAAAAAGTGTAAAAAAAAGAAGAAAACATAGTCAATAATGAATCCTAGACATGTAGAATTTACTGCAACAGGAAACATAGAATGATTCCAGACAGATGTTTTAGAATTTGGATTTGGGAATTCTGACATTGAAGTACCTGGAAGATCTTTAGTTTATTCTCCTCTGTTGGACTGTACAGCTCACAAAGTGGGGAATTGTCTTTCCTAAGGACCACCATATTACTTGGAACATAACTTATATAAAGGCCTTGAATTCTTGCTTTTCAAGTGAATTTATTGATGAACATTATGCTGTCAGTATTAACAGTTGACACCACTCCTAAAATGGCTTTGGAAATTGCCTTCTCTCTGAAATACAAGTTGACTTCTGCTTTGGCTCTTTCTTCTTCCATTCAAGCATAGATTCAATCTTGCTAATGAAAACAACTGTCCTAATAAGTGCAACCTCATTTCTCTAGACCACTCTCAATCTAGTATGCATTCCCTCTAATTTTTTGTAGGTTTAAGTTTTTTTTATTTAAATTAGAAACAAGCTTGCTTCACATGTCAATCCCAGCTCCTTCTACCTCCCCTCCTCCCCTGTCCCTCCACCAGGCCCCCTAACTCCCCCACTCCATTCCCCAGGGAGGGTGGGGCCCTCCATGGGGGAATCTCTAGAGTCTGTCATTTCATTCAGGGCAGGACCTAGGCCCTCCCCAAGAGCCTAGGCTGAGAAAGCATCCCTCATTGTGGGATGGGCACCCAAAGTCCATTTGTATGCCAGGAATAAATACTGATCTACTACCCAAGACCCCATAGATTGCCTAGGCCTCCTCCTCACTGATACCCACATTCAAGGGGTCTTGATCAGTCCCATGCTGGCCTCCCAGCCATCAGTCTGGGGTCCAAGAGCTCCCCCTCATTCGGGTCAACTGTTTCTGTGGGTTAAACTGGCCCAGTCTTGACCCCTTTGCTCATCAGTCCTCCCTCTATGTCACTGGGTTCCAGGAGTTCAGTTCAGTGTTTAACTGTGGGTGTCTGCCTCTGCTTCCATCAGTCACTAGATGAAGGTTCTGTCTCCCAGACTCTCTGGAAGTGGGATTGTAGGCTGGCACTCCCCTAATTCCTGTATAAAATCCATACATGAGTGAGTACATAACATGTTTGTCTTTTTGTGGCTGGGTTACCTCAGTCAGTGCCGTTCATTTGCCTGCAAATTTCAAAATTCCACTTTTTTTCTGCTCAATAGTACTCCATTGTGTAAATGTACCACATTTCTCTATCCACTTTTCAGTTGAGGTTACTTCCAGGTTCTGGCTATTACAAATAATGCTGCTATGAACATAGTGGAACAGACGTCCTTGTTGTATGAATGTGCATTTTTTGGATATATGTCTAAGAGTGGAATTGCTGGATCTTGTGGTAGACTGATTCTCATTTTCCTGAGGAATCTCCATACTGATTTCCAAAGTAGCTGTACGAATTGGCACTCCCACCAGCCTTCTAAGAATTTTAAAACAAACTATTTGAACCCAAATAAAGCTTGAACATTTTGATCTTGGGATTGAAGTACACTTTTGACCTGCATTTCTAGCCTGACTTCTATAGAACTCAGTATCCCATTAACCACACCCCAACATGCTCTTGTTTCCATGTCTGCAATGAATACTGTATCCTTTTTCTTGTCCTTCAGAGCCCATGTCAAAGTCTCTTTCATGAATCTCTTCTTCCTTTCTCGAACCCCTCTTGGAATACTCAGCACTTTCTGTTTTTCTTAGTATTTGTCACAAATTTTAAAAACATTTCTTTTACAGGCTCATATTTGTTGAACTTGAGAGTTGAGATGGACATTAGAATCAGTCCCAACAGATTTCATTCAGTAAAATATACTGCCAATAAAGTAATCAGTTGAAGGCAAATAATTCAACGTCATTTACAATGTGGTATAACCATTATATCTACCTAGCTCCCCAATAAATCCTGACTCAAAAGTAAAACCCTATATCCAATAAGCCAAGAAACTATTTTCTTCTGCATCATTCCCTTCCTCAGCCCTTATCAGCCACCAATTTGCATTCTGCCCATGAATTCATGGACTCCAGACATGTCCCACAAATGGAGTCATACTTGTAGACTTTTGTGCCTAGCTCCATTCACTTAAAACAGTGCTTTTGAAATTTGCCAACATGTATCAGCACCCCATTTCTTTTTGTGGATGGATATTTTACTATTCCAATAGGTATCCCAGTTTGCTTATCCATCAGCCCAATGATAGACATTGGGTTACTTCCTCGTCTTAATTATTGCAAATTGTGTTCCTTATAGTTTGTGGCTTCTCTGCTCTGCTGTTTTCTTCATCTCTAACTACAACCCCTTTACAAATGAATTGCCACAAGAAGCCAGATGCCAAAACATATAGATACTGCTTCACTGTTTCAAGCTGGGGCTGTGGCAATTGTTCCTGATATGGGACAGCAGGACCTACTAGAGCTCTCCAAGGAGCCCTATTTTAACACCTTAAGGTTACTCAGCTTCTTCAATACAAAAAACAAAGAGACTGAAGCCTGCACTGCACCAAAGTCAAGCAGCTTATGAGTGTGACAGTGTGCCCTCCCCTCAGTGTAGTCAAATGACAAGAACATGAACACGATATAGTAGGAATTAGCTGAGTTGGGATTAGATGGCATGTTTTCAGGAAATATAATTTATTATAAATATCACAGTTCTTTGTTCAGGAAGACATATGGGATACCCGAGAAACAAAACCTAAACTTTTAATCAAAATCACAGGTTTGCTTCTTTTACCGAAGAACTCAGGCATTTCATCATTTCATCCTGTACAATTGGGCGACTAGCACACAGTACAACACTTTGCCTCACATTAGATCCTCCAGGGTAAAGTTTGGTTCAAGCAGAATTCCTGAGGGTGGGAACTGGGAAGCAGAGTGTGAATGTCTTCTCTGGTGATCTTAAGGAATTCACAGGGCCTGAGAACCTTTGATTTTGACTGTTGCTACAGGTGCATTGTCCTGATTGGACAACTCGATACAGTAGTCTCTTCCTACTAGGCCTAGCACACATGTACCTTCTGGGCTACTTCAAGGCACACCACTCCCACTTTTCTTTGAATAAGCAAGACATTCATGAGTTCTTATCATTTTACATTTAGTTATTATTAAATTTGTTTTTTGGTATTTTTGTATATACTAACAGTGCATTTTTAAGTTAAAATACAATTGCATCACTTCCTCCTTTCTATTTCCTTCCTCTAATCCCTCCCATGTCTTCATGTCCCTTTCCCCTTTCTTCTATCCTTTCACATGATCTTCCAACTTCCTCTTTTTCTTTGTATCTATCTATCTGTCGATCACCCATCACCTACCTATCTTCTATTATCTATCATCTATCTATATGTATAGATATACATATATAATACATATATAAATAAAACCTGATGAGTTCATTTAGTGTGCTTTGAGTATATAAAATCTCAGGGATGATAACATTGTATTATCTAACCAACATCCAGGCTCATTCCCTTGGAGATATTAACTCTCCCTCTCTCTGTAGTCACTAGTTGCTTGTAGTTCTTTGTCTAGAGGTGGGGCCCTGTGAGGTTTCCTCCTTCTGTATTAGTGTGTTTATTGGGATTATCATTACTAAGATCTTGTTTATGTGGCCATGCATTGTTGAGATAATGTGGATGTAGATTCCCTGTTATGTCTAGGAGACACAATCTCACATCAAATTCTTGAAGCACTACTTATACAAATATGGAATGCAAAAATTAAAGGAATACTACAGGAAAATAATAAGTTGAAGTATCCCTATTTGCAGATGATACAATATTATAAATAAGAGATTCCCAAAAATCACACCAGAAAGCTTCTAGAAACAAAAAACAATTTCAGCAGAGTGGCAGGATATAAAATCTATTTTCAAAAATCAGTACCTTTTCTATACATCACCAACAAACACTGAGAAAGAAATTAGGGGCACACTCCCATTTACAATAATCTCAAAGACAATAAACTATCTTGGAATAAACCTAACTAAGGAGGTAAAAGACCTTTATGGTGAAAACTTCTGATTTTTAAAGAATAGTTGAGGAAGACATTAAAAAATAGAAAGATTTCTAATGTTCATGGATCAGTAGAATGAATATTACAAAATAACCATTCTATCAAAAGCTATTTACAGATTCAACACAATCCCATTCAAAATCCCTATGAAATTCTTCACAGAAATATAAACAAAAATCAAACAAAAATACTAGAATTCTTATGTAACGAGGAAGAATCCCAGATAGCTGACTCTACTCTTAACCATATCTTGGCAAGGATTTCTCTTTATTATTGACTGTTGCAAGGTCTTGGGGATGAGGACTGAAATTAGATCCCTGTTTCTCCCTGCCATCTTTGTTCCTCTCATTTTTAAATCCTTAGTGTTAAAATCTGTATTTCTTTTCTATGAAATCAACGCTATCAACCTATTGACCTAGGGTTGAGCAGCCTGTATTTATGTAATGTCTCAAGGCTAAATGTGACACAAAGTAAAAGTGAATATTCTTTTGAGAGTGCCACATGTTATTTACATACAATATATCATATTTCTAATGTAACTGGTAAGAAAATCAACCATTCCCATCTCTGTTTTCCTGGAAAATGATATAGGGAATTATAGAGGAGAGAAGTTAAAACTTAATTTATTTTACATTTTAATTCAAACTGGCTTCAATAGAAAAAAGATCACTGATACTTCATAATTATTGGAAGATTTGGGATTTCTTCAGCTCATTTAATGTCTGCAGTAGTCTGGCAGGAGTTACCTGCATTACCAAAAAATTGTGTGTGGGGGGGGGTAAGACAGAAAGAGAGAGGGGGAAGGGGCTTATGGTCCTACTTTTAAGTTGTATAATGTGAACTCAAGTTTGTTATATTCTAAAACCTATGCAAGTTTATAAACTCTCTACGTCAGTTTAGTAGTACAGCTTGAAGCACACAATCATTTCAACTGTGTATATAGGGTTTCTCATGCCAGGGTTGATGAAATTGATAGGATGGGAAATGATAAATTTTCATAGAATTTGTCTGGAAAGATTCCTTACCAAAAATATGAGTGAGGCTAAAACATGAAGTGGAATATTACCTTCTTCTGACTCGGGTTCATCATCTGTAACTTAGACCAATCCCATGTAGATTGAGTTCTATGGCTGGTACCCCAGCTGTTTCCTACTGTCTCTGCTGGGCTACCTTCAGACAGGGATGTGTGACTTATGTCTGTGACTGTGACTCCCTTTGTGGGATTCTGGCCAGTCCTGGGAAAGGATGCAGGTGACCCCTATGTAGGGAGACTTGAGAGAGTGTGACCTACTCTAACAATATTTACTGTATGAGTCCCTCAATGCACAAACTGTATCTAAATCCAAAGAGCACATGCCTAATAGAAATAAAATGGCTTTTTAAGCCTTGACAGCACAAGTCTATCACAGCGGGAACCAGAAAAAGGGCAGGGAAAGCAGAAAGCAGCTGTCTTTATCAGAAACCAGAGACAGAAACCAGGACAGGGAGTTCCCTCCTCCATCCCCCTTCCAATTAATCCAGTGAAGATTTCCGAGGGCCTTCTGAAAGGAATAGTTCGTCCAGAAGCACTTCGTGGAAATCTGAACAGCGGACACTCCCACCGAGGTTGCATTTGGATACTCCTTAGTTCCAGACTCCCCAGCAAGCCTTGCTAGCAGTGTAATAAATGGGGGCTTCTGCCAAGCATCTGGGAACAACTCCTGTCTTTAGGGCTTGGGTTTCAGAAACCAGCTTGGGAGGATGCTCTCCAGGTCTGGTGCCTCTTGGGACTTGTCTTGGATCTGTGGGAGAATGGAGGCTAAGAGGGATTAAAGCTGCCCTGAAACCTTGTAGCCTAGGGAGAACTGGGGTGTAGAGGCGGAGCTTGTAGGTCAGCTCAGCTGCTTCACTCCCTAGTTAATCCATCACTGCCACTGTAGCTGCGGGAAAGTCATCCCCCGAACTGTCTGTCTGGGAGGAAGGATAACCTGCCGCTGGTTTGTGTTTTCAGTTGAATTATAACACTTACCTTCTCAGATGGCCTTTCATCAAGAGGCTTAAGTGTTTTTCTTTCTGTGGGCCTTACTAGCCACGTTTCCCCCATTCATTATCAGCAAAGGAGCCTGCCATGCTGAGTCCATATGCAGCACCCCAACCCCCAGCCCCTAGGGGCTCTTTAGCAGCAACAATTTTCTAATTCAGAACAGACTCTCCTCTGAGCAATGGATCGTACAAGTACAACTGCCCTTAACAGGACTTATCAAAGTCAGGGATTTTAGAAACAAGATGTGAACTCTCCCAAAAGATGGGGAGTCATAAATACCTCCAAAGGCTTTAAGTTTACCTGGAGAACTGTGTATCTTAGGACTTTTCTGTGTGACTGTGTTTAGAGCGAAGCCGGGTTGCGACAGTGATGTCATATGAAGATCACCATTAATATGGCTTGTTGTTTTCAAGAGAGAGCGGTGGGTTGTTTAAGGCATGGGAATCCATAGTCAGACTGAATGTGATTTAACCCTGACTTAATAGCAAATGGTTTCCCTTTTGTATCGTTACTTATTTACTTTATTTTATGTGTATGGGTGTTTTCCCCGAATGCATGTCTGTCACATGGGTTCAGGGCCTATGGAGACCAAAAGAGAGCATTACGCTTTGGATGCCCTAACACTGGAGTTACGGGGAATGATTCATTGCGACGTGGGTGCAGAACCCAATCATCTGCAAAAACAGCAAGTGTTCTTTTTTTTTTTTTTTTTTTTTGGTTTTACGAGACAGGGTTTCTCTATATTGTTTTGGAGGCTGTCGGTACAGCCTGGCCTTGAACTCACAGAGATCCGCCTGCCTCTGCCTCCCGAGTGCTGGGATTAAAGGCGTGCGCCACCACTGCCCCGCCAGCAAGTGTTCTTAACCTCCGAATATTCACTCCAGCTCCACATTTATTTGTTTTATGGCAAATATTGATGTGCATTTACCGTAAAGAGATTAATTCATCCACTTAACATCGATCATGTCACTTACCATTTGTCTACAAGCAAAGCATTTAAAATTCATTGTCTTAGGAATTCTGAAATATATAAGATATTCTTAGTAACTGTGGTCAATCTGTCATATACCAAACCACTACAATTATTCCTCTTATCTGATTGAAACTTTGTATCCAGTCACCTTGCGCTGTTAGCCGTCTGCTAGGCCTCAGTCCTTGTGCTCCCAGCCTCTGGTAACCATCATGCTATTTTCTGCTTCTGTGACTGACATTTTATATTTTACAGATACGTGAGATCATGCTGCGTTTGTCTTCTGTCTTATTTCCCACAATACAGTGTCTTTCAGATTCATCTATGCTGTTGCAAATAACAAGATTTTTTTTACTATGGTAATATAAATGAGGCTAGCAATTTTGGAAAACCAGATGGTAGTTAGCTCCTCAAAAATAAAACAAGATTACCACATAACCCAGCAGCCTCATTTCTGGTCTCATAGTTTAAGGAAGTTAGCATGCTGAATGTTCATGTCTGTTTTGACAATTATTGTAACAGCCAAGTTACGAATCAGTCTAAGTGCAAGTCAGTGAATGAGCAGATAAAATGTATTACACATGAGCAATATGATTCATTCTATGAAGCTTTTAAGAAAAGAACATTCTGGACTCAAATTATTTGTAAAACCATGAACAAATGATTTCAGCTCTTAGAGCCTCTATTTCCTCATATACAGAATGGAAATAGCAGCCCCCACTTAATAAGATTGTTGTAAAAAAATGAGTGACACACCCATACACACAAATTATATAAAATGATGAGCATGTTAATGGTTTTTTTGTTTGGTTGGTTTTTTGGGGGGCTGGGGTTGAGACAGGGTTTCTCTGTGTTGTTTTGGAAGCTGTCCTGGAACTCGCTCTGTAGACCAGGCTGGCCTCGAACTTACAGAGATCCGCCTGCCTCTGCCTCAGGAGTGCTGGGATTAAAGGCGTGGGCCACCAATGCCCAGTGATTATCATGTTAATTGTTGTACTATACTACTATACTAGCCACTTTGTTATGCATATGATCATTAAGATAAGTATGCCAAAACAACATTATCCATACCTCAAACATTTGTGGGCAGTGTGTGGGGGATAGGAGAGGCAGAGCACATCAGCCATGGAAGCAGTTAAATCACCTTAGATTATTCTGTTTACTAGTAACAAAGCACTACTGCTAAATGATACCTAGATCTTATACAAAATGCTGAACAGCAAGAAAAGTATACTCATTCATCACAGCCATTTTATGTCTCCAGAAAATGTATAAACCAAATAAATACAAAATCAGAAAGAGGAATTGACTCTAAGCACATATTTTAATTCCAAACTCTATGCTCATAGACTCAGCATATATTCAAATCCTGTCCATCTCTGCAGCTTAAAAGTTACTCCTGCTGTATATAATAGCCTTCCATCAGTAAGGTACTAGTCATTCACCATCATGCTGTTTAGTTCTGTATTATTTACTCATTTAGCTGTTTTTATATATGTCTGTAGCAAATATGTAAACCAAATAAATATAGAACCGAAAGAGCAGTTAACTACATACCTGTTCCAAGTTATTTATATAAACTAAATCCTGCTTTAAGGAATATTGTGCTTCTACGCATATTTTATAATGCTAAGTTCTATACAGTGAACAGCAAAGAAGATTTTAATATTGGGACTATCCCACTGACTGTTGACATCCCAGAAGGTTCCAGGTTTTGGCAGCTGAATTGTTCTTTGGTCCTGTTATGTGAATGATACACACTTTTTTTTTTGCGTTCTGTCCAGTTTAATTCTTTTTTTTTAATTAGAAACATGCAGGCTTCATATGTCAATCCCAGCTTCCCCCCCACTTGTCCCTCTACCAGCCCCACCCCTGCCCCTCACCCCCAGCCCAATCTTGATGTGTAGTAATACATACTCTTAATTCCTCCTGCTAGCCTCTGGGGAAAGAGATGGGTTTCTTGTTGGTTCATTTGTAGCTTAACGAAAACTGTCATCTTCTCAGAGAAGAGCCAGGATGTGAGATGCCTTCTGAAAATGAATAGACTCTTAGCTTGTAAAAGTGAATACTTACAGAGTTTGGAGGACGTGACAGAGGAGCGTGAAAAATGTCATTCCTCTCTTCAATTAGTGAACAATGGTAAGAAAGACAGACTGGGTGGGGAGACATCTGCTTGTGCCTAGAAAGTTGTACATTGATCTTGTTGGTGCTGTCCCTACCAAGTAAGTCACCCAGTGAAATGCTCTTACACACCTCCATTCTAATTTCCAAAGGCTCATTTTTTTTTAGGTATCTGGGTGGAAGGGTAAGGAAGATAAACATCTTTGCTGGCATTTATAATCAAATTTGTAGATATATCATCTTATAGGGGCTATTAATGTTCTATTTGTGGTGTTTTGAAAACTTATCTGTTTGAAAATGAAGTTTTATTTTGTTTGAAATGAATTAAAATGCCACATCCATGGCAGTTTCCTTTGAGCCTACAGCCCAATTGAACATAATTGTTTGGAAAGTAGATATATTCCTTAGAAATAGATCTGGATCAAGCTGTCAGATTCTTCATGTATTTTTTCATTTGTTTTAAGAAGAAAGGATGTCTTGATTTCCAAGGTTATTTGTATGGGAAGTTTCAAGTGAGAATACCAGTAGCCAAGCTAGTTTAGTAATTTAAAAGGAGAGCAGTTGGAGCTATTTGGAATTAAGGGTAGTGATGGGAATTTTGTCTTGAAAGTTCATTTGAATCACAGTATTTTCACAATCTTAATTTAACAGCTTAGCCAAGAAACTTAAGGAGAAAAAAATCAGAAAAATTTACATTGCAGAGTTTACCTGCTTTGAAAAAAAATCTATAGATGCTTCTCAACTCGAAATACCTTCCTACATTTATGGAAGCATGCATGCCAGAAAGGAACACATGGTGTATCCTTGGAGAGTGAATCATGGAAGTCCGGGCACCAGCTTCTTGGTTGAGAGAGGAAGTATGGGTTGGGATGGCCCTGTAGAACAGAGGGGCCTGCTTCCTCTGCTGATCAGAGTGGTTCTTCCAGAAGGGAAGGGGAATATGAATGGATCCCTCCTCTCTTAAAACTCAATTGATTTCTGATGACAAAAAACTGAATGATGGGGGGGTTAAAAGGCTAATTAATCCCTTGATGTACAGAGGTTGTAAAGAGAACCCTCCCATGTGTGATCACTGAAGAACTTCCTTTAGAGGTCCTGCGGTGCATTGCATTTGGTCTATGTTTCCATTCCTTCAATTTGGGGAGAACTTTTTAACTCTTCTCACAAGTGTGTGGTAGATGCCATGGTGCATGTCCATTGACATCGATGATGAGAGCTAATCATGACTGTTTGTGGGTGCTCAGCCTTCAAACAGGCCAACCACCTCTCACAAGATGAATACATTGGGACACCCTGTGGAAAGGAGGAGAGAGTCCTCCAATATCCAGAAACAGCCAACAGATACATAAAGGAGGCAGTCATTGGAGGCTGCCACCCTTTACCCAAGGAACCAACTGAGCTGACAACAAGTGTAACAAAAACTACCTCTATAAAACTTGGTACAATTCATGGAATTTGGAGAAAAATAAGGCATGTACTTTTTAGGTTAGCAGGTTTCTTGAGAGGTGGTGGATTACACTGCAGTAGCTAATGGTAACTGAGATCATTAGGTGTGGGTCTACAGGGAATTCCCAGTGTTTCAGGTATTTACATCATATCAACTCTCCAAGATCAAGAAAAGTTACTATTAGAATAATATGTTTTTCAGTGACTTTCAACTGTGGATGGGTGTGCTTGCATGTCATGTGCATGTGTGCAGGCATGCATGTGTGTGCGCACCATGTGTGTCCGTGCATGTGTGTAGGTGTGTTTTTGTGACCAGCTCATTCATTCTTATGTATAAAAGCAAGAGAAAGGGAAAATGTAATTATCCTTGGTGTGTCTTTCTATAAAATGTTTTTTAGTTTATTTACTTTATTTGTGTGTGTATGAGTGTTTTGCCCGTGTCTATGTCTGTGTGGCATGCGTGCCTGGTGCCTGCAGAGGTCAGAAAAGGGCTTCAGATCCCCTGAGACTGGAGTTACAGACAGTTGTGAGCTGCTTTGGGAGTGCTGAGAATCAAACCTGTGTCCTTTGCAAGAGCAACAAATGCTCATAACTTCTGAGCCACCTCTCCAACCTTGCTGCAACTTTTTTAAAAGCCTATTTCCAAAGAGTTACTTGGCACAGTGGGAGAAAAAAAAAGCATCAGTACTTGTGTTTATAAATCCAAAAGCCCCCAGAACGATGTTAGAACCACTGTTTTAAGTCATAGGACAACTTTGATGCAAAACAACCTGGCTTGTTTTTTACCTAAAGGAAAGTCTATAATGTTAAAAAAAAGCCATCTTAACCCCAACTTTAGCAGGTGCTTTTTATTTATTGAAATAAAAAAGCTATTCCTAAATCCATAAAATCCACAGGCTACTTACAGAAAACTAATTAATAAAACTAATCCATTAAGAAAGCCTGAAAAAAAACTGTAAATGTAATTAACATGTGGAGTACAGGGTTAATAAGGCTCACAGAAAGAGTACACAAGAGAAGGTGAGAAAAATCAACCTGGGGGTTTGATGTTGTGTAAACTCAGTGAATAGCATCAATGAATCACAATTACAGTGATGATTAAAGCTGGATAACTGTTAAAAGATCACGTTTGATGCTAAAATGATTCTTACTAAAGCACATGGGCTATCAGATACCTAGTCAGAGTGAAAACCTGCCACACTCCTGAGCCAACTGCCTTGTCCCCTGATTGCACAGAGGCTCTAGCCACCTACTCCTCCATGAATTATCTTGCTGTATCCGAAATTAGTACTTTGTTTGTGCAGTCTGTTTTCCCAACCTTTACCTCTTGCTAGCCACCGAATTTTGTAAATCTAAAACTAAGCATTTATACTTAGAAACAGGTACTCCCCTTCCTCTGCAACCCCACTCTGTGTTTTTCCTCTGCAACCCCACTCTGATTTCACAAAATTCAGTTTTATGTTGGCTCTTAGAACTGCCTTCATTGTATCCCCAAGAAGCTGGGAGTAAATCTACCTCAAGACTCAACTCTACCACTCTTGGGCATATACCAAGGACTTCTACATCCCACCACAGAGGTGCTTGCTCATCGTGCTCCTTTATGCTCTATTCTTAACAACCCAAACTGGAAAGAACTTCGATGTTCATGAATGGATAATGAAAATGTTGTACATTTACACAATGGAATATTGTTCAGCTTTAGAAAACCAACATTATGAAATTCACAGGTAATTGGATAGAGCTAGAAAAAAGTCATCCCAAGTAAGCTAGACCCAAAAAGACAAATATTGTGCATTTTCTTTTTTGTGTGGATGTTAGCTTTCAAGCATTCAGTCATCAAATATATATATATATATATATACATATATATGGAGAAATGAGGGATAATTGGAGCAGTGCTATTAAATATGAGTGGGAATGGAAGAGGGGAGAGAATGCCAGGAGGGGCATTTCACACTGAGGGTCATGTGAGGTTATATGGAAACCTACTACTATAGAAGCTAAGCTTCTTAAAATATATACATATATGAAAGAAATATAAATTAAACCACTAAATAACAGGGAAGATAATACTCCAACTAGACATCTTTTACCACCAAGTGAAACATCCAGTGCTAGGCATGGGTTACATCAAGCTGAGTCCCTGGCCAAAGGGACACCACAGAAAACCCCAAATATCTCAGTCTATTGGTTGACCTCCACAAATTTATGGTAAGTCATATTTCTGAAGACAACACTTACATATCTCATTGAACATAAAGAAGCTGAGTGGTGCCTAACTAGAGCCATCACCATTGCTAATTAGTGTTCATGGCATTGGAAGGTACACTGCACACTACCAGAGAAGAAAATGATAACCACCAACCCTTTGATCTACAACAGTGTAGACGCCTGTGTGGTGCACTGGCACAATAGAAGCACATATGTGTGAATAGCCAACCACAGAGATGGTACTTTTCAGGTGGCCATGGGTCTAGGGAAGAACAAAATACTACTGTTCTGCTAAAGGGACATAGCAATAAATGACTCCTAATGGCATTCCGCTACAACCATAAATCAGTGCCTTGCCCGGCCATCATTAGAGCAGCTTTGTTGTAAAAACGAAACACTGAGACCCAAAGCTGGAATGTGCAAGTGTGAGACGGTGCAACCCTCAGATGTAAATGGATGCCTTCATCAAACCTCTCTGCTGAGGCCTCAGAGAACTGTGCAGAACAAGAGGCAGAAAGATTGTAAGAGCCAGAGGGCTTAGATGATACTGAGGAAACAGCGCCTTCCAGACACAACAGAACTGGTGCACATAAGAATTTAGAAAGACTGTGGTAGCATGCCTGGTCCAAGCCAGATGACATCCATCACTGAGAGTGGAAGAGAACCCAAGCTCCCATCCCAACCCAGAAGCTATCTCCAGTTCATATCTGCTTACAAAAGGGAAATTGATTTTGGCTAGTGGAGTACCACTGGGTAGTTTTGCAGACTTTTTTTTGTCTCATATTGCCTTGTTTGGGATTTTTTTTTGGTCTTATTGATCTTTCCCTTGCATATTATATTTTCTCGTTTGTGTGTGTATGTGTTTCTTGTGTTTTTTCTTTCTTATTTTTTAAATTGTACTTTTCTTGTTTTAGTTGCCCTTTTATTTGAGAGAGGGGGGCGTGCAGTTGGGTGGGTTGGAAGGTGGGGAGTACTTGGGAGGCATTGTGGAAAGGAGGCATTGTGATCAGAATATACTGTATGAAAAGTTGTTTTTAATAAAATATACATTTTAAAAAGGAAACAGACAAAAAAGTGGCTTTTTTGGCATGTCAAATTGACAAGATGTTAACTTGTGATGGTTCATGTCAGCTTGATGGGACCAGAATCACTCTGGAGACATGCCTTTCTAGACATGTCTGTGAAACCATTCCTAGAGAGGCTTAGCCAAAGGAGGAAGACCCATCCTGAATGTGGGTTGGAACATTTGCATGGACTAGGGTCCCAGAATGAGTAAAAGAGACAAAAGAAGACACCAAACCTGCTTTCTGTTTATGATCTTCCCAGATGTATACTCCCAGCTGCATATTCCTGCTATACCTTCCCTGTCATGATGGTCTGTACTCTATCGTACTGTGAGCTGAGTTAAAGCATTCTTATAAGGATAGCTAATATATCATCTTAATGGTTATAAAATGATATATAATGATTTTTAGTTAAGTTTCCATGATGATTAATGATATTAAATGAGCACTTATATGTCTTCTGGCCACTTTTATGTCTTGTTTTTCAGAATAGGTGTTATACTAATTTACTTACTTTTCCATTATTTAATTTTGCATTTTTTGGTGAATTGTAGATGCCTCTTATGTATTTCATGTATTAATCTTTTATCAGACCTGTAGTAGCCTACTTTTTATTTTCTTTATTTCCTTTTTAGTGTTATGTAATTTAACCTCTGTATTTTGCCTTTACCTGTGTTTTTGATGTAATATAAAAATTATCATCACCAAGGCTAACATACAGAGATTTCCTCCATAGATTTTCTTCTGGTTTTATGGTTTCAGATCTTATATTTAAGTCTTCAGTCGGTTTTGAGTTGATGTCTGTGTACAATATGCGGTAAGAGTGTTATTCAGAACATTATAATAGTTGATTTTACATGTCAGCGTCATTAGACTAAAAGATATACAGACTACTGGAAATTCAGTCTTTTAGAATATGTCCAAGAAGGTGTTTCAGAAGTGATTAACACTCGAATAAATAAAGTGGCTTAAAAAGTTTACCTTCTTCAATGTGGGCAGATGTCTTTCCAAGATAAAACAGACCAACAGGAGGAGGATAACTAAAGAATCATTGTTAAGTCACTATTTAAATCCATTAGGAAGTTCCTAGAAAGCCATAAGAACTATCACAAGTGTCCCTAAGAGCATCTTAACACTATTACTGCAGCATTTATGGGAAAGCTCCAGAGTTAGGGCACTGCCAGATTACTGCTTCCCTAAGATGGCCAATGTTTGTTCTCTCCTGCTTTCTGTTTGGGGTAGAATGAACTGGGAATGGTAACTTCCTAAGAGAAGCTTGCTGTTCTGAGAGAACTGCTTCTGCGGAGCCAATCAGATCCGTGCACAAGCCATCTATACTTGCTGTCTGATGATGGGACCTTTGATTTGCGTTCTCTCCAAACTTCAGTTTCCTTTTCCATAAGGTAGTCTTGGTAACCCCTACCTCAAATAGTAGCAGCAAAGAGTGTTTGCAAAGGATAGATAATGATGTGTAACATCTATAAAGCACCCTGTAAGTTTTAATTCCTTTCTTTCCTTTTTCTAGACTCCCGATGCTTTGGTTTTAATGTAGAAAGGTAGATTTCTATTCTTTAACATTTGTTATACACATATTATGTAAGAGGCGTGGCTTTATATTTGAAGGTTACAGCCTAGCAGGACAGCCGCCTATGTGAACAAAGGGTTCTGTTCCAATGTGTTCCTTGGAGGAGAAACCTATAATGCAAAGAATGACTGAAGCTTCCAACTCCCTGTCTCCTTTTGACATCTTCTCATCTTCTCTTGACCCAAATGATTCCTTCTCCTTCTGTACTTTTCTCTTTTCCTGCAGCCTAATTGAAATAAAAAGGGAGCCATGAGGAATTCTAGTGTCTCCCAGCCTCTTTCTTCTGACACTTTCAGGCCAAAATATGGGAGTATTACACAGGGAGCCATAAAAGTTCTTTTTTGCTGCAGGCATCAGGGTTTTTCTAATGACATCACAGGCCGTCTGGATTTGAAGACAACAGCCACATCAAGAACACACACACACACACACACACACACACACACACACACACACACAGAGAGAGAGAGAGAGACAGAGACAGAGACAGAGACAGAGACAGAGATACAGAGAGAGACAGAGAGAGGGAGGAGCCTGGCTCCTCTAGTCTTCCCTCCAGCATAGGCAGTGTTATAACCATCCTGTAGAGTTGTCATTTAAATACCTTAAAAGGGTGCCATTTCTCTACAGTCCATCCTGCAGCAGATACAGTGAATGCTCAGCATGGAGGCCCTGGAGGACAAGGTGAGAAGTGATGTTTGGAGGTTTTTGTAAAATTATCACATGGTCTCCTGCTGGGAAGCAGAAGTCATTTCCCTGCAGGAAGCCAGCTTTAACCCTTACCACATAAAGGATATAGAATGGGTATAAGCTCATGCATTTAAAGCTAAAATATTTTAGGAAATGGTTTCCAAGCTTTTCCTTTTAAAAGCAAAGGAAAAGAACTATATCCAACCACCATAGAACAGGGGCTAATTAAAGAAGGGGGTTAGAACTGTCTGTTAGAGGAAAAAGGACTAGCTTCTGTTCATTCTCTCTCGAACACCCTCAAAGCCAGACTTATAATAGTCATGTCTACTCAGATGGCTCTCTTCTGTGAACCTCAAGACAAAGATGCTTTTTTTTAAAAATCTAGATGAGGCATATCTCCATCCTTAAAATTAGTTGGATTATGGCTCATCTACTTCTTCATCAATGGGAACCATCTTCTAAGTTTCTTGTGTCTCTCATCTCTCATTTCAAACTTCTCTCTAGGTTTCCATGCCAATCTATCATCTATCAAGAGGTGAGAAAGCAAAGTGTGTTTGTCAGTATGCTTGTATTATATTGTTTGCAAATATCTGGCTGTTTTGTAAGAGGCTCCATAAAGAACACTTAACTAACATGCAAGATCCTCAATAAATGAGACCAAAAAACAAAAAACAAAAGAAAAAAAGAAAGGAAGGAAGGAAACAAACCCAGAGATCTAAATCAGAATACAGTGCTTCCTCTGTATACATGGAGATTTGTTCCAAGAACATTGGTGGGTACCCAAGTCCATAGATGCCTGAGTCCCTTACAGATAAATGGCTTAGTATTGTTATGTGACCTCTACATATTCTCTTTATATACTGTAAGTAATCTTTAGATTATCTATAATATCCAATGCCATATATATTTTGTGTAAATTGTTATTAAACTATCATTTAGGGGTTGAGGTCTGTTGTGGGATTTTTGCCTGGGTCCCATTGTTGCTTTACCTCCCAAAATAACAAACAAAGACTCTATTAGTTACAATGCTGTTGGCCATTGTCTAGGACTTTTCATTAGCTAGTTTTGTATTAACTCATGACTACTAATATGTATTTCTATAGGACTTATCTTTTCGAGGATGGCATCCTGACACGTTCTCTCTTCTCTTCTTGGGAGATCTCTCTCTTGACTGCATTTCCCAGAATCCTCCTTGACTCCTAGTCCCACCTATTTGGCTTCCCTATTGGCCAACAGTGTTTTATTTATACCAATCAGACAAACATATACACAGAAGGACTTCCTTCACCAGAGGTCAAGGAAAAAAATACCTATACATATTCCTAGAGACACAATTATGGTCTTTCAAACATGTTCACTTGTGGTTGGAACAATTCAGAGACACAGAACCCCATGGATATGGACCTGCGGACTGACACTGTGAGGTACAAGAAAGCTTCAGGATTCAGCACTGTGTTAGATTCTTTTCCCATCACTGCACAATGTACATGACAAAAGCCACTTAAGAAGGGGCCCTCTTTGCTCAAAATTTAAAGATACAGACCATCATGGCAGGGAAGACATGGAGACAGGAGAACAGAGCAGCTGGCCATGTTACATTTGCATCCAGGAAGCCCAAAGGTGAAGGTTGATCACTTTACTTTCTTTTGTTGGGCTGGAACCCAAACTCATGGGATGCTGACACTCACATTTAGGGTGGGTCTTTCCAATTTACTAAATCTAGAAACTCCCTCACAAATCCAGACTTTCTGAAGACACTGATTTAGGTCCCAGCACTCACATAGCTGTATATAACAATCTGTAACTCCAATTCTAGGGAATATGATGACCTCTTCTGGTCTCCACAGGCACTAGGCATGCATGGACACACAGACATTCATGCAAGCAAAATATCCATTCATATATAATAGAAATAAATAAAACTTTGAAAATGGATTAAAAGGTCATTGAATTTTGGCTGATAATCAATATTATAAAAGTACGTGCTCATGAGTGTGTCATTCATAGTAAGGTGAATGGTCAGTCAGCACACCCACTGGGCCTTTGGAACAGAATTTAGTATGGAAATATCCCAGAGAGATGAACATGGAGAAGGAACACTACTCAGGACTATAGCAGGGTCAGACACACATGCTAAGATGAACCTTAGTAATTTTTGTATTTTTCTGTAATAAATTACTATAAGCTTGGTGGCTTAAAGCAGTACATCTGGATTCCAGTCACCATCCCTAGTCCAGATCAGTTTCTTGCAGGACAAAATCATTGCCATTGGTGCCATGTGAGAGTTTGACCCTCACCTCTATCATCCTCTGTGATTTCCAGACATCCTTGGTTTGTGGCTGCTTATTTCAGTCTCTGCCTCTCCAGTCACATTGTCTTCTCCTCTGGGTATGTGTCCCCCCCCTTCTGCCCTTGAATTTCTCTGCCCTTTCCTTCATAGAACATCTGACATTACATCTAGATCTCACCCAGCTGACCTAGGATGATCTTCCCATTTCAAGATCTTCAATTTAATGACATTTGAAATGTCTATAACACTGAAAGATTCTGGGGACTAGGAACTGATGTCATTGGGTGATGATCACCCTGCCAACCATAGAATGCTTAACTCACTTGTTTCTGAGATATAAACTGATTTTAGGGATTCACAGTCTGTTCGCTGGAATAGTCAGAGTATGGTTGGAGTACTAAAGATGCCGTAGCCTCATCCTACTAGCTCAACGCTTTTGATTCTGTGTCCATTGACTACAGTGGTTTTTGAGCCAGAGAAATAAAAAGTCCCAAGGAGATGTGTGGAGAGACAGGGGAAGAAGGATCCAGCTAGCATCTAGTTTATAGAGGTAGGAGACTTTGCTAACATCAAATAAACTCCAATACAGCCCCAAACCAGAATAATCTTCTCATTCTATATGTTCTATAAAGTTGAGAGCCTTGTTCCAAAGTGACCAGAAATGCAAGTTACATAATTGCATTGTGATGACAGAAGTACTAGCCCCACTCAAAGGTGTGCTGCGGACTGAGATGGGGACTTTGTCATTATGTCTCTTATTGCTCTTGACTATGACATAATTTGTTCCCTCAGAACTCTTCCAGGTAAGCTCACCTTAAGCATCCAATTGTTAAATATACAGTTTTTTTGTACTTTCTAGAAAGTCTGTGAAGAATAAATCTTAGAAACATTAAACTTAACATTCAGGATAAATCTTCACATTCACCCTAAATGGGGATTCTTTTATCACCTGCATGAAGAAATTGAGTCTTGAGGAAATTAAATAGCTTGTTCAGGATCCCAAGTGATGGAATCTGAATTCAATCCAAGAATATTTCAGAAGCTTCACCATAATTCTCAATATGGTATTTTATCTTGTGAATTCAAAGAAAGCCAGAGCTAGACCCTTGAGAATAGCTACCTCACTGACACTCTACCGAAGAATTAGAAGCAGCTGAGTGTTTCTTTCCGTAGAATTCTTACAAAGAACTCTGAGATGCCAAAGAATAATAGGTAAACTAATGAGTTCTCCAGGAAACTAAAATCGTTATTATCTGGTGGGAAACACCAGTTTTGTTGTTGTTGTTTGCTGTCAATTATGTTCATTGTTAAATAAAAGCTGACTGGGCAATAGCTGGGCAGGAAGAGACTGAGCCAGACTAGGAGAATTTTGGGAAGAAGAAGGGTGGAATCAGAGTAACCAGCAAACGCAGAGAAGCAAGATGAGAATGCTGTACTGAGAAAAGGAACCAAGACATGTGACTAAGGATAGATAAGAATTATGGTAATTTTAAGTGTAAGAGTTAGCTAGTAATAAGTCTGAGCTATTGACTGAGCATTTGTAAGTAATTTAAGCCTCTACGTGGTAATTTCGGAAGTGGCTGACAGGTATCTGGGAGCTGCTGGTGGGACAGAAACTTCTGCTTACAATTGTTTGTTTGTTTAAAGGAACCCTAAAGAAGGTCTGCAAAACTTTCAGGTTTGAGAAGTTTTGCAAGTCAGCAACATACTTCAAGAGCATTGCTTACAGATGAGAGTCATGCTGCAGCATAGTATTGTATTGCCTCTGTCTACACAGGCAGCTTGGTTTCACTGGCTCTGCTTAACACTTGGACTTCCCCTTTTTATTTCAAAACACTCAGAGTCTCTCTAGAGACATTAATGGTATTTGCTATGTTATATTAGAAAACTGTCTCTCATAATGTGTGAAAGAAATCACCTAGTACTCAGGTGTTCTTTAAGCTCATTGACATGAATACTAGCAAGGTGGGTCTCCATATAGTGGAGGTAGTACAATGTGGGATTATTATTATAAGAGGAAGCCTCTCAGTACTTCAATGATTGAGTCAATGGTTACACTGCAGTTGGCTGAGTTGTTCCTTGAAAAAAAATCTTCCTAGAAACCATCCATGCCAAACAGGTTATCTGTATCTCCAACTGTTCTTTTTTATCTTGTTTTGACTTTTTATTTCTTCTTAGTGTGTGTGTGTGTGTGTGTGTGTGTGTGTGTGTGTGTGTGTGTGTGTAGGTATGTAGGTCATAGGAAAGTTTTGTAAAGTTGGCTCTCTCTTTCTCTCTTTATGTGGGATCTGGAGATCAAAACTCAGGTTGTCAGCCTTGTGTGGTCCACTGAGTTGACTCACCACTCTCCACTTGTCCTTTTAACCTATAGTGGATGCAAACTCAGTGACCCTCACGAGTCAGACTCTTCATTTCACCTTGAATGTAGGGTGGTTTGTGACTTGTTTTATTCATTAGAATATGGTAAGAGTGATGGGAAAACCAGTTCCCTGAGCACCCTAGGTTCATGATAAGGTGTGATGCATCTTACCAGGCTTGAGAACCTTTAAGAAGTAAATCCTCATAGTACAGGTTAGTCTGAGACACATCTTTGTACCTAGGAATAGCAAGTGTCTCACTCAAGTACCTGAAAGAGAACCCCAGCTTACAGAACCTTGAGGCTACTGTATAGGGAGTGAATTGTGCCAAGCTCCAAAGCAGCCCAGGAGGTACAGACAGAAATGCAGCTCAGCTGACACCTTCCCTACAGGCTTGTGCGAACCCGAGAGGAGGCACCAGTCGAGTCATGCCCAGACTCTTCCATACTGAAATTTCCACACCACCATAAAGAGAATATTGTTTTTAGCTGCTACATCTTTGGCAATTAGTTCATAATAATACAAAATTGCTGTGTTTCCTTCCCTTTAGGCACTGTCTAATCTTTCCAGTAGTTCGGTTGATTCCACTGTTCTATTTAGAACTTGGTTCATTATCATTTGATTTTTTTCTTAACATTAGGATTTCATTTCGAATCTACCTTTTATGCTTAATGGAAAAATTATCACTCTCACCAATGGATTGCATTTTTCTAGTTAAATGTATAATACCTACAAAACAAACAAAAACCTTTCCTTCCTCTTCTCCTTCCACTGGAAGTTGGTACTTATTTTTTCCCTTGCTTGAAGGTCACTACTTGTAAAATGAGCTGCCCTTCTTTTTGCAATAGTTATGTAGCTACTGCTCACCCTCATGCCTAGCCCTGCACTCTTGAACCCTAAACATGTGTACTATAGTGCCCCATTACTTGTATTTCGACATCCTCTATGTGCCTCAAATGAGAATCTCCAGAGTGGGCTCCCAGTGAACTTTTACTTCCTGTTAGTTAGTTATTGCATGGAAGATATTTTCTTAGCAAATGTATCCAAGGTGGAGTAGCTTAATACAATGAATATATGTTATCTCATCATTCTTTGGGTCAAGTATGTGGGCAGGAGTATGTGGGCAGAACTTCCTTCCTTTTCTCAGATGATTGGCATAAGGTGCTAGATGGAGCTCCAATAATCTTTGGATAGGAGAAAGATCTACTTGCAAATTCACTAGGTGAGAAAACCTCATGAGATCTACAAATGTGTTCACTTATGTGAAACCCCTGAGAAACCTAGATGGTCATGAATTCTTGTAGAAAGATATAAGCTGCAGGCTTTGCAGACCTTTGTCTCTGGCTACTCAATATAGTAGCTGGCTTTTCTCTGAGTTAGGGGAGAGAGGATGGTTGGAGGGAAAGGGGAACAGAGAGAAGAATAAGGAGGAGGAGAAACAAAAAGACAAGAAGAGGAGTAGGAAGGGGATTAAAGGAGAGAGGAAGAGGAGGGGGAAGGGGATGAAAGACAGAGGGGAATAAGCAGATGGCTCTACCATCTTATTGTAAGGTGATCCTGGAAGTGGCATCTCGTCACTCGATGATAGGACTGGCTGTTGAGGACATGAGAATTTCAGGGAGCAGAACTCTTTTTGAGTCATAAAAGCTGTCTACACACAGCAAACCACTCTCCTCAAGTAGTAATGATCTCTCCTTACAGAGATCCAACCCTTCCAGCTGACCCTACAGAATCTTTTGGCCAACCTTGGGTTTGTCTTTCGCCACTGCATTCCTATACCCCTTCATCTTCTAGTTGCAATGATTATATTATTATAACCTCTTGAAGTTGTCACTTCCTGCCAGCCTCATGTGTATGCTTCTTAGAATATCACCTACCTTTTGAATGTGTATGCATATGCACTATGCAGACATAGCTCTTTCTGTGTTCCATTCATTTATCTGTGTTTAGTGCCTAGTCCAGTATTTTAGAATGGCAGACATTCCGTAAATATTGTGAAATAAATTAAGGAATGACCTCCAGGTTTACGTTTGGACTGTTTACATAAATTATTCTCAACTCTTTCAACCTTGTGAAGTATAATGAGTTAATAAATGAAGGGATGAGGCTTAGAATATTAATTTATGTGACAAGTAAGAATTATATGTCATAGAACATTTTCAAGTCTGTTGGCAATAAAGCATTCTATAAATATGAATTAACATCAGGACTATATTTCCTTTTGTTTTGAACCCTTCACCCTCCCATGCTTTTCCCAATTCACTCATGCTTCATGTGGAACAGGAGAGAAAGTAATAATATTAAATGGCTGCCAAGGGATCTTTGCGATGGATTCTACAGGCTGAATCAGCCCCACTCACCAGGGTGGCCTGTCCCTGCCTGGGATCTTGGGCTACTTTACAACCTGAGGGAGGTGATGACACAATTTAGTGTTGGTGTTCCACCTCATCAAAGACATAGAATTGTCATTATTCATTGTAGAGAACAGCCTGCAGTGCAGAAAGAACTCATGTCAGACAGAACAGGAGTCAGCATAGCATTCCATCCTGAGGAGGAGAGAGCAGAAAAGAAGCCTAGCAAGTGTGCAACTATGATGTCTGACTCTGCCCTCCAAGCCTGAGCCTGAGCTGTCCTCCTGGACCCCATGAGGAAGTTGCTGTAAGCAGGGGACCCTTTGACTCTTTAGTGGATTTGCCTTGTAAAGTTCTTACACACATTTTTCTTATAACCCTGTAATTAATCATGAGGAAGACAGGATGCTGTAACTTTATACTTTTATTTTATAGGTGAAGACTGAGACTCTGCAAGTTTGGGGTTTATTCAGCCTTTTTCTGATGCTCTGGGGGTGTGCTGGTTTCTGAGATATTTACAATAAAACCCAGGAATTGCTGTTGCCTCAGTTTTACCCATGTGGAAATGAAGTCTTGTTTAGACCATGGTGATCGTATATGATTTAGGTAAATGAGGAACCAGAGGCATTTAACTCTCTGTGCCCAACGTTCTTTTCAAAGAACAAATGATGCACTTGAAGAAGTATGTAGTTCTGAATCTGGTGGCCCAAGAGAAAGAGAAAAAAGACAAAAGAGGCGAGAAAGATGCTTTAGAGCAATAGTTCTCAACCTGTGGGTCCAGACCCTTTTGGAGGTCAAATGACCCTTTCACAGGGGCTGCCTAAGACCACCAGAAAGCACAGATATTTGCATTACAATTCGTAGTTAACAAAATTATAGTTATGAAATAGCAGTGAAAGTAATGATATGGTTGGGGGTCACCACAACATGAGGAACTGCACTAAAGGGTCACAGCATTAGGAAGGTTGAGAACCACTTATTTAGAGAAAGGCAAGGCAGCTGGGTGGAACTGTAGATATTTCGCTAAAGCATTGTGATTTTTAATCTGTCAGGAGGGGATGAGAGAACTTAAACCTCCAAAGAATGATTGAAGGAATTCAATGTGATGCTCAGACCCTGAGTGTTGACATCCCAGGTGACTTACAGCCTCCAGGACCATGGCAACAGTTCTTCCAAAAGGTCCCTAAAATATAAGAAATAGAACGTAATTCAGTTCAGCTATTTACTCAGCCAAATCATGGTGAAATTTGGCTGATACTACAGTTATAGAATTGTTTGTAAAAAATAACACAAACTCTAAATTTTACCTGCTTAATCTCCACAGCATTCTTCTCCCTGTGATGTTTAAACCCAGCCCAAGACGAAGCCTCCAGAAGAGACTCTTTAGTGTTCAGACTCTTTAGACCCCAGGGAAGACAGAGTGAACTTGTTCAGACTCTGTAGCCCTAGACTGTAATTGTGAAAATTAAACAGCACTTGTAAATATAATCCCACACTTCAAGCTAAGTGATTGTGTCCTACCAGCTCAGAAGCATCCCAGAGGAGGATTCTACATTCTTCAAAATATATTTGCTGCAAGGTGGACATGAGGTTGTAGATTGAGCCAGTAGTGGTACAGGAGTGCTGAAGCTGCCTGGCTTATGTGAATGAACCCTCAGCTAACCCACCTTCTCTAGTGGGGGACCCCGGAATCATTGCTGTGGCCTTAACTGCCAGAGCTCTTGGGAGTGAGAGGGTGAAATTTGTCTTTCATGTGACATATCCAACACCAAGCAGCTAATATAATTGTTCCTTATTCCTGAATCCACCAAATACTTTGTGACTTTTTCTTTATTTAATTTATCACCAGTATCTGGAAGGTCCCTTTTGTCTTGTTTTCTTTCTTCAGAGGGCAAATGTACCACTCAAAATGGTGAAGTAAATAATCAAACCATGCTGAAATTATTGCTTGGTTAAGGGAAGGTGGATACACTTCAGTTACAGTTGCATGATTTGTCTTAAGTATACAAAGATGTTTAATAATTATAAAATTCAGAGATTGGTGGGTGTTTGGGTCTCTTCTTTTTTTCTGTGATAAAATAGCCTGGCAAAAGTAAGGGAATCAAGAAGGGGCTTATTTTGGGTCACAGTTTGAACATAAAACTGTGTCATGTTTATGAAGTCCTGATTCCAGGAGGTTGGGGCAGCTGTGACCTTGTATCTGCAGTCTGAAAAATGCACTTACAAATGAATGGAGTTTTCAGTTTACTTTCTCCCTCTTTTAGAGACAAGAACCCTAGCCCATTGAACTGTGCCATCTACATTTAGGGTGGATCCTCCTACCTTAATTAACCTAATATAGATAATATTTCATACAAAGATATACCTGAAAGCCTATCTGCTAGGTAATTCTGGATTCTTTTGGCAGTGTCAGACTGGATTGTTGTGAACTACAACCAGCATGATTACTTGAGGAAGACTTGTTGATTGTATGGTTTTCAGAATTAGGTCATAGAAATGAATCTAATCTTGAGGGGATGACTTAGATAAGCAAAGGGTTGTAACTAATTGATTGGGTTTTAGATGGCATTTGATTTCTATCAAAGTTTTCAATATATATATATATATATTATGATGGCTGTGGAAGTTGTATTCATGTATTAAGTGTTTTAAAACATGCTCTGGTGACTACTCACTACCCAGGTAATGAACAATTTAGTCTTGAAGTATAAGAAGTTAATTTATTTTTCAACCACCTTTTAGTTATTTCATAAGCTAGATTTTCAGTAAGGAAAAGAACTATTCAGATATTTACCACAGCTATTTATTCTCTTTGGCTTTGTTTTTGTGATTTTGTTTGCAAGTCTCTTCATAATTTTTGATTAATTTATATTTTGGGGAGGTACCAAAATGACACAGCATGTTTTTGGAGGTCAAAGGACTGTGTGATATCTTATTTATGATTTATTAAAGCTTGCCTGATGATCAGAAAAGCAAAGTAGCTAGCCACTAGCTCTTATTCTACCTCAGACTGAAAGGTGATCCTGGCTCCACCAAACCTCAGACTGCTCATGCCTCTCCTCAGCATAGGTGGAGAATCCTGAGACATCAATGTTTTCCTATCCTCAATGTGACAGGAGAATGAATGACAGCCCTGAGACCTTGCTCCTGTCTTATATACATCCCTAATGCTGGGACTAAAGGGGTGTGATCCCAGGTGCTGGGATCAAAGGAATGAACTCTTTCTTCAGTACTTGTGTAGGCCATCGTGGCCATGAACTAACAGAGATCTATCTACCTTTTAATTCTGAGTCCTGGGATTAAAAGTGTGTACCATCACTGTGTGATCTCTATAGCTTGAGGCTGATTTTGTTTTCTGAACCCCAGGCAAGCTTTAATAATATATCATCACAAAGGACAATTTGTGGAGGTCAGTTATCTCCTTTTTCCATGTGGATCACAGGGATAAACCTCAGGTCAACAGGTTTGGAGACAAGTACCTTCACCTGTGATGGTTTGAATATGAATGGCTCTCATTGGCATGCATATTTGAATGCTTTCTCATTAGGGTGTGGCACTACTTGACAGAGATTGGGAATATGGCTTTGTCAGAGTACTGGTGGCCTTTTTGGAAGAAGTTTGTCATTGGGGGGTGTTTCAAATATTCAAACCAGGCCTAGTCTCTCTCCCCGTTGCCTGCCAATCTGGATGTAGAACTCTCAGCTAACTCTCCAGCACCATGTCTATCTGCATGTTGTCTGCTTCTCACCATGACAATGATAGACTAAACCTCTGAACTGTAAACAATTACTATTTAAATGTTTTATCTTCACATCAATAAGACATTGATAAGAACACCTGCTGAGCCATCTTATTGGATCAGGTGTGACTTCAGTCCTCCAGCCTCCACCTCTTGAGCCAACCACAACAGCTAGCCTTTTGTACATAGCTAAATTTTAATCAAGTGTTAATTATTATGATTTACTCTCTTTGTCTTTGCTATTTGGCTAATCACTGACTAGGAATGAGGCTGTGTGGTAACATTTAAACTGGAAAACATACTGAACAATTGTGCAAAAAAGGACAAAATCATGAGAAGGAATCAATGTTGACTTTCAAATAATCATTAAGGGTTTCTAGACAATTAACAGAACAAACCTATTGGCTTCTTGAGTCTTTTTTTCTTATAAATTTTTTCATTTAAATGAGAAACAATCTTGTTTTACTTGTCATTCCCAGTTCCCTCTCCCTCCTTTCTTCCCTTGTGAGGCCTTTCATGGGGGATCATCAAAGTCTGTCACTTCTGTGTGCCTAGGCTGAGAGAGTATCCCTCTATGTGGAATGGGCTCCCAAAGTCCATTTGTACTCTAGGATAAATACTGATCCACTACCAGAGGCCCCAAAGACTTCCCAGTCCTTGTAACTGACACCCACGTTCAGGGGGCCTGGATCGATCCTATGTTGGCTTCCCAGCTATCAGTTTGGGGTCCATGAGCTCCCCTTGTTCAGGTCACTTGTTTGTGTGGGTTTCTCTAGCCTGGTCTTGACCCCTTTGCTCATCACTCCTCCCTCTCTGAAACTGGATTCCAGGAGTTAGGCTTAGTATTTAGCTGTAAGTGTCTGCTTCTGCTTCCATCAGCTACTGGATGAAGGTTTTAGGATGGCATATAAGGTAGTCATCAATCTCATTATAGGGGAAGGGCATTTAAGGTAGCCTCTTAACTATTGCTTAGGTTCTTAGTTGAGGTCATCCTTGTAGATCTCTGGATATTTCCCTAGTGCCATATTTCTCTTTAGATCTATAATGACTCCCTCTATTATGGTACCTCTTTTCTTGTTCTCCTTTATTTTTCCTCTGACTCAATCTTCCTGCTCACTCATGTCCTCCTCTCCCCTCCTCTTCTTCCCTTCTCTTTCTCTTAATTCCCTCTCTTCTCCCCAAATGCTCCAATTTGCTCAGGAGATCTTGTCCCTTTCCCCTTCTCTGGGAGACCATGTATGTCTCTCTTAGGGTCCTCCTTGCTTCCTAGCTTCTCTGGTTGTATGGCTTATAGGCTGGTAATCCTTGGCTCTATGTCTAGTATCTATATGTGAGTGAGTACATACCATGTTTGTCCTTTTGTGACTGGGCTACCTCACTCAGAATGGTTTCTTCTAGTTCCATCCATTTGCCTGTGAATTTCAAGATTCCATTTTTTTCTACTGAGTAGTACTCCATTGTGTAAATGTACCACATTTTCTTTATTCATTCTTCAGTTGAGGGGCATCTAGGTTGTTTCCAGGTTCTGGCTATTACAAATAATGAGTTAACTTACTTTTATCTTAGTTTTCATCTTTGCTACATTTAACATGTGCTATTAATTCAGATTCAACATGAACTAATTATTAGAAGTAATACAGAATTCCTTTCATTGGCTAAAAGAAGATACAATTCTATTTTATTACCAAAGTTACCTGAGTAAAGGAATTTTAAAAGATCAGTTATGCACCCAAAACAAGGCTATTACTGTTTGTTATTGGCTGTTAAAGAATTAATTTAGATTTGATGGCTGTTTCAAGTATCCCAGCTTCTATGGCTGGGGTCATTACCCTTATAAAAATGTTTTGCCTTATTATTCATTTTTAAGGGAAGGTTCTCTCTTCTCTCTCTCTCTCTCTCTCTCTCTCTCTCTGAGTGTGTGTGTGTTTGTGTGTATACTTTCTCATACACACACACACACACACACACACGAAATAGGATGGAGGATGGTTTGTTGTAAGTAACGAAGGACCATAAATTAGAGGCCATGAAACTATTAAAAATAAAAACCAAAGTAGCTTCATATTGAATTAACATTGAAGGTAGTGATTTCCTCATGAGAAAAAAGAACTCAGATGCTTATAGGAAACACAGTTGGCCTTCAGGTGACAGGAAAGACAGTGTTTGTAGCTATCCTCATGACAAATAGGTGTTGTTACATCCTGATAGTACCAGTATCATCTGCTATAGAAAGTTCCACTGATCTGTATGCTGCCTGTGGGAAGTCAGTTTTGGGAATATCTTTGTAACTCAACTTTATACCATTCTTCAAAATTGCTGCATTAACAGTAGCAGGAATAACTTAAATTATAAAGTGGTGTATAATAAAGCCCAGATTTCAATAAGTGTTAGTGTGAAAACATGACAGACTAAGTTAGATACATAATATAAAAGTTAATGGGAGCAATAAAACCAAAATGAAGTAAATAAGAGAGCTTATATATAGAAGTCTGGGAATTAGTATTCTGAAATGTCAGGATCAGTGATTGGTAAACTATAATCCATACTCATCTATTTTTATAAGTACAGTTTTATTCATGTAACCTTGCTTAGTTATGTGTGCATACATTATAGCTGCCTTTGCATTACAAGAGTTGAGTAGTTTTGGCAGAGAACTCATGTATTAAAAAGCCTAAAATACTAATTTACTAATTAGTCTTTCAGAACAAAGCTTTGTTGGCCCCTATAACATAATAGTCCCAATGGTTGATAACTTATGTGTGTATCTAGTGACTGTAGTTAACTTTTTCCAAATACATTAGGATCATAGTCAGCTTCCATGGACTTTCTGATACCTGTTTCTACTCCACCTGAATTTAAAGTCTCCAGTTCCTCAAATGCTGTTTGAGTTCTAGAGCCCAGATCAGCACCTGGTATCTAGGGAGCAGGTAAACAATGGTTGTTGTTAAACGGCTCTGAATGCCTGTTTGGCAGGCATTGATTTCAGCATTTATACAGTACAGGACAACACAGCCACAAACATAAGGGAGGGAAGTACTGGAAAGTTAGCATTAATACAAGGTCAAAAGGTTATAGGTTTTATCCTATGAGGAACCAGGAAATAGGAAGTGATTGAGAGAGAGAGAGAGAGAGAGAGAGAGAGAGAGAGAGAGAGAGAGAGAGAGAGAGAGAGAGAGAGAGGAGAAGAACATCCCCAACAAATGAGCTTTGTGAGGAAAAGTTTCAAGGCAGGACAGTACAGAGCACATCAGGTGTATTGTAGGTGATTTTTTTCATGTGCCACTGTTTAATGTATTTAATTGGTACTCATTAGGAAATACCGGGGGAAACACATGGTTTTATGTGGCAGTGGGCTAGCAATTTTATATGTTGAGTGTTGAATACTGAAGAATGTTGTACAGTAATTATTAAATCTTCAATAGACTGAAATCTTAAAATGATACACGTTGATGCTTGCACACTCTCTTTAAAGCACTCAGGAAGGTGCCCTCTCTGCTAGAGAATAAGGCTTATTAACAGTAAACCTCAAGTGATTACAATCACATGAACAGTTCATTTGCTTACTTTTCATTCAGGTGAGAACCATGGCTGGTGACTGCCATACTAAGACCAAGGTGACTCCCATGGGTCTCATAGTTTGCAAATGAAGCCATGAGAGCTCTGTAAGAAAGGAATTGATCTGTCCCTAGGATCACGAGCAAATTGATGTCCACTCTTGGAGGTGAGGGAAATCCTGACTGTTGGTTCAGACATAGAACATTAGCATGGTGGGTGGGAGTTCCGCAGCTCTCAGCAGCTGCAAAAACCTACGAAAGCAGAAACTGGAAGTTTCTTACAGCAAGTAGAACAGTCAGAGAGATGGGAAGGAGACAGAAACAAGAAAACAGTGATGATAATCAGAGAATGAGGATGGGCTTCAGTCCCAAAGGAGCCAAGAACATGAGCTTAAACTTGTGGATTATTTGCTTTTTAAATGTATTTGAAAGGGGGAGGTTAATTCATACATCAGTATATTATAGCAGAGGTCTGAATATTGTTCATACGGTTTAAACTCCAGATACTTTAGGTTTTAATGATGTAAGTGAGAAGATATGATTGTGAAAATGTAGGAAAACAAAAGAAGTCATCACCTGTCACCTCTTGTCTGTGTGAGCTATGACTGAATTGACTGATTTTAAACTGGGACTCAATGTTGATATTTCTACTTGTATTAAGACGCATAATTATATATCTAGAGTTACTTTAGAAGTTAAACGAAGCAAATCTCACTTCCCAAATTCTCCTAGTGAGAATTTGTGTATATATCATAAACAGAGGAAAATGACTTGTAATATTTACTAAGAACATTAATTCCTGAGTCTGATCTGAGGCCCATTTCATGAAAATGTCTATAGAAGGAGTCAGAGAACACGAAAAGGAATGTTAGCATCAAGAAATTTTGAAGAAAAAGGAGTTGTATCAGTCAAAATCCTATGCTGGTAATAAGGGCATCCATGAGGGAAAGGTCAGCTGAATGACAGCCATAGAATGACAGATCGAGGTCCAGCAAAGTGTTCCAGGCTCCTAGGTGTACAGGGGAGTAATGTCAGTGCTTGTTACCTGCCAGGAGTTGGGGAGGACTGGAGTGTCACTAGAAATTGCTCTGGGCTCCTTGGAAGGAAAGTGCTGTGCAAACAGCAACTCTGAAGTTTATGGGTTCTTGGGAGGCAGACAGGCAGGCAGAGCCGAGGACTATTTTTTATCTCAGAAAGCTGCTGTCTTGGAGAGGACATTGTGCTTAGGCTGTAGCTCTAGCGATCAGCACTGTTGAGTACAAATGCAGCAAGGCAGAGAAGAAACTGCGATGATCAGCTATTTGGTTTATTCTCAGAGCTTCAGGCTCCAGGTGATGAAGGAGGCAGAGCACCGGGTCCTGTCCTGTTGATAAACGCTTGCAGGAAGAAAGGGCACTTGATTTTCCAGGTGAAATAATCTAGTCCTGAGGAAGAGGATCATTTTTTTTATGGCCCGGAACACCTTACTGACAGCTCTCTCCAGGAAGTCCTGAAGAGGGATGAGCCTCAAAGAAAGGCATTCCAGGGTCTTCGCCCTTCCACATCAGCAGTATAGGATGGAGTCAGCCAAGCTGAACCCCTGCCTGGGCAGGGTGAGGATAGCCTACCCCAGGTTTTACGAGGGCAGCTCTCTTCTTTCAAAGAAGTTCTGGAAATATCGACCCCTGGGGAGGAAGTCTGCTTTGAGCACATGGCAGCCAACTGACTGGATGGACACACATCTCTTCCCAGCTCCCTGCTTTCTCACATGCCTCTACAATCCAATGGATAACCTATTTGGGTCCCTTTGAGCTTCTATAACAAAATGCCATAAATGGATACCTAATAAAAACCAGAAACTTAACTTCTCACAGATCTGGAGATGGGAAGTAGGTGTGTCAAGGGCCAGATTTCTGCTTCATGAATGTCACCTTCACACTGTGTCTTCATATGATGGGGCAAGACTCTTCTCTGGGCTTTGTTCATAAACACATCACACGTAACTTCTTAACCTAACCCTCCTGATATCATCCCCTTGGGGGTTTGAACTTGTAAACATTCAGATCATCCCAGAGCCTGGTTTGGGTGTGTTCTGACTCTTCCTTCCTCTGCTTCTTTCTTTTCCCTGATTTACTCAGTCCTTGGACTACTGCTTGACACAGACAATAAATATAAAACCTGTAGATCTGAAGTCAGCACTTTTGGTCCCATGACTGACTGAATATTTCAGCTTTGAGTATTACAATCGATTCTCTGTCTCTCTCTCTCCCTCCCTCTCCCCTCCCCCTCTCTCTGTCTCTGTCTCTCTTTGTCTCTCCCTCTCTCTGTGTGTGTCTCTCCCTCCCTCCCTCTCTCTCCCTCCTTCCCTCCCTCCCTCCCCCTCTCTCTCTCTCTCTCTCTCTCTCTCTCTCTCTCTCCCCGGCATATGTTTTGCCCAATATTATTGCAATGCATGATTCTGAATGTATTTTTCATCTTGTTTGGTAAGTAACAGATTCTTGTAAAACTATATCTTTTTTTCATTTGCTTATGAACTACTTCTTTTTTTTTTGGTTTTTACGAGACAGGGTTTCTCTGTATTGTTTTGGAGGCTGTCTGTCCAGCCCGGCCTCGAACTCACAGAGATCCGCCTGCCTCTGCCTCCCGAGTGCTGGGATTAAAGGAGTGCGCCACCACAGCCCAGCTCTAAAGTGACAGTTTGGTAAGGTTTATTCTTCAAGACCTGGGAGGGAAGATGATATTAGTAAGTCCTTAGTATCAGACAATTTAAAGTGAGATAGTGTGTGTGTGTGCACATGTATGTGTACATGCATGTGCATATATGTGTACCTTCATGAATTTATGTAGGCCACATGCATGCAGGTACCTTCACAGGCCAGGAGAGGTATCAGATCCCCTAAAATTAGAGTTACAGGAGGTTGTTTGATATTCATTGTGGGCTCTAGAAACTGAACCCATGCATTTTATAGTTCAGTGCTTGCCTTTAGAATCTGAACCATCTCTCCAGCCTCCAAATGAGATACTAAAAACTGTTTAACTCAGTCTGATAACAAATTGAGAATGGGTACCAGAAATCCATGTAGACATAATCCCTAACCCCCCAAAAGGAATTAAAAATACCTGTTAGTCAGGAAAAGGCACTGAATGAGAAATTCACTTGATGTTAAGAGTTAAAAGTTATTCATTGTAGCTTCCTTTGGGAATCATCTAATAATGAATAATTTAAGGACATGGGAAATGATTCTCATTCCCTAGAAGAAATGTCTTACATGTTACTTTTCTCAGGGGTAGAAAGTAGTACAATAAAATTCTCATTATGCAGAATTTATGATTATTTGCTTGGGAAATGGTTTCACACTCACCTTTGCCCTTACTTATCATGGATGGACATTTGAATACAAATGCTAAGTGATGGGAATGTCACCTGGAAATATTTTCATTGCTTTTCAAAGTATTTTTTAGATACATTCAATTAGATTTAAATGTTTCTGGTAAATCACTCTTTTTTCTTTGATTAAATACATTCAATAATTTAGGAACAAAAGGAAAATTACTCATAAAATAAATGCCCTTTCTGAACAACCTACAGCCAATAATATCACAGCCACAGGAAGACAGTGAAAGAATCCCCAGTGAGCCCCAGCACAAGGCAGGGGTGCCCAATCTCACCATTGCTGTTTAGCACACTACTTTAAAGACAACACACACAAGAGGCATCCCAGTCAGAAGTAAATATCTATTTACAGATATGATTGTACAATCACAGAAGAAAACTTTCCCAACCTAAAGAAAGACATGCCAATGAAAGTAGAAGAAACAGAACACCAGAGTAGACCACAAAAAGTACCCTTGCCACATAATAATCAAGACCCCAAACATACAGAATAAAGAAAGAATATTAGGAGCAGCTTAGGAAAAAGGTCAAGTAACATATAAAGGCAAACCTATAAGAATTACACCTGACTCCTCCATGGGAACTCTGAAAGCCAGAAGAAGGTCCTGGATAGATATTCTACCAGCACTAAGAGACCAGGGATGCCAGCCCAGACTACTATACCCAGCAAAGCTTTCAATAAATATAGATGGAGAAAACAAGATATTCCATGACAAAACCAGATTTAAACAATGCACATTCACCAATCCATCCCTACAGAAAGTTCTGGAAGGAAAACTCCAACCCAAGGAAATTATCTGCAACCAGAAAAGCATAGGCAATAGATAATCCCACTTTACAAACAGACAAAAAAGGGGGGAGGGTGGAAATCCACATACAATTCCACCACCACCACCAATTCCAAAACAAACAAGAATGAACAATCAATGGTCATTAGTATCCCTCAATATTAATGGTTTTACCTCGCCAATAAAAAGACACAGACTAGCAGAATGGATTTGAAGATAGAATCTGTCCTTCTGCTGCATACAAGAAACACACCTTAGCTTCAAAGACAGATGTTACCTCAGAGTTAAGGGTTGGGAAAAGATTTTCCAATCAAATGGGCCCAAGAAAAATGCAGGGGTAGCAATCCTAATATCTAACAAATTAGACTTTAAATTAATATCATTCAAAAGAGATGAAGGAGGTCATTTCATGCTGATCACAGGAGAAATCCTCCAAGATGAGGTCTCAGTTCTGGACATCTATGCCCCAAATACAAAGCCATCCATGTTCGTAAAAGAAACATTACTAAAACTCAAATCACACATAAAACCTCACACACTTATAGTGGGAGACTTCAACACCCCACTCTCACCACTAGACAGGACTACCAGACAGAAACTTAACAAAGAAACAAAGAAAGTAATAGAAGTTATGACCCAATTGGGTTTAACAGACCTACAGAACATTCCATCCAAACACAAAAGAATATACGTTCTCAGTGCCACATGGAACCTTCTCAAGAAACAACCACATACATGACAACATAGCAAACCTCAACAGGTACAAAAAAATGGAATAAGTCAGTGTATCTCATCAGACAACCATGCTTTAAAGTTAGAATTCAACAACAACACGAAGGAGGTCATTAATTTGTTTTAGGAGTTAAGACTTGTGTTTTTTTAATTTTAAAATTATTTTAATTTTAAATAGCTTGCTTCACATGTCAATCCCAGTTCCCTCTCCCTACCCTCCTCCCGCACCCTCACAACATCCCCCCCCAGCCTCCCACCCTATCGCTTGAAGGGGGTCATTATTAATTATGCTGAAATCCTTAGGGATATAGATAACTTGAGTAATTATATGTTTTCTAATTTTACTGGAAATAATAACACTTTGCAAAACTTCTGCAGTTTAATCTCCTTATTATTCAGGCTAACTGTACCCAGATTCAAGAGCAGTACAGTACCTGTAAGACTGTGTCTGTCTTGAAGCCCCTGTTCCTATTAAAGGATTAGTGAGTTCTCTGAGTCCCCACTGGCAGAGCTGGTCTGACTCATGTCAGCCTTGATGGAAGCTTGTGATAAAGAGGGTGAAAAAGCAAGAGATGTAGATTTCAGCATTGCCCAGAGTTAGCTGGAGTGGATGGGATGACTTACAGTGTGCAGCAACCAGAGGTACCAAGATCAAAGGCAATAGTCATCCATGCAGGAAGCATGGGCTGTGCAGGGAAGAAAGAGGAAAGCAGATGTGAAAAATCAAAGAAAACTGAAGGACGTTTAGTAAATGGCTCGAAATGAGCCACATGGGACATCTTCGTAGGAAAAGTCAAGGGGAACCGTGACAGGTTTGGGGGATGAGTTGATTTCTTTTTTGCTCATCTCTTCCTCTTCCCTGTATTTGTCTTGTACTCTCCCTGCCCCCAAAGGTACAGCAATTAATTGACAAAACCACAAGAGGCCCCTGGGTGGATGCCGACTTCCACCACTGCTCCTTCCTTCTCCATTAGTCCAACTGAGGGCAGCTGTGGTGGAGACAGACTGTGCCCTAGAAAGAAAGAAAAATCTGATCATCTTTGAAAGACAGAATAATACATGGAGCCGTAACCCATCCAGTTCTTGTCACCCAGCTTCTCCAGCTTAGCTGGGTGTGGGGTGGTACCCTCTTTTGTACTTTCTGCTTCTCTATCACTGCATCCTTTCCTTGCCTCTGAAGATGCAGGAAGCATAGGGTGGAGGAGCCTGGTTTCTTAGCCACATACATACACCTGACTCTGAATCCAAGTTCCCGCATTTGTTAACCATATGACCTTGCACCCAGTAGAGAATAGGTGATTCTCTGTGTCCACATGTTGTCTTTGCAGCTGTGCAGTAGGGACTGGAAGCAAGCAGGGACACTGGTATGGTGTCGGAAGATGGCAACAGACATTGGGGAAGGTTCTATTCGCTGAAAGCCTCAGTTTTTCCTTCTGTAAACAGCAATGATGCTGCCTCTTACCTTACAGCATCACTGGGCACATGAAGAGAGTGAGAGTGTGGCCCTGTAGTGGCTGCAGGGTCAGACTGCAGGCTTAAATCACCCACTCTTTGAATTTGTGCAAAGTGTTTATTAGCTCAAAGCTTCTGTTTTCCAGTCTGTGGATTGGGGAAATTAAGAGTATGTGACTTTTAGTAGTTTCCCGGGTTTAAATTGGGTTTTACATTTTTCTACTTAACTTATTTATTTATGTCAGTGCTTGTATGGGTACACATGTGTCATAGCACACATGGGGAGGTCAGAAGACAACTTGCCTGTGGGAATCAGTTTTCTCCTTCTACCATGTGTGTCCCAGGGTAGAACTAAAGCTGCCAATCTTAGTGTCGAGCACCCTTACCTACTGAGTTCTCTATCCAGCTTTAAACTAGGTTTATCCCGATTCTGTCAAAAATAATTGCCACTATTCTGTGAGATAAAAAACGTTCAGTAATATTAAAAATGGAAAGATGATAAATAAAACACATTTCCAAAGTACAGCACACATAATCAAAATGTTTGATGTTAGCAAAGCAGCCGGTAGTAAAAATGACCAGAGGAATTAGAAAGAGACATTTGGGAGGGAAATGGGTAAAAGAGCAAATTGAGCAATAACTTCCACTATTTTGAAGTATACAATCATCCACACGGGAGAAGATAAACACAATCGTTTTACTTGTGAAATGAGATAAAGGAAGCCTCTATGTGCTGTGGAGACTGGAGGTTGGTCAGATGGGAAATCACAGCACAGAAGTTGAGAAAGACCACATTTCATTTCCTTATACAATTTTAATGTGATCAGCTATGAAGACGCCACAATTCTGTCTACGAACTTTCCTCTTTTTTCCCCTCTGATGTGAATTAAGGTGCACACATATTATGGGTGATCAGAAAGCAGGAAGCTGAGGGAGGACACAGACAAACGTTGTCTGTGCTGTCCAGCAGTATGTATGCTGGCGTGTACTTCTGGCAGAAACAGAAAAGTGAGTAGTGAAGCAACTATTTGGATTATCATGAAATTAACCCATCTCTATAACCCACTAATTGTATCTTACGCATTTAACCTCAAGAACATAAAAATGCCTGTTCAGGGATGCTTATAGAGGCTTCATGGTTGGTAAAAATAGACAATCTCCTACGTGTCTGATAGGTGAGTGGATATATCCAACTATGTTAATGTGTAGATAAGGAACAGAATGCTACCCAACACTTAAACAAGGGGTCAGGAAAGCTTTGTTGATGATTAAGGTTTACACATTTGTTTAAACTCATTAAAATGTGCAACCAAAATTTGTGCATTTTAGTTCATGTAAGTTTTCCCTCAATTAAAAGAAAAAATGCTTAAATTCCTTCAGTCATCATTTATCGTCTCACATCGAATAAAACTAAATTCCCTCTACACTGCTTCTGAGGCCCTATTGGACCCAGGCTTTCACTTTTGCTGCCTTCTCCTAGACCTCATGTCCTTGCAGTCTCCCCTCCTCCTCCCTACCTCAAAGGTGTCCTTATTGGTTTCTTTGTAGCCATGCTGCTGCTTTGCTACCCTACGCTGTTCTTTCTTCTGCTCAGGACTTTATCTCATGCTACAGGTGGCCCTGTAGTCTATTGTCAGAAAATATGCCTTGCTATCTTGTGTGAACATTTGTGTACTTCAAAATGTTAGGTTATTGCTCAATTTTCTCTTTCCCACACCATCTACTTCCCATTTTTTCACATGCATATGTTTTCCATTGCTCTAATTGATTGTGTGACTCAACAGAAGTACCTCTATACAGTCTATAGCTAGTTGTTTAGTTTAATCAATAGACTTTGCTTTCAAAATAGAGATTTCTAATTGCAAAATTACTATCTCTCTGTATTAATGTTTCTGAAGACTGGTGTGAAGTGCTTTTCAGGGTTCATATTTATTCTCTTTCCAAGAATGAAGCTATGAGTGTTCTCTAGTCATGCATACTCTGCATGTGTATCTGGAATTTTATGGAGTTGAATAAACACAGCTGCATTTATTAACTTGTATGAACACACACACACACACACAAAGCATTCATATAAATCCATCAGGGTGTTTATTTGAATGAGTCATGGTATGGTCACTCAAGTATATTCTGGCTTAGATTTTTAGACTCCTGTATTGTTGGGTGATATAACACTCTACCCTAGACATGTAATGGTTCTTTTATAGCATTGTAGCATGATTTTTTATCCTTTCTCTTCTGGTATCAGACAGGAAAATAACCACACCTGTCCATACAAGTGAATGGGATAAGAACCAATGATCACAAAGTAAGAAACTGTTTTGCAAATGTGAGAATGCTGCTGTATGTAAAACCATTTATGAGTTAGGTATTAGGTAGTAATTTGACCACTTTTCTTATCTATTTTCTGACCACTGCTGTATAAAAAAACAATTTTAAATTGATTTAGTGCGTCAGAATTGTAAGGAAGTAGCATATTAATTGGTATATAGTAATTATCCCATTTTTAAAAATGTCATGATAAATGAATGGATTCTACTTAAACCTCAGTAATAGTCAGTGAAAGGGTAGGCAGTAGGCCACAAAGAAAGCTTTTGTTTTTAGGATCCTAACAAACTTGATCTTGTTATCCATGGTACCCTCTACCATGTTCAATCCAATGTCAACAACAATTCTTTATTTTTCAACTGCTTCTGCTGATGTCCTTATTTCCACCCATAAGTCCAATGTCCTGAGCTACCCACTCCATCACTCCTCAGCCTTTTGGCTATGATCAGCCATAGTATCTCTTCTTATCAAATATATATTTTGCACATCCTCTACAAAAAGGCTACACTCAGGCTTATATATCACAGTTAATCACTCTGGAAAAGCAAATCAGATAGCCAGTTTCAAGAGAAACTGGCTAAGAATGCTCAGCCTTCTAGACTTCAACCCAGAGTTCACAGCATTATCTTTGAGACTACATGTTTTTGTTTTAATTTTTAATTTACATTCCAACCACAGTTCTCCCTCCTATCTCCCTCACTTCTCTTCTAGCCCATCCTCAGTCCACTCCTTCTCACAGGTAAGGGTTCCCATGAGGAATCAACATAGTCTGGTACAATAGGTTTGGGCAGGGCTAGGCCCCTCTCCCATGCATTAAGACTGAGCATTGGCCTCCCACTATGGGGAATGGACTCCAATAAGCTAGCTTACGTACAAGGTTTGTATCATGGTATCCTATTGTCAGGCCCCCCTCAGCTAGTTCAAGCTTCAAAACTGTCTGCCACATATGGAGGGCCTAGTTCAGTCCCCTGGAATCTCAAGAGTTGTAGGTCTAGAGTTCACGAGTTTCCACAAGCTTGGTTCAGCTGTTTCTGTAGATTTCTCCATCACAGTCTTGACTTACCTTCCTCATACAGTCTCTCCTCCCTCTCTTCGACTGGATTCCCAGAACTTGGCCTGGTTCTTGGGTGTGGATCTCTGTACCTGTATTCATCAGTTACTGGATGAGGGCTCTATGATGACAGTTGGGGTATTCATCAATCTGGTTACAGGGGTAGACCAGTTCAGGCATCCTCTCTACTATTGTTAGCAGTCTTAGGTGGGGTCCTCCTTGTAGATTCTTGTGAATTACCCCAGCACCAGGCTTCTCCTTAAGCACATAGTGGCTCTCTCTATTAAGATATCTCTTTCATTGGGGGGAGGGCACGGGAGGAGGGGAGGGAAAGGGAAAGGGACCTGGAACTGACTTGTGAAGCAACCTTCTTTCTAATCTAAATTTTAAACTTAAAAATAAATAATAATAAAAAAAGAAAAAACAAAGCAAAACAAAAAGATATCTCTTTCATTGCTCTTCCACTGCATCCCTCCCCACATTGGCCATAAATCCAGCTATATTGAACCTGATAGAAGAGAAAATCAAAGTAGCCTGGAACACATTGGCACAGGAGACCACTTCCTAAATATAACACCAGTAGCACAGACACTGAAAGCAACAATCATTAAATGGGACCTCCTGAAACTCAAAAGCTTCCGTAAGGCAAAGGACACTGTCAGCAAGACAAAAAGACAGAATGGGAAAAGATTTTCATCAACCCTGCATCTGACAGAGAGATGATCCCCAAAATTTATAAAGAACTCAAGAAATTAGATATCAAAAAACAAAATAACCCAATGGGGTGCAGACCTAAACAGAAGACTCTCAGATGGTCACTTAAGGAAGTGCTCAACATCCTTAATCATCAGGGAAATGTAAATCAAAATGACGCTGAGATACCATCTTACACTGGTCAGAATGGCTAAGACAGTTTATGTTGGAGAGGATGTGAAGTCAGGGGAACACTCCTCAACTGCTGGTGGAAGTGCAAACTTGTACAGCCATTTTGGAAATCAATATGGCAGTTTGTAAGAAAATTGGGAATCAATCTACCTCAAGACCCAGCAGTACCACTCTTGGGCATTCACCCAAAGGACGCTCAATCATACCACAAGGACATTTGCTCAACAATAAATTCATAATAGCCAATACTTGGAAATAACATAGATGCCCCTCAACTTAAGAAAGGATAAGGAAAATGTGGTACATTTATACAACAGAACAGAAACTCATTAGAGCTTCAATCCTGCCATCAGGAAAAACAGGATAATTGGAGGAAAGGTATGTCCAGGCCCTACAATGTAAGTCTGTAAGGAGAAAGGGGCAGGCCTCTGATGCTGGTTTCTTTGTGAAGAAAAGATGGAGAGGATGTAGTCTGTGACTGTGGCTAGCAGCTTTCTTCAAGCCATCTTACATAACTCCTGTATTTGCGGAAAAATATCTGAACTTAGGTGCGTTAGATAGCTGTAACCTGTGAGAACATAGCATGCTCTTGTCCTGTCTGGAGAATCAGCTACAGACTGAAACTCATCAGATGATGAGGCAGGAGTTGAGGCAATGGAAATAAAGAAAGTAAAATGTTCAGTGTTTTGATAATTGGAAACAAGACTGATTCCTTTGGAATAAATAAGTCCCAAATTTTCTTGGAAAGTTTGGGTGGGGAAATCTTTTGTTTTTGTTTTGTTTTTTTGTTTGTTTGTTTTTTCGAGACAGGGTTTCTCTGTATTGCTTTGGAGGTTGTCCTAGAACTTACTCTGTAGACCAGGCTGGCTTTGAACTTACAGAGATCCACCTGCCTCTGCTTCTGAGTGCTGGGATTAAAGGCATGTGCCACTAATGCCTGGCATTGTGTGAGGAAATCTTAAGTGACCATGAAACAGATGTGTTTTATCTTTTCTTTTATTCTAAAAAATACTTCTAGAGGTAAATCTCAAATATTAGAATCAGTTTTATCTACCCATGTGTTAGAAATCTTTGTATCCCTTAATTGTTCTATTCTTCCAGCATTTTGGTCTATAAGTCAATTAAAATCCTTTTGGAGGTCAGAAGAAAACAAGCATAACACTTAATAACTCAAATAATCCTTTCATTTTATGTTTTTTTCCACCTTACTCAAACAGAAAGTCATCAGCAGAGAGAAATATCTGATTTTAGGCCTCAAAAAATAGCTTGGATGTCATGTATTTTCCATGTTTATTACAAACAGCATCTTTTAGTAGCTATGAAACATTTTATTATGGCACCAACAAAAGCTGCTTAGAGGTGTATAATGTCTCTATCAATGAGGAGTAACAACCCTGACAATACAAACACTGTATATTGTTGGCAATAAATCTTGAAGCCTTGATTTAATAATTTCAGAGGTGTGAAGAAAAAATGGGTTTTCATATAGTCCTTAATGTGGAGACCCACAGTTAATGGCTCATTAAGATGGGGAATGTCAGCCTGCTAGGGCGACTATTCTGAATGAAAGCCCTCCATAGAAACAACGTGATTATGTCTGTGTGTTGCAACAGAGGAGGTCATTGAAAAGTGCATTGGAAACTCAGACCATTTTGTTGCCACACTGGGGTCAGTTGGTGGTAGCTGATAATTCATGTGACCCTCTCAATAACTAAATTGTCTAAACTGTAAGTCCCTGTTGTCAGACAGTTGCAATCTAACTGAGTAAAACAAAGGTATACTGAGCATTATGGAATGATAAAAATAATCACAAGGTTTTGCCCCAGTACAAAGGAAAGCAAAGGGAGGAAGGGATTACTATAGAAGTGCATTTGATCATGAGTTCTGAAAAACAGATGCCTAGATTGTTAAACAAGATTTTTTCGGTATGTTCGAAAAATAGTATAGAAAGGCATGCAGCACATTTTAGAAAAGTCTAGCTATTAGCAGAGAATAATAAGCCTAGTAGCTTCATCAGTTACACCCTTTGAGGGAGTTAGTCTTATAATTCTTACCCTGCTTTCAATCTAGTTTCCAAATTCTACCTCTGTTTCTAGTTTAGTGCCTCTTTGTTATCTATGAGCTCTAAACAGACTTATAAATTTATCAGTTCTATCTCATCTAATTACTCTGTTCAAATCCCCCCAATGGAATCATTATTTAAATAATTAGCAGCAATTAACAGCAACACAGCAATTAAAGGATTGTTTAGTTGCATCCTAAATGTAGAAATCAGGGGGAATTCATTCAGGTGACTTGTTTTTTAATAGAAAGCAATTAGAAGATAAGCTAATTGAATGGGGGATGGGGGATTGTCTGGCATAACCCTCTAACACCCCAAACCTATCCACCCATGGGGTAGTTTAATTATTTGTACACAATTCACTTTATAAAAAAGCAAAGTTGAGTTCCAAAGGTCTACAAACTATGTCCTCTCCAATGGACTTTTGTGTAGTAGGTGAAGAGAACCCATAAATCAAGGAATCTGACATATTACCCTTGTTCAGATGGAGGCTCACAACCACCTTTAACTTCAGTTCTACGAACTCCAATGCCCCCCTACTACCTCTATAGGCACTGCACACACACACACAGTTCATATACATACATCAAAACACTCACCTATACACATAAAATAGAATTTAAAAATTAAAAATCATGAAACAGGTAAACAGTCATAGTCCTTTGCATCAAAGTTTTAGCAATGCTTGTTAAGTTTGAAAACATCAAATTAAAGAAGTGCTGAATAAAAGAGTTTTATCAAATAATCAGTTTTATCCTTTCTCAAACACTAATCTTTATGAATTATGTTCTTGTTGTGTAGACATCGATTCTACCTTATACTAGGACCTGAGATTTCATACTTCTAACAATCTTCTCAGAGGTGCCAATACTACTCAATGGCACCTTGGCCCATGACACTTACCTTCAGTGACAAGAATGCGCCCAAAGACAATAATGATGTTATAGAAAAGGAGCAAAATCCTCAGCTCCTACAGTCTTGTTTATTTCTGTTTGCAGATGATCTTGGGAAAGTGACCGTATTTGTATCCTATTTTTCTAATGTTTTAAATATGGACAGTTATGGTAATCAAATGATGTAAAGATTGTGACATTTTATGACTTGAAAATGGGCTACACATCTAATCATTTTTTATTTTGTTAGAATTATTATGAATGGTGCTTGAGGAGAGACAACTGGGAAGGAAGAACACTTCATGAATTCCTAACTCTTAACTGGAAAAGCAGTGCAAATGAATACTCCAAGACGAAAAGCCTTAACGAAGTGATTATTAAGGCCTACAGGCATAAGCACGTGTGCCAAAACAGTTAAATACGTGCCCTGATTTCATATGATTTACAGTGGGGATTTTCTTTCATTGTTCTATATTAATTATTATTTACAAGGTCATTTTAAAAATGAGATGTTCTTTTATAGTAAAGCCCCACAGCCAATATTTTATGGGAAACACATGAGAGGTAGGAAATTGATGATTTATGAATCAGGAAGTAACAGTTAATCAACTTCTGCCATGTTTCAAGCCTTAAAGGGCAGTTTTGTGTCACCTTTCCCTGTCAGTCTTCTTCCTATTAATGGAGATATGCTTGCAGACTTAAATGGGATACCTGAATTCTCAGAGCTGCTGCCTGGTGACTCTCTTGGCACAAGTGGAAGGCCATAGTCATACTGTTGCTGCCCATCTGGCAGAACATCGAGCATTCCAACCTTGAAAGCTGTTCACAAAGTTTACTGTCAGAGGGGTATGGAATTTACTCCTGCATACTGATGCCCACCAAACATGACACGATACAGACATTTATACAATGAATTTTGTATTTGCTGTCTACTTATTGGACTTGGTGGGATGTTCAAGGCTTGGAAATAGCTTCAAAATAGAGTCATATTTTAAAATTTGAGAAATAAGATAGACTACAGTAGTGAGAGAAGGGAAGTCAAAGGTACCAGTTTACCTGGATCTGTGATTTACCAGACCTTGCTATATGGTAGAGCATTATAATAATAATTTCTTTTAATAATCATTTGTTGATTAAATGATGCATGACTGACCTGCCCCTGAATACATGAAGTTAATATAGACTTAGGATCTTGTACGTGCCAAGGACATAGAGACTGTGGGAGAGACTAGAACTCAAGACTGTCTAAAACTAGCATCAAAAGATTGGATTATTTTCTGAGAGAAGTTTAAAGTTTAGCTTGCCAAAATCTCTATACAGACAAGTTGGTATGTACCATTAAGTGATCCCTTTTCCCTTTTTTCCTGCCTCCTTCTCATTGGTTTTTCCTTTGCTGTCCTTGTTTGTTCTTCTTGTTTTTGCTTCCTTTTGTTCCCCTTGGTCTCAATCAGCTTGTCCCCATATCCCTGGGTACCCTCATTTCATCCAAGCTTTCAAGCATCATTTACTCTACCTTCATATGTAAATTTATCTCAAAATTTAGTCAATACTGCATTTTAAATTTCCAAAATGAAGCAAATACACACACAACGAAAACTCAGTGTCAAAATCTTGCAAATAAAAATATATGCATGTGTGATTTTATGTCTGGAAAACACACATGTTCTTCTAGCCAGCAACACAAAACACATACAGACTTGTTTGAAGGCCTGCCCATTCCCTCTCATTGCTTGCTCTTTCCTTTACCCTCCCAGAGATTTTTTTCTTTGAACTTTGCCTCTGTTCCACTCTGGAAATAGCTGACAAGCACTTCTTTCTGGCCAAAAGAAGTTGTCATCAAATTTCTTACAAATTTCTCGCCATTCAGAAAGAGTTTATGTTTTGCCAAAGAATTCACCTTGGGGCCCTTTCAAATAACCAGCTCTCCAAGGAAATTTAGTATCTGATTCAGCTAATCAAAATTAGATTTACTCACATTTGGAAAATATATCTGCAGTTTTGCCTCACTGTCTATAGCTCATGTATCCTTGAAATATGTGCAAATCAGATCCTTGTAAGTTGATTGATGGTTCCAATGCATTAATCAATTTGCTAAGGAAAACAAAAACACTTTCACAGTCAATCACAAGCCTTGAACTTATTGGTTGTGTAAATTTGGATTTTATGCATTAAATATACTTATTTTGAAACCATGTTTATGTGTACATCCATACAAGACAGCAAAAAGGCAAGATCAACCCTAAAGAGGCTGCCAAGTGTGTCATGATGTTGGAACTCTGGGCTCGCACTATCAGCACAATTCAAGTTCTCTTATTTTGTTTTTGTGGAAGAGACTGAAGTTCAGAAAAGCAATACCTGAAGTTTTTCTCCCTCATGATCAGATGTCTCTCGAGTTTGCTTCATCCATGCTGCTACTGCCCACAAAGTTCATAGCAAGCAGACTCCTGGGAGTGTATACTAAGTCTTCCATTCCCTACCCACTAGTCACCATTTTCTAACATAACAGAGGTCATCTCTCAGAGCCAAGATTGTTTGTAATAGCTGAATCACTGATACAAAACCAGCTGATGTAGTGTGCATGTGTGTGTGTGTGTGTGTGTGTGTGTGTATACATGTGCAGGAGGAGACAGAAGAAGGGAAGGAAGAGGAGAGACTGAGTGGGATGTTAGTTTTGTTTCTCTCTCTTGGCTAATGTAACTTAGTTTAAATATTAAACTCGAGGCCATTTCGGTGATGATTCTGTCGTAGACTGTAGTTACCATACCATCCTCTTTACTCCCATCTGGTTGTTGGGACAGCACAAATCAGCTTTCTACAGAGCAGCGGGCTGGTCTGTGGACACAGGGGTTTCTTACCTGGAATTATAATGCGGTAGGTGAGACTCTGAGAGGTGCTTAGCCACATCAGCATTCAGAGAACTCAGAGAATACCCTCAACTGCTGATGTCTCTAGCCTTCTGCATCATACACACCCCCCCATTGCCGATCGTCTCTAGCCTTCTCCTGCATCATATACACCCCGGGCTCACCCGGGCCAACAGATATGAACAACAGCCCTTGTGTTGATAACTTGGTGGCTACAGAAAGTCAGACACCAGGAAGCAACAAGATATTTCCCTTAGGGAGGCTTTGGCTTGGTGTTTCGGTCCCTTTCCTATGTCAACAAAGCCTTCATTTCCTAACCGGCAAACCACAGAATAAGCCAAATTCCTCTTTTCTCCACCTTGATTTCTGGATGGAAAGAGTTATGTTAGACAGAATTTATATAGTCAGGTCGTGTTGATTTTACTTTCATTAATGGCTCCAATTCATAAAAAGCGCTGGAAGAAAAAATTAACTATCTGAAAAGTAAGCAAATACAAGAACACTAGTTCATATTCTAGAATGCAGAACAAACAAAAAAACTCTGAAAAGGAGTGGCCAATTATATTTCACCTCAATTGTAAATACACTGCACAGCAGCTACATAAATGCCTATATCCTGTGTGGGAAATGGTTAATAGCTTCATAGCTGATGTAAATGAATATTTACTTATGAAATAATGAGAACTCTGAAATGATACAAAATAGGTGACAAAAATTTTCAGGATAATGAAACTAAAGACCTCTCTTTCTTTCTTTGGGAAGAACAGCATAAAAGAATGAATTGATAAGCAAGTATCATATATCCCATTTTGTGTTTCATTAAATGTCTATACACACAACTGAATTGACAGTATACACACATATAGAGGACCAGCCTCATCATCCTTCAGTTCTGTCCATTTTAATGCAAAGGAAATAATTGATTATCCAATACTCGACACTGTAGCCTAAATTTCCACGTGGCCATACACAAAACCATCACTCCAGCACTATGGTTCCCAGACATCTTTATCATTTCATATTTACCATTAGTCATATCACTGGTCCACTTCCTTCCATTTATCCACATTTTCCATTTAAACCCATTTTTTTTTGTGAAGCTTCACTTTCCAAAATCCAGTAATTATTTTTTCCAAGTTTGATTTCCCAGTCACTAATCTTGGAGGAGAACCTACAACCACCATTTTACAAAACCAGCACAATCTCTAACTACATTCTCAGTATTTTTCTTCATACCTGCCCGTAAATGTGGTTCTCACTCCCTCATCAAGGGTAACTTCTTTTTGCAGCACATGAAGACCATTACAGAAAACCACAGCTGATTAAAATACAGAAAACAGGAGATTATGTGGTATCCAGTCCCAACTGATAGCACAGTTCCTATACCTAAGTGGGCAGAAATCACGTAAGAGCCAGAGGAATGGGAAGTTTACTGTGAGATTTCATCTCATCTCTTAGAAGTTTCAGAGAGGTTCCAACTACATAGTCTCATTAACATGAGTACCATACTTTTTCTTTAGTGTCACTAGCCAGTTCCCAAATCATGAGGTGGAGGCTTCTTATTAGTTACGAATGTTCAGCCCAGCTTAGTCTCATTTCTGGCTAACTCTTTTACCGTAAATTAACCTGTTTCTCTTTATTTACATTTTGTCTCAGGGCTTTCTACTTTTCTTTCCTTCTGTGTGTCTTACTTTCACTGCTTCTTTTGTCTGTCTGATGCCTTGGCCCAGGTGCTTCCCTCCTTTTCTCCTCTCTTCTTCCACTTGTTCGTCTCTCTGCCTGCCAGCCCTGCCTAGCCTTTCTCTGCCTAGCTATTGGCCGTTCAGCTCTTGTTTGACCAATCAGGTGCCTTAGGCAGGCAAGGTGAAACAAATGCAACACATTTTTACATAATTAAACAAAAGAAGCTTAAACAAAAGTAGCACACCTTTACAAAGTTAATGTAATGTTCTGCAACATAACAAATGTAATGTATCTTTGCCCAGTTTAAAATAATATTCAACAACAAACATGACTACCTAAATTAGGCCTAAACAACAAAATGCTACCATGAGAGGGGGTTCAACCCTAGGCAAAGAAATATGGGCAACTGGGAAAGCTCCCCAGTTAATTATCCAATACCAAGTGGTCAATCCTAAAATCATTTATGTAGAAGTAACATTATACGGACTGAGTATGTTATTTCCATGTATTTGGAAATACACAATTCATGCATACATATATGTATGTATATATGTAAAAATTCATTTATAGTAAAAATAAAAATCCTCAAAGATCCTGTATTACCCAGTCTCTAGTTGATGCTCTGAATTTGTCTGCTGTTTATTCATTGTCTGCACTGGCCTTGTCAATGTATGACAAGTCTGTTCACACCATGCCATCTTCAGATTTATGTGTGTTGTTTCTGGAATTCTGCTTCTTAAATAATGGTTTTAGATGAAAAGCATTTGTGTATCTGCTGTTAAATATGATGCTAACAGGGAGGTTTCTTCATTGTTTTTCCCTGGCCTGGGCAAACACCTTTCTGTATTGACAGCTTCTATCATGAATGAAGATTAGATTTTTGTCAAATGCCTCTGCTGTCTATTGAGATGATCATGTGTCTCCTGTTCTTTATTAATATGGTAAGCTACAATGATTTTCAAAAATATACCAACATCTTACATACCAGGGGTAAGCACACTTGGTCATGTTATATAATATATATACATATATATATATATAATTAGTATTTTATGTTGTCCTATTCAACTTAATATTTCATGAGGCATGTTTGTATCTCTGCTCCTGAGGATTTATTCTTTTTGTTCTTACTTATGATGAACTTGGATTTGAGTAACCCTGGGCTCATGCAATGAATTTGAAAATGTTTTTTCCTCTTCAATTATTTGAACACATTTGGATAGGATTGGCATAGTTTCCTTTAGTAAAAGGTCACCTGAGGCTGAAGAGGTGGCTCAGCCTTGAAGAACACTGGGAGCTTTCCCAGAGAATTAGAATTTGGGTCCTCTCATCTATATCAGACAGCCTACAACTACAATTGACTCCAGATGCAGGGGATCAAATGCCTCAGACACAGAATGAGTTCAAGTCCAAGCTAACTAACTTAGTAACCTGTCACAAAAACAAATGAAAGAACCAAGGCTACGACTCAGTTGTGGAGCATTTGCTCAGCATGGATGAAATGTCAAGTATAACCAACTCTACAAAACAAAAACAAAAAACAAAAATATTTTCAGTGTGCTATTTAATTTATTTCTATTTCCTAATTTCTTATCAAAAACAAGCATATAGCAGCTCTGGGTTCTGTGTTTTCCTGTTTGGTATCTTGTTTTTTCTCATTATTATTTTTGTTGTGAGGATGACATGTAGTCATAAAATTTGCCTGGTCTGTAGGGGTTGTCACATCTATAGTGTGTGGTGATGAAGCTTCTGAGGATTGCTTTCATTTTGTTTTGTTTTTGTTTCTTGAGACTGGGTTTCTCTGTGGCTTTGGAGGCTGTCCTGGAACTAGCTCTTGTAGACCAGGCTGGTCTCAAACTCACAGAGATCTGCCTGCCTCTGCCCCCTGAGTGCTGGGAGCCTCTGAGTACTGGGATTAAAAGCGTGTGCAAAAAAAAAAGTGTGTGCCAACACTGCCTGGCTTCTGAGGATATTTTTATATAATTATTAATTTTAAACTCTTCACTTAAGTATAAATCTGTAGAAAAATAAACATTATGAGGTGTGATGAGTTTTCACAGTAAGAAAACATGTGGAACCCATATTAAACTAAAAAAAAGTGTTAGCATCATCCAGGAAGTTATTCTGTGATCCCTTCTGAAATTCTCCATTTTCCCACACAGCAGCATTGGCTTCTCACAGGATGGATTAATTTTTTCTTGATTTATGTAAATGAAGAATCCTGGCTTGTACTTATTCTCTATTACCTCTTTTTCTCATCTTGTCACTAGGTCTGTTGATTCATCTGTGGTACTGCATAGATCATCAGATCACTCATCCTCTTGCTGTGTGGGTAACACTTTACTCACTCTTCTGTGGATGAGCTTGTGAGTAGTTTGAGCACTGCAGCATAGATCTCTGGTAAGTACACATTGGATTCCATGCAAAAAGTGCAATAGAAGGGTGAAAAACTACTCAAAATGTCCAGTTTTAGCAGACACTCAGAATAATTTCTAAGGTGTTTGTAACAATTGATATTACTAAAGTGTGAGAAAGTTCTAGTTGTTCTGCTTTCTCTTCAGTTCTTGCTGTTTTTCATTTTTGAAATGATTTTCATCAGCATATATAAAATAGATTCATTATGACACCATAATGCATTCATATTAGTTGACCTCTTTTGTATCCCTCCCAATTCCTTTACTCTACAAAAGTTTCATGCTTTTTGTGTATGTGTGTGTGGTGAGATCCAGTGAGTTTCATTGAAAATTTTTAAAGTGTGTATTAGGGAGCACTAGCAGAATACATGCAATGCAAAAGTGTCAGGGGGAATACTGGAGGAAATGTAAGGGAGATATGGGAGAATAGAGAATGGAGGGGGTCCAACAAAAATTAATAATGTATGAAAAACTGTAATGAAACCTGATACTTGGTAGGTAAGCAAATTAAATAAAATTTAATGACAAAGAGTTTGAATCACATCCCTGTTTGGGTGGGCAAAGCTGCTCCCAGAGTCCATATGTTATTATGTAAACTCTTAGCACTTTGGGTGACTAACATTTTTTCCTTGATATATTTTTTATTTAAATTAGAAACATGCCTGCTTCACATGTCAATCCTGCTCCCTCTCCCACCCCTCCTACCATGTCCCTCCACCAACTCCTCCCCAGCCTCCCACCCAATACTCACATCATTCCCCAGGGAGGGTGAAGTCCTCCTTGGGGGGATTTCCAGAGTCTGTCATTTCATCCAAGGCAGGTCCTAGACCCTTCCCATATGTCTAGACTGAGAGAGCATGCCTCCATGTGGAATGGGCTCCCAGAGTCCCTCTGTATGCCAGGAACAAATACTGCTCTACTCTTCAAGGTCCCACAGATTGCCAAGGCCTCCTCTCTGTCACCCAGGTTCGGTGGGAGGGATGTCTGGATCAGTCCCATGCTGGCTCCTCAGTCATCAGTCTGGGGTCCATGTGTTCCCCCTTGTTTAGGTCAGCTGCCTCTGTGGGTTTCACCAGCCTGATCTTGATTCCTTTGGTCATCACTCCTCTTTGCAACTGGGTTCTAGGAGTTCAGTTGGATTCACAGCTGTGGGTGTCTGCCTCTGCCTCCATCAGCCACTGGATGAGAATTCTAGGATGGCATATAAGGTAGTCATCATTCTCATTATCATGGGAGGGCTGGGTGGGCTAACAATACATGCAATTGCTACTGCATTTAGTATGCTTGAAGAACCATTTGACAAAACCATATTGCTGAAGACAACACATGCTTTAGTCAGAGGACATAGAAAAACCACTGGAACTGGTCTAGAACTTCCTTCCCAGAAAAATCACTGGAACTGGGCTAGAACTTCCTTCCCTGTTGGCTCTCCCTCATAGTGACAGAAGGCAGTAGGGAGACTGACAGGGGAGAATTGCTATCAACAATCTTACTCAGCTGTTGGTCATGTATTTAAAATTATTCACTATCCAAGCAAGACTAGAACATGGTGCATCAGTGGCAAGTCAGCTAAGTGGATAACCAACCACTTTCTGATTGGATTTAATGTTTGATTTCCAAGACTGTCTCATCTGATACTGTAAATCCAGCCCAAAGCTTCTGGCTGGGGAAGTAATTGTCCCTAGTGCAGACGCTACTGTCATTTGTTTGGTAAATGGAGATGGTGTGCCTGTCAAGTGACCTTGAGAATAACTATATTTATTTCCATGCCTATAAATCAGTGCTACCATCAGTTTTGGTCAGAGACGCTTCTTTTACAATGGCTAGCTATGACTCTAAAAATGTGTAACTGGTCAAAGTAGAGAGAATAATGATTATTGAATATCCAACTACTAAGGGTATGTGTAAATGACTCCTCCTACCACAATGCTCAGGAAACATCACAGGAAAAGGAGAAAAAGGAATCTAAGAACTATAGAAAAGTGCAGTGACACGGAATACTGACTTCTGGACACAACATAGCTACTAGACTCATGAAATCACACAAACTGTGAGTCTATCAACACCCTATTGTATAAAGGGGAAGGTATCATGGGATAACACCCCTTCTTGAAGATTTATACACAGATAATAGTTGATAAGGGAAGAAAAACATGTTTTTGTTATTTTTATATCTTAGTCTTGCTTCCCAAGGATTACTCCTGTATCTAAAAAGTTTAATGAACAATCAACAAGTGATAAAAGATTTAGCTCAAATTTTTACATCCAATAAATTATCTACTTTTTGCTAGTAGATCTGTGTGGTGTAAGTTTCAGAGAACAAAATTTGAGCACCTCTCAAGTCTGCCACGGCTTCTGTTTTCTTGAATAAACTCTCCCATCTCCTTTTATGAACAACCTGTCAGTCAACCAGAATGCCTTAACATGAGCCTCACCCCTTCTATTACTTATTCATTTCAAAAATCTCCTTGCTAAGTGTCTACCTAGATGTCTGTCCTGCCAATCATTCTAAAAGGACTGGGTCTGACATTTATTGCCAGCAGGGACATAAGCTGTCTCTGTCCATCTCCTCTCCATCTCTTACTGGTTTTATAACTTTTACTGATGATACTTTCAAAATAAAGAATATCTTTCTGAAAAAGAAATAAAAAAGCTGTGAGTTGAGAAAAATAAAAGCTGTGAGTTTGAGGCCAATCTAGTTATGGTGATCCACCTTGCCAATGAACTAGAGAGAGTTGAGTAAAGAGAAAAGTCTTGAATTCCCATTGTTCTCACTCAAAGCCTACCATATTACAAAAATAAATACTTTGCAGTTTGTTTATCTTGAAGAGTCATTGGTAAATATTTTGGTCAGTGTTATACTTTTCATTTAAGGAGGAATTTGCAGGGTTCATCATTTCCACCAGGCAAATTCTGCACACATTCACACCAACACACACACACACACACACACACACACACACACACACACACACACCTTCTCTTGCCATATAATATTGGCTAGGACTGCTATATAACAATAACACAAGTAGACAGCCTTTTATCATGCTTGTTTTCAGTAGAAACTTTTTGCAATTTTTATGTTTTACTTGGTCATATACATTATTAAATTTAATTTCTACTTCTTAAGGAATTGTATCCCTGCTGAATACTAAGTTACATAAGTTTTTCCTAGAAATATTATGATCATGCCTTTTCTCTTTAATTAATTTTGTGAGTTACACTGCTTGTTTTCCAATACTGATGCGTTTTTTCACTTCTGAAATAAACTCATGCCATTTTATCAAATGGTATGTATAACTGGGTTTAATTATGACTATTTAAATATTTAAATAGATATTTAAATAAAATATTTAAATACTTTCATATTTATGTTTGTGAATAAGATTATTTTATGTTTCTTAATTATCTTATGTCTAACAATTAATTTTTGTGAACTTCACACAAACATAGACATACCTGGGTAAAGGGTACCTCAGTTAGGGAATTGCCTCCATCAGCTTGGCCTGTAGGCATGTCTGTGGGGGCATTTTCTTGAGCAATGTTTTATCTGGAAGGGTTCGACCTACTGTGGGTGGGCCCATCCTTGTGCAGGTGGCCCTGCTCTTGGAGAAAGGGAGTTGCACAAGCCATGGGACACAAGCCATTGGGCAGTATTCCTCACAACTTTAGCCTTTGCTCCTGCTTGAATTCCTGTCATTATTTCCCTCAATGATGGACGTAACTGAGCTATGTAAGCCAAATAAAATTTGCCTTCCTCCAAGGTGGTTTTAGTTAATATTTTATCACAGCAACAAAACTACTTAGCAACTGATTGTCGTTTTTCTGGCTTTTGTGAAGGACTTTTATCAAGCAGGTCTAATTAACTTCTTCCAGTAGAGTGGTTCTCAGCCTTTCTAGTTCTGCATCCCATTAATACAGTTCCTCATGTTGTGGTGACCTCAACCATAAAATTATTTTGTTGCTACTTCATAACCGTAATTTTTCTACTGCTATGAATTGTAATGTGAATATCTGATATTTGATGGAGTTGAGACCCTCAAGTTGAGAGCCACTGTCCTACCATGTGGCTGCGTAATCAGTATTGACTCTCTGCCTGATTATGAGAGTGACTTTTATTAAAAATTTGAGGTTAAATTTCTGAAATCTATGTCTTTGTGTTATTTATTCTGGATTATTTTCTGAATTCATTTCATGAGGTAGCTTATGATACCTCATGAAGGTCATACGAGTGAGTACCCATCTGTTATTCTTTTGCCATGAGTAGATATTTAGCAATTTGGAGAAGGCTCCCCTCCCTTTCATGTTTCCCCTTACACCCTTGCCTTTTCTGTCTTGTCTTAGGCTGACTCTTCTGTAGAGATTTTCCCTTTGTCTTATGGTCTGGTACCATCTGATTCCCCGTCTGTCCTAGAGTCTGACATCATGTGCCTGGTTGACTCTGGTGAACTGAGATACAGCAGATGGAGAACAATTCTTTGCATGCTTCTGTTTTGTGAACTTTGGAGGCCACCCTTCCTGAAACTTAAACAACCAGAACTGGACTCTATGTAAGAAAGAACCAGGACAGCGATGCAGGAAGCCTTGCCAAGAGTGTGTGTTGAAAAGAACCTTGGTTTGGCCAGTGCATACAGCCTGAGAAGATGTCAAAATCTTTATCTAAACAAGGGCTGGTTTCTGTCCATGGGGAAAGAGCACAGCTCCACAGCCCCAGCTCGTCTTCTGATCCCATACACATGCACTTCATTGTGCTAAAGCTGTAGAACAGTGCAGTCGTGATTTATGAGGGCTGTGTTTCTTCCCTGATCCAGGCGGCCACATTGCTGGAGGTTTGCTTTTAAGTCCTCGTCAGGGGCAACTGGCAACCAGCTGTTGGAAACTGGTTTAAGAAAATAATAAAAGTAAAAATACCCATGGACTATCCTGTCATTGAAGGTTTCTGGTACCTGCCACCAGCTTTGGGATAAATAAGAGAGATTTCCCCCCCTTGGAATGAGATTTCTTTAATGACAAATAGATTTATATTGTGCTGGAATGATTGCTAGGTACCAAGAGGTCTCACATACGGGCTAAGTTAATAATTGAGATCTTTAGAATAATAATTCATATGGTCCCGCCCCTTTAGTCTTAATATGTTCCCAACTACTACATATGTATCAAACTCCCAAAGTGTTAGTTCCTCTACACTTTTCTGTCTCTCTGGGGTGGAAGTTAATAGGTGAGAGAGACTAGAGTGATGATACAAGCTCTCTGCCCACTAAGACATTATGATAAGGCAGTAGCCAGCACAGAAAAAAGGACCAGTTGTTTAGGGGTGTGGTATCTTTACATTTGTGGGCCATAATACCAAGAGAAAGAAAGAATTCTCTTTAGGAACCACAGGTTCTTTGAATTTCCAGGTATAGGACCTTTGTGGGTATTTTATGAACTGTGTGTTTGCATACACCCCCAACTACCTCAGAACATTTAGTTTTCTGTTCATAAATTATTTGTTACATAATTTCATGGAAGATGAGATATCTTGCAATGTAATGCATGTAGGATATGAGAGTAACATTTAAATCGAAGGTAAAAATTATGTCAACTAAGGGGAAAGTCAACACATAGAAATTGCCAGCCAGAATTGGTTAGCTTAATCAGTGAGTTAGTGTGGCTGTGTGTAAGTAGTTTCTTTGAAAAGGCTGTCTTGAAATCAAACAGATAAAGTAACTATGGGTGGAGAAAAGCTAATTTTTGTCTTACTGTAAAATTCCCCAGAGTTTGTTCAGAAGCTCTATAAACTTACACAGGAGGGATGCAGCTGACCACTTTATTCAAGGTATTTTGCAGAACATTTGTGAAGATGGAACAAAAAATGATTTCTAGAATGGAACAAGCTTCTCTGATACAGTCAAGAAAAGCATACTCTTTCTTCCCTTATTGATGAGAATGGCTCTGGTGTTTTTATTTTCTTACGTACTGGGGGGAATTTGCACAAGTATTTACTGGTTACAGCCAGCAACTCTACTTCAAGCCCGTGGTCTAAACAGCCTGGACTTGGTAGGCATCTTTCCCTCCTCCACTGCAGAGCTCTGACTGACGGTCTGCATGTCCAATGTGTCTTCACCAGTTCACCACCAATTCTCAGGAGTATCTTTTCTCTGCATTTCCCTGGGAACTTGCCATTTTGGTCCTTTGGAGAAGTCTCAACCTTGCAGCTCTCAGAAATCAGTGGTCAGCATTAAGGAAGAATGTTTTGTTCCATGGCCAGAGAGTCTGGGAAACAGAACCTTCATTCAATGGCTGATGGAAGCAAAGGTAGACTCCCACAGCTAAATACTGAACTGAACTCAAGGAATCCAGTGACAGAGAGGGAGGACAGCTGACCTGACAAGGCTTAGCTCTTGAATCCCAGACTGATGGCTGGGAATCCAGCATGGGACTGATCAAGACCCCCTGAATGTGGGTGTCAGTGAGGAGGCGTAGGCAATCTATGGGGCCTTGGGTAGTAGATCAGTATTTATCCCTGGCATACAAATGGACTTTGGACTCCCATCTAACTATGAGAGATGCACTGTCACCCTGAACTCTTGAGGGAGGGTCTAGGCCATGCCCTGGATGAAATGACAGACAATGGACACCCCCATGGAGGGGGCTCAACCTCTCTGGGGAAATGAGGGGATATTGGAGGGGTTGGTGGGAGGGCGTGGGAAGAGGGGAGGGAAAGAGAGAGGGACCTGGAATTGACATGTGAAGCAACCTTATTTCTAATGTAAATTTAAAAATAAATAAATAAATACAAAATTTTAAAAGGAAGAATGTTTCGCTGGCTATCATAGGCTGGCAAAGATTTTATGTCTCAGGACAGCTCCTACCCAGCATCCATCACCCTGTATCTGCACATATAGTAGATTATTAACCATTTCAGCCTTCTCTGTCACCTGTTGAAATGAGAATGCATGGTCTCTGGGCCTCGGCAGCCCTTTCCCTTACATTAACCTAAATCACACCAGATGTGGGTCTTTAGTGTTTAGTAAAAGTGATGTCACCCGTCACAATACTTCTATTGTTTGTGTGTGTGTATGTGTGTGTAGAGAGAGAGAGAATTTTTTAACACAAATAAATTCTGTGGTGTTTTTTTTTCCTCATTTGCCCTTTCTTCTCTGACTGAAAGAGGCAAAGATTATTCAATTAGGCATTGAGAAAGTGTGATGAGAAATTCTTGCACAATGGAAAAACAATGAGGATCAAGAAAAGAATGGAGGAGGATGCTCTGTTGTAGGGAAGAGGGACGGGAGCCTCTCAGGGACCAGCAGTAACTCTAATGGATGGCTGGTGTGTGTAAGACATTATCATTTGTTATGTGAGTGTAGGGAGATGGCAGCAAAGCTAAGCAATACACCTGCTGGCCTCCAAGAAGCCGAAACAGCTGCACGCATTGATTTAGAAGCTTGCTACTTGGGGCTCCAGGAACGAATCAAGCGACAGCTCATAAAAAAAGAGGGTTTTATGATCCCCCCTCTCTCTGTAAGCAAACAGCCACATCATATGTTTTCCTAACATGGTCATAACTCAAAATTAAATCCCAGCCCAAAGTGTCAGCCTGTTGCCATGTCAGGACTGTAATGGCTTGTTTTCGTGGTTGCCATGGAGATGGTGGACAGACGAAGGATGGGGGTGGGTTTGGGGAGGTGGCTAGGGGCACAAGGTGTTCTTCCCCTTGGTGTGCCTTTGGCACTTAAGAACAATTAGGTGTTTTGTTTTAAAGAGGTAAGCAAAGTTTGCAGTGTTTAGCCAGCGATTTCACGCTGATCACAACCTGACCCTGTTCGGACACCATGTGCTGTTTCACTGGAGAGCAGCCCCTGCCAGAGTGGGGAGGGGTGAACTGTAGATATATTGCCACCAATATAAGTGGCACTCTCATCGCAAAGCTGGTCACTTATTTCTTGGAATGGAGTGGAGTCAAAGCACTTCTACAAAATACTGAAGGAAAGTTGTTACTAAAACAGACTGCCAGATCACTCCAAGGCTGCAGGCTGAATATGCAAACTGGAATGCTGTGAGCCTCAATGATCTTAGACAAAATCTCCATGCAGTGCTTGCTCAGAAGGCCAGCACACAAGCAGGTAGCTGCTCAGTGGGACTTGACAGCACCAGGATTTTCATTCATTTTTAACAGTTACTGAGCATGAGCGAGCTTGGAAACAGAATGCTTATAAATATACAAATGAATGAAAGAATACTGGGGAATCATCGATGCACACCTCACTGCTAATGGTTTGTAGCATTGTAAGCATGGCTGTTCGTTTAATGTTCATATCACTAAATCTCTGTATAGTCTCCAGGTTACAACAATAGTCTAGCCTCTTACGTTGATATTTTACCTGTGGCAAAGCCACCCATCAAGCTGGTCTCTGACCCCTCTCCTGAATTCCCTTCGTCATTCTAGCTGCCCAGAGTGTACATCTCAAATGTCATCTCATGGCCCCCTCCTTCCCTACATTAGCTCTTATCCTCATTTTTGACATTATATTAGTCTCAGTCTATGTAAAGAAATAAGTCGGTGAAAATTTCAGTGAGTAAATAACAAATTACAAATAAAATTCCAAGATTAAGTTGAAAATATTTAATTTGAAAATAAAACTTACCCACAACTTTTTAGGGCTGTTGCTGTCTGTCTAAAAAGAGACAACATAAGACTATCCTTTATTCCCACAGTTTTGCCAGCACAATGTGCTTCCCAGCATTGTTTTGTGAACAACTAATTAAAAACTATATAGATTTGTATGTTAATGAGCTGATTGTATTTCCTTTTGTGTGTACTTAAATTCCTGTTTCCCAGATTTCTATAGCACTTACTTATCTGAACAATTATTTAACAGGAGTTATTCACCTAATATTTAAATTAGCATTTTGTGACATTTTATAAGAACATATTTACCCTGGTTTATAATCTTTTAATTATTTCCTTCCATAATATTCTGTCAAATATGAACTCCTAATTTTTATGCTTATTAATAATTTATTTTATGATTTCTGTGTTTAGAACACAGACAGATTTTCACAAACTAGTGTCAAATTGTATGATTTAATATTTTATACTTTCATATTTCAAATTTGGAGGATTTGTCCATTTGAAATTATTTGTGGTAATACACAGCATGGATAAAGTACAAATTTCTGAAGACTGACCTTCATCAACAACTTGATTGGGTAGAAACCTTTTTAGTTTGTGTGGCTCCATTTAGCCACTCTAACTTGTGTTACTTTTAGTTTCCAAGTCTTATCAGTAAGAAGTCTTTTGCAGACAAATGTCAGATGACATCTCCTCCCTCTATTTAGTGGTTCCATAGTTTCAGAACTTTAAATAGTTTGGCAGCAAGTTGATACGGCTTGGGGTTGGCTTGTGTCATTTTGCAAAGGCACATTGAGCTTTTCCTGGCACTGCCTTCTGAAGATGCAACCCTCCCATCAGACAGTGCACTACAAACTTGTGGGTTTATTTTTGGGGTCTCTATTCTGTACCACTGATCCCTATAGCTGAATTTATGTCAATACCAAACTGTTTTGGTTTTAATTGCTTTGTTATATATTTTAAAGTCAAGAAATTTGGTGACTCCAGTTCTGTTTTTTGTTTTCTCTTTGTTTGTTTGTTTTTGTTATGACTGATTTGGTCTTATAGAAGTGGCTGGTGGTTCCATGTGGATTTTTACATTATTTTCCCTATATATAAGAAGAATGACACTGTGAACATAGTGAATCCATAGGTTGCTTTGAGTAGTATTTATGTTTTAATAAGAATGAATAATTAATTTTTCAAATCTATGAATGCAAGTTACCTTAATTAATTTCTTCTGCTGCCTTCAATTTCTTTAATCAGTTTTATAGTTTTCTTTTTAGAGGTTTTCACTTCCTGGTTAACCTTATTCCTAGGTATTTTACTGTTTTTTATTAGTTAGTTCAAATGCTGTTGCTTTCATGGACTCATTTTCAGTGAGTTCACCTTCCTCATGGAGACTGCTATTGATTTCTGTGTGTTGACTTTGTAACTTGCAAACTTACTGAACTTGTTTATTGGGTCTAACAAATTTCAGTACAGACTGTAGGGTTTTCTTCATATAAGACCCTCTCTTCTGTAAATGTGGGTTAACTTAACTTCTTTTGCAACTTAAATTACTTTTATTTCTTTCTTTTGTCCAATTCCTTGGCCTTGGACTTCTAGTAGTATTTTGAATAAAAGTGGGGAAATAAGGCATCTTTAAGGTATAAGCTACTTTTCTAGTCCCACAGTCGGGAGATAGGGCTTATTTTGGTTCACAGTCCAAGGATATAAAGTCCATTGTGGCAAGGAAGCATTGGAAGTAGAAGCAGGCAGTAACTGGTCCTATAGCATCCAGGGTCAGCGAGCAGAGGGGGAACATGGAGTGTAGCTTGGCTATAAAATCTCTAGACTTACCCCCACTGTCTCCTTCAATGATGCTCTACTAACTAAGGGTTCCACAGCCTTCCAAAACTGTACCACTAGTGGAGACAAAATGTTCAAACACATGAGCCCATGGGAGACAACTCATATCCAAACTACAACTCTTATCTTGTTCTAAATTTTAGAGAAAAAAAATCAACTTCTTTCCATTCAACACATAGTAGTGATGGTTTTTAAACAGCATTTACTATGTTGATGTTCTTTCATTTTATATATAATTTGCTGAGAGTTTTTGTCATTGGGAATATTGAATTTGTCAAAAGATTTTTATAGTTTTTTTCTTTAGAAACAATCTTATTTACATATCAACTCCCCCACTCTCTCTCCATCCCATCCTCCCATGATATGATTTTTATTCTATTGAGATCATGCACAAATTTTGGCCTTGACTTTAACCAGCATATTTCTAATGGCTTTGTCCTTACGCATGAGCTATGCTCTGAACATAGATAGCTATTTCATCATCTTAAGGAAATTTTTGTCTGTTTTTATTTTGTGGATTAGATGATAAACTCAGACTGAATGTTGAATCTATCAAGTGGCAGTTCAGCTGGCATTCTGGTTCATTACCAAGATAGATAGCCCAAAGCCCTAGGATAAAACCAAACATTACAGGTCTAAAATGAAATCAATAAAACTACTCCTAATGATATCCTACTATACTCTTAGATCTGTACCATATCCAGTCATCATAAGTGAGGCTTCCTCCTGAAGCAGATAGGAACAATGCAGAGACCCACAGCCAGACATTTTGTGGAGAGAAAGTCTACATTAGAGGTCAGCATCAAATCCTTTCCCTCAGAGCCTAAAGAAGCTCATGGAAGATGAGGCAGAACAATTTTAAGAGTCAGAGGGAATGGAGGACACCAGGAGAACAATGCCCAACTGAGTCAACTAAGCAAAGTGCATAGGAACTCACAGAAATTAAGCACAGGTAGGCATCAGGTTCTCTGTTTATATTTTATACCTATCAGTTTAGTATTTCTACTGGACTCCTGACTGTGAGAACAACTCTGACTCATGTGCCTGCTCTTGGGACTCTTTTCCTCTTGTGGGGTTGCTGTGTTCAACTTCAATATAGGTTTTGAGTCATCTTACTTCATTTTATTTTGTCAAGTTTGGTTGTTGTCTCTCAGGAGCCTGATATTTTTCTAATGAGAACAGAAAGGGAGTAGAATGGCAGGAGAGGGAAAATGGGGAAGAATTGGGAGAAGAGGGAGGTGGAACTATAATCATGATATATTGTATGAGAAAAGAATCTATTTTCAATGAAATAGTTTTTAAAGAAATTTTCTCTTTAATAAATTATTCTTCCTAGAGTATTGGATTAGTGAGTTATTTACCTTTGAGTTTCAGTTATTTAGTCTTTAGAAGCATCATGAAACAAACCAATCCAAAATTTAAAGTAGATAAAACAATGACCATTCATTTAGCATACTCTTGTATATTTTGGCAATTCAAAATCTTTGTGGCTGTGTAGCTCTTCTTCATAGTCAGGGTTGGCCATGTGTTGTAGGCAACTGCTGGCCAGCAAATAATTCTGCTACCAATGCCAATATTTTGCTGGCTTAGGTGATCATACATCTCTCACCATTGAATAGGCATACTTGGGCAGGGTCACTTGGTAGTGATTACAGCAGTTCTCAGAACATCATGAGAGGTGATAAACCACACCAACAAGGTATTTTGGGGCTTCTTCTTAAAACATTGGATAAAACAAATCCAACAGCCAATGTTAGAGTGGCTGTGGCAAATACATTCTACTTCTGAAAGGGGCCAGCTATAACGTTTATATCACAAACGGACATAGGTAAAGAGATGACAAAGGATTTTTCCTTATTCTTTCCAAGTATTCAACTATAGAGTGATTCCTACCAAGATTGTTACATACCTAGATCTTCTGTCAGTCCCATTTAAAATATCTAGTTTCTATAATTTTGGGGTACAGTTACTTACTCACTGGCATATATCCAAGTTGCTGCCTGCCTAGACCTCTGAAGTTTACACACTGACTAGACTCTCTGTTGCTGTACCTCACACCTGATAGTGTATCCCATTATCTTAAATACCTGTACTACATCCCTATTTAGGCATTCACCTCGACATAAAACATAGTGGACTCCTGCCTTTTTCATCTGTATTGCTACTTTTAGCCTGGTGGTTAGGTTAATTATCCTTCTGACTGCCTCTCCGTGCTACTTCTGCCCCATTCCACTGCTGATCTATTCAGCCATCCCACTCCCATTTATCTTCTGGTCTGAAAACCTGCTTCTCCATGTGTTTTACCTAGGCTTGAAGACTTAGTTGTAGCATAACACCATTCTGTTTCAATTTTTCTTCCTCCATATACCATCATTTTGTCTAAAAACGATAATAATGCAGAACATTAAAATATCCAGATTAGTCAAGCTTTGCTTGCCATTTCTGGACAAAGTACCTCAGAAGAGGCACTTTCACTGTGATACATTACATTGTCAATCTGAGATCTATTTCCAGTAAGAGATCTGTTTCCAGTATGATTAAGTGATACAATATATGCCCATGTCTTTTTATCCTAAAGCACACTTGTGTGTATATGTGCACATGTGGGAGCATATGTAAGGGTGCAAGGGGGACTAACAAATGAAACAAGACTACAATGAAGGAAAAAGAACATGAAAGGGAGTCTAAGGGAGAAAGCATCTGAAGACAGATGCGTTTCCAGCCTGTAAATTTGTGAGCATGTCTGTGAGGTTGTCTATTATACATCCATGTTTTATCAGTCACTCAGCATGTGTTTATTGGGTGCCTGGTATGACATTCACATAATGCCCAAGGTTATGAAGTTGACCCCAGGAGTGAGCATTGCACTGCACATGATTCTATCCCTGGCTTGCCTTGGATAAGAATCAGGCAGGCATTACTGAAGGTAAAAGGGAAGAGACAGGAGGCTCCCATGTGGGGCTCTAGCTGATTGAAACCATACTCTCTCCTGTGAAATATTCATTCTGCCTTTACTGCTGGGAGATAAAACATCCTCTTTCTCCCCTTGTCTATGTGGAGATACCGTATAGGTAACACAACTGTCACTGGATGGACTTCAAGTGTAAGATGGAGCCTCTTCCTTGTGGTTCTTAAGCACCAGGCCATCTGGGTGATGAAATAAGCAGCACTTGGGGAGGGTGGCTTGGATGTCTTGAGAGCCAGTACCACAAAGGAAAGCAAAGAGACAGAGTGTTACATGAAAACCAGGAGGTCTTGTGCTTTCAGAGAATGGAATCAGCTTCAAAACTTGGTTGAATGGGCTTGTCAGGAAGATGTGCATGGAACTGATACAGTGAGCCCAGTGTTCTTCTTACCATGGATAAGTATCACTTCCATGAAAGCAGATGGGAGAAATCAGTTGACATTCAGCCTTCAAGGTGCTCCCTGTCTTATCTGAGTTCTTGGTTATCATTATTAAAATGAATCACCAACATTCTGTTCTTGTACATCAGTGTAGCACTATGCAACCAGCTGCTTTATTTAATGCTCAAAACAAGCCATTTAGTAGGCATTATCGTCCCACATTTGAAAATTAACAAACCTTACCAAGTTCTATTGATCTCTGTATTTCACTGCCTGTATCATCTGGTGGCCATCTTGGAATTAATTTGACTACAATGCATAAATATACTGGTCTACCTTTCTATGAATCTATTTCTGAAACAACCATGAAAAATATCTACTAGATTTTCCCCTGAGTTTACCTCTGATCAGAGGCTATGAATTGAGAAATACCTGGTTTTAAATTCAAAAGCTTGAGTAAAAGTTCTACCTTACCCATGTACTAATTAACTTCCTTCATCTTTGAATAGAAGCAAGCACCTAGTTAGAGAGTTACAATAATGATAAGGTGAAATGATGAATTTTAATAATCCTAGAAAAGTCTACATATATGTCATTCAACAAATGAAGTTTGTTAATTTTTCATGACAATCATATGCTTGCACAATGTGTATAGTAGTGCCTCTTTCCCCATGATTCTTACAGCATATTAGAAGGGAAAATAACCTTAGGTTGGAACAAGAAGTAAGAAGTTAGGAACTCATGTCCAGTTCAAGGATTAAACAAATAACAAAAAATTCCTCCATTGAGATAAGTAATTTTTAAATTTTTAAATTTAAATTAGAAACAAGCTTGTTTCACATGTCAATTCCAGCTCCCTCTCCCTCCCCTCCAGCCCTGCCTCCCCAATCCCCCAACTCCTCACCATATCACCCCTCTGCTCCCCAAGGAGGGTGAGGCCCTCCATGGGGGCTCTTCAAAGTCTGTCATGTCATCCTGTGCAGGGCCTAGGCCCTCCCCCATATGTCAAACCTGAGAGAGCATCCCTCCATGTGGAATGGGCTCCCAATGTCCATTCTTATGCTAGGGAATTAATACTGATCTACTACCCAAGGCCCCATAGATTATCCAGACATCCTCACTGACATCCACATTCAGGGAGTATGGATCAGTCCCATCCTGGCCTCTCAGCCATCAGTCTGGGGTTGATGAACTCCCCCTTGTTCAGGTCAGCTGTTTCTGTGGGTTTCACCAGCCTGGTATTGACCCCTTTGCACACCACTCTTCCATCTCTGCAACTGGGTTTCAGGAGTTCAGTTCCGTGTTTAGCTGTTGGTGTCTGCCTCTGCTTCCATCAGTCACTGGATGAAGACTCTAGGATGGCATATAAGGTAGTCATCAACCTCATTATCAGAGAAGGGAATTTAAGGTAGCCTCTCCACTATTGCTTATATTGGCAGTTGGTGTCATCCTTGTAGATCTCTGGAAATCTCACTAGTGCCAGATCTCTCCATTATAGAATGGCTCCCTCTATTTTGGTATCTCTCTCCTGCTTTCCTCTATTCTTCTCCGGACTCAATCTTTCTGCTCCCCATGTCCTCCTCTCCCCTCCTCTTCTTCCCTTGTCTTTCTCCCAGCTCCCTCTCCCCTCCCCCCAAGCTACCAATCTGCTCAGGGGATCCTGTCCCATTCCCCTTCTCTGGGGTACCATGCATGTCTCTCTTAGGGTCCTTCCTGTTTCCCAGACTCTCTGGCACTGGGATTGTAGGCTGGAAATCCCCTGCTCCATGTCTAAAATCCATATATTAGTGAGTACATACCATGTTTGTCTTTTTATGACTGGGTTACCTCACTCAGGATGGTTTCTTCTAGTGCCATTCAGTTGCCTGTGAATTTCAAGATCCCATTGCTTTTATCTGCTGAGTAGTACTCCATTGTATAAATGTACCACATTTTCCCTACCCACTCTTCAGTTGAGGGTCATCCAGGTTGCTTCCAGGTTCTGGCTATTTGCTATGAGTCACTACAAATAGAGAAAGCAAGATATTCTATTACAAAACCAGATTTACAACTACATATCCACAAATCCAGCCCTACAGAACATTCTGGAAGGAAAACTCCAACCCAAGGTAGTTAACTACACTCACAAAAACATCAGCAATAGATAATCTCACTTTACCAAAAGCCAGAAATAGGGAAAAAAACTCACACACAATACCACCACCAAAAATGAATCCAAAACAAGAATCAACAATCAATGGTCATTAATATCCCTCAATATCAATGGTCTTAACTCACATATAAAAAGACACAGGCTAACAGAATCCATCTCTCTGCTGCATACAAGAAACACACCTCACCTTCAAAGGCAGATGTTACTCCAGAGTTAAGGGTTAGGAAAAGACTTTCCAATCAAATGGACCCATGAAGTGAGTGTGTTTAGCTATCCTAATATCTAACAAATTATACTTCAAACTAAAATTAATCAAAAGAGATGAAGAAGGTCCTTCCATATTCATCAAAAGAAAATTCCATCAGGATGAAGTCTCAATTCTGAACATCTATGCCCCAAATACAAAGGTACTCACATTAGTAAAAGAAACATTACTAAAACTCAAATCACACATTGAACCCCACACACTTATAGTGGGAGACTTAAACACCCCACTCTCACCACTGGACAGGACCACCAGACAGAAACTTAACAAAGAAACAAAGAAACTAACAGAAATTATGACCCAATTGGGTTTAACAGATATCTATAGAACATTCCACCCAAACACAAAAGAATATACCTTCTTCTCAGAGCCAGATGGAACCTTCTCTAAAAACAACTAACATACTTGGCAAACCTCCACAGATTAAAAAAAAAATGGAATAACGCCCAGTATCTTATCAAACCACCATAGTTTAAAATTAGAATTCAACAACAACACAAATTGCAGAAACTCTACAAACTCATCAAAATGTTTAAATATTTTAAACATTCCAACTAATGCAATATACCTATGGTAAAAAAATAAAAATGTTAAACATTGTCATGATGAGTATTATTCAGTTTTCCTTTCCCTTCAGCTATAATATGACTAAGAGAGGTGCTTCAGCTCACAAACATGCAAGTGTATACAGATCCACTCACACATATGTGCCTACCTGTCCACTTAGAAGAACTTGGCTGGTTATGAATATGATGATTCCAACTAGAGGTTGGAATTTTCAAAGGCTTGGAGGTAGGAAAGTGCTTCTAATATTCCAAGGTCAGCAAAAGAGTGACTTTTGAACCACAGTGACCATGAACTAATTGGAAAGAGATTGGTGTGGCCAGTTGGTACAACAATCGGTCAAAATCAATCCCACAGGGTCTGACGGCTAAGCAAAGGATTTGGATTGTATTCTGAGCATAGTGAAAAACCATGGAAAGGTTCTTAAGCAGTCAAATAACTATTAAGATTTTAAAAAAAATGTTCTTGTGGTTATCAATAATGGGGAGATGATAGATAAGCAAGAAAAAGACATGCTAGACCCAGCTAAGCAGCTGTCCAGGCCAGAAGGGAAAGTCTCAGTGTGTCAGCAAGTTCTTATGTTAATTGAACACAAGCTAGAGTCTTCTGAGAGGACGCAACATCAGTTGAAAAATGCCTCCATAAGATAGGGCTGTAGGCCATCCTGCAAGGTACTTTCTTGACTAGTGATTGATGGGGAGTGCCCAGCCCATTGTGTATGGCACCATCCACATTGTGGATGGCTGAGAAAGCTGTGAGTTGGTGTGGGAGATTTCAGACTCTGACACTCCTGGGACTGCCAATATAACATTAAGCCTTGAATCAGAGGGCAGAGTCAACATTCAGCTGACCAGAACTAACCATAGTGTTTTAGGCAGACCCAGATTAGGATAGAGAGATATGGGAAGTGACAGGGAGGTGCTTAGAAAGATTCACAGGCCTTCTCAATCTGGGAAGGTGGAGAGCCAGGGTCAGACAAATGTTTCTCTGTGGCTCTGTGAATCTATCATCTTTTTGCTCCAATAGCTGACTCCTGAATTTTTATTGATAAATGAGTTAGATAAATGCTTCTTCTGGTACCCCACATTGAGCACCAAATTTAGCAGGACTTTCCTTTGGGCTGCCAGCTCACAAATAAGGACACAGAGACTTAATATTAATTATGAAAGCTTGGCCTTAGCTTAGGCTTTTTCCCAACTAGCTTTTATAACTCAAATTAACCTGTTTTTATTAATCTACATTCTGCCATGTGGCTTAGTTACTCTTCTTTGTACCATATGTCCAACTCCTCGAGTGTCTTACTGGCATCTCCTACATGCCTAGATTCTCACCCTGAGTTCCTCTTACTGCCAAGAAGTCCTGCCTATTCTCTCCTGCCTAGCTGTTGTCCATTCAGCTTTTTATTAAATCAGTAACGGTAACACGTGTGAAGACACAGTGTAAACAAACATTCAGCATCAGTGAGAGGTAAGCCAGTAAGCAGTACCCCTCCATGCCCTGTGCATCAGCAGCTGCTTCAAAGTCCCTCTCCTGTTTGAGTTCCTTCCTGAATTCCTTCGATGATGAACTGTGATGCGGAAGGGCAGGCGAAGTTTACTTTCCTCCCCAAGTTGCTTTTGGTTATGATGTTTATCACAGCAATAGAAACCCTAACAAAGACATTTATTCTGTACCTTTTGATTATTTGAATATCAAGTGAGGTACTAAGAATACAGGGTGGACTTTCGTTTTTCCTCTATGTGACCTTTCTCTCTGCTCTTTGGTGTTCCCATATGTAAATCGTAGAGACATTTAAAAAATATTGTGAGGTTATGAATATTTCAGTTAGATAATATGTAAAAAGACAAATAATAAATGCTGGATTAAGATGAGAGAGAGAGAGAGAGAGGCAGAGAGACAAACATGCACGAGAAAGGCAGAAACATACACTCACACACACACACACACACTCACACACACATTCACACAAACTCTCTCCCTCACACACACACACACACACTCACACACACATTCACACAAATTCTCTCTCTCTCTCTCTCTCTCTCTCTCACACATAAACCAGTTCATGTTTTATCTCTGTATTTTTCTCACTACCACCTGTCTTCTTCTAAGTGCTAAGTAGAGATACATTGAGGTAAAATTTCACTGGAGTGCCACCAGTGGTTTATGTATACTGAGCTGTTTTTCTCTTTAGCGAGGATGATCCTATTAATTATACTTTCTAAGTACATATTTCTCAAAGTTAGCCATTGCTTTGCAGCCCCACCCTAACCCTGTTTTTCATAAACTCTTGCAATAATATATAACTCATCTCCTTGGCTCTGTCTCTTCCCACCACATGCTATTCTACATATTTCCATAGCCTCGTTTTAAAAACAAGTTAGTTCCTCAAACTCCTCCTTCCCAAACACTAAGTAACTTTGAGCAAACTATTTATTCTATCAGTTTCTTCACTGTAGATGACAATGTATACCAATCAAACTGACTTTTACCATGACTGGAATATGTAATACTGTATCCACAAAAATAGCATGGTCAGAAATCACTAAGAGTGTAAAATGTTTTACCTCCTGGATATGTCTGAATTCGTCTCACTCCTCACAAAGCTCAAGGAGTCATTGAATACCATTATTGCCTTTCTACAGATTGTGGAGTAACACAAAACAATACAACTCACTTAAGATCAAGCAGTTAACAAATTATGAAACTTGTGCTTAGGACCAGGCAGTTGTATTCAAATTTTATCTCTCATAATAAATAGAGAAAGGAATTGTATGCCTGGAGTCTGGCAAAGTCTAATGGGTGCTGTGCCATAACAACTGCTAAGGCCTCCTTCTTTCCATTCCCATAGCACACCCTGTGTCAGAGGAAAGCAGATCATGTTCTAGTAAACTCTAGTTTGGCAGAAAGTACCTTGTCCCATAGGTGGCAGTGATCAGGGCTGTTTTGCACTGGTTGTCAAAAGCCAGTTTTGTACTTCTCTTCCCAACTCCGCATGCATTAGTGTCACATTGGTAGCTTGAAATTTACTAAGAAAATAGAAAACAAGAAAAGGCCAATGCCAAAACTTCACCACTAAGTTCTCTTTGTTCTTCCCTCCCTCCTTTCCCTTCTTCCTTCCTTTCTTCTCCCCCCACCCCAATCTAGTTTGACTTGGTTTTACATAATTTGCAATCCAAGGAAGTAAGTCCATGGAATCTATTGTTTCAGAGAGTCTAAGGAAAGCTAAACATGAGGAAATATACCATTAACCATGGCCTGCAAAATTAATTATGGAGACTTCAGGAGTGATTAAACTATCTGACCTTACTATTGGGCAGTTATGCTTTTCTTGTCAAACCTTTCATTTCAGTCCTGCTATCTTTTATGCTTAGCATAGAATCTGTGGTAATCAGAGGAGAACCAAGTACACAGGTTCTACTGAATGAGAACTGGAAACATGAGCTATTTTGTATATGTGAAAATTGGCAAATGGAGGCTGCTGCCACTGTCGTTTCTTCTGTGACTATAGCAACTAGACAACTTGACTCCTGCCAAACACTGCAACAGCAAAATACAACAAAACAAAGATCTTTCTTTTGCAGATGGCAATGTGGGTGGTCACAAAGACCCATAAGAATTTGTTTAGTTTCTAAAACTCAACATCATAAAAGTTGGTTAAGCAACAATGCTTTATGCATGCAATACATTTTAAAATTCTCTAAGTACAAAGTTTTAATAATGCATTACTCTTTTGAGTTTCATAATACCAACAGTAAAGAAAGACAGACACAGGGAGGTGAGTGACATGCTCAATATCACAGCCATGTAATAGACTGCAGAATTGGGCGAATAACTCAAATCTGTAGTGTGTAGCATCCATCTGACACAGCCATGTGCTGCTGGTTGGTGTCAGATATTTTTTTCTCTAGGTGGTCTACATGAGTGTTCTGTTGCTTGAGAAACTAGTCAAGATGAAAAGCAGATTTGAAAACTATAAGTGGTCAAGGATCTATCTCAGTTGTACAGCACTCTTCTAGACCATGCAAGGCTCTGGGCTTCGTCACAAGCACCAAAACTGTGAACCCAAATTATAACATTTTTCTCCTTTTGATTTGAATCAATTCACAGGAAGACTTAGCTAGTACTGGAGAGAATGAGAAACAGTAGTGTGAATGCCATAAATATGTGGTTGTCTGAGAAGAAGAGCTTTTTCATAGAGGACAGAAATACAAGTAGGTGGCATAGAAAAATTCTAGCCCTGTCAGATAGATTTTGGAAAAGTAGATAATGTGTAACTAAGACATCGTGGATCAAATCAGATGGGTAACCAGCACATATCACATGTGTCCTAGTTATCAGGGCATTTGTTTCTTTAACAAATATTCATTGAAAACTGAATACAGGCTCCACATCCCATACCCAGGACTAAGAATTCACAGGTGTGCAAGATGGAGTTTCTACTTTAGCCACAAATAATCGAATTCTGAATGGTACTGATTTAGGCCTTGGTCTGCTCATAATCATCCAAAGGACAGACTTTCAATTATTTTGATTGTTAAACATAAGGGAGAAAAAACAAAACAAACAAATAACAACAACAAAAAACATTTGTGGAGTATGATGGCCAATCTAGTCAACTAAAGCATAAACTTCTGGACACTCCTTGAAGAATTTTCTTGACTAGATTATTTGAAGCAGAATAGTCATATAAATGTGGTGGCAACTTCTGATGAGAGGTTTGCGTAGAAAAACGAAATGTTGGCTGGTTTAACCCACAGAAACAGTTGACCTGAACAGGGGAAGCTATTGAACCCCAGAGTGATGGCTCTGAGGAAAGTATGGGACTGACCCAGGCCCCCTGAATGTGGGTGTCAGTGAGGAGGCTTAGGTAATCTATGGGTCCTTGGGTAGTATTTATCCCTGGCGTACAAATAGACTTTGAGTGCCCATGCCACAATATGGAAGGCTCTCTCAGCTGGGACTCCAAAAACATTAAATGGAACTTTCTAGAAATAAATAACTCACAAGTTTTCTTATGTGCCCATTCTTCATAGTATGATAAATTCCTCACTTCTCCAGTGTGAATCATCACAGGCTGGCATAGTCACACTGCAAGAATGACCTTCCTGCTCACCACTGGGTTCTCTTGGTTGTCCGTTCCACTGTCACTGTATCCAAGTCCTGTGATTAAGTGACCCATAGTTTACTTAATAGTGACCTCAAAATTCAAGAATAGTGACAGTGGCCTGCCAAAGAGATGACTGAGTGTGTAGAGTTTTCTCTAACCAAAAATGTAAATACACAATAAAATATTTTGAGAGAGATTTTATTCCCATAACTATTACATTGCAATTACTTTATTGTGTTACTTTCTAACAGTATCTTACTGTAATTGTTTCACATTATTATTAGTTTTCTTCCTCTTACAGTTGAATAAAACCCCATTTTAATATATGCCACATTTTCTTTATTTCCTTGTCGATGGACACTACACTGAGTCCATAACCTGAATATAGGAAATAACACCACAGTATACATAGATAAGTGGGTCCCCTAGTCAGTTGACCTAGATTCCCTGGGGTATGTTACAGATGTTGTATATATGTATGGATCCTGTAATAGTTCTGGTTTTAATTTTTGCAGAACATACTGATTTCCACACTGGCTATACCAGTTCATGTTTCTACCAGCAGTGCATAAGGGTTCCCTTTTCATCAAACCCTCCTAAGCATTTGCTATTTTTACTTTCTTGATGACATCTTACAGAGGTTTTCATTTACATTACCCTGGTGGCTAACGATGAACATTTTTCCATGTATTTATTGACCACTTGTTCCTCATCTTCTGAGAAGTGTCTAATCATTCCATTTGCCCATTTATTGATCAAATTATCATATACATTTAGTTTTTTGAGTTCTTTATGTATTATAAATATTAATTCTCTGTCAGGTATATAGTAAGCACTGATTTTTTTACCATTCTGTAGGTCCTTTATTCTCCTAATTGTTTCATTTGTTGTATATATACATTTCAAATACAGTCTCACTTGCTAATACTTAGAATTACTTTCTGAGACATTGGAGTCCTTCTCAGAAAGCCATTGCTTATGACTACATTTTGAAGTCTCAGTTTTCACAAACAAATTCAAAGTGTTATATATACACTAGGATTGTTGATCCATTTTGAACTGACTTTTTCCACATGCAGATACCTGATGATTTGGTAAGGACCCTTTTTTTCCAATGTGTATTTTTAACACATTTGTTGAAGACTAAGTAGTTGGTAGTCCACAGGATGTAATTTTGGATCCTCTATTCTATTTCATTGGTGCATGTCTGTTTTTATGCCATTATCATGTTGATATTGTGGCTTTGTATTGTAGCAAAGCATGAAATTAGGAATAATATCCCCAGAATTTATTCTCTTTCTTTAGAATTGCCTTAGAAACTCAGGATCTTTTGTTGTTTCATATTAAGTTCAGGGAGACCTTTAATATTTTTGTGAAGTATGCCACTGGAATTTGATTTATGATTTCATTAAATCTATAGCCTGCTCTTATTAGAACAGCCACTTTCACAATATTAATTCTGGCAATCTATAAGCATGGGTGGCTCATTCACTTTTTAGTGTCTTCTTCACTGTTTCAAATTTTTAACTGTAGAGACCTTTCTCCTTTCTCCTATTTTACTAGGTTTATTCTTAAGTATTTTATTTTTCATGAAGCCATCATGAAAGAAATTTTTTCTGATTTATTTCTTGACAATCAATTGAAAAGATGATTTCTGAATGGAGACTTTATATCCTGCTACTTCACTGAAAGTGTGTATCTTTTTTGTGTGTGAAGGATTTGGGGGTATTTTTTCTTTTTTCCCTCAATATATGCTTTTTTAAATTAGAAACATAAATGTTTCACATGTCAATCCCAGCTCCCTCTCCAACCCCTCCTCCCTTGTCTCTCCACCAGCGCCCCTCCAGCCCCCCACCCAGTCCCCACATCATTCCCCAGGGAGGGTGAGGCCCTCCTTGGGGAGATTTCCAGAGTCTGTCATTTCATCCAGGGCAGGACCTAGGCCCTTCCCCATGTGTCCAGGCTGAGAGAGCATCCCTCTATTTGGAATGGGCTTCCAAAGTTCATTCATACGCCATGGTAAACACTGATCTACTACCTGAGGCCCCAGAGATTTCTGAGGCCTCCTCACTGACACTACATTCATGGAGTCTGGATCAGTCCCCTGTTGGACTCTCAGCTATCCGTCTGGGGTTCAAGAACTCCCCTTGTCTGGTCAGCTGTCTTTTTAGGTTTCACCAGCATGGTCTTGACCCCTGTGCTCATCACTCCTTCATCTCTGTAACTGGGTTCCAGAAGTTCAGTTCAGGGTTTACCTGTGGGTATCCATCAGTCACTGGATAAAGGTTCTAGGATGGCATATAAGGTAGTCATCAACCTTATCATCAAGGAGGGGCTATTAATGTAGTCTCTCCACTATTGATTAGTTTGCCAGTTGGTGTTATCCTTAAAGATCTCTGGAGATCTCACTAGTATCAGCTCTCTCTTCAAGCCTTTAATGACTCCATCTATTATGGTATCTCTCATTGTGCTCTCCACTATTCTTACCTCAACTCAACCTTCCTGTTCCCCATGCCTTCTTCTCCCTTCCTCTTCATCCCTTCTCTTTTTTCTGAGTCCCTCTCCCCTCCCCTGATGTTCCCAATGTGCTCAGGAGATCTTGTCTCATTCCACTTCTCTAGGGTATCATGCATCTCTCTTGGGAACCTCCCTGTTTCCCAGACTCACTAGCACTGGAATTGTAGGCTGACACTCCCCTGATGCATATCTAAAATCCATATATGAGTGAGAACATACCATGTTTGTCTCTTTTGTGACTGGGTGACTTCACCCAGGATGATTTCTTCTAGTGCCACCCATTTGCCTGCATATTTCAAGATTCCGTTGTTTTTTCCGCTGAGTAGCACTCCATTGTGTAAATGTACCACATTTTCTCTAACCACTCTTCAGTTGTGGGGCATCTAAGCTGCTTCTAAGATCTAGCTATTACATATAATGCTGCTGTGAACATAGGGGAACAGTCCTCCTAGTTGTGTGAATGTGCATCTTTTGGGTATATGCCTAAGAGTAGAATTGCTGGGTCTTGTGAGAGACTGAGTCCCATTTTCCTGAGGAATCTCCATACTGACTTCCAAAGTGGCTGTAAAAGTTTGCGCTCCCACCAGCAATGGACTAGTGTTCCCCTTTCTTCACATCTTTTCCAGCATAAACTGTCATTGGTGTTTTTGATTTTAGCCATTCTGACAGGAGTAAGATGATATCTCAGAGTTGTTTTGATTTGCATTTTTCTAATGGCTAAGGATGTTGAGCACTTAAGTGTCTCTCAGCCTTTTTAGACTCCTCTATTGAGAATTCTCTATTTAGTTCTGTATATCACTTTTTAATTAGATCTTTTGGTGTTTTGGAGACTTGCTTCTTGAGGTTTTTGTAAATTTTAGAGATCAGCCCTCTGTCAGATGTGGGGTTAGTGAATATCTTTTCCCATTCTGTGGGGTGCCTTTTTGTCTTGCTGACTGTGTCCTTTGCCTTACAGAAGCTTCTCAGTTTCAGGAAGTCCCATTTACTATTTGTCAATCTCAGTGTTTGTGTACTGGTCTTATATCAGGAAGCAGTCTCCTGTAACAATTTGTTCACGGGTACCTCCCACTTTCTCTTCTAAGAAGTTCAGTGTGGCTGGATTTATGTTGAGGTCTTTGATCCATTTACTTAAGTTTTGTGCATGGCAATAGACATGGATCTCTCTGCAGTCTTCTACATGCCAATATCCAGTTATGCTAGCACCATTTGTTGAAGATGCTCTTTTTTCCATTGTATAATTTTAGCTACCTTGTCAAAATCAGGTGTTCATAGGTTTGTGGATTAATCTCAGGGTTTTCAACTTAATTCCATTGGTCTACCTGTCTATTCTAGTGCCAAAACCAAGAATACCAAGCTGTTTTCAGGACTATAGCTATATAATAGAGCTTGAAGTCAGGGATGGTGATGCCTCCAGACATTGCTTTGTTGAGCAGGGTTGTCTTGGCTATCCTGAGTCTTTTGTTTTTCCATATAAAGTTGAGAATTGTTCTTTCAAGGTCTGTGAAGAATTGTGCTGGGATTTTGATGGGGATTGCATTGAATCCATAGATTGCTTTTGGCAGGATTGCCATTCTTTACTACATTGATGCTACCTATCCAAGAGCATGGGAGATCTTTCCATTTTCTGAGGGCTTCTTTAATTTCTTTCTTTAAAGACTCAAAGTTCTTGTGACACAGGTCTTTCATTTGTTTGGTTAGCATTACCCCCAGGTATTTTATGTTGTTTGTAAAGGGTGATGTTTCTCTGATTTCTTTCTCGGCCCTTATATCGTCAGTATATAGTAGGGCTACTGATTTTCTTAAGTTAATCTTTTATCCTGCCACATTGTTGAAGGTGTTTATCAGCTGTAACAGTTCTCTGGTAGAGTTTTTTGGGTCACTTATGTAAACTATCATATCATCAGCAAATAATGAAAGTTTGACCTCTTCCTTTCCAATTTGTATCCCCTTGATCACCTTTTGTTTTCTTTTTATTCTAACTAGAACTTCAAGTACAATATTGAAGAGGTATGTGGAGACCTTGCCTTGTTACTGATTTTAGAGGTTTAGCCTTGAGTTTCTCTCCATTCAGTTTGATGTTGGGTGTTGGTTTGTTGCATATAGCTTTTCTTATGTTTAGGTATTTTCCTGTTAATCCAGATCTCTCCAAGACCTTTATCATGAAAGAGTGTTGGATTTTATCAAAGGCTTTTTCAGCATCTAGTGAGATTATCATGTGATTTTTGTTTCTCAGCTTGTTTATATGGTGGATTACATTGATGGATTTGTATGTTGAACCATCCCTGCATCCATGGAATGAAGCCTACTTGATCATGGTGGATGAGTTTTCTGATGTGTTTTTAGATTCGATTTGCCAGTATTTTATTGAGTATTTTTGCATCAGTGTTCATGAGGGATATTGGTCTGAAGTTATCTTTCTTAGTTGTGTCTTTGTGTGGCTTGGGTATCAATGCTATTGAAGCCTCATAAAAAGAGTTTGGCAAAGACCCTTCTGCTTCTATTGCATGGAATACTTTAGGAGAATTGGTATAACCTGTTCTTTGAATTTCTGGTAAAATTCTTCCCTGAAGCCATTTGGCCCTGGGCTTTTTTTGGTCGAGAGACTTTTAATGGCTGCTTCTATTTCCTTAAGTGTTATAAGTCGATTTAAATTGCTTATCTGTTCTTGATTTAATTTTTGTAAGTGATATTTATCCAGAAAAATGTTCATTTCCTTTAAATTCCCAAATTTTGTGGAGTACAGCTTTTCAAAATATGAACTGATTATTCTCTGAATTTCCTCACTGTTGGTTTCTGATTTTGTTAATTTTCATGTTCATACCTGCCGTTTGGTAAGTATGGATAAAGGTTTGTCAATCTTGTTGATTTTCTCAAAGAACCAACTCTTTGTTGCATTGATTCTTTGTATTGTTTTCCTAGTTTCTACTTTATTGATTTAAGCCCTCAATTTTATTATTTCCTGCCGTCTACTCCTCCTGGGGGAGTTTGCTTCTTTGTGTTCTAGAGCTTTCAGCTGTGCTGTTAATTCTCTAGTATAACTATTCTCTAGTTTCTTCTTGTGGGCACTTAGTGCTATGAACTTCCCATGTAGCACTGCTTTTAAAGTGTCCCGTAGGTTTGGGTATGTTGTATCTCCATTCTCATTGAATTCTAGGAAGTCTTTAATTTCTTTTTTTTATTCCTTCTTTGACCCAGAATTTGTGCAATTGTGCATTATTCAATTTCCATGAGTTTGCAGGGTTTCTGCGATTTGTGTTATTGTTGAATTCTAACTTTAAGGCATAGTGGTCTGATAAGATACATGGAGTTATTCCAATTTTTTTGTAACTCTTGAGGTTTGCTATGTTGCCCAGTATGTGGTCGATTTTTGAGAAGGTACCAGGTAGAGCTGAGAAAAAGTTATATTCTTTTGTGTTTCGATGGAGTTATCTATAAATGTCTGTTAAACCCAATTGGGTCATAACCTCTTTTAGGTTCTTCATATCCTTGTTATATTTCTGTCTTGTGGTCCTGTCTAGGGGTGAGAATGGGGTGTTAAAGTCTCCCACTACAAGTGTGTGAGGTTTTATATGTGCTTTGAGTTTTAGTAATGTTTCTTTTACAAACGTGGATGGCTTTATATTGGGGGCATAGATATTCAGAATTAAGACTTCATCTTGGTTGGTTTCTCCTGTGATGAGTATGAAGTGACTTCTTTCATCTCTTTTAATTGATTTTAGTTTAAAGTCTAATTTGTTAGATATTAGGATTGCTACCCCTGCTTGTTTCTTGGGTCCATTTTATTGGAAAATCTTTTCCCAACTCTTAACTCTGAAATAATGCCTGTCTTTGAAGCCGAGGTGTGTTTCTTGTATGCAGCAGAAAGATGAATTCTGTCTTCAAATCCATTCTGTTAACCTGTGTCTTTTTATGGGTGAGTTAAGACCTTTAATATTGAGGGAAATTAATGACCACTGATAGCTCATTCTTGTTTGTTTTGGAATGTTTGTTGGTGGTGGAATTGTATGTTGACTTCCACCACTTTTTCTTTTGCCTTTTGGTAAAGTGGGATTATCTATTGCCTATGTTTTCTGGTTGTAGTTAACTTCTTTGGATTGGACTTTCCCTTCCAGAATTTTCTGTAGGGCTGGGTTAGTGGATATGTATTGTTTAAATCTGGTTTCGTCATGAAATATCTTGTTTTCTCCATCTATATTGATTGAAAGCTTTGCTGGGTATAGCAGTCTTGACTGGCATCTGTGGTCTCTTAATGGTGGTAGAATATCTATCCTGGACCTTCTGGCTTTCATGGAGAAGTCAGGTGTAATTCTGATAGGTTTGCCTTTATATGTTACTTTACCCTTTTGCCTAGCTCCTCTTAATATTCTTTCTTCATTCTATATGTTTGGGGTCTTGATCATTATGTGTTGAGGGTCTTTTTGGGGGGTCCACTCTATTTAGTGTTCTGTAAGTGTCTTGCACCTTCATTGGCATGTCTTTCTTTAGGTTGGGAAAGTGTTCTTCTATTATTTTGTTGAATATGTTTTCTGGCCTTTTGAGGTGGGTTTTTCACCTTCTTCTATCCCTATTTTTCCTAAATTTAGTCTTTTCACAGTGTCCCATATTTCCTGGATATTTTGTGTTAGGGATTTGTTGAACTTGACATTTTCGTTGGTCAATGAATCTAATTCTCCTAGAATTCAACACCTGAGAGTCTCTCTTCCATCTCTTGTATTCTGTTGGTTATGCTTGCATCTGTAGTACCTGACCATTTTCCCAGCTTTTCTATTTCCAGCATTCCTTCAGACTGTGTTTATTTTTATTGTTTCTAATTCATATTTCAGCCCTTGCACTATCTGAATTGTTTCTTGCAATTTTTGCTTAGTCTTTTCTTCCATTTCTTGCATTTTTTGGAATGTTTTTTTCTTCCATCTTTTTAAGGGATTTTCTCATATCCTCTTTGAGAGCCTCTATCATTTCCATGATGTTGTTTTTTATGTCATTCTCTTCTGGTTCATTTGTGTTGGGGTGTTCCAGTCTTGTTGGTGTAGGGTCTCTGGACTCTGACGGTGTCATATTGGTTTTTCTGTTGCTCCTTGTGTTTTTATATTGTCTCCTTCCCATCCATTCTTGCAGTAGGTTCCAGAAGGTGCCTCTTCCTCTCCTGGTATGTGTGGGACCAGGGTTCCCTTCTGGTGGGTGTAGGCATGTCCAATATTCTGGTAGCTCTCCACTTCCTGGTCCGGTGGGTGAAGAAATGGACTAGGATGCTGGGGTGCTTTGGATCCCACTGGGAAGGATAGGAGCCCCAGTGGTAGACCCCAGGCACAGGAATGTGGCCTGGAGACAGGCCCTGATTTTCTTAGTCATGTGGGTGGAGCAGGAGACTAGGACGCTGGGGTGAGTTGGTGCCTGCTGCCCGCTGGGCTGGAAGCCACAGTGGCAGTCCCAAATCACAGGCAGCCAGTCTAGCCCTAGCCCCGTGGGTGGAGAAGGAAACTAGGATACCTTGGCCCCTGCCTCTGGGATGGAAGACTTAGTGAAAGTGCACAAGCATCGGCAGGCTGGAAATGGGCCCTTGTTTACCTGGACCTATGGGTGGAGCAGGTGACTAGGGAGCATTGGCTCCTGCCACTGGGATGGAAGACTCAGCGGTAGACTGCAAGCACAAGCAAGTGGGTCTAGTCCTAGTGCCGTGGGTGGAGCTGGAGACTAGTGTATCTTGGCTCGCACAGCACCGGGATGGGTCTTGGGGTATAGGACCACATCCTCTGTAACAGGGATGCTTTGACGTCTCTCTCTCTCTCTCTCTCTCTCTCTCTCTCTCTCTCTCTCTCTCTCTCTCTCTCTCTCTCTCTCTCTCTTGGTTGTTAGCCTATCATTTAACGGCTGAGCCATCTCTATCTTTTTCTTTTTGTCTTTCTCTTGCCTTATTACCATGGCTAAGATTTGAAGAACTATATTGAAGAATGGAGGAAATAGATGCCCTTGTCTTCACCCTGACTTCAGTGGAAATGCTTTTCAGTTTTTCCCCCATTAAGCATAATGCTGACTAAAAAATTGTCATATATGGCTTTATTCTATTGAAGTATAGTCCTTACATTCCTGCTTTCTTAGAGCTTTCATCATAAAGCAAAATTTAAACTTATTAAAATCCTTGACACTATCTATGGGGTGATAATACCCTTGAGTCTATTTATGAAACAGCTGTACTCTTAATTGTAATTAGTTTAATCTCATGTAGCTAGTGACTCCCACAATGTAAAGCAGAGTATAATCACCCTCTACATGATATTTATTATGAATACACAAGCTATTAAACTGGACATGCCTCTGCAATAGCTATTAAGTCAAGGATTCAAGACTTCAAGTACTCTCTACCTGTCCCCTAACCCAGGAGGCTGACATTTATACTGGGAGGCGAACACTGGACAGCATAACCATAGCTCTTCCTTCTTCCTTCACTTAGTTATGTGGTCTTGTACAGACAAGCACATTTATCTGGGTTTTTGTAATGTCTAAAACACAGGGACCGAATCTAGTGATTTCTAAGCTCTTATGTAGCTTTGGCATTCTGCCGCTGTACATAAACTGCCTGTATTTCCTTGCAGATTTGCGCACATGTAAATGTTTGGGGGTGTAAAATGAAATGTTCACCCACCCCTCTTCTATTCCATGGAGTTCTGTGGCCTGCAACTGGATTTTATTTGTATAGTAGTACCTCCAGAGTGTGTGTGTGGTACAGATATTTAAAAGGATAGCTTAGTGTTTGTTCTCTACAGCATGCTAAGGAGACATTTTCCTTTGAAACACATGAAGGCACAGGTGTTCACTTTGCTTCAAGACAGTCACTTCCCCTGCAGTATGGAACAACAAAGAATTTCTCTCCTTGAGTGAGAGTTCACCCCCAACAAGGGCTTAGCATTTGGAAGAGGACCCAGGAGTCAGGTTCTAAAAATGAGGACATTAGAATAAAGTGTGCAGAAGAGAACGAAGCATTTTATTCTGTGAATGTTAAGAAAAAGCTATGAAGATCTGTTTAGTAGGGAAAGTGAGTTATGAAAAAGGAGAAGACAACGTCTCAGAGGAGGATGTGAGGAGGTTGGGCAAGGTTTTCTAATTGTACATGGAAACAAAGTGTGAGAGTGAAAGTATGATGTCTCAAAAATAAAGATCATTTTTGTTTGTGGAATCTTAAATTATAAGAGAAAGTTAATGTTTATCAAAAGCTGAGCTAGGAAGAAACTTGTAACAAAAAAGACTATGTAATTACTTTTGTTTTTCTTCATTGTTCTAATTTTCTCTCCCTCTTTCCTCGTGTTGCTTCCTCTTCACTTCCTCTTTACTCAGATCATTTATGCTATAAATATGAATATGAAACATGCTTTCTACATTTAGCAACCCAACCTTGGTCACCCTCTAATGATATACTATAAATATGTAAACAATTAAATTGGATATATGTAATTTATAAATGTCAGTCTTTTTATATGACTAGTTTATTAATTTCAGGACCTAAGTATTACTCCATAGTACAAGTGTCAATCATGCCATGCCAACAGACACTCGTTTTCTATGGTATTTTCTGTGAATAAATCAGATGACAAAAGTCAACATCATGATCACATTTGTTAGTGAAACAAGACGATGGTGCCGACAGCGAGCAGAGAGCCAGGTGAGGCAGCTTAAAGAACGTTCAGCCAGAACTCTGTATAAAGACAGATAGTCCAAATGACCCAAATGGAATGAATTACTACCATCATAAAGTCACAGGATGAAACAGCTGAACCAAGCCTAAAATGACTACATCCAGTCTCTAATTTTTACTAAAAAGAGGAAATTGAGACCTATTGAGATTATCTTTCTCAAGATCACATAACTCATAAAATGTCCCAGTCTGTGACTCGGGATTAGCCTCTGAAGGAACAGAGTAATGAGAGGGTGTTATGAGCCTGCCTGAGATAGGGTGCTGAAGTCCTCCTTCCTCTGGGTGGTTACGACTTCCCCAGGGCAGATGTTAACATCCTGTAGAGCTCAACCCTAGAACAACTATCACTCTTCACTTGTTCTGTATTTAGACTTCATTTTCACACTCATGAGTTTGACATATAAGAGTGCCCTTTCCATCAACTGTAAAGCCAACAGGGTTCACTCCCAAGCCTGCTTCACCTCCACACATACATGACTTTGGGTAAGTTGACTGACCTTCCTACACTTCAGTTTGTCTGTGTGTTGATGAGAAGTAATGGATTCTACTTCACTTGTTGGAATGTTAAGTATAATGCAATTCATGGTGTGCTTATATGAATGGAAATGAATGTGAGTAAGCCTAACATAATCAAGACAGGAGACCAGAAGGGGGTCAAACAAGACCCTGAGGAAAGGTTGGGGGGGGGCAAAAGGATACATGGAAGCAGAAAGGAGTCTGTGGGACGGGCAAGGTGGCAGGAGTACGCAGAGGTGAATCAGCTAAAAAATTATGCTTGAAAATGACATTCCTAATATTTTGTATATTAAGTAAATTTAAAATATTCAAGATATGCAAAGAAACATAAAGGCTAAACAAAACAACAGAAACACCCCAGACAAAGAGCTAAATAACACACTGTGGAAATGAGCTGATCAGAGTTCTCAAAAGGAAAAACACAAATGATCAAAAAGCACTCGAGGCTTGTTCGGTATTCTTATCATTCAGGGAAATGGGATCTGAACCTGCTTTGGGATTCTGTCTTACCCCAGTCAAAATGGCTATCATCAAGAAAACAAATGACTACAAATTCTGTCAAAACTGTTAGTAAAAGAGGAATTTTATATCATGCTGGCAGAATGTGAATATGTTCAGTCATCATTAAAGTCAGTGGGCAAGTTATTAAAAAAACTGATAATAGAAATACCATATCACCTATCTGCTCCACAGCTGGGTCTGTACTCAAAAGAGTAAATCACCATATGCTTGAAATGCATGCATGTCTAAGCTTATAGCTGAACTATTCACAGTTACCAGTAAGCTGAACCTGCCTCGAAGTCCATCAGTAGATAATGGAAAGAAAATGTAGTTCATTTTCACAAATACAATTTTTACACAGACATAAAGAAAAGTTAAATCATGACATTGCAGGAAAATGAATTCAACTAGAAGTCACAAGGTTAAGTAAAATTAGCCAGACCCAAGAAGAAAAACAAACAAACAAACATACATACATGCATACATACATACACACACACACACACACACACACACACACACACACACACACACATATATATATATATATATATATATATATATATAGAGAGAGAGAGAGAGAGAGAGGGAGAGGACACAGAGAGCAGACCATGAGTGTCCCGCGCTCTATCTGGCCCGCAAGAATGACGCGGCACACGATCAGGATCCTTCTGCAGTAAGCTTTATTGCTCCTGAGAGGAGGAGCATAAGCTATCACAAAGCGAAGACCCCACGCCCTAATGGGACTCTCCTTATATAGAGAGTTTCTCTCGCCTCGGACGTGGCAGTTAATTACTGGTCCAATTATGTCACCCGAGGTGACGTAAGGCACAGGCACCCCCGGCCTCGTGGGCAGGGAGCTCCTGCTCATGCGCAGCAGGGTTGTCATTGCAACTGTCAGGCGGATGTCAGCGCCATCTCGCCATGGCGTGGTTCCAGGACAGCGCCCAACATCTCCCCCTTTTTATTTTAATAAAAGCACACAAAAGTGTCCCAACTGGGCTGCATAGGCTAAAACACCCATCCTCGTGCAATGCAACAAAGTCGCTGAGGGTGCAAGGGCTGTTCTGCCGACAGCTAATGGCCACCTCGTCACCAGAGACAGAAACCAGATGAATGGCCTACATCCGTTGATCACCATCAGGCTCTGCAGCCCATCAGGGTTCGAAACAGATGAATATACCCCATATAGCACCTTTCCGCGTGCAATGAGACGAGCTCAGCGGAGTGCAAAGGCTGCAATATCAATGATCACCTTCTCTGGTGCAAATGTCCAAAACATTTCGGACTCAGAGGTGCAAAGGCTGATCTATTGAAGCAGGGGCAGAGAAATATAGCCGGAGTCTGCCAAGGTGACAGGGAAAGCCAGAATGAAATGGGGATAATCAAAGGCTATTCTCCACGCTTTAACATGTTGAGCCAGACCTCCGCCGAGGCCCCATACTCTAGAGCCGCGAGTGCCTGTGTAATCATGACTTTATCTGTTTTTGCCTTTTTGAACACTTTGCAAAACAAAAAGAATAAAATTGCCATTCCGAAGCAGAGAAACATCCCGAAGCAGAGAAACATCCCGAAGAGTCCCACCCCCACCCATTCCTTGAAATAAGAGAAGACAGAAGAGATCCATGACGACAGTCCTTCTTGTAGGGAGACATCAATTCTGGTGGATCGCTGTTCTCAAGTCCTGCAGTATCTGTTCAAATTCGAATGTCCAATTCTGTAAAATGAACTGAGAAAGACTTTTGGACAAATTAGCCGCTCTAATAAAATTTTCATATTGTATTGATGTAACACAAAGTCCAGGCATTTTATATTCACATCCTAACTGCGCCAATTGCCATAAAATATCCAATTGTTCTTGAACCAGGTCGATGCGCTGATTAACCAGCATCAACCCTCCCTGAATTTGAGTATTTGCCGAACTTTGTCGGTCGAGCGCCACTGATACTGATGATGAAAGACCATCAAGAGTATCTGCCGTTTGTACAGATGTGGATAGGGCCATTGCCGAGGCGGTCACAGAGGCAGCCACTGCTGTAGTGGCCACAATGGCTACAATTATGGCCGAGATGCCGAAATCTCTTTTTGTGCGTAGCAGAGACAAGCTACTCGGGGCTTTCACCGGCACGGGCACAAACCTCGGCATTCTAGTCACCACAGCATAAGAATATTTCGTGGCATCCCAGCATAATGTATAAAAGCAGCTCTTGGTATCACATCTTAATTCCTCATTCTCACCTATAAAATTATTGCTTACAATCCATAAAAAGGGGGCCAAACACAAACTGGTGATGGGGCATATTCTTTTCTAATAAATTCTTTATGCTTCATATCTGAAGCTTGCCAAGTGCCGGAGCCAGATCCCCCCGAAAATTTGCCCTTCCAATTGTAAGAGATTTGTCCTTTTTCCCCAGCTCCTCCTCCTATCATTACCATAGGAGTCAAATCCGTCAAAGGGATTGACCCAAGTTGTCAAGGGTGTCATATTCAAAAAATGATGCCCTAGGCTGGGTGAGAAAGTGAAGGTATTAGGGCCTACCCAGTGTTGATACCTAGATTGACATTCAGTCCAAGGCAGGATATACTCTTCTGATTGAATCCCTTTACAAAATCTCTAAATCAGTTCCCCAACTAGCCTCGCCTTGCCAGGCAGCCGATTGATTCCTCAAATTAACACAGTTAATACTATTTTTATTATCATTTACTTTGGAAAAATGAAAGCATAAGCTTCCTCTTAAGGAGAGGGAGCGATTTTCTTGTACTGCATGAATCTGATTATCTTGGGGCAAATAAGCTAGCCCTAGCTCTTTATTGGTGAAAAAAAATCTAGGAAACACTTGTGCATTATACATCACCGGCATGGGGAGGGGAAAGGTCGACATGATTCCCCATCTTCTTTCTCCCGTTGCCCTCCAGGCTTGAGCCATGATCATTATCATCAGGGTTCCCCATCTTACGAATGAGTCTTTCCGGAACCCAGAACGGATTGTCTTCATCCTGTGGAAAAACACAGACAGCTCCCCTGGACCTTATCAGGATAGGATCCGGGCCTTTCCATTGATTAGTTAGCACATCTTTCCATTTCACCCATTCCTTGGGCCTTTTAGGTTCTGTGCAATGTCGCTCAGCCGCACTCATCCCTGAATCATCCAAGTTCAAAAAATTCAGGGTAAAGAGTGACATGGCTATGGCCACTCTCGGTCCAGGGGGTAGCTCCATTATTGCTCCCCTTTTTGCTTTAATAAATATGATTTAAGTGTCCGATGTGCTCTCTCAATGATGCCCTGACCTTGAGGATTATAGGGCAATCCAGTAATATGAGTAACTTGCATTTGTGCACAAAATTGTTTAAATTTTTGTGAAGTATAGGCAGGCCCGTTGTCGGTTTTAAGACAGCGGGGTTTGCCCCAGGCACTCCAGGCCTCAAGACAGTGCTGAATCACATGAGAAGCCTTCTCCCCTGAAAGTGGGGTGGCAAAAAATATTCCAGAACAAGTATCAACAGAAACATGTATATATTGCAATTTACCAAAAGGGACATAATGGGTAACATCCATTTGCCAAACTTGTAAGGGGATCAAACCTCTCGGGTTAATTCCTCGATGGGGGACAGGCAAAAACTGACAGCAATTTTGACATTGTATCACTATATCTCTAGCTTCTTTTCTGGTTAAAGAAAAGCGTCTGCGTAATGTCTCTGAAGTAACATGAAATTTATTATGAAATTCTTTTGCAGCTATTATGGGTGAAGAAAGCGCAACAGCTGCAAGTCTAGTGGCTTGATCAGCGAGCGCGTTCCCTTTTGCCATGGGGCCGGGAAGACCAGAATGAGCTCTTATGTGTTCAATAAAGAAAGGATGCCGCCTTTGCAGCAGAGCAGCTCTAATGGCTTCAAATATGTGAGCCACCTTACTAGAAGGTCTAATCAACCCGGCAGTTTCAAGAATTTTAACTGCATTAACTACATATAATGAATCTGAAACAATATTAAGTGGGCCCATAAATTGTTGTAAAACTTCTAATACCACGAGGCATTCAACGACTTGTGGGGAAGATTCAGGAAAATGTTTTATATAAGTCATATCATTTACAACATAGGCCCCTTGTCCTGTTTTAGAACCATCTGTATATACTACTATCCCATTCTTAATTGGGGTATTAGAGGTAATTTTTGGGAAAACTAAAGGCTGGGCCAAAGCAAACTGTAAAAGTGGATGCCTGGGATAATGATTATCAAAGGTCCCTGAAAATGAAGCACATAGGACTGACCAGTCGCTAGAGGTGGCGGCCAAAACCTGTATTTGATCCGGAGTATAGGGGCTAACAATGATATTAGGCTCCAGACCAAAGTATTCTATTGTCATTTTAATGCCTTTTATAACCAATTGTGCAACAGCAGCTGGATACCAATCAACAATTTTAGCAGGGGAAGCTCGAGGATGGACCCAGCATAAAGGCCCTTGTTGCCAAACAACGGCGGTGGGTAGACCTTGTGTGTTCAAGACACATAACAAAATTGGCTGGGTATAATCTATCCTATCCAGCTGGGCCTGAGTTATAGCTTTCTCGACTTTGCAAAGAGCCTCGCTTGCCGAGGGATCCAATTTCCTTGGGGAGGTGATATGCGGGTCCCCTTCTAAAATATCAAATAGAGGTTTTAATTCAATGGTGGGAATTTTTAAAAAAGGTCTTAGCCAATTAATATCACCCAATAACTTTTGAAAATCATTTAGAGTTTGTAACTTATCTTTTCTAATTTCAACCTTCTGTGGTCTAATGAAATCAGGTCGGATAACCGAGCCCAGGAATGATCCGGAGTCGGTTATTTGTACCTTTTCAGTGGCTAGGGAAAGTCCCCATTGACTTAATTGCTTTTGTAAGACAGGGAACATTTGCTGTAAAACTGTAAGATCTTGATGACATAACAGCACATCATCCATATAATGGATAGACAGGACCTGCGGGAACTGTCTTTTAACTGGGGCAAGTGCCTGATCAACAAAGAGCTGACAGATGGTTGGACTATTGGCCATTCCCTGAGGCAAAACTTTCCATTGGTATCTCTTATCTGCTTCTGCATGATTTAAAGAAGGTACCGTAAAGGCAAAACGCGGGCGATCAACGGGATGTAAGGGTATGGAGAAAAAACAGTCCTTAATATCTATGATCAGAAGGGGCCACCCTTTTGGCAGGGCAGTGAGTAGAGGCAATCCTCGCTGGACCGGACCCAATAGTAACATTTGTACATTAATGGCCCTTAGGTCATGCAACAAGCGCCATTTTCCCGATTTCTTTTTGATAACAAAAATCGGAGTATTCCAAGGCGAAGTGGATGGTTCTATATGACCAAGGCAAAGCTGTTCTGTAATTATTTTCATGATGGCATTCAGTTTCTCGGAGGTTAATGGCCACTGAGGAACCCATACCGGGTCCTCCGTCTTCCATGGTATGGGTCGTGCTGCCTCAGTGGCGCTCAAGAAAAAACCCAAGCCCGTTTTACCTTCATGAGGTCGGGGTGATATAGGGCGGGGATTGCCTTGCTCAAGACGTCCCAAGCCCCGGCCTTCTTGAAACCCCATCTTTTCCATCATGTTTCTAACTGAGGGCGAATAATTATTGGTTAAGGTAAGGCCCATTTCTGTTAGGATGTCTCTACCCCATAAATTAACTGGTAAGGGTAAGACATAGGGGGTAAATTGGCCTCTCAGTCCTTCTGAGGATTCCCAAGTTAGGGCACTAGAGCTGATGTCAGGGCTGGATTGATATCCAAGCCCCTGTAGAGAATGAGAGGACTGTGTGACCGCCCAACTTTTTGGCCACCAATGTGTTGAAATAATACTTTTGTCAGCCCCTGTATCCAAAATGCCCTCAAAACTTTTGCCATTAATTCTAAGAGTTAACTTAGGCCTTGTATTTAGTGCCACAGTTAAATAGGCCGAGTCCGTCCCTGTGGATCCCATCGGACCTTTTATATCTTGTGAAATTTGATCTTTTGCTGGAAGCAATACAAGCTGAGCTATCCTATCCCCCTTATGGATGGAGAAAACACCTTGGGGGCTGGAACAAAGAATTTGAATATCTGGAATATGGTGGTTATCAATTATTCCAGGATGTACAATTAGTCCCTGCGCAGTAAGGGCACCACGGCCTATTATAAGTCCTATCATACCATCAGGCAATGGGGGATGCAAAGGTGCCGCAGGCACTGGATGGACCCCCATATGTGGCATTAGTAGGACTGAGGTGGCGGCACGCAAGTCCATCCTGACGTCTCTTGTGGAGTCGTCTCCTCCTCGGAACTGGCCTTGGCAAACTGAGTCCCGTATCTTTGCGGGCCCCGGGATCGGGGGCCCACCTGGCCGTTTTTTGGCTCTTGGTCAGCTGTACCTGGTTTACGGGGGGGGAAGGAGATTGCCCTTAAGGTCTCTTATGGATCTGCATTGGCTTGCCTTATGGTAGCCTTTCCCACATCTGGCACAGATAGTATCCTGACCCTTTTTTAGAGCTCGACATTCTTTTTTTTAGGTGCCCTGGCTTTCTACAATTAAAACAGAGCCTCCGATCCTTGAAGCCCGTCGGCTTTCTTTGTGATTGAAGAATGGCAGCCGCCAAGCCTGCATTAGTAAGCGGTCCTCCGAGTTCTCTGCATACCCTGAGCCAATCATCCAAACCTTTTCCTTTCCTAGGGGCAATTGCTGTTTTACATTCTTGTGTAGCCTGCTCGAAGATGAGCTGTTCTATCAACGGCTTAACCTGCTCTGTATCTCCAAAAATTCTTCCTGCCGCTTCCGTCATCCTTGCCACAAAATCGGAAAACGGCTCCTGAGGTTGTTGTATAATCTTGGTAAGTTGTCCACCTGCCTTCCCTTTCTGCGTAAGTGACTTCCATGCCCTAATTACCAGGGTGGCTATTTGAGCATATGCGCCCCAAGGGTAATTAATTTGGTTCACAGCATAGACTCCTTGTCCTGTAAGCAGATCGAAATTCCATTCTCTCTGCTCTGGGGTGAGTGCTATGGCGTTAGCCCTCGCCTGTGACTGGGCAGCCTCATGCCATAATGCTCTCCATTCCATATATTGCCCCATATTTGGTAATACTGCCTTCACCACCATCTGCCAATCGGCAGGAGTTAGGGGATCCAAGGCAAGCCTTTCTATCTGCATAATAGTAAAGTTGGCATTAGGTCCATAATTATGAACCGATTCTGCCAATTCTTTTATCTGTTTATACTCAACCGGAGTATGTACCCGCCCTCCATTCTCTACTTCGAAAACGGGGAAGGTGAGATGGACCTTTCTTCTAATTTTTTCAGGTAAAAAGGAGAAACTATGTAAACGCCCTTCATAAGGGGGGGGGGAGAGAGCGGCATAGGCGGAGCAGATGGAGTTGCTATCGCTTTTGCTGAGGCCTTGCCCTTGGGTAGCAGTTTAGAGAAAAACTCCCCATCTGGGTGATATCTCTCCGCCTCGTACTTTGTAGCCTCTTCTTCTAGTTCTGTCTCATCTCCAGGGCCTAGAGAGTCTTGTTCGGAATCAGAAGACTCAGAACTGGCGGAGCTGCCGAGGTTCAGCGCCTCCAGTTCTTTAAAAGGATACATTTGACCTGTCCCTTTAGTGGAAAGGCCAGGAAGGGCATCTGGTTTTGCTATAATGTTCTCTCCTAAAACAGGAGGGCTCTTTTTCTTAGTTTTTCTTTTGTATACCTCCGTTTTCTCGCGCGCGCCTGACCTCTCACTACGTTCGGTTTCTGACATGCTATCCTGGGTTACCTCGAGAATGGCCTGACCCTCTACAACGGCCGCCTGGCAAGCTTCATCCTCAATACAGTTCTTCACTAGTTTCCATACTGCCTTGGTCCCTATCCTTAGGTCTCTTTGCTCTAGGTGTCGATCAAGATCCCTCCCCAACTTATTCCATGATGCCAGGGTGAGAGAGCCAGAAAGGGCATACCAGGGTGCCACACGATCGACCTCCTTGACAAAGCTCCGTAACGTCTTTCTGTCAACCTTGATATTCCTCTGCTTTAATACAGTCTCCAAGGTAGTTAATATGGATTGAGAGGACCCCATGGTGGCTGCAGCTTATCTACGTCTGACTAATCACCACCGTTACCAATGGTACAGATGACCGCGGCTTATCTACGTCCGTCTTACAGCAAATGGGGAAAAACGAAAGCAAAGGACAGAAGAGACTGTTCAGGCCCCTTTATCTACAGGAGGCTTAGGTGACCAGTATAAAGAAGACAAGAACAATACCAAGGAGGACGATTGCTTCAGGCAAACCCTCCCAAGGCGGAGACAACCCCAGACCAAAGTCCCAGATCAGCATACCTCTCCGAACTTACCTGCCTGCAGTTCTGAATCCTCCTCGTTTCCAAGGGGTCTTCGATGGTGCGGACGATGGCTTGGTCAGTTTCCCGGGTTTCGGCACCAGTTGTCCCGCGCTCTATCTCGCCCGCAAGAATGACGCGGCACACGATCAGGATCCTTCTGCAGTAAGCTTTATTGCTCCTGAGAGGAGGAGCATAAGCTATCACAAAGCGAAGACCCCACGCCCTAACGGGACTCTCCTTATATAGAGAGTTTCTCTCGCCTCGGACGTGGCAGTTAATTACTGGTCCAATTATGTCACCCGAGGTGACGTAAGGCACAGGCACCCCCGGCCTCGTGGGCAGGGAGCTCCTGCTCATGCGCAGCAGGGTTGTCATTGCAACTGTCAGGCGGATGTCAGCGCCATCTCGCCATGGCGTGGTTCCAGGGCAGCGCCCAACACATGAGGGAGGGGATGGGTCTTACCAGAGGTAGGAAATAGGATAAGAGAATCCATGTAAGAAAGAAAAAAAAGGTGCACTTACTGGGGGGGTGGGGACCAGCTGGTGGGACAAAATGACACAAGGCAGGGCAGCAGGGGAAGACATAAATGAAAACAAAGAATATTGATGTGTACGTATGAGGATGACAAGATAAAACTTTATTTGTATGATAAGCTAAAAATAAAAAAACAGGAAAAATAAACAATAACAAAAAAGTTGACTAAGGTTATCAAAATCGTAGCACTAAGCAAACTAGCCATTTAAGATTCATTTCCTGGTCCGAAGACATGTTTGAAGAGGAAACCCCCCTCTTGTTATTTCATTATTACTAAAGCAAATTGCTATTACTTGGTTCCATAGTTTTATTTAAATTTCTCTTCATTGGCATCTCTGTATAATTTTGATTTTTAACCACTGATGTGCTTGTATTTTTCAAATTCTCTTACTTCACTTTTTATAGATCATGTTATACCTATGTCCAGAAAGTTATTTACTTCCTCTAAATTGCCCACTTTATTGGAATATAAGTTTTCAAAATACATGTGTGTGTACATGTATATTCATGTATGTGCTATTTCACAGGTGTGTGCTGGTGCACCTGTATACCAGCAGGCATATGGATGACAGAGGACAACTTTGGGTGTAATTCCCCAGGTATCCTTAATGCTTTTTTTCCCATTGTATAACTTTAGCTTCTTTGTCAAAAATCAGGTGTCCATAAGTGTGTGGGTTCATAGCAGGGTTTTCAGTTCCATTCCATTGGTCTACATGTCTCCTCTTGTGCCAATAACAAGCTGTTTTCAGGACTATGGCTCTGTAATGGAGCTTAAAGTCAGGGATAGTGATTCCTCCAGAAGTTCCTTTATTGTACAGGGTTGTTTCAGCTATCCTGAGTTTTTTCTTTTTCTGTATAAAGTTGAGTATTGTTCTTTCAAGGTGTGTGTAGAATTATGTTGGGATTTTGATGAGGTATTGCACTGAATCTGTAGATTGCTTTTGGCAAGACTGCCATTTTTACTATGTTAATCCTACCTATCCAAGTGCACAGGAGACCTATCCATTTTCTGGTTATCTTCTTTAATTTCTTTCTTTAAAGACTCAAAGTACCTACTGTACAGGTCTATCATTTGTTTGGTTAGCATCACCCCAAGATATGTTATGTTATTTGTGGCTATCGTAAATGGTGATGTTTCTGATTTCTTTCTCAGCACGTTTATTATATGTATATAGTAGGGTTATTGATTTTTTTCAGTTAATTTTGTATCCTATCACAGTGCTGAAAGTGTTTATCAGCTGTAGGAGTTCCCTGGTAGAGTTTTACAGCTGACTTATGTAAGCTATCATCTGCAAATAGTGAAAGTTTGACTTCTTCCTTTCTAATTTGTATCCCCTTGATTTCCTTTTGTTACCTTACTGATCTAGCTAGAACTTCAAGTACAAATATTGAAGAGATATGGAGAGAGTGGACAACCTTGTCTTATTTCTGATTGTAGAGGAATCGTGTTGATTTTCTCTCCATTTAGGTTGATGTTGGCTGTCGATTTGCTGTATATTGCCTTTATTATATTTAGGTATGTTCCTGTTATTCCTGATCTCTCCAAGACCTTTATCATGAAGGGGTGTTGAATTTTGTCAAAGGCTTTTTTATATGGTAGATTTCATTGATGGATTTTTGAATGTTGAACCTTCCCTGAATCCCTGGGATGAAGCCTACCTGAATATGGTGGATGATTTTTCTGATGCGTTCTTGGATTGCATTTGCCAGTACTTGTTCAGTATTTTGCATCAATTTCATGAAGGATATTGGTCTGTAGTTCTCTTTCTTAGTTGTGTCTTTGTTTTGCTTGGTTACCAAGGAAATTGTAGTCTTGTAAAAAGAGTTTGGCAATGTCCCTTTGCGTCTATCGTGTGGAACAATTTGAGGTGTACTGGTATTAGCTCATCTTTGAATTTCTGGTGGAATTCTGCACTGAAACCATCTGACCCTGGCCTTTTTTTGGTTGGGAGACTTGATGACTGCTTCTATTTAATTCGGAGTTATAAGTCTATTTAAATTGTTTATCTGTTCTTGATTTAATTTTGGTAAATTAAAAGTGATACCTATCCAGAAAATTGTCCATTTCCTTTAGATTTTCGAATTTCGTGGAGTACAGGCTTTCAAAGTATGACTTGATGTTTCTCAGGATTTCCTCAGTGTTCATTGTTTTGTCCCCTTTTCATTTCTTTTTTGTTTGTTTGCTTGTTTTTGTGTTTTGGTTTTTTGATTTTTCAAGACAGGATTTTGTTTTGGAGCCTGTCCTGGAACTCGCTCTTTAGACCAGGCTGGCCTCGAACTCACAGAGATCCGCCTGCCTCTCTGCCTCCTGAGTGCTAGAATTAAAGTTGCACGCCACCAACGCCCAGCTCCAATTAGCGTGCTCTTCCTCTGCCTTTTGGTTAGTTTGGATAAAGGTTTGTCTATCTTGTTGATTTTCTCCAAGAACCAACTCTTTGTTTCATTGATTCTTTGTAATATTTTCCATGTTTCTACTTTATTGATGTCAGCCATCAATTTGATTATTTCTTGGCATCTACTCCTTTTGGGTGAGTTTGCTTCTTTTTGTTCTAGAGCTTTCAGTTGTACTGTTAATTCTCTAGTGTGACTATTCTCCAGTTTCTTCATGGGGGCACTTAGTACTATGAACTTTCCTCTTAGCACTGCATTCAAAGTGTCCCATAAGTTTGGGTATGTAGTGTCTTCCTTCTCATTAAATTCTAGGAAGTCTTTAATTTCTTTTTTTATTTCTTCCTTGACCTAGGAATGGTGCAATTACCCATTGTTCAGTTTCCATGAGTTTGCAGGGTTTCAGAAACTTGTGTTGTTGTTGAATTCTAATTTTAAAGTATGGTGGTCTGATAAGATACAGATGGTTATTCCAATTTTTTGTTTCTGTGGGTGTTTGCCATGTTGCTGAGTATGTGGTCAATTTTAGAGAAGATTCCATGTGGAGCTGAGAAGAAGTTATATTCTTTTGTGTTTGAATGGAATGTTCTGTGGATGTCTGTTAATCTCAATTGGGTCATAACTTCTGTTAGTTCCTTTGTTTCTTTGTTAAGTTTTTGTCTGGTGGTCCTGTGTAGTGGCGGGAGCTGGGTGTTGAAGTCTCCTTGTATAAGTGTGTGAGGTTTTATGTGTGATTTGGGTTTTAGAAATGCTTCTTTTACCAATGTGGATGCTTTAGTATTTGGGCCATAGATGTTCAGAATTGAGACTTCATCTTGATGGACTTTTCCTGTGATTAATATGAAATGCCCTTCTTCATTTCTTTTTATTGATTTTTGTTTAAGGCTAATAGGTTAAATATTAGGATTGTTACACCAGCTTGTTTCTTGGATCCATTGGATTGGAAAATCTTTTCAGAATCCTTTACTCTGAGGTAACATGTGTCTTTGACATTGAAATGTGCTTCTTGTATGCATCAGAAGGATGGATTCTGTCTTCATATCCATTCTTTAAGACTGTATCTTTTTTACATTTTTATTTTTAACTTTAAATTTAAATTAGAAACAAGGTTGTTTCACATGTCAATTCCAGGTCCCTCTCCCTTTCCCTCCCCTCCTCCCATGTCCTCCCACTAACGCCCCCCCCATGCACTCTCATTTCCCCAGGGAGGGTAAGGCCCTCCATGGGGGTGTCCATAGTCTGTCATTTCATCCAGGGCAGGGCCTAGACCATCCCCCCAGAGTCCAGGGTGAGAGTGTATCTCTCATTGTTAGATGGGCACCCAAAGTCCATTTGTATGCCAGGGATAAATACTGATCTACTACTAGAGGCCCAATAGTTTGCCTAGTTCTCCTCACTGACACCCACATTCAGGGGGTCTTGATCAGTCCCATGCTGGATTCCCAGCCATCAGTCTGGGATTCAAGAACTAACCCTTGTCAGGTCAGCTGTTTCTGGGAGTTAAACCATTATCTTTTTATAGGAAGTTCAGACCATTGACCTTCATTGTTGATTCTTGTTTGTTTTGGATTTGTTGTTGGTTGTGTTATTATGTGTGGATTTGCCCCCCTTTTTTCTTTGATGTTTGGTAAAGTGGGATTATCTATTGCCTATGTTTTTGTGAGTGTAGTTAGCTTGATTTGGTTTTAGTTTTCCTTCCAATACTTTCTGTAGGGCTGGATTTGTGGATATGTATTGTTTAAATCTGGTTTTGTCATGGAATATCTTGTTTTATCCATCTATAGTGATTGAAAGCTTTTCTGGGTACATTAGTCTGGGCTGGCATCCACGTTCCCTTAGCATTTGTAGAACATCTACCCAGGAGCTTTTCCATTGAGAAGCTGGGTGTAATTCAGACAGATGTGCCTTTATATGATAGTTGGCCTTTTTCTTTTGCTGCTCTTAATCATTTTATTCATACTGTGTGTTTTGTGTCTTGATTATTATGTGGTGAGGGGACTTCTTTCTATGATCTAGTCTATTTGGTGTTCTGTATGCTTCTTGTACTTTCATAGGCATATAATTCTTTAGGTTGGGGAAATTGTCTGCTATGATTTTGTTGAATATGTTTTCTGTACCTTTGAATTGTATTTCTCCACCTTCTATATCTATTATTCTTAGGTTTGGCCTTGTCATGGTGTTCCATATTTCCTGGAAATTTTGTGTTAGGGATTTGTTGGAATTGAGATTTTTCTTTGGTTGATGACTGTATATCCTCTAGTGAGTCTTCAACACCTGAGATTCTCTCTTCCATCTCTTGTATTCTAATGATTATACTTACATCTGTAGTTTCTGATTGCTTACCTAGCTTTTCTATTTCCAGACTCTCCTCATTCTGTGTTTTCTTTGTTGTTTCTATTTCAACTTTCAAGCCTTAAATTCTTTGAGTTGTTTCTTCTTGTTCGTTTGTTTTTTCTTGGATGTTTTGGTTTGTCTCTTCCTCCGTTCCATGTATTTCTTTTGTTTGTTTTTCCTTTTATTTCTTTAAGGGATATTCTTGTTTTTTCTTTAATGGTCCCAACATCTTCATAAAATAGTTTTTTTAACCAAATATACTCTTTATTACTGGAAGTTACATATTGTACCAATGATGACATAATTGCATTGTCTGACAGATGTCATCATGTTTAGTTCATCTCTTGTCTCCACAAGCCATCCTCATAATCACTTTCCTCTAAGTATCACATGTACCTTTTTTAACACTTTTTTATTATACATTTAAATGAGAAACAAGCTTTCTTCCCATGTCAGTCCCAGCTCCCTCTCCCTCTAGGTCCATTTGTTCTGCTTCATTTGCGTTGTACTTTTCAAGTCTTGCTGGTGTGGAGTCCCTAGATTCTGGTGGTGTCATATTGGTCTTTCTGTTGCTGAGCGTGTTCTTATACTGTCGTCTTCCCATCTCTTCTTCGAGGGTGTACAGGTGGGGTCTCTCTGTCTTCTCTAGTCTTCTGGTGGCGTATGTGGGCCAAGACTTCAGTGTCTGCAACTCTGAATGATCTGGCTTCTCCTGGTATTCTCCTCACTCAAGCAGAGGGTGGAGGGCAGAGTGGGAACCAAGAGTGAGGTGTGTTGGGACTCAGGGTGGTTCTTCCTGCCTGGGCAGGTCCACTCTATGAGAGGAACTGGCTCAGGAAACCCAAGGAGGGGTAAATGGTGGGAGTTGGGGTTCAAGCAGAAGGCAGAGGAGCTGGACTTAGGAATCTTAACTGGAGTTTTGCTTTGAATAAGTAATTTGAATATGCCATTCCTTGATCTTTAGCTTCTGTAACGTCTATTGAAAACTCAAATACCAGAAATTCTGCTGACTGGTTAATATTCCCCTGCTGCTGACAGCTTTCAAGACTTCTTTTCGTCATTTTTTACAAAGCAACTAGTCTATCTACAGATGGTGTGTGCAGGGGAGGGTGTATATGTGTGTATGCTCATATGTGTGTTGATATATACTCACCTGTGTTTTCACATAGGGAGTTTGGAGGTCAATGACAAGTGTCCTCAACCATACTCTAACTTATTTTTTGAGACAGGGTCTCCCACTAAATCTGCAATTTACTGCACTAGCTCTACTGGGTGGATGGTAAGTCTCCAGGATCTGCCTGCCTCTTCTTCTTGGTGCTAAGGTTTTACTGTCTAGCCTTTACACGAGTTCTATGGGTTCAAATTCAGGTCTTCATGTTTATGCAACAAACACTTTGCCAATTCAGTCATCCTCCCACCTCACCTACAGTTTTACTTGTAAAATTCACCTACCTCTTCCTCCCGAGTGCTGGAAATAAAACCATGTGCTATCATGCCCAGCAACTACCATCATTTCTAATTCCATTTCTTCTTTTCCCTGTTTCACACTGTTGCTCACATCTGAAAATTTTCCACACCTCTCAAACCTAATGTCCTATTCTCTATCACTGTATATATTCTAATCTGTGTAATATCTATTGGTCAGTCTTTACAATGAATATTTCTGTTTTCTGCAGTGTCTGGTATCTCCAAAACTGATGGAAACGATGTTTTATCTACCTTTTTACTTCCTTGTTTGTTTATGCTTTCAGAATTTAGTGTTAAACTATTTTTCTGGTTTTTAGAATGGAAGCATGCTCAGATAGTATGCATTTCACCCTTCCCTTAAGTAAAAGACATTCTGGTTATATTTTTAGCATATCATTTAATATTTGTCATGATATTTCCTTCTGCTGTTTTCTCTTTTGAGTATTCTCTTTTACTTATCTTTCATTTATGTTGCTGTGATAAAACCTTCTGACCAAAAAGCAACCTGGGGAGGAAAGGTTTGTTTGACTTCTACTTACACATTATAGTTCATCCTGAAGGTAAGTCAGGACAAGAACTCAGAGTAGGAATCCAGAAGCAGGAAGTGATACAGAGGCCGCAGAGCAACTCTGCTTACTGGCTGCTCAACCTGTTTTCTTATACCATTCAGGACCACCTATCCAAGAGGCTGGCATGACCTATAATAGGCCTGGTCCTTTCCAGTCAATAATTTATCAAGAATATGCCTCACAGAATTGCTTAAGGGCCAATCATATGGAAGCATTTTCTCAACTGAGGTTTAGTCCTCTCAGATGACTGACTTCAGCTTGTATCGAGTTGGTATGATTTAGAAGGTAAAGATAGTCCAGAGAGCCACAAGGATGAACCCAACTAAGAATCTAAGCAATAATGGAGAGGCTACCTTAAATGCCCTTCCCTATAATGATATTGATGACTACCTTAAATGCCATCCTAGAGCCTTTGATCTGATGGGAGCAGAAGCAGAGATCCACAGCTAAGAACTGAGCCAAACTCCTGGAATCCAGTTGTAGAGAGGGAGGAGGGATGAGCAAAGGAGTAAAGACTATGCTAGAGAAACCCACAGAAACACCTGACCTGAACAAGTGGGAGCTCAGGGACCCCAGTAGGATAGCTAGGGAACCAGCTAGGTCTGAACCAAACCCCATAAACATGGGTGTCAGGAGGCCTGAGCAGTTTATGGAGCCTCTGGCAACAGAACAAGTATTTATCCCTAGTACACAAATGGATGTTGGGACTCAGTTCCCCATGGAGGGATACTCTCTCAGACTAGATACACAGAGGAGAGTCTAGGCCCTGCTCAAATGTTGTGACAGACGTTGATGATCCCCCATGGGAGGCCTCACCTTCCTGGGGAGTGAATGGAGGCTGGGATAGGGGGTCAGTGGGATGCATGGGAAGATGGGAAGGAGAGGGAACTAGGATTGATATGTAAAATAAGGTTATTTCTAAATTAAATAGTCTATGGGACCTCTAACAGTGGAGCACAAATGGACTTTGGGAGCCCATTCCCTATGGAGGGATATTATTGCAGCCCAGATATGTGAAGGCCGGCCCCAGAATGATGTGATGACTTTAATGGTTCCCCGTGGAGGGCCTCACTATCCCTGGGAAGTGAGTGGGTGGTGGGTCGGGTGGGAGGGGTCTGCGGGGAGCAGGGGAGGTTGGGAGGGCAAAGGATTGATAAAAGTGGTTCTAAAATTTAAAAAATATATAAAAAAGAAAGTAAATATAGAATGAGCTTTGATTTTTCAGTGGTTAATTTCTAATATGTCACAAGTTAAGACAACCTAGGTGAATCAGTATTTCTATATTATGAACAGCATTAATACCTATCGTTTATGTCAATTGGTTCTCACTTTTGTCAATATTCATGTTTGGAATTTTTCTTTTAAGTTATCATGAGAAATAGTGATTTTTATGATGACATTGTCATACATATGCAATTGTGTTTTGTTCTGAGTATAGTAATCTCTTACCACTGCTCCCATCTGATTTCTTCATTTTGGCCCAATTTAATATTTTTGTAGGTTTTTAACAACTTATTAGGTTTACCTAATGAATTATTAAAAAGCATGCTGTCAATCTTCAATAAGAAAGTTGTTCATATCTCAACATTCCTGGATGCTAGTTTCTTTACAGATTTTTAGATTGCAAATTATTTTCTCTTACTTTGGGAAGAATATTTATAATTATTCTATGTTTTTGCTGTTTTGAGAAGCTTTGGTACATTTATTTTCATAGTGAGGCATAGGTAATTTTTGTTAGTCTGCTATTATTTCCCTATATTCAATTTATGTGTACCCTCCTGATGCTCTTAACGTTTTCTTCTAAGACATTACCATTTCTGTAAGGTAGAATTCTATTACAATGTGTGTACCTGTGAATTAATTTTTCCCTGTGTCCTTGACTGTCAGCTGAGGACACTGGTCTCTTCAGTTTTTTAAAATTCTTCATCAACTGTGACTATTGCCTCTTCTACATTTCCCACAACCTCTCATCAGATGTGCTTTGTTATTTTCATTTAATCCTCAAGTTTTCTTCAGCTCTTTCATGTTTTCCACCTTTCTATTTCCATTCAGTGACTTTTACATATCAATTTATCCAATAGTGTTTATTATCATTAATGGAGTAATTTGTTCTTTTGCTTTTAGCTTAAAGCAATCTATGAAATGGTTAAATGTTGTTCATGTCCTTTTAAGTCCACATATCAAGATGTGAAAATTGTATAATTGTATTTTAGTCTTTCATGTAAGTTGTCTTGTGTCTTTAGAGAATTTTTATAGCAGTTGAATTCTCATTTAAAAATCCATTACTATATCAGAAGATCTTCATGTAACCATAAATGTTCTCTGAAAACCTCACTGCTCAATTCTCAGAATTTGGGAAGATATGTTTCACCAAAAAAGGAGAATAAACACTCAAGGAATTAGTCACTGTCCACCATACAATGCAGTGTTAGGGCAAACATCAGCCTAGAAAGCTTCCTCTTCAAGCACAAGATGGGCTGAAAGACTCCGGTCAAGGTACTGGATTAATTTCAGTGATGTCATACCTTCATACTTGCTCTCAGTTGTCTCCTCTTGTGTATTTAGTATCTGCATCTGTGGTTGCTTGGCACAAGCATAGAGCAGCTCCTGTCCCTGCAGAAAGGAAATGAAATCTGGTCTGACACTAGGCAGATGCCCTTCAGGAGAAGCCATCTGAGTACCAGTCCTGCGGGGTATATAATGATTTTTCTTTTCCTTGGATAACAGGGGGTTGTAGGGAGACAAAATGAAGAATGATGAGGGAAAGAATTGACAGATATAAAAGTATAGAAGAGCAAACTGCATGTAAGGAAAAAGGAATGAAGCACTTCTTCAATATCAAATAAAGAACTAGCAGGAATAAACTTTTCTTTTTTTGTTTTTTTTGTCTTTTTTAATTTAAATTAGAAAAAAATACTATTTTTATATATCAATCCCAGTTCCCTCTCCTTCCCATCCTCCCATCCTCCCCATCCCATCCCTCTTCTGTTCTATAAAAAGGGTGAGGCCTTCCGTGGGGGATCATCAAAGTCTGTCACATCATTTGGAGCAGGGCCTAGGATCTCCCCTGTGTGTCTAGGCTAAAAGAGTATTACTCTATGTGGAATGGGATCTCAATGTCCATTCGTACACTAGGAATAAATACTGTTCCACTACCAGAGGCCCCATAGACTGTCCAGGTCTCAAACCTTTCTACACATATGATCATGAGCCTGCCCTGTCACTCAGCTACAGCTTCTCACAACTGACTGAATCACATTAGTGAAAACAAAACAAGAGAGTATAGAAAGTTAAAGGAACCCTTACCAATCCCACTATTAGTTTTGTTTTCAATTCACCTACCTTTGACCTCAAAATGTGACGAAGCTTCATGATACTGTTTTTTAAGTATTTAGTTGTAGTAATTTAGGACTTATATGTATTAAATGAGAAGTGCAGTGATTGGCACCTTTTCTTCCTCTCTGCTTCTTCCAGCACACTTTCTTATTAATGGCATTTTATATGACGGATATGAAGTTGAAATGGCCTGCTGTCTCATTTGTTGATATAGTTACTTTTCCAGAGCTGACTCTGTCTGTTTTCTCTCTCACTTCCTCATGTGTGTTAAATGGTTCTGTAACTTAGAAGTCCCTACCAGAGTTTTGTGCATTTATGAAAGGTTGCTGGGATTTTATTTTCTTGTTGCTGTTTTTTTCCAGCATTATCAGCCTAGGTTAGAAGCATAAAGATCATTTCCTTCATTTTCAATACCCAAAATGAACTTGCATGTGTTAGATTCTCAACAGTTTCCCTTTAGGCTATAGATCTTCCATTTACTGGAATTTTAAGTCTGGGATGACTCCTTGCAAGTGTTTTACCGAGGAATTTGAGGGGAGTAAAAAGATGAAATATTTAGAGGTGTTGTGTCAAGTTAAGGTTTTAAGCATTCAGCATCCAAGAATAAAATCTTAGTCACATGAGGGCAAGCAAGGTTTACCTGGCTCAACCACAAAGTAATTGTAGGTCAAAGACCAATCATAAATAAGAACAGCAATACTGAGTGAATAGACAGCCTTAAAAACAGTATGAAGCATTTGTTTCTAATTTTTCAAAGAGACAACAGAAAACCATGTAAATTTCTGGGAGCTTATTACCAGATCAAAGAGAGACAGGTGCTTACCAGTTAAGGCACTGGAGGGAAATTTGAACAAAATGCTTGAGAAGGAAGATTCTTTCCACTGCTAAAAGACAGGGTAGACAGTTGATGAAAACCATTTTGATTTTCTAATATCTTAGGTGTCATGTGATTAGAGAAGGCAAAGGATAGAATTTAGATGAGAAAAATGGCAGGAAAGGATGCCTTGGAAGGTCAGAGATAGAGAAATGGAAGGACTTAGAGACACACTAGTGGAGGCATTAGAATAAGAACCATGGGATACTCACTACAAGGTGTGTGCCAAAGAGCATAATGCAAGAACGCCATTGACCTGGAATGAAGGTTGGGAAAGAGTGCAGATCCTGTCGAGGCTGCAGTATGAGACTCTCTCCCACCTCTTTATGAATGCAGGTTTTATTGCACAGGTGTAATAATTAATCCAAATGGCTAGCAGATGTGGCGATCCGTCTTTGGGCATGCTAACCTCCAATAGTCTCCCAATCAGCACATTCTCAAGTAAGGCCAAAGAAAATTAAAGAAAATAAATTCTGTTGAGATATTTATGGAGGCCACCTGGATAGAAATTTGACAGCTAAGGAATTGCCTGGATGCCAGGCAGCTGAGGAAAGGTCAGAGTCCCTGCAGCAATAGGGCTTGAAAAGACCAGGAAAAAAACATGGAGAAGGATTCAGTTATACTGCATCTCCAAAAGACAAAAGATAGAATTTTCCAAGAAAAAAGAGCACTGGTATTTTACTATATTCTCTAGCGAAACTTGCTTTTGTCTTTTAACATGGGTGCTACCATTTTCCTTAATTGCACTCTCCACTCTGGCTCAATCAATCAGTCAATCAGTCAGTCATTTATAGGACTTCATTCAGAGTCATTTCCTCTTCATTTCTACTCCTACGTTTTGAGTTCATGCTCTTAAATCATCTCCCCCTAGTGTAGACAGTCCTCATTCTCCTTTCTTTAACTATTCCTTCTCTAGCCAAAGAAATCATTCATTATTACAATTTTGGTCTCACTGTTTACCTAGTTAAAATATTTGGCCCTTTCTCATTTCCCACTGAATAAGGTCCAAGTTCTTTGTATGTTAATAAGTCTCTAAGTTAGACTAAATTTGTCTCTTACAGACAAATTAATATTTATCCTTCAAATTAATCCCTGGTTCTTCTTTGTTGAATATATACTGCCTAAGCAATTAGAAACATTTTACCTCACACCTATTTAAAGCTGTATTTAACATTATAAGAAACAACTTATGGCCTACTTGTATTTGTTTGGATATTCAACAAATATTTATTAAATATTTATTACAAGTACATGCAAGTGTCATGAGCATGCCACATCAAAAACATATGAACGGATTGTATCATTCCACAAGATCAGAATTTATTGAATAACTACACATTCACAATGTATGGTGGTTTCAATTGCATCATCTTTTCAGTACTCACACTTCCATTAGTAACCTTGACTGAGGAAAGCAGCAGTTTTATTTGTAGTCTTCATTAGTAATGTTAGCCATCGGTAAATGTATATATGTATGTATATATTATATATGTATTATGTATTATGTATCTTTCTATCTATCTACCTATCAGTTTAACTATCTGTCTATCTAACTATCCATCTATCTTTGTAGGTTACAGAGTGACTATAGGGGATTAAAGAGGCAAAGAGTTTCCAAGAGACCTGAGGATCTAAAGCTGAGAAACTGATGATAGGTACAAAAGTTTGTATTGATAATGAACCCTAATCAAATTGAAGGGAAGAAGCTTCCATTATGAGTCACAGCCCCTGAGATAGATGAGAGTTCTGCCTGGTGGGCTTTGATGCATTATTGTTAGGTGTCCTCTTCTTTGATGTTGTTGTTTGCTTGTTTTTTTTTGGGGGGGAAGGTTCCTGTGTATAGTCCCATTCTGTAGACCCTGCTATTTGGAGTTAAAAGCACATACCACCACACACCTGGCTTGATGTCCAATTCTTGGTGAGATCCAGGTAAGAGAGTTACACACTTTTCTCAGTCTGATAAGTTCTGGGCCCTGGTCATTTGATATGGTTTCAACAGGCATTGTCCATTCACCCTGACAAATTTATCGGGTACCTCTCTACTTCTAAGAATAAGTCATTTGTCAGTATATGCTGTGTGGGTGATGTTAAAGAGATGGTTTGTTCACATGCCCACCCAGAGCAGAGTCACACTTCCTCTTCAGAATGGAATAAAACCCTTCTTGTAAGATAGAGTGGCATGGATACAGCAGAAAAAAACACTCTATTTTATCTAATATGAAGTAACTCAGAGCATAGTACAGCCTAATGTCAATAATCAGATATTATAGGATATGAGAACACAAGGGGTAGGAAAAAGAGAAGGTTATTGTTATGATATGCTTATTATGAGTAGGAAAATGACAGAAAATAAACAGGTCAAACAAAATGAGCAGAATAAATTATATGCTGTTACAATATATGTATTTATATATGCAATGTATATAGCTAGGTATAATTAGAGTATACCACTCTAAATAGAATGTCTTTACCAAACTCCTTCCCCAAAGCTCAGGAATCTCTGTGGAAGAAGAGGTTAAAAAATGATAAGAGCCAGAGGTGATGGATGACTCCAAGGAAACAGAGTGTCCCAGACACAACAGGCTGATACACATAGGAAAACTATGAGAAATTGACATGGTTTCTGGTTAATGGTAGGATGAATAAAGGATATTCTACCATGTTCTCCTTATTGAATATACAAAAATTGAATACACAAACCAACAATTTCTGTATTTTGAAGAGCAAGTGACACCAGACCTGCTGTGATGAAGACCAGGGTTTTAAATAGCAACAGTAGCAGGGCTATTTGTATTTGATTTTTTGTCCCCAGACAATTCAGTGCACTAAGAACTCAGAAGTGGTATCTGAACACAGACACAGTAACTATGGAAGAAAATGTAGACTTCTTGCTTCAGTAGAGAACATTATCTTCCTGTAGAGAATTGAGCTGTCTGACTTGTGACAAGTTTGAGGCCCATGCTGCTTAAAAACATTTTTGCTGATTTTCTCCCATTTATTCTTCAAAGTAACAAGGTCTTTAGTTATTCTATGAATCTGAAAGGTGTAGCCTGGTCCGATTTATAAGATGGGTTACAGTGTCCTGGCAATGTGCCTGTTCAGCAATGTCTGCCCTCTGAAGCATATCTTCCTACCAATCCTAAGGCAGAGTGTACTTTCTGCCTTTGTCTTATCTTTGGGCACCTGTTGCTATTTACAACTTAATCATCTAGTTATTTGACTCTCTTAAAATGCACCTTATTGGTGTATCTAGCCCCAGTCTGTAAGTGGAATGGCATAGGCTCTATAGGTTTGAAGTTACACTGTTTATCCCAATATTAGTCAAGTGAAATGAAGTAGCCCACACATTCCTCAATACCCAGAGTGAAATTGTTGAGAAGCTCAGAACAGGGAGTACTGCCAAAAGGGCATGTTGAGAATGTTCGAGAAATAACAAGCTAACAGCCTTCGAAAGTTCCCAGACAGCCACAAATGAGTTTCTCAAACATATTTGAAGAAATAAGAGTAGTGAAGTAGGTGTGACCACGTTGAGGAATTAAGTGTCACAACACCCAAATGACGTCTTTACCTGGATGTTGAGAAGCATTGTAGTGACACTCGAATTGGAAACCCAGATGAGTGCATCACTCAGCCCTCATGAGAAGCTTCTTCTGGCAGTAGAGGATAGTTAACACTGCAACCCACAACTGGACAGTGTGTGGGGAGTAAGACTTTGGAACATTCAGCCCCAAAAGGTATGTCTTTATAAGATCCCCTCAAGGCTTAGGGACCTACGCGGAAGAGGAGGCAGAAAGATAGTAAATCCCAGAGGCGATGCCAGACAAATGGGCTGGTAGACATGTGGACTTGCAGAGACGATGGCAGCCCATGCAAGACCTGCACAAGTTCACACCAGACGAAATCCAAGCACTGAGGGGAAACCAGACACACAGTCCCACCCCTAACCAAGAAGTTGTTTGCAACTGATACCTCCTGGAAAAGGGAGAAATTCAGTTTTCTCCAATGGAGTGTCACTGGATACATCAAACACACTCCAGGGCAGGCCTCATACCCAGGAGTAATAGTTAGCCAAAACAAAAAAGACTCCAATTTTTAGTATTATATGCACTTTTGATTTGGTATTTTGTGTCTTATTGAATTCTTTTTGTTTTCTTGTTTTGAGAGAATAGAGAGACAGAGACAGAGAGACAGAGAGAACATGAAGTTGGGTGGGTAAAGAGGTGGGGAAGAGGGATGGGAAAGATTTTGATCAAAACATTGTATGAAAATTTTCACTTAATTTCTTTTACAAAACATTGTATCAAAATTACCACTTACTTTCTGAAATGACAGTACCTCAATAGCCTTAGGTCAGAGAGAGTTTTTCTTAATACAGTGATTTTTCCCCATGACCTTAGCTCCATCCCTACACTATGCAAAAACAGTCAGAGAGAAGGTACATTAGCAATCGAGAAATAATGTAAAGCTGGAAATGGGGAAGTAATGAAGAAACAACCTTAAACAGTTTAGCAATATAGCTGTGGGTAGCATTAAAGTCCAAATGGTAACTTACCTATAGTGTTGCTTACAATTCATTGGACCAATCCAAATCCATCTCAATGGCATGTTTTATAATTCACTGAGTATTTACTTACTTTATGAAGAAGTGCATAGGAGCTTTTATGATCACATTGAAAATCCTCATATGAAGATGAAGCTTTATACTGGATAAGAAGAATAGAAGCCAGCTAGCCACTTCTGCTCCCAACTAAAGAATGCTCACAATTATCGCAGGAAAAAAGAAACCCAAACTACGAATGCTGTTACATGAAAACACCAGAAAGACTGAGGCCACACAGAGTGCTGAGACAGAGTGAAGGTTGGAGAAGTATCTGTCACATGGGAGGGTTCAAGGAGCTTGGATTTCTTTTGTCCTCCACCCAGTCCCTCTCACTCTGGGGCTTTGTCTATACCACTAGCATGTGGTCATCTGCTTTCTCTCTCTCTTCCCCCCCCCCTCCATTTTTTTGCAGTACTGGGGATTGACTCCAATGTCTCTGACATGCCATTACAAGTGCCCCCCCCACTGCATTACCTGGCGAGTCCTTTTCCCATTTTTATTCTGAGACAGTTTTGCTAAGTTGCCAGAGTGGTCTTGCATTTATTCTGTACCCCAGCCAAGCTTTGAACTTGCATTATTCCCTCCTCAGCTTCTACTTGTAGTAGGATAATCCTCGGCCCCCATCATCAAGGCTGGTTCAACCATTCACTTTCAACATTTCCACCAAACTTCAGTGTCTCTTATTTATAATGGCCTCTCTTAACACTTACTCATGTTTATAAGTTTTTGTTATCATTGCACTCAGATTTAGATCAAAATGGGGAATTTCATTTTACAGTTTTCTTAGTGTGGGGAAGGAAGGGGCATGAATAGGTCCAAACACATGTAGGGATTTCCAATGAAGGCTTCCAGGGCTAACTTTTCTTCTTATACTGTGGATTTAGGGGGTGAACTCAGGCTGTAATCTACTAAACCATCTTACCATTCCAAAATTTGATAAATCAGTCTATTAACCTCCTAACAGTGGAAAACTGATTCTTTCTATTTTAATCAATAAAACCTTGATTAAAAAAACAGTTTCTAATTGTCTTCTTGATGTTTATGAGAATTTTAATAAAACTACAGAAAAACTAAGAGGTTATTATCTCATTAAGATTTAAACTAGATCCTTGTTTATCAACCTGAATATTTGGTAAACATAATAAATAAAAAAATGTCAAATTCCACTTATTCTATGAACCTGTTTCTGAAGATAATAAAAAGATTTTTATCTACTATTCTCTACATCTTGGACTCATTGTGCACAACATTACTATAAAAGGATATTATTTGACTGCTTATAATAGTGATAATTTTATAGGGAATGGGATCTGGGGGACAATTTTCAGTTTCTTAGAAGTTTACAGAAGGACCAATGATAATTTTGACTTTATAGAAAGTAATGGAGACATCCTTCTTAGACATGTGCCTACAAGATGGCTGTTGTTGATGCCAGCAATGGAAACACTGTTAGAATTTTCTGTAATAAAATCAAATTTCAAACTGTGGGCCAAGAAGACTTTTTTCCTAATTCAGAAATATATTAACATGAAGAAAGGAATTGCAGTAAAGCAAAAATTAGTAAGTTTCCCCTCCCAAACAGGCCCTGAGAGTTCTAGAAAATAAAAGAACTGAACGCATCTGTATTGTTATATGTGTTGTAGCAAAAACTAATAGAAACAAACAGACCCTTCAATGATGAAAATAAGGAGGAAGGGAGTTGGGGAGGCAAATAATGGGAAGAGAGAAGGGGATAGTCACGCTAATTAAGATGTTCTCAAACTATTTATTATGCATGTAGCATGTTTTTAATGCAACTTTACTTTCCTAAGTTCAAATAATCATTATAATTTAAGTCTTTTCTGAGAAATGTTATGTTATGATGACTTTTAATGTGCTTTGCAGTGCTTGAAAGTGACAGACCTTTCAAATGGCCTCAAAGCACACAATTATCAGCAAACAGGATACTTCTCTTTCACCCTGTGTCTCTTTGTATATAATAAATACTGCACCTGGCATTATGAGGTATTCTGCACAAGGTCTGAAGTTCTCAAGGCATCAGCCAGCTCATACACTCATAATACTGTCCTAAGCCTGTGTTACTTGCTTCCATTCTTGACAAAATACCAGACAGGAAGCGTCTAAATGGAAGGAGGATTTATTTTAGCTTAGAATTCCAGGGACTACGTGTCTTCATGGTGAGGAAGTCATAGTGACAGAGGCTTCAGGTGACTGGACATAGTGTTGTGGCAATCAGATAGCAGAAAGCCATGAATGGCGGGGTTCAGTTTGTATCTTCATTTTCATTTAGTCTGATAGTTGGGGTAGTCCATGCTCGCTCAGCTAACCTTAATACCTCACAGACATGCCTAAAGATTTACCTCCAAGGTGAAGTAGAGTCTATCAAGTTGGCATCAATACAAACTGGCATGTGTCTATAGCTTTTCAAATCGATGCACAAAAATATCACTTTTAAGTCATAACCTTTCATCTCTTGTCTCCAAAGTCTCCTGGCCATCTCATAATGGAAAATGCACTTAGTCCAACTTCAAAAGTTTCAACACTCCATATCCGTTCCAACACCATTTAAAACTCAGAAGTCTCCTTTGAGACTCAAAGACATTGCTTAAATGAGAAGCTCTGTAAAATTAATATGCCATTTTCATGGTTATTATATGCAATGGAATAGAGCAGCTATCCTCATTCCAAAGGGAAAGAATGGTCAGATCAAATCAAGACCAAACTCAAGCAAGGAAAACAGTAAATCCATAGTTCCATTTCTCATACAGAGAGCTTGTGATAGACTCATCTGGGCTCCAAAGGGCAGGAGTAGCCTAACGCTTTCAGCTACGCTACTACATCACATGCCACATCTCTCTTGGAATACCTCCACTCCATACTTACAGCTTTCCTCAGTGACAAGCTAATGGTTCTAAAATGTCCAACATTATGGGGTCTCTAGTACAACTCAGGCTTTTTCTTTCACAACCTCTTGGGACCTCCTTCGAGGATCTCTGATCCTGATATAAATTGCCTGGCCTTATCAGCTCTCATGGGCCTTGGTTTAAGACTCTATGGCCACCTTCAATCTCCACCCTCTATTCCCACAGAACCAATATTGTATGGGTAATTCTGGCATGCTCTGGTTCCAGCCTGTGATGGAGCCTGGCCTACCTAAACCACAGCTGCATTGGCCTTCGGGTGCTGACTCCACAGAATACTTTCCTAGACAGGTGTTTTTGCGCAGCAAATCCCTTTAGAAGCAGTTCCAATTTAGGTTCCCTCTTTTCAGATGAGTTTACATTTTACAAGATGGAACTTTAGGTGAGCGGGGTCTAACCCTCAGGACCTTTTCTATCACCCCAGTGCAGAGCTCAGGTGTCTCTAGAAAGACATAAATATCTTTAACAATTACAGATTTTTCTCACCTGCTCTCTCATTGTCAAAAATCTTAAGAGTTGCTCACACACCTTTCCTTCTCAAACTTAAGTTTTCTTATGTTTCTGCCTTTTTCTTGCTTCCCTTCACTACACACCTGTATAAGAGCAGTGAGCAGAAAGTTTGATACAGCTTGACTGCTATCTTGTCTTAAAATTTCCTCCATCAGGGTCTAAAAGAGGAATGGCTGGGTGAATTATTAAGAGCCCTGGTTGCTCCTGCAGAGTTCACCCACCCACACTGTGGCCTACAACTCAAGTCCATTGAGCTATGCTTCAAGAATCCCAGGGTGTTTCCACCACAGCATTACATAATCTCACACATCCCTCTTGAAAAAAAGTCCCCAAGGTGTTCAAAACTGGTTTGTCACAACAACAGCCTCACTTGGTAAGATTTCTGTATTAGTTACTTTATTTGCTGTGACCAAACAAACAAAACTGAGAAGAAACAACTTAGGGAAATTTCTGTCTTAGTTACTTTGTTTCTGTACCCAAAAATCTGACAAGATGTAATTTAGGGAACTAAGGGACTGTTCTAGTTTACAGTTTTTAGAGGACCCAGCCCATCATGGGAAGGAATCATGATGACGGGAGTTTGAGGCATCTGGTCACAGTGTCTTGACAGTCAAGAGCCAGAAAGTAACCAATGTTGGAGCTCAGTTCACTTTTTAATTTTTCTTCAGTATAGCAGCTTTAATGATTCTTCCCTCATAGATTAACACAATCTAGAAAATCCCTCATAGATTAACAAAATCTAGAAAAGTGCTTATAAATTAACACAATCTAGAAAAGACCTCATAGATTAATACACTCTAGAAAAGCCCTGATAGGTTAACATAATCTAGAAAAGCCCTTATAGATTAACATAATCTAGAAAAGTCATCATAGTTGATACAATCTAGAAAACCCTCATAGGTTAATATAATCCAAAAAAGCCCTCATAGATTAACACAACCTAGAAAACCCCTTAAGATGCACAGACACATTGGTCTCTATGGTGATTCTAGATCATGTCAAGTTAACAACCCACACAGACCTTTAAACCTCTCCAGAGAGCTGTATTTACTTGATCAAGAAAGTAAACTAGGAAGTGGAATGAAGAGCTGCTGCTGGGTAAGTGGGTTAGTTCAGAAAACTAACTTAGATCTACTTAGTTGATTACTCAAAAGCTAGGTCAGTGGTGGAGACATAAAACAAATGCTTAATGTAGAGTTTTTATAAATCAGCAAAATTCAAACCAAACAACTGGAAAATTATACTGCCAAATAGCTACTCAAGAATGAACATCTGGGTGAACATTGAATCATCCAGATGTTTTTAAATGGCTAGACATGATTACCAAATATAATTGACTAAATGCCTTATAAACATCCAGACGTTTTAAATATCAGTGTGTCTTTAAGTTACTTACAGATGAATTATCTCCTTACCTCTTTTCACCTGTAACATTCAGTCACTGAGATAGTTTTTTTTAAGGATGATGAGGTTTATAAGAACTGTATAGGAAATATTTCCATCTGGATGTCCACATAGTCTAAATGATGCCTTACTATCATAAGATGGACTTGAACAACCACAAAATTTTAATTTTTAAATCATTAATGATGGTTCACAGGCTGATCATAAGGGCTGGGTTTATTCTCCCCCCCAAAAAAACTTGTTTCAAAATATCTCTTCCTTGCCTTGCAAATAATCCTGTATCATCTTTTATTAATTATAGAGTTATCCCTGCATCATAATAACATAATAAATAGTACAACAGAATGGAAGAAAGCTAAATAACGCATCAACTTAAGTCCTTCCTACTTCAGGAGAACATCAGGTGCTAGTTGCCATTATGCTCTATTGGGGGTTTCTTGGTATCTGGCATCAATTAATAAATGAATAGCTTCGTTTATTTCTGAGTGCCAATGAATGAAAACTGTATGATATTGTATTGTGTTCTGAAAGAAAAATAATCATTTGATGCTTTGGAATTTACAACACTTTATGTATCTCAATTTAGTTCATTGCAACATAACAAGATAATGATAATTATCAGCATAAGGAGATAATGCTAATGGCAATTGATGATGCAATGTACTACTCATAGACTCATCCACCTTAGCTCAGAAAGATTAAGTAACTCAGGTGATTAGCATTCAGTGCAGACATAATCCAAATCAAATCACTAATTTCAGTAATCAAGATTACCAATAGTTCATTCAGGAAAAAACTACAAATCAAATTCTGTTAATGGAGAGTTAAAATAATTTATTGAATGGATGCTTCATGAAGGGTATGTTCATTGGTAAAACATTCAATAAATTAGTTTGACTTACTGTTAACAGAATTTAATACTCATTTATTAATGCACTTTTGTTAAGTCAAGCACTTATTCCTACATCACTTGTATAAATAGTGATGGCTGTCTTTAAGTCTGTAGGCTGCTTGTTCACTTAATTGTTGTTATACTGATTGACAGTATAAAAGATTTTAATTACTGCAATTCCACTTGTCAATTCTTGATTTATTTCTTGACCGATTAGACCTATTTTCAGAAAATCTTTGCCTATGGCTTAGGTCCTGAAGTGTTTTCCTATAACAGTTTAGAATTTCAGGTTGTACATTAAGTAATAATTCCAGAATATACAAATACCAGTTTTAAACAACCTAATCAATAAATGGACTGATGAAAGGAACAGATAATCCCCTCCCCCACAAAAAATGAAGTAGGTATGGTGAACACACACACACACACACACACACACAAATTCAATATCCTTTATCTAATAGGGAAATATAAATTAAAAATGCTTTGAGATTGCCTGTCTCTATAGTCAGAATGGCTGTCTTTATGAAAATGAACATCAACTGCTTGAAAGAATGTATGGAAAGGGGAATACATATACACTAGTAATGAGATTATAAATTAGTCCAGTCAGTATAGAAATCAACCTGCATTTTTCTCAAAATAGTAAAAATAGTACTTTTGACTGAGCTCTAACACTTCAAGGTACATTCCCAGGGGACTTAAGTCAACACACCCCTACAAATATAGCACATCCTTGTTACTACTGCATTATAACCAAGTGCCACACTATGGGACAAGCCAGTGTGTCTGTAAACAAATAAATGCATAAAGAAAACAAGGTACATATGTATGCAATGGCATTTTATTTAAGCATAAACAGGAATGAAACCACAACAATTTCTGGACAGTGCCTTCAACTGGAGATGGTATTTGCAAAGTAAGTCAACTCAGTAAAAATCACATTTCCTTCTCATTTGTAAGACCAATGACATATGTATACACACACACACACACACACACACACACACACACACACCCCTATATAAAACTATTTTTAAAAAATAAAAGGAGATTGGGTCAAGGAAGGAGTCCTACAGGAGGATAGAGTGGGAAGGAGAAGAAGGGGAAGGGTATAGAGGGGTAAATATGATCAAAGTACATAATTTACTTCAAAGACATTCTCATGAAACTCAGAACCATTTACAACAAATATGTATATTGATTATATAGGACTGTTCTCAGTAGACCTTATAGTCCACACCATCAGCAAACTCTCCACTTTCCATTAAAAACGTTTTGGGGACCTCCTTTGCTATCGGCTGAGAGAAGACACTGACATATTATGAATTGGGTGACATCTTTATAGGTATAGTGATCAGTCACAATAGGCTCATGATTAGGTTGAAGTCAGATTAAAGTTTGGTATGTTGTGCTATTGAGAAGATGTTATATGATAAAGTGACACTGGCTGTAACAGAAAGGAATGCAACTAGCTAGCTTCCTCAGTGCGAAGGGTCACACCAATGCTTATGTGCATCACCTCAGAGGACCCTTAACTTCCTATGAGTCCATTTGGTCATATGAAAAGAGGGAATTATAACAGCACTTAACTCAGAGAGCATTGTAGGATACCAAATGACATTGTGCACATGGACAATTAGTACAGGGGCTGAAATAAAATAGAAGCTCAGTGAATCTTTCAGACAACTACTGTTTGTGTATAGAGTAGAGTCCCTGGAAAAAAGATACAAAAGCAATTCTGGACTCCAGGAGCAAAGATGGCGCTTCTGATAGAAAATCAGGACTTCTTGTTGTTTCATACAGAGGGGAACTTGGGCTGCTGGTGAAATTTTGGGCTTTCTTGCTGTTTCTTGATTTCCACCCTGACCTTCTCCAAAAAAGTGAGAGGAAACATGAGACTTTCCTAATTGTAGTCATTCAATTTACCAAAAGAATCCCAGACCAACTGAAACAAATTGAGGGCAGCTAACTGCAAGATTGTGAGCAAATTGCAATCACTACACTGGCCATATAAAATTCCCCCAAATTGTAGAAAAGTACAGACATAAAAGAATCTCTCATTTGACACTCAAGTCCTTGGCCTGGGACAATAACAAAAATGTTCCCAAGGACAGCAGAGACCTCTCCCATTGTTCAACTCAGCATTCCACACAGGACTTAATGACAGAAGGCGTTGCAGTTATAATTATCTTCCTCTGGGTCCCACCCAGCAGTCCTCCAACAGGCTCTCTGCAGCCCTGCCCTATCCTGGTAGAAGGGAAAAATGCACAAAGGGGGATGTTTGTGGCCAGACTGTCTCCAATTAGTCAAAATGAGAACAATGATTGGCTTTTCCTCTGGGCCAGCCTGGAAAAAATATCCTGCATGATTGGGTGGGATGAGGAAAGAATTGCAAATGGAATTCTTTGGGGATGTCTAATGTCTGTGACCCATTCCATCTATTCCACCCCAGTGGTCAGAACCTCAAGATTCATAAGACACCTGGGGAAGGAGCCCTAGAAAAGATCAGATATGGTGGCCAAACCTTCAAGCACCACCTCTGTGTTCATGATGCAATGGAAGGTTCCAGGGTTGAGCCCCATTCCTAAAATGTGGTCAGTACACCCAAAATGGAGTGAGAGCCTAAGATCTGTTCTTTGGCTCACATCTTCTGCTCCTCCGGACTAATTCTTTCCCATGTGCTCTGCACATTAATGTATAAGAAAGACTGATCTGGAGAGCTGGTGGAAATGGTTTTCTAACCATCCGAGACCCAGAGATTGTCCCATCTCACACCTGATCAGCAAATTTATGCTAAAATAATAATGATTAACAATATCAGGACTAAGTAAGAAGTAATAAGCAGATGAAAGGGCCAATGAGAGGCTTAAATTATAGGTACTAGTCCTGAGGAGTGAGAAAGCACAGCTTGGAAAGCATCTGCTCTTCCTAACACCTGTGAGAAAAATACGGTTTCCTGTTGGGTAACAGTGGTGTAGGTCAACATGCTTGCAAACTCTAGTCAGGACACAATGAGGCTGGTGACTCATGTGACTCCCCTAGAATCTTAGTAAGTAGGACCAAGTAACTCTTAATGCCAGGATCTTAAGTACTGCATGAGTTATGCCACAAAACCACTTTAAGATAGAAGAGGCAGAGACTTCAGAACCACAGATAGACAGGTTTCCCAATCCCCTATATAGATTAGGGATACATATGTACATGTCACATGTATGTGCATATGTTTACAGTCTCTGTGGCTGATTTGCCACTTGTGGAACCTATAATTGAAAGCTTTGGACCTTTCAGAGACCTCAACTTCCTTAGTTTTTTCTCCAAGAGACCTCAAGTTTCCGTAAGTACAGCCCAACTTTGGGGGAAAAGGCTGTGACATATGAAGTGCTTCGCATTGTGAGCTCAATCCTGACCAGCTGCTGGACTTTTTAGAAAGTTTTGTGCCTGTTTTCAGTGTGGGATGCTAAGCAGTTGGAGAATGAAGCATCCCTCCTCTTGGGTATGGCTCAGCACCACCACAGTGCCCAGATCTGGGACCTGGAGGTCACTGAAGTACCTTCTGTCTACCTTGGTTGTCACTTAGACCCAGGCATACGTTGATATGGCCATGTGGAAGCAGAAAACAAAAATGGAAAAAAGCAAGGGGCAGAGGGAAATACAGGAAAAGAAACCCAGAAAGAAGAGTCCCCAAGACACACCAGCCAAACACATTTAATAATTTTCACATCTGGTACGGAAATGGCCAGGAAGGAACCCCTACATAGGTGGTGGATCCTCGCGGAGTTTCAAGCTGATGAAGCTATCATTCACATGCCACGGTTTTAGCCCCCCTTGTGTGGCCACCACTCTCACAAGCTGTTCCTTGGATCAGCAAAGGGTCTCTTCTCCACAAATGTACATTTAAATTCCTAGGTCATCAGCAATCCCAACGCCTCAGCCTCCAGGAGATCTGGAGGCTTAAGTCTAAAGGCTGCTCAGGGACAGTCACAACTTGCAAGCAAGAAGTCAGAGGAAATGGATACTTAACCTCCACTGTACCCAGTATATCACACCTTCCTCCTGGCCCCGAGGAGGCTCCCAAAGAGAGAGTGAGGCAAGGCCAAGTACTTTCCAGCAGCCTGAGCGCTGGGGCTTCTGGTGGCTCCACTGACATACTGAAGAAGCTCGTGGAGCATGTAGAGAAGTCCCAAACAATTCTCACCCTTACCAGATAATTAGCCCTTGCCTCTCTTACCCTAGTTTCTAGTCCCATAAATTCAAATGAATGCTACATGCCCTATTCCAATGTCACAGAATTATTGGTAAAAATCCAAGTTCAAATTCACCATGAAGAAAAATCTAGCCACAGACTCATGATATATACAAAGAGCCAAGAAGAATGAATCAGAATGAAATAAAAGTTTAATGGCATCATTTAAAAATAGGACTATTAACTACCATCTACCTGTTGCCACTGTACCCATATTCAAGGTATTACCTACTGTTGGACATTAGGGACAGCAGCCCAGGTGACAGATTTGCTTCTGATATGAACTCCCACCTATGTATTTTATGTAGAGAATTTATAGGGATTATAAACAATTTATTATAAAATACTTTGGCAACGTGTTTCCCCTGTGAAACAGGGTTCATACAGGATTACAGAAAATCTTGCTCAACTTTGCTAGATTATCTACTGAGACAGGTTGTCTTGCCTTGGGGCAGGTAACTGTGGAAGTAAGGGTTTATAGTAGAAAACATAAGCTATATGATGCAGTCATTTCTTCCCCTATAAAGAATCACAGTCATGTCCCCCCATCCCAGGCAGTCTCTGCCACCTGAGTAGGAGAGAGTATCTCTGTTTTTCTGCCTTCAGTCTCTTTAAGCTGCCTTAGAAATGTAACATACCTTATACATATAGCACAAAGTACACCTCTATAGGGTTTATGAAGAATAATTTAAACAAATTAAAACAAACATAAATTTAAATAAACTACCACTATTGTCTTTATAACCTCCTATGGTCCTTCTACAATTAAAATCTATCTGCTGTGACACACCATCTTTATCACATCCTTGCTATTCCTTATGATGTCAACACAAAAGTTTGTTCTCAAATAATGACATCATCTTACCTTTCTTAACTGCTGCAGTATGAAGAGTTCTTTTGTTGCTATTATTCACTATTTTTCCATCTGATGATTGTAGTAGTCCTTCACAGTTCATAGCTATAAAATCTTTCACTCTTTGAATAAATATAATTTATTACCCATTTCCCAATGGACCTATGAGTTATTCTCAGTATTCATTGTTAAAAGGAAGACTACTATTATTTCTTTGCATATGTTCTTTGTACATGCTGTGGTTTTACAGAGAACCCAAGGACTGGGGTTTCTGGATGTGGAGTTCACACATATCTTCAGCTACAAGAAACAATTTGGACATACTAATAATGAATACTCTGACAGTGCATACATTCATGCTACTCCGTATCTACACTAAGGACAGGAATAATCAGATTTTATTGTTTTCCTGATGACTAACAAAATGTACATCTGCCAACATGACATAGTAGCCATTCCATCTGTCATTTTTAATTGCATGCTCTTACCTTTTCCTTATTTTTTATAATGGCATTTTTATGTATAAATTTTAAAAGATATGCTTTATAACATATCTTTGCAATTCATAATTTTATTTAGTGGAAAGTGGTTGTCGATTTTAAATTTAAATTTCTCAGATAGTTATCAAGTAAATTGTTCATAAGAAATTCTATGCCTTGGATTCTAAATATTTAAATTTTTCTCAGATTTCCTTGAATTTTATCTAAATATTCAATTTTTCTTGAAATGCACAATAAATAATATATTACATATACTATCTTATAAATAGCCCAGATCACCTGAGTAACCACTAGCAAATAAAAAGACAGAAGTTACTGTACTCCCATGGTGCTCTGCCTACAAAGCCTAGTATTTGGGCCCTTGTCAGTGTGGCTAGGTTGACTGTCAGTTCAACTGTTTCTTCGTATCTATGCTCCAAGGTCAAATAAATAAAATTAAAATATACTCAAGTTTCTGTTTGGCTTACTTCATCCAGTATTGTACTTGTATTATTACATTTAACAGTACATGTTCATTTTCATCAAATAGTAAATATAGGACTGAATGAATTATACATACAATAACAAATGTAATCATTATTTTTTGATAGAAATCTGAATCATCTTCATTTTGAGTTATTACCAGTAAAAGTTGTCATCATGAACAGTTTTAAATGTCTATGGAAACAATCCAGCCAATATACAAATTTACACATAATATATGAGGCCAGAACACATCTATGCCCAAAACAATGTTTTAGTGTTATCATGTTAGCTATTTAAGGAATAGATAACGATATATTCTTTTTGTTTTAATCTGAAAACCCCCAATTATTAACGTGAGCACATTATTACGTGATTATTGCATTTGTATAGCTCAATGTGTCAAGAGTCTAATTAAAGTTTCTTCTTCAATTGTCACCAGATGATTTTCTTGATTGAAAATTTTATATATTAAACATTTTGGAGGACTTTTCAAGACAGGGTTTCTCTAGTTTTCGCTGTCCTAGAACTCGTTCTGTAGACCAGCCTGGCCTTGAACTCACAGAGATCTGCCTGCCTCTATCTCCTGAGTGCTGGGATTAAAGGTGTGAGCCACCAAGCCCAACTCAATTAAACATCTTTACTGGAGTACATAATGCAAACATATCCACGTATGTTCTCTTCATCTGGGCTTGCCTTTCAATTTCCTCATTTGATTATCAAACACCATTAATGCTTCACCTTTCCCTTACTTCATGGTGCATTATACTTATTTGCTACCTTATGTTGTATTATTCATATTTAGATGTATAATCTACAAAAAGCTCACTCTTGTATATAAGGGAAGAGTTACTGGTTTTCTTGAAAAATATTAAATGATACACAAAATACTTTTTTATAGTTACATTCTCGGGAACCATGTACATTCTTTTTCTTGGTCACATATTATATTTTTCTGGCTTATTTCTATATTAAGAATATGTGCTCATAACAACTATCAATTATTATAAAACTATTATAATTTATCTTTTCAGCTTCTAAGGAAAAACCCACTACCCTGGTGTTTTTTGCAAGTTTCTTTATATGGTATATTTTATTTAATTTTTAGTTTTAACTGACAGAATAAATAAACTATAAAAATTTCCCATGTTAACAGACCACTATGACATGTTTTATTTGTCTATTTGTAGCATGACACCTAAGTCAGATTAAATGCATCTATCTCCTCAAAACATTTCTGTTTCTTTGTAATAAAACTGTTCAGTTATTGTCCTTGCAGGTTAATTGTTGCATATTTGCTATCTGTAGTCACTATCTGTACAGTAATAACTCCCTTCTTGCTCTTAAATATAACATATCCTGTATTAGTAACTGTTTAGTGTAAATAATGTGACAGCAACAACTTCATGGAGGAAGGACTTGGTGCAGCTCACAGCTTTAGAGGCTTTCAGTCTACTGTGGCAGAAAAGGTATGGCTGGGTGGCTCTGCCTGTGGCAGCCCAAGCTTATAGGTACTGCTGCTACTGGCAAGGCAGACAGACCAAGAAGCAATGAGAGTGGTACTAGAAGAAGGGTTTGGCTATAGCCATCAAGGGTGCCCTCTGCCAACCATGATCCACACCTAAAACATCATTACCAGCAGGGGACTGAGTACTTAAAACATGAGCCCAGAGGGACGATTTCTCATTTGAATCATAACATGTACCCAGCACTTCTCACTGTCTGCGATTCTCTTTCTCTGAGAAAACATGATTCTACTTCAATTACTATGAGATCAATTTTTTTTTAGATTACAAATGAGTTCTATTATGGGGTTCTTGTCTTTTTGTGCTTGACTTATTTCACATAACCAAATGATCTCTGTTTATACTCATGTAGTTACAAATATCAGTATTCCATTTTTTATGTCTTCCTTGTCCATTCATCTACTGATGGAAACGTGGGTCATTTCTATCTCTTGGCTATTGTTGGTAGTCTTATAATGAAGGTGGAATGCAGATGTCTCTTCAATAGCTCGATTTCATTTCATTTTTTTATTTGATCAGGAAGTCAGTTGCTGGGCTATATGGTAATTCTATTGTAAATTTTTGAGGATGTCTTCAATGTTTTGTACTATTGCTGTACTGGTTTACATTTATATTCTAGTGTGCAGGATTTCCCTCTTTATGTCCACATCAGCATATGTTATCTCCAGTCTTGTGAGATGATATGCACTGTGAATGAGCTAATTCCCCCTGATAATTCTTAGTGTTGAGCACTTGTTAGCACACTCAGTGGCTGTTTTTAGTGTTCTTTTGAGAATACTATTTAGGTCAGTTACTCTTTAATCAGGTTGTTTCTTTACTATTGATGCTTCTGAGTCTCTTACAAATTCTAGATATCAACTCTTTGTCAAATGTATACAAAACAAGCATTTTCTCATTTTGTCCCATTCTGACAGTTTTCTCTGTACTCCTTTGAGAATTCCTTTTGCTGGGCAGATTTTCAGCTTTATGTCATCTCATCTGTCTATTTTTGACCTTAATTCCTGTGCTAAAAAGGCTTTGTTTATAAATTAACTTCATCAGGACCTTTTCCCCATCAAGGTATTATTAGGAGAGAGAATAGATGAACCTTAAAGTGGGAAAAACCATTCATGACATGTAATCAACATTTATTTGCCTAGTATATAATGTACTAGAATAAGCCAATAAGAAAAATACCAAAAATCACAGACAAAAAGGGCTTTGTTTAAAATAAAATCCTTGACTATTTTAGTTTCTGAAGCATTTTAGCCTGTATTTTTAACAATAGCTTTTTTTAGTTTTTGAAATTATAATATAAGTACAAATTTTCCCTCTACATCTTTTACCCTATAACCCCTGTTTTGTGTTTCTCCTTTTGCTTTCCCTCTTTTAAAATTGCTTTTATAGATAGATGATAGATAGATAGATGATATGAATAAAGATATCTCCTAAATATATAAGAACAACCTACTCAGTACATATAATGTTACTTACATATGTATGATCTCAGTGCTGATCCACTGGCATTAAATAACCAATGGAGTCTATTTCTTCTTCTCTCAGCATTTCCTTTCTCTAGGGAAGATTATTTATTATGTTCTTGGCACTTCCTAGTTGCCTGTGGTTCTTTCTCTAGGGTTGAGACCTTGTGAGATTTTTCTCTTCCGTATTAGCATGTCTACTGGCATTGTCCTTGTTCAGTTCACATTTAGGCAGCCATGTTGAGGAGCCTTCATGGATGTAGCTTCTCCAACGTTTTATTCAAAACGTTTCATCTCTTATACTTATGTCCATAATCAATTTAAAGCAGGTGAAAAATAAGAATGCAATATTAATCTTCAGCATGTGACTATACATTTTTTTCAACAGCATTGACTACAAATACGTCTTTCTTCAACTTTACTCTTAGCACCTTTGCTGAAAATCAGGTAGCTCTGTATATGTGAGTTTGTTTCACATCCCTTGCTTTGTCACACTGGGTTCTGTGTCCTGCTGTTTTGATTACTGGATGTTTTTACTGTGTTTTAAAGTCAGGTAGTAGCATTCATTCATGCTGATACAGTTTTTTTTTTTGCACAAAATGGCTGTGACTATTCTGTTTCACTATTGTTTGGTTTGGCTTGTGGTTCCAAAGTATTTTAGAACTTTTCTAATTCTTAATGCCATTGGTATTTTGATAGGGTTACAATAAATCTGAAAAATCACTTAAAATAGGAGGGAAACTTTAACAATGCTGATTCTTTCAATCCATGAACATGAGATCTTTTCTACTTTTTGTGTCTTCTTCAATTTATTTTTAAAAAGTCTTATAATTTGCACTATAAAGATTCTTCCTGTGGTTAGCTAAATTTATTCCCTAGGTGTTTTATTCTGTGAGATACTGCAAATGGGATTGCTTTCTTGATTTCTATTCTATATATTCCATTATTGATAAATAACAAAGCTGCTAGTTTTTTGCAGGGTTACTTTTTTAAATTTTTTTTTATCATTTTTTATTTTAATTTTAAATAGCTTGTTTTACATGTCAATCCCAGTTCCCTCTCCCTCCCCTCCTCCCGCACTCCCCTTCTCCCCCCCCACCCTCCCACCCTATTGCCAAATCCTTCCACATAGGGGATATCTCCAGGCAGTTTCCCCCTAATCTGTTGCTTAATTTAACAGTTGGGTTTTTTGTAGAATTTGAGAGATTTTGAGTATGAGATCCTACTATCTACACCAGGAGAAAATTTGACTTCTTTTCCAAATTGAATCCTTTATTTCTTTTGAACAGTGAGTAATGATTAAAATTGATGAGGAGGAATTAAAGACAGTTTCTTCATTGGCTGTGGAGTTTTGACTTTAAACAATAAAATGTTTTGGAAGCTACTACACTGCTATATGAATATACTTTACCCACTACACACTTAAAATATTCAGTATACTAAATCTTATGTTATGTATATTTTACAAAAAAGAAACAAATGCTGTTCTTCAATTTAAGATTTTATGAATATAATGTAGCAATTTGTATGCAGAACCAAAGTAATAATGTGTGTAATAGGCCAAAAGTAATTTTGAAATATACAATAAGACACAATTTTTTAACCATACTATCGTCAAAAATGAAGAAAAGTAGGACAACATATCCTGCTGACACAGCTTCCTTGGGATTAAGCAGAGCTACATATTAGTGGAAGGAAAGAAATTCAGCACAAGTCTTTTTGATGGGAAATTTGGAACTCTAGAACAAAATTACAAGTGTTTTCCTACTCATTCATTAATTCTATCCCTAAAGGCTGACCCCAGATCCATACTTTCTGAGTCCATATATTCATCCAACTGCAGATGCAAAATATTTTTTAAAAAAGCAAACCAGAAGAGTGTATATTCGCCAAGTATATGCAGACATTGCTTGTTAGTATTCCCCATGTAGTACTGTGTAATAACTGTTTAATGGAATTTATGTTGCTTTAAGTAGTGTAAGTAATCCAGAGATGAGTTAAAGTATGTGGGAGCATTGTGTAAGTCATAGTCAACACATGCCATTTTATATGAGTGAACTAATTATCACAGATTTTGTTTCCACATAGAGCTCCAGATCCCATTTCCTGCAGATACTGAATGATGACTATATTTTAAATTCTCATACTTAAGTAACTCATAGAATAAATTATGCACATCTGTGTTTTATATATGGTAATTTGTACATGTAATGTTCACATATACATGCAAGTTGTCTTGGTAAATAAACATATAATCCCTATATTACGAATGTATCTGTGGGTATTTAGGCTATTTCATTTTTACCGAATGTATGCATGCTTGTATAAATGTGGGTATATATACACATGTGTGCCAATACCCACAGATACCAGAAGATTGCAATGGCTATCCTGAAGATGGTGGTTGTGAGTCTCCTGACATGGGTGCTGGAAACTTGGCTTCTCCACAGGAGCAACAAGGGCTCTTAGCTACTGAGCCATCGCTCTAGTCCTGTCTCAATGTTTCTCCTTTCTCAGTAGCTGTCATATCACTATCTGATTTTTTACTGCTGTCTGCACTGCAAGGGTTCACTAAACTTATCAGTATTGAGCACTGTAACAAAAATGTGTAGATTCTGTTCCATATATACATAATGTGGCAAGCAAATCATTTAAATTTTACTGCTAAAGTTTATAAAAACAGCCAATAATTCTTACGTTTAATCTGTGGATTTAGAAAATCCACTTTTAGAAAAATACTCCAAGATATAAAGTGGATATTCTCTGAGATTAAATATGTTCCCCTTAGAGCAGTGGTTCTCAACCCCGGAGGCACTACCCCTTTGGGGTCACATGTCAGATACCCTGCACATCAGATGTTTACATTAAGACTCATAACAGTAGCAAAGTTTCAGTTATGAAGTAGTAACAAAATAATTTTATGATTGGAGGTCACCACATGCAGAACTGTATTAAAGGGTTATGACTTTAGGAAGGTTGACAACTACTGTCTTATAGGAATTGTCATTATATTGTCATCAGTAAAGGCTTTCCTATGTTTGACACTTAGTGCAAACACTTTCTTATGCTTTCTTTTCTGTGACAAATCATTTTCAATTGGTTGTCATGAAATAAAACAATGATAGTCAGAAAGCAGGGGCAATAGTACTCCGGTATCTCACAAACCTAAATATTTCTTTTCAACCAGGTTCAAGGTCAGCCATACAGTTGAATGCTTTTTTTCTTTGTTTGACACAATATCATGTTCAGAGTCAAAGTCAAATGATTATTCCAACTTTGAAAACAATTGTATTGTTCTCATCCTATTTGTAGATAATTTTTAAAATCCTGAATTTTTCAAATGCCTGCTGCTTCCTTTACTCCTATGTCCTTGTCTCTGACTGATGGGAAAAGGTCACATCTTCTTTTAACTGCATTAACGATGACCACCTGGAAATGGTCCTGGCCATCAGCAATATCAGAACAGATTAAACTGGCATTCACTGTCCTGCCTTTTTCAGGCCTCAGCTGTATTAGTGCCATTTTCCTTTCGATTATTTTTACAATCCTGTCAGTGCTGACACTTGATAACGTTTCTTTTTCTTCCCTGTTAATGCTTCTAGAATGTGATTTCTTGCCTACCATTCCAGTGTTATCTGAGTCTTCCACTGTTTCTAGCACCCATGCTTTGGATGTGACAACTTGGTCTTTTCCATATTTCTGGACCTGCATGCAGTATCAAGGGCATTGTGAATTTCAAAACAGACCCAGATATTAAGGATTCAGCTTTTTCTCTACTTGCTTTAACTATTTTTCCTCCTTGAACTGCACTTAATTGTCTCTTTCTGCTCACATGAGTGTCCCAGTTCAATTTTCTTCACAAAATCAAAAACAAATACTCGCCAATGCTAGAAATTTATTTCTGAAAGCTGAAAGGCCCCCCAAGTACCTGAAAGACTAGCATGTCCAGTTCAGTATATTTTGGGTCAGCCAAGAGGTTTCATTTAGATAGTTTAACCAGAATTTTGAACAAAATATTTTATGTAAATCATCTCTAATAACTAGTAAATTTTTCACTCAATCAAAATGTGTGTAAAGCATTCCATTTATACAACTAGACTGTAGTCTTCAGATTTTTTGTTTATTCGATATAAAAAGAAATGCTTAAAAATTAAGGAGAGATGCATCTCACTCATTTTTCAAGGTCATCTAAAAACTATACAATATAAAACTGAAATGTTAGAATCCAGAGTTTTCTTTCTATTCCACTACTTAAATAGGGACCTCATTCTGCATGTGGTCATACAGAATAACAAGCTCAGGGTGTATGTAGTAGGGCTTCGCTGCCTACTTGAACTACAGTTTAAATACAGGGTTCGGTAGCCATATAAGGGCTGTGGGTAGACTGTACACAAAGTGTACTTAGAACAAAAGAGTACATCTGTGTCAATTGAGAATTCTGTATTTTTACTACTATACTACTGTACTATAACATCGATAGATGTTAGTACTACTGTACTATAACATCGATAGAGAATAAAGCTTAAATATGAAAATCATCATTAGCTATAGCAATTGTTTAGACCAGTAAGTCATTAACAGGGAAGGAGTATTTTATCATTTGTTTCATTTTTAAATTGTCAAAACATGATGGAAAGATTCTTTAAGTAATTCTTTTGTTATGATTCCCTATAAGTGGTTCCCTTTATGGCCGTACCCAGGTGGAGTGCTCCCAATGTCCCACACAAGTTCTGATGCTATTGATAATTACACTTGGGAAAGTTATTAAATTCGTGTTTAGGTTCCTTAAAATATTTTATATCTGATGTCTTGATAATTCCACGTGAGACTCAACTACGCACATGCTAGACCATCAGACTTGTAACTTTCCTCAACCAACTTTTGTGTGTTCTACAGACTGGGGAATTTCCTTTCAAGTTCTCCAACAGTGTCATCACCTCTATTCTGTTATTACGTTCATACACATTTTTAGTATTATATCTTTCAATTCTACTTGTTTCACATTATTTCGCTGAGATGTTCTGTCATTTATTCATCATGAAAACTGTATCTTTTGCCCTCTGAAGCATAGCACTTTAAAATTCTCTCAATTGCAACATCTGGATCAACAAGGAGCTGGTCTCTACTGATTTTTTTTATTTTGGAATCGGTTGGTTTTCCTGTTTCTTTGTGTATCAGTTAATTTTGAATTATATCACAGACTTGTGAAGAGTGTGTTGTAGAGACTTCAGCTATGTGCTTTTTGCAGGCTCCATTCCTTTTAGGAACGAACTAAGCACTTGGTCTCTGCATGGTGAATGGAGCCTCAGGTAACTCCACCTCTATCCCTTGGGACTATTCTGAGCATGCAGGAAGACCTGAGATGTATGGTCCAGGAGATGCTGGTCAGGTCAGAAGTACTCCAGAGAATCAGGGCACTGTGTTTGAAATTCTTTTCTGGGATTACTCCTCCTGTTCTTCAGCAAATACTGTTGTTTCAAGTTCTGTCCTCTGGTTTCTCCATTCAACAGGCTGCAGGTTTTCCATGAGTCTCAGCTATCCTGCATAGTATATCTGGGGTCTAGTTCTATAAAAGTCACAAAAATGGGAAACATCTGCTTCAGTGTCCCCTGATTTGTGTCTCCTTTTAGTTCCCCCAGGTATCTTTTAAAAATATTATTTTTTCCAAATTTCTACTGGCTCTCTCTGGGGGAATTTTTCGAATAGGAGCTGTTGTTTAACCATACCTGTCTTCTCTCTCAGGCTGTTTTCTTCTTTCTTTATTACTTATTTATTACTTCCCTTATTTGCACCCCCATGTCAGCAAAACTTTGGACTCTGTTTACCTATTTAGGCTACAGCCAGCTTCACAACTGATATCCCCATTTCATAATTTGTGACTTAGTTTGGCAAAAATGTCATAACAAAATACTGCAGACTTGATAAGGTAAATATACTTATTTCCTCAGAATTCTGGAGGATAAGAGTCTAAAATCAAGTTGTCAATGGGTTTGACTGCTGAAGCCTTAGTCTTCGGCATGTAGATAACAATTTTCTGCTACATCTTCACATGGCTTTAAGGAAGCCCTTCTCTGATGAATGAAGCTAGAACACACACTCTATTGGATGGAGCTGACTGATATAGGAAAGATGAGAGACAATGACTAGATGACTAGACTTAAGTCCTTCTATTCTAAATCAGCATTCCTCTGCTTTCTTTAGAAAAAAATTAATTTCCTTCAGTCTGCACTCAGATCATATCGAATTCTGAAGGCAGCAATTAGTCCACCCTACTGAACAACGCAATTCTAAAAGCCTCCAAGCAACTGAAGTGTGTCAACCAATGACATATGCAGACTATTTATTTATTTTTGTTTACCTATTTAGCATGTAGGTGTATTTTGTCTGTGTGTATGCCCATGTACCTTTGTGTGTCTGGTACTTGCTGTGTTCAGTAGCTGCTAGGATTTGAACCTGTGTCTTCTGGAGGAGCTATAAGTTGTCTTAACTGCCGGACCATCTCTCCAGCAATATGTGCAGACAAATATTGCTGCAAGCTGGTTACTAAGGAAATTTTGTTTCCTCTCCTTGAAACATCTAGGGATGGCTGACTATGGCCTACTTAGACTACCAGGAATTAGGTCTGATGTTCATGCTGTTTTCCTATGAGGAGTTGACATTTTCACCCCCCACAAGCAATCCTTGATCTCAAGTAATATTGTTTTTAGGTTTATTTCACAGTCAGAACATCTGCTACAGGTTGGTTCATGGGTGTTCTTCAAACTCAAATTCACTGAAGCTTGGTCCCAGCATGCACTGCTCCTGGAAGCTGGCTAATCTGTTAGGGGGTAAGGCCTAGATCACTGAGGATGTGCCCTTCAAGAGAGTCTCAGTACTCTCTCCTACCAGTGTCTCTGTTTCACAGCTGATATGAGGTGCAGCCTCCTCTAGTACCCACGCCTGTTGTAGCAGATTGGGTTGCCTCAGACTTAGAGCCATAGAGACAAACACCTTTGATACTGTGAGCCATAATAAATTTGAAAGTTGACTTTCTCAAGCATTTTGTCATGGTGATGGGAGATGTCCTTCTGTGTACATGCTTCTCTTAATGGTTGATGAATAAAACTCTGTTTGGCCTATAGCTGGTAGAGGCAGGAAAACAGGCAGTACTAAGAGACTAGGAGAATTCTGAGAAAAGCAGGCAGAGGGGGCCAAGAGAAGCGACGTGGCTGAAGAAGTAACATGCTGGACTATGGGTAAGCCACAGCCTTGTGGCAGTACATAGATGAACAGAAATTGGTTAATAATTAAGACAGACCTAGCCAATAAAATCTCTAGTCACTGGCTGACAGTTTATAATTAATATAGCATCTGTGTTTCTGTTTGGGGCTAAGAAGGGCAGCAGGACCAGGCAGACAAGAAAAGCTCCCACAACAGTCTGAAGTCTCACTAATGCACCCTCTTTATTAGGTATATTGATTGTATGATGTATTTCTTTTCATCATAGCAATTTCAAACTATGTCTACACAGCCAAGCAGTTACTTTAATCAAAATTAATTATCAAATTTTCTTTCATTGTAAAAAAATGGGGGTGGGGATAAGTCCTATTCACTGACCAATGAAATGCGTGTTTCTTGGAGGGATTTCTGTAATAAAAAGAGCAGCTCAGCCAATGACCCTTATGGATCAAATCTTGCTCTGTCTTCTACTATGCATGTTTGGATTTAGTTCAACCAGCTAGACCTTACTCGGAGCTGATCCTTCCCATAAGAAAGGTGGCAACAAGTGTATGTTTCAGAATACACCTCTCCTGATTGTGCACTCCTTCACCCATGCATCAGGGACTTACTCATACCCTCCAATCCTGTATCTTCTGAACTTCAGTCTTTTTTTATTATCATTTTTATTTTAATTTTAAATAGCTTGTTTTACATGTCAATCCCAGTTCCCTCTCCCTCCCCTCCTCCCGCACTCCCCTTCCCCCCACCCTCCCACCCTATTGCCAAATCCTTCCACATAGTGGATATCTAGAGTCTGTCATATCACTCCCAGGCACTCCCCTAAGAGTTCAGGCTGAGAGAGCATCTCTCTTTGTGCTATAGGCACACGATGACTGTTTGTATTCCAGGATAGACACTGATCCACAGCTCAGGACCCCATAGGTTGCCCAGGCCTTCTCGCTGACACTCGCATTTGGGGGGTCCAGATCAGTCCCATGCTGGCCTCCCCACTGTCGCTCTGGGGTCCAAGAGCTCTCCCCTGTTCAGATAAGCTGTCTCTGCTGGTTTTGCCAGCCCATTCTTTGCCAATTTGCTCATCACTCATCTCTCTCTGTCACTGGGTTCCATAGCCAAAACAACCCTATACAATAAAGGAACTTCAGGAGGCATCACCATACCTGACTTCAAGCTCTATTATAGAGCTATAGTCCTGAAAACAGCTTGGTATTGGCACAAAAATAGGCAGATAGACCAATGGAACCGAATCGAAAGCCCTAATTTTAACCCACACACCTATGAACACTTGATTTTTGACAAAGAAGCTAAAACTGTACAATAGAAAAAAGAAAGCATCTTCAACAAATGGTGCTGGCATAACTGGGTACTGGTATGCAGAAGACTGCAGATAGATCCATGTTTATCGCCTTGTACAAAACTTAAGTCCAAATGGATCAAAGATCTCAACATAAATCCAGCCACACTGAAACTTTTAGAAGAGAAAGTGGGAGATACTCTTCAACGAGTTGGTACAGGAGACCACTTCCTAAACATAACTTCAGTCTTTGTTGGGAGTTTTAGGGCAATGTATATTCTATAAAGTTAACTCTTGCTATGCAATTACACTGGGATTTTAGACATTCTGCTAAGGGTCCAACTTGCACATTCCCACTGAAGATTAATTTGGCTGCCTTGAAACATCTGTGTTCTGCTGACTCCTGTCTGTTCCCCAGGCAGTAAAGCCAAACTCATCCATCATCAGAGACAGGCCCTTGGAAGCCACCTCTTACTGCTGCTTTTGCATGTCAGAGTCAGCTCAAACAAGGACACTCCCCAAGGAGACCTGTCCCAGGAGTTTCTCTTCTTAAGAAGCTCCTGGTTGGCCTCCACACCCACATTTTTGGGGGCTGCATCTTGTGAAGGCACCAACACAGCCTTGGAAGCACAGCAGACAGAGCAATACTGAATGGTGCCTTTACAGAGGCTTTACGGCCACCCAGAGTCTGGAGACATTTATGCCATAGCTCTGAACCCAAAATAGCAGTTGATGAAACCAAACCTGATCCCTGTTGTCAAAAACAAGTGTGAGTATTTTAGCTAATGTTTGGCAGCCAGCCTGTGCGTAAGTGTAGGTTCACCCCCAAGGCCCAGCAAAGGGTTTCAAGAGTTTGGCTATCCCCTGGCCTTCTGTGCTAAAGCTCTCCTTGCTTGTTGACAAAGTGCTGCAAGTGGACAGACAGCTTTGAAGTACACAGCTAAGGGTGTTTGCAAAGAGCCAAGAGAAACCCAAGAGCTGTCTTCAGAGTCACAGCTTCCCATACCCTGGGTACACATACTTCAAGAGGGCTCTTGCATGGATAGGACACAAATACCTCTCCTGTGAAACAGCCTGCTGTGGTACCAGATTCTCAGAGGCAGAACACTCTGCTCTACTCTCAAATGCCTATGTTACAGACAAACCCCTGCTGCAGGTCTAGCAGCTTGTAAAACACATCCAAACACAATTCAAATGAAAAAGTGCAAAGATACAATGGACAGTTTAGAGGGGCAAGAAGTTTCCTCACAACTGATATATATTCAGACCTGGCTAACAGACCATAGAATGAAAATGTCTTATAGAAAATTCAAACACAGTAAAGTCCTCTTAAAATGTTATCTTTACAGACTCTTTCAATTCTTAAATTTATTAGGCTATTCACTTTTGTTAATAACATCTACTAGGAACATGTGCAAATATACACATACATATCAAACCACTCATAATTCCATTCCCACACATGTTCTTGCTCTTATGCCTCTGTTACTTAGCACATACAAACCATCACAGAAGCCATGTATGCATTGAATAAATAAACACATGGGAAAGCAAGGATAACCAAAAACGTTGAGAGCCTTCGTGTTGCAGTTTAAGTTATCGGATAACTCCTAAGCAAAAACCAAACAAAAAATCACGTTATACAGCCATTGTCCTTCCATGATTTGTTTAGACAAATAAGTGAGAGAACTCCATAAATAAAACTGTCCAAAAATGTCAGAGAAGCATTAAACAGCTCTCAAAGATGTGTTAAGTACAGTGCATTGAATAGCATCATTTGCTTTTCAGAACCCTAACTGCACTTGTGCAAACACAGGAGCAAAACTGGTCAGGGACTGAGTGCAGGAAATCCTTTCCTGATTGCAATTGTTATTAACCAACAAAGGTACTGAACTGACCGGCTGCAGTCAGCCCTCTAATGTATCTGCTTCTGCTAGGCACCAGTTGATTTAGTGCGCACTCTGCTCACTTTATTTACTGCCCCTTACTCTCTTTACATGCACCCAGGGACCTTCACACTGGCATGGATTGATGAGGGTGCATTCACTTCTTTCCTTCATCAGACAGGGAATGAAAGAGTTATGGACCAAGAAGGAGTATTTAGCAAATAGATAAACACATTGGACAAAAGTGTAGTATTTGTAGTTTGACCTGGCTAGGAGAGTTAAGCAAAGCTCTAGGATATAAGTCCTACCCAGAGGAGTTTGGGGGAAATAAATAAGGCAGAGCTAATAGGACAGGCGCTTAGCTTACTGCCCTCTGCCTCCAAACATTATCAGAATGCATCGTGGCATTTGCTTATTCCCAATTTAAACTGTGTTGGAGAAATTCACCTTCTTTTTCTTTTGGTTTTCATTTTTATTTAAGTGCAGGGATGTGGGCCTGTGTGGGTGTATGCCTTGCATGTACAGGTACCTGTGGAGGCCAGAAGAGGGTGTCAGATCTCCTGGAGCTGGAGTTATGGGAGATTGTGAGACATCTGATGCTGGGAACTGAACTTGAGTCTTCTGTAAGAGGAGTTAGTGATTGTGACCCAGAGCCATGTCTCCAGCTCCAATCTACACTTCCTTGGTAGAAGGGGTATATTTACTAATTAAAGCACTCACAATCATATGTACTATTTTTTGTTTATTACCCCAATTTTTAAATGTCTTAGTAAACCAGTTAATATACTTTACTTCACAAAGTTCATTGCAATTGTATTGAGAATGCTGATATAATACATTATTTAAAAGCCTCAATACCAGAATCCACTGTTTACCTTTATTCTGATCAAATCTACAAGCTGAATTGCTCCTGGTTACCTTAAACAACTGTAATGCAGTGCCCTTAGTGACAAATATAACTAAGACCAATTGTGAGACCTACCATTTATCCTGGTGGGCTCCGTACAACCATCTGTAGTTCTTATACCACTTTACAAATTGTTGCTACCCATTTGACAAATAAGAATGTGGAAATATAGGGATATATTGGAAGTACGAAAATCTCCAAATAAAAACAACTGTCTATTCTCCTAATAGCTCATGAAAAGAAATTTTTCAATAAAAACATTTACCGTTGTCAGGCGGTGGTGGCACATACCTTTGATCCCAGCACTCAGGAGACAGAGGCAGGTAGATCTCTGTAAGTTCAAGGCCAGCCTAGTCTACAGAGTGAGTTGCAGGACAACCAAGGCTATGCTGAAAAACCCTGTCTGGAAAAAACAAAAAAAAATTAATAACAGTTAAAAATACAAGCAAACGTCTAGTTCAGAGAAAAATGAAGGGAAATTAAAAATAAGATGATGAAAAAAGGAAGAAAATCAAAGGAATAACGTATGATAGAGAGTGATCATTCTGAACTAGGAACTGCTGCAGTCATAAACGATAAAAGCAGCCTAGAGTTTCAATAATTTTCCAAAGATCAAACAGCTTGTAAGTTCCAGTCCAGAATTTTATCCTGAACTTAAAATAGCATGTAAAGGTTGTATCATCTAATTGCCTATTAATTATAGAATCATAGGATTATTTTTTAAGAATTAAAAACATGTTAGGGGGCAAGGCATTGAAAACCTCAGACCCCAGAACACATGAATTACAAAATTAGAAATGGCTGCTGCTGAAGAATTTAGCCATGGCTGCAGAGTAGGTAGGCAGTGACAGAGTCAGAAGTGTTTCCCAGTATCCTGCAACACAGGAAAAGAGACTGTTTGCAAGTGCAGGAGTCTTAAACAATGTTGTCACTCTCCTGAATTGAGAAACTTTGTTCCAATGCTTAAAAAGCTGGTTTCCACATGATTGAAATGAATTTAGCATTTGTTGGTATCCAAAAACTTGTAAAGAGAGATTTGATTTGCTCAAAGGCAAACATGACTTCCTGTTTTTATGAAATAGGCTTAAAAACGTGTTTAAAAGACCCTTTGGACTTCTTGGCTCTGATATAGCTTCAAAAAAAAAAAGAAAGCAGACAGTCTAATTTGATGATATAAATGTAATTGAATAAGAACCATATGGATTACATTTCCCCCTGTTAAACTACACACAAATTAGAAATTGAGTCTTCATTCCCCTCAAAGTAATTAATAAGACAATTGCTTAAATATGATACTAGTACTAATTACCATGCTGAGCTCACCCTGGATTCTTTGTGTGGATTACTATAGAGAGTGAGCACAGTCCAGGAACTTGGATTCTAGCAGAATCCCAGATGCAGGCCACTCACACACATTCCTGTGCACATCTTTCAGGCCAGTTTTCTCTTGTCACACCACCCACAAAATAAACCCTACTCTCATAATCACAAGCAGCTGGGTTGGAGTAAAGCATCTCTGCTCACACCCCTTTTCCTTCAAGTGAGCACTGAGAAGGACAGTGGAGGTAGAGGGGGTGTCAGCATACTTCTCTTCTGAGTACCACTGGGCCCAGCTTTGGGGACAGAGGCAGAAGCCTGGACTCTAGGAAGATGGTAGCTTGTGACTGTCCTTCACAGTGATAGAGTCCCTGCAAGCATTTTTTCCAGTAAAGTACCGGAGTGTATTTCTCAGTCATCTCCCAGCCAGTGACTCATAATCTCCACACTGTCTTCCTAATTAGAAGTCCTCCACTGTATGAAGAACGAGCTGCTCTGTCAACATCATTTGCATTCAGTCACTGGTTCTGATACATCTGATGCAATCTTGCATCTTTCCAGAATTTGGTGAGCCATATTTATACCAGATTGCTTGATTCACATATACACTCTTTAAAAAGACTCTATGCTTCACAAATGTCATATATTTGTACAATGCATATTGATCTTATCAGTCTACCACTACCTCCCTTCCTCTCCTCCTAGGGACCCAACTTCATGTCCTCTTTTGCTGTTATTGATAATCCTTCGAGTCTCATTAGAGATGTCCATATTCTCATGGGTGTGGTGCCATCCACTGGGCATGGGCAAACTACGAATACCTACAGCCACAAAGGATATTAACTCTCCCTCGTTCAGCAGCCATCAGCTGCCAAGAGCTCCTCCAAGAAGAAAAATCCTTAAAGGAAACTCAGGGATTTTTTTACTTCATTGGATTGATGAAGAAACTAATCTTTGAAGGTGGTGATATTGAGTTCAACATCAAGTGAACAATCTTAAGTGACACAAAGTCCACTATCTGCATCACATTCACTAGTCCCATCTTTCTGTTAGGCAATGATACAGACTTGTTCACATAAACCTCTTGCCATGAATGGCCACTGGCTGAAGTCTTTCTTTCATGGCTTTTACTGGAAAGTTCAATGATGAACAGAAACACTTGCAGAGAGATCATTAGTGAAAATGTGCAGAAACAGGCATGGTTTCCTATGGATCATCCTGTTTAACCCTATCGAAGACTCACAAGGCTATCAAACCTGTCTTATTTTATGTCAATAAATTTTATTAGTTTTTTCTATAAAGTTTACTATTATGAATGATAAAAGTAAACATATGCTAATATTTTAGTGTAGCTTTAATAGCTGCACTTCTACATAAATAGTCATGTGTAAATTCTTGACAGAGTTACTTCATGTTGAAATTTAATATAATTATAGATATAAACTTATTAATGTTTTTAAATCTGTTTGATTACATGAATATATCCTACACGTAGGTACACTTTTTATATGTACATGTGTATATTGAAATACTTTCCCAAGAAAACCATTTTTAGTTTATCTTATTATAAACAATCACACCCACATGCACACATGAAAACATAATGCAGTCAAACACACAAAAAATATGTACAGGTATGTCTGCAAGCAAATCTACAAAAATGGAAAAATCACATGTTCATTCAGACTTCCCTCCTCCCAATTTTTCTCCCTCTTCCCCCATCATGGATTGAAGTAGTTAAACTAGTAATTATTTACTTTAATTGAAGTACTTAATAGGAGAAACATTTCATTAAAGATACATTTTTCCTGGTCTAACAATGCTGGGTGACCAAATCCAATACATCTCCTCACACTGCCCAGATAGCAAAATTGACATCATTTCTAGATGCATCGTAATGAATAGCACAAGTTCATTGCTGTATGAACAAATATTGAATCATTTATGGAACATAGCCTACAAAGGTTCAGTACTTCAGATATAAGGTTTCACATATTTCAGAGCTGCAATTGGTTGAACACTCAAATGAGGGACCCACAGGTATGGGTGACTGGGAATCTGCTCTGAAGTCTCAGGAAGGAGGAGCCCCTTTGCAACTTAATTCTCTAGTCATTCAGTACACACTGTAAAAACAACCCCATCCAAAACATCCATGTTCTCACGAGTAAACTCTGCTCACTCTAGAACTCTAGGAGCCCAACACTGTCAAATATGTCACCTAATGTATGACGCCCTGCACAGCCAAGGAAAACCTTGCTCTTTTTCTCCCTTCTGCAGTGGCTGCATCTCTTCCCCCGCTTCCATTTCCTTTCATAGGAATAATGAGTGAGCATAAAAAATGGAAAGAGGCAGTTCTTAAATTCACTCAAAAGAAAATAGAATTCTTATAAAGACCATTCTACAAATCCTAGTGAGGAAGATGGAGCAATCAAGAGCAACAAGACCACTTGATGGTAGTCCTGACCATTGCACCAAAGAAGACCAAAGGTGCAGAGCCCTCTGCTAGCCATCCCCTTATGGACATGTCCAAGTCAGAAATTTGAGAGACTCCACCCCCTTCTGTTTTTCTCTGACACTCACCACCATCTACTCCTATTTATTATCAGTGTCCCCGAACTGTCACTCTCTCAAACTATACATTTTGGCATCTTTTGTGGGGCATCTTAGACTGCTTGCATTTCCTAGTCACAGTTGAAAGGAAGTCACCCCAACTCACTCTTAGTTAGAGTCTTCCCTTGTTACACTTTGGAAGCCTGGAGCTAGAAGCCCTTCTTGGTCCTAGTTTTTCTTCAGATCCCATTTTCTTTCTTTGTTTTATTTGCATGAAAATAAGTTCCTTTCACTGAATGTTAAGATATTTATTGCCTTTATTTCACCTTATTAGTTTTTATGTTCCCTATATATGTTACTCATAATTTTTATAGCCAAACTGTTTCAAAATAATTAAATAAATAAGTCATATAGATGAAACACAGGTCCACAGAAATCTAAGCAGCACTCATTAAAATTCCAGCATAAGACCCAAACCCTGCATATTGGCTATCCAAAAATCATAAGGCCCATAGGTGCATGACTACATGAGTGAGCTAATGAATCAAGTGTGACTGTATGGACATGTATCTTGTAAACTGAAGTGTCTTCACATACCTGTGTTTTTATAAAACTTGTATGGTTACTTCTAACTCTCCAAAGCTTTTGCACACTCACTGAACTTTGGCAAATTCAAATGAAGACCAGGAGGAAATAAATCTGTGCGCGCCTTGGAGGAAGCTGTGAGAGCAAGCATATACAATTAAACCTAAGAGGATGTTCAGAGCCCACAGACCTGAACAGAGGGTCCCCTGACTGCTAGCGATCCCTTTCTCACCCTTGAATTTCAAATGACCAGCAGTAGGCAAACATGGATGTTTTAAGCAGCTCATAAATCTTCCTGGAGCCTGGGTGCTGAATAAGTCCTAGGAAAGTGGTCATGGTAGAAACAGGATCTCTCTGGAAGTAACTCCTTTCAGTGCCAGTCTTCATCCCTGCTAATACACAGCTCCCAGCTGCCTAACTGAGGCTCAGATTCCAGTAAAACAGGGCAAATGGAAGTGCAGAGACCAAAAGCACTCCCAGTCACCCTGGGATTTCCAGTCTGGACCTTCTCAATGAATGAGACCACCCTCTTTGTGAAGCCAGTGAAGATCAGTCCTGGTGTTTGGAAGGCCATTGAGGAGGTATTCTGTACAAAATCAGGCAGAGCTATTCTACTTCATCTCACTAATTCAAAATGAAGGAGGGAAAATTTAAGCACAAAGAGAAATCACGGAAAACTCAGTGATGGAATGTCTCCTCAACTTCCACTAAGAAGTTTTTTTTAATTATGAGAAGAAAAGACATCAAATCTTTAGATGTGATTTTCTTGGTTTACAGTTATGTCTTTGAGACATAGAGTCCTCAGAGGAGCAAAAGGTCACAATCTATGTAGATCTAGGTATCTCTATATGTGACTCCTGCTCATGCTTTTCACTTAGCTTCTACTTCTGTGTTGTAATTATTGCTCAGCATGACTGCCCCTGATGGGAGAAATAATCCCTTGTTTATCTTCTACTGGCTGCTTAACAGTCACTAACATGGAATAGGTATTCAGTAAGGACTTTCTTAATAAATTTCCCATTGATCTCATTGATTTATTAATGTTAAGGCTAAGGATTATTTTTCCTTCAGTAGAGGTTTAAAGATACTTTGCTGGTGCCAGTATGAAAGCCTTAAAGTAGACAGCATCACACTCTGGTGTGCTCACAGCTCAAGATTAGAATTTTGTTAAGTATAAAGAACCCAGTGCACCATAGGATTCAATTCTCAGTGTTGATTGGTCCTCCTTGAGGCATATTCTACTCCTGGGCCAATCATCTATGGCTGGAGTTAGTACTAGAGACTTAGGAATTTGATCTGAAATGGGAATTGGAAGTACTTTTTAGGGAATGGTAGTAGCAAGGAACTACAAATAGCTCAAAAATGTGTCCAAAATTAATACCTAATATGCCTGAAAGTCTATGAACTACAAATTCGTGTAGTTTGCTTTGATGATAGTACATTTGTATGTACACTTATCTGTCTGTGCACCACATGTTTGTGTGTATATATAATAACTTTAAGGTTTTAAAATTCATCAGGCAAATCAGATTTATTTATGCATTTATTTCCTCATTAGACTCTGGTAGCCAAAACTTACTCATCTCAGTACCTATAACCATCACTGCTAACATAGTTCTTTTGAGATATTATGACAGATTAGACAGAATCCTTTGCTCAATTGCTTATAGCCTCATGCAGAGAGCATACCTTTTAATAAGTCAATAACTAAATAATTATACTTTAAAAATAATCTAAGAAGCATAAAATAATCAGAAAATGAGGAAAATCAACTTTGACATGTTCAAAAAAAAAAAAGAAGGGAGCCTGTAACCTGGGTTTTTAAGGGAGAGTAATATTTCAACAGGCCTAAAGACTATAAGTCTCTACCCATGTCTGTTTGTAGCAGCTAAGGGAATGCACTCTTCTGTGTGTTCTGACAGTTCTCCAGTTGAGGCCATGCCTCTAGTTATAGAAACTGTCTGTTCATTAAGGGGGAATTAAACCAAGCCCCCTTCTTTAAGCCCCCTGTTGGGCATCACCTTTATTTGCTGTGGTGGTTAAAGGCAGCTTGTCCGGTTGTTTAGGCTGTAACAGGGCTAATCTTTACACTTGTGTTTTGGGGCAGGAAATGGCCAGACCCCACCCTGAGCACTCTGTCTTTTTTAACAAGAAGCAAAATCCATCATTCCAACAATGAATCTCTTTTATTTTTGTAAAGGGACATTTAAACAGAAAGTCTATATAAGAAACTTTTTTTGAAAAGTTACTTGAAAATTCTGGCTTTATTGAAAATTAGTCATAAGGAAAACAGATCAATTTAACCGTCCATTCTAAAAATTAATGGAAAATTTTACATTTATAAAGAAGCAAAACTGGGTCTGTAACCTGGTCTATGAAATTGAATTTAATTCTGGAAGCAGAAAGGGCTTTCCTACATTATGAAATGGACTTTCTTTGGTTGAGAAGAGACATGGCTAAATGAAGCAAATATTCTGGGATGGAAAACTAAACAGAATATTTTTCATGTTTGTAGCCATGTCTTTATGGCAGTATTCTGGTGGATATCACATGGAAAATAAAATTACATATTCTTAAAAATAGACTTAATGAAAGGACTGAGAATAATTTACCTGAGAATTTAACTCTAATATGACTTGTTGCTTACCCTCCTAGGGAGCTTCCTGGGTTCTTCAATAATTACATTGTGTCTCCTTTAGCCATGCCCACTGTCAAAGTGTATAAGGCAAGGGAAAAACCAGTTGAAAGAAAGATATAAAACCTCTCTATGGGCACAATATAATTTTTGGAGAATGAGAAATTGGACTTTTAATGAAATTAAATTATGACAACGATAATCAGAGCATAATCCAAATCTTATATGAAGACAGCCATGAGAAATTAGTTGATCTAGTACACATCTTTAACAGCATAGCCTATGGGAAGGCTTAATTGCCCGAGTACTTCTTTGGTATATTATTCTATAGCCACCATCTTTAGGATGAACCTATGAAACACAATGTGAACTTCACTTCAGTTGAAGACAATGAAGTAAAATGTTGATGCCATAGTAACAGCTGTTCTTGTTATAGTTCACTGCAGCCTTGCTTGGTATGCATTATACAATTTGATGAAAATGGTCTAAAATATTAATAAAAATATTTTGTGTAAGGAATTACATCAAATGCTTAAAAAGTTTTAGTAAAACAGATATAAAACTCTGTTGTTGGAAACTGTAGAAGATGTGGGAAATGTCTGTCAAAGCACAGGATCTTCTGCTCTCAAATTACTTTAAAAGCATTCTTAAATTCTCACTCTGTTTTATAGAAACTGCAGATGGAAATGAAAGATGCCACTTTATGGAGAGGCAGAGCTCAGGGATCCACACTTAAAGAAAAGGTCTTGGCCCCACATCAAAAGATTGACATTCATGTGTTCTAAAATGAAATGCAAAAGGTGCATATGCCTCATTTTTATGACTTCTCACTTTAACATTTTCATCATCAAAGTAACTACTGTTTCCAATTGTGCCAGATAATGGTCACCAAAGATGACTTTTAGTGAACTACTTAAAACAGTTAATAAATCTGGAGGTGTTCTTCATTCTGAAGGCGGGACGGGCTGGACTTTGAAAGAATTTGGAAAACAAACCAGATGATGGGACCAAAGGTCTCTATGGAGAAGTAAAATATTACTACCATAAATGGGATATGATGAAACCATCGCGATGATTTCTTGGCATAAAAATAGTAATAATTTTATAGTCAATGAATTATTCAATACTCATGATCTTTTGCCAGTATCAATTCTGCTTCACTTGGGCTAAATACACAGCTGTTCTTCCCAGTTCACTGCCTTTCTACACACCCTCCTCTTCTACTTATGCCTTTGTCCATACTGAAAAGTTAACTATAAAGTACTACCTACCAACCACATCCAAGATAAGTGTTACATCCAACAATCAATTCCAATAGTTGAAGACTGACAGAGTTTCACTGTACATGAACATGATTCCCTATATCTGTAGAGCGGCCTCGTTCAGCAAACAAAGATGGAGATACTCAGATAAAGTTGGACTTCAGAGAAACAATAAAATATTACTGTGTGTATGTCCCATGGTGTATCTGGACTGTGCTACAGTAAAAGATTGTCACTGACCTGAAATTCAAGTTTTACTAGACATATGTATTTTTTTGGGCAAACAGCCTATAAAACAATGGGTTGTACAAGGACTGTATTTTCTTAGTAGATCTAATGCCATGCTCTTTTGTTCAAATGAAATATTTTTATGCTTATATTTAAATAGATTATCTTTTCTCAAACAGATTGATGACTTAAAGTTCACAGACTAATTTTAAGTCAACCCAAACTTGTTCAAGCTTAGTTGAGAAGTTCATATTACTGTTGTTATTCTGGAAACCGAAGTCGGGTTTCATGAACCTGTCTTATGAACAAAAAGTTAGGATGAAGACATATGGGTAAAAGTACCTTTCTTAAACACATATTTAAAAAGCAACAAGCCAAGCAGTGGTGGTACACACCTTTAATTCCAGCACTTGGGAGACGGAGGCAGGTGGATCTCTGTGAGTTCAAGGCCAGCCTGGTCTATAGAATGAGTTCCAGGACAGCCAGGAAATCCTGTCTTGAAGAAAAACAAACAAACAAGAAAATGACAATTTATACACAGCATTTCGTCAGTCTTCATCCCAAAGTAGAAATAATTCAACATCAGGAAGAAGTTTCCAGATGTTGCACAACCCCACCTCTTCCTCTTTTCCCTGTTATCTGGTGACATTTCCATTTTGTTCAGCTCCCTTTTATATTATTATTTTGCTCTGGAATTTTTCTGTTTTCTTTGTTGTTTCTTTTTTATTTTATTTTTGCCAGTAAATTTTTATTTGTTTCCTCGATTGACTTTTTTAAAAAAATCTTTTCATTTTACTTGACTTTTCTTTTTACAGCTAGAGATTTATAAGTTTTCTCATAAAAACTAAAAGATGCTATTCCTCTAAAGGGCACTCCCCAGGTTTCTTGACAGTCTGCTCCAAGGAAATCCTCATGTTCAATATTCTGCTATTCTTTGCTTTACTCCCCTAATTTCCACCCATTCTTCACATCTCAGTTTAATACTATTTCAGAAACCCATCACTTCATGTCACTCATACAATGTGCCAGGTGCTGTGTCTCTGGTAGCTATGTGTCTGTGTCTGCCCGGCCCCTCTCACCAAACTACAATCCAGTCTTACACCCCTGCAAGTAACCCCTTGTTACTTTTGCGCATTATTGAAATCTTACATCTAGCAGAGAGATGATGAGCTCCATAAGGCAGAACCGTGTGCTACTGGTTCTCTGGCACACATTCATGCCTCAGCATAGTGTCTTGTACATAGAAATGTGTGTGTGTGTGTGTGCATGTGTGTGTGTGTGCATCTGTAATTTCACAGAGTAGGAAACGTACTTTGATGAAACTGAGTGATTTGTTTACTTAGTTAACTTGTGGCAATAGAATTGAAATTCACATCTGTCCATTTTGTCTATCATTGCTGCTATTATGAAATTGCACATTCAAGTTCCAAAGTTACAAACTTTGTAATTCCACTAATAAGATTATGGTTGAGACAATAGGTTATCTGGCACCCTCTTCTATATACAGACACCAGGCACATACTCAGGGCACATACATAAGAGCATATAAGCAAAAAACTTACATGCATAAAATAAAATTAAGTACATGAATTTTGTTTTGTTTTTAAAGATTATGGTTAGAGACAGATGATATCAGTTAGGTTTGTAGCACTTTCTTCTGTTATTTATCAATATGTCCCGGAGGAGCATTTACTTGCAGGGGTGTAAGACTGGATTGTACTTTGGTAAGAGGGGAGGGGCAGACACAGACACACAGCTACCAGAGACACAGCACCTGGAGCAAAAGAGAATGTTCTGCCCACACACTGAGTGTCTGGCTTCCAGATGGATCTTGGGCACACATTCATTTCTATAATTTCTCCTTCCTCCTCATCTATTCATTTGCTTCCCTCCCTTCAGAGGAATTCAAGGATGGGCTTTGTTCTGCACTGCCTCGTTTCTCCTCTTTTAGCCTTCTGTATGTTTCCCTTCAGTGACTAGCATTGTCAGATCATTCTTTTGCTTGGAATCAAGGAAGAAATGAAATTGAACTGATAAACTCAGCACCATTCAGCCTGGACACCTGGTAATGTCTGCAGCTCTGTGGCAGAGGCTAGCTTGATAAGTTAGAATAATAGATTTTATATCCCCAGTTACCTGCACATCAAATAAGCCCTCTTTGGAGCACACCACAGGACAGACAAGTTCTAGTGTGACAAACCAGAAAACATCTAATGGTTTAAAAAACCCATCTGAGTTAAGCATAATGTCTCTGCATGTATTTATCAATACTTTTTGAGTATTAAAAAGTATTTCAATGTTCCTCCTCAGTGAAAACATATTAACATATTTAGAAAGCAATGCCTAATTATTCACCAAGCTCAGGTCAGAATCCATGAGTCTGTGGGTAGGTACTTCTTCTATTATGGTTTTTATTCCTCAGATATCATAATTGTGCTAGAGGAAGGAGATGCATAAGTGGCTCCTAATTCATCTCTGAATGTATTCCACATTCTACTTCCTGTTTCTGTCAAAAGAAATGGTAGAGGTAGACACCTGCCTCTGTATTTCCACACTGTAGGGATGTTTGGGGGATAACTAAAATGTCAAAAAAAAGAGGTGTAGCTTCCTGTGAACTGACCTATGGTTCTCTCTCACACACACTTTGTGTTTGAGGAAAAAACATTCCAGAACTTTGATTATGGAGTAGATTGTGAAATGCTGTCTCTTCTTTTTTAAAAGATAATGGAGGAAGGGACCATATCCCTGTCTGCCCTTCAGCCTTGGTATCCTAGCAGACTGTCACTGTCATTAGTGCCCAAAGTTTTTCACATGAAAAGATAATACTTTCCCTATTGTTATCAAGATTAGCTATGTTGCTTGCTTTGGCCAAGAAGTTATCCATGCAACTTTGAAAAAGCATCTAAAAGTCAATAACACTATATTCTTTCCTCTCTGAAACAAGACTAGCAATAACTTTGAAAATGAATGCTTCTTTAGCTCAAATCCTGGAAAGCAAAGGCATAGCTGATCTACAGGGCTTATAGCTTAAGCAAATAATACATTCTCACTCTAAGTCAGTGAGATTTGGTATTGTTATTAAAACACAAATCATCTATATCCCCTAATGCAATGATCCTACTTCTTATTCTAACTTTATTAATACTTATATCAACTTCCAGAAAAATCCAAATGCTTCATGGATATCAAAATCCCAATCCAAAAGCCTGGAGATTCAGCTCAGTGTTAGAGTATATGCCCAAAATGAATGAGGTCCTTGGTTCAGTTCCTAATCGAGATATAAGTAGAAGAGAAAGAGAATAAAGGAGGGAAAGGCAGCAACAGCAGCAGCAGCTACTCAAAAGTCCCTGAGAGCGTGGAAGTAGCCCTCCTCCTCATATAGTAGTACCTATCACATTTGAGAGCTTTTCAGAAGTTTCTCATATAAGCCTGGTGAACTTATATGATTTCTAAATATACCACAAACTTAAATGCAAATAAATTACTTTCTTCAATGTATGCTAAGTCAATTTGTCCAATATGTGTTTCCAAGGAGTAGTCTTAACCCCAGTTTGTTAAGATCTGGTAGCAAAAAGAGAGTCAAGGTATCATAAATAGAAGATAAAATGTGAGGAACATGGTGGAGTAAGCTTTGGTTGAAAAATGTTTCAATTTTTAATGATTGACAGATCCTGTAGTCAGAGGGTAATTATAGATTTAGATGCCCAAAGGAGTAGAATTTTATCAGGGACTGAATATTGAAACATGTGACAGCAAACATATTGACCATATTTCTGTTATGTTCCTATCATTATCCCCAATCCAAAGAAATGCAATGAGATAGTACATAACACCCAATCTGAAAGCATCCTGTTTCCCTGTGAGTATAAACAGATTCATATATCATATGACTATAGCCTAAAGATTTTTCACAAACTTGGTGAACCCATATACTGAGCACTCAGATTTTAAAAAAGCTTAATCTCCTAGAACTATACAGAAGAGTCCTCCTAACTTTCTCCCAAAGGTAACAATTATGCTGATTTCTAATTGTACATACCAATTCTGTTTGTTTGTGCATAAATATTTGGCTTCTTTTGCTCCAATATTACATTTGTAAGTATCTAGGCTTGCCCAACCTTTAAATATTGTGACACTGTCAACTAAAAAGTTCACACTCAATTAAATTATAGACACCACACACACACTCAAGGATCTCAAAATGTTTGAAACACGTTTGTTCTGGGTCACACTCACAATAACCCTGGACTGCATCTGACCCTTGGACATCCTGATGCAGAGTATTCATTTTTCTTGTTAAAAATATCCTATTATTTTTTAAAGCTGTGCTTTTTTATTAGTTCACTGTGGATGAGTATTAAGCATTTTATGATTTGGGTAATAAAAATGGGATTAATCTGGAAATTCTAGACTGTTTTTTGCTAATCAAGTGATGGGTGTTAGTAGTAGTAGTGTTGAGGCCTGCCTTAAGAACAATTAAAGGGCTGGAGAGATGGCTTACAGATTAATAGCACTGCCTGATTTTCCAAAGGTCATGAGTTCAATTCCAAGCAAACACATTGTGGCTCACAACCATCTATGATGAGATCTGGTGCCCTCTTCTGGCATGCAGGAAAACATGTACATAGAATACTCTATACATAATAAGTAAATAAATAAAATCTTGGCCTGGAGATATGGCTCAGAGGTTAGGAGCACTAACTGAGCTTCCAGAGGTCCTGAGTTCAAGTCTCAGAAACTACATGGTGGCTTACAGCCATCTATAATGAGATCCGGTACCCTCTTCTGGTGTGAGGCATGCATGGAGGCAGAATGCCACATACATAATAAATAAATAAATCTTAAAAAGAACAATTTTAGGCCATCTGAGTTTACTTAAAATGATAGTTCAGTTGGTTATTGATATTTGTCGTGCACAGGGGAGAATGAGGCCATCATACATAGGCTAGTGCTTGCTTGGCATTCTCAGTATCAGCAGCAGAAGAACTGGGTCATCATAGGCCATGTAAAATGAGATAAAGAGAATATAGTGGCACTCATGGAGCAAGAGTCATAGGGAAACCAGTAGAAAATGTACATTATCAGTCCTTTTGGGATTTCGATGCTGGCTTCTCTGCATGTCCCTTAGACCTTTCTCATCCATTATAGTGGGCTCTGTGCTTGTGTGACAAGTGGTGGAATATGGCTGAGACTAACCCAAGTTTCAGAAAGTGAGTTATGGGTGCCAAGGAAGAGATAGATGGATAAGAGCAATAAATGAGGATGATCTTTTGGCATATAGGTGAAGCTGGAAGTTAGGAGATGTGGTGAATATGTGATTTAATTTTAAAAGTATTACTATCAACTGCAAGGAACAATGGCAATGCTAATATATAGAAATCATGGATGGAACAAGCAAGTTTACCCTTTAAAGGATTTAATAAAAGTAGTAAATTTATTTAGTTTTAAAAAGGAGATGAATCCAGGCACCAAAATGAAGAAGGAAGGAACAATGACTACTAACCCTAAAGAAATGACAAAGTGCTACTTGAGGCCATGGTGATGTCCTGGCCTGTGTTGCTGCCAAGGGCCATGTCTGGGTCTGTGGTCCTACTGCAGCCAAGGTCTGTGTTGATGTCAGTGGCCCATGTTACCACTGAAGGCCATGCACATGTCCATGGTATGTACTGCCATCTGAAGCCATGTTGATGCCCACGGGCCATGCTGCCACTGGGGCCAAATTAATGTGAGTGGTTTACACTGCAATCTGAGGCCATATTAATGTCCATGGTCCAGGCTGCTGAATCTGTGGTCATACAGCAGCTGGGGATCATGATTTCGTGCTGTCACCAGAAACCATGTGGAAGTCCATTGATCCATGCTCCCGTTGACTCTAAAGAGCAAAAAAAAGGCTATTTTTTGCAGTGAAATCAATGACTGCAGTGCACAGTTAAGAAAGAGAGGACGGGAAAGATGTCACTTCTATGCAAACCTCTACCCTCACTCAAAAAAGCAACAACCTAAACAGGAAGCAACCAAAGAGAACTCTTAAAAAGTGTATCAGAACTTGGAAGCAACCTAGATGTCCCTCAACTGAAGAGTGGATAGAGAAAATGTAGTACATTTACACAATGGAGTACTATTCAGCAGAAAAAAACAATGGAATCATGAGATTCACAGGAAAATGGATGACACTAGAAGAAACCATTCTGAGTGAGGTAACCCAGTCACAAAAAGAGAAACATGGCATGCACTCTCTCATATATGGATTTTAGACATAGATCTGGGGAGTGCCAGCCTACAATCCTATGGCCAGAGAGTCTGGGAAACAGAAACTTCATTTAGTGGCTGATCGAAGAAGAGGCAGACTCCCTCGGTTGAGTACTGAGCTGAACTCAAGAAAGCCAGTAACAGAGAGGGAGGACTGATGATCAAAGGGATTAAGACTGGGCTGGTTTAACCCCCAGAAACAGCTGACCAGACAAAGGTTAATTCTTGAATCCCAGGCATCAGCCTGGGAATCCAGCACGGGACTGATCAAGACCCCCTGAATCTGGGTGTCAGTGAGGAGGCCTAGGTAATCTATTGAGCCTTGGGCAGCAGATCAGTACCCATCCCAAGTATACACATGGACTTTGGACTCCCATAGAACAATGTGAGGTGCACTCTCACCCTGAACTCTTGGGGAAAGGTCTAGGCCCTGCCCTATATGAAATGACAGACTATGGACACCCCCATGGAGGGCCTCACCCTCCCTGGGGGAGTGAGGGAGTTATGGGGGGCTTGGGGGGGAGGGCACGGGAGGAGGGGAGGGAAAGGGAGAGGGACCTGGAACTGACTTGTGAAGCAACCTCGTTTCTTATCTAAATTTAAACTGGAAAATAAATAATAATAGTAATAAGTTTAAAAAAAGAGAAAAAAAAGAAGAATGCTGAAGCTAGTTCTTCACAAATGTTGGCTTCTGGTGGGGGTGTGGGAAGGACTCGGTTCTGTTTAAGGGGAAGGCCACTGCGAGTATATAGACAACACAAACTGAGCTTGTATTTTTTAAACTCTTATTTTTAATTTTAATCTTTTATGGGAGAAGGTCGTGAGGGTCGAAGGGCAAACATAGAAGAATCGAGAAATGAGGGTGATTGGGGTGCATGAGGTAAAACTCACAAAGAATCAATAGAAGGAAAGAAGAGACAGGGTTGGAAAGACACGCTGTGGAAGAGATGTATGATGTATGTCAAAAGAGCTAAGCAAACAGTGTTGGAGAGGTGGAGACATTTCAGAGACATGAGCAATCAAACCTAATCGAACTAATTTTCTGTGCACAGGTTGGAACCCAGTTCCATACAGATGTCAATAAAGGTTCACAGTAATCTCAAAATCTTACCTTTCTTTCTTTCTTTCTTTCTTTCTTTCTTTCTTTCTTTCTGTCTTTCTTTCTTTCTGAAGCTGGCACATGATTCTGAAGTTCATATAGAAATGCAAGGGGATCAGAAAAATCAAAATGGGTAAAGGAAAACAAAATGTGGGTGTCTGGACTTTTAAGCCAAGGATTTCCACAGCTGCAGCAACCAGGACAATTTACTGATGCACCACTGGTTATGAGCATCATTAGGAAAGAAGTGACTGTCCCTGGAACCAGTCTATCTATACTCAGTTGATTTCACGCAAGTGTGCCAAGCAGTTCAGTGGGAGGAGGATAGTCATCTCAGCAGATTATGATGGGACAACTGGATTTCTCCACAGAAAGCAATAAAGTTAGATATAGGATGGACACCTGCCGTAAGCCTCTTTCAGAAAGATATAAGAATAAACCATGATAACCTTTAGTTAAAAGACAGGTGACACCAAAAATATAATCAACAAAAGGAAAATATCATTAAAATGAAAAACTTTCATGCTGCGTATGATGCTATTAAGAATGTAAAATGATAGTCTATACAAATGGAAAGCATATTTGCTGTTTGTTAATCTGATGAGAGACTGATATTCATAATGAAAAAAGAGTTCCTGGGGCCAAGGATGAGTGTCTCTCGAGGATAAAGGAGAATGCAATTTATCAGGCATGAGGCCCTGTTTACAAACAACACAATTAAAATGGGTAACTGCTCACATCTGCATGAAGAAAGCATATAGGTGGGCAAGAAGCACTCCCATTGAATGAAGCATCCAATACCATTGGTATTAGGGCAAACGGAAGCCATAATGAGATACCACTTCACACACCAGGGTAAATCACTATTTTCACAATGACATGGTAACAAGTGCTAAGAAGGATGTAGATAAAGCATTTCCTTAAAGCATTAATCATGGATTCTAAATATCCCAGCAAGCCTGCCTCCAAAGTATTGAAGACATTTACCCATCCAAGAACATAGGGTTTATACAGCACTCTGCATAATTTTGTTGAAGTAGAAACAACAGAAATGTTCACCAATTGATCAATGAATACGTAAGATCATATATATGTCCATGCAATGGGAAGCTGTGCAATCATGAAAAATAAAGACCTAATGCATTCTATGACATGAATGAATTTATTTATTTATGTTTGTTTGTTTTACTTCCTGACCAGTTTCCCCACCCTTCTCTCCTCCAATTCTACCCACCTCCCTTCCCCCAGCCATTCTTTCTCTATTTCTTTGAAGAAAAGGCATACCTCCCATAAATATGAACCAAGACTAGGCATCTCTACTTTGTGGCTGGATGAGACAATCTGGTAGCAGGAAAAGGTCCAAGAAGCAGGAAACAGAGTCACAGAGAGGCCCCTGCTCCTACTGTTAGGAGTCCCACAAGAAGACCAAGCTACACAACTGTAACACATGTGCAGAAGACCTACGTCAGTCCCATGAAAACTCTCTAGTCGTTATCCATTCTCTATGAGTCCATTTGAGGCCAGGTTAGTTGATTCTGTGAGTTTTCTTGTGTTGGTCTTGATCCCACCGGATAATACAATCTTCCTTCTCATCTTCTGGAGGATTCCCTGAGATCCACCTAATGTTTGCCTCTGGGTCTCTGCATCTGCTTCCATCTGTTGCTGTTTCTAATGACAATTGGGCTAGGCAACAATCTATCAGTATAGCAGAATGCCATTAGGAATAATTTTGTTGACTTTTTTCCATGCCAGTCATCTTTGGTTCTATCCTAGGTCTCTGTGCTATCTACCCTCTGGGTCCTGGTCCCCCAGGCAGTATCAGAGGTAGACTCCCTTCCATGTCTCAAGCTGGACAAGTCATTGATTGGCCACTCCTATAATTTCTGTACCACCTTTACCCTGGCACATTTTATAGGCAGGACAAATTATAGATTGAAGGTTGTGTGGCTGGGTTCATGTCCCAATCCCTTCACTGGAAGTCTTTCCTGGTTACAGGAGATGGTTAGTTCAGAGTCCATGTCTTCTATTGATAGGAGTGTTAGCTAAGGTCACTCTTATAGATTGTTGGAAGTTTACATTGCACTAGGCATCTAACTCAACCCAGAGATGCCACCCCATTCCATATTCCAGTACTCTGTTCCTCCAACCTCCCCCTTCCTCCTGTTTCTATCCCCACCCTTCCATCTGGACCCCTCCCCATCCACATGTGACACCTATTCTATTTCCCCTTCACAGTGCAATTCATGTGCCCCCCCTTGAGCCCTCTTTGTTACTTAGCCTTTCTGTGTTGTGAGATATTTGTACACTGTGTTATATTGCTGTGATTGGTTTAATAAAGAGCTGAATGGCAGGAGGCATAGGCTGAACTTCTGGACAGAGAGAGGAAGCATAGAGAATACACCAGTGAGACATGGAGGGAATCTGGCATACAGAATGAAAGAGAGGTAAAAAGTCACATGGTAAAACACAAATTAATAGAACAAAGACCATTCAATTATTATGAAATGTGCCAAAATAGATAAACATACACAAGCAGAAAGGTTTATAATTGCCTAGGACTAGCATGGTGAGAAGGAGGAAAATGGGGGAGTGGTAACTCATAGGGTTTCTTTTCATGGTAACGACAATATTCTACACTAGAACTGACGTGACGTTCACACAGCCTTCTGAATATCCTCAAACCATCGAATTGTGTACTTGTACATATGAGTTTAAACTCTGTGAACTATGCATTTCAATAGTGTCACATTTTCAAATGTTAGACGAAATAATGATGATTGAAGAGGCTGTCCTCACAGAACCAAAACCACAGCAAAATCATCACAGAAAAATTGTAGAAGCTTATTTTGTGATAGAAATAGTTTGCCTGATTTAATAAAATCACATGATTTCTAACTGCCACAGCCAAAGTGGAGTTTCAATGGTAATACCATACAGACACAGAGCACAGGTTTTGCTGAGCACTTATAGAAATACTGTTTGTACTCAGACTCAGGACTTCCAAATGCCTTAAAGAGCAACTAAACCTTTACAATATATGTATTTTTTCACAACTATGCAGTAAGCTTCCTGGGTGGCCAAAAGCACCCACAGTCTTTAGCACCCATAACCTCTAGAAACTCCTCCCTTGCCCCTTTACAAGTACCATCTTCCAGGAACTGCCCATGGCTCCTGCACCCATTACTCACATCAGCCAGACACAAACAGCTCCTTGTCTGAACAGACTTGGGCCCACCTGAACCTCAGCTGTACAGGAGGAATGGAGGAGACATCTGTGTCATCTGTCCGTGCCTCTGGAGGATGCTAAATAAAGGCAGTGGCATGAAAATAAGCGTCACCGTTTCTGTGTCCCCTCGGTAAAAACTTCTCCTCCTCCTCCAAACATCTCCCCAGTTTCTTTTACTCCCTCTTCTCTTTCGTTTTCTGGCCCTAGACATGTTGTTAATTAAAGATTAACAGGCCATTTAGCATGAGAAGAGTGTGGTCCAGGTTACAGATGACTAAATTAATCCTCAAAAACTTCACACTAAGATGAAAATCAAAGCTGTCTGTTTTATTGCTGAAAGTATCTGTGAGGGCTGGGCAGAGGAAATTGGTATCTCATTAAAAAGAATGAGAAAGTGAGGCCGAGAGGAAACTGCGAGCTTATTAAACGTGGTGGGAAAGCCAACTTAATTATGGTTTTCCATTTGCAAACAAGAAGACATTTGTTATGAGTTCAGGATACTTGATCCCAAGCAAAACAAACAGCTAACGACATTATTTTTTGTCTTTTTGAACCAGTGGTGGCTCTAGAGTCTTGTTTCAAAATAAAGGTTTCACTGCGGGAAGTCAATTAGAACAGAGACTGCTGGCAAAGGGTCAGCGGCTTTCCCTTTCAAAGATTGATTTGAGAGCTGTGACCCAGCCTTCCTCCTTGCCGGGATGGATGGGGATTTGGACAAGGGCTCCTTATTAATACAAGGACCTGTATGTCTGGATCAGCATTTAGGGGCTATGCTGCCGTCAGCCGGGAAGAGGCAGTGACTGAGGCTGCTGCTCCTCCAGAAAGACCAGTTTCTCCCCTGAAAATTGAGGATGTGAATAGTCTTGTGGTAGTGGTGGAGATTAAATATGTGCTACAGGTGAGAGCATCGGTCAATGAGTTCAAGACTAACAGTGGCCGCCGTTTAACTGCTGCTTGCTATTCACCCATGCATTACCACACTCAGCTTTCGCAATGACACCATATTGCCAGACTCTACTCTGAGAGGAAAGATTTTCAACAAATCCAGTCATTGGAATGTAAAGTGTAAGTCCGGGTCTATTTTACAGTTCCTCCAGGAAAGTCGTGAAGATACATTGAGCACTACGGACGAATAGAAACTCACTTCAATAACGAAATAGGGGCTGTTCGGTGGTTAAAAGGATTTTCTGTGCTGACGGAATTCAGAGGAAACAAATGACTTCCTTCCAGCGGGGAAACTGGCAGTGCTGTGTCTGTAAATATCTACAGAACCTCGCTGGAACTCCAACTCCTATTTCTAAGCTACATCCCTTAGTTACCATTAGCTGTGACCAGTGCATTGAGAAACCATCTTACATTTAGACGACTGTGTCTTTTGAGGACAATAGCATCTATGAGGCACTCTTGAATGACTATGGAGTCCTGTGTAAAAGCTGGCTTGTTCCAGGTAGAGAGTGTCATTTAATGGGGTTTGGAGGACAAAGATAGGGTATTAACACAGCCACACACATTCGAAAGACCATGTTAAATATTTCCAATATCAGAAAATTGCCATCTTACCTAATGAATTTAAATATCTATTGGCTATGTAAAGTTTTCTAAGTCTTCAAGCCTAAGAACTCATTTTGTTTCAAAAAATGGCAGCAGCCCTGTATCAGACTAATTATCTTACTAATTACAATGACAAACTTCTACGTAAAAATATAAAAATCAACTTTATAAATCACAGGAGAGTAACTAAAGGCAACTAGAAACTGAAGGGGTTTTGACTCTGGGTAGGAGGGAACCACCATGGGCGAGATTTGTATTTATGAGTCTTTTCTTCTTAAAGATTTTCCAAATATGTGGCATTAAGAAGCAACAGTTCAAACCCAGGGCTTACCTTCTTAGTGACCCAAGGAAACTAACAGAGGAGAAGCCTAAAACATGATGGTACCACGATGTGTGTGGCAGGCTTGTCACAAACAGAATCTGCTTAAAGCCTTGGTAGACCTGTGCCAATAGCCAAGGGCAATAGTAACCGGGGCATTGGCAACACTGAGCCCTGACTTCAGCAGCTTTCTACAATTTATAGGGTCAGAGCACGATTCCAGATAAAGTGATGAAATTCCCACTGACACTGTGGAAGGACCATAGTTTTAGCATAGGGACTGTGCCTCATGACTAAGAACTGACCTACCATGAAGGGGGAAATGCATTTACACCAGCACAAACTTTGAAATCAGGCCACTGTGAGGTGAAGGTCATTCATTAGTAGGGTAGCTGACATAAACTAATATATGGGTACTTCACACCCCTTATGCTTAAAAACTCTTTCCCCCACACAACCTCTCAAGGTTCCTTTCTTACTTCCTGCTCTCTATAGGATCTCACTCCAACTTAGACACAGAAATCTAAAAATGCAAACATAGGATCCATCTCAGCCTGGATGACCTTATTCAGTATATTTTCCAATTGCATCCATTTTCATGTGAATCTCATATTTTGTTTTTATTTACATCTGAATAAAATTCCACTATGTATGTACTACAGTTCCATCACCTATTTGTTCAGGGATGTTAAGAGAGTAGACATTTGGGGCACAATACCCAAAAAAGTAGTGTGCTAACTGAAAAGCATCCAGAGATCTTCAGAGGGATAACTGGACCATGTTGACTGATACCAATCCATATGTTCATAGGTTGAAATATTGATTAGCAAATAAGAACATGTTCTAGTGAAGGAAAGGGTTAAAACACTGTAAATCCAAGATGATGGTAAGTATCTTAGTTCCCTAGTGAGTGTGGAGAAGCTTCTCTGGTGAGATAGTATCTTGGCCACTGATCTATTACTGTGACCATGACCATGGCAACTCTTATTAAAGACAGCATTTAATAGGGGCTTGCTTATGGTTTCAGAGGCTTAGTCCATTATCATCATGGTGGGGAGCATGGTGACATCCAAGCAAATATGGTGTTGGAGAAGTAGCTGATCTGCAGGAAGAGAATGACATTGGGACTGGCTTATGCTTTTGAAACTTCAAAGCCCACCCCCAGTGACACACTTCCTCCAATAAGACCATGCCTATTCTCTTAATCAGGCCACACCTCTTAATCCATCTCAAGTAGAACCACTCCTGATGGCTAAGCATTCAAATATATAAAGCCATGGAGACCATTTTTATTCATACTACCACCGGTATGTCATGAGACTGCAGGGAGGTCATGACTTTAAGGGAGTAAACTGCCTCTTGAAAAAAGGCCACTCCAGAAGACCTTAAAGTTGAACAGAAGGAGAGAGGAGGGAGGAGAAGACAAGTGTGAATATTATCAAAGTAATTCTGTGTATGTATGAAAAATGGCATGATGAATTAGTTTTTACAATTAGAAAATACTAATAATCTTTTTAAGTGACTTTAGTATAAGAAAAACCAAGGCTTGAAAATTGAATTTTCATCATTGATTAAATTGTTACTGTATATGCACCATTTTCCATCCAAATATCTTTTTGCTCTCTTTACCTCCCTCTCCCTTTCTCTATGTTTTTGGGTCAGTCTTATTAGACATTACAAATCTATTAATCTTGTTAAGGAATCAGCCTTGACTTTTTTACTTTATATTTCTTTTCTTTCTATGTCACTGATTTATTTTCTTCAGTGTATTTTCTCTTCAGCTGCTTTTGGTTTTATTCTCTAATTCTTATTTTTTTAAAGTTGTATGTCAGTACCTTATATTTTATCTTCTAATTTAGGCAGTATCACTGCTATTCATCTTCTTTCATTAGCACTCATAATAACTGTTACATGGAAAGTACTAATACTTGAACTTAAATTTATTCAACTCAAATCCATCCTGAATAATCATTATTAATTATTCCAATTCAATGATGCTCAACCTTCTTTCATAGTAGAATCATCTGGGAGTGTTCCCTCATACCCCACAAAAATTAAATATATTTTGGGGGAGATTAAGCCATACTCCAGTTCATCTGAACCTTCTTTGAATGGTTTTGATGTGTATTTAGAGTTAAGGGCTACTGCTCTAAATTAGTTCAGGGATGTCCCTGTATTTCTTCTTGAACTTTGCCAATTAGTTATATAACATGATTAAGTTATGATGACTTAAATCCCACTAAGGAATACATACGGAAGAGTATTTATTCCATGAACTTTTATGTCCTAAGTTCTTTTAAGCTTCCATATGGTCTGGTTAATATTTCTTACCTATAAGAGGTTGTATTGAACCTGTTCAGGTGAGAAAAGGTAATATCTTTACAAAGAAATGAGAATACAAACGTTTTAAAGCTCAATTCACTAACCTGTGGTTTAGTGCTTCAGACATCTAAATTTAGAAAACAAGACTGATCACAGATTTGTTTTTTGATAAAAGGATAGAGTATGAATTCTCCATGGTTTGCAAATATTCTCCCTAGAAATCCTAGCAAAGCTTTGACAATCTCCAAATAGCAGTGTGACATTACTCTCTCACTGCTTCTCAGAAGGTAAACTCAAAGCCCAACTTGCTCCCATGGTTGTTTGTGCTACCCAGCTCCCTCCTTGAGACTGGACCTTACAATGCTGCCCATGCAAGTCTTGAAATCATAGACTCAAGTGACCCTGCCCCAGTTTCCTATGTGACTTGGTCTATATGCTTACATGCCCTTACTTAATCCCAGTGTATGATTTCCTGAAGCTGATAACTTAGAAAATAAGATAACAAAATATATTACTTTTAACCATTTTGTGAGTAGTATTATGTATTGGTATATGAATTATACCATTCTAATAAAACCTCTTGCCTTTTCTTTACGTCTAATTTGAGTTCTCAACTTCATGTTACAGAATTCATCTTCAAAGATGCCTTTATGAAAAATAATAAAATATAGAGATTTGTGTGTCAATTTATACTTTAAAAATGTATATTTGCTGTATTTTAAAGCCTTCATTTACTTGACCAAATGACATTTAAAATGAACTGCCATATTTCTAGTAACTGTTTAAAACTTAACATGTTGGAAGCTGTCAGTCATCCATGTTAAGGGTTCACTGAAAAATAATTTAAAATTTCATGCATCTTACATTACTTTGATGTTTGCACATACCACACTTCTAAATATTCATCATTAAAATTTTACTTTAAAAATACAAGAGGTATAGAGGAAGGAAAAAAGGAAGGAAGGAGAGAGGGAAGGAGGGAGGTAGGCAGAAGAGAAAGGGAAGAGAAAGGGGAAAGGAAAAAAGAGGGAGGGAGGACAGACGATCTAAAGTAATTGTCTATGAGTCTGTAATCCTCATTTTTCAAAAGAATTCAGTAGGCTACACATGTCTAGACTGTAGCAAGCTGACAAGAGCTTTGGGATGACATTGTAATTCTCACTTCCCCAAGGGAAGTTTCAAAGCTCTCCTGGCTACCAGACTGTAAGCCATAGGTGGCATATCCTATGTGATGAACTCTCATTAACTAAAAGGCAGAAGTAACACTTTACTGCAAGCACACACTGTGGACTACTCATTACCTATACAGCATGTGAGCCTCCTTTATTCCTCTCCTAAAAGACAAAAGTGGGTCTCTGCTCAGTCTCAGGAGCCTGAACTCTTCAGGACCCCACTACAAGGCTGATTATCTTTGATGTTGATAACTTCTAATAAATATGTTACCACAAATATTATGCCTCTATACCCAAAAGATGCACATTCATACAACAAGGACATCTGCTCAATCATGTTCATAGCAGCATTATTTGTAATAACCAGAACCTGGAAACAACCTAGATGTCCCTCAACTGAAGAATGGATGAAGAAAACGTGGTACATTTACACAATGGAGTACTGCTCAGCAGAAAAAAGCAAAACAAAACAACAACAACAACAAAAAAAAAACAATGGAATCTTGAAATTCGCAGGCAAATGGATGGAACTAGAAGAAACCATCCTGAGTGAGATGACCCAGTCATAAAAAGTCAAAATGGTATGTACTCACTCATATATGGATTTTAGATGTAGAGCAAAGGAGTACCAGCCTACAATCCACACTGCCAGAGAAGCTAAGAATCAAGGAAGACCCTAAGAGAGACATACATGGTCCCCAGGAGAAGGGGAAAGGGACAAGATCTCCTGAGCTAATTGGGTGCATGGGGAAAGGGGAGATGGAGTTAGAAGAAAGAGAAAGGGAGAATAGGAGGGGAGAGGAGAACAGGAGAGAGCAGGAAAATCAAGTCAGGGGAAGAATAGAGGAGAGCAAAAAAAAAAAAGAGAGAGAGAGAGATTCAATAATATAGGGAACCATTATATATTTAAAGAGAATCTGGCACCAGGGAAATGTCCAGAGATCTATAAGGATGACACCAACTAACAATTTAAGCAATAGTGGAAAGGCTACCTTAAATGCCCTTCCCTGATAATGAGACTGACGACTACCTTATATGCCACCCTAGAGCCTTCATCCAGTAGCTGATGGAAGCAGAAGCAGACACCCATAGCTAAACACTGAGCTGAATTCTGGAATGCAGTTGCAGAGAGGGAGGGGTGATGAGTGAAGGAGTCAATATCAGGCTGGAGAAACCCACAGAGACAGCTGACCTGAACAAGGGGAGCTCATGGACTCCAGACTGATAGCTAGAAACCAACATAGGACCAATCCAGATCCCCTGAAAGTGGGTGTCATCTAGGAGGCCTGGTCAATCTATGGGGCCTCTAGTAGTGGATCAGTATTTATCCATGGTATAACAATGAACTCTGGGAGCCCATCCCACATAGAGGGATACTCTCTCAGCCTAGACACATGGGAGAGGGTCTAGGTCCTGCTGTAAATGATATGAAGATCCCCCATTAAAGGCTTTACCCTTCCTGGGGAGCAGAAAGGGGATGGGATAGGGGTTTGTTGGGTGGCAGGGGAGGAGACGAGGGAGAGGGAACTGGGATTGACATGTAAAAAAGCTTATTTATGATTTAAATTAAAAATGGAAAAAATAATGTATTTAAAAAAATAGTCTGCCTCAGTGTTCCCCTTGGACTCAGAACCTAAGATCTTACAAGTACTAATTTAAATTTTAAAAAATGGAAAAAAATAATTTAAGAAAAAGAATAGTCTGCCTCAGTGTTCCACTTGTACTCAGAACCTAAGACCTTACAAATACTATTTATTTCCTAGGTTCTCTCACAGTATCTTTAATCTCACAGCACCAGTGAGGTTTTTTTTTCTTTTTTAATATTTTTCATTGTCATCAGTTTGAATGATGGTCTAAGTAGTATTTCGATGGTGATAATTACCAGAAATTATTAAATCTTACTTTGTGAATTTAAAATACAGTATTTTTTAACACCACAAAGCAGAAAATCTATTTGGATTTGTATCTCAATCCAACATTTATTTAGTTCATTAAGATTGAGCAGATAACAAGGAAAGGACCTAATGAATTTAAGTCTTAAATTTTAAGTAGTAGTTAATGTCAGTTGATGCTAACAAGGATGATGCTTAGCTTTCAGTCGGGGATAAGGAGATAAACAAGCCCACACCTTAGCCTGGTGGTCCCTCAAGATTTAATAAGGGCAGCCAGAGGCTTAAGTCTAGGAAAAGAGATAAAGGTGCAGTGGTTATTAATGCTTGTGACATTACCCTGAAGTCTGACCCCCATATGCCATTACTATCAGTGCTTATCTGTGTTCCTAAAAGAAGCCTCCTCTGGTAATTCTGCATACCAGGGCTTCCAGCAGCTCTCCAGTGGATCCAAATCCTGATGACAGTAATTAATGTGTTCCGTCAGCACCCAAGTCTCACAAACAGCTGTTTTATCTGAAAATTTCCAAGTTCGGGAGTTAGTCAATTATCCCTTCTCATGGGCCCCATCTTTCCTCTCAACTCCTTCCCTCTTCTGTTTAGAATATCTTTTACTTAATGATTAGTGACTTCATTGAATCCATCAACACTAGTCAGAATTGCATCAGTCTCTTGGGCATTCAACAAAATCTGACCTGATGGAAAACAGCCTACCAAGGAAAACTCCATCTGAAAAACTGAGGAGGTGGCAAGATGGATGGGGCAGAGGTCAAGGCTAAGGCTGAAGCTGGGAGGAACCTCTGAGGAAGGCATTTGAGATCAATTTGAGCTGAGTGTCGCAATATAAAGTAGAAATTACATATTTCCACAGCAAATATATAATTGGAAGCTGGATTTCAAAGAAGAAATTGTGTCTATCCATTAAAAAACTGTCTACCATATTATTTTTGTTAGTTTTCAACTCATGTAGGAAAGATGTTTATGAACTTGGTCAAGGACTCACATATACTGCTTTGTTGCTGTTTTCTGTAAGTGTATTATTTTCACATTGTGTTTGAGTACTTCCAGAGACATGAGCTCATGTCTTTAAGTGACCAAAAGCCTTAGTACTTTGTGGATAAGTAGGTGAGGGAGTAGGGATCTTCTATCACCTGTGGAACTCAGGGTAGACAAACAATAAAATGCAGTATTCTTCCCAGGTTGGCAGCCATGTTCTTGTGAGGTCTGAAGTACCTTGAGGAAATCAAGGCTTTGGTAGTGTCAGCAGCCCCAGCTTTCAAATGGTCTATGGCACAAGGAGACACACAGGACAGTGAAAAGGAACAGTTTGGATTCTCCTTTCCATGGGGCCCTACATTTACTCAAATTATGATTAATGTATATTTTATCCACTCTTTGGAATATTTCCACCACCTAACAGGATGGAGACTGTTGTGTTATTTTTGATCTTTTGTCTTTGGTGGAGGTCACCACCCAGCTCCTAAATATTCTTAGTTATCAATGCTTGGCTTTAGCTTGGCTTTTTCTAGCCACCGTTTTTGGTAACCTTAAATTAACCCATCTCCCTTTTCCCTGTGGGCTTTTATCTTTCTTACTTCTGTATATCTTACTTTCCTTCTTACTCCATGGCTGACTGGGTGGCTGACCCTGATGTCCTCCTCTCCTTTTGCTCTTACTCCTTCTCTTCATCATTTCTCCTTTTGTTTATACTCTCTGACTGCCAGCCCCATCTATCCTTGCTCTTGACTCTTTATTGGTCATTCAGCTCTTTATTAGGATCACCAGGTGTTTAGACGTGCAAAGAATTACAGCTTCACAAAGTTATTAAGAAATGCAGCAAAAGCAAAAGATACACAGTTTAAGATAATATTCTACCACAGGAACCTGTGTTTTTGTATTTTTTCATTGGATTCTGAAGTATATAACCATGACATAGATTTAATTAAAGATCTTATGTCTACTTGCTATATACTGTCAGTATGCATTCTGGGAACAGGGCATCAACAAAATTGTCACAGCTATTGTTAAAGTTTGGAACTTGAATGGTGCTTGAAGGCCTGGTCTCCAATCTGTGATACTTGCTTGAGGTGGTAGAAGATTTAGAAGACAGGACATAATGGAAGTAAGTTAGGTCATTGGGAGAACACACTTCAAGGATATTTTGGTAAGAAGCTGAAACCCAAATATAACCAAATCACATTAAATACAAATACATGGTTTTCATCATGATGGAAAGTTGGTTTTTGTCAACTGAATCTATTGAGATATGATACCTACCTTTGAGTTAATTTATATAACAGATTATAATTATTGACTTACATATGTTGAACCTTCCATCAATCTCTATAATGAAGTCAACTAAATCATTCTAAATAAGGTTTTTTAAATGAGATTTTGAAGTAGATTTTCTGCCAGTATTTTATTGAGAATTTTTACATCTATTGACATCAAGGAGATCCCTCTGTAATTTTATTTATTTATTTTTGTTGTCTTTTTCTGATTTGGGCATCAGTGGAATGCTGGCTTTGTAAAAAGAGTTTTGAAACTTTCCTTCCTTTTTTATTTTACAGAATAATTTGAATAGTATTGGTAATAGTTCTTCCATGAAGTTCTGGTAGAATTCTGTAATAAATATATCTGGTCCTGAACATTCTTTAGTTGGGAGATTTTTCTTATAATAGTTCTTTTGTGTTTTGAAATCATAACACAATAAGATAGCTTACCCCTTCCCATCCTTTCTTCCAATGCCTCCAATCAAATTCATGACCTCTTTTTCTTTAAATATATGTATTTCATATATTATGTATTCACATGTATTTATATATATAAATAGTCATATATTTCTTAAGTACACTTGATATTGGATAACCAGTTGAGTGACTCTCCCCTAAATGGAAGGGATTCCTTCCACTCTCCGAATTCTCTAGTGCCTACATTTCTTTGGATAGGGTTAAGATCACATGAGTTTTCCCTTCAATGTTAGCATGCCCATTGGTTTTGTCATTGTTCAGGTCTGGTTTAAGCATCCATGTTGATGGAACCAACATGGGTATAGTCTCTCTGATAGTTCTAGAAAACCCAATTTTACAGCAAACTTCCTATTTTTGGGTCTTACAATCTTTCCAACCCTTATTTTGCAATGATCCATGAGATTTAGGTATAGGAATTGTGTTATATGTGTATCTTTTGAGACTGGGCATCAAACAATATCTTGCTCTTTGTATTTTGATCAGTTGCATGAGACTTTTTATTGAAATGTAAATACTTTTGCTGATTATAGATATGTTGGAATTATTTAATACATTTTGGTTTAATTTCAATTGGTCATTTTATTGTTTGTATTTAAATTAAAAACAATATTATTTTATATATCAATCCCAGTTCCCTCTCCCTCCCATTCTCCCATGCTCCCCACCGACCCCCATCCCATCCCTCTTCTGCTCCATAGAAAGGGTGAGAGCTTCCATGGGGATCATCAAAGTCTGTCACATCATTTGGGGCAGGACCTAGGCCCTCACCTGTGTGTCTAGGCTAAGAGTATTCCTCTATGGGGAATGGGCTCCCAATGTCCATTAGTATGCCAGGGATTAGTGCTGTTCCATTACCAGGTGCCCCATAGACTGCCCAGGCCCTCTAACTAACACCCACGTGCAGGGGCCCTGGTTCCATCTTATGCTGCTTTCCAAATATCAGTCTGGGGTCCAGGTAAACTGTATCTATGGGTTTCCCCAGCATGATCTTGACCCCTTTGCTCATCATTTCTCCCTCTCTACAACTGGATTCCAGGATTTCAGCTCAGTGGGTCTCTGCTTCTGTTTCCATCAGCTACTGGGTGAAGACTCTAGGATGGCATATAAGGTAGCCATCATTATCATTATAGGGGAAGGGCATTTAAGATAACCTCTCTCCTATTGCTTAGATTCTTAGTTGGAGTCATCCTAGTAAATCTCTGGAAATTTCCCTACTGCCAGATTTCTCTTTAAACCTATAATGGCTCCCTCTGTTCAGGTATCTCTTCACTTACTCTCCTCTATTCTTCCCCCTACTCAATCTTCCTCTCCCCTCCTCTTCTTTCCTTCTCTTTCTCCTAACTCCCTGTCCCCTCCCCTGGTGCTCCCAATTTGCTATGGAGATCTTGTCCCTTTCCCCTTCTCTGGGGGACCATGTATGGCTCTCTAGGAGTACTTTTTGTTTTCTAGCTTCTCTGGAGGTGCAGATTGTAAGCTGGTAATCCTTTTCACTATGTCTAATATCCATATATGAATGAGTACATACCATATTTGTCTTTTTGTGACTGGGTTACCTCACTCGGGATTGTTTCTTTTAGTTCCATCCATTTGCCTGCGATTTCAAGATACCATTGTTTTTATCCACTGAGTAGTTCTCCATTGTATAAATGTACCACATTTTCTTTATCCATTCTTCAATTGAGGGACATCTAGGTTGCTTCCAGGTTCTGGCTACTACAAACAATGCTTCTATGAACATGGCTGAACAGATGTTCTTGTTGTATGAATGTGCATTCGTTGGGTATATGCCTAAGAGTGGAATTGCTCAATCTTGAGGTAGACCCAATTTTCTGAAGAACAACCATATTGATTCCCAAAGTAGTTGTACAAGTTTACACTCCCACCAGCAGCGAAGGAGTGTTCCCCTTTCTCCACATCCTCTCCAGCATAAACTGTCATTGTTTTTTTTTATTTTAGCCATTCTGACAGTAGCAAGATGGTATCTCATAGTTGTTTTGATTTGCATTTCCTGATAGCTAAAGATGTTGAGAAATTCTTAAGTGTCTTTCAGCCATTTTGAATTCCTCTATTGTGAATTCTCTATTTAGTTCTGCACCCCACTTTTTAATTGGATTGTTTGGTGTTTTGGTGACTAGCTTATGGAGTTCTTTGTATATTTTGGAAATCAGCCCTCTGTCAGAAGTGTGGTTGGTGAATATCTTTTCCCATTCTGTGGGCTGCCATTTTTTCTTGTTGACTGTGTCCTTTGCCTTACAGAAGTTTCTCAGTTTCAGGCAGTCCCATTTATTAACTGTCAAAATTTTCAATGAGTCATATACATCTAGAAATTCAACCATTTCTTTCAGATTTTCCATTTCAGTAGAATATATATATATATAGTAACTTAAAATATGCCTTTTTGTTTTTCTGAATTTCCTTGGAATCTCTTGCATTATTTCCCATTTCATTACTAAATCTTGTAGGCATTCTGCATCCCTACAAGACCAGAGAGAGAGAGAGAGAGAGAGAGAGAGAGAGAGAGAGAGAGAGAGAGAGAGAGAGAGAGATGAAACCACAGCATGCTGCTAGCAGAATCAGTAGCCAGTACGACCTGAACCATATCTGCAGTGCCTGAATGGTCTTGCAAGGTGATATGAATCCAGGAGAAACAACTTCCTAGGTACCCTGTCTGAGCAGGGTGCCCCCAATACACTCCCAAAGGAAAGTTTTTGAGTTCATATGTTTACACCCTTAAGACTTCAATAGGTAGGGTCTAGGCAATTCCTGAATGGTCCTCAAGCATCATTTGTATTAAGATTCAATATGTTTGGCATTAAGTGGATGGAACTAATAAAGTATCATCCTAAATTAGGTAACCCAGTCCCAGAAAGACAAACATGGTATATAGTCACTCATAGGTGGATATTAGCTGTAAAGTAAAGGATAACTATGCTACAATCTACAGATTCAGAGAAGCTAGGTAATAAGGAGGTCCCAAGAAATGACACACGAATCAATCTCTCTGGAAAGGGGACATATAAGAGATCTCATGGGTGAACTGGGAATAGGTGGAGATGGAAACATGAGAGATCAGGTTGGGGATGGGTGGGTGGGGAGAGTACTGAAAGAGATGAATGGAAAGGGGGGACATTCTGGAGCCCGGTAGAAGCATAGTGCAAGGGAAACTCCCAAAAATCTACAAAGATGACCCCATCTTAGACTCCTATAAATAGTGGATACATAGCCTGAATTGACCATCTTCTGTTTCCAGGCAAGACTTCCAGTAGAGACTGGAACACCAACCCAGCCACACAATCTTTGACCTATAGTCTGTCCTGCTTATGGGATGTACTGGGATAAGGGTGGCACAGAGATTATGGGAGTGTGTAATCAATGACTTGTCTAGCCTGGGACCCATGCCACAAGAGTGAGCCCACCCCTGACACTGCCCAGAATGCCAGGACCCTGTGGCTGGGTGGCCCAAAGACCTAGGATAAAACCACACAGGATTGGAGAAAGAAAATGCCAATGTAGTTGTCAGGGCCTGAGTATGATATTTTTGTATGTAGGCCTCAGCTCAATTCCATGAGCTCGAATCTCCTATTGTCTTTTAGATGTCAGCTGGTTACCTCCAGATGCCCTGGCCACAGTGGAGAATGTCTAAAGGCTTGTGTACATGCGTTCTAGGATCATCTCTAGGGTTAAAAGAAGTGTTCCCTAGTCAGTCCTATATACATAATAATCGATGTCTTCTGCTGGTACCCTGCTTTTGGAAAGCTATTCAAGAGGATGCTTGAATAAACCATGGTCTCCAGTATTGACTGAGAACCCTCCTAAAATGACAAGATGTCTCTGTCTCATGCTTAACGAACACAGTCCTAAAGACATCAGTCCAGAATAGGTGACTCTTATAGCCTAGGACTGATACTGGCCAGACCCCAGCATGTAATGATGCCTAACAATATTCTGCTATATTCATAGATTGTTGAGTACCCCAATAGTCCCAATAGTCATCAAAGAGCCCTTATCCACTAACTGATGGAAACAGATTCAGAGAACCAGCAACAAACCAGACTGAGCTCGGAGAATCTTGTTGAAGAGAGGGAGGAAGGATTGTACAAACCGGTGGGGTCAAGGGCATCACAAGAAACCCACAGAAACAACTAACCTGTGTTCATAGGAGCACACAAAGTTTGGCCAACAACCAAGGAGGCTGCATGGAACTGACCTAGGCCCTATGCATATATGTGACAGTTGTGTAGCTTGGTCTCCGTACTGGAATGCAAACAGTGGGAATAGAGGATGTCCTTAAGGCTTTGGCTTGCTTTTGGGACCCTATTACTCATACTGGACTGTCTTGCCAAGCCTTAATAAGAAGAGAGGTGCTTAGTCTTGATACAGCATTCTTTGTTCACACCCATGGGAGGCCTGCACTTTTCTGATCAGAACAATAAAGGAGTGGGGAGTGGACAGGGTCAGTGGGGGATGGGTGGTGAGGAAGGAAAGGAAATTGCAGCAAGTGTTTTAGATACATACATACATACTTACATACATACATACGTAGATACATAGATAGATAGATAGATAGATAGATAGATAGATAGATAGATAGACTTAATTTAAAATGTTTGGCATCTTTTTATTGGCTCTAATCTCTTAAGTATCTATGTGTTCTCTCGCCACAGTGTTATGTAGTTTTTTCATTATTTGTAATTATTTTCATTATTTATAAAGTCTTACCATAAGCCCAGCTAAAATCAATTAGCAACACCCAAGCCATAATCTAAATGCTGTGCTGTCTAAAACTTACTGCATTAGATTAGTCTGCCATCATTGAATCCAGCTTACCACAAAGACTCAGAGAATGGACAAAATGTAAACAGTTCTTTGATACAAGGTAATATAAATAGTCTAGAGTCCAGTTTCCAATGTGGTATCCATTTGTGTCTGACATCTCATCTCACGAGTCTAGTCTACTGTCTTCATTGCTAGAAGTGCTTTGGTTTAATGGGGTCCCAGACAATCACTTTTATTACAGTGTTTCCAAGTATCTCTGAGCTGCTTCTCCAAACTTTTCCAAGGAGCAAATCCATCCCAGAGGCTTCTGAGCCACATCATAAGATGGTCACAGCAATCACTCCACTTCACTGATCCTCATTTTCCATTTTTCTCAATATTTCAGTCACAGTAACAGGATACCCAGCATAAAACAGATATTAAATTCATCCTGCACATTTTGCATATCAAATATTGTATTTGGGGATCAGGAATTGACATTTATTAGTGTTTTTTCTAGTAAAATACATCATTTGAACTATCCCCACCACCACAAGATTCTTGCTTTCATTTAAGACACTTACACATTCATAGGTATATTTTAAATAGCTGTTGTACAAGGTCAATATTTCTACTTTTTGAAACACAGCATTTTGTTTATTCATAGGTCTAGCTATTATTTATTATATACTTAGTGTATATATGGTACCTTACATCCATGCTTGTAGTCTTCAAGAGTGACAGACAAATCTTTTTGTCTGGGAATCGCTTAATAGATTAATTTAAACGCTTTGTGTATACATATTCTTCTTTTGAAATAATTACTGAAATTAGATAAAGAAGATCTGTGTGACTGGGGCATAGATTCATGTCTGCACACAAAGACACAGAACTGTCGGCTGGTGGTTACTCTGGAGCTCACTCACAGATTAAGTGCAATTGCATTTTCAATGTAGTTAGCTATTTAATTCTAAAAACACACAGATATAACAGAAGTCAATTATAATTAGTAATATCTTGAAATAGCAGGAATTGGAAAACTGACACTACTAGATAAATCTTATTTTTATGAAACAATGATATTTGGTTGTTGTGATTAGCATAAACATAGAAAATTGATTAAAAGAAAATATTCTCAAAACTAATCACACACATATACAAGTTTGGTTTATGACCAATGTGAATTTACAAAGTAACTTGGAAAGCAGGGTTTTTTTTTAATGTTTACATGGAGGATGTTCAGACAAGTGATTATCCATTTTTTAAAACTTCTCCTTTCATCTACCTGGCACTATATATCAAAAAATGATACAGGTAAACATCTAGCCGTTTCTTTATTATTTGGATTTTTGAGACTGAGTCCCCACTATGTAGACTGGCTTCTAACTCAGATTCCTTCTGCCTCAGTTTCTGAAGTTCTAGCATTATGGGCATGCATCACCATGCCCAGCCCATTGCATCTTACCCTGTAAGACAAGGAATTAGGAGTCTAGCTCATACCAGAATATCTTCACTGACTTTGCCTTAGTAACATCGTTTTAAACTAGACAGGAGGAGTAACCACAAAGAAAAAGATAGTGCAAACTTCATTAAAAATTAAATGTATCTGCCATAGAAGTCATTAACAGAAGTATTCTGTAGAACAAGGAATTCCTACAGCTGATAACATATGTGTCATCTACATTTTAAAATGTAAATGACTATTTCACAAAATAAAACATCCAAGAAGTAAATAAATATTATTAGTGTTAAATTTTAACTGCAAGTTAAGCATTGTCACAGCTTACTCACAATAATGGCTAAAGTGATATACCATAGAGCAACTGAGTACGTCTTTTATTACAAAGACTATAAATTAGTGCAACCATGTAAGGAAGTTGGTTTCTACTAAACTGATAGACTTATTTAATCACATAATTGTAATCCTTGATGCACATCCAAAGAAGTTTCCACAGATAATAAGACAATTAAAGATGGATTTGAGAGGGAGTTGGGCCCATATAGGAGTTGGAAGGGGTAGAAATGACGTAAAGATAGTACTCACACATGAAATTCTTAACAAATTTTAAAATTATGGTAAAGGTTATAAAGATAAACATGAGATGATTTTTTTATTCTGCATTTTGCTATTAAGACTATTTTGGAATAGGAATTACTAGAAAATCGAGATAATCAAAATATTAAAGATGTGTTACATAGAGTTTTGACCCTTTTTACTTAGTCTCTTCACTTTCCATTTATGTGGAAGAGACAAATATCTGTTTCATTTATTGGATAATATTTACCCAACTTGTTTCAGTTCATTTTAGCATATTCCCTAGCAAGCTTCCCCCACCCACCAACTTGAGAATATTTCCTCTCAATTTTGGACACAGATGTAAGCAGACATTTCTTATGCTGAAAAGATACCCAGGCAGAAGCGCTTCACAGGGATGGAATGCAAAACCAAAGCTCTTTCTCCCCATTAGTCACCCTAGCCCCACCCTCTCCCCCGCCTCCCCCCACCCCCACACCATATGTTTCTGAAGGACCAGCTGAATATGGTGCTGTGGAGGAGACAGAATGTGGAGGCATAAAAAGCTGTCTGCTTTTGGTGCATTGCGCCTATGGATAATTGACATCTCTGAGGCCCAGTGACCCTGTTGAGCTCTGTCTAGCTGGACTTGCAAAATTCCCTCGCTACTTTCCATATGGTCCAGAAGCCACTTTAAACCTGCGATCAACATTAATCTTTAAATCACAAAATATTGCATATGTGTGTGTGAAATTGTCAAAAGTAAAGAAAATTGAGAAAAACATTCTGAAGTGTTTTTCAAATTGTTTTACTCTTTATTGGCCATCCATTAATACATTAAACAATGTTATAATAATGCGGATAGAGCATTTACCTCACCTAGCATGTTCAATGCCATGGGTTCAATTCTCAGCTCAGAAAAAAAAAAAACAGCAAAGTTGGGAGAAAAGTGTTTTACTTTAATCATTATAAAACTTATTCACTTGTTTATGTTTGTGTGTAGTGTGTGCTTGGGGAGGGTGGCGGGAAGTGTGGAGATCAGAAGACAACTTGTGGGAATCAGTTCCTTTTCTACTTTGCTGGTTCTCACAATTGAATTCAGTTCATCAGTTTGGGCAGCAAGTGCCTTAACCCACTGAGCCATCTTCCTGCCCTCCTAAAGTTTCTACATTAGTTGCTTAATTGTAAACTATCACAAAGAATACAAATTCTCTTCCTGTGAATGTGGTTATTAGAAGGATGACTAGGAGATGAAAGCATGCAAATAATTTCTTCAACTCAGTGTTTCCTCTAAAATCTCAGGGGGAGGAAGTTGGGCAGACAGCGATACTGCTGGGGAACCACAGGACCAAGCATGAAATTGAGGGAAAGACATTCCTCTCACTAGGGAGCCAAAGCTAACCACTCTGGATTTTGCAGGGTCTTCTGGTCCCACCCACTCCACCCTGTCTCAAAACCCCTGAGATACAGCTCAGCACAGAAGAGCCAGGGATAGTTACTTACTCCAGCCTGTTACTGGGCATTATTACTTTAAACTCACCCCTTTAAGATAATTAATATAGTTCAAATGACGATTAGCATAACCATGATATAATGAGAAGTTAGTACTTACTGACTCTCCCAAGATAACTTCTAAGGAACCTAACTTGGAAAACAAATCTGGAACTCATCACCGATAAGCTTACCACCATTCCCCCAATTTATGTCTTGGAATTAGCTTGGCTGGAGTCTGTAGAAAAAGCAGAAAGTGTGCAACTCAGTTATGAGAATGGGGAAAGTAAGAGTAACTGGCTTCATGGAAGTTCCTAGAGCTGCATGGGTGTGGAGGAAGCAGAGGTTCTCGACTCTTCTTCATAATTCCAACCAAATAAGTTATTTTTACCTTAAAAATACTTCCTTTGGGAAAATAGGGATGGGGTTTTAAATTTTCCAACTCAACAATATCAGGAAGTATAGACTCCTCTACTAAAAAAACTTCTTTTCCTGCCTAACTCAGGTAAAGTACTCAGAGACCATACTTTCTCTTCATTCCCCCACTCTGTTTGACAGGACATCTTCAGTGTTAATAGCCCCATGAGATGGATTGAGACCCTCTTTATGCTCTCTTGGGTCTACTACTCGTGTCTGGTGTTATTTAGTTAATCTTGTCTTGACCCTGGACATTCTACAATAATATCTTGAGGTATGCGTGGTTGAATACAAGTTTTTACGGACTGATACTGCATTCTCAGTCCCTGGCAGTGCTAGGCAGCAGAGTTTATGTCACTGTGTCTCCTTCACAAATTGAACCCTTAGCTTCTTGTGACATTTGGGTAACTTAGAGCTGTCTGAATTATACAGAGTATTTGTAGCTGTTTTCTGGTCACCTTGCTCACAAGTCTTAGAACCACAACCTGAACATCACTGAGTTTTAAAATAGTGCTCTCTGTCATGAGGTATCCAATTCCGTTCCTGGATTGTTGGAAGTATCTTGGTAAAGCCTGCTCCCTCTGTGTCCCTGGCTCCCTTAAAGTTGATATGAATGCTTTCCCACAATGCCTCTCTTCAAAGTTCAGCTATGCAGGGAAGGAGTAAACAACTAAGACTGCTCTTGAGACTCTTCTCTTCTCCTGCCAGCCTCTATTGGAAAAAGGTTTCCCCTCCTCTCCACATTATTGATAACGACAAAACTCAGTATTCCAATATTTAGGATTTATTATTTGGAGTTTAGAAAGCCTTTGCTCTCTAGGCCTGACGCTGAAGATTAGTCACTCCTTAGGGACTCTACAGTCAAGTTTGAGATGGAAGTTGAAGGATGCCCTACTTCTATTTTCTGTTCTGTTTCTATAATATTTCTTGCTGGAAAGGAGTTTAATGCAAATTTGAAAACACACACACACACACACACACACACACACACACACACACACACTCACCAGCGCTTTGTCACCATTCCTGCCAGCTACTTTCCAGTTCCCTCTACTAATCAGACACAAGCATCTCTGACCTGCTCTTTCCCAAAGAACGATTCAAATGCCCATTGACTTTCTTGTGTACACCTTCAAGTTGGAGTCAGTCAATGGGATACTGGTGAAAAGGTTTAAGGTTAGAGGCAAGATGTTTCTCCTTCCATCTCCCAGCCTGTTTCTGCAGAAAGGTAAAGTTCTAGGCTCTGGGTCCACTCACACAATCAACAGCAATCCCCTCCCTATATAACTGCTGGTGGAGGGATTTGATAACATCTCTCCTCTCAAAATGTCATTCAACATCCCCCTCATTTATTTCCCTTAAAGTTTTAGAATAATAATCCATTAAACTTTCCTCCATTATCTCAAGAAATACGGCATTTACCTCCTTCAGGACCTCTGCTAATAGAACTATTATGTCTGCATGATTTTGCCTCAATGTGAGTTATTCCTTGGAAAGTATCTTGGTCTGCTTGGCCTCATGGGTAGCTCAGTTTGCTGCTCTAAAAGTTCAGAGCTGCCTGGCTTCAGCTCCAAGATTAGTTCATTAAAGAATATGATTCAGACTCTTAAAACTATCTGTATCTCCATCCTCCATGATGAATGAGGATACACTAAGTACTGACTGGGCATCTACTTAATCCTTTAGCTGCTGTTTGAGACATTATGGACATGGTGATAGGATGAAAGTTATTTTCATAGGGAATCTATATACAACTGACACTAACAGTATTTCCACTATAGGCTGTAATTTTTTGTTTGTTTTGTTTTTCGAGACAGGGTTTTTCTGTGGCTTTGGAGGCTGTCCTGGAACTCGCTTGGTAGTCCAGGCTGGTCTCGAACTCACAGAGATCTGCTTGCCTCTGCCTCCCGAGTGCTGGGATTAAAGGCGTGTGCCACCAATGCCCGGCTAGGCTGTAATTTTAAAAATGTGTCTAACTGGTTAGCTAGCTGCCCTAGATCTGCCCCTCATGACTCCAGATCTATGCTTGTTCATCTTCTTCCAGCAACATAATCTTTTTTCCTTTTAGCAACAACAAAACACATTTATTCCTAAATATATGGAAATATAGGTTGGCCCTATGAAGAATATCTAAATCACATTTTTTCTCATGATCTTGTGATAGCCATAGCTAATCTTTAGAACACTTTAGTCTATGATAGTTTTACTGCATTGAAGTCGTTTTTATGTATAAAACTTTGTGACCTGGATTTGGCTCCGGACAGATCTTACAGCCCTTCATATTTTTGTTGTCACATGTTGATTTGGGTCTTCCTGTGACATTGGCTATAAAACTGTTACATGGAGAATCACTTTAATGGAAAAGAAAATAATCTCTGTGTATTACAGCCACTGCTGTGTAAGTCACAGAGAAACCGTCCTGAGACCTGGCATACACAGACCGCCTTCATTCCTCAGTTATCACTTTTTTTTCCCTCAGGGCCTTTTGCATACTAAGCAAGGGCTCTCCTACAAATCTGAACCTTCAGACCCAATACCTTTCTTAATCTAAGTAAAATCCTGATGATTCTTTCAACTTCACCTGGCCAGGGAGAGGTTGTTGGTATGGCTATCCTAAAACAAAGGGTCTGATACAGACACCAACTAAATAATGCAAAGAAGGCCTCCTAAAGAGAACTCTCATGATGGGAGATGTGTCCCTGAGAAAGCACAACTCTGCTTGGCCCACCTCACCTGTGGGAAATGTCAACCAATAAGCAGGGGAGAGTGTCAGTTACCTATGTAAATTGACTGTGAGAACCCAGGAATCTCTCCCACCCTATTCTGAGCCTAAGACCCCAAAATCTAAAGTTAGCTAATTCGTTGGATTCATAGACAGAGCTTTGAAGTAACACAGATTGTCACTTGAGTGAGTGGTTTACTCACCTAAGCTTCAGGCTTTGATGTATTCCCAAATGAATGAAGACCTATTTGATAACTATGGCAGGTCTCCTCACTCTAAGGCCAGGACTTCATACATGAGGGCACACACACACACACACACACACACACACACACACACACACACACACACACACACGAACACATGGGAGGAAGGGAGTAGAAGGGAAAAGGAGAGGGCACTTAAGGTAGGATCCACCCAAAGATCTGACTTTGAAAAGTACCTGGAAGGCTCCAGCAGTGTATGGCCAGATGCCAAGGAGGGAAAGCCTCAGGAGGGAGGCATAGTGCTCTCAATAGCATTTCCATTATGAGGATAAGGATAGGGAGAAAGAACCTTTAGACTGAATTTTATTCCTTTGATAGATTTGTATTTGAAAGGAAAGAAAGAAAAAAGAAGGAAGGGGGAAGGAAAAGAATTGGAGGAGGAAGGGAGGAAAGGAAGGAGGGAAGATGGAAAAAAGAGAAGAAAGGGGGAGAGAAGGAAGAAAGAAAAGGGAAGAGAGGAAGAAATGAAGGGGAAAAAAGGGGGAAAGAGCAGAAAGTTCACTACCATGAAGTCAGGCTGTTTCATGCTTGTAAGAGCTGACTCTTGACAGAGGAGCTTCATCTGTGGGTGAAACAGAAAGCTTTCTGAGGGAGGGGTTGGAAGCTTCAGTCATGGCCAGGGTCCCAGACCGCTGGGCAGAGCAGCTTCCTGGTGGGAGAAGGAGCCACATTCCCCAGTTATTTGCGACAGCTTGAGGACCCACAGGCTGCCTGCAATGTGTAGACTGCATAATTTAGCATGAACATTGCCAACAATTTTTGGCCTCGACTTTTTGACTGGTTTTCATTTAGCAGCAATTTCATTTTTCCTGGGACAATTCATGTTTTAATGAAGAAAAATTCAGTGACCTTTAGTCAACTTGGCAATCAAGAAGGCTGGTGACAGTGATCCAGAGACATCATGACTGAACTTACTGTCCCAATTAAATGTCTTAGAGCAGCCATCAAGTAGCCCATTCTTATGTGACTGAACAATGTTTTGAAGAAATGACAACTGCACATGCTCATCCAGTCAAGTGCCTCAAGAGCAACCATGTCTCTACACCAGTCCAGGTGACAAAACGAGCAACATTAGGCCCTCTCCACCCTCCATGCTCTGCTCTAGGTGAGTGTGGGCTCTGCTCAGGCCTCAACTCTTGACCATCACCCCCTCCGAGGATCTTCCTGGGCCGTCTCCTTGAGTAGAGTGGATGCCCGCCCAGGCAGGAAGGACCACTCTGAGTCCCAACACACCTTACTCTTACTTACCACTCTGCCCTCCACCCTCTGGTTGAATGAGGAGAATACCAGAAGAGGACAGATCATCCAGAGTTGCAGACAATGATGTCTTGGCCCACATACTTCACCAGGAGACTAGAGGAGACAGAGACCCCACCTGCAAACACTCCAAGAAGAGATGGGAAGATGACAGTATAAGAACACCCTCAGCAACAGAAAGACCTATAAGATACCACCAGAATCTATGGACTCCACACCAGCAAGACCTGAAAAGTCCAACGCAGATGAAGCAGAAGAGACAGACTTTAAAAACTATTTTATGAAGATGATAGAGAACCTTAAAGTGTAAAGGAGAAAATCCGTTAAAGAAAAAAAAAACAAAAAATATATGGAATGGAGGAAAAAACAAAGCAAAAAAATTCAAGAAATAAACAAATCTCTTAAAAAATCTAAAGTAAGCCAAGAAAAAACAACCAAACAGATGAAGGAAACAACTCAAATAGTTCAAGACTTGAATTCTGAAATAGAAACAATGAAGAAAACACAGAATGAGGGATTGCTGGAAATAGTAAAGCTAGGTAAACAATCAGAAACTACATATGTAAGTATAACCAATAGAATAAAAGAGATGGAAGAGAGAATATCAGGTGTTGAAGACTCAATAGAGGATAAACAGTCATCGACCAAAGAAAATCTCAAGTCCAACAAATCCCTAACACAAGATATCCAGGAAATATGGGACACCGTAAAAAGGGCAAACCTAAGAATAATAGGTATAGAAGAAGGTGAAGAAATACAGCTCAGAGGTACAGAAAACATGCTCAACAAAATCAAAGAAGAAAACTTTCCAAACATAAAGAAGGATATGCCTATGAAAGTACAAGAAGCATACAGAACACCAAATAGAATGGACCACAAAAAGAAGTTTCCTTGCCACATAAAAATCAAAACATCAAACTTACAGAATAAATAAAATACTAAGAGCACCAAAGAAAAAGGCCAAGTAACATATGAAGGCAGACCTATCCAAATTAGACCCAATTTCTTAATGGAAACTATGAAAGCCAGAAAGTACTGGATAGATTTTCTACAAACGTGAAGGGAACATGGATGCCAGGCCAGACTAATGTACCCAGCAAAGCTTTCAATCACTATAGATGGAGAAAACAAGATATTACATGACAAAACTAGATTTGAACAATACATATCCACAAATCCAGCCCTACAGAAAGTACTGGAAAGAAAACCACAACCCAATGAAGATAACTACACTCACAAAAACACAGGTAATAGATAGTCCCACTATATCAAACACCAAAAGAAAAAGAGGGACAAAATCCACACATAATAAACCACCAACAACAAATCCAAAAAAAAAGAATCAACAATCAATAGTCATTAGTATCCCTCAATGCCAATGATCTTAACTTGTCTATAAAAAGATACAGATTAACAAAATGGATACAAAGACAGAATCCAACCTTCTGCTGCATACAAGAAACATCTCAACATCAAAGACAGACGTTGCCTTAGAGTAACAGTTGGGAAAAGATTTTCCAATCAAATAAACCCAAGAAACAAGCTGGTGTAGCAATCCTAATAACAAACAAATTAGACTTCAAACTAAAATTAATCAAAAGAGATAAAGAAGGACATCACAGGAAAAGTTCATTGAGATGAAGTCTCAATTCTGAACATCTATGCCCCAAATAAGAAGGCAACCACATTTGTAAAAGAAACTTTATTAAAGCTCAAATCACACACAAAATCTCACACATTTATAGTAGGAGACTTCAATACCCTGCTCTCACTACACAGGACCACCAGACAGAAAATTAGCAAAGAAACAAGGGAACTAACAGAAGTTATGACCCAATTGGCATTAACAGATATCTGTAGAACATTCCATCCATACACAAAAGAATGTGTCTTCTTCTCAGCTCCACGTGGAACCTTCTCTAAAATCAACCACATACTTGACAACATAGCAAATTTCCACAGATACAAAGAAAATTGGAATAACCTCCTGTATCTTATCAGTCCTCCATGATTTAAAGTTAGAATTCAACAACAACAAAAATTGTAGAATCCCTACAAACTCATGGAAAATGAGCATTGCACAATTACACCATTCCTGGGTCAAGGAAGAAACGAAAAAAAATCAAGACTTCCTGGAATTCAATGAGAATGACCACACAATATACCCAAACTTGTGGGACACTTTGGAAGCAGTGCTAAGAGGAAAGTTCATAGCACTAAGTGTCCACAGGAAGAGACTAGAGAATAGCCACACTAGAGAATTAACAGCACAACTGAAAGCTCTAGAACAAAAAGAATCAAACTCACCCAGGAGGAGTAGACGCCAGGAAATAATAAAATTGAATTCTGAAATCAATAAAGTAGAAACAACGAAACATTACAAAGGATCAATGAAACAAAGAGTTGTTTTTTCTAAAAAAATAAGCAAGATATGCAAACCTTTATCCAAACTAAACAAAAGGCAGAGAGAGAGCATGCTAATTAACAAAATCAGACATGAAATGGGGGACATAACAATGGACAATGAGGAAATCCAGAGAATCATCAAGACATATTTTGAAAACCTGTACTCCACAAACTTTGAAAATCTAAAGGAAATGGAAAATTTTCTGAATAGATATCCCTTACCAAAATTAAATCAAGAACAAATAAGCAATTTAAATAAACCTATAGCCCCTAATGAAATAAAAGCAGTCATCAAATATCTTCCAACCAAAAAAATCCCAGGGCCAGATGGTTTCAATGCAGAATTCAACCAGAAATTCAAAGATGAGCTAATACTAGTACACCTCAAATTCTTCCACATAATAGAAACAAAAGGGACATTGCTGAATTCTTTTTACCAGACTACAATAACCTTGTTACCCAAGTCACACAAAGACACAACTAAGAAAGAGAACTACAGACCAATATCCTTCATGAACATTGATGCAAAAATATTCAACAAAATGCTGGCAAATTGAATCCAAGAATACATCAGAAAAATCATCCACCATGATCAAGTAGGCATCATTCCAGGGATGCAGGGATGGTTCAACATATGAAAATCTATCGATGTAATTCACCATGTAAACAAACTGCAAAGGAAAAACCACATGTTCATCTCACTAGATCCTGAAAAGCTTTTGATAAAATTGAACACCCCTTCAGGATAATGTCTTGGAGAGATCAGGAATAACAGGAACATACCGAAACATGGTAAAAGCAACATACAACTAACCAACAGCCAACATCAAACTAAATGGAGAGAAACTCAACACAATTCCTCTACAATCAGGAACAAGACATGACTGTCCACTCTCTCCATATCTCTTAAATATTGTACTTGAAGTTCACAAAAGGAGATCAACGGGATACAAATTGGAAAGGAAGAAGTCAAGATTTTACTATTTGCAGATTATATGATAGTTTACATAAGTGACCTGAAAAACTCTACCAGGGAATTCCTACACCTGATAAACACCTTCAGCAAAGTGTCAGGATACAAAATTAACTCAAAAAAATCAGCAGCCCTACTATATACAGATGATAAATGTGCTGAGAAAGAAATCAGAGAAACATCACAATTTACAATAGCCACACAAACAAAATAAAGTATCTTGGTGTAACACTAACCAAACAAGTGAAAGACCTATATAGTAAAAACTCTGAGTCTTTAAGGAAAGAAATTAAAGAGGACACCAGAAAATGGAAAGATCTCCTATGGTCTTGGATAGGTAGGATCAACATAGTAAAAATGGCAATCTTACCAAAAACATTCCATGGAATCAATGCAATCTCCATCAAAATCCCAACACAATTTTTCACAGACCTTGAAAGAATAATACTCAATTTTATATGGAAACACAAAAAACGCAGGATAGCCAAAACAACCCTGTACAATAAAGGAACTTTCGGTGGCATCACCATTCCTGACTTCAAATTCTATTATAGAGTCATAGTCCTGAAAAGAGCTTGGTATTGGCATTAAAGGAGACAGGTAGATCAATGGAATCGAATTGAAAATCCTGATACTTACCCACACACATACGAACACCTGATTTTTGACAAAGAAGCTAAAATCATTCAATGTAAAAAAGAAAGCATCTTCAACAAATAGTGCTGGGATAAGACTACAGATAGATCCATGTCTGTCACTGTGCACAAATCTTAATTCCAAATGGATCAAAGACCTCAGCATAAATCCAGCCACACTAAATGTCTCAGAAGAGAAATTGGGAGGTACCCTTGAAGGAACTGGTATAGGAGAATGCTTCCTGAACTTAACACCAGTAGCACAAACATTGAGATTGACAATTAATAAATGGTACCTCCTGAAACTGAGAAGCTTCTGTAAGGCAAAGGACACAGTCAGCAAGACAAAATGGTAGCCCGCAAATAGGAAAAGATCTTCAACAAACCCACATATGACAGAAGGCTGATTTCCAAAATATACAATTAACTCAAGAAGCTATTCACCCAAACACAAACAATTCAATTAAAAATGGGGTGCAGTACTAAACAGAGAATTCTCAGTAGAGGATTCTAAAATGGCTGAAAGACACTCACAAAAGTGCTCAACATCCTTAACCATCAGGGAAATTCAACTCAAAACAACTCTGAGATACCATCTTAAACTGGCCAGAATGGCTAAAATAAAAAGTACCAATGACAGTCTATGCTGGAGAGGATGTTGAGAAAGGGGAACACCCCTCAATTGCTGGTGGGAGTGCAAACTTGTAGGACCACTTTGGAAATCAGTATGGAGGATTCTTGGGAAAATGAGATTCAGTCTACAGCAAGATCCAGCCATTCCTCTCCTGGGCATATACTCAAAGAATGTACATTCATACAAGGACATCTGTTCAACTATGTTCATAGCAGCGTTGTTTGTAATAGCCAGAACATGGAAGCAACCTAGATGCCCCTCAACTGAAGAATGGATAGAGAAAATGTGGTACTCAGCAGAAAAAACAAAAGAATTTTGAAATTTGCAGGCAAATGGATAGAATTAGAAGAAACCATCTTGCGTGAGGTAATCCAGTCACAAAAAGACAAACATGGTATGTACTCACTCATGTATGGATTTTAGACATAGAGCAAAGGATTATCAGCCTACAATCCACACCACCAAGTGAGCTAGGAAACAGGGAGGACCCCAAGAGAAGAACATGTGGTCCCTCAAAGAACAGGAGGGGGACATGAACCCCAGAGCAAACTGGGAGTATGGGAAGAGAGAAGAGGGAGGTGGGAGGGGGAGAGGGGAAGAAGAGAAGGGAGGGAGGAGAACAGGAGGACTGAGAGAGGGGAGGAATAGAGGAGGGCAAGAAAGCAGATGCCTTAATAGAGGGAGCCAGTACAGGTATGGAGAGTGGTCTGGCACAGGGGAAATGTTAGGGGATCCATAGGGTTGGCTCCAACTAAGAATCTAGGCAGTGGTGGAGAAGCTGCCTTTGATGCCCTTCCCCTATAATGAGATTGACAACTACTTTGGTTACCATTCCTAGAGTCTTCACCCAGTAGCTTATCGAAGCAGAAACAGGCACCCACAGCTAAACACTGAGTCATACTCCCGGAAACCAGTTGCGAAGAGGGAGGAGGGATGAGCAAATGGGCCAAGATAGTGCTGGATCGACCAGCAGAAACAGTTGACCTGACCTAATGAGAGCATAGAGACCCTAGTCATAAAGCTGGAGAACCAGCATTGGACCGAACCAAGCCATCTGAATGTGGGTGCCAGCTAGGAGGATCAAGACAGTCTATGGGACCTCTAACAGTAGAGCCAGTGTATATCCCTAGAACACAAATGGACTATGGGAGCCCATTCCCTATGGAGGGATACTATTGCAGCCCAGATATGGAAAGAAGGGCTTGGGCCCTCCCCCAAATGATGTGATGGATTTTGATGATCCCCCGTGGAGGGCCTCACTATCCCCGGGAAGTGGGTAGGGATTAGGTTGGTGGGTCAGTTGGAAGCATGGAGGGATGGGATGGCGAGCGAATCAGGGGAATGGATATGTAAATAAGAGTGCTTCTAAAATAAATTTAAAAATGTAAAAAAAAATAAAAATTAAAGTAAAAAAAAAGAGCAACATTACAAAACGGGGGTCAGTCCTTATCCATGTGCCACAGAACTTCCATCCAGTTTCTTACAGGAATCACAAACACAGGGAAACCAACCACATCATTAATTAATTATTCAAGTATATCACAAATCAGCTTGCTATGCCAAATTTCTCTGCTAGAAGACCCCTGCACTTCTGACCAGGTAGTGTTGCTCGCACCTCTTGCCCTCCCCACTTGCAACAAAATATTGGTATCAATACTTTAGGGCAAAAATGTTCTCCAGACACAGGGATTATTTCACTTTCCTGGTATAAACACAGTTGGAGAGACACTTCTTCTCAGAGCGACAGCATGGCGACTTTACACTTACCATAGCCTACCCTGGTCTGTGGACCTAAAGAAGGAGCAGGGGCCTGCAAATGTCCAACCATGCTTCAGTTTTTGTTCCTTCCAATTGCAACATGAACCCAGCCCTCCTAGGTTTATGCTTTACGTGCAGAGAGGAGGAGCAGATGAGAATCTAGCTCCAGGAACAAGGCAGGGTCACTTCAAGGTCAGCACAGCTTGTGTCCGCTGGCACACACCAGCTTGAAAGCTATGCTCTAGCATTTTGTCACTTTCTGCACCCAACAGGTGTAGTTCTGGGTTAGACCTCTTTGCCCTATGTCCTAGTTATTCACCTATTAGCTACATTTTAAACACAAAGCAGACTTTCAATTTCTTGTTTAATTTTTTAAATTTCTTTATTTTTGAGAATATTATACATGTGTACAATAAAATACGATCACACATCACAGAAGCCTCCCACTTCTCCCCTGAAAACTTCCCCACAGCCCCCAGAACAGATCATATTGCTCATGTTTCTCTCTATTTTTGATAATATACTAATTCCAATTAGTGTTTCCTCATGTGCATGACCATGGGGTCAAACACTGGAACATGGAAAAATTTATCAATGTCCACCTCCTGAATAGAGGATTCTTCCCTTTTCCAGTTTCTATGCATTGTCAACAGCTATTTAGTATGGGATATAGTTCCTGGAGATCATCTATGGCATATGGCATCTATGTGGTCTTTTGGCTAGCTTGACTTTATGAAGGTTTTTTTTTTCAGACAGCCACAGTAGCTGTGAGTTCATGAGTGTAATAGCCATGTCACATCTAGAAGTCAACATTTCACAGCACTGTCCCCATGCTCCAGTTCTCACATCTTCTACTTCCTCTTCCATGATGTTCCCTGATGCTTTTTGGCAGTGAGGAGACTATCATAGATGTCACATTTAAGGTTGAGCACGCAGTCTCTATTTCTCAGCACTGCCACCCATTCCAAAGAAAGGCATCTGTGATTGAGGTTGAAATAGCCTTAAAAATAAATATAAATGAGGCCACTTCATGCTCATTAAACGAACAATGTATCAAGAGGATATTACAATTCTAAACATGAACACACCAAACACAGGTGAACTTAATTTCAAAAATAACATCTACTGGTTATAAAACCACAGATTAACCCTAAGACAGTGATAGGAGGTGACTCCAATATCCACTCATACCAGTAGACGGTCATCTGGACAGAGTCTAAGCAGAAAACAACACTGGAGTTAAAAGATAAGGTAAGTCTATTAAATCTTCGCTTCTTGAGTAATTCTATATTTTTAATCTTCTTTTATTCTCAATCACTCTGAAAAGATACAGTCATTTGACCAACTATGACAAAGCAACAACTATCAGAGACTGAGCAGCAACCAAATCTTATCTTTATTGTTAGAAGATTATGTAGCCATGAATCACATAGTAAAAGTTCAGAAAACTGTTGTAATTAATGAACGATGAACACAACACAGATGTGATGTTACTGAACTAAAGTTATCTTTGTTTACACGATTATACTACTGTTGAAATTATTCTTGCCAATAAACAATTTATCTTGGTTCTCCAGTCAAGTACATAAATAAACTGAGTAGTAAAATTTAAACTGAACAAAATTACTTCTGGAAAGGGTTTTAAATGCTTTAATATGCCATCCACACACACCCATAATTTCTCTATTCACACCTATCCTGTGAATGGAAGTGAATGCCTTAGGTAGATGTCAGTCCATCATTCTTGTCCTGGAGTGAGAATGCTGCAGTGATCCCTAATGGATGCATGGTGGATGTGTGATGACAAAGAGACATTAATCTTCTACGTTATTGAAATTTCAGAATTGTGACTTCAGTGTAATACAGCTTATTGTGATTGACTTAATCACTGAATTTTTATCTCGTAGGTGTGAATAGAGAACACACAAGAGAACAAGGCAAAGACTCTGGGTGTGGGATTCTTGTTGGACTCTTAATATAGCATAAATTTTGTATAAAAACACATGGTTGTCTCCCACCCCTTCTTTGGACTAGCTGTCAACTCAAGAGCATCACTTAAACCAAGCTGGCTATGACTAGTAGAGAAGGAGTGAACTAGCAAGACTTTGTGTTTTCTGGTCTCATTGTTCTGATGCGATATGCAGTAACCTTTTGTATGGGAGAAAAAGAAATGACCATGTATTGGACAGTGACAGTGTTGAATGTTGGATCATACTAAATGTGCTTTATCTGGAGAAAAGGGCCACCAGCAAACATCAACCAAAACACTGAGCACTATGAAAAAGACAACAGGAGTATTTTGATTATAATGTAGAAAATTGTTTATATTTATTTTAAAGGTACCTACCCTAGAGACAAGCACGTAGAAGAAAGTTTTAATAGCCCCAAACCCACCACTTGAAGTTAGTCTTGCCTATATTTCAGAGAGAAATAACTCCAGACATCTATGTATATATGTAAATTAACACACATGTTTTGTACAAATAAGGATCTGAATAAAAGTAATAGCTACTTAAAAGCTAAAAGGTGGCTCGGTGGGAATGTGATTGCTATGCAAATATGAAGACCTGAGTTCAGATTTTGAGAATACACATAAAGGTGGACTCTCTATTGCAAAGTAGATGGTGGAAACAGGAGAATCCCCAGATGATCACAGGTCAGCTACCCTGCAGTGTGAAGAAACAAACAAGAGACTACGTATCAGAGTGGAAGACGGGAATTGACACCTGTGGTTGTCTTTAAACCTCAGGTACCACACAAACACACACACACACACACACACAAACAAACACACAGACATCATATACACATATATACAAAGATAAAAATTAAATACATTTAATTGAGTCTAATAATCATAGATCTAACAAGATAACAGGTAAGAGAGCAGGATTCATAATCCACACTTGCTGCAATTTGCTGTATAGTATACATCATTGGATAGAGTATGAACAAGATAACCTACATGCCTACTAACAAAGACTTACAGAATTTATACTATATATCATTTTATAAAATAAAATTGTATGCAGATACTGAAAATTACCATATAATTATTTTGATGTACTGTTAACTAAATGATTTATAAAAATCACTTCCTTTGGTAGTCACTCCTGGTTTCTTAGATTAGGCAAAATTTCTTCTTCCATGGGCTTCACCTTGAGCTTCACCTAAAATAATGTTAATGCCTCTTCAACATCTCATTCAGTCTCCTGGCAACTACACAGTAAATATACTGGTCAAGAAATACATGCATGTGCTTATTTGTTCTTAATTTTAGGATAAAGATAAGATTATTAGGCTAGAAGTCCAATAATTTTACATTTGCATTATCCTATACAGTTTGTATGCTATAAATTTTGTCCTATATAGTCACATGCATTGTATATGCATGTGCATACATGTAATGTCTGTGATCTAAATAAATAAACACACATACATAAATATTTAAATATATAAATAAATAAACACACATCATTTCTCTAAGATGGATTTTGCTATAATTTCTGATTGAAATTTAGTAGTTTGTATTCTTGCTATTAATGCCCAGAGTAACGATAGGTTAAATCCTAGAAAACTAAAAGGAAATGAATCATTAAATTATTTTGTAAGCTTTTCTAACACCTGAAAAAGTTTTATTTTGTGTCCATTTTTTTTCATTTTGTGTCCATTAGATCACTGGGAAGCCAAATATCCTATATAATGAGCATAAAAGAGTGCCTGTGTGTCCTAACAAAACACATGTAGTCCAGAGAGTAAGAGATGACCTAAGGAAAATTCAGGAGCTGGCTACATTGGTGAAATATTTAGGGGCATTGGCATTGGAATATAGGGTAGACTGAGGCATCCTCAAGTCACGGCACTGTTGTGCACCTGTGACCTCAGATCAGAAACAATTCCTCCTGGAAGGATGAAGGAGGCTTATAGATCTCAGAAAGTAAACAAAACCTACAAAACTCAAGAGATTCAGAAAGTTACAAGACTTGGACCCCTACTGAGGGTTATAGAAGCAGTCATAACTGCAGCAGAGATAAACTCGCCAGTCCTGCAAGTTGAACAAGGAGCTCCAGGGATGTAGCTTTTTCTACAGGCGTTGTTACCTATTCTGGGTAGGCTTTTCAGTGATGCAGCTGTGTTCACAGCACTTAAGCACTGGAAATAACTCAATAAACTCAATGGTTCACCAGGTGAGCCATTTGGTTGCTTTGTCATTTGTGCCCCATCTCTGGTGAACATTTGTGCCCCCTCCCAGGAAACTATGCATACTACTTACTTTCCATCACTAAGAAAGAGGCATAATGTTTGGTTGTCCTCTCTCAAAGGTGAAGATAGCAATAGCATATACTATACTAGATTTTGAATAAGCTTCATTCCATTTATCATGTGACTCAGATGGACCCTCGTTTTGTCTGGGTCCTATAACAAATGCATCCACATAGAGTCCACTGAAGCATGAACCATATGATTCAGCAGATACACAGGAACAATGGAATTATTTCAACTAGTTTAAACACTGGATAAGGATGCTATGTGGAGTTCACAACAATCTACAAGATTTAGCCAACCCTAAAACAAACCTACATTGTCCATAATAGCTGATTATCCATCATTTGATAAGCAGGTGCCTGACATGAGACAGTAAGTGACCACAAGACCAGATCATTTTGTAATGACTTACGGATCTTAAGATCCATCAAATTGCATGATCAAGAAAGAAGTGATCCACTATCTAATGAGACAAAAATACCCAAGGCTGGGTTGGAAAGGAACAAGACTGTAAATAAATTATTTGAACAAATAGTTCCATACTCACCAGACCTTGTGGATTCATCTCCCTCAACTATAGCCTCATAGAAATTTGGCAGGGCCTCCTCACCCAGCTGAAAGGGAGGTGGTGGCTGGGATACAGCTCTGTGAAAGAATGCTTGCTTACCTAGCATACATGAGACCTTGGTTTCAATTTCCAGTTCCAAATGCTGAAAAGGAAAAAAGAAGGAGAGAAAGGAAACAAGGGAGGGGAAAAAGGAGAGGAGATGAGAGGAGGGGAAGGGAGAGGGAAAGAAAGAAGGGAGGGGAGGAGAAAAAGGGGGAGAGAAGGGAGGGGAGGCGAAGGGAGGGAAGGAGATCTCAAGCAAGGCTCACAAGTAAGTTGAAAAAAAATACCACAACTAGACTGCTAGCTGACTACTCCAGGAAGTCTCTAAAAACTAGTGGCAAAGGAAAATTCCTTAATGTACAAAAGTTTAAACTCTAGTTACTGGCTTTGTGCCTATAGAAGAATGACATGTAGTATACCTCTTCATCATGGGCTGCAGAGCTATGACAAGGGGCTTCAGTGGTTGGTCCAGAGGCCAGAAAGAACAAAATTGAAAATCATCAAACAAATATTTGGGTGGTGGGTAACATGGATTGGATTTGTTGGAGTGTGCACAGATATTCTGAGAAGTAATTGTCTCCTAGCCTATTGACCTCACAGCCTGGAGGTCTGGCATCTGCTCTCAGTGGCTCTCTTATCTACAGGGCACATGACAGAGTTGAACTTCCTTGTTGATTTATAACTCACTGTCAGAAATGGGTAGACTGAACATCCTCTCAAAAAGATAGTGGAAGCACTAAGAACAGACTGGAATGTTCCCAAGGCTTCTTCCCTTCACCCAGGCAATCTCCCTAGGGTGATCATTTTTAAGTTCATTCGTTCCTAATATCTGTCTTCATTTTGTCTCCTGTAGGTTTTAAAGTATGGGTTTAGGGACAAAGAGCAGAGTCTTTTTAAAAGTTGACTGTCTTCCTGGATCATTGTTTTCTGACTCTTCTGTAATAGGATTGGGGTTAAAGAAAGTACATAGAGAGAAAACAATGTCAGAGCACGTTCAGAAAACCAAGGAAGCTAGGATGGCTGAGCAGAGATGGGATGCTGAAAGAAGAGAGAAAATTTATGTAGTTCCAGGAATTTTCATATATTTGTGGTGGAACTTGAAGTTATTGTCTGATTTCATTGGAACAAATTAGGCCCAGTTTACTAGACTCAGTCTCCATAGTCATGTGGATGTCAAGCCATCACTGGCTTCATTCCTCCACAACCTCTGGGACCTTGATCTTGAACTCTTAGGCTAGATTCAGACATGTGTGAAACAGTGGGGGAGAACAGATTCCCTGCAGAAAGCCCAGGTCTGACATTTCCCAGAACGTCCAGAGTGTACACTTTTGGATTATTCCCATGACTTGAAACTGAGATTTCCAGCTCCTTTTTGATAAGTAGAGTCTTGGCCGCTCTGTAAAATTAAATATTTCAAATATTTTTCTTTGCTTGTATTCTTCCCTATATGTAGTCATAGAAGGCTCACACCAGGGAGGTGTTTTGGTTTCTTCTGTCAATGTGTAGGATTTCATTTTTGTCATTACTGTGTTTATCAAATTCCTCCTGGTTACGGTCCATTAAGCATTCCACCAAAAAATATAAATTCTGAAATGCAAGGTGATTTCAATGGGCTAGATAGCCTCGAAAACTGTATCCCCATCTACACACATGGGAGGCCTCTCCCATCTGGCCAGTCCTAGCAGCTGAAATTCACCCCTGAGGTTCCCCTTCCTGTCAATCATAGCATCCTGCTGTGAACCCCATGCTGCCTGCAGCTCCTCTCACACAGACCATCAGACTGGCAGAACAAGTAACTGCATGGGCTCTGATCCACAGTGCTAAAGCCCATAACATTCCAGGAGATAGCAATGAATCAATTCACGTCACCACTACAGCATCTCTGCTCTGCCTGGAGCCCTTCATCCCAGAGGGTCCGCAAATATTTTGCAAGCTGATACCTTGTCCAAGCTGTGCCTAAGCCTCTCACTTCATCCACCCCTGGAATCCATGAACAGCACCTCCGTGGTGGAATGCAGCAGCTGCTCTGCAGCCGCACCACGGTGCTGTGGACCTTGGCTTGGGACAGGAAGCCAAGAGGAATACCATATCCAATTGAAAGGACATGGGGGGATTTCAGGAGGTAAAATTCACTGAGCCAAGCTTGGAAGCTGGCCAAAGCACCTGGTTAACACCCTTCTTCTCCCAGAAACCATGGGTCCTTGTGACCACCAACAGCAATGTCCCTTTACATCTAACTCCAAACTAAATAATAGGAGGGAATGACAGTGAAATATTGTCGAGGTGAAATGCCTTACTTCACACCTGTGCTCAGCCGGTGTCAGTAACAAACAATGAATGGAAGCAACATTGAAATAAGAATGAAGGGCCAGGGTAGCTGGTCATCTTTTCTTCATGGCATTAGAGGGGCTTCCGACTCTAAATAGGCATTTGATGTTCAGGATTGAGAGTATAGGTCAGATTGAAAGAGGTAAGTGCCTTGTCATGATACTGCTTGGAGAAGTCTTTGGTGAGAGGCAAGGAGTTCATAGACCCATCTTCTCTAAAAGCAGCAGGTGAGCACATGTGAACTCACCTGAGCAGTAATAATAGCTATTGTTTCTTCCTCCTCCTCTTCTTTCTCTTCCAATAATAAAAAACTTTAAAATAGTAATGATTATTGAATGATGATAAAGTTGTAGAATATGTCTTATAATAAAGAACTCTACCAAGCATGCCACATGAGTCCCAGTGCCTATAAACAAGCACTACATTTAGTTCCATTTTCCACATGAAACACACACACACACAGAATTTAATTTGGCCAGGCTCACACAGACAGTAAGTGCTGTATTACACCCTGTACTGTCCTCCCCTCAACATGTGAAACTGATTGTTTAGTTTTGTTTTTCCAGACAAGTTTTCTCTGTATATCTATCTCCACCTGTCCTGAAACTCGTTCTGTAGACTAGACTGGCCCTGAGCTCAGAGATCCACCTGCCTCTGCCTCCTGAGTGATGGGATTAAAGGTGTGAGTCACCACTGCCTGTCTCTTAAAACAGATTCCTGAAGTAGCCACATGACATACAAGTCAGAATCTCTCTTGGAGAGATAGATACCTTATACAAAATTTAAAAAAGGTAAGACTATATTTCACTGAAAGGGCCACCTATTCCTTATGCAAAGATTTGTCTGTCACCCTGGACGATTGGATCCTTCGAGTTTACGGTAAATGAGACAGGTGGTACACAAAGGAGGATAAACTTTACAACAGCCTCTAACCTTCAGTAACTCAACTCTGAGGAGCTTTTGAAATAAGTGCCCTAAGTGCTCAAATAATGGTGAGATTTCAACTATTCACAGGGAAAGTGTTAGTCAGTCACTGCTCATCTAGTCTTAATAACTTACTATGCACATGCTTCAAAGCAAGTTTTTAAGGGAAAGAAAGTGGTGACTCTCAGGGGGGCACATAGGGAATATGTATGGGAATTCCATTCTATCTAAGAACTCATAACTATTGCATGGTGATTTATACCTTCCAACCCACAGATGAATGATCTTTTAATGTGTCCACTCAGATGGACTGCAGTACCAAGAGACTTAGCCAAACACCATTCAAGACAGGCATTGGGAGAATGTCTTGTGAAGTTACCTTTCAAATTTGTTGACTTGTATGTAGTAAAATAGAGTATTCTCCACGATGAAGGTAGGCCTTGTTCCATTAGCTGAATGTTTTAATAGGCCTCCCAGAGCTCTGGGAGCAAAAATGAATTTGTCCACTCCGTTATTCACAGGGAAACTAAATTATCCTTGGGTTTGAGTGACAAGATCATCTCTTTCAAGTGTCTCTAGTCGTGTTGCAACTAACTCTGCTACTTTTGTACCTCCAATCTCCAGTCATGTGACTTAAGTCCTTCAAGCACTCCCGGCATCTGTGTGTGTGTGTGTGTGTGTGTGTGTGTGTCTTTCTGTCTGTCTGTTTGCCTGTCTGTCTGTCTCCCACTTCCTCTTCACATCAGCCTCTGCCCTGTAGCAAGTCTTTCTCTGTACCTCAAATTCCCTGATAACAACATGGAGACTTATGATTATCAAAGCTTGGCCTTAGCTTAGGCTTGTCCCACTTATTTTTAACCCATTTATTTTAATCTATGGTCTGCTGAGTGGCTCATTACCTCATCTCTGTGTACTGTTCATACTGCTTTCACCATGTCTGGATGGCAGCACTGCCTTTCTTCTTCCCCAAGTCTTCTCTGTCTCCAGAAGTTGCTCCTAATCTTTTCCTGCCTAGCTATTGGCCATTCAACTCTTTATTGCACTAATCACAGCAATACACGTTCACCTAGTGTACAGATATTCTGCAACACTGTCCCATGAGCATTTTTGACAGAGGAATAGGTTGACTAAACACATCTTTAATTAATAGTTCTTAGCTGATAATTTAAATAATTCACTTTATGCTACTGCATAATTTTATCAGTTCAGTCTTGCACCATTCTGATACCAGATAAAAGGCAGAAGTAAGTTTGGTAAATAATTGCATAGCCAAAAGTTTGCCAAGTTCTAAAGTGAAGAAGAATCTTGAGTCCTCTTTGAGGGTGATAAGAGTTTCAAAGGTAGAAACACATATATGAAGCAAAGATGGAGGCTTTGAATTGGGAATGCATCAGATAGTAAGGTGTGGTGTTTCGAGTGCATTGTGAATTATAATGACATGCTAGGAGTTGTGGCTTCTCCAGACAAGCCAGGAGGCTTACATGAAGATTTAACTTTATACTGACACCTTGCTTCTGTTATTCTTGCCCATCCATGATTTTCAATCAGTGTTCTGTGCTCCGTTGAGTCATAACTGAACCCACAGCAGTCTATCAGCTGTTTGCACAACTGACTTGAAAGGAATGAGGGTGAAGGCCAGAGAGTGGTTTAGGAAGACCCGAAGTCATGTGGGCACAGAGCAAAGGCTTGGGTGTGGGCTTTAGTCTTTGCATGGGAAGAGGATCAGCTCAGGAGCTATTTGGGAGGTAAGACATCCAGACCACGTATGAAAATGTGTAAGGGAAAGAGGCATTGAGTGAGGGGCATGAGTAGCAAAACAGTTACCTGCTTTATTGAGGCTTTGACACTGGGGGAGAAACAAGTTCGAGAGAGTAAGTCATGAATTCATGTTGAACATTTCATGTTTGAAATGTCTGTATAGCAAGTGGATAAATGCATATTGAACTCAGGGGAGTGGTCAAGGCTAGAGAGGGCAGTTCTGTCACTTAGCATCATGGGATTGGATATGGTTGCTTCAGGTAGCTCTTCCACTCCAGCTATCTATTTAACTACCTTGAAGAAGAGAAGTCTAAATGATCACCATTGTGCTGGGCCTGGTCAAGAAACAGAATTTTGAGCTAATAAGTTGTTCTCATTACTATTATTTGTCTGTGTTCTCTTCCGTATTCAAATAATGAAACACAATTAAGAACCAGATGTGTTTTATACCTAGTGTATGAATGGACATTGGGAGCCCATTCCCCATAGAGGGATACTCTCTCAGCCTAGACACGCTGGGGAGAGCCTAGGCCCCACCCCAAATGATGTGACGGACTTTGATGATCCTTCTATAAGACTTCACCCTTACTATGGAGCAGAAGAGGGATGGGATGAGGGTCCGTGGGGGACATGGGAGAATGGGAGAGAGAGGAAACTAAAATTGATATATAAAATAAGATTGTTTCTAATTTAAATATCAAAAAGGAAAAAAGGAACCAGATGTGAAAGACACAGAGAATAGATAAAAAGAAAGTTAAAAAAAAAAGGAATCAGAAACTTAAGTATTTGTGGGCACAAGTATATGTGGGTCAAGGAAGGAAGCTTATAACATAGAAGATATTCTCAAGGCAAAAATTAAGTCATTCAGGGACACTAAAAGATTGAGACAACATTTTGGAAACTGAGTATTTTGGACTCTGGGAACGGCTTTATCCCTAGTTCTTCACTCCATGCTCTGTCTTCTGTGCCCTGCAAGTCTCAGTTCCTGGAAGGCACCCTTGCCCCTGCTTCAATAACCAAAGGTTGGTAACTGTCACCTCACAAGAAGTTTCTAGGCTTAATATATTCCCTGGATCTTTGTAATAATGCATACAAATATCTATAACTGTATGTTCTCTAAGTCCTTACACTTAGCCATCATATCTAGCTAGAGCTCCCACACTTAGAGTTCCAACCACCATGACATCTGCCCTTCCTTTCTAGAGGCTCTGAAGTCTCTGCCATTACCAATACAAGAAAAAGATGTCGTTTCAGATCTCCCCTCCACTCTAACTGTTCTAACTAGTCAGTCCAAACTCCATTTTTCTTTCCTCTGAACTCTTATCAATATCTTCTTTGCCACCTAAAATAAGGTTTTATCATTCCTCCATTACTAAACATGTTTGCTTTATTCCTATCCCAGTACAGGAATTCCCCAATAAGACCACCATAATAATCCAAAATAAAATTTAGATCTTTGATCCAGAGTCATTCATCAGATTTCAATACCTAAAAACTGAATCCAACCCCAGACACCAAACAATCCAAATTATCTAATACCTCAAGTGTGATATCAAAGTTCTTCAACATGGTGCCATTTGTCTTCTGCCTTGGCTCAATTGGAGTCTTTCACTGTGCTTCTCCAGCATTTAAACATTGTTTCTAGATACAGGTTTCCATCATCTAACACAGTGGGTTGTTTGTGACTTTGGTGATGCTTTTCCAACCCCTCTGAAGCTCTGCATACAGTGTCTTCTGCTAGAATAGACCCTTTCCTTTCTACACAGTTTCCATCCGGTGTTCATAATTGGTCCATGAATGACTTCTCAGCTCCTCTCAGGGAACTTGTTCTCCTAATTTGACCCACTCTTTTTATAGATCTACAGTAATCACCATTTTTGTTGTATCTTATTTCTGTGACTGACTTGTATAGATAAAAGCCTAGTTTACCTTGGGTTAGTGCATAGTTTCTACATTTCTTAGCATGCCTGCTACTGATCCATATGTAACAATTTGGCTACAGTGAGTATTTGTACATTTTTTGGCTTCTTAATTAGCCCTCTTCATATGTATATTAGAACTCAGTCTCATGATTTCCTTCTTTCAACTTCTAGGCCCATTTATTGCTGTAAATCTGTTTAGCCTTGATTATTGTATCTTGAAATAATGAGCTCACGGTGGCTCCACTTATAGTGTTAAAAGAAAAAAAACTCATGTTTACATAATTCAGTCCTTCTGTACCTATATTTGTTCTTCAAGAAGATAATTTGAATTAGGTGAGTCCTGGAAGAGCTGTCACTCATTCATCATACCACAATCCAGAACAATGAGGAAGCTCCTAAACTCCCCGTGTGTGGCCTCCACATATCCCTAACATGTGTAGTAATTTATTCCACATATTATTTTCTATGTTTCAGGCACTGTGCAAGACTCTCACTGTAAAAAATTAAAACCTCCATCTTCTGCCCCTGGGGAAACATTTAATTGTTGTAGATATAGATAAGAATACAAACCACAACACTCCATTGAGAAGACAGACACTAACTGACCAGTGCTAACTTCCTTCAGCCTTCAGCATCTGGATGCATATTTTTAAAGGTGGGATCACTGGTTTCAGTGATGATTTCTATTCTTTGCTGAGGTTGGACAAAGAAGACCAGTGGAGGAAGTTATCCCCACTACATTCATCTCTTCACCCCTCTCACCCAAAGCAAAGGATGACACCATATCCTAATTTTGTATGTAAGAGTGTCATCTTGTTTTAGATGATCTCAGTTGCAGTGTCATTGGAAAAGGAACCCTCTCTCACCTCTCTGAACTCTACATAACCAGGTCAGATTGTTCTCCAAGCTGTTCCTGCTTGTGTTTCCTTGTTGTACTTATCATAGTGTACTGCAGACCAATGGTCAGGCTTCAGGAAGAGGAGCATAGGGGGACCTTCTCTTCACTTGGTTACAATGCTAGTGTTACTCCCTTCGGCATCCAAAACTTTTACAGTCTTTTAATAAATGGTCCAGGTAAGTTAGTCACTGTAAGTCAAATCAACTGTAACTACTGTCAAATATTTGCTCTAAGAAACCTCTTAAAGACATAAGAAGACATGTGTGGCTGTTATGTTGTTCAAGTCTTAAAACAAATGAAAAGATTGTCTAAATCAGGTTCATGAATTATGAGTATCACTTCTAAACTAGGTACAGTAACATAGCAAGTTAGCAGAAATTATGAAGTGCCACCCCTATTGCTTTGGGAGAAATACTAATTCTTTTGAAAAAATCATCATTGGTCAAAGGCCCTGAAACTTTATATGCATACAAACTAAACAGTGGAACTGATTCAGAATGTATTTACCATATCAAAGAAATTTTCTGCTCCTTGGGATACATCATATCAAAAATAGTTTTGATTTATCTTAGGAAGATCCTGGGACACCCTAGTGTGTAGTGAGCAAGATTCCACAGCCAAGTGTGTCTTGAAAATTTATAGGTTAGAAAAATAGGGAAGAGATGCAAAATAGAAAATACCAATCTTAGACGATCAATACAATGTCATTTGCAAATTGAATCTCCACTTAGAATACGTAGATCATGTAGACTAAATCTAGTTTCCAGTGAGCATGGTCACAGGGAACAGAAAGGGCTCATTTCCCTTGCAGCACTTTTCACAGGATCCCAGCTGGAGCCCATGAAAATCGTTCAACCAGGCAAGTCTCGGTGTAGGGACTATATCCAGTGTTAATATTTATTTAGCAATTAAATCCCACAACGTTCCATTCAGTGTACACAAAAGAGAACAGGCAAGAAAGTAGATAGTTTGGTGCAGACGGGGAAGTTCTAGAATAGACTTTCAAAGCACAAAGTGAAGAGGCAGCTAGTATGAAAGTCAGAGTAAAATTTCAAGGGTAACTAACAGGCAAAAAAAAAAAGAGTAAGTTTTCTAAACAGTTAAAAAGTGAAAGGGCCCATGTACATTTCTACTTGCTCTTGCATAAAAATGATGGCAGATACAGCAGGGGAGATTTTTTTTAATTATGTTCAACTTTATTTCATGTTTAATCTAAGATTTTAAACTTTTTTATTTTTATTTTTAAATTTAAATTTAAATTAGAAACAAGGTTACTTCACATGTCAATTCCAGGTCCCTCTCCCTTTCTCTCCCCTCCTCCCGTGCCCTCCCACCAACCCCCCCAGTATCCCCTCATTTCCCCAGGAAGGGTGAGGCCCTCCATGGGGGTGTCCATAGTCTGTCATTTCATCCAGGGCAGGGCCTAGACCCTCCCCCGAGAGTTCAGGATGAGAGTGCATCTCTCGTTGTTGGATGGGTACCCAAAATCCATTTGTATACCCAGGATAAATACTGATCCACATCCCAAGGCGCAATAGATTACCTAGGCCTCCTCACTGACACCCACCCACATTCAGGGGGTCTTGATCAGTCCCATGCTGGATTCCTAGCCATCAGTCTGGGATTCAAGAGCTAAGCCTTGTCAGGTCAGCTGTTTCTGGGGGTTAAACCAGCCCAGTTTTAGGTGGACTCTTAACTCACAATAACTCAGAAGGTCAGGGTAAAGAATCCACTAAAGGTTATACTACATGAGTTATGATTTATCTTATGATAAGGATGATAATGGGGAGCTATCTCAGGTTTAGTGTAGATGTGGGTGTGGCGTGATGTATGTATATACATTAGTGAATACACTTCTTTGTACACATGTGGAGCCAGAGGTCAGTCCCAGGCATCGTCCTCTGCTACTGTCTGCCTTATTTTATGAGATAGGGTCTCTCACTGAGTCTGGAGGGTGTCTACTAATCTAGACTGGCTGGCCAGCAAGCTCTGGAGATCCACCTGTCTCTGCTCTCTCAGCACTGGGATTACAGACATGAACTAGCATGCCTAGATTTTACTTAAATGCTAGGGACCTGAACTCAGGTGCTGATGTTTGTACAGGATGCACTTTGCCCACTGACTCCACTCCTCAGGGCCCCAAACCAAGGATTTTATTTTATTAAACTCTAACTCTGTAGAAAATGTGAAGAAGAAGCTAGAGTGGAAAGAAAGTGGTGCCAGCGAGGCCGGTATCTAGTCTAGACATGAGGGTGAACAGGAGCAAGAAACAAGACAGAGTGAGTTAAAGAGCATCAAGCAAACACACTTTACTCTATTCTGCTTTGCATTGTGAACACTAGCTTTCCTTTTCTTCTTCTTTTTCCTAATATGGACTGCTGATTAGATTCTATTTAGATTTCACACACAAAAAATAAAGTCATCTGCAGAGACTGAACAGTAAGAGATCAGAGAAAACCAGTGTTTCTCAATGTCCTTCTGGCCTTAGAAGTCAGAGTGGTTTCTGAATTCTGCTAAGCATCCCATTATAGTATCAGCAGCATTGCCATTTAACTAATTTCCTGGCATTGCATTCACTATTTGGAACACAAGGAATGGTGTCTTTTCACCTAACTGAGTAACAGGAGGGGCACTGAGACCAAAGAACTGATGCAAAGATCCTCACTAAAATCAAGGACCACAGATGCAGAGGTCAAGGAGACAGTGAGGACAGACCTAAAGTTTCCAAATAGCAAGTTTGGGTTAAGACAGTAATGCTGCTGATTTACTCACTGTAAGAGTATGCACCCATGCTTGTGGGGCTTCTGTCAGATCCAACTGACTTGCCTGGTTTGTGCCTGAGAAGACGAGTGTGGTTTGAAATACAGCAGGTAAAGATACTAAAGAAAAGACAGGGACATAGAATAGAGTCTGGACGACCTGAACACTCCAAGTTTATTCTTCAACCAAAAAAGGGGAAAATGGCAAAAGACTTCTTTTCCATGATATAAGAAACCAAACATTAGTAAGCACACCTTAGACTAAACCTCTCATTATCTGGCCTTGAGGGTTAACAATAACCACACCTGAGACCAAGTCTCTTATTATTTAGGTAAGACATCCATGCTTTAGACCAAATATCCTTCAGTAGCCTTTAGGTCTTATGACTTTAACCTTGGAAGAGTAAGGATAGTTTTGAACTCTCTGACCTTAAGTCAAGATGAAGCAGAGCCATTTTTATGGGCCCTGACAAGGGATATCTCTCAATGTTTCATAAACTAGTAATTTGTTGCTATAGGTTGGATCTCGACTATCCCCTAAAAGCCCAGGAGTTGAAGACTTAGTGTTCACACTGTGGTGCTTTTGGAAGATGACAGAACCTTTAGGAGTGAGACATGGTGGAAGAAATTTGAGGAAATGCATTTGAGGAGATATGGAAACCCTGCTTCATTCCTTTCTCTTTTGTTTTCTGGCCATGAGATGACACCTGCATCTGCCACCCACTCCCACCATGGTGACTTGCCTCTTTTCTGGGTCAAAGACCCATGAAACTAAGTGACCATGGATTGAAACCCCTGATGTCAGAAGCCAAAATAAACCTCTCCTTTGAGGGATCATGTCCTCGTGGCAAAACATTGACAGATACTTGTTTGATCCTAGCAATAAACTTTTGAGGCAAAAGCAACATAAAATTACAAATCAGGAGAGCTAAAGCCACAGAACTGGAGTAAGCTGGCCACAATTACAATGAGTAAATGATAGCCTCAGAGTCAGTGGCATAAAGAGAAAGCTGAGTGAGCTCAGATCTAGGCTAACACGGTATCTGTATGGAGTGTGTCTGCTGGTGTCTGGATGCTCTTTGGCTGGAAATGTCTGCGTCTTTTTTAAGGGTAGATATACTGAGGTGAAAATTGTTATTATATGACTGAGTGTCAAAGCTGTGGAATGTTAGGTGGAAAAAGACCAAAATGAGATTTGAAACTTTGGCAGTGGATTTGTTTGTGTAAATGACACAGATGAACTCAACCACTCTGTCTAATGCAGAGACTGTGGACAAGATAACTTCCAATAAGCTGCTTTGCAAATTGCTATGCTATGCCTTTGAGATAGCACCTGCCAGTTTCCCTGCTGCATCACTAAATTGTCAGCACTTAATAAATTAGATGGGGAGTTTCTTGGCAGCATTGATGATACAGACACGTGCTACACACACACACACACATATACACACACGTAGATCAAACAGCAAGTACTTGCTGAGCTCTTGTTAGAAAGCAAGTCACACATTAGGCCCTACAGGGGATTGAAGAAAAGTCTAAGACACCCTATCTTCCCCTATAGGTCTTCACACAAGCAGATTTTTCTGAGTTTTATTTAACTCTACCCTACGACTTTCTATGCTGCACACATGGAGAAGCTCATTAAATACTCAGAATAGGTTTTCCAAAAGCAAGGAAGTATTGAAATTATTGCACATTTAAAAAATCTTAATAGATAATAACTTAGGGCACTATAAAGATGTCTAAAATTTCCCATGTAACCTAAAATATTTTCTTGTGACTAAAAGGAGTGAGTCGTGAGATGAGACAACTCACTTAATATTTATTGAACACTCCCTGTTTGAAGATAGTGCAATAAGCATCAGGCATACAAAGGAAGGCAAAACTTAGCTCCTAGTTATTGAAGTCTCCTGAGAAACATGCAGGGTAAGCAAGAACTATAGAGCTATGTATAAAATGATAGTTACAGAGTGTGGCCAGAGTGATTAAATAACACATCACTCTGTGGTTAGGCATGGAACATGCTTACAAAAGGAGGGGAAGGTAAAGCTGGCCTATAGCGAACAAGTCACAGTTGCCTGAAGAAGAGGGTCAGAGCCTTCTTAGGAACAGATATACAGCATCTACAGCAGGAAGGTGTTAGAGCACAGGATGTTCAGGCTATATGAGTGTTGAAACATCTAGAAGGAAAGATGATGGGGGAATGGCATGTGAAGGGGAACTGCAGAGTCACAAAAAGGAGGACTGCAGGACTTTTGAAGGAAACAACTCCACCAGGTTCTCTGTAGAATGGCTTTCATAGTGTATGGGATTGTACTTGTCATGCAGGGGAATGGATGAATGGAATGGAAGATTGGAAGGGCATTTGGGAGTAGCCACAGAAAGTCAGGTGAGAACTATGATGTTGATTATTGTCTCAAGTAAGCCAAGGTTCCTGCTTGGTTTAGATGTATAAGCAAAAGGAACTTGTCTTCTCTCTTCTCTAATGATGACATTTAATGTAGGTCATAGCACTTTCTCAGACAGTTCACTAAGAAAAAAGCAGCCATTAAAATTAAGCTGAGTGAGATGGAAAAATGGGGTTGTAAAAGTCCACCACAGTCACCTGGTAACAGGGCTCCATGCATGTGAGCAGGTTTCACGGGAAATGTGCCAAAAGAAAGATCATGAACTAGAGGCTCATTCTTGTCTTGCTGTTTTCACATTATAACCTATCTTTTCTAAGACTGGGTGGCTTAGGGCTTCTATTGCTGTGAAGAGACACCATGACCAAAGCAACTCTTTTTAAAAGAGAAAGATATTCATTTGGGGTGGCTCACTTACAGTTTCAGAGGTTCAGTCCATTATCATCATGACAGGAAGCAGGACGACATGCAGGCAGATGTGGTGTTGGCTATGGCTTGACCAAAAGGCAGCAGAAAGTCATCTGACTGTCACACTGAGGGAAGCTTGAGCAAAAAAGACCTCAAAGCCCACTGCCCACAGTGACACACTTCCTCCAACAAAGCCACACCTCCTAATAGTGCTACTCCCTTTGAGGGCCAAATTCTTTCAAACCATCACTCTAGGTCTCCTTTATATTTATCGAAAGCCACAAAAGGCAATAAAGCTGGGGAGAAACCTTCAAAGACAAGTGCAAAGTAGCATTTCTGAAAGGGTAAAAACACAAATTTTGGGTCAGGAAAGGAGAAACAAATGTCAATTAGTTGAAGGGAGAACTGAAAAAGACAGTACTAGGGTCCTAGCTCGCTGATGTATATAGCCAACATACAAGAGATGACCAAATACAATGATGGTTAGCAAGCAGAAGATTCACGAGCCTTTGGTTGTTGTCTTCTACCAGAGAAGAATTATTTGCATGACACAAAATTTCAGGCTAACCTTTGTTCATAGGGAGCTGTAAAATCAGTGATCATGAGAAAAATCACACCCAACACTGCCCTGGAAGAAATCTAGACACACAGGATCAATTTCCTGACAATACACAGGTTTTAGTTTGTTTTGTTTTGTCCTTTTTGAAAGTGGAAATTTAGATTCTACACACAAGAAAATTTTCAAGCCCAACAAAGTGTTACTTGGCTATTAAAATATTGAGTCATATTGGTAGACACATGATCTTGCTTTTTGAACCAACAAGCAAAAAAGAAGACATAAAAATGATAAACAGGCATTCTAAAAACTGGTCACATTCAAGGAGCTGAAGAAATGGTGGTTGAGGCAGTATGTGTCAGTTTCCCTTAACCAATTAATAAAAACAGGCTGAGATAATGAAAACCAGGACTGGCAAGTCTGTAGGGAAACAAACACTTCCAAAGCCAATGGAAACACAAACAGAGAACAGCCTGTTGTGGGGCCACCACTGTGTTACCCCCAGGTCTACTAGGGCAGTGTGGTCCCCAAAGCATCCACATTCTCCTTCCAATAACAAAACATCTTCCAGCTGCACCACCCGGAACCATCACTAAAAACCACCACAGAGAAAGTTTGTCATGCCTTGGAACCAGGAAGGCGTGGTTATCTTCGGTCCCTTGCATGCTTAGTGCTATGCCCTTTGGTCTCCTTACAGCTTCTTGTCTTTCTCCTCTCTAGTCCTCCCTCTTCTCCCTCTCCTCTCTCTCTCTCTCTCTCTCTCTCTCTCTCTCTCTCTCTCTCTCTCTCTCTCTCTCTCTCAACTAAAGAACAGGTCTAGGAAGCTCATACACATACTGTTCCTACTGCTTGTAAGGATGTTCACATTTCAAAAGAAATTTTTCACTTAACCCATTCTTGAGTAATGTGTATCCCTCATTTCTGTTGAGAGAACTGCAAACCTCTATCAGATGAAGATGAAACAAAGAACATCAGACTCACGGAGGAAGTTGATGCATGGGAGAACACGCACATATGTGATGTATTTCAGACATATTGGTAGAATTAAGGAAAACACAATTGTACTCCTGTCTTTGGGAGGCTTCACTCACAGGTCCTGGCAGAAAATTGTTTTCCTGACTGAACTGTGATACCATCCTCTAAGCACTCAGAACAAAATCTAAAGTTTCCCATTCTTTTGTTGAGTTCTGAGAACGCTCTGTTGAGTGGGATGTGGTCCTCAGAACTTAAAATAACGGAAAATATAGAATAATACATGAATATAAATGATAAAATAACTAATAGTTAGCATTTATTAAGCACTTAGGATGTTCTAATACCCGCAGGAGTGTGTGTCTATGAACGCATTCCTACCTAGGACCAAAGAAAAACAACTTTTTCAAAGCCACACAGTACATGAGACATTCAGAGTGTCTATTCATTAAGAATAGATGGCTTGGGGCAGGCGGTGGTGATGCACGCCTTTAATCCCAGCACTCGGGAGGCAGAGGCTGGCGGATCACTGTGAGAAACCCTGTCTTGTAAAAAATAAGAAAAAAAAGAATAGATAGCTTGGGACTGGAGAGGTAACTCAGGAGTTAAGAGCACTGGCTACTTGTCCAGAAAACTGGGACTCTGTTTCAGCATCCACATGGTGGCTCTCAACCATCTATAACTCCAGTTCTGGGAATCCAGTACCCTTTCCTGGCATACATGTGGTACACAGACATACATGGAAACAAAACACCAATACAAATAACTTTTAAAGAATCTATATGTATAATTTTATTACTTTATTTTATTCAGATGGGGACTAACGTATCCTACACTGGTGCAGAACTAGCTCTATAGCCCAATGATGACCTTGAACTCAGGTCCTCCTGCCTCCATCTCCTGAGTACTGGGATTTCAGGCATGTACCTGCATATCCAAATTATGAAGTGTTGGTTTTTCATGAATTCTGGATAAACACCCTACAAACTGAGCTGTATCTCCAGCTCCTACCTATCTGTTGTGTATGTATATTTAACACATTAAACTATGTATTTGCACCTTCAAGGTGGATCATGTGGAGTTGCATTTGAGGAATCTGTTGAGTGTGGTAGCATGGGTGGGATGCTGTCACCTGAGGACAAGAGAAGCCATATATGACAGTTCTCTGACAAGACCACATTATATCAGTATACCTTCTTGGATCATACCATCCATAAACCTCAAGGCAATACAAGACAGAATGGCACAAGCCAGGGAGGACATAGGAGAGTTTTAAGGCTGAAAGGATCTGGAGCGATGAGGAAGTGTATGTTTAAGGAATAATCCGCGAGAAGGGTGAAAGTTAAGCAATCCTTTCCAGCAAGTGAAAGGAGGTGTTGTAGACGGGGAAATGCAAGGAGGTCTCTCCCTACAGCAGTGCTGCCCTCCTGGCAACAGAAACACCCATGATTCAGAGAGAAGCACTGCAGCTCCCTTTGTCTTCTCACTCAAGGACTTAGAGCAAGTGCGTTCAATTGCTGTGTTTACTTTGTCCACTTCTTGCCAACAACTGCAGGGGAGGGTAAGCACTTCTGACTGGAGTGTCAGGGCCCAGGGGCATGCTTCGAAAGTACAAGGTTGGCATGACCTTCTAGCATGGCTGTGAAGTACAAACACCACCAGCCTTGACCCAGGCTCTTCAGAAGCACCATCTGAGAAGTGTGATCCTTGTTGACAAGCTTCCCATGAATGTCCCAGGAGACATTTCCCAGCAGTAAATCGTGGCCCTCTGATGAATCAGAAGGCTTCCAGACCTTCTGCGAGTGGGGAGAAGTTGACACTGTTTACTCTTTCAGACTAGAAGGAAACTCTGATTCATTTGCAGATAGACTTTGGAAAGCCAGGGCCAGTGTGGCAGCAAATGCGTCTTGATGATCTATACTGAGCGGTAAGTGGTTCTATTTCTAGAATTGAGACTTGAATTAAGCAACGCACACATGCACCCTAGTCATGTGGATTCCCATTGACTCCAAAGCATAGAACCAAGGAAGAACAATTTGCCCAAGGACAACATTAAACCATGCTTCTCTTCCAGAAAGGAGAAAAATGGGAGTAATATTTCTCAAAGACAGCTTGCAACAATTTCTGCAAGAAAGCATCTGTTTCAGCCTGAGCATGCTTTACTTCTTAAATGGATAAAGTATAAGGAAGGGAGAGACTGAGGAGGGTGGTTTTAGAATTGTGTTTGCATTCACCTCAGGATATATCAGAACTCTCTTGCCTTCAAATGTCTAAATAAATGCAAATCTAACTTCTCAGAAGTACTTATGTTTGCCTCATTCAAGAAGTGCTATAGAAAGCAAGAACTAATTGGACAGCAAAGTGCGGCTCTTCTATTTTTTTAAGATTTTATTTTACTTTTTATTAGGTGTCCTTGTGTGTCTACCCCACATGTAGAGGCCAGAAGAGGGCATCAGACAACTGGAACGTCTTTACAAACAGTTGTGAGACATCTGACATGGATGTTGGGTACCAAATTCTGATCCTCCAAAAGAGCAGCAAGCTCTCTTAACTGAGGAGACATACGTATTTCTCCCCTGTAAGATCCTTCTTGAATGGAAAAGGGAAATTCCAACTGGGGTGGGAAGTGGACCGAATGAAGAGGATTCTTTATGGACCACCAAAGAGAAAAGAGCAGAAAGTCCAAGCTTCCTGCCCAAGACCAGATGGCTAGTGAGTCACCAGCAGGAACACTGCACTAGAATTTAGTTTAGTTTATAATCATGAATTGGGCATTTTAATAATAGGAAAGTACAGTTTTCAGGAAACTTCCAATATCCTCATCCTATGAAAGTAGGTAGTGAAAAGGACAGCAAACTGAGTGCAAGATTATTGTGAACCAAACAATGAAGCAGGTAAGACAAATAGTTGTCGTCATCTAAGAAGCATAGTTTATTAAAGATTTGGCAGAGTTTGAAAGACACAAAAGTAACTTTTTAAAATTTTCCCAGTTGATCTATATAAGAAACAGCACAGAAATTAACAATAGTTAATTTGGTAGAAATGTGCACCAAAAAGAGCAGTGAGTGATGTTAAAAGTCCACAGTATGATTTCACTCCTCATGACATGGGCTCCTTAATCAAGTCACCTGGGCTCTCTGCACCTGCGTTTTCCCAGTGTCAGACTCTAAGGCCAATGGAACTCATATTACCATCACAGGGTACGTCAAAACTTTAGTTCTTCTGAAAATGAGAAAACAATCATTAATAAAGTATTTAGCACAGTGATAGTTGACTTGATCAATAAAATCGCAACCATAAAATGGACAGTTTTCTTCAAGAATAAAATCACTTCCTCATACCTAAAGATACTAGATCATAGAAAAATAGCTCTTCCTTCAGCCAATTCAACAAGATGCCCTACATTCTCCTAATTTTAATTTTTTGTTTGTTTCTTAAGGGGACGTGAAGGCCAGGTATCCCTGCTACACTTCTATCCTGACCTCGCCAATGTCCCAGTCTTCAAGACAACATGTGCCACTAAACTGATTACAGACAGAAGGGCAAGTCTTCTCATTGAGGAACCTGACTGTCCCCAGTGGCGTCACAGCAGAGTGGTGGCCTTCTGAGAATCAGCCACAGCTGAAATTTCACTCATAGTTTTCACAGCTGCACACAAGTCAGACCACCTGCTCAGCCGACACTCTCCTTCACTCCAGCTATTTTATATTGTTTCTTCCTGAGTCCAATCATAGATTTGTTTCTCAAGTAAGATAAACAAGTACTAGTTCATATTTGTTGTACATGTCGCTACAGTATCAACTGTAACCATGAAGATGCTTTATGAAAATCACTTCCACCTAGTTCTTTACATCAACCCTCATCAAGCTGTTCTCTTTCCTCCACATTTATAAAGCTGGTCGAGAGTTAAACAGTAAATTAAGGATACGTAAGTGTAGGATTTATTTTTAATATTGTCCAAAGGGTCTGAATTTTCTGGTGCATCATTTAATTTTATAATATATTTGTGTGAAGTTTTATAATGAAAAAGCAATTGTGGAATATGTGACTTTATTTTAGTGAGATAAGAATTCTGTAGAAGGAGATACCATCCATGATGTCTGATCTTTAATGAGAGCAATACCAGAAAGGTGATGAACTTTGTTCTGGCTTTTCATCAGTCAGGCTGATTGGATAAGAAATTCTTTCTTTGTTAGACACATACATATTTCTTTCTCATGAAACAGAGCAACGGAAAGTAAGCACAGAGCCGAGTTCATGAAATGAATATGCCCAGGTGTCCTGAAGGATGGGGAACTTCCTTAATTTTCTTGAATCAGAGAAGTAAATGATACAAGAGCTAAAGGCTCCCAGGGAAACTGAAGCACAACACTCCTAATACCCACACAGGCAAGCCCAGGAGTCCCTGCTATATGAGATGAAGAGGAGGTGAGCAATGAGGAAGTGAAAAATCCACTTGGAGCTGTCAGTGGAAAATATACGAGAACTGGAAATCCAGGCTTATGTAGCATGTGGCTATGACCATAACATACCCACATGGCTAGAGTTACTCAGAACTGAGAAATTAATTTGCAAACTGGAGTAAGTCCAGATAAATCAAAGGATTCCTGCATAGTACTTAATACAGGAATAGTCCTACAACCCTAGACACACGGAACTCCAACAGAGAGCTTTTTGTCCTGAAGATGATGTTACAAAAAAAAACCAGTAAGGACAAAATTTAATGGCCAAATGAATCAACATTCAGAAAAGACAGTAGATGCTTTTTATATTTAAAAAAATTCACCAAGACTAGAAATGGTAAAAATACATCAAATGTAACAAAAATCACCAGAATAAGTCTTTACTTATCAATAACAGCCTTGGATGTAAATGGACTAAATTCTCTAAGTAAAACATACAGGCTGACTGAATGTTTTCAAAATAAAGTCCCACTGTGTTCCATAAAGAGCTCCTTATCAATAATGACATACACCAACTGAAAGTGAAAGAATGTAAGCAGACAGTCCCTGTATACAGAAATCAAAACAGCAGCATTTGCTAATACTTGGATTTGATAAAACAGACTTAAATATAAAGACTGCAAGGAGAGACAAAGCCACTATGTAATGGTCAAGAGATCAATTCCATTAGGAGACAATAGTTAGAAACTATGTAGTCCATTTTATAAAACAAATGTTAAATCTAAAGGAAAAGAGAGCAGTGCTGAGGAGGCTGAAGTGCAGGAAGCATGAGTTCATGGACAGCCTGGGCTACATCATGACACTGTGTCAATGTCAATGAAAGACTGGAGAGATAGGGTCAAATGCACTAAAATGTGGAATGCACATACCACTTTCGTATAGACAGATAATGCAGACTGTCTCCCAATTAATAAAGACACAACCGAATTCAGCTGTACTATAGACAAAAGAGACTAAACAGACACATACAAAATAGTTCCTCCAACAGCCGAAGAATGAATTCTCATCGGTACATGAAACTTTCTGTGAAGTAGATCACAAATTATACAGCAAGTGAATCTCAGAAAATTCAAAGCAATCAAAGTCATCATGTATCTTTTCTGACCACGTGGAATAAAAACATTTAAAATTACATTTTAAATTAAAATTAAAAAATACATTTCTGAAGACTTAACATTATGATGCTGGACAAAGTATAGATCATGAAATAAATCAAAAGGAAAATTAAATGATTGTTTAAACAAAGGAAAAATGGGAACAACACAACAAACCCCATTGGAAACAGCAAAATAAGAACTGAAGGGAAATTTATAGTAATAGATGCTTGCATAAAAAATATGGGAAAATTCCAAATATGCAACCAGCAATGCATATTTTCGACAGCCTCTTGTAGCCACTGCTACCTTTGAACTTGCTATGCAGTCAAGACTGGCACTCTAGATTCTCCTGCCTTTGCCTCTAAATTGCTGGGATTACAGGCATGCACTGCCATGAACAGTTTATCAATGTATTTTAAAGACCTAGAAAAGCAAAATCAAACCAAAATCAAAATAAGTAGATTTTTGAACCATCCCTGCATCCCTGGGATGAAACCTACTTGATCGTGGTGAATGATTGTTTTGATGTGTTCTTGGATCCGATTTGCCAGTATTTTATTGAGTATTTTTGCATCAATGTTCATGAGGGATATTGGTCTGAAGTTTTCTTTCTTAGTTGTATCTTTGTGTGGCTTGGGGATCAAGGTTATTGAAGCCTCATAGAAAGAGTTTGGCAAAGACCCTTCTGCTTCTATTGTGTGGAACACTTTGAAAAGAATTGGTATAAGCTGTTCTTTGAATTTCTGGTAGAATTCTGCACTGAGGCCATCTGGACAGCTGACTAGACAAAGGTTAACTCTTGAAACCCAGGCATCAGCCTGGGAATCCAGCATGGGACTGATCAATACCCCCTGAATTTGGGTGTCAGTGAGGAGGCCTAGGGAATCTATTGAGCCTTGGGCAGCAGATCAGTACCCATCCCAAGTATACACACGGACTTTGGACTCCCATAGAACAATGTGAGGTGCACTCTCACCCTGAACTCTTGGGGAAGGGTCTAGGCCCTGCCCTATATGAAATGACAGACTATGGACACCCCCATGGAGGGCCTCACCCTCCCTGGGGGAATGAGGGGATAAGGGGGGTTTGGGGGAGGGCACGGGAGGAGGGGACGGAATGGGAGAGGGACCTGGAACTGACTTGTGAAGCAACCTCGTTTCTTATCTAAATTTAAACTGGAAAATAAAAAAAAATAAATTATAAAAAAGTAGATTTTTAAATAACAAAGAGCAGAAACAAGTCAAATAGAAACTATAGAAACATGTAAAGAGTCAATAAGAAGGAAAAATGGTTGCATAAAAGATAATCAAAATAAATACTATGCCTAGACTAAGAATAAAAAGAAAAGGCATATATGAAATCAGAGATTAAGGAGACATTATGATAGATGCCACAGAAATGCAAAAGGCCAAATTAATACATTCAATTAAACTATGAAATATTGGGACACATAGAAGAAATTAAACCACTTATGTACATTCACATCCAACCAAAACTGAACTATGAATACATAGGAAAGCCCCTAACAGATTGCTAATCAATAGCAAAGTTGAATCAATACTGTAAAAGTCTTACAACAAAGAAAACTTCAACACTACTATAATAGTATTCACACTTTGGTCTGCTGTCAGTACCCTATCTGGGATGAGTGGATGCTCATTCTCATCTCTCTAGGAACAGTGTCACACAACATGTATCTAATTTGTTTAGGATTTATGGTGACTAATGTTGGATTTTATTGAATGCCTTTCCTGAATCTATTGAAACTGGTAAATGTTTTTTGTTCTTTGCTTTGTTGATGGGATAGACTGCATTTATCGATTTACATATGTTGAACCATCCTTGTTGTTATATGATAAGGTCCACTGAGTATTTTTAATATATTATTGAATCTGATTCATTACTATTTATCGAGAATTTTCTCATCGATGGTCATTAGAGGTACTGGTCTATACTTTTTCTGTTTTGTTGTGTTCTAGCTCAATATTGACAACAAGGTAATGTTGACCTTATAGAATGAACTGGCAAGAATCTACATAATTTTAAATTTTTGATAGGTTTGTTGCTGCTAACCTATCAAGGAAGAAATAACAATCACTGTATGACTACTTGTCTGGTCCCTGCTTCCTCCAGGCAGCTCAGTTTGAGCCTCTTTTCTGCAGTTCAACTTGTCTGAGAGTGACTCTCAGAATTCTTTACTGTTTATAGACTTTTGGGGATTTGTTCATTTTAGGAACTTCCTGAAGCTCTTTTGAGTCTTTTACTTCCTGTATCAATGAGCTTCCCTGAAGGATGTAATATTTCATTTCCCCTAACAACATACCTTTGCTTCACTTGTAAGCCTCCTGTCTTAAAATATACTACTGTTCACTCCCTTATTACATCCTATATCTTAACAGCTTTCTCTCCAACATGAAAGGTTTTGATTTGGAGGAAATTGTTGCACAACAATGAAAGAGGAAGATCCTTCAAGAAAATGCTTGACAAAAAATACAGCCTTCACTGCACAGAACAGGGAAAACCTGCTTTAGGTTTCTAAAACAAGGCAAAGTTGTCTATTCAAAACATTTTTAGAAGACTTATCTAGAACCATTAAGCAAGAGGAAGAAATAAAAAGCATCCAAATAGAAAGAATAAAGTCAAATTATCCATGTTCACAGAGGATATATTTTGTATAGCGAGAAGAATCTAGAAATGCCAATAAAAGACTAAGAAAGCTGGTGAATACAGTGGAAGGATACAAAAAAACTTTGCTAAAAAGTTTTATATAGCAATGATAAACTTGATAATAGGGAAATCATGAAAGTTATCCCATTCCTAATAGAAGTAAAATAAAGAAATAAGTTTCACCAATGAAGTGAAATGTCTATAATGAGAATCACAAGATGTCGAATACATAGAAGATACAAGAAATAAAAGGGGAGCTGTAGAGGTAGCTCAGAGGTAAGGAACTCCCATGGCACTTGTAGGAGACCGAGGTTTGGTTTCCAGCATCCATGTGAGACTCACATCTATCAGTAACTCTAGCTTCAGGGGATCCAGGACCCTCTGACCACCAAGGGCACCTGCACACAGGGAACATAAGCTCACACAGGCACTCAGACAAATCAATTAATTAAAATATTTAAAAATAAATAAATAAAAGACCTGTCATGCTTGTGTATTAGAAGAATTTATGTTGTTTAAATGTCCGTGCCCAAAGTAACTCACAGGTCAATGTAACTCACATTAAAATACCAGTAACAGTTTTTTAAGAACTAGAAAAGGCAACTTTAAATTTCATGAGAAAGCACAAAAGACCTACTCACCAAAGGAATCTCAGGAGATCAAAATAATAAAATTGGAGGTATCAAACTCTCTGACTTAAAAATGCACTATAAAACCTTAGTAATCAAAACAGTATGCCAGGCTAGCGATGTAGTTCAGTTCTCAAATCATCTCCATCATAAACAAAAACAAAGCCAATGCAGTATTGATATTTAAAGTATTCATAGACAGATAGAATACTCAGAATAGCTCCATTAATTAGTAGTATATTCTTGAATAATTTACCAACAACACATATGGAAAAAGGACAGCCTTTTCTATAAATGGTGCTAGGAAGAGTGAACTCTCACATGCAGAAGAGTGAAATTTGGTGCCTATAACTTACCTTATAAATGTTACTCAAAATGGATCAAAAACCTATATGTTCCATTTCATCACAATAAGCAAATTGTATTTGACTAAGACCCCAAACACACAGAAGGAAAAGCAAACATAGACACAAAGGTAACTAAGGTAACTTAGAAAATGGAGAAAAGGTTCAAGATATTCACCTGCTAAAGAATCAGCTTCCACAACATAAAATTAGCCTTTAAAAAACAGTAATAAAATAGAAATATAAAGAAGCCACAGTGAGACACCAGTTCATGCAATTACAATTGTTGTCACCAGAAAAACAACAACAATAACAACAAACTCTGGAAATTGTGGAGAAAAAAATTCTCATGTATATAGAAGGTGATGAAAAATTATTCATAATTCTATAAATAAGTCACTTATTCATTAATTTCATCCTTCAAAAACACGAATGACAGCATTTTGAGACATGAAAAGATTCTGTCATCACTATTCTCAGTTCCTTGTTAAGAGAAACATCTCTTTAATAGGTTTGTACTTTAATGTCTTTTTTAAAAAAGAAAATAAAGAGTTTGGAATGTCAGTCAGTGGTAGATCTCTAGCTCAGCATGAGAGAGGCTCTAGCATTTGATCTAAGAACTGCTTGCTGTAGGAAGAAACAAGAGAGAAGGGCGAGAGAGAGATCAGAAAGGCTGAGTGTTGCAAGTCAAAGGCCTGCTTGAAACATACAGCAGGTTCAAGACTAGCCTTGGCACTCAGCAACCCCTTGTCTGAAATCAGAAATAAATAAATAAATAAATAAATAAATAAATAAATAAATAAATAAATAAAAGGACATGGTGGGAGAGGGGAGACTTAGGGAGGTTGGGGATATAGTTCAATGGTAGAATGCTTGCCTCCACAAACACACAAATCAAATGATAAATGTAAAATAAGCAAAACAATTAATTAACAAATTGCTAGATCTAAATATTTTATGCCTATTAAAGATGATAATGAGCAAGGTGGAATCAAATTAAATAAATTTTGACCTAAAATTTCAGGTAAGCAAAATATGAAAAAGTTAAAATGCCTTAAGTCCTTCTTTTGTTTATAAAGATATTGAACACATTTGTTATTTCTGTATGGTTAATGTGTAAAGGTATGAATGTGACAATGTGTACACATACACTATTGGTGGACTATTATTTTGCTTCCAGTCTATTAGAGATGGCCCAAGCTTCTTTGAGCTCTTGTGTGAATGTATCTAAATGAACACATCACACAATCCAGCCAGGAAAACAGTAATTTTTGGCAATGTGGATGAATCTCAGAAGGAGTATACACTCTGTGAACCCATTTTTAAAATGTGCTAAAAGCTAGCAAAACCAATTTATTGGTTTATTAAAAGTCATAAGAATGGTTACCTTTGGAGAGGAGGGAAAAGTTAATGGCAGGGAAAGATATAAGGGAGAAGCTGGGGTGCACATAATACTATAATTTTTGACTGGGCTTGTGGTCACTGTTACATATTTGGGCTAGTTTTATGATAATTCACATAACTGCGTAATGTTATGAATTTTTCTGTATGTATGTGCCTGTCGATAAAAATTAGTTTATTTTAATGTAAAATTATCACCAAAGTATTATAAATAAGTTGCACAGCTTTTAAATTTAGTAAAGGGTAAAAGTAATGGAAAAGTTGATTAAACCGAGCTGGAGATGTGGCTTGATTGGAAAGGGCTTGCCTAACTTGTACAGGGCAATGTATTTGGATCTCTGGCACTGCATAAACTATGTACAGCAGTACAAGACTGTAATCTCAACACCTGTAAATTATAAACTTGGGAAACAGAGTGGGGGAGTCAGAAGATCGTCATTTTTAGCTAAACTGTGAGTTTGAAACCAGCCTGGGCTACATGAGACATGGTATCAAAGAAAAAAGAAAGAGCATGTATGGTTAAACAATAAAAGCAAAAAAAAATCAAAAGGTGGGATAAAGGGCAAAATAACATGGCAGAAATATTCCAAGCAGATCAAGAATCATGGAAGCAAGGCTGTATTGATAGTTCAGTGTTGTGGTAGTTTGAAAGAAAATAGCTCCCAAAGGGAGTGGCACTATTAAGAGGTATGGCCTTGTTGGAGGAAGTGTGCCACTATGAAGGGCAGAACTTTGAGGACTTTTTTGCTCAGGCTTCCCTCAATGTGACAGTAAACTTCCTGCTGCCTTTTGGTCAAGATGTAACCAGCATCATATCTGCCTGCAAGCCACCATGCTCCCTGTCCATGATGATAATGGACTGAACCTCTGAAACTAGAAGTGAGTCATCTCAATTAAATATTTTTTATACAAATTGCCATGGTCATGGTGTCTCATCACAGCAATAAGAAGCCTAACTAACACAAGTGGATAAAGCACTTGCCATGCAAATGTGAAAAAATGGAAAAAACACATTAATCTAGGAGTGGTAACACTGCATTTGTAATCTTAGCACTCATGGTGAGAAATAGGAGGTGGATATAAAAGAATCCTTCTAGTTCACTAGTCATCTAGCCTATGGTGTATGCAGAGGCAAGATGGGAGGCAAGGACTGACACTTGAGTTTATCCTCTGACCTCTGTATGTGTATAAACCAAGTAGAGTGGAGCAACACTGTAATCCCAGCACCTGCTAATTACAACACTTGGAAAATAGAGACACACAAAAATGCTCACACTAACATACATCTATAAAACACACACACACACACATATGTAAATAGAGTAACAGAAACAAATGTGTCACTTTCAAGAAACTTGCTGACTGATATTTTCAAGGAACAGTTACTGTACAAAGAATGACTTAAATGAACAGGTATATTCATCTCTCTCTTTGTGTGTGTGTGGGGGGGGTAATATAGATAGGTAGATGACAGATATATGATGGATGGATGGATGGATAGATGGGTGGACAGATAGACAGATGATAGATATTCCACAAACTCAGTGCATTAAAAAAAACAAAGTCATCATATTATAGTCCTATATCTTAGAAGTCTAACTGGGCACTCACAGATCTTAACTCAAGGTGCCAGCAAGCCTGTACTTCTCTCATTCACCTGCATTTCCTACATTACTGAGCTGTAATGCTCCACTTCCTGTCTTCAAAGATAACACCAGCTGAGTTCTTTTCAGATCACGTAACTGAGTTAGCTTCGCTTATGAAACTTCTTTCTTCTATTCTCCTGCCTCCCTCTTTTTCTACAATTAATGATCAAATCTCCTCAGTTCAAGGTCAACTAAATAGCAAGGTTAATTCGGAATGCTACACCACTCCCCCTGTACAAAGTGCTACAACACATCCACAGGCTGTAGGGGTTAAAAATGTTTACTTCTTTGTGAATTCCTTATTCAGCCTACCACAGATCTATCTAGTAAACAGTCCCCAAAGAAAGTGGACAGAATAATAGTAATAACTAGCAAAATAGTTTTTGAGTTGAAGTGTATTCAGAGGGATAGTAGAATGATAAAACTCTACCAGGACAATAAATATACAGTGAATTTGGCCCTCAAGATTTAAAATCAAGGGTTAGGTCAGATCTTGTGCCTCCTGGCCCAATATCCTACCAATAAAACCTCCAAAAAACATAGGCCAGGAGAGGCTTCACTTTGAGCCACTGTGAGTGCTGCTAAATTTCTTACCCCAAATAAAAATGATAATATGTTCTAAACCACAGGACAGTTGTAAGAAATATTTCAGGATTGAGGCACACTGCAGCTATCACATAAATGTTAAATAAAAATAATATTTCCTGTATCCTGCCTAGGGTTGGGCAAACCCAGATGTATATTGTACTTTTCACATATTTCAAAATATTTTCAAATGTGTTGGTTTGGGTTCAATAAAAACCTCAAGTACATTTGCCAAGTGCTTTTTCCATTAATTATTCAATCCATTTGTATTTCCAGGGAAATTCGGTCCACATGTTTTTAATTCATTTAGCACTAGATCATCAAAATATTGTTTCTCTCGGTGCTATTTTCTGTCCAAAAGATTCTTGAATCCTCTTTTCTTTTTCAATTTATTTTTATTTACTTCTAAGGAACAACACAGACAAGCCCTAGTAAAGAATTCACAGATAGGGTATACACAGCACCCAGGGATTACTGAGTATTAAGTCACATGAATCCAGCCTGGCCAGAACCACCTCTCTTAGCTGCTCTATAATTTCTGTACCTTTTGTTTCCTTTAACCAAGTTCTGCTTAGAGCACCCTGTTCTCTCCATAGTTTGTACTTTCCACCACTGATTCCTACAGGTCTGGGGATACCCTGGTTCTCCTCTTGTGACTTCACCAAGCTGGGACCTCCTCCCAGGGGATACATGGTCAGCCTTTAAAAAACAATTCAGTTTTCAAAATTAAATGCTATGTTCTCTTGAACATAAAATTGAATGTTCTCCCCCCCCACTATGTGTGTATGTATGATATCTAATATGTGATTAATGTCTTATCACAGGATAAGGGACTGAAATACAAGATAACTTACCTGGACTGTAGATTCTTCAAAAATGCCAGCATCTCTACTTCTTGTCTTCTTTGTCTATGATGTGTTTAGAATTCTCTTAGGAATACATGTGTGTGCGCATGCAGGCAAGCATAAGTATACAGAAGAAATGTCAATATCTTGAGGGATGGAAGCTATGACGAAATTCCACTAAGGAAAAGAAAGTTAAAGATACCTACTAGCTTAATGCAATGTGTCATTTCCTATATAACTCCGGATTTTCCAAAAATAGTGCTTAAAGCACTCTTGAAATAAGTTAAGAAATTTAAACACATTTAATTTCATGCACATAGCAATGATAATCTGGTTGTGTGGAAGTATCTCATATGTTTATAAGTTAGAAGTGAAAGTACTGGAGAGGAAGTGTCAAAATGCCTTGAACTTTGAGATTAACCATTTCCCAGATGATGCCAAATGTACAATATTTAGTTATGCTAGTTACCAAAATCTGAGAAAGACATGTACACAACAGAGCATATATACATATGGATATACCTTCATATACAGATGGAGAGAAAGTAGATATGGCAAGATGTTAGTGATTGGGTATATCTACATATTCCTACTCATGTACACAAATACCCCCACAGACACACACTGAGTGTAGGGAGGATGGGGGTGTCAGTAGGAGACTTTTCCCAGCAAAGCTGTAAAATCCATCTCAAACCAGAACTCAGTTTGCCATTATATATATATATATATATATGTATGTATATGTATATGTATGTATATGTATATGTATATATATAAAACTTTTGATAACATGAAATATAATGTGTATACATTTTAGTGATTAATAATGATGCAAATGAAAGCTTTCCTGGACATTGTGGCCAGTGTTGTAAAAGAGACAGCCTTGATATGTGAGGGCATGCTGTGACTTTGAAAGTCTGAAAGTAAACTGATGTGATGTGTACACATCCATTGCTCCTGGTAGTTATCACAAAGTACACAAAGGAAACTAAGAGTTTTTTAATATAAATTTTCATTTAAATTAGAAACAATCATATTTTACATATCAATCCCAGTTCCCTCTTCCTCCCATCCTCCTATCCCTCCCCACTGACCCACCATCCCATCCCCCATCCACTTCCAAGGGAGGGTGAAGCCTTCCATTGGAGATCAACAAAGTTCATCACGTCATTTGGGGTAGGGCCTAGGCCCTACCCATGTATCTAGGCTGAGAGCATATCTGTCTATGGGGAATGGGCTCCCAAAGCCCATTGGTGCACTAGGGATAAATACTGGTTCCAATGCCAGAGGCCTCATAGACTGCCCAGGCCTCCTAACTGATACCCACTTTCAGGGAGCCTGGTTCAGTCTTATGCTGGTTCCCCAGCTGTCAGACTGGGGTCTGTGAGCTCCCACTTGCTCAGGTCATCTGGAAAACTAAAAGATCTTAAAGCTTCCTTAAGAACTGTGCCACCTGAACAAAAGAGCTTGTTTCTATAGGAAATCAGTCTATTCCAGGAAGTTCAGAAATTTTGAAACAAGCAGAGACAAAAGCCCAAGCGCAGCATGAGTTCTGTCAGTTTTTAAACTGCCTACGGTGGTTTAGAAAATGCTAAAAGCTGTAATTTTTTAGAGAAACATTATTCATGGGTGTATGGTGTTTTAGAGCTTTGGACTGGGGATGCAGGATACTACAGAACTTTCTTCATATACTGTGTGTGCTACCATGGTTTGGGGGATTGAATACATTGATCCCCAAAAGGCTATTCCAGGAGGGGACTTGCTGTAGATCCAAAGGTAGGAACTATTTTTAAAAAAAGAAAAGGAAAGAAGTGTGCAATTGAGTATTCTATTAATGGCAGTCTGAGTTCACTGTCACTGGTAACACCTCAGGCACATTATGACAAGAAACTCAGTACCTAGCAGAAGTCCTTTGGCTTCAGCAGTTACACACATCAGGTGTCAACATGTGTAGAGACAGCTCTTTGCAAAGCTCAAAGAACTGCTTAGAGATTGACGTGATCACTTAATGTTCCAGCAAGCAGGAAAGATTATGGAAGAGCTGAAAACCAAGCAGAAATGGACCTGCACATTTCAAAGATGGAAGCATGCAGCCCTCCCAAGAGAATCTGTGAAGAAATAACTGTGCCTTCTAATTAGAAGATTAAGCCTCAGCAATGTGACTTTTGTTTTGGAAGGAGACTTGGGACATCCCTGTTTTATGGGACATGACTGTATACTAGGTGGTCCTAGTTAGCTGAAAATTTTTATGTAGAAATAATCCTTCTTTGGCTTTTTCCACTACAATAAAACCACTAAGACCTTTTCCCATATGAAGCATTTCTACAGGCACATTCAAAAGCTAACCCCTCTTTTTTCATACACATTTTTTTCATGACTCCTAAGAAGTCACCAGTTTGGGAAATTGGTAAAAACTAGTCCCTTGACAAAAATCTTGGGATGGTTTTCACCACAATAGGTTTGTTTGGTTTTCACATGAACCCAAAGCACTTTGACAGTGTCCCTGGATACAGACTTCCCAAACAGGATCAAATATTGTTATCTTAACCCTACAATTAAAGGCAAGGGTCTCACAGTGACTCTTAAAGGTGCTTGAATTCTGGGTTAACACCACACCTTCACATCAGGGTGAATCATCCAGAATTTGCTACATATTGAAAGTTGTTTGTAGCATAAATTTCTATGAGCAAAGTCAGGAATGAACAGTTTTATTCACCAAATGCAAAATAATTTAAAATGTATGTATGTAAGTACAAACGAACACATCTGAGACTCCCAAACAATTATACAGTGTGTATCGTTGGGGAAAAAGTTATTCTTAGACAGAATAATGTCAGCAAAGAATGGAGACCTGGATTTGAATATCGGAGTCACCATTATTATGTTGTGCCTTGGCAGAAAGCTCTTTAGTCCCTCTGAACTCGATCAGTTTCTCCATCTGGGAAGTGTGTAACACTTCATGTGTTTTGATGAGGGCCATGTTAGGTAGCTTTTGATTGCTTCCCTCTAATCAGATTATTCTATTAATCCTTTCACAATCACGAGGCATAGTGAGTTTACCTCCAGATCCTGGCCATTTAAAATATAAATGCACATTCTCCTCGCCAATGTCCACCACCCATAAGAATGCCCATGAATATTCTATGATGGAAGTGAGGCAGAAAATAAAAAGAAATAAAATGAAAGAAATCCCAGGTTTAGTCCATGTCCTATACCATATCAGTGAAAGTGTCGGGAAACAATACACATGATTAATGCTACTGAAATCAGCAGGAAATTATTCAGGTGGATTCAATCAACCCAGCCAAACATAGAGGTAGCTTATTAAAATTCAGACAAAAGTCTACAGGCACTTAATACATAACGGTGACTCTAGACCTAAATTAAGAGCCTTCCCTTCCCCCACAGGCCTAGCCCTTAAGTCTTGCTGTTCAGAAATAGGCATTCCTTACAGCTAGAGTTATGAACTTGCTTCCTGTTTTTCATCTTTTCTTTTTTTTTCTTCTTTGAAAGCAAGACACAAGTGACCTTTTCTAGACCCCTGCCCTAGTCTCTTGCTGAGACAACATGCCATTGAGCTTGCCCGTGGTACTGCCAACTACCCAAGCAGAGGTGGTGTAAAATCACGACACCAACATGCCGCTTATTCCCAACCACACCCTTAGATCTAGGTGTTCACCTCCCCATGCTGACAAGAACTTTGAAGCAAATGAGAAACAGTGTGCACTTAATGGTCCTGGAAAAGGAAACTTTTCTACATACCTCATGTATCAGACTTTCTGGGGAGTCTTCCGTATTGAAAGCAGTCATTTGGGATCCAGAAGATATAGAGATCTTATAGAATTCCACAGTGCTAAGGATTTTGTCACCACAGCATAAGGGATGACTTGCCCCCTTTGTCTCCTCAGGATCCTTCCCTTCCACCTAGATGAGGAAAGACCAACATCTTCCCTTGGTTGCCAGGCTACTGACTCCTTACAAAATGAGTCTAAAGGGGTAGTTTTCCTATACATACTGTTTCAAGGCCTAGTTCTGAGATAGTCCAGAGAAAGTAGTAATAATAACAATAATAATGATTACAACACCAGCAACAGCTGGTCCATATACATTCCTTCCTTCAAAGAACAACATGTAACATCTGTGCAATGTAGTTGTTTCTGTTGTAGTCCGAGGCACTGAATGAACCAAACCAGATACAAGAGGTTTCCACAAGGCAAGATTTAATACAGGGCAGCATAAAAGGGAGGATCAATCAGCACCCCAAAACATACTTGGGAGCTGAATTGTGACCCCCAAATGCCAGTTGAAACAAGAATTTAAGCAAAAAAATCACAAATATTTGTTGCCAAGTTACAATTTTCACCTATCAGGATCTAGATATTAGGAGCTTCCTTGAATGTTCCTTCATTTTCAATCAACATAACACAAGACTTTCAGTCCAACTAACCGGTACATTTGTTCCTTCTGTTATTAGAAACAGCCATAACGTTTCTAGAAAGCTAAAGATGTATAATAACTACTTCTATGGGGAAGGTGGGTCAGTGACTGGAAGGTTCCTAGCTCCCCTAGGTCTTGGGAACCTGCACTTTGTTTCCCCCTACAGGTAAAATGGAGTCTGTAGTCAAAATGGCAGTGCTTAGGACAAGGTGCTTTTTGCCTGTTCCCAGCAGTTCTAGAAACTGGAAGGTTGACAATTTTCAGTAGAAGGTTAAGGCAAGTCTCTGCTTCTGTGAGTGCTGTCTGGAGCTGTGGAGCATGGGGTACCTGGGATTTCCGTCCCAGCTCCGATGCTCCGCAGCCAGTATCAGCCATTCCACCTCCATCGGTCTTCATCTTTCTCCCATAAGATGAGACTATTTGATGCTACATCCTAAAGGATGGCCTTTAGGGTATCCATTCTATGAATTGTGCCTCTCTACCCCCACTCCCACTATACAGAAATAGTCGATTATGCAATCCACTTGAAAACAGTCTTTCTTGTATCATCTCTTTTTGTGACTATCGAAGAGGGATATTTTTTTTAAGGTGGGGTTTTTAGTGTTCGTCACTTCCCAAAACAATTCTCTTTCTGAGCGGGGAGAAGGGACAATTAACTGGCACCCTCTCTGTATCTGTGCCACCAGCTAGCTTTGAAGATGGGCTTACTGAAGCACTGTTCAGTTGCCAGATATAGAGACAGAAAAATGGGCATCCTGGCGCACACCACTTTCTCCTCAGTTAACACAACAAGTTCTGTACCCCTGAGCTGCCATTTGGCTTTGGAAGGTCTTCCTGAGTCATTCACCAATTGTCCCCTTTAAAAATAGTATCCTGTCATAACGGAGGCACCCAGTGTCAGCAAGCATGACCTCACTTAACACTGCACACCTGCTCCATCCACCGCTCCCTCCAGATGTCAATGGAAAGCCAGCCCATATCTAGACTTAATCTCCATAGTTCAGACAGACAGCAGTCATTTTGAAGGAAAACAGGTAAAGGAGAGGAAGAAGAAGAAGAAGAAGAAGAAGAAGAAGAAGAAGAAGAAGAAGAAGAAGAAGAAGAAGAAGAAGAAGGTGCATCATCATGCTTGCCTGTTAATTTTTTTGCTAAAAATAATGGCAGGAAATGAAGGAGGCTGCCTCAAGAAAACATCTTCTTACCATTTACTTTGTTTTGTGGAGATGTGTTGAAGGAGTTTATAACAGCTATCCCCAAGGCCATTTTTAATATAAATTGTGTTGTGGTCCCTGGGAGACCTGGGGAGTAGAGTTATACTCTGTCTTGATTTTCTTGTAAGTTCCTTAGGCAATCACCTACAGCTATCAATTGGAAATCTATTATAAAACACCATCACTTATACACATTTAAGTAAGTATGTATCTCACTGTAACCAAAAAATAATGGATGGGTCATTGGGATTTTTGCATGGTGGAGCACCCCCCAAATCCTAGCACACAGGAAGTGCAAGCAGAGGCTCAGGTACATTGTGTATGGAGGCCAGCAACAAATACCGAGAACTTACCTCTAGACGGAAAAATAATAAAATAAATAAATAAAAATTTATCAGTTTAGAAATATTTTTACCTCCTTTGCTTTTGTTTAATTGCTAGTTGCTAATTACTAATAACTGTATGCTAACTTTGGAATTGGAGCCCTAATCCTCTCACTATAAACCTGAAATCTAGTAACTACTGCGTTCTCTGCAAGAGTATTTTAATAATTTCTAACCTTAGCAAACCCAATGTTCTGACCCCCAGGTCAAATCTAGGACTCAAGTTACAGGGCAATCAATCAAGAAAGGCTTTTAGTGGAACTCAAAGCCCTGCCTCTGGCTAGATTGGAAGGAAGAAATCGTCCTACTTTCAAAAATCACCCGAGGTTCATCACTGGTATTTTCCTAAAGTTTGCTGTTTGCCTCTGCTCTTTAGTTCTTCATAGGAAATACTCATGAACAGCTATTTGGAGCCTGACAATGTGTCAGGATTCATAGATTCAGAAGAGCAGGCTTGCTCAACAACTTTAAAATCTAGCACAATAGCTGTCAAACTGGGGTGACCTGGAATCATCTGGGGAACTTTCAAACTCAGACACTTTCCTGAATTCATCTCAGACCTACCAAATGAGAATTTGCCCCTCTTCTGTGTTTCTAATAAGCCACACTGAGGGCTGCCAGGCTTGGATCCAGTGACCTATGGCCTGCCTCATGATACTGTTCTGAAGACGGGGAAATTATAAAAGAGCACACACAGCCAGTCATCTGTGAAATGTATGAAAGGGCAAAGGAGAAAGCAGGTTCCTTTCTGAAGGCAATGACTGTACCTAATGAAGAACAAATTATGCAAAAATGTTTCAGGACAAAATTCTTGAGATACAGGCCTAGAGTCATTCTTTCTGGATTGCTGAAATCACAGTTATCCATTCACCCACAGTCTAGTCTCTGTGAACCCAGAAAATCCTCAAGAAAAAACAAACGGGTTCTTCCGTGCCAACCAAATGAGCTCCTTCATTTTGATAAGATTTCCTCACCCAATCTCCCCGGGTATACCTTTTATCTTATAATAATCAAATAAACAAAAGGATTAAGAGATGAATTTTGATTGGAAGACCATCTCTGTAGCCTCTTCTGGTGCAGCTCCTACGTTCAAACTTAATGAGATTACTATGGTCCTCTTGTTATGTTCCAACCTCGACACTTGGAATGGCTTCCTTCTACCATTAGTGAATCTCCAAAACAAGCATTCTATTGCCCAAGTACCTGTGTGCTACACCATCGTGTCACTTTTTTATGAGTATCCATCCACTATGCTACACACACTATAAAAATATTATGTACACTGTTTCACACACACACTAGTTAGTTATGTGCTTCTCAGAGAAGGAGAAATAAAGCTCACAGAGATTGAATTCTAGCTAATAATGGACAGAGCATGGAACCAAATTCAAGTAAAACAACAAAGCCTACACTATACTGATAACCCTCTCTTGCCACTCCTAAGACACATCCCCCAACCTGTTATCTTTGTTGAAGTCCTTACCTTTTGCTGCAGCGAGTTCTAAATGAGTTAAGATATTTCTGGGGGTGGCAGTTTGTCAGGAGCAGGGACACAATTACTGCTAGATAATCCCCTAGAGTACTTAAGTTTTACATTCTAGTAAGTTCTTGGAAAAGTAAAAACAAAGCAAATGTTCTCAAAGTCCTGCAATGAACCTTTCCTAGGAAATAGACTGAATAATTTTCTAATAAATCTCATTATCCTATGCCTTGGTCTCTGTACTGATTTAGAAATTCTTAATATATTTGTCCTTAAAATATAACAAAGCCAGAAGATAAAGTTTGAAACCACTGTCAGTTTGCATGTGGGTATCCCTCTCGTCTCTCAGACCCAGAGTTATAAAAGGCCCCTTGAGATTAGCACTTAAAATGCCATGCATTTAAAACACTTAAGTAATTTTATTAAGGAATCCTTGATTAGGCTACCACATATATTATGACTAGTAAATAGGAAAATAACTATTAAATTAAATATGAACAGTCTCTAATATGAAAACTAGAAATATTTTAAAATTACAAGATTTTCCCTCCAAATTTAAAGACTCAAACCTCGTCTTCTGTAGATGTGAATGAAAGTGAGAGATGAGAGAATTCTAGAGCATTTCAGACTATGTCACTACCAACGTGCCAACTTAATGTTCCTGGAAACACAGAACTTTCAATGCTCGTACATTCCACGTATTTACTCTACTCCTAAATCTTTAATGTTACTTTGGTTTTGTAAAACAAAATGGTGAAGATGCTTTATTGCTTTTTTAATGTCTTCAAATCCCAAGAAAATCACAGCTATGCAAGGATCTTACAAAGGGAATACTGTCAGGGCCAAGAATGGGTTAACCCTGACTCACTCTCCTCCCACCCCTTTCTCTCAGCTTCCCAGATACTGGACAGCTGTTGAAAAGTATCTGTCAACAAAACTATTACTGTCTTTCCCAGGATCAACACTATGTCCTGGACCCTCAAGGTCAGTGGAGCTGCCTTCAGAGCAAACAGAGGCGAAAGCAGAAAGCTCACAGGACCAATGAAACCCAAGCAGCTGTGGCAGGTGGACCCTCTTCCCAACCACCACAAATTCTACAGAGAAAGGTGGGCTCGATGGGCAGGGGCTGCATAGACCCTACTCCAAAATCCTCCTGAAACAGCTTAAGTCCTCTGTTTCTTTCCTTCTTGCTCCATATCAAACTTCTTTGCACATAGAAGACAGAGTTAAGAGTACATAATTAGCATGGTATAATGACAACATAGGTGGTATTGATGTGAAAAATAGCAGTGATTCTACCTTCTATACTGTCTCGGCTCTCTCTACAACTCTCTCTCTTCCTCCCCCCACCCTCCACAGACACGTTATCACAAACTACCAACAAAAAATCCTCTAGTAGGCTCAAGAGTTTGACAGATGAGAAGCCAGTCAACAGGAGTGAAGTAACTTGCTCAGGGGTTATGAGCTGTGCAGCCAAATCCTGAACCAAATTTTAACTGCTAAGTCCTTGCATTTAATAACTATGTTTCCACCTGTCTTTAATTCTTTTCCACTGTGAGAGGAGGGGTGTCCTGGGAAGGTTTAACGTAGGTAATTCCAGCCTCCCAGAAGGGCTCATGGGGTAGACTTCTGTCACCAGAAACGTGTGATCCAGAGAGAACTCTAGAGTCACAGCTGACTGCTGGCAGGAGATAGGCTTTCTGAAAGGCAATCTCTTGAGCTATCAAAACCTTCAAGGTAGGACAGTCTTTGACTCTATCGTTTACCAAAAAAAAAATTGGAACGATAGTCACAGAATTTAGGTAAAATTATTCATTGGCACTGTTTATACTATCAAAGCCCAGAGTTAGGGAGAATCCAATTAAAAATCAAGGTTTTGTTAAGTGAATTACAGAATACATTGGAATACTATAAATCCACAAAAAGCCTTTGGGAAAAAAATGGACTGACAAAAACAGTCATGACCTATTGCAGTAGGTTTCCAACAATGTGTAATTATTTTATTTAAATGTTTATGCATGCATTAATATTCTACACTATGTGCCAGGTCAACATGTGTAAGTTTATGATTTATAGAATCATAAAAATCTTAGAATTCTAATTAGGTATTTTAGTCCCAAAGTGCCCATTCCACTAAAGCTGGCAGATAATACCAACATATGAGTATGGTTCTGTCAGAGAGCTCATTAACATCTCATTTGCCCAGTTCCAAGGAATGTGTGCAGAGCCCACACACTTACAAACCCCCTGTCTACAGACAGACCTATGTCAGCCTGCTCTATAGAAGTGACTGGTTGATCTAAAACTACTTCTCTCCTTTTTCTCCTATGAGTTTCTCTTGTAATGAAGAATATTACATAAATGTGACTAGAGAAACTAAGAACTATTCTGAGTTTCTCCAATTACTAGCAATGAGTGATCTGACATCTGTACTGAGCACTGGAAACTGAAACTAGCTTTGCTTACCACCTGCAAAAGGCTATGTTTGTTATGTTATTGGGACTGACCCCAAGGCAAAAAGAAAGAAAATCCATTATATGTTTTAGTGAAAAACTAAGAGCCAAACCGGTTCCTCCAAATGTCTCTGAGTGTGTTCTCACCTTACATTCTAGGTTTTACCAAGACCTGAAGGAGAAATTGAGACAAAGGTCAAGAGACTGTTTCAAACTCAAGATCTCTATATAAGACTGAGAATTATTCTTTATAGTTCAGTACACCAAATTATCTAGTGGATACTGGTTAATATCTGTTAGCTCATTCATTCATTTGTCTGTGCACTCATCACCTCAGTCAGCATTTAGCCAGTAACTAAGCAAAGCAGTCTGAGATCCATACTGTCACCTTAGGCAGGAGTGTCTTAATGACAAAAGCCTGAAGGATGCATTGTTACAGCAGGAGAGAGGAAGTGGGCATGGCTGTTCCAGAAAGCTGAAAGGCCTACCATAAAAGACTAGAGTCCTAAGTACTGTTGTGACTTGGGTGAGGTTTGTCTCCCAGGGTTTCAGGTATTAGAATATTGGTCCCCAGTAACAGTATGGTTGAAGGTGATGGAGCCCATAAGTAGGCCTCATTGGAGGTAATGGAGGGTGCTGCCTTCAGAAGGGAGTAATGGAATTCTCACGGGACTCCAGTTAGTTCTCATGAGAAGGTTGTTGTCTGAGAGGAACTGGTACCTTGGTCTCTCTGGCTTCTTGCCTCCCTGTGTGATCACCCTCTTTCTGTATGTTCCCACCACAATGCCTTCATATCTATGATGTGAAGTAGCCAGGGGGGCCTTCACCAAAGGTCAAGTCAATAAAGCCACCTGATGCTGGAATTAATCTTGTGTTGTACAAACAGAAGTTGTTCATTGTTGCCATGGAGAGAGAGGCTTAGCCAGCTTAAGCAAAGATCAGATCATGCGAATTCTTGTAGGTCAAGTTCAAAGTCTGGATTTATGCTCAGGGTCATGGAAAAGCATTGGCAAAACAGTGTCGCATAATGGTTACAAGTCCTGATCTTAAAATAAATGGATAGCTTTAAAGACTGCCTCTATTCTCACAATTACCTGTCCTGAAAGTATACAACAATTTTCAATATTTGACAGCATTGTGCCTACAAGGGTGGCAATTCTATGTGATTCAAATGAATAAACAAAAAGTCTCCGTGAAGCTTGCCCCCTGAGTCCTCATTCCTTACAGGATGGGGGCAGGAAGAGGCCATCGGAAGGGGCCAGCTGAAGAGCCAGGCAACTCTGCTGACTCCTGGTCGAAAATGATACCTTCCTCAGCTGGTGGCCCAGACAGCCTTGCCTCTGCCTAGGGCAGTCAGTGCTCTGAGCTCAGCTTTCACCCAGGCATCTCAGTGTCTACCTCCCCTGCTGGGCAGGCCCCTGCTCCTCCTGCCCTTGATTTTGTTCAGGGCGGGGGATAGGGGGGCATACAGCTCAGCAAAACCTACTGCTTGTCATCCTTCAGCTATCTGACCCTGCAGGAGGACTTCCTGGCAGACCCTCCCAACCCCCTGCCCCCGCCCAGTCCTGCATGTATGTGGCTATCTTCCTCCTTTTCTTTCTCTTGCTCATTCATTCGCTCCCCTTTCTTTGGCTCAGGACTTGGGCTTCCCTGAATCGGCAGAGATGAGCTTTCTGAATTGTGTTTATTTGTTGGCGCTCTGGTGTGAAAGCGCTCTCCGTCAACTGGATATTAATCTTGTCAGCAGTGTGTATCTGTTTTCCTCTGCCTCCGTCCCCTGGCCTAATTTATGGCTTGCTTTCCCCTTGCTTCCTATTGTAACAATGACAGGGAGTCCCCAGGCCCCAGCCAAACACAAGACCTGTCTTTTCAAGATGAACTGCTGCAAGGTACAAAATTCCTGCAGTTTGCCTGGCAAGGGCTAAATTTAGAGTAGACTTTCTCCAGTTGACTCAGTGCTACCAAAACAAGCAGTAACGATGTCCCACGTGAGAACAGAAATAGGAAATCCAGCCTTGTCTTTGAGAGGAAAAGGTGCATGGCATGGCTAACAAGCAAGTGATCACAATGTACATCGGAATCGCCAAACTGCAGATCCACAATGCAGAAGAAAGTGGGTCTCAATCCCAGCCTGGACACTTGTTATTCATGTGGCTACCTGTGTATTCATTTGTAACTAATGGGTTAATTATCCTAAAAACAAGTAATGTGTGGCAAATACTGAGCACTGTGTTCACGTAATGCATTTTATGTATTGTTACCAAAAATTATTAGTATCTATTATTATTAAAGAAGGAAAGAAAGGTGAGGAAGGAGAATGAATTCAAGATGTGGCAAAGTGGAATCATTAGAGAGGTATCAGTTGTATTGTTTGCAAGCCCTGCCAATAACTTTCACCTTGCATGCATACAGGGTTTCTTCTACAATTCAGCTCTTAACAAGAGCTGTGTGTTTGAAATCTTGATGATGACTGAGGTTGACCAGTATTACTCTGAGGCCAGCTTTGGAATTAGAGCAGCTTTGGAATGCTAGATGTGTTAAAAGCCTGGGGCACGCCTTTGAAAATGACGAATCCTCAAGTGAGATTTCTTTACCATGTTAAGTACCTAGAAGACTATGCCATGAGTTCTGTTGTGCACACGCCATCTTAGTTTCTTCCACAGTGAAGGTCTGTAAAGAGAAGCCTTCCCACCAGCCTGGTTCCAGAGCCACATCAGTCCCAAATAAACACACAGGAGGCTATATTAATTATAAAGCTGTTGGCCTTGTTTGTTTCTTACTGGCTAGCTCTGACTTAAGTATTCATCCCATAATTGTTAATCTAAATATTTCTCTTACCGGAGAACTTTCCGGGCTTCTTATCCCTATGGCAGTTACATCTTGACTCCCTGTGTTTCTCCTTCCCAGAGTTCTCCTGGACTCCTAGTCCCACCTATCTTGCTTCCCTATTGGCCAACAGTGCTTTATTGACATATACACAGGACTTCCCCAACAAAGGTCAACCTGTGCTTTTTTTTTCCAGCCAATATCTATGTCATTGTCACCATGGGCCTGAGTTAGACATAGTCCAACATGCAGAAAAAGCAAATCTCTTCCAAGGAGTTATGAAATAATGCCTTCCAGCCTCTCCTCAAGTGCCCAATCCCTTTTCAGAAAAATGTAGTTCCATCCCCCCTCTCCCCATCACAAAGTACAAATCCAAACTGTGGCATGTTAATTCACCCATGGAGTCCCCTGTATCTCATCATTTCTGTGAATTTCTTAAAGTCTGTCGGGATTCAGATCATCCTTCATTTAAAACATAGAAGCAACCCCGGTATTCTTCGCTGCCCTCCTGTGTCAGGCAGACAGGGACCTGTAGGCTAAAATTAGGAGAACCTGCCTCTCTCGCTGGTCTTTTACAGACAGTTTCTACGCGATGTAATTACTCATCACTCGGGTTGCTTTATAAAAACATCCTGGTGGAGGAAGTCTCTATTGGCCTTTCTAACATGTCCCTTGAGCACCATCAGGTCTTCCCCATCGAAGCATTGGTCATGCTCTGTCTTCACTCTGTCTGATTCCCCAGCCCAACAAACATAGTGATACCTGGAACCATGTGTGTCCCATTCATCACTTATTGCAGCTCCCTGGTGTAGCGCCTGTCCCAAGACATATATTTGTTGGGGGAGAGGGGGAGGAAAAGAGAGGCTGTGGAGTGGGATATGTCATGATGGGAAGACATCACATTGATTAGGCTGTGTGAGGACGAAGGCAGCCAGTCTTTCCAGTCTAGGCTTAGGCTGCTAACTCCAAATGAAGGTGCCCTGAAGGTCAGAGAAAGACCAGAATCAAAGGGGCTGATTATGGGCTCCAATGAGAAGAAAGTGAGGGCTTAGGAGGTCTGTGTTTGCTGTATCTTCAGCATTAACCTCAGTTTGATCCTAGCTTACATAAGAGATTTTTTTGCTACCCTGAGCATAAAAAATAGTTCAGATGGCTGTCAAATTTTGTCTTGAAAACTGTAATTATTTGTCATTTTTCCAACTCTAACAAGGCTTTCCTATGGGCAGAGTTCTAAGAACAAAAAGATATTAGTTTTTGTAGGTTGCTGGAGAGAAACAAATTGGTGCGAGAAAGCAATGATAGTTCATGACCCAAGTTCAAGGCAGTGTAATGAGGTTGGCTCCTTGCCCTTTACCTCTGTCCCCACCACACACACACAGCATGACAATCTAGAAGCTGAAAGATCTCAGAAGTTACTTGATCACACTGTGTTTCAACCTTACTACACATAAAATTGTGATAATAATGATATATTGATATAATGGCTGAGCAGATGAAAAATTGACATCTGTAAAACACATTGCACATGGTAGATGCTCAGTAAAGGCAGTGATGATGGATCTGAGTTCATGGAACAACAGAAAAGTGGGGAGCTTCCCAACTCCTTAGCCATACAACCCAAGGCAGCCTACAGGGAAACCCCAGGCTGGGACTTGAGGTAACCTAAAGCTGTGGATTCCTGGGCTGGCAACTTGTGGATACCATGGAGACTTCTGACTACAGGACTTAGCACTGATTTATGCAACTTGCCTACTGCCCAGAACCCCAGGGTTTCCTCAGTCCAGGGTATATCTGGCTGACAGTGGTGGCCAAGGCTTCTGTGCATGGTGACACTCAGGAAGTAACCCAGCTCTAGCTGCCCCTTCCTGAGTGAAAAGACAGACACATTCCCAGGAGTCACAGTCCCTACCAGGAACTCTGATGGACTCTGGCTTGTCCATATTCATCAACTGGTAGCTTTTACTATACCCTCTAAAGGTTGTTTTACTCTGGGAGACACAAGTCACATATAATCCTTTGAGGACCTCAGAGAGGCACATCCTGTCTCGGAGAACTCCCAAATGTCTTCTGGCCTCCAGGAGAAATCTACCAGACACAGTTGATTTTAATCCATCCCCCAGCATACATTGTTTGTATAGATGTTTACAGGGTTGAAGTTAAGAGTGTATGCACAACTTCTTCTTCCCAAAACAGATTTTTTTATTTAAATTAGAGACAAACTTGCTTCACATGTCAATCCCAGTTCCCTCTTCGTCCCCTCCTCCCCGTCCCCCTCACCATACCCCTTTTCTTGATTGCAGTCAACAAGGGGCAAGCTTAGCCTCGCCTGGGAAAGGCAGAGGAGGTGGTCACACAGGACATCCCAGCAGTCTCCAAGGACACACCTTCTGGCCAAGGCTTCAGCTCTCACTCTGTCCTGGATTTCACAGGTCAACCTCTGCAGGCTGTTTGCCGAATGCCTGGTGACAGAAAAAAAGTGTGAGCATGAAAAACAAGGCTGTGATGCACAGCACATACTTTGGGGTCTCATAACCCAAGCCAAGTCACTTACCTCCAGATGAGGGTTTTCAAAACTTACCTTTCACCAGCAACTCCGTGCCTCACCCCAACTCTAGTTAGATGGGACCTTTACATATCACAAGCCGAATTGTGTTTTAGTCTACAGTGTTCTGGTCTGTCTAGAACACCTCTGCCTGTCTCTTCGCCTTCCATGCTATTCCTCGAATCAGTTTTAGTCTTCATGCCTTTCTCTGATAAATCATTAAAGACAAAGAATGAAAGTCATAATGAATGGTATTCATTTAGGCTTATTTTTGCCACAATTGGAGATCAGATGTGGGGATTCACTGGGGCAAAAGGACCAGGGTAGCTGATGAGTCTGAAGGCATGGGAGACCAGAGGTGAGTTAATCCAGATGCACAAGTAGGAAACTGATTTCCAGAAAGGAAAATAAAGATCAGAAAAAGGGGAGCAAGGGAGCCAAGAGAGCAAAGGTAGAAGTGAATTCCAAGTCGGAAGGGAGACCAGCAGTAGAGCTGCAGCCCCATCAAGGGACTGGCCTGTGGGTTACGGGTAACAGGAAATACCCCAAGAGTCTAAGTAGCCACCTCCAAGTAAAGAGATCCAGATGGCAGGTGCAAGGAATCTGGTGGGGAGAGGTCTGGACAGCATGAGTCAGGGGTAAACAGACACCAGAGAATGTGTAAGAAGTGATCTAGCTTATTTAGGGACAGTCGGTCACCTGTAGCTTTTACAATGCAGTGAAAAGTCTCCTTCCTCCCATCTGGTGCTGGAGGAGGGAACCACCGAAGCATGCTGGACTAAGGTTTCATCTTACATAACTCCTTAATGGAAAAAGTGGTACATTAAGAAAATGTACATAGATGGGAGACAGGCAAGCTTGACTTAGGAAGAATGGAATCTGCTGGTTTGGCTTGGTTAATGTAGTTATTGCTTATATGTTGAAGCTTTGTAATCACGAAAGAGAGAGTAGAGGGGTGTATGCTAGGTGATAAGGAAGAAACCAACAAGTAGACTTGAACTGCTGACTCTGTCTTCCTATCAAAAAGCCCAGAACAAATCACACTTTGCATGGACAGGAACTTGGCAGGTCCATTTGTGAGATCCCTACTCCACTCCACCTGGGAAGAGAGCAGCTTTCTGTGCAAGTCCCTGAACTAACACTGGCCGTGACTCAGAGGCCAGTGCCAGGCTTGTGAACCCAGCACACAGGTTCTGAGCTAAGCACACTGTTTCTACAGAGCTTATGTGCTTTTTGGATTCAGTGTCTTTGTGACATAACAAGCGAGACAGGTGTTTTGTTTTTGCTTTTGTTTGTTTGGCAAACAGATTTGACAAAAGCCCTAAACATTGATTGCCTCAATTTTTACTTTCTCTTAAAAGTCAGGAGTTATTTTGTCAAGTGAAGAGACAAAACTAAAAGAAAGGGAAAATTAAGTCAGTCAATTGTGGGTTATTCCATGTGACGTGCCGCCACACCATGGAGAAAGGCACACCACAGAGAAAGCCCATGTCAAGCACTGTACTCGAGACTGAGAACAACGGGCGTTTAAAGATCAAGCTCGAATTCAATCCAGGTCAAAAGAGGATAGAGAGCAGAGCATCGGGGCTGAGGTTACAGAACATGATGTGATTACGATGATGCTTGCCCTGTCATGTACAGCCTTCCCAGCTGGCAAATGGCATTCTGAAATTCCCTTCCCCTGGCATGCAGGGCCTTCATCACATGAGCTCCTGATGGGGACATCCCTACAGCATGACCTATTACTCTATGTTCTCATAAAAGCAGCATGGTGCGCAATAGACACCTTTCCATCAACAGAAGGAAAACTGTACCCTGGAGGGCTGCAAGGAATTGAGTGTGGGCAAAAAACAAGGTCTGCTGCATAGTTAAAGAAAGTCTTGTGACAAGTTCCTCAAACAAATCATGGTGGTTCTGGCCTAGGTCCCTCTTTCTCTCTGCCAAGAGAAGTAGAAAGAGATAATAAAAATTTAAGCCTGATAATCCTCCCCAGAACTGCCCAAGACTACTTTGGGCTAGGGACACACATGTCAGCCCTCAGAGATGCATATGGGTGCATTTTGTTAATCCCCACCACTGCGTGTCAGGGATAACTGATCTATGACTAAAAATAGTGTGAGGACAGCAATACTAGCCATTTGGGACTGACCTGAGGACACAGTGGAAAACTTGACAACAGCACAGTAGAACCATCCTGGCCCAAGGCCACAGGCTCAAGGGCGAGAGGTCAGGTTCATGTGCTGGGGAAATCTGAGTGACAGCTCACCTCCCAGAGTGAGTTCCAGCGGTGGTAATCTTCTAGTGCTGTCAGGCTTCTTCTGAGTGACATGGAAAGAGGTAAAACCTGGAGGTCCAATGGTACAGCTCATGGATTTTCCCTAGGAAAGGTTTATAGTTGGGTGACATTAAAGAGGGCTATGCAAATAAAATAAAGACAAGCCTGTTCGATCCACTAACTTCAGTCTGCAGTTCTGTCTCTACTGCCTACATGAACTGGAAAAGAATTTGAGGCCATATGAGTGGAGATTGAAAGCCCTTGTCAGTCAGGGGTGGAAGAGAAAGAGGTAGAAAGAATTCTTGAGAAACATTCCAATTGTCCACATTAGTCAAATGTAGTAAGTAGTACTGGATGTTTCTAATATTATTTTCTGTTTTAGGGCCATTTGTTTGTACAGTAGTGATGTTTGAAACAATGAGAGCATAGAAAAGATGAGATGCTAGGGACACAAAAAGTCTACAATTTCCTACATCCTGCCACTTAGCTCTCTGGATAGGCTGATCCTTCCATGCTCCCATTTGTTCCAGCCTCCTTGAGATTCTGGGATCAATCCTGACATCGGGCAATTTAAGAAGATCTGGTTTCTTTGAAATGGATTCAAGGGGCTAATAGGTCAGCAGTTAAGAACATTTTCTGCCCTAGCAGAGAACTCAAGTTTGGTGACCAGTACCCATTCCCAGCAGTTCACAACTACCTAAAACTCCAGTTTAATGGGGCCTGATGCCCTTTTCTGGCCTGTATGAGAATACATACACATATCACACACACACACACACACACAAATGCAAATTATATATATATGATCATATATATATATGATCATTTGAGCCAAAATTCCAGCATGGAGTGGGGCAGGACTCGTAAAGTCCCCACCCTTACCCCAGGAGCTATTGACAACTGCCAGTTGCTAGGAGAGGAAGAGTCAGTTTTCTTTAGGATGCAGCCCCTAAAATGCTACTCGTGCTCCCACAGATTGCCTTATACACAGGCACAAATTAGTAGCACTAAGTGCACTCAGTGGATTTTTAAAAATAGAATATCAAATTGGAAGGGGAAAGTGGTGAGGGGGTTGAGGGGTTGTTACAGTGGAGGGAATGGGGGTGGGTTTGATATATTGTATACACATATGAATTTTTCAAACAGTATAAAGGAAGTTTGTTTATCTCTACAGTGAAGCCAGGATGTTAGTCAGGACAGGGAAGTGGATCTCTCTGACTTGTTCTCTCAGGTGATAATCTTCCTAGGATGTCAGTTCAGTACACCTCAGCCATGAGGTATCAGCAGTGTATTAACTCTGCAGGGTTTGTATAGTGATTGAACAAGATCAAGGGTGGGCTTGAGACTTTAAAACAGAAATGAGTTCTGAGCAGAACAACAGCCCTTAGTACACAACTCAACAACAAACATAACAGGTGTAGAAAGTCACAGCTGAGATTGGTTCTAGAAGTATCAGAACTATCATAAGAAAGGGAGCAAAGCAAAAACACAAAGAAAACCTGAAAACTCCCACACTCATACCAACAGAATTTTCTAGTATAAAAATGTGAGAAGCCAGGCACTCTTATATCTTGTAAAAGATGTACACCTTCAACCATCTCAGAGAGAAAGTGAATAGTGTTTTAAATGTTTTAAAGATATCCATACTCCTTTGTCATTTTAATCATTTGACCCAAAAGGATGAAGGGCCTTTAGTATGGAGAGCAATACAATAGAAGAGATAACAGGAGAGAGGATGAACAGAGAAATGCAGCCTATGGATAAAATAAGAGAAAATGGCGCATGAGATGATGTTAAGTCCATCAAGAGTTTCTTCCCTCACAGCTCTCATACCTTCACACCCCCACTTCAAGCCTGCTTACATGCAACCATTCAAATGTAGTCTATACTGAACACATTTACAAAGATAGCCATCTCCTCTCTCCCAGCTAGCTCTCTGCTTCTGAAACAAGCAACATTAACAACAACAACTTGAAAAGGAAAGAGTTTATTCCACCTTGGAGTTCATAATCCATCATTAAGGGAAGCCAGGAAGGAGCACGGGCAGCAGCTTGAAGACATGAATGAAAGAAGAGACAATGGAGAAACACTGCCTGCTGGCTTGCACCTCATGGTTTGCTCAGCTTGCTTTCTTATATTACCCATAACCACCTACCCAGGGACAGTGCTGCCCCCAGTGAGCTGGGCCCTCTTACATCAATCAACAATCAAGAAAATGCCACCAAAGACATGCCCAAGGGCAATCTGATAGAGGCATTTTTTCAGTTGAGATTCCTTCATTCCAGATATTCTAGATTTGTGTCAAGTTGACAAAAACTAACTATACCACCTTTCCATTCCTTTTTTTTCTGCTTCATTTTTCTCCCTAGTACCTCCTAACATGCTGTAAAAATTAATTTACCTTTCTACCTCAGTGGCAACCTCTTCTTATCTAATTTTATTAGTCTATCTACAAAGCCTAGAAAGCCAACAGCACATCATGGATTCTAGGTCTAAAGTTCCTTTGGGTAAAGTTATAGAATGTTCTGCTCCCTAGATGTCATCTGTTATGACAAGCATTCTCATGGCTTTCAGAAAAGAGAAGCAAAGATAGATGGGGCAGGAAAGATGGCCCACTCATGGCACTACAACAAGCTGTTTCATGTCCATTCTCTAAACAAAGCACACAGTGTCCATATTTACAAGGGTTGGCAAAATAATGCCTGCTACTCCCACGAATTGATCTTTCTAGATCAGTGATTCCCAGCCTTCCTAATGCTGTGATCCTTTAAAACAGTTCCTCAAGTTGTGGTGACACCAACCATAAGATGATTTCATTGCTACTTCATAACTGTAAGTTTTCTACTGTTATGAATTATAATGAATTATAAATTATGAATTATAATGCAAATATATTATATTGAATTATAATGTAAATATGTGATATTGTGACTATTATGAATTATAATGCAAATATCTGAGTCTCTTTCAACATCTCTCCCTGAATCTCTAAAGGTTTTGTCTGTTTTTCCTCTTCCCAACTCTTGTCAGGTTTTGCTACTCATTCCTCTTCCTTACAGGGATAGACATCTGCAAGAGGCAGTCACCACATTGGTTAAGTTTTCTAAAGCAGAAATGCAGGTGAGGGTTGACTTTGAGACTATAGTTCTTTCTAAATCCTGGCAAACAAGTAAACAAAATGCATGGCTTAGCAGGTAGATGCACTGGCCATCTGAGTGCAATCCTGGCAGCTCTGTGGTGGAAGGAGGGAACTGACTTCCACTAGCTGCACTCTGCTGCACACGTGGCATGCTTACAGTGAGTAAACAAATAACCAACAAACATTTTTAAAGCCTTGGTGGGAGACCTATTGTAGTTGTGTAGAGGAAATTCCATTATCTTGTTGAAGGACATAACCCTCATATAGGAAAAGCCTAGTTGGCTGGCCAGCCTTTCCTTTCATGCCTCCTCTTTGGTGTGGAAGAATGAAGAGCTTTGAGATGAATATCGGCAGTTTATGATGGGACGGAAGTTGCTTTTGAATGATGAGAAAACAGGGATTTATTTTCCTAAAGCAGGGGGCAGAGTTTGACTGATCTATCTAGTTCTGACCCCAGGTAAGTGAAACAACCAGACTTCAAAACCACAAGTCAACCCTCTTACTTAGAATCTTAGATGAAGCAGTCAACTACTCGCTGCTCTTCTAGTTCCCATCACTATAGAGTTGTAAAATGATGCAATTTATCCATCTGTGGTCAATTACATCTCAGCACACAGTGCAGTGACAGGTTCTATTTCCATATGAGTGGCACCACTGACAGTCCTCCTAATTCAGTCTGCCCATTTCTCTACACTACTAAAAGGCCTGGAGGAGCCAAGGCAGTCAGTTTGTACACACAGGGCCTGCACAAGAGGGGGATTTTACAGTTCTGAACAATGTCAAATTGTGTTTGCCTGTCGACAGGAGCAGTCCCAGAGAAAGGCCCATCACAACGTGTCAGCGCTCTGTTTGAGAGATCTGTCAGCTGTCCAAAATGAAAAGACAGGATAGAAATTCCTCTAAAAATAGACCTTTACATTTTCTTAGGGGTCTCCATCTGGAAAATCTCAAAATATTTGACTATTTAATTATGTATCTGTAATTATGTTTCTGCACTTGGTTACACCGAAAGAAGGACACTGGAGTTTGAGCGTTTTCCTTGTATGATAAGGAATGTAATACGGTGCTTAAATGGAAGCTGACACTGGAACTCTATTAGCAAGGATTCTCCAGAGAAATAGAGCCTCCAGGACACATGGGCACACATTCACATGAATTAGCATAAAGAACTGCCTCCCATGATTAAGGAGACTGAGAAGTCACATAATGCTGAAGCTCCTAGAATTCCCGTGGTGTACCTTTGAGATCCAGAGAGCCAATACTCTAAGTTCCCATCAAGGGAAGAAGAATACCAATGCTCTAGCTCTGGCTGTTAGGCAAAGAGCAAAATTTTCCTGCCTTTATTTCTTGTTTTAGAGCTCTCAATAGATTGATTAAAGCCCAGCCATGTAAGTGTGGATCACCTACTTTACCTAGTCCAACAATTCAAATGCTACTCTCCCCCAGAAGTACATTCCCAGACACATCGAGAAATACTGTCTAATCTGAGTAGATTCAGAAAATAAACTTTTATAGACACATTGCACAATTTACAAAGGAAATCCCCAGACTCTGCTGTGGGACTTGATCACTTACCTGCATTAAGAATATAAATAATCAAGAAGATATATATTTGGAAACAAGTTAACCATGAAAAACCACTTCCTCTTCAGTCCAAATCTAGAGAGAAGGCATCTGAAGAGGTTAATATGACATCTTCATATAAATTCTATGAATGATAGGGGAAAGGTGGGAGAGGGATAAAAGGTTTTTCATAGGTGCAGATAGAAACACACTTACTGCTTAGCAGGAAATAACAAGTAACAGAGCAAACAACACTATATCTCAAATGTAGTGCCTGCTAAAAAATAAGAGGGAGGTCACCGATGAACTCAAACACACCCAAGTACGCAGCCCGATTTAAACTTCTGCCAAGTCCATCACCCATTGACTCCAGAATATCCAGGAGTCTCTCTCTGAAAGCCTAATGTGTTCTCAGTATTCTGGACAGGAAAGTTAACTTGGCTAACAACACTGGTGGGATAATGTATTCAAACTTTCCTTTAGGCCACCAGCTCACAAATAACACAGAGATTCTTATTAATTATGAAAGCTTGGCCTATAGCTTAGGCTTGTTCCTAACTAGTTCTTATAACTTAAATTAACCTACACTTATATTAATCTACATTCTATCATGTGGAATTAACATTTCTCCCATCTTGCACCTCCTGTTTCTTCTCCTTGTTCCCTGGCATCTCTACCCTTCTTCTTCCCAGAGTCCCCTCTGTCCCCAGAAGTCCTGCCTAACCTCTTCCTGCCTAGCCATTGGCCAATCAGCTCTTTATTACACCAATCACAGCAATACATCTTCACACAGTGTACAAATATCAACAGGGTGGGCTGTTACAACTGGGATGCTTCTGGTAGGAACACCAACATACCAACATGCGTTATCAGCTTCCATTTTAGAAGCTGCAAGAGAACAGACCTGCAGATGGAATCTTCCATCCCAAAAGTTCCTTCATCTGCCCTGTACAGCCCCAAGCACCCTGCACAACAGTGCCAGTCTCCACTGTCACAGCCCTTCCACTGTTCTGGTTAAGGAAAATTCTGCTTCTGCAGATACTAGTCCCCTCTCTCTTTCATTTCCACATGTCCTCCATCATTCCTGGCCTAACACTCTTCTTCTCCGTGCTCTAACAAAGAGTCAGAGCATGGTTAGAGAAAGAAAGGGGAGCAAGATACATAAGAGAAAAGGAGACATATGTTGCTGCCTTAAGATATTAGTACACATTTCTCATTTAAAGAGCTCCTAGAGGACACTGATGACAGACCAAAATAAAAAGACCACAAAAGTCCAACTTGGTAAGCCTAAGAGTTTTATTGGGTTTACTTATAGGAATATGGGTAAGGGTTACTTACTGTAACAAAAAAATGATTCAAAGAAAGCTCCATGACAGCTCACAGAATCTGGAAACCTGGAGCTTACTGCACAGGCTTCAGGAAGTCTAACAGGTTCCACAGTAGCTCAGTTTTTCTGGGTGTCTGCCAGAAAGATTGACTATTCTTTGTTCCTTCCAGGAAGCTTGACTAGTTAGTTTCTTCTAGGCAGATCATGTGGTCTGAACCTCTTCTAGGCAGTTTGGCTTGCCAGAGACTGTTTCTCGTCAGAATTTTGTGCTTATATATACTTGGGAAGAGAGAATCCTAGCAAATTTTATTTGATGCAAGGACTTCCTGAAGCTATTGCGTTGTTAATGAGCTTCCCTGAGGGATGGAATGGTTTGCCTTCCTTTAGAGCATCCCGTGTCTCTAATAATGAGCATCCTTCCAAGATGGAGGGTCATATCTCAAAACAAACTAGGACATGACATGAGGAAAAGATGCATTCTCTAGGTGGAAAAGGAAGGGAGAGGTATTTTCTCCTATGGCCTCCAGAAGAAACACAGGCCTGCTGACTCATTTCAGAATTTCTAACCTCCAGAACTGTAACATAATATAATAAATATGTGTAAGCACGCATGTTTAAGCCACCAACTTTATATTAAATTGTTATAGCAGCAGTAGTAGACTAATTCATGAGATTTGTTTGTGTTCTCATGGAGGGAAAAGAAAAAAATATTGCCAGGCTGGACCGACAGCCTCCAAAACCACAGAGAAACCCTGTCTCAAAACAAAAACAGAAAAAGAAAAAGAAAAAATATTGTTTCATTACAGGGATGAGAAAAAACAAAGCAAAGAGCTTCTTTTTGATCTTTTATTTCATAAATCATGTTTGTCCAATAAAACAGTTATACTTTGGTATCTCAGTAAAGCAACAAGAACTTTATGATCAGCTGTTATGGTCCCAATTTTAAATCTAAAACACTGAACTTCTGAAGTTAAGAAAGTAGCCTAAGGTGATCTGATAGACTAGGAAGGCCAAATGGTACATGGTGATGCATTGGCTGTTACAAACACCATCAGACCTGCTGCCTCCCTTCCACTGGTACTATGCCATCTTCTGATAACACTCATTTTATATGGTGCTATCCTATACCTTTCAGAGATTCAATGCTTCTAAATACATTATTTTTCCCTAAGATTTATGTCTGATCCATGCATTCACTCTTCCTAAAACTGTTGATCAAGGTTGTCCTTAGCTAAACTCAAGCTCTAACCTCTTGTGACCAAACTGGATTTGTATTGATGCTTCTTAGATATGTTTTTTTGAAAAGCAGTTGTTCAGTTTGTAACCTGGGCATATTTCTCTTTTCTAATTCCTCTTAACACTATCACTACCACTATACTCTTACAGAAGTTTGGAAGTAGCTTAGGCTCTTTGATCTATTCCTTAACTCCATGTTTGCCATCATTGGGACAAGTTACTCATGTTCAGGGCCACTTACAGCTAGATGAGAGTGAACTAGGCAATACAGCATGAATGTCAACTAATAAACTGGAAACAAACAAGCTTGTTGCCTGGGAGAGTTTCTAAGCCATGATACAGGATCAGAATCATAGGTAGAAACCAATAGAAGACAGAGGAGTGAGTGAGTTCAAGGGCATCAAAACTAGAATGTTCAGTGCAACATAGAGGAGGCACCTACATTGAATGGGAGCTCCCAGGCCTGCAGAGGGACCCTTCAAATCCTCAGTGTCCGTGTGTGAATATAAAGAAGACAAGTATGGTAGGAGTGATCCACAGTCCTCCTAGGCAGAGCAGAGAAATTATGTGTTTATTAGCACCATGTAGAGTAATCATAAGGAGGATGTCTCAAACACTGCTGTTGTCCTTGTACAACCAGAAAACCAAAAGTTGAAAAACTCAAACTGTTACCAGTTACTGTGTCCAAGGGACACTTTCGGGGATGTTTATGGGAATATAAATACAATGGATACCTAATAAGGTAAAATCATATAAGGTCTTGCACATATTAAAAATCACCACACAGTTAAGGGAGCAGAAAAAAATCAACCCAGAAATCATACAGATGTTAACATTAGCAGAAAAAGACTCTAAGTCATGTGCTGTAATTATTTTCTATTGTTTGGAAGAGCTAGGTAAAACATATTCAAATAACACACAATGTGAGAGGCAAAATACATGGGATAATACAAACAACATATTACACAACAATGAAGAATCAGTGACCTGAAGATGGCAGTATTAATTATCCAAAGTGAAATGTAGAGAGCAAATAGATCAAAAATAAATAAAACCAGAATGCCTGTGATCCATGGAGCAGGTCAAGTAGCTTCATATGTATATAATTAGAACACAGTGAAAGTTTGGGAATGATACTTTCTTCAAAATTTCGTTACACTTATTTAGTGTGTGTGCATTTATGTGTGTGCGTGTGTGTGTGTGTGTGTGTGTGTGTGTGCATGTGTGCATGTTGCCACATAGTGCATGTATACAAGTCAGAAGACAATTTGTGATAGTTCTATCCTTCCACCAGGCAAGACCTGGGAACTTAAACTCAGGTAGTCAAATTTGGCAGCAATCACCTTTATTCACTGATACATCTCTCTAGTCCTTAATTGTACTGTAAAAGTAGAATAGTTTCAATATAAGTTATTCATTATATATTTATTGTCTTGATAAGCTTAAAAGTGAAGGAAAAGATATGTTGAGGAGTGTGTTCAGAACAGCCCCTCTGCCTTCTTTCCATGCCCCATGATCTCTTTCAATTGCCCCACCCCATTATTTTTCTTATCACTAAGAACAGTCACTTATACTTATTGAAATCTATAAGGATAATTCCAATAGAGTTTTATAATACTCTTTTTAAAAGTGACGTATTTGTTATTTATTCATGGGCATGTTTGCCTGTATGAGTTCATATGAACCACCAGAAGAGAGCATCAGGCACCGGAGAACTGGGGTTACAGGTGGTTGTGAGCTGCCATGTGGGTGCTGGGAACCAAACCTTGGTCCTCTGAAAGAACAGTCAGTGCTCTTAACCACTGAGATATCGCTCCAGACCCAATCACACCCTTATATCATTTATGATGATAAATTAAATTTGTTGCCACCCATAACCTTCTGCATCCAGATACTCAAAGGCTTTTATTATTATTGTTATTATTATTGTTATCATTATTATTGTGTGTGCAAATGTATATAATTTTTGTTTGAGTGGGAATGCCATAGTACATGTATGGTCAGAAGACAGCTTTTCTTAGTAGCTTGTTTCCTTTCACCTTCACAAGGGGTGTAGGGGTTAAATTTGGGTCTCCACGCCTAAGAATCACATGCTTTATCTATTAAGCATCTCACCATCCCCTAAATAATTAATTCACATTTTCCTACACATCTTGGTCTTCTGTGATATCAGCAGTATTTATGGTACAGTATTTTGAAATCACGGTTTCCATCACTCTGTTATTCAATCATCAGGACTTCGGGTACATTATTAAAGGACTTAGTGAAAATCTTTCTCTAAGAAACACCTGCATGGTTCATCAGCTTACTGCTTTGAACTTGGAATCATAAGGATTCAGACTTTATTTTAGTTTAACTGCTTGGAAAGTGAGAGACAATCATTTCATATGTATTTTTGTAAAATACTTAAGACCTCCTTCATCTGTTTGTAGCTGTGATCTAATGACATTTAAACAAAATGATTAAGCTTTCCAGTATATTCATATCCTCATATCCAAGAGCCAATTGTTTGACAGCCATTCTTGTCTTTAATTCTAATATTATGAATAATTCTTGGTCACTTGGTAGTCTGTAAAAATATGCACTTAATGCAGCCCTAACCCTAACCCCATACTCTTTCATTTGTGCAAATATACCATTGCTAAGTTCTGTCTTTCCTCTTCTCCATGATGTCCATAAAACCCAGGATAAGCGAACCCCACCTTTGGCTCCAGGAGTGGGCCTGTTAGTTCTTAGAGAACTCCCATCTCTATTACCACTGACAGATTTAGAAATGAACATATTTCTCCTAGAGCTTTAAAAAACATTTTTTCTCCTGGCTTCCAAGAAAGCCAAAGGATGGCTTTTTAGTCTAGAAGGGCGGGGGCAGAAAAGTAAATTCAATTGCTATTAATGCCCAGCCCTTTGCACTGACAGAGACTGACAGCGTGAAGCTGACATGGCCACCAGCACAGCCGAAGGGACACCCAGAATCTCTGCACCAGGTCTCTGATAAACCAGCTCTGAAATCTGTCTTGTATTTGACCTAATGGGAGCTAAGTTGTCTCCTTAAACAAAGCCCAGAGAGAGGATTCATACCTGGGGTGCAGCACACTCTGATTGACCAAAACCTTCTCTTTTTAGTTGATCAGAATCTTTCTTTAGACTGAGTTCCCTCATTCATTCTGGACACTTTATGTTTCAAATTATCGGGTAGATGAATCAAAACTTAACTGATGCTTTCTCTGATTTTTTCTAAGATAAGATCCAACAAAACATCTCCATTCTGAGTTCCACTAGCAGCATCTTTCCTTGGCCCTACCAATTCAGTGACCTGCTACAACATAACCATCAGTCAGTACAGTGAGACTTGAATGGATGCTGTCTCCCGAAGCTCTGAATTTGAGTTGACTTAACCTTTACTTAATGAAACCACCGTTTGCCTTATTCTTCAACTTGCTGTGACTTGTTGCTTGGAAGGATACAGACTTGTCAACATTTAAACCCAAAACATGTAAACTCAACTTCAAGTTTCTGACTGAACTTGAAGGGAACATTTTTTTTATGATTGAAATTCTTTTAGACCCCTTCTTTTCTCAACCTATCTTTTCTTTTCTTCACCCTAGTGCTCCATTTATAAAATGCTTACTGATTTTCAGCCATGTGTCAAGCATGCCTGAGGTGAAAAAAATTAGATACTCCCTACTTAGAAACCCCCAGAACTCTTCTGGCCTGGAGGACAATCAGACTCACAGTGGGAAAGCACAGGGGAAGAGTACATGCTTCTAAGAGAAGGAAAGAGCCAGGGCTTTCTAAGTGTGTTTTCAGTTAGTATTCTGATGTCCCAGTTCACAGCATGGACTCCTTCAAGTTTAACATTATCTGAATCTTGCTTTCTTCTTTAAAATGGCTCTTGGCCATTGGGAGCACTGCTTCTCATGCTCTTGTATGCACCTATCCTTATTCGTAACAGTCTTTCTGCAGACCATCTGCCCTGAGTGAATCATGCTGCGGAGACAGTTATATTACTATTCACCTCACACGATGGGACTCATGCTCCTCTCTGACTAGGTAAGTACATATGGGATCAAGGATAAGTGTGTTTACAGAGGCAGGGGGACAACAGGTAGACCTGGGAAATGCCATTAAGCAGATTGATATCATTATAGTTGCTCACCCCCTACAACTGAGATAGTCGTCTGAACTGACAGTCTGCACTCTGAATAAAAGAAGGAAGTAAACCTGACATTAATGAGTCCACACCATGACACAGTGCTGACACCTTCCACAGACTTGTGAGTTGTCAAGTGTTCTACTGCTCCAAACTGCCTCCCTGACAGGAACTGGCAGAACTGCCTCTATCCAAGACCATCTGACCAACTTATCTTTGAGTTACCCTCCCTTCAGCATACCCCTCTCTACATTTGTCCTGTTCCTGGCCTCATGCAGCCATATTTGCTCAGAACTGCAAGTGTAAAATTGATGACATATCCATGCATTGGTGTCTATGGGATATTACAGCAGGATTAAGCTATTATCAACAAATCGGGAACTAGTGCTATTTGCTCGGCCTGGGAATGTTTTCAATTAATTTGTAATTAAATAAAGGAAGCAATTTACTGGGTCTTGGAGGAGTCAAGGCTGTGGAAGGTTTATCTCATCCGTCTCAGCTGCACATTCTTTCTGCACCGGCTCATTGTTTAGATCACAGCCATGACACACGATCTGACCTATAGGAGAAACTCAATGAAACATCAATATTTTTCTTCCTTTAACCCATGGTGATACGGTGACTTACGAAATCTGCCTGGAAGAGGCTCCACCATGAGTCAAGATCTATAACTCCAGTTTTCCTTCTCTCCCAACTGTTTTCACCAGCAAGCCTGAACATGCTAGAGATGATCACACTAGTTTTGTCTAGGATAGAAGGCAATGGGTTCAAGCTGTCTGAAATATCAGCATAACAAGATTTCTAGACACTGTGTTGGTTGCTTTGCATCCATGGTCTGACATACTTTCTCTCTCTGACTGTCTGCCTAAGTGGGCACTGTTACCACATTTTCTGGTTGAGTAATCAAATTTAGTTTAGATGATGAGTAAGGTGGGAATGATACCTACTTCTGATTTTCCAAAAACACTACTCAGTCCAGATCATGAAAAGTGAAGATGGGATTGGTCTTCCCAAACAGCAAGAGGACACTGTTGTGACTTCATGGTGGATCTTTCTTTGATTCATTAAGTTCTAGCTGTCATCTTGCAAGACTTGGCATAGTGAACAGATACTAAATAAGAATGATGATAATAGTAACAGAACAAATGCAAGTCTTACTGATAGCTAGGATTGAGGGAACCTTGCAATCACTTTACATATTTTTGTGGTTTTTCAAGACAGACAGGGTTTCTCTGTGTAGCTATGGCTGTACTAGAACTCACTCTGTAGACCAGGCTAGCCTCGAACTCACAGAGAACCACTTGTGTCTGCCTCCTGAGTGCTGGGATTAAAAGTGTGCATCACCACTGCCTGGCTCACTTCACATATCTTAATCTATTAAAGTCCTCATAATAATACCATGAGGTTGATATCTGTTACTATATCCTCTTTATAGGTGTGTGGGAGTGAGAGGGACATGTTGACAAAGAAGCTAGTCTCTTCATCTAAGGATACAATAGCAGTTAATTGCAATAGAGGTAAACAAAGTGAGATGTTACTGAAAAATATGAAAAAATTTAAATTATATTTATTATTGATGGAAATTTTCTGATATTAATTTTTTAAATTTCTACTATGTGCTAAGATCTGGGTTAATAAGGCCCTTCTGTTCAACCTCCATATCTGGTGGTCACTTTTAATATGCAAAAGCTCTAAGGCAAGAATGATATAACTTCAGTACACTGTCAACTGGCTGTGATTTAACTGAGTTGGGTTGCATGTGCAGATTAAAACAGATACATTTATTAATATCTCATGAAGCCCTTGTAAGATTGGCAAGTGGTTTAAACAAATGACCCCTACAAAGAGACTTGGATTTTCAGAAAGGATCTACACTAAAGCATGAATGAAACACTCTCCACCCCCAAGCAAGGCACCCTGAATCACATCTAATCAGCAATCACTTAATTCAGAATCAAGCATAGATGATATTGATTTAGAAGAATTGGTTTGCCCACATAAATTTTATATTTCAAAATGAGCTATAAAAGTGCTAGGCAAGGGTGAAAAGAGCTCACCACAGTTAAGAACACTTGATATGCTTCCAGAGGACAGGAGTTCAGTTCCCAGCACTCATGTTGGATGGCTTACAACCAGAAGTAACTCCAGTTCTGGGGAATCTCATGTCCTCTTATGACCTCTTCAGCAATCTGCATGTATGAGATACACATATATACACTTAAGTTACACAGAGATACGCATAAATTAAAAAACATATAAATAATTTTAAAGTTCTAGATAAAATAACCATGTAAAAGAAATCTATTCACTCATGGGAGGACATACTTCTTAACAACACAAGTTGCAAGGCCCAGCCTGAAGCTTCTTCAGTGGGTCTGTGTTCTCTGATTTTCCAGATTCTATCTCCCACAGTAGATAGTAAATGTCTACAAACTTTTTGTACACACATGTTCATTATAACCTTTCTGGAGACACAAACTTGGTTCTCAATAGTTCATTAAGCCTGTACTTCCAATACTCCCCTGTTTACTTTTTATAAAAGGAAAGTGTTGCCAAACAACTAAAATAATATAGACTTAAGCCACACAGTAAATGGTAAATTCACTACAACAAAAATCATCACACTGTCTTCTTGGTATCCTAAAGCAAAACTTTATTTTATGCATGTGATTCTGGTATTGCAACCCAATGATTTTCCAGATTCCCACTGATACAAGATGACTCTGTCATTGCTAATACTTGGAGCATCTCTTAATCATAGCATAATCCATGTCATCACTGATTGCTACACCAAGTAGCTACCAAGGACCAAAACCATTAAGATCAGTATAATTTACAAACAAGCACCCTGAAGCTCCCCTGAAAAGTAGGTGTTAGTTCTATCACTCTGAGAAGAGTCAGGAAATCAAAGGCATATAATCACCAGTATCCTTCAGATCTTACCATGTCTCCATTATCTGGATGCCATCATGTGAATGTGAACTGTCTCCCCTAGGCTCAAACACTTGGTTCCCAGTTGGTGGTGCTCTTTGGAAAAGTTATCGAACCCTTATGAAGTGGAGTCTCCTAGGAATAAGTGAGTCACAGGGATGGGTCTTGAGGTTTTACAGCTCCACCTACTTAGTGTTCATGCCTTGAGTATGGATGCAATGTGATATTCCAGCCTCTTGCTCCTTCCTGAAGCTGTAATAAACAATATCTTTCTGGAAATGTAAGTGAACTAAACGTTTTCTCTCTTAAGTTGCTTTTGTCAGGATCACAGCGTTGGGAAACTAACAGGGACACTAGGCTTGTACCATGATGATAAATGGGACCAACCATAGCAGATTCTGGGAATAAAAAGTAGAAATTTGCCTGACCTACTCCCACCTATTTCATAAAATATTACAACATTGAAAGGAGGAAAATTGATTAGATACCAATCTCCAAATATACCCTGAGCTAAACACTTCCATACATTTACTATTACCACTCTGTATACAATGACCAGATTTTGGTCATTTGAGAATGCGGTTCTGACTCTGAAAATTTCTGACTTTGTAAGCCAAGGAGCACCTGCCTCCTCTCTTCTCAACCCACCCCCAAACTTCTTTTCACTCTTACCATTTTTACCTTCTTTGGAGCTGTTTATTTTGCTTTCCCATCTTCCTATTCACACTCCCTAACATTCCCTGTCCTACAATGTCTAACTCACAGTGAGCATCCAGTGAGTAAGTGGATGATCCCAAGTAGTCTGGAGACCTCCCTGTTCCATAGTGATGACTTTTATTGAAAGAGATGGCTAAGCTGCAGTGCCTCCTTCTCCACAGCTGCCTGTGTGAATAGAACTACAATCTGCAGCTGGGGACAGCTGTGCCAGTTGGGAATAGGCTAAGATCTAGCCACATCTGCAGAGTGAAAACACCCAGGCAGGGCTGAGGTTTCTCTGACTAGTTATTAATTTGGCTGTAAGTAGTTGTATTCCTAGGAAGTGTGTTCGCATTTCTCAGGCTTCTGGGTGGGCTTTGGAGTTTCTGTACCACTTGTTAGCTGTAGTATGAAGAAATTCACTGACCTTTTCTCTTTGTTCTCCCTGTAAGGGGGTTCTGAGTCTCTGGGCCTTAGTGTTTTTTACACATAGTGACCAATGTCATGGCGAGCATGGTGAAATATCTGTTATAGCAAAGGATTATGATTTGTTTCTTTTGCGACCTATTTTAGAAGAATCCTAGGAAGACTCCCAAAAGAAATGCAGTACAAGAGTGATTTTTGAATGGGAAAACTAATGGAAAAAAGAAACAGGTAGGCAACATTTAGATGATGAATTTGCAAAATATTTTATATAAAACATCAATCCTGCATATTTGCTGCCGCTCTGATTCAAAGCTGTCCAGAAACCAGGGGAGTCAATTCCAGAATTGTGGTACCTAGGTGATAAGAGCAAACCATTTGCTCAAGAGGAGCATCTCCACCTTTGAACTCTAAGAAAAGTTGCTCTGCACATCCCTTGGGGAAGTCTTCTACATGGTGCAGATAGCTTACTCCTTAGTAACATTAACTATAACAGACGATCACAGGAAACACAGCAGCTGATTCCTGGGCTTGGTGAAGAATCTAGTCATGGGCAGACTCTCCCTCAAAGAGGAACTGTTATAACGATCCATCCTGTCTTCCTGCATCTTCAACCCCAGTAGAATTTCTGGAGCTATCACTCCATGTCATTCTGGAGTAAGTTCCCAGGAGACAGAGAACAGCAGGAGATGATGAACCTATCTCCATTTCTTCTTCTTTGGTTGGAGTGGGCATATGTTAATGTAGTAGTATGCTCACTCTTCCTCCTGTGCCCAAATGGGTCTCATGGCCTGGAGCCAGGAGGTGTGGTCCAGAGGACAGGATGAAGACTTTAGACCCCCATGTGAGCAGGATCCTCCTCAACCAGTGATGGGCAACCAAGAACAGACTTTCATATAACAATGAAATGACTACCTCTCTAGTAAACATTAGTGAGCTCCTACATTTCTTATAGACTGGAGAGAAAAGAATGCCTATACACCGAAGAGGGGGTACATGTGTCAGACTTAGGAAGCTCATGGCCTACTAGGGCAGTGGAGACTCTCAGTCGAAGCCACCAGGGTTACTCCCCTGTGTCTTAGTGGGGACTTTTTTTGAGAAAGCATTTCCTTAGCTGTTTCAGACACCTGTGTGATGACCCATCCAAGCATCTCATTATTGTTAGTAAATCCTAGTTTGCCTGTTCAAGGACAAAGAGAAAACAAAAAACACACAGGGCATTTGTGACCATGGAAGTGCAGATGATGGAGAATGGTCAGAAATGAGGCTGGAGAGACAGACTGAGAGGCTGTGGTTATTGAATCTATCATTTTCAGGGGCTGAGGAACCACTCAGGCTTTTGAGAAGAGCAGGGTTGTTTACGAACAGCACTGTGGTTACCATTTTTGAGCTTTGGCAGCAGAGAGGTGAGGACAGGGATGGTGAGAGTATCTAGGAAGCATGTGGGGATCATTTTGGAGACACATAAGAAAAGTTCCAAATCCCTGGTATGTGGAATAAGAAGAGAAAGGACAGGAGGTTGGGGAAATGGAACAGGCCAGAACTGGGCTCAAGGAACTCATCTGGCAAAAGGATCAGAATGAGGAGCATGTGGACGCTGGAAAGAAATTGGAAGTCTTGAGACAGAGATGTGCAAAGGCCACCTATTTAATTTTTCAAGTAAATCATTATGTTGAAGTTTCACATTATTTCCTGTACAGGTTGTACCTCAAGATAACCACATAGTCCATGAGGGAGAGTTGATTTCCGCCCCCCCACCACTTCAGTTCTCCTGGACTGCTAAAATTAGAATTACACAGGAACTTTTGTGAGGAGCTCATAGTGTATTCATCTATTTGCCAAAGTTTAGGAGCCACTGAAGACCTTATATCTGAAAGTCCATGAAGTACCAATTGATGAGAATGTCAAGTTCAGAGAGAAATTTTTGGAACAGATACACAGGTACCAGAAAAATTTTCCCCTCTCTAAAAATAACATTTATCTTGGTCTGTTTAGGAAACTATAATAAAGTAGTCTGAGGAACTTACAAATGAAAGGAACTTATTCCTCAAGATTGTGCAGGCTAAGACCTCTAACATCAACAGATGTGGGTCTGGCAATGGTCTGCATCTCATGGGTGGCTTCCATCTCACAGTGACTGTGCATGACAGAAGAGTGTATGGTGCTCTCTGGCTTGCATACAGATGAACTGTAATCTCATCGAGAGGGCTTTCCCTTTATGTCCCAATGAGTTTGGAAGGAGATTGCCTTTTAAGAAGTCCAGCTTTCAACATAGCAACCTGGAGAAGCACAGCCATTACCGCATTGTTCACTGACAGCACTAACAGCTGTCACTTACGGACTATACTAGATAAAGTCCTAAGTAACTTACCTGTGTGAGAAGGAAAAAATAATGCGACAGTCCTCACCTCGATCCTACCTCCCATATCCAATATAAGTAGCACCTGAGGAGAGGAGTGTCCTTAGCTTGCTGAGTGTAGTCTTCTGTTGGTGCTGCCAATTAGAGACTGAGAGAAAACAGAAAAGTTCTGCCTAAGAAAAGAGATGGAGGGGCACACTGGGATGGCCTGAGGTAAGACTGGAGCCTCTGTAGAGAGCTGAAGCCAGAGAGAAAAGGATAAAATGCGCTGCCTTGGAGGAAGACTAAAGCAAGAGGGAAAATGAAGTGCCAAGTGCCAAGAAAAAAAAACACTCAAGCACTGGCAGGTGGTTTTATGAAGCTTCCTTGTTTAGCCTATGATGTAAATACCTTTCCCAAGCCTCTCACCTCCAGTCCTCATGAATGCAACGGAAATCTGTCGTTATCCCCCATTCTGCTTTTATTTCTGCTGTTTCAGTTACCCATGGTCCAGCAAGGTCCAAAAATATTAGATGGAAAATTTCAGAAATAAATAATTAAGATTTAAGCTTCAAGCTGTTCTGAGTACTATGGTTAAATGCCACTTTGTTTCATTCAGTCAAAGGTGGGTCATCAAGCATGCTTTTTTCTCCTGTGTATCCACACTGTATATACTGCCTATCAGCTACTTAATAGCTGTATTGATTGACAGAGTGGGTGTCGTATGTCATTGGGCTGGTATAAAAGGATTTAGAACTACGCTAGGTTTCAGGTTTAGACTAGCTGTCTTGAAATTCTTTCCTGTGGATAAAAGGGACAAGTATATTCCCTACTGGGTATTTGTAAATGATAGAGTCGTGTGTAACAGGTTCTGCTGTGAGATGGTACAGGCAATAACACGGGCTACTCAACTACCTCCCGTCAGCAGCCCAACGCACTTATTCAAGTGGGCAGCAACTCCACAGAACTTGCCTTCTCTGCCCACACAGGACTGTCCTGGTTCCTCCACAAAGCCTTTGTAGTGTTCCTGGAGTCTTTGTGGTGATTTTATTTATTGCATTACTATTTTCAGGCAGAGAATGTAGAATTAAAGTGACCTTTAGCCCACAGCAGCTGCTGATTTATCACAGGATTTGTTAGAGCCTCCTCCAGATGCTGATGTTCCGACATGAAGCCATTTAAAATTGGCTCAGCTGGAAAATAAGGTTAAGGGCTTTTATAGTCACAGTCCAAGGCAGAAATTTTACCCCTTTATATAAACCCAAGGTGCTAGTGGCAGAAACCACAATTCAAGGAAATTTAAACTCTGGACAGGCAATTTATGCTGTACTTGGAAGAAGGCTAAGAAGTGAGGAGGTACATTCAGTTGTTCTTACTAGGCAAGTCTCCACTGGGGCCTCAAGAATGGCTGCCAGAGCCTATAAAGAGGCTACAGATGTGTGTGAGCTCCAGTGTGGCTCAGACGAGATGAGGCAGTCCCCTGACATGTAGAGGGAGCATATAAATTTGTTCCCTGACTCCACCCAGAACTCTGGAGGCACTGCAGCTGATTAACTGCCTGCTAGGCCAAAATTTCCATCATTAGGTGGTCTGGCATACCTGTCAGAGCCCCCCACCCATTTGGTGGTGCTATAAGACTTTTGGAGTCCTCACCTTGTCCTGCAGCCCTGCCAGGAGCAGGTGGGTGGTAGCAGCTGCTGGGAGAGTTGACGGTGTTGGAAGGAGACATTACTCAGGTGACTGCCTCATCAAATAATCAAGTAGCCAAGGATGAGCCTGGGGATGGAAGGAGTAGACTGTGGTCTGGTGACATGTGCATGACATGAGAGAAAGCTACCAGAGTCAAGCAAAATTAGAGTACCAGCCACAGAAGCCATAAGAAGGAGTGGCCTCTTTGCATTAATAGTTTTAAGAAATGTTGGAATTGAAGGAAGAACTTATGACAAGAGGGGCAGGGGTAACTAGAGGAAAAAAATTTCATGCAACATTCCAGAAATGGGAGTGACAACATAATAGATATGACAGGTTATTTTTATCAGTGCCAAAAGACAAGAGAAAGAACATCAAGGGTCTGCCAACTAAAGCCAAAGAGAGAGACCAAGGAATAACACACACACACACACACACACACACACACACACACACACACAGCATCCTCTGACTAAATCATCTAGAACTGCCTGTCTGTGGTTGTCCAGTAGATGTGCCAGATGTGGTGCAGGCTTTATCTTGTGGATGTGAGTTTTCCTTAAGACATATGTAATACCCTTTAAACCTGTGTTCTTAGACTTAGTTTACTCTTAAAATGTTTTCAGCTATTGGGAAGTGGGGGTATTCGAGACAGGGTTTCTCTATGTAAAGCCCTGGCTCTCCTAGAACTTGCTTTGTAGATCAGGCTGACCTTGAACTCATTCACCACCACACCCAACTGTTTTCAACATTTTATGAGAAATTGTTATGTTACTCTAGTCATCTGATAAGTAACGATAATGATAATATCGTTATAATATCTACTGGAATATTGAGAAAATGTGAGAGGCATAGTGTGGTTATTGCTTCAAATCTCTCAGAATGAAAATTAGTCTCTAAATGCAAAATATGTGCTTTCCATTTAGTTCTACTGTGGCACATGTTAGGCAAATTATGAAGAAGAAAATAATTGGATAGTATAGATATTTTGGAATATTTACCGCAATCCAGCCATGAAAAATGTTCCAAGTTCCCATTTCTCTACCCTTGAAATTTTTGCATCTGTATTTATTCACACTGAGACAAATGCCGACTCCCCAACCCACAATTCCTCATGGTAACAATGAGGCACTCAGCCAGGAAAGCATCTTTATGTCAGGGTCAGCTAATGGAGTCAGCCTGAGCTTCTTTTCTCACAAAGAATGAGTCTACCAGAATCCACTGTTGTTACAAACTGCACACAGTCAGGCCATTGGTACAGACTTCACACAGTCAGACCACTAAAACTGTGTTTTTAAGCAAAGCAGTATGAGGAAAATGTTGACCATAGGGATTCACTCATCCAGAGATATTTGTCCATGCTTTGCCAAACATCTGGATTTGGTGGAGAAACAACCGAATGGCTTGGATGAATTTTTTTTCTTTTCTTTTCTTTCTTCTTTAGATGTTTTGGTGTGATGTAGACCCAAGGCCTTTCCCCACTTAAAACTTGGAGGAAAAAACTGGCAGAAAGAAATCAGAGTGGTATTTAATTCTAGCCTAATACTCTAAAAGTGAAAAGTGATCATTTGTGATTTCCCTGACATGAGAGACACTGGAGGGAAAACACATCCCCAAAGAAGTCAGTGAGTGTTGGCCAGGCAACTGAAAACAACAAGCTAAGCTCTTAGATAACTGTCAAAACTCAAGAAATTAACCAGTAAATTAAACACCCATAAACATGCTATAGGGGAAGGAAAATTGCAAATCATTTCAAATGGCATTTAGATGTGTGGATGCATAAGTATTAACAGAAAAATAACCCATAATCTTCAATATGGGAATGTGGATGGTTAAAAGAAAAGCACTTAGTACTTTTGAAGGCTAGTGAGGAGAGAAAAGCAAGAATCAGTAGTTGGCCTAAAGATAAATGCTGTTAGACCAAGAAAGAAAGAAAGAAAGAGGGAGTTGAACAACAGTTTTCATTAAAATGTGTTCTTTTGGCAGGGACTATGGAAGATGAATGAGTTCCACACCCCTGCAGCCTCCAGAACAGTGGTTCTCAACCTTCCTAATGTTGTGACCCTAAAAGTTTCTCATGTTGTGACAACCCCCAACCATAAAATTATTTTCATGCTACTTCAAACCTGTAACTTTGCTACTGTTATGAACCATAATGTAAATATCTGTGACTTCTGATGGCCTTAGGTGACCCCTGGGAAAGGGTCAATTAACCCCCCAAAGGGGTCATGTCCCACAGGTTAAGAACCATTGCTCTAGAGGCATCAGCACACACCCTATGAATGCATCTATAGGGTAATGGGATTCTGGAGATGAGATAGTTTTATTGGAACCATCATTGTATCAAAGAAAAGCAATTCATAATATTGCTTTCACCTGTCCCCATTTCCTGTATCATCTCAAAATTAGCACTCACTCATTTTTTCCATACCCTGACATGCAACTGCATGCTTAGGTCATCTATCTGAACCTGTTTCTTTACAGTCCTCTCTATTCTGAAACAATGCATTACTGTGTGCCCATGATAACCCGGACCTTGATACATAAACAACAAGTTAGCCACAAATTGGTACTCTTCCAGCCTCAGCCTCAGCCTCAGCCTCTGGACTACCAGAATTACCCTTAGGTACCAACGTAACTGGCTCTTTCCTTCATCCTTAAAATGGGGGTATTGGCTTCTATTGCTTTCCAGTGATGGAATCCAACATCATTTTAACAAGAAGTTGGTATCCTTAAAACTTGAGAAATTTAAGAGAAGGCATTAGAATTTTGAGGCACATTTGCAAAGTGGTAATTCTACAGGTAAAGGAAGCCCTAGGTCTGAGACAGAGAAGAACAGCCTGTGAGGTCACAAGTAACATACCACAGGAAAGTACTAGACATGGCTTCTTTCTAAAAAATTGTCATTGGCCATGCAGGAGGTGCCAGGCTAGACAAAGCAGACCCCAGTGTGAGCAGGCAATGAACACATGAATAATATTAAGAGATTATAGAAAACTGGGTGGAAAAGAATAAAATAGGATTCAGCTTGGAAAATGCAAAGTAATGCATTTGAGAACAAGTAACCAGAAACACATGGGCTTGAGATGGATTCAGCATCATCCTGCCGGTGAGCTGAGATACATGATCTGAACACCCCTTAGAAAGCTACTCTTAGAATTCTGAGTTCAAATCTCCCCTTTAAAGGTAGAGAATGAGAAAAGAAGGCAGAAGCCTGCAACTGCGCACTGGAGAGTGGAAGTAAAAGCAGATAGATGCCTAGAGGTCACTAGTCAGCCAGTCTGGCCAAACAAGCAAGCTCCATGATCAATGAAGGACCATGCCTCAAAAGATAAGGTGGTGGTAAGTGAGGAAGACACTTGGCATCAGCTTCTGACCCTGATACACACACACACACACACACACACACACACACACACACACATGTACACTCACATATGCACAACACACACACATATACTATTACTAATACTAAACACTATTACTAATAATAAATAATAATTTTGAAAATGGTTAGACTTACTTAACAGACTTTTTGGTGTGCTGTAACAGCAATACAGAATAGAAATTGGGACTACACACACACACACACACACACACACACACACACACACACATATATATATATATATAGTGAAATTAGAGAATATAAAAATGGGAAGGTCCTTAAAAACCTTCTGCCTCTCACTCTGTATTTGTACACCTTTGAAAATGGTTCAGTTCATTTTTTTAAAAGTATTATTTTTGAAACAGTTGATTCACCAGGTCACCAGGTAAGCCCACAATAGCTTTGATTTTGGGATTCTTGTGCCTTTACCTTCAGAGTGCAGGAACTGGAGCCAGAACTAAGCATGTTCAGATATTTATTTATTCAACCATAGAAGCAAATGTGAAACCCACAACACGGTGACTATCTAACACAGAGCACTGTATGTAGTAGCATCTTGTTTCACCAGTGGTGGTGGCCACATCCTAGGGTCGTGGCTTCAGACATGCAGACATGACCCCTTATAAGGAAGAGGAGGAGTTGGCTGCTCTCTTGGGTGGTAGTAGGAACTTCAGAAGTGCAGAGCCTGCATCTTCAGGAGCAGGAAGACCAAGGTGGGTATTTACTATTGTGTAAGTGCTACCCCAGTAAATACCGGTTAATCATTTATCTTGGATCTTGTGGATTCATTTAAATCCTGTCTTCAACTGTACCTTCTAGAAATGTATATCTTTGAACATAAATTCTTTCTGCCTTTGTGTGGCTTCTGTCCCCAAGTCCCTCTGTCTGTCCTTCCACTCTGTAAGGACCATTTCCTCTCATCCTTGTCTACAAACACATGTGTTCATGTTCTGCTGAGACAAAGTAGGGAAGATACCTTTAAAGTATCTCCTTTAGCCAGAGCTTTTCCAAAATCCATTACTGTGTCCAAACTGAGAAATTTAGGGAGGTGATCTCTGTGGAGTCATCACATTGTCAACTTCAGTGTGGAAATACATTGCTCACTATCCTTGAACACTTAACACTTTATAAGAACAGGAATTCTTTTCATATATCAAATCTAATGAACCCATCAAAATGTAGTCACCTGCCCACCCACTCCCCACTAACATATTGGCCACTCGTATCACTCAGCTTCTTCTCCAACATGTTTTATGCAACACAATCTTACACAATGTATTATTTCTCTCCTAAACAAGAATTGTGAAATAAATGGGAAACGTTTGATCATAAAGAAGCCACTTGCTTTCTTTCTCTGTCCTGAGTATCACCAATCTCACCCCATCTGATGCCAGAACTTTTGCTTAGCTGTCACCCTGCCACCTGTAGGGATTTATGGGAAGCATTTTGGAATATGTTGAGTTTTCTGATCAGGTGACATTCCACATCTTGTAATAATATAGTCAGTGTTTACTGTGTGCCAGCCACCCACACACACTGCAATACTTCACATGATGAACTCACTTCTCTGCACAGCGCTTCAGCACAATTATTCCCATGCTACATGGCACAGCTAAAATAAGGAGGGGGGTGAAGACACTTGCATAGCCACACACAGCTGACAGTAATAGGCCAGAATTATTGTAGAACTTCTGACCCCAGTGCCCAGAAAGTCAAGCTAAAATCTCACTACCTAAAATCTCTAGTTCTACAGAATAAGTTCAAGTCTGCGGCAGCTGAACACTTTAATTATTTTAAAGTAACTGACACTATATTTCAGAGACCTTTCCCAGGCATTCTTTAAATTGTAGACTGAACTGCTTTTACTTTGTATGTCCTTGTCAAGTGTAGGTCTCAGAAGTGACCCAAATCTGAAGTGATTCAGCTATCACCAAAACAGTAAACTATCCCCTCATTCTAGGAACTCACTGACTTTTGGGTTTTGTCCATGTGTTTGCTTAGGGTATCCATGTTGAGCTGTTAGCTCATGTCTACCTAGACATGAAGAAAAATCCAGACTTAGAAAAGTATGGGTTTAAAAACTAGTTCATGGCATTTTTTAATAAATGACAGAAATATTCAATGAGTAAAATCTGTGCTCAGCTAAGTGTCACCACCAAGGATGATCTGTAACATGCAGGTTTCACAGGGAATATTTCTTGTGTCACTTCAAAGTCATAGCCCTGGCAGACAAAGCCAGTCCTTTCAGGAGATATTTTGGGAATGTATCAGCGTGGCCTATTAAGGATTGTTCTGCAGCAATAGTCCCTTCATTTATGTCTTCCCCACAGCCTTAATATTGCAAACAGTGTGGATTTGGAGGTAGGAGAAAGGACAAAATGGGATTTGTAAGTTAAGAAATAAATTGCAAGAGTAGAGAAGGCACTGGACACTTGAAAGCACAACTCTGCTGCCCACTGGAAGCACTCGGTTCAGAAGGACGAGTGGTAAGCAGCCATCACCTGGAGACAGCGGTCAGCCTCCTCTTGGATGGGAATTTCCTCTCTTGACAGATGGGGATTGAGTGTCTGTTGGCTAACATTTCCCCTCTAATTACTAATTATACCAGAGAAAGGAGCTTTATAGCCAGAGCCCTGGAAATATGAAATTTGATCAGTAGAGATTTGCAGGAAAGATGGAAGATTGCTGTGTGACGTCAGACAGCTGGCATGGAGGCCCATCAGGCCAGGGGGCCAGCAGCTGCTCACAGTGGATTTGAGAGTGGGAGGAGGGTCCGGGAAGTGGGGATCAGAAGAGGTCTGGAAGAAGAGAGACAAGAAGAACCATGCTAACAATTTCGCTCCCCTCTCTCCTTTCTCTGTCATCTCAGATAAGAACACATTAAGCCTCTGAGTTTGAAGCTATAGCCAACAGGTGGAGAGGCCTATGCCTGCACAGAGCCAGCTGCTGGGACTGCAGAAGAAAGCGGAGCTTCAGGTGGGAATGCACAAGCAGTTCCCCTCCACCCTATGCAATGCTCGCAAAGAAGACTATGGCACTTTGTCAAGGTCATACAACCAGAACATTCCCTGGGACTGTGATGCAAAAGGAATCATCGGGCACTAGACACAATGGAGCCCTTGATCTCCCAGTTAACATTGCAGCTTCCTAGCCCTCAACCCTGGCTTCTGGAGTCTGAGCCTCTACGGTGGACCACTATACCTCTTCAGTTGCTACCTCTTACATCCTCTTATTTAGATTCTTCTTCGCAGCTCAATCTGAAATGCTATCATCCTTCACTTATTTTCCAGCTATCCATATTAGTAGCATAAGTCCTATAGAAACAGAAGCCACCTGCTCAGAACCGTCTCTAGCAATGTGTGGGGTGCAATGAATATCTCTTAAATGAATCAATAGGTCAAGTAAAGACACAGAGGGAGGAAGAAAGTGAAGAATTAGGCTGAGCTGAGCCTATTTCCTATGCCCCAAGGATCCATAGGCAGTAGGCAATGTGGTGGTATCCAAGGGAAAAGGAGACTGTTCACCATTAGATGTTCCAAACATCAAAGAATGAGGGTTTTATGTAATGAGTCCTCATGTGACAGACACACACAATAGACTCCCAAAGACAAACAGTTCACGATAGCATTATGCAAAGAGACCTTTCCCTGTCCACCAGGTTGCATCCATGACACCTCTAATGTATAGTTATATGCAAAGAGACCCTTCACTGAGCTGCCAGGATGTATCCTTGATATGTCTAATGTATAGTCATATGCAAAGACACCCTTCCCTGTGCCACCAGGCTCCATCCATGGCATCTCTAATATATACCTGACATTATTTTTAAGTTGTCTCTAAGACATCTATATGAGGCTGGCATTGCTACCCCTAATATCAGAGTCATGAATATTGATGCCCTACAGTCAATGGCAACTGGCTGTAGGTTTAAAAAAAAGCATAAGACCTAACACCTGGCCATCCTGCTCTGCTAGCCAACTCTCCCAGTCAAACTACTCCCTAATTGAATTCGATGTTTGTCCTTAACTATATATTCTTTATGGCTTAATTTTGTGACAACAAAAAAATAGTTACTCTTCCCATGACTCCATGTTCAACTATAATGCAATAAGGTTATTACTAATAGTGCCAAATAAGGTGACTAACATTCTCACAGACACAGCATATTAAAATTATTTAAGTGTAGTAACTTTCTTATATAGAAGTCTGTTCTGCTAAAGGGGACATTAAACTCTCCGTTCCCATGTAGTTAATGATCTCCCAATTTGTGAGTCCTCTGTAATTTGTGAGGTTTGAGGGTCATTGTTGTTGGACCCAGCAGCATTCTGAAGAATCGCCATACCTACATCGTCCCAGCCTTGTGATGTTCTGAATGACATACAGACACCCAGAGGTGTTATGTTATGTGGCTTGGGGACTGGTATATTACTAGTCTGATATTGCTTGCAGGACTTTTCATGGGGACATCACAATAATAGCTTTGAGAAACAAGGCAGGGTCCACATAGCAATCCCCAATATTTGTCTTTTTTATTATTGATTCAACTCTAAACTCCCACTTTCTTGAGACTCTGGGTGGTTTCATAAATGTCTGTTAATTTTCTGTCATTATACTATACTCTCTCTGTCCTCAAGACAGCAATATGCACACAGAATCAATCACTATAAGCTCATGGGACATAGCAGAAGACCTTCCTGGGATGCATGTATAGCGATGACTGACCTATACATTTGAGTTTGCTTATCTGAGAAGGGTGTAAGAAATCCTCATCTCTCTTATGGGTGACAGAAGTTCTAAGCCATGTTCCTGTAAGAGTGAAGTTCACACTTCTCAGGCATGCAATAATAAAAACAAAATAAATGCATTTTAAAGACTCATCTCATTGGTAGGTACCTGGTGGAGGCACTGTTGAATCCAGGAAGAAATGAGGCTGTGTGTTCCTTCAGCATTCATGGGCTCCTCAGAATCAGCTGGTCTAATAGGCTCCACACAGTTGTCTCACAAACCCATTGTCTCAAATTGTGCTCTCTTCAGAGTAGGGGCAGGTGTTCTTTACCTTTGACACTCTCCTCACTCATGCATTTTACACCTCTCTCCTACACACCCAGGCTTAAAACCAGGACATATATGAGACACTCAGAGAATGGACTTGGAGACAGGAAGAATGCTAAATGGTTTGCCCAAAGTCACTCAGAAATTGGATTTCAGTGTGACGTTTATTGCAGTGCACAGATCTAAACTAGGCTGCCACGATGCTTTTGTGATGGTCCACAAAGAGTGACCGGTATTTTTAAGAGTCATTTGACTACCAAAGACGTGAAGAACAGGGAGCCCAGGCCAGTTCATTCTTAAGTCTGATTAGATGATGGCTTATGGGATCCATCTAAGCTTTAAATCAGGATCATTTTCAGGTCTAATGGAAATTACACGGTGGCTTTGGCTTCACAGGGAAGGAACTTGGGGCTAATCAGCCTTGGGAAAGCCACCATCTGAGATACCAAGGCAAAGCAAAGGAATGCCATCGATTAAGTCTCCTGTCCAGAATGTTCCAAGCCTGTGATGAGAGGAGATGGCATTGGAATCCTAGCCACAGGCTTAATTGCTTTGCAAGGGGCCACAGCTGTTGCTGCAAGGAGGCTCAGAACAAAATCCTGTTTTCTTAATTTCAGCTTTCTGCTGAGCTTGCTAGAGGCTGGTTTTTGAGCCACCTGATGACCATGCCTTGGGCCAATCATTATTTTTCCGATGTCCTGTGTCTTGTCCCTGCTTTTTATTATATGCCCCATGCTCAGTGTAATGCCTAGATGTGGTTCTTGTTCAGTAATGTCTGATTAATTAAATAAGCCACCAAAGGTTGAGCTTTTGGAAAGAAAGAGAGCTCCCTGCTATGACTTTTTCAACCATGATTCTCCTTCATTCTTCATGTAGAATATAGATGTGTAAAAGAATAGAAACAGCATGGACATTTTTATTTTGTCTAGCTTCTGCATGTCCACAAGAAGCTTTTCTTGCATATTCCATGGTCAATTGTTTGTAAAGTTTCTTTCCCCTCCTGGGATGACAACCAAGCCTAGAATAATGAATGACGTGGCCCACATTTCCAAAGCCCTTGTCTTTGAAACAGTGAAAACTACCTAGTGCCCAACAGAAGAATAGCATATATGGACTTTGGCAGAAGTCAGGACCATGGGGTAAAATCTGAAGCGTTATTGGCTTAAGTGGTGTTAAGCAGTGCCTGTGATTAGAAAATGAAATGAAATAGAATCCCCTCGTGGAATCAAGAACAGCCAGGCGTTGTCCTAAAATAAACAAGCCAAAGAAGCATTGGTAGCAGTCCCTTAATCCTCAAACCTGTTCACCTCACTTTATTTCGCTTATGCTTCCAACATTTGTCCCTGACATCTATCTGTAGCCTTAGACCCAAGCATGCCTGAGCCTTTCTGCCCCAAGTGTTAGATATCCAACCTGTTCATCTCCTTTAAGACCTAATAAAGAGGTTATAAAAGTTCTGGTTCCTAATGAAATGTTTTATTACATTGACTATTCTTGTGGGTAAAGAAATTTGTACCACCTTATGTATTTGGAGACAGGAATCATCCTTTTAGCTTTGTTATCATCCATACATACAATTGCTTTGATTTTTACTAACAATGAAAGAGTATTTATTTACCCCTCTTTCTAATACTCTACCCAGAGCAAATAAAATGACTGCTTTTCTGCATGCTGTGATAACTCCACAGGGCTTTCTTAGATTTAGTGAAGTGGCAGTTTGAAGAAAAGGGAAGTCCCTAAACATCAACAATAGCTCATGTTAACAAAGCCCCTTGTAACTATCAAAGCATAAAATTAGCTTTTCTTTAATTGAATTGCATAATCATTATATCATGTAGAGCTTAGGAATAGGTTCTCTGCATGTGACAGAACAACAAAAATAGAGAATGTAAAAGACCTAACCATGCATCCCCCCAGTGTATTCAAAGGGAGCCATGTGTTCCTGAGACAGTAGCCTGAATCAAGACTCCAGGTCCCAGCAGCAACATATATGAGCTCTAAGAGGACACAGCAGCATCGGAGAAGGTATTCCAGGGAAAATCCTTGATTTTTAGATTTGGCTTCAAAGCACTGGAAAGTCATTATTTAATGCCTAGTTTTAATTATGATTCTACAGGGCTCTGACTTTCAGCCTCTGGGGTTAGTATTTTGTAAAAGATTTGCTTGAAACAGCCTCCTCCCTCTCACAGAGCCTCACGAAAACCCAAGACTCCAGCCAGTGTGATTAAAGCCTCCTTACTACATTTTACAAGGATTGGGTGATTAACGTTCATAGCCTTGGACTAATTCCAACAGGGAGAAGGACTGTAACCCCTCTGTGCCTGTTTCCCTATAGTCCCCACTGGGGCTCCTTCACAGAAACCCTGTGTGGGGACGTGGACCCAGGCAGGCCAGGCAGGCTAGAGTTGCTGGGCCAGCCCCCTTCTCACTGTGCTTTAATTTAGGACAGCTGAGGACCACCTGGATGCAGGAAACCCAATTGACTCCTGTCTTCAAAGGAGAAAAGCCAGGCTTGGGCATAGCTAACTCCACTCCGTGACAATTGCCCTTGCCTGTGTATAGAACTGGCATCTTCCTCCTCACTGTGAAAGACGGGGGTACCAGGCAGGTAACAGGTGGATATTTCAGGATGCCGGGCTGAGGAACTGCCCATGGAAGATGCTTCCCTTTGCCTGGTGAAAGCTGTTTAAGATCAAAGTATCACACCTACATTTTAGTGTTGTTTTACCTTCGGCCCAGTGGCTGTGCCTAATCTGCTGCTATCTCAGCCAGCAATTGGGACTCCACAGTTACTAGCCTCCTTCTCCAGCAGTAGTCTGGCCTTTCAGGTAGGAATTCTTTTCCGGCAGGCATCTCTGAAAGACCCACGCTTCCACTCCACCAAACCAGAAAAGGCCACACCACTCCAAATCACTCCCCACAACTTCCTTTATCTCTCTATCTCTACAAGATGCCCTTTGAGGCTCTATGATTACTTTCTGTTACTAACTCAGCCTCCTGACTCAAGGCTAATTTTATTTAGTAAATGCAAATGCAAACTCAGGGTTCACAATGTGATCAAATATGCTTGCAATATCTTAACTCTCATTAAATACATATTCTCTTCTTGAGAAGAAAAAGTGTTCCATGGTGATAAGGGGGGGGATAAGAAAGGGTAATAGGGGTGTGAATAACCAAAATGTTATATGTGTGTGTGTGTGTGCTTGAGATTGTCAAAGAACACAAAGAATAAATATAAATATATAATATGTATATCTCAGAAGTTCATTAAATATCAATAATAACATTAATACCAATAATAAATAGCTTACATGATAAAGTTGCATGACCCTTAAGTTATTGCTGCGTTTGTGGAGAAAAGGAAGAGGTAACAGAAGAGAACATTTGTTAAACGCTGAGCCCATACACATATTTGTTTTTAATTTCATATCTCCTGGTATTGCAGGTTGCATTCCTTTGGCCAAAAAAAAAATGACATCGCCCTAGTATGATATATAAATCTCCTTTCTGGACACCAGGCTGCACCTCTTTTTTTTATTTTTAGAAACAGTCTTATTTACATATCAATCTCCCCATTCCCTTGTCCTCCCATCCTCCCATCCTCCCATACTTCCCACTAATCCCCCAACCCACCCACTCCCCAGGGATAGTGAGGCCCTCCACAGGGGACCATCAGTCATCACATCATTTGGGGGAGGACCCAGGCCCTCCTTTCCTTATCTGGGCTGCAATAGTATCCTTCCACAAGGAATGGGCTCCCAAAGTCCATTTGCGACCTAGAAATAAACCCTGGCTCCACTGTTAGAGGTTACATAGACTGCCTTGACCACCTAACTGGTACTCACATTCAGAAGGCTTGGTTTGATCCAATGCTGGTCCCCCCACTTTACGGCTAGGGTCTGGATGCTCTCATTAGGTCAGGTCTCTCCAGTTCTGTCTTGGCAAAAGACACAAAGGGAACATCAAAGGTCAGTCAATTGAAGCCAAAGAGAAGGAGACCTCAAGGCATAATACACACACCACACACACACACACACACACACACACACACACACACACACACTTCGTGTTCTAAAGAACAGAAGTTCATTTCCTTGTAGTTTTGGAGGCTGGAAACCCAAGATTAAGGTTTCATCTTGGTTGGCTTCTTTTCAGCTCCCTCTTCTGTAATTGTAGTTGTGTTCTCTTCCTCTCTGTCTTTATGTGGTATTTCCTCTGTGTGTGTGTGTCTGTGTTCTTATCTCCTCATGCAAACATCAGTCACACTGTGCTGGGACCTTCCCAATGACTTCTGTTTCTGAACATAATCACATTTTGAAATGATGGGTATTAGGATTTCAATACATGCATTTATAGTTAGGTCTTACGCAGCCTTTAATAGATGCCCTGAGCTAGGAGTGAAAGGTCAGAGGTCTTAGCACATCTCTAACCAGAAAACTGGAAAAAAAAACCATACAGAGAGGTTTGCGGTTTCCTACAATTCATGGTGGGAGCACATACATGAAGACAACCGGGTCTATAACTGGGTGAAGTCAGATGAGGCACTAGAAGAGGAAGAAAAAGACAAGTGTGGAAGAGTGAGGAGATAGCTGTTAAAAAAATAGGGTAGAAATTCAGGGTAGCTTCAGAGACAGCCTAAAATCAGTGGTCATGACTTTAATGTGAGACCAGCTGCATGCTTTGAGAGCTGGGTGTGCTTGAAGAAAAAACAGACAAATGAGTTGAATGTAAACAAGATCTTGATTAAAAGGATGGGCCTTATAATTTTGGGAAAAAAAGAGTAGGCATAATAGAGCATGGCCTCCTGAGAGGTAGAGAGCTGTTGGAGACAAAAAGCTAAGAAGAGAACAGGTTTAAAGGACAGGAGGGGGGCTGGGGAGATACCTCAGCTTCTGATACAGAAGCATAAGGATCTGAGTTCAGATCCCAGCACCCACAAGAGAAGCTGACCACCCATTGTGAGTAGGAGAAGGAGCGGGAGTGTCACTGGGGTTTGCTGGCCACTAGTACAGTCATAAAACTGAGCTTCAGGCTCAGTGAGAGAGTCTGTCTTAAAAGAATTAAGCAGAGGGGATAGAGGAAAGCACCGGCATGCACACATAAATACACACAGAAATGGGGAGCATTAAGCATAAGGAGAAACAGTTTGAAATGAGACCTGGAAAAGGCACAGTTACTAGTAATTTACAGCACTGGGTGGGGTACCATTTTAAGACTGTGTTATTAGGCAAGAGGTCAAAGATCAGCTCATAGAGATTATTTCTAAGTATAGATTATCTCTGAGAATTGAAGGTATAACTTACCAGTAGAATTTTAAAGAGTGAGGTATCAACATTGTGTTAAAATATATTGAAGAGACAATAGGGAGTGGCCTAAAGGGCTGTCACTAACTTGCAACAAAAAAGGGTTCCAGACAGCAGTGCCTGGAAGCATGGATTTAGGGTGGGCTGGGTGGAGGAGGGATAATAAAAATGATGTTGGTGAAGAGAAAAAAAGGTTTTCATGTCCTCCTGAAATTTAGGTGTGGCATGTTAAATGAAGTGTTGTCCGTAAGTCTCCCGGCACTTGAGTATTTGGGCTCCAGGAGGTGGATTAGAAAGTGTGGCCTTGCTGGAGCAAATATGTCACAGAGGGAGGGCTTTGAGGTTTCAAAAGAATGATGGCATTTGAGTGAACTTGCTCTGCTTTCTGTATGTAATTCAAGATGTGAGCTCCTAGCTGCTGCTCCAGCCGCCTGCCACCTGCTATCTCCACTCCACAGTCACGGACTCTAACCCTTTGGTTAACTCTCCTGTTAGTGGCCTTGGTCATGGCATTTTCTCACAGCCACAGAAAAGTAACTAATACAGAAGAAAAATAGGAAATTGTATTTTTAGGATCTGCAATAGCTGCTCCAAAAGAATCTCTAACGGGTTGGCTCTGTACTTTGCTGACATTTAAGGTCATGCCAAGGTTGAGAAATGCATCCTAAAAGGATAATACTGGCTGTGAGTTCCCAGGCCCCATTTCAAACAAGTGAGAAAAAGGAATGGAAGATGGTCTGTGAGTGAGGGAGACACCACGGGTTCCCCAGGATAAGAATTGGTCCTCTTGGAGAGTAAATGCTCTATTGTTCCTGTTTTGATTTTTAGTTTTGTTATTTTTTTTTCTGAAGAGCCCTGATGGGCAAAATGAGCATGCCTGAGGTTCAAGAGCACAGTTTAGGAAATGTGAGCTGTGTGACACGAAATAAGCAGAGACTTATGCTTGGTCTGGGGGGTACAGGGGTGTGAGAGAGCAGGATAGATACCAGCAACTCTGACCCTGACAGGAAGAAGTGTAGAAGATAGAAGTCATCATAGAAACATGCAGAGGTAACTTCAGGTGGGCAGAGTTTCCAGTCGGATGCCAGAGTTACATGGAGTATGCCAGGTGCTGGATATACAGAATTGTGCTGCCTTTAATGTCCCAGAAAAAAATATGGAGATGTCATTGCAATCCCTGTGGATAACTTTCAACACACCAAAATGAGCTGCCAGTCTCCAGAAGACAGATAACAGTAAGGGCTCTGTCTGCCAGTAGATGACCATAGAGAAATGGCAATCGCTCAATCTGACTTTATCCCCTTCTTTGTTTGATGTTCATATAAGCATTATGATAGACCACCGGGAACTTATAGCAAAGCCAAGCCAGTAGGCACTTGGTATAATGCACAGGGTAGGGCATAAAGTGTGTGGTGAAAAGCATTGAGCTCAAGGTGAGGTTTACATCCTTTCAAATGGTAGAGCATCTGACATGTTCTTAAAGTGCTCTCCATTCATCCAAGAAGCTTTGTCTTGCAGCAGACAGGCTGCTACAGAGATCCATCACTGCTTGACCTTCACACCAAAAGGACACAAGAAGCTTCTACTCTTTTCCACATTTTTGAACGTACCATGTCTTTCTGTCGCTATATCCTATGAACCTTATCAATGCCTTATCAACGTACAACACACACACACACACACACACACACACACAGAGAGAGAGAGAGAGAGAGAGAGAGAGAGAGAGAGAGAGAGAGAGAACAAATACAGTCATCAGTGCCTATTTAGTCCTCCTAAAACATGACTTCCCTGGAAGCAAAAGGCAGAAGAGGGTGATTCGCTCACCTTGGAAACATTAACAAGTATGAATACTTTCACTTCTGTCATTGTAAACCGCTTGAAAAATGTTAGTTTGTTGGTCTACCAACAGAGAATGCCCCCCTGCTTATTATCTCTTAGAATAAAGGAATACAAATCTACAGAGTCCCACATAAACTAAATTGGGAAATTTGATGAAATACTGTTTCCCATAGATTCTGAGATTTGCTGTTAAGTAACTACTGCTTTAGGTAGATAGATGAGCCACAGACTGCTAAGAAAACTGCATGTATGAATTTAAAAATGCTGATGTTTGAACCACACTGTTCATTGCTTTAGTTTATACTTTTTTCTCTTTTTTTTAATTAGAAACAATCTTGTTTTACATGTCAATTCCAGTTCCCTCTCCCTCCCACCCTCCCCTGCACCCCACCAACCCCCTATCCCATCACCTTTCTGTATATTTTTAGTAGGAGCTTTACATACAAACATATAATAAACACATAATTTTATTACCTTGAACCCCAAGACATAAATTATAGTAAGGCAATCTATCATTTATGGCATAAATGCCTGCACGTCTCAGGTTCTTACTGAAACTAAGCGCTTCATAAATAAGACTCCCAGCTGTAACCCTTGATTGTTTACAAGACATCAATATAGATAGCTCGTTCCTGCTTCCCAAACTAAATTCCTCCAGGGCAGCAGCTATACGTGGTCAGTTATACGTTGACCCAAGCAAAGAATTGAGTCCATCTCTTAAGTCCCAACTGACTATATCCTCAAAACATCTGGTATGGGGCTGCCCTCTGGAGGCTTAAGAAAGTTTTTTTTTTCTTTTAAATGCAGGTGATTGATTTAACCAGAATCACTGAAGATACTAAAAGTGGAAATCACCATTGGACTATCTATTTTATCCTTCATGATTGAGGGAGGGTACCAAGGTTCAGACAAAGGGAATGAACTTATAGAAAAGCAGTTGTCTTCAGAGGGTCCAGCCAGCAAGACCATTACCAGGAAATTTTATGCAACCTTTAAATGGTCTTGGGGAAAGTGATTTTACGTCATCTGCTAGTATCCACACCATTCAATAAAAGCATTTATGTTTTAATACCAATTACTGAATCCCTGGTGTGGAGTAGATGGTGAGCTTTCAAAATGTATGAATCTGGAAAGCCCTCACATTGGGTGTCAGTGTTTTTCTCTGGTTGGAAGGATAATGAAAGAGTTTTATGTTTTCAGAAAGACTTCAGGAAGAATGATGAAAAGGGAAAGAAAGTACAACCACAGAGGTGGTCAGAGGAGGCAAATTCTAGTTCTTCTCAGTGGGTGAATTTGCGATCAAAATTAGCGTTAAAGCAGAAACAAAAGGAGGTGCTGACTAATAACTGGTTCTGGGAAGACTCTGATTTCCTTACAGAGGAAAAGAATGGTCAAAGATTTGTTGTCATTTCTGAGCAACAAGTATATCGATAAACCAATTTTGAAATGCGAAAATGGGTTTTCTCAGATGTAAGTTGCAAGATGCTATTTTGTATTGACTAAGCTGAAAGTTGTCGAAACTTCTTTGGACAAAAGATTTAAGTCTGAGGGCTGCACTGCTTTCAGGGGGAGTTTTTTTTTCTCCTTGGTGGAGCTAAGCACTATTTCTGAAATATCTGGCTGGATCTTAAAAGTCACTTGTGACAGGTGATAATTGATTATACATTGCCTTTTGGCAGAAACTCTAATGTCATTGGCATACAGAGAGACACAGCAACAACACAGTAGTGTGTGTGTGTGTGTGTGTGTGTGGTGTGCAGAGGACTGGAACACAAATAGAGGGCTTCATAAATTAAATTTAATGTTTCATAGCTCTTCTTTAAACAACGTAGGTGTGGAAATTATTTCAAGTTAAAAATATATTTCTGTACAAAGTAAAAGCCACTGGCTGAATGTGTGTGTGGAAAAAGAAAGCAAGATTAAGGAAACTCATGTGTGATGCTAACTGAATATTAAAAGAAGGAAAAGACGCTTTGGAAACTAACGGGGAAATATCAAACACTGAAATTTCAATTTCAAGCATGATCTGTGCATCTCATCTCCAACTTAATGCAGTCATTTTTTTTACTCCATTAAAAATGTCAAATTTCTTCTGCTGGGAAAACAGTCTGCTTATGTATGTGCTTAAGAGGAGAAGAAACTGAAAGCAGAAGAGGAAACTGCATGATCTAGAGTGAAACGCAAGCTTACTTGGGAACATTTGAGATGTGCTGTTTGCTTAAAACATTTTGAAATGTATTTTGTCCCCTACAGCAAAGGTGACAAACCAACTGACCGTGGGCTGTGCTCACATCCGCGTGTCCTGTGCCTTCAGTGAGCCTTGTTTGTTTTATTGTTATTTCTCTCGCTCCCTTCAAATACTTTCACATACTGGCCTTCTCCCATCTTTCTGTCCACAGGCAAACTATTGTCCCAGCCAGGAAAACTCACATGGCTAGGGTAACAGTCACTACGTGTAGTTTTGATGATTTTGTTTGTTTGTTTGAAGCCTGGTCCAAAGCAGTTTCTTACAAAACCAGACATCATGCATTAGAAGCTACAAACCTATTTTCTAGGCCTGGGGCTAGTGTTATTTTCTACTTGCTAGAAGACAGTAAACATTACTGTAAAACTACATAACATTTCATAAAAATTGTGTTTCCTGTGCATGTGTATTCACTGTAGGTACATGTATAGACTGTGAATGAAAACTGAATTTCTCACTGGGGACGGCAGTTGTAAGTTTGGAAAACATTGCTCTCATTCCCAGGGGCAAAGAAGTCTTCCTTGATGTGATGTTCACAGATACATCATATATTCCACATTTACACCATTTCATAAATATGTATCATTTCTTTGCTATTACTGCACATGGACATGTTTTCCAAATTCTTCTTCCAAGTGGCTGATATTAACAAACTTTAGATACACTTTTAAAATACGCATCCAGTACAGAACCTTCAGCTCTTTTCTCCTCCCTAGTCAATGCTCTGTCCACTTCCTGTCACCTCCCCAATCCGGTTCCATCTTTCTAAGTTGCTATCACTGAAAGTGAAAGAATTTTCCCACTGCCTGTCCATGCCCCTGTTCTGTGATTGTCATATGAAGTACTGTGTAGCTGATTTCTTCTGTTTGAGGGAATAACATTTACACTTATGGATGAGCGCAAGGGTCCTTATGCATTTACAGAAGTTTCCTTGTCTTGCTTTCTAAGGAGAATCCTTTCATTTCGTAGCTGAACTGCTGAGCCCTTACTGTGTGTGCTAACCAGAGTACCATGTTTTCATAGTATCAGTTATCAACCTGACAGAATCCAGAGTCACTGGAGAGATGGCCCTCTGGGCATACTGAAGAAGCTATCTTGTTTATATCTATATGGGAAGACATATGTTAATTTTGCTTGGGACCATTCCATGGAGAGAGGATCCTAGACCATACAAAATGGAGAAAGCAAGCTGAGGGCTAACACGCATGCATTTGTTCATTGTTTCTGCTCTCTAAAATCTATTTTTATTGTATATGTACGAGCATTTTGCCATGTGTATATATATATACACATCACATATATGCTTTCTGTCCAGAGTCCAGAAGAGGGTGTTGAGTTCCCTGGAACTGGAATGACAGCTGGTTGTCAGCCATCAGTGTTGGTAGTGGGAACTGAACTCAGGTCCCTCTAGAAGATCAGCAAGTATCCTTCATGACTGATCCAATTTCCCAGTCCTCTGTTCTCTACTTACTATAGATGCTGTGACCAAATGCTTCAAACTCTTGCTCCCTCGACTGCCCTGTGATGATGTACAGTGAGCTACAATAAGGCCTTTCTTTCTTAAGTTGTTTTGTTCCATCCCAGCAACAGGAAGGTAAGACAAACACAAGATGTAAAAACGAAAAGGCAGGGAGAAGGAAAAGGGGCACGCTACATGAGAAAAGCAAAGCATGAACATAACTTGAGAATAGGAGAGCAAGTGCAGAAAGTAAGAAAGGAGAGTGACGAAGGGGAGGAATGGTAATGAACTATTAAGTGGGACAGCCAGCTCAGAGTTTGTTGGAAAATTATAAGAAACAGAGATCCTGGGCTGTTTCCTAAATAGTAAAGCATATCTCCTCTGCTACGTGTCCAAGATCCCTTCAGCAAAAGCATTTTATGTGTTTCCATGCTGTATGGGGTCATGTTGTAGCTGATAGAGGTACTTCAGTGTGTCTTTAGACACAAATATGGACTTGGGCTATGACTGTGGTGTCATATTTCCTAAGGTCTATGCTTGCCTTCCCAGTCAGAGTGTGATATTTGAAGGGTGAGGCTTACACTCCTACTCAGCCATGATACCAAGCATGCAGGATTCACACTGGGGGCTGGTGAGTCCTTCTCTCCTAACAATGGGGGCTTACTATATTTGTATCTATTTCTCAGAATTTTTTAACATCTGTTGTCATTAAAATCACAGGAGAAAGAAGATGAAATAATTTGATGTCTACTAAACTGTAAATATTTGACAAAGAGAGAATCTATAAAAGTCCCCAATAATATCGTTAGAGGAATGACATGCACAACAGGTACACTGTCCTCTCCTGCTTTGCAATTCATTGAAAACAATGACAACATTGAGATCTTTTTTTAAAAAGTTGTCACGGTTCAGTCCAATTCACAGACCTCAGACTTGAAAAATAATCTCTCACATGACTCAAGACAGAACTCTTCTGGACTAAGACCATGCCACTGTCCTGCATGAACAACTGGAGTGTCACATGATCATTTCAATGCTGCAGTCCCAGACAGATAGCTGTGTGCACATGGTGGCATGATCATTGCCATTCAGTCATGACAGGAAATCTGTGTTTGGGGAAGAATGAGACATCCGGTCTGTGCAATCCTATGTGAGAAATTTAAGAGGTACTTTTGTTGCCACCTTTCAGCAAACCATTCTCCAATAAACAGACCCAACACTTGGCATTTCTATGTATAAGTGTGTCTTTTCTTGAAAGCTTTTGTCAGTCTACACATTAGCTGTAAGAATTATATATATATATTTATTTATATTAAAAGCAATAAATACTATCATAACTGTAAATGATAACAGCTTCAAGGATATGTTCCTGTATAAGCTGACATGTCTGGACAATTAATTCTGCTGTTTATATTACACATCACTAGCCAGTCTCTGAGACAATCAGGTGCCATTGCTTTGATGTACCCCAATCGGCACATCTGCTTCAACTCCTCCACCAGATGTTCTTATTTATTTATATTCTTTCCTTAAGTTTGTGATACTCCTACTCTGGATGGATTCATATTAATACAATAAACTACATTACACAGAATGTCATAAAAGCTGCTGTATTTGCCAGAATTCAATGCAACTGCCCCTATCAACCAAAAGTGGTATGATCCTTACATTTTAGTAATGATTTATATATAATGAACTCTTGTATCCTCTCCTAATTTATGCTAGCCCTTCAAAATTTGTTTCAGCTGCTGCAAACTCTCTAATGTAATCAGACCAATTATATCTATCAGTGGTCATTTATGTTTGAATCACTTGTAAGGCTATTTCTCTAACAATGTAACTATTAATGTGTTCAGGAACATACTGAATAAAGTATTTCACTGAACCCTCGTGACTTTTTACATGAGACAAAGGCCTTTATAGTATCAGTTTACAGATGAGGACACTTAATGTCCCTGAAGATTCATACCTAGTTATGGCATCAAAGGAATCAGGCCTGGAACTCTCTGGCTTTTTCCTCACTTCCGTGCTTCTATTGGACACTACTACACCATCAAATGAACAATTTCATAGAGAAGCCATACATGTATTAATATCATTAGATATAACTGGTCAGAAAATATAAACCGTTTGTGTCACTTCCAGACATGAAGTTGCTGTTTGATCTGTGGGATTTGAGGACTCAGAGGCCAGTTGATGGAGTCTGACTGGTTGCTGTTGGGTTTCCCACAGACTGACAAAGTCCTAAAGCCATTTCAGATGCCTGCTTGATGGAACTCTCCATAGTCTGATGGGGCACATGTTTGGAGAAAAGGGATTGATTTGTAGAGAGAAGGCAGGCTTCCTTCTTTTCCTTTCAGCTGATGCTGTTGTTTCAGGGTGTGAGGGACTTCCATCAGTGACAGAGATTTATTACTTACTGGAGAAAACAATTGTCCCTCAAGTGGGAATATTTAGACAAGGGCATCCAAAGAGTCATGGGTTTCTTCTCCCCCTTGTAACTTAGAAATAAAAATTTGAATCTTCCCAACTTCCTACTGGCCTTGGGGATGAGCAGCCATGATCATTCCAAAGCCATAAGGCAGAGGGGACACTGTGGTTCTTCCTGGCAGAAGCATACCAGCTGCAGGCTTTGTAGCCACCAATGAACTCAAATTCTTTTGTGACATTTTGAAATTCATCATGTGGAGGGAATGTCATGACTGAGGGACCAGAAAAAGAATGGGTCCCAAATCCAAACCTAGTCTAGCAAGTATCCCCAGTATAGAAAAAGCAGATCCTTCCATCTAATTGGTAAAAAGTGAGCCAATCAAAATTGATCACAACCCAATACAACAGAGCTGCATGACAGAAAACTATACTCCAAGTGCCTCGTCCTGACTGAACAAGGAAGGACAAGAATGCATCCAAAATGAAGAACTCTACACAGCCATCACCATATATAGGCTGTCTGTTACTTCCATATCCCCTGCATTTTTTGTGATACACTAAATAAAGTTGTTTTACTCTATTTGGTCTTAAAGGTGAATTCTTTCACCAACATGCAAAGTCCTCATCCACACGTTGCACTAAAGGCACAGTAACTCAACTGCTTATGGAAAGGAAGGCTGGTCATGTCTTGCACTGCCCTCTCCTTACCCTGCCACACACCAGATCAAACACTGGCTGCAAAACTACGGTTTCTTTCACAGTGGTTTTACTGTGACAAGGTGCTCTCAGTGACCCAGGTCTTCTCATTGCCATCTCTTCTGTGCAATTTTAACCTCCATCATTGCTTTCTTTATCACTAGTAGATAGGTGATTGCCATATCTTTTCCTATATAACCGTTTCTCTGATTATCGCCAACTCAAATAGCAACCATTTCTCTAGGCATCTATCTTCCCTTCTGAGCTCATTCTCCACTGAACAAAGCCTGAATGAATTCTCTCCTTTCAATCTTGTTCATGGTATATCAAATGCTCTAGTGACCATTACACTCACTTTCTCCAGGTCAGACCCCACATTTCTCTTTCCACACAATTTTTCAGTCACTATCTCAGTATCTCTACCCTGTATTCATTTATAGAAGCTGTTAATCTGTCGATATGAGCCTGTTCTTCTACTGTGAGTCTTTTCTTTCCTGTTTAACTTCCTGTTCCTATCTCTCTACTGCCACCAAAGGAATATTCTAAACAGCACATCTCAGGTGGAATGTCTGTCTTGCAAGCATGAGGACCTGAACTGGATCACCAGAGTTCATACAAAGCGACTAGTCATGGTAGCAGTGCTTGCACTTCCTCTGGGAGGCAGACATGTGAGAATCCCAGAAGCTCAGTGGTGAACCAGTCTAGACTAGTGGCTGAGCTCCAGACAGGAAGAGACTCTGTCTCAAAAGCCAAACTAGACAACTCCTAGGGGACAAAACGCAAAGTTTTCCTCGGGTCTCTACATGAACATGTACACACCTATACACGTGCATGCGCACCTACCTACACGCGCGCGAGCGAAAAAGCATCTTTCAGTATACTTCCCCAATGAAGACCCATTAAGAAAAACGTTTAAACACACTGTAAGAATCCATAAGCCCCTCCACGAGCTGAGTGGGCCCTTTTTACCTCTCTGGCTCTCATCTGCTCCACATCACAATTCAGAAACAGAAATAAAGCTCCCACACGGTACCTTTGAAAAGTCTGCTTCCTTTGCCTAGAATGGTTTCTTCTTCCTCCTGCAACTGAATTCAAGCACTTTGTTAATGTGTGAAGACAGGTTTACAAAGAGTACAAGCTCAGTGATGCAAAGTACTAGCATTTTCTATAAGTAAAGATGGACAGGTGAACAACTTTCCCTTTCCTCGCGTATGCTGTCATTATTTAACCTTCTGCAACTTTGGAGCAGCTAGTGGGCAGGCCCGGACTTGCAACTACAGCAGGCACATTTTATTCTTGTTTTAAGTTTTAGAGCATATTTTTGTTTGTTTGGAAACCACCAGTCTCCAAGAATTTCAGAAAGCAATGCAGACTGATACTACATCCCAATAGGTTAAAGCTACCCATGGCTCTGGATTTTCAAAACTGTCTCTTCACCAAAATAGTCATCCAGGCTCTCAGCCGTTCCACACACCCAGGTGTAGATGCAAACACTAAGTCAAATCTCTTAAGACTTCCCTGCTATCATGTTGCTAGGAGATCTACTCTGAGTCGGCAACATGCAGGATGGGAGTGAGGTTTCCTTCAAGTAACGTAAAGGATGGCAGCAGGCATGGAAAATGTGTGGTTAGGAACACTTCCATGGGAACATGGTCCTGTCCAGAGCAACGGCAGACTGAATGGGGCAAGGAGACCTACACGCAGGCCTGGGATTGTGCACCCCAGTTCTCTGAGGAAACACAAGCCTACCTAGGGCCTTGGAGTGCTGGGCAGACAATACATGGCAACAACAAGATATCCAATAGGAGTCCTAGAAAGGGCCCAGCACCAATAGTGTAGCAGAAACCAGAGGCCTCGAACCAGGTCAATAATTCTTTGCAATGAACACTCTCAAGTACAGATATATGGATAAAAGTGTAAGCTGTGCAGCATTGTCTGTAATAGCCAGAACCTGGAAGCAACCTAGATGCCCCTCAACTGAAGAGTGGATAGAGAAAATGTGGTACATTTACACAATGGAGTACTATTCAGCAGGAAAAAAAACCCAATGGAATCCTGAAATTTGCAGGCAAATGGATGGCACTAGAAGAAACCATCCTGAGTGAGGTAACCCAGTCACAAAAAGACAAACATGGTAGGTACTCTCTCATATATGGATTTTAGACATAGATTAGGGGAGTGCCAGCCTACAATCCCTTGACCAGAGAGTCTGAGAAACAGAACCTTCATCCAATGACTGATGGAAGCAGAGGCAGACACCCACAGCTAAACACTGAGCTGAACTCAAGGAACCCAGTGACAAGGAGGACTGATGAGCAAATGGGTTAAGACTGGGCTGGTTTAACCCCCAGAAACAGCTGACCTGAACAAGGAGTAGCTCTTAAATCCCAAGACTGATGGATGGGAATCCAGCATGGGACAGATCAAAACCCCCTGAATGTGGGTGTCAGTGAGGAGGCCTAGGCAATCTATTGGGCCTTGGGTAGTACATCAGGATTAATACCTGGCATACAAATGAACTTTGGGTGCCTGGCCCACAATGAGAGATGCACTCTCACTCTGGACTCTTGGGGGAGGGCCTAGGCCCTACCCTGAATGAAATGACAGACTATGGACACTCTCATGTAGGGTCTCACCCTCCCTAGGGAAAGGAGGGAGTATGGGGGGGTTAGTGAGAGAGCATGGGAGGAGGGGAAGGAAAGGGAGAGGGACCTGGGATTGACATGTGAAGCAACCTTGTTTCTAATTTAAATTTTAATTTAAAAATAAAAATTATGTAAATCATAAAAGAAAACTGTAAACTGTGGGGCGGTGGTAGCACACGCCTTTAATCCTAGCACTTGGGAGGCAGAGGCAGGTGGATCTCTGTAAGTTCGAGGCCAGGCTGGACCGACAGCCTCCAAAACAATACAGAGAAACCCTGTCTCGTAAAACAAAAAAAAACTGTAAGCTATGTGACTCATTGTGTCCATGATTAGATTTTTCCTGTTTTTCTTTTCTCTTAAATCTTATTTTATTTTGGGGGTATAAGAACAGAGGGCAAATAGAAGAGACAGAGAAATGAATGGAATCTAGATGCATGATGTGAAAGACACAAAGAATAAATAGAAAGTTTTAAAAAAGGAGTGGGGGATATTTCTACAGGCATTGAGTGGTAAATGAATGTGCCCTCACCCTTATAACAGAAGGGATTACAATATAGTTTTCCTCTAATACATTCTTTTCATTGGCAGCTCTTTTTCTTTCTTCTCTTTCTCCCCTGGATCCTCACTTCTAGCCTTCACACTTCCTGCAGCAGTGGCCTTTACTGTTCTAGTCGTCGCGTGGGAACATGTGGTTATACCTTTCCTTGGTTTAGGCCTTGAATTTGATCTACACCTGTGTAGGCATTCAGGCAACAGCACTTCAAGTCTTGTGCTGAGGTCGTGCCCCGGAAGTGCTTTGTGCACACACTTGCCAGGCTCCCTAGAAGTCATGCCAGTACCTCTCTCCTGGTCCCCAGCCATGTTCAGGACCTCCAGGTGTTTGACCCGATGTAATGGTTCCCCATTCACTGCTCACATCTTTAGTGGTGATAGCCCACTCCCTGCTTCATGAGGTAGAGGGTTGGCATACAAAAGCCTGCAGCTCAAATGGGAAACCAAGACAGAAAGAAGGGAGGGATGAAAGGTGCCAGGGAAGAGGAGATGGGGTTATCTGAGACAAGCACCAACCAGCCATGGTAGCGCCTCCTTGTAATCCCAGCACTCAGGAGGCTGAGGCAGGAGAATCACTACATTGAAGCCAGACTAGGCCACAAAAGCAAGGTGCTGTCTCAAAAAGTAAATGAATAAGTGAAAATAAACAAGAGAATAAATAAAGAGGAAGATAAGCACTCTCCTGGTTCAGTTTTGTGAGAGCGACTCATTCAGCCACAGAAATGAATAATCCAAGACTCAAGAGACAACATGCCAAGTGTCACAGATGGACAGTTTCATGACACCCTGACTTCCTCAGTCAACATCATTTCTGGTTCTTTGTTTTGGGAGCCATCTGTCCTAGAACTATAAATGCTAGGACTACGTAGATGTCCTGTAAAGTTCTCTAGGTGTTACAGTGCCCAGCAAGGCATGTTCTAGTATAGACTTTAGAAATGGGGCTTGTGAAAGTCCCTTGATTGAAATCACTTTGTAAAACAGAAATGGTTATGAGGGTGTTGGCTGAAGTCAGGTCCCGTTCATGCCTCTTAAGGGTAAAAAGTTCTACATAGTTCCATAGCTTTTTGGAATGTGGGCTCTTCCCTGCTCTAGCTTATATGTGAACTGCCTCTGTCCCAACATTAAAGGGCCGTTTTCACACTTAGAGTTACACAGAGGTAGTGGAAACATTATGAGCAAGGACCAGGCAGAGTTTCTCATCATTGAGGGTGTGCCCTCAAAGGAGACTGTGTACCCTTGCTTTCCTCTTCTCTCTTTCTTTTGCTTCCTATCAAGGAGGTGGGTAGCTTTGCCCACCAGTTGCTCCTGCCTTGTCACAGGCCCAAAGGGAATAAGCCAACCAGCCATGAATGGAAACCTTAGAAGCTATTGAACTACAGTGATCTTTCTGTACAAGCCACTTTGTCAGTCAGAAAGCTTGTGCAAGCTCTCCTTAACACACCAGCCCCCTGGAATCTGGCTTTGGTCCACTTTCTGCTCCTCCATTCATGCCCAGCTTCCCTGCTACAGAAAACTTCATGTGTTTCCTCAAACACAGGTCTCAATCTGCTGTGCAAGTCCCCCTTCACTTCTCCAGCTATCTCTGATGAATACACTACTTAGCTTGAGACTCTTTCTTTAAAGCTACCCCCTGTATGTCTCACCACCCACTTCTCCATCAAAATAGTCTAAGCTGAATCATTGGTCCTCTTGCTGGAATCAAGAATTGGCCACACCATAATGTGATTATCTACTAATTAGCGTTCATTACCACCAGACCCAACCATTATTGGAGGAGTACTTTATATCCCTAGAGTTTACCACAATATTAAAAACAAGGCAGAGATAAAAAGGATTGCTGAATGAATAAAAGAAAGAAAAGAAGGAAGGAAGGAAGGATAAAAAGAAAGGAGAAGAAAGCAAAGGGAAGGGAGGAAATTAAAAGCGGTAAAGGATGTTAAGAATTGAACATGCCTGCCTGTTTGTAGAGCAGACAAAATTTCTGTCATCCTGCACCCAACTGAGGCTGCTTCTGCTCTAACAGGGTTGTGAAATTCATCTTCTCAACTCTTGCTGGGGCACTGAGATCCTCCTTTTCTGTCATAGCTTTCAAAGTATTTCCCCCATTCCCCTGCCCAACTTAATGGATGCCACCACACAGCTGGCATGTTGGATTCTCCTGAGGTTTCCAGTGAGACTTCTACCTGCATTTGTTCATTTAACTACTTAAAGTGTATCCAATAACAATGAAAATAAATCAATTAATCAACATAAATAAATTGTTATCACTAAAAGACAATAGCTTAAAGATATCCTCTCTAAATAAAAATATACTTACAGTCCAACAGGATTTTGAACCCAGAACAAAAACGTAAGTGAACTTTCTGAGTCTCAGATGAACTTAGTTGTGGGACATATTTGTAGTCTAAAAATCTCCCAAGAACACCAATGGTCAACACGTTAGTATGTGAATACCTGACCTTTCAAATTTCTTTCACCATGTTTTTGTGTTATGACAGCATTGTGTACTGACTGCAGTCGGTTCACAGATAGAAACATACAAAGTAGGGGGTTGGAGAGATGGCTCGGAGGTTAAAAGTACTGACTGCTCTTCCAGAGGTCCTGAGTTCAATTTCCAGCAACCACATGGTGGCTCACAACCATCCATAATGAGATCTGGTGCCCTCTTCTGGTGTGCAGATATACATGGAGGCAGGATGTTGTATTCATAATAAATAAATCTTTTTAAAAAGTAAGAAAAGAAAAACATTTAAAAAACATGCAAAGTAAAGAAAAACTTAATAATCAATGCCATGTGATTCATAAGCGCTTGCTCTCCCCTCGCTGGATCTAAAAGACTGTGCAGAGCCAGTGCTCTTCCATTCATCATCAGAGCCACTGCAGAGAATGATGTAGCAGTTGTCACTTAACGTAGGAGGCATAGAGAGGGTGACTCACCCAGGGCAACACTTCAATCAAATGGCAGAAATGCAATTTGAACCAAAGCACAGAGCCATTAACAGATCCCTCTCAGAATATTACCCACTACCAGACATAGATACTGTTCACATAACTTCCCTGCCCCATCTGCCTACAAGCAGCTACATCTACCTACAAACACGTTTCATTTTTTATTTTTACTGCCTGCCTCAGACTCTCTAAAATATAATTCTGTTGCTGCAGCCTGGAGTCCACCTTCCCAACTTCTGTGCTTTGCTGATGTCTGCCTATCCTTAGGGCATAACAGACAGAAGGTGTAGAGCAAGGTATTGCTTGCTTCCTTCCATTATCTCCTCCCACTCTCTTCTCACCCCTCTCTCCTCTAACACTTACATTATATTCCAATGATGCTGATCTCAGGAAATAAATACATTTCTGCCACCCTCACCCCCTCTGCAACCCCATGGCTTGTCATCCCTTCCACATTCTTGCTCGCGCTGAGGATCATCCATTGAACTGACCTCATCTTCCCCTTTAGTATTCCTTGGATTAAGCTTTGTCTGCTCTAGAGAAGCTTTGGTGACTATCCTAAGGGTTCTTGTTTAATGCCTTTCTCACTTGGTGTGTTCTTGTACATAGCATGTAGAGGGAACTCTCCCCATTTGGATTCCAGAGGATGTGTTGAGATCTTGCTTTGGATAACCTTTGCCTCAGTTAACTTATAAATAATAACAATAATTTCCATGTATGGTTGGGAGGTTATGGTGTGATTATGTGTATGAGTAGAGTGCTGGGTAAATATTAGTTAGTACTAGCATCGCAGTAATAAAACATAAATAGGTCAGAGAACGACAGAAACTGGATGTGGCATCCAGATGAGGAGCCTCGGGAATTGATACCACATGGTATGAGAGAAAGTTCACGGATAACAGCCGGCAACTTTGTAGTTGCTGTATTCTCTTTGCAATGCCTTTTCTATGTTCCCTTCTTCATTTTACTTAGCTTGCAAAGGGCTTGCTATCTATCTTTACTTTATAACTAAACATGAAAAACAGGCTTTGCTCTCTTTTGTTCTTCTCACATGGGTTATTTATAGCTCCCTAAGTGAGGTTCTTGAGTGTCTAAGGAATGTCCTTTTAAGGTTCTGCTTTGTTTGCCCCCTCCTCTGCTCCCAGGGAGTCTGCTATGCAGGTTAACAGGGCATATTTCTCACAGGGGTGCCTCCCACACCTGTCTCCTTCCCAGCTGTCACTGCTCTGGTAGGAATTTCCAAATGGAAGGGCCCCAGTGTTGGTGACACCAACTGCTGGGCTGCCAATGATATCTCACTCTGGTACAGTGTTGACAGGAGAGAGAGGCTGAAGGAGGTGTACTCCCTGGTGGCAGGTGTAAAGGGGGCCTGCTTCGTGGCAGTCATAGCTCCCAGTCAAGATGCATGTGCATGGTTTAGGATATTTTTTATTTGTTGTTCCCAGATCCAATGACAGGAAAGAATCTGGAAGAAAAGTTGTGAGTACAAGTTGCTCTACCAAGCATATCTAAACACCAGCTACTGAAAGAGTTTAGTTATGTGCTCATTTCCCTTAATTTTAAGATACACAGTTGCCTGCTTTGCCTGGACATTGACGTAAAAGGGGAAAACAATCATAAAGAGATCTTTGCATCAAGATGAAGCTAGTTTCACTTATCAAAGTAAAGATAATCCGAATATCTCAGCATTAGGTTGGCACAGTTGTTCTTTCTATCTATAGCCATCTAAGGCTCAGTGCCGCTCTCCTCTTGCTTTCCATGCTTTTCTGCTTTCCCTCTTCAAGATGCTCAAGAGCTACCACCCAAGACCATTACTCTTCTAGCTGCCCTCTCCATCCCTGCCAGTCTACCAGACCGCTCAATAATATTTCTTAGTGCATTGTTCATTTCCCAGGGCCAATGTAGGGCCATGTACACCAGCAGAAAGAGTGACTTTAGATGTGGTTCCATTCCAATATTAATGGAATGCTGTTAATTACTGTGCAGTGTGTTGCTTGTGAGTAAGGAAACATTGGCTAGAGGATTTCCTGTGCTCCCCTTGTGCTCAGTGTCTTTCTCAGGTGGTAATTTCTTGAGTGACATTTACTCCATGCTGGAAAGAGTTATTCATTTGAACCTTGGAAGCTCTTTCTTTTGCATTCTGGTGAATTTTGCTTTATAGAGTTTTTTGAGATCTCTTGGCTCTCCGGAGGAGCGGGGCTATTACTAGGGTAGTATTTTTATTGAAAATTGATTCTACTCTCATACAATATATCCCAACCATAGTTTCCTCTCCCTCCACTCCTCCTAGTTTCCCCCCATCTTCCATCTCCTCCAGATCCATTCCCACTCTGTTTCCTTTTCAGAAAAGAGCAAGCCTCCAAGACAAAACAAGACACAATAAGACAAGGTGAAAGCCCCCTTTTCAAGGCTGGACAAGGCTAGATGAGGCTGAACAAGTAGAGTAGTGCTTTTTAAAGATTTTTATCTCCTTATGTATCCCCTATAACTTTTATCATTGGAAAAATTAGTTTTTATTTTTAAGGTAGACAAGCCAGAATGAATATCATTTTAACTAAAAACTAACTCATAGAGACTGATTTATATGAAAATATACATATTGGCCAGGCATCATAGGCCTCACTCAATCCCAGCCCTCAGGAGGCTAAAGTAGATGTACGGAGAGTTTAAGGCCAGCTTCTATATAAATCTTAACTCTGGGGTTAATGTAAAAAGTAACACCATGCTGCACTGTTGTTTTACTATTCCACTTTTAAAGCACACTTCCTTTAGATAATTGTGAGAATGTCACTGTAATCCTTTAGTGCTGATGTAGCAAAAATGCCAAATGATGTTAAGCAATGAATAAAGAAAAAAGATTTACTTTTCCTCACAGTTCTGGGGGCATGAAGGTACAAACAACACAGCTGCTGTCCTAGTAAGGGCCTGCCTGGCTGCATCATAACATGGCAGAGAAGCAAGGGCATGTATATAAACAAGAAAGCAAAAGAATGAGGAATAGACAGATTCCCTCTTATGGCAACATGCCCCTGCAGGAAATAACCAAAGCTCTGATACCCTACTCCATCCATAAGTCCAGAAGTAATTCACTATAGTAACAGAACCCAATCTCACGAGCTCATGAGAGTAGATCTAATTGCCTTCTGCTAGGCCTGGTTCGAATAGGCACTATCTCTTTGAAGCTACCACATTGGAGCCAAGTTTTCAACACACAAACTCCTGGAGAACAACCCACACACAAATTGTGGCTATTCACTAGAAGATTATACCTCAAACAGTTCAGTATACTAACTATAATAAATGACCTTCTACTAATGAAGTCTTTCGAGGATATGACTAATGAAAGGACGCATCATAAGTACACAGCTATTGTAAGCATTTATGCACGAAATCTGGGAGCTCACAGTATTAATAGGTGACTCCAAGACCTCATTCACACATCTAAATAGATCCTACACATCAAAATTCAGCAAAACAATCCCAGGGCCAAATAATATGGCAGATCAATTGGACTTACCAGACATTTATAACTCATACAGCCCAACAAAAAAGGCAATACATATTTTTATTAGGGGCAAATGGAACTTATCTAAACTACAAATTAGCTTTAATAGCACAAATAATAATAATTAATAATGATAATTCCATACATCTTTAAGACAATGGTGGACTAAAAGACCAACAATTAACTTGCTGAAAAAGAAATAATGAAAAACATCTCATTTATAATAGTCTCAAATATATAGATAAAATAACTAGAGAAGAAGCTAAACAATGGAATGAAAGACTTCTACAATGAAAATTATAAGATACTGACAAGAGACCGAAGAAGACAGTAGACAATAGAAAGACTGTCCATACTTCTGAACTGGTAAAATTAATAGTGAAAATGATTATCCTACTAGGATAACCTAGATTCGGTGCCATCCACACACAGATTCCAACAGCATTCTTCAGATCTTGAAAAAAATTCTAAAAATATGGAGACAAATAGACCCTAGATAGACAAAGCTATCTAAATAGGAAGAATACAGCCAGAGGTGTCACATTGCCTGACCTAAACCTAAATTACAAAGCAACAGTGATAGAAACAACATGGTGGACAGAAACACAGACATGTACACCACAGGGACATAACAGAAAACACAGAAATAAGTCCATCCAACCCACAAAGTAAAAGTGCAGCAGGAGGCCAGCAGAGAATGAAATTATGTTTTGCTTGACACAATAGAATGGTGAAATGTAAGAGTCAAGGATGCTGCTATTTGGTTAGGCAAAGTTAGAAGCAGTTTGCCCCCTTAAGAACATGGAGGAGGACCTAAGTAGATGCATTCATAGTGAAGCCTCATTTGCCATAGAAGACATATTTGCCTGCAGAGAGCTTGTATGTTGACTGGCTCCAGTCTTACAATCTTCCTTGCTGCCTAATGTTTAACACCAAGTATTCTGTTTTATCTTCCTTGTTTATATTGATTGTTTGATGACTGAAGCATAGAGCTTCACTTGGAAGCACTCTGAAAATGTACATTTGGAGTGGACCAGAAGGCAGAGTCCTTTCCCTCAATACTATATCCAAGACCTGCACAAGGACAAGCCAGGTAAAAAATTCCAGGGATAGTCAAACAGAGAGAAAGACAGATGGGAAGGCGAAGCATTCAAAAGTTGTTCAGTCCACAAGGCTGTACATCTCAGCAGTCCCGATGGGCACTGAAGCTGAGAATGAATCCTGGAGAGCTGCTGGTCCTCAGTCTACATTAGAAACCTGAAGACGTGGGTTATAATACAAAGTAAAGGAAATCCTCATCAAGGGATGAATGGGCTGAAGAAACTTGTCTGTGAGAGTGAGGGAAAGCAGGTGGGGGAGAAGAAAATGCTTCCTCCTCTGTGTCCTTTTGCTTGGGCTGCCACCAAAAGGCATGGCCCAGATTTAGGGTGGGTCCTTCCAATTTAATCCAGTTAATTGCTCAGGTACACATCTGCTTCCTTGCAGCCTCAGCCTCCTGCATGTGCAGCCCTGGCACCCTGCTCATCACCTTGTCACCTGGTGGTCTCCTGGCACAATCATCACCTTCAGTTTCAATTGCCTCCTACAGTGCAGATAGTTCTCCAGTATATGCCCTCCTCTGAACACCAGACCTGTGCAGCCAATCCCCTGCTTCACATGGTCAGATGCCTCCAGGGCACACAACCTGTACATATTTAAAACCAAGGCTTCATCTCCCCTGTCCCCTGCACAATCCTTTCTAGTAAATAACAATAATGATGAATCATGAAATAAATTTAGTTAATCAGATCATGTATTTTCTCACAGGAAGATGAGTATGACTCAAAATAATATATGAAGAGAGCAGAAGGAATCTAAGAGAAAACACACAAATACATATGGGCAGGAAAGAATTCTGTGAGTTTATAATATAAAAGGAACTGAAGCAATTTGGTCCTACTGAACAAGTGTGGGTACTTCTGCAACTACAGATAGCCCTTGACTGGGTCCCTTCAATGCCACAAAATTACCAAAAGCTGGGAGGTAGAAAAAAATCAATAGCTCATAGAAACAAGGACTCTCATACATAGTAAGGTATAAAAAGTTAGTTAGCTATGAAAAATAAGAGATAAAGCTAACTATGTAAAGATACATGTAGTATTTGCAAGATCACAGAGCTGTGTTTGTCTGGATTATTCAGAAACCCTCTGAGTAATACCCTACATATTTTGGGATTGGATGGGAGTTAGGCTGAGGGAGAGAAAGAGCTCCGAGGGGGACAGAAGTGGAGAAGAGGACTGGGGAAGGGGGAGGAGTAGAACCCACCCCTATCAAGCCATCATATCTCACTATCAGTTCCTTGAAGTCCTGGCACCAATCACTTTTCCTTCCTAAAGCATTTCCCCGCTGTCTCTTAGGATGCAGTAGTGTCACTGAAATACATTCATGTTATTCAGAGCTCTTGAACTTTTGACAGCATAAAACATAAAATGATTTCACATAGTAAAGTTTATAAGTAACAGACATTGATTAGACATTAATCAAATAGTACCAAGCACTTGCAGCAGTGACTTAGTGTCTATTATGGAGCTTGAAACTGTCCCCCAAAGGATTAAGGACAAATTCTTTCGCTGAAGATATAGAAAATGAGTTTCAAAGGAAAACTAGAGGAGTGAGAGAACACTAGAAATAAAAATCCCACACTACTGAATTCGAAACAGATGCATGATAGCTCTATTTTTAATATGCACAACTGTTATGTTCTGATTCATCAAGAAATAGATTTGGTGTCCTGAACTCTCTCACGACAGACAACATGAAAATCAGCAGCACGTAACTATAGTCCCACAGACATACAGATATGTAACAAAGCATTCAAGGTCCAAGCTACAAATTCCGAAATAATTGCTTTTATCATTGACATAAGCAGAGGGCTCTTGGGGAAGTTTTTCAGAAAGTGATCCTCCTCCCAGGCTGCCCACAACCCACTAGGGACTGTGAATAGAAAGTGCTGCAGCTGATTTTAATCTCCACCATGATACACAGGGAGAGATGCAGTATCTAAAGTAACATGCGGCTGAACAACAAGGAGCTTTAAAGATTAAAGTCAACACTTTGGATGGCACTGAAGACTGAATAGGAAGCTGATGTGGACCCAGGTGTAATACCCTCCATATGTCTTGGGCTATAGCTGTGAAAAAAATCTAGTCCTCGGTTTTACAGACAATAAAATCCAAAGACACTACATTCTAGTTTCCTGTTTAGGAGATTAGAAGCACAGGTGGCATGGTAAACACAAGCATTTGCAATAAAATTGCCCTTAGGTACAGGATGCCAACTAAAGAAATCAGTAGATGTTTTAAGATCATAACCAAATGTATGCTGAATAGATGCCCATTACCTGGAATCTTGGCTCAGATGTGACTCACTGCATAGCTCCTTCAGTTACCTCTTCACGGTGGAAATACTAGCTGTGTCAACAGCTGGCTTGACCTTGTCAAGTGTAAGAAGAAGTATGTTTGAGTCCACATATGAGTGAGAGTTAACTGAACACTCTAAGATCAAAGTATAAGACTGAACAAAAATTATGTTCTTTGCAAGCCCAATACCCTAAAGAGACAGCCCAGGCCCAAAGTAGGCTGTCCTTGACTTAAACATATAAAATTCAAAATCTTACTGGAAATACTAAATCAAACAAACCAAGAGCACCCCTGCCAATGTGAGAGAAAATTCTCCATGTAGTATAGTTTTGTGTTAGCCACTGCCATATGGGAAACTTTATGTAGTGAAGTATATGTTTGAATTTTTCAACTTACATTTAGTGGGGGAAACAATTTATTATACCAATTCATAAATGTATGACAGATGGGAATGCTTTTATTTTTCAGCTCTTGGCAAAGCCTCCTATTGGCTGAATAGTCTTTGGTTTTTAAACTATGACCATCATCATTCACACCTATTTTCTGAAATTAAACAGACCAATTCCATGATGAAATCTCCTATAAATTTGGTCACTATAGAATGTCTTCCTATTTTCCACCATAAATTATCTAGAAGACCACTCTCTCTAGAATAATGAACAGGGCCAAGGCCGACCAAAAGGCACTCTGTAATAAAAACCTTTGAGATTCTTTAAATTAATTTTGGAAAACCCTCTGTATTCAAGCTTATTCTGGTAGCACCTTATCAAGGAAACTATAAAACATTCCACTAGAAGTGCATTATTTCATTCTGAAATATGTACTTGGATCTTTTAAAAGCTCAGTTGCTCTACAACATTAGCAAAAATATAATTAATGAATATAGATAGCTAAGCAATGAATTTGTATTCTAAAAAAAAATCAAAAACTGTCCTGTGTGTATGTGACATAGTGTGAACAAGTTTGTAGCCCACCAATTATTTAAAATAAGAGATTTATCAAATGAATGGAGAATCCAAAGTATGTTCTGCCTAAGCATGAGGTAAGCACGGTGGCATCAGTGAAGGAGTGATACTAGAATTTTCTGCCTTTCATGGTAGCTGTATCACACGTTGTCTACTTAAAAAGTAGCAATGTTGCTTCCTCAGACTGCCTCAAGAAAAGCTACTATTCTTACAATCTCAATGAAAACATCAGGATGGTGACATGGTTAGTTTTAAATATCAGCTCATCAGAACCTAAAATCACCTGAGAATAACGTCTCAGTTGAGGGATTGTCTAGATCAGTTGACTAATGGGGGGATTGTCTCGGTTGTTAATTAAAGTGAGAAAACAGGCCCCAAATATAAGCAGCATCGTTTCATGGGCTGGGCCTTGAACTGTATGAGAGCAGAGAGGGTTAGCTGACTATGAAACAACAGCCAACAAAGACCAACATACTTGACTTTCTCTCTGCTCTTGACTGTGGACATGATGCTTTAAGTTCCGGCTCTGATCCTCCCTCTCCCCAGAACCTAACTGTAACCTGGAAGTGTAAGCTGAAATTCACCCTTTTATTCCCCTAAGTTGCTTAATGAAGTGGCTAGCAAAAGCCCAGTGGCTGCAACACACCTAATGTTTTTCAAGCTTAAAGAGAAGTCATTCCCCATCTACTTAATAGTCCAAGAAAATCTGCCAGGTGGAGAAAAGTTTGGCAGAGACCTCTGTACCACACCAATCACTCAGGCAGTCAAGGATATCTATGTCACAATATCTAGGCAGTTGGGGAAAGAGTCTGAAAGCACAAGGGAAATAGTTTTAAGGATCAAGCCTGAATCCAATAATATGTAATTCTAAGTCACATTTTCATATCCAAGGATAAAGGAAGCTGGAAAATCAAACTCTTACAATGGGAATAAAGAAAAGGAGATGTTTTATGAAAAACATGTCTATATGGATAAATATTACAAACACTTCACTGTCGCTAAAATTAGGATTGAAGCTAGAGAGATGGCTCAGCCATTAGGAGCATTTGTTGCACTTGCAAAAGGACAGGAGTGCAGTTCTACACATGGTGGGTCACAAGCATCTGCAATTGCAGTTCCAGGGCATCTGGTGCCCTCCGCTGACCTCCATGGGCACCAGGGACAAATGTGATGTACTTAGCACTATTCAGGCAAAACACATATTTTTTCAAAAACTGGGTTGCATAGTTATTGCTTATTAGGAAAAGATACTGTTTGTTTCTTCACAATTTAAAAATAATGCCTTTATTTTAAAAGTCTCCTTTTCCATTTTTCTCTTTTTGTTTCTGTTTCTTAGGTTGAACCTTACACTGTTAATCATCTGATAACGGCCTGACTGGGCTGTGGTAAGTAAAGAGCTTTACTTTGTAGTATGCTTTCATTCAAGAAGAGATGCGATTGGCAATAAAACCTGACACATAAACAGTAGTGAGTTTTTAAATGCAACATGAACTTAAATGCCACTAAATATTTTATTTCTTCACTCATAAAATCACAGTTCTCCAAACAACTTAAACTGTGAGAAATATAACCAAGATTTAGAATGATGTCATCAATCTGTAAGAGATCCATTCTTACTTTTAAGCAAGTATACGAAAACAGTTTTAATCCTGTAACATAAAGAGGCTGTTAGTGCAAAACAAAATGTTGGAGAAAATGCTATGAGGATGAAGGAGTGACACACCCTCATTAGCTCTCATGGAGACCCTCAGGAAAACCCTTCTCTAGCAAACTCCTCTGACGTCACGATGCATCAGTCATTTTATGCTTGTGACAAAAAGAAGAGACTTCCAGATACAGGGTGTATGAATGTTTCAGGGACTCACACACACACCCACACACCCACACACCCACACACACGCGCGCACATACACACACACACACACACACACACACACACCAGGAAATAAAATACACATACTGTAAGTACCAATGATTTTTTTTAATTGTGAAAGATTATTTTGAGAAGTGCTTTTTATTCACTATCTGTATCCAAAAAAAAAAAAAAACAAAACAAAGGAAGTGGAGTGGGAGAAAACACTTTGCTCAATTTGTACAACTTAAAGAAAAGTTAACGAGAAACATCTCTGGACTCCATGTGCGCTTGCACCCACATGTACATGTCTGCGCACACATGAACAGGTACACACATAAAAGTAAAGTCACATTAGGGGCCACAGAGATGGTTTGGGGGCCAAACGCATTTGTTCCTTTTCCAGAGGACCGGGGTTCAGTTCCCAGCACGAATCAACAGATGTTAAGGTCATCATCATTTTGAGGTCTCAGTCTAACCAGGACACCTTAATGAATGTCTGGTGTGTACCGGATCCTGTTTGCCATCGGGACACCCTTTTAAGGAAGTGGGGGCTGTTTAGGCAGAGCAGACAAACAGACAAGAGGCAAGGTAGAAGGGAGAGTGTCAGTTCCCTGAGAGATGTCTAGGTTGACTGGGCTGTTTTTCTCCATAGCAGGTTGGCAGAACCTGAGAAATCTTGGAGGAAGCCTGGGTGAATAATTTTGACTTTCTGCACATTGTTTATTCAGACCGGACTCAGCTCCCAAGAGAAGTGGAGAGGTAAGGTAGAAAGAGGAAGTGAATAAAGAAATCAGGAGGCCAGTTTATCACGTTGGAAAAATCATCAAATTTACCCAGAGATTCTTGGAGTTTGGCGCACTTGGTGGCTGCACCTGGGAAACTCCGCTACTATGGAAACAGAAGCGGTTGACCTGAGGGCCGGGAACCTATTTGGGGGAAGGGTGCCAGATCCGTTCAGGAACTGGGCGTGGCCTCGGTTACCAAGGCATCGGGGACGCTCAGGCCGAGCCTCAGCCCAGTTTTGAGGCCAATGCACCTCCCATCCTTAGCATGGCACCCAAGAAAGAGAAAGGCCCCGCGAGCTCAAACTCTAAAATATGGGAACCCGCGCTCATAGCTGCACACTTAAACCAGGTGAGCCTTGCCTCTCAAGTCTCCTCAGACCAGGCACCAGGAGCCTGGAACACTCTCTGCTTGGGTACTTATACTCCCCAAACCACACAGGGTGTCCTGAGCAGGTTTGGGGGATGGGGAGAGTGGCGTTTGACAATGGAGTGAACAACGGGTCTAGGGATACAGCTCAGTGAGGGGGCTGAGGGAGGCCCTGGGTTCAGTTCAATGCACCAGAGAGAAAAAAAGGACAGGAAAGGAATCTCTGCCCTATAATTTCAATAGTGGCTGACAGAAGCGAGTGTGTGTGGAGGACAGAGAGTGACAATGTGACTTCTCAGGCTCCTTTCAACGAAGGCTCCCACTTGAGGGGCCCCAGTTGTATTCGGGCTGTTACACTTGAAAACTGTTTTCTTCCTGATTGACAGCTATCTTGTGGCCCTGAATACAGCTATATCTTAATAAATACTGAGTGTGAACAGGAGGGACTCAGGAGGACAATCTGTAAAGAAGAAAGGGACCCAGAAGAGAATGTTCTTGTGTTTTCTGTTGCTTTGATAAACAACACGACCAAAAGTGACTTGGGAGGCAAGGGTTTATTTCATCTCACTGTTACATTCCCCGTGTCTGTCAAGAGGGAAGAAAGGGCATGAAACGGAAGCAGGAACGCTGCAGGAAATCTTCTCTCTAACTGGCTCATGCCCAAGCCAGCTTTCTCATACAACACTGCCTAGGGACAGTGGCTCTTACAATGGGCTGGACCCTCCTACATCAATCAACAATCAAGACTATCTCACAGACCCCATGGCCACAGGCCATTCTGTTGTGGTCAATCCCTCCACTGAGACTCTCTCAGGTGACTCTAGGCTGTGTCGAGTTGACAGCTGAAACAAATCAGGGCATACCCCATGACACTATATCAACTGTTTTTATCTGGGGCTGAAGAGAAGGCTCAGTGGTTAAAAGCATGTTGTTTTTGCAGATGGCCACGGTTTGGTTCTCAGAACCCACATGGTAGCTCACAACTATTTGTAACTCCAGTTCCAGTGGATCCCTACCTCTATTCTGGCCTCTGTGGGCACCAGGCATGTATATGATACACATACATAAGTGCAAGCAAAACACTCATACATATAAAAGACATACATACATACATATAACTTCGTCTATCTGGAAAATATAGAAAACCAGAGGAGCTAGCTGCTCATTGCCATAAACACGCATAGCAATGTATAACTCAAATTGGAGGGTCCAGTTTCTATCATCTCTACCCACCTTCAGTGAGAACCCAAGGGCTTCTGACACCAGCAGATTGAAATCCGCATCTAGGCTCTAATGTTTCTAAGTCCAACTAGGCATTTGGGAAAAGAAAGGCTATTTGTGGAAATTCCAATCTGCCATTGGGAACGTCTTGTAAAAGTAGAGAGTGGGTTTTGTTTTGTCTTTAATTTTATATATAGGTGTATAATTCATGAGAGAGTTTGTAGCTAAGAAAATGAGATGGGCCTTGTGTTGTTCTCCCAGAAAAAAATATATTGCTTATTTATCCTTATTTCCCAATGTAGTTATTTCTTTCTCTGTGGAAAGTAAATTTATCTGATATAAAAATTCTGGTGAGCCCCTAGAAAAGAGTGTGCCACTCCTGTTTCTGCTGCAACTTCATGCATCATTACTTTAACTCTTCTGCATGATTTCAATAATGCTAGGAATGAATTGTCAACTCCATAACCTCAGTTACATTCTCAAATTCTCAGAGATGTTTGCCAAATCACTCTGGAAAAGTGTCTTCCCAATTGCTTTGCAAGTACAAACTAGCCAAAGTAATTTTCTCTGTCTTTTGCTTTGTTTTGAGATGATGTTGGTCAAGTTGACCTGAGCATATCTGTCTGAATTATCCACTGATGAACCACAGGATTGGTGGAGGCACTATGTTAGTCTAGTACTGCAAACATGAAGCTGCGATTTTCCTAGTTGAAGTGAAAACCTACAATCAATGTTTTTTATTATGGTTTGAAAATGTTAAATAATATTCAGCCTTCTTGATCTTGTTCAAACAGTATAGGTTCATATGTCTTCTATACTAATAAATATAATTTCAAGTCAAAGTAATATGCAGCTTTAACTACAAAGTGAAGACTCTGAATTGGGCTAAGGATAACAATGTGTGTGTGAATTCTTTGTTGGTATGAGTTCTACATATGGTATGTCTGAGTTTGTTATTCGTGTACAGGTAAATGTGCTTGAGTATGCATGTGCTAACATGTATTGGGGTGGGGCATAGGAGATAATGTGGTAATTCTCTGGTATTCCAAAAGATAGTTTTCAGCTTACCTGAAGAATCCAAATCAGTAGTAGTTCTGATCTCATTCTGAGAGCAGCCTGCACTGGACTTGAACAGAAGAACCAAGTTCACCATTCAGTGCTGGTGAATTGACCTCATCTTACTATTATATCTTCACAGACAATTAAAAGATAAATTGATTGATGGGTTGATGATTGATTTAAGAGCTACCCCTTCTAGCTGGGAGTATTGTCAACTTTTCAGTACATTTTAGTGTTTCTAAAACATAAAATGGTGACAAAAATGAAGACACTAAATGACTAGGGGCAATTGGAGGTTTAGGAAAATGGATACAAGCTTGGGTGACCAGGAAATACTTTGCATATTCCTTTAATCAGCCCTGGAAAACTTGGTAGTATTAGAACAGTTGGGATACAGAGGAAATTAGTGTGAGTGAGGAGACCAACATCAACTTGGAATGCTTGAATTGAGAGAGAAGGCAAGTGACTGAGACCACTTCCAGGTTTACATTGCTCCCAACTTAATTCTGCAAGTCAAACCACCACTGACTATCTTTGCTGTCCAAAGATAACACTAAGCGTATTAATACCTATGAAACATCACGCCTCAAATTTAAAACAACATGTGAGACATTGACATTGACACATTTATGATCTAAAATGGCTTTATACACAGAAGAAGATTTACCACAGTTATTACCTGAGGCTTCACTTCCTATGATTTCAGATATACTCAGACAACTGTGGTCTGAAAGCATTAAATGGAAATTAATGAAATAAACCATGTGTGTTTCTACACAGCCTTCTGAGTATTACTATCAAATCTTGTACCATATCTCGCTCTATCCCACCTGAGACAGGAGTCATCCTTATGTCCAGTGTGTCCAGTGGACATATACAGTTTGCCCTCTGGTCTCTCTGAAGCCATCTAGTGTATCAAATGGACTTGTAATATCACACTTCTTGTGCAGTGCACAAGCATTCAAATTCCACATTTCATCATCATTTCACTCAACACTAGCTTCGCAGTGTAAGGGTAGTCATGATGGTTATTAGGATGAACCAAAAGAAGTTGAGAACTGTTTCCTTAAAGTGAAAAGGAAAAAGTTATTGACTTAATAAGTAAAGAAAAGAAGTAAGTTCTGAAATTGACTGCTAAAAGAACAGGTATTCTATCAGTCAATTTGTGGGAAAAGGAAAAACAAAATTGCACTAGCTTTACTGTCAAGACTGAAAAAGTTTTATTTCTATGGTGTTTAGCTGAGATGGGAAAGACAATTAAGTTGTGATATCCAACACTCTCCACAGTGTCAGGAAGGCACTAGGGGTCTTGGAATATATCACCAGGTGATAAAGACCATCATATAAATGAAAATATTTCCATATAACTGTCAAGGCAGATGCCATTGGTCACATTGAGGGGGAAAAGATGTCACCTTAACCTGTTAGGACTCATTAAGCAATGCTCATTTCCTTTTCCTTCCCTTCATAACTACAGCTGTCTTTGTCTATTTTCTGTTACTATGACAGAACATTTTTCACTAGACATTTTACAAATGACAGAGATTTCTTTCATGTGTATCTGAAAGCTAGGAAGTGCTAAAACATGGTGGCGGCATCCACCAAGAGCCCTGGCTGTGCCATGAGGATGTCGCATAGGGGAGTATATGAAAGAAATAAGAAACGCTGAATTGCATTTACCAAAGGCTATCCTATAGTAATTAAGCTACTCCTGAAAAAAACTGAATAAGAGTACAACATGTCCTGATTCATGAGCTTTGGAGGGGGAAATTCAGCCTCTGGAAGCCACCATTCTTCTTTCTGTCTGAATCTGACAACTGAAAGGGTTTTATATAGGAATACCCAGACAGTATTTGCCTGTGTATCTGGCTCATTTTACTTAGTGTAAAGTCTTCAATGATTTTGTACCATGGGTTAGAATTCATTTGCTTTAGGATACATACCTTACTTTATTGAACCATCTCTCCATTGGTGAACCCTGGGTGGTGTCTCTCCTTGATTAGTGTGAATGCTGCTGATAGTAATAACTGTACAAAAAAATAATGCACTAGGGTCTCTACTTTGAGTTCTTCTGAGAATCTGTGAAGAGGTGGGGTAGCTGGAGCTTGTGAAAGTTTTTATTATTTTTTGTTGTTGTTGAAGAGCCACCACAATGCCTAACTTTTACATTCCTACTAGACATGCACAAAGGCTTTGAGTCCTCCAAGTCATCACCAACTTCCATAGTGTTCTGGAGTTTGTTGTTGTTGTTCTGAATTTTTCTTTGATGGGGCGAATTCTTCTTTGATGTTGTATGCAGTAATCATCCTAATTGCTGTGATGTTTCCTTGTGTTTTTATTTTTATTTCCCCAATGATGGATGATGTTAATGTATCTTTTAAGATCCTTTTCAATTATCTGTACTCCTTTTGCCAGTTTATAAATTGAGCTATTCGGTGATTTATTATCAAATTGCAAAAGATATTTAACTCGTCTACACAATCTTCTTGGCTGCTATTATATTTTGCCTAAATGTGCTTTCCTACTCCCTTCCACTGACAGTCTACTGTAACATACCACATGCTTAGCCTTTCAAAGGGTTCAGTGTACCTTATTTTGCTTCATAACTTGTAGATTTGGTACTGAACCCAAGAACTAGTCCCTATAGCAAACGACAGAAATCCTTCTCCAATGTTTCCTCACCAAGTATCATTTCAGCTGTTATGCTTAGGTCTTTCACCAACATTGAGTTAATTTCATATTTTGCTAATTCCATTCTTCTAATTGATGAGTATTTTTTTAACTTTGCCTTGTGCTTTTTCTAGATCATGTGAGAGGTTTGCATGGTTTTTTTCTCCTTTACTTTATTAATGTCCTAGATGACATTTTACTTTTGGATATTTTCTTCTCTCTCCTGTAGTTACCAAGGTATAATCGATAAGTCAAAACCACATATATTTCCCATCACAGGAATAAATCTCCCTTGGCCACAGTATACAGGAGCCTCTTCATGTACTGTTGCATTGCCAGTGTCCCCAGGCTTTCAAGTCAGTTCTCATAAAGAATGGTCTTATAGAGTTATTTTTTCTTTTAGTGTTTGGTCTTTGAAAATATTCTGCCTCTTCATTATTTTGGAAGAATCTGAAGGTAATTTTATACTATTTATTTTTCTGCATATGAGTGTTTTGCCTAAAAAATATTTGTGTATTATACCTGTGCCTGAAGAGGCCAAGGTATTGGATCCCATAGGACTGGAGTTACAGATGGTTGTGAGTTGCCATGTATGCTAGGAACTGAACCCAGGTCCTCTGGAAGAATAGCCAGTGCTCTTAATCACTCTACCATCTCTTCAGCCTTAGGGATAATTATTGAAATTAAAGATGCAAATCAAAAGTCACAGTAGTGGTGACTTAAAGATATATGTGTGCATGATTTGTTTTTGCCAGATTACTTTAGATGTGTGCACAGGGCTGAGTGCTAGCTGGTAGTCTTTCATTTAAATTAAAGGGGGAAGTACTGGCATACACCTTTTATTCCAGCACTTATGAGACAGAAGAAAGAAGACCTCTGTCAGTTCAAGGCAAGCCTGGTCTACAAAGAGACCTCCAGGATAGCCAGGGCTACATATTGAAATCCTGTCTCCCTGCCCCTTCAAAAAAAACCAAAATTAATTAATTGAAATTAAAAGGTTCCCTTTAGTATTTATTGAAGAGCACATTTTATGGCCATGAGCACCTCCTTAACTTTTGTCTCTCTGAATTTTCATTTATAATTAACTTTCTTTTCTCTTCATTTTTTTATTTAAGTTAGAAACAAGTTTGTTTCACATGTCAATCCCAGTTCCCTCTCATCCCTCCTCCCCCACCCTCCCTACCAGTCTCCCAGTCGCCCACCCAATCTCCACTCCTATCCCCAGGGAGGATGGAGCCCTCCAAGGTGGATCTCCAGAGTCTGTCATTTCATCCAGGGCAGGGCCTAGGCCCTCCTCTAAGAGTCCAGGCTGACAGAGCATCCCTAATTGTGGGATGGGCACTCAAAATCTATTTGTATGCCAGGGATAAATACTACCCAAGGCCCCATAGATTACCTAGGCCTCCTCACTGACACCCACATTCAGGAGGTCTGGGTTAGTCCCATGCTGTCTACTCAGTGATCAATCTGGGGTCTAAGAGATCCTCCTTGTTCAGGTCAACTGTTTCTGTGGGTTAAACCAACTCAGTCTTAACTGCTTTGCTCATCAATTCTCCCTTTCTGTCACTGGATTCCAGGAGTTCAGTTCAGTGTTTAGCTGTGGGTGTCTGCCTCTGCTTCCATCAGTTGCTGGATGAAGGTTCTGTTTCCCAGACTCTCAGGCAGTGGGATTGTATGCTGCCACTCTCCTGATTCATGTCTAAAATCCATAAATGAGTGAGTACATACCATGTTTCTCTTTTTGTAACTGGGTTGCCTCACTCAGGATGGTTTTTTCTAGTACCATCCATTTGCCTGCAAATTTCAAGATTCCATTGTTTTTTCCGCTGAATACTACTCCACTGTATAAATGTACCACATTTTCTCTATCTACTCTTCAGTTGAGGGGCATCCAGGTTGCTTCAAGGTTCTGGCTTTACAAATAATGCTGCTATGAGCATAGGAAACAGACGTCCTTGATGTTCAACTGTGCATTTTTGGGTATATGCCTAAGAGTGGAATTGCTGGGTCTTGTAGTTGACTGATTCCCATTTTCCTGAGGAATCTCCATACTGATTTCCAAAGTGGCTGTACAAGTTGGTACTCACATCAGCAGTGGAGGAGTGTTCCCCTTTCTCCACATCCTGTCCAGCATAAGCTGTCATGCCATTCTGACAGGAGTAAGATGGCATCTCAGGGTTGTTTTGATTTGCATTTCCTGGATGGCTAGAGATGTTGAACACTTTCTTAAGTGTCTCTCAGCCATTTTAGACTCCTCTACTGAGAATTCTATCTTTAGTTCTGTATCCCACTTTTTGATTGGATCCTTTGGTGTTTTGGAGACTTGCTTCTTGAGATATTTGTAAATTTTAGAGATCAGCCCTCTGTCAGATGTGGGGTTAGTGCATATCTTTTCCCATTCTGTGGGGTGCCTTTTTGTCTTGCTAACTGTGTCCTTTGCCTTACAGAATCTTCTCAGTTTCAGGAGGTCCCATTTATTAATTGTCGATCTTAGTATTTGTGCTACTGGAGTTATGTTCAGGAGTCAGTCTCCTGTACCAATTCGTTCAAGAGTACCTCCCACTTTCTCTTCTAAGAGATTCAGTGTGGCTGGATTTATGTTGAGGTCTTTGTTCCATTTGGATTTAAGTTTTGTGCATGGCAAAAGACATGGATCTATTTGCAATCTTTTACATGTCAGCCTCCAGTTATGCCAGCACCATTTGTTGAAGAAAGTTTCTTTTTTCCATTGTGTAATTTTAAATTCTTTGTCAAAGATCAGGTGTTCATACATGTATGAGTTAATGTCAGGGTGTTCAATTGCTCTATCTGTCTATTTTTGTGCCATTACCAAGCTGTTTCAGGACTATAGCTCTGTAATACAGCTTGAAGTCAGGGATGGTGATGCCTCTGGACGTTGCCTTGTTGAACAGGGTTGTTTTGGCTATCCTGGGTCTTTTGTTTTTCCATACAAAGTTGATTACTGTTCTTTCAAGGTCTGTGAAGAATTGTGCTGGGATTTTGATGGGGATTGCATTAAATCTGTATATTGCTTTTGTAAGATTGCCATTTTTACTATGTTGATCCTACCTATCCAAGAGCATGGGATTTCTTTCCATTTTCTGGTGTCTTCTTTAATTTCTTTCTTTAAAGACTCAAAGTTCTTGCGATACAGGTCTTTCACTTGTTTGGCTAGCATTACCTCAAGGTACTTTATGTTGTTTGTGGCTATTGCAAATGGCGATGTTTCTCTGATTTCTTTCTCAGCCCTCTTATCGTCTGTATATAGTAGGGCTACTGATTTTCTTGAATTGATCTTGTATCCTGCCACTTTGCTGAAGGTATTCATCAGCTTCAGGAGTTCTCTGATAGTATTTTTTGGTCAGTTATGTAAACTATCATATAATCTGCAAATAGTGAAACTTTTACCTCTTCCTTTCCAATTTGTATCTCCTTGATCTCCTTTTGTCATCATATTGCTCTAGCTAGAACTTCAATGTCAATATTGAAAAGGTATGGAGAGAGTGGACAGCCTTGTCTTGTTCCTGATTTTAGAGGAATCACATTGAATTTCTGTCCATTTAGTTTGATGTTGGCTGTTGGTTTACTATATATAGCTTTTATTATGTTAAAGTAAGTTCCTGTTATCTCAGATCTTTCCTGGGTCAATGAAGAATTTAAAAACAGAAATTAAGACTTCCTAGAATTCAATGAGAATGAAGACACAACATACCCAAACTTATAGGACATTTTGAAAGCAGTGCTATGAGGGAAATTCATATCACTAAGTGCCCACATGAAGAAACTGGAGAATAGTTAGTTACACTAGAGAATTAACAGCACAACTGAAAGCTCTAGAACACAAAGAAGAAAACTCACCCAGGAGGAGTAGAAGCCAGGAAATAATCAAATTGAGGACTGAAATCAATAAAGTAGGAACTAGGAAAACAATACAAAGAATCAATGTAACAAAAAGTTGGTTCTTTAAGAAAATCAACAAGATAGACAAACCTTTATCCAAACTTAGGAAATGGCAAAGTGTGAGCATGCAAATTAACAAAATCAGAAATGAAAAGGGGGACATAACAACAGACACTGAAGAAATCCAGAGAATCATCAGGTTATACTTTGAAAACCTGTACTCCACAAAATTTGAAAATTTAAAGGAAATGGACAATTTTCTGGATAGATATCACTTGCCAAAATTAAATCAAGAACAGATAAGCAAATTTAAATAGACCTATAACCCCTAAGGAAATAGAAGTAGTCATCAAAAGTCTCCCAACAACAACAACAACAACAACAACAACAACAACAACAACAAAAAGTCCACGGCCAGATGGCCTCAGTGCGGAATTCTAACAGAAATTCAAAGAACAGCTTATACCAATTCTTCTCAAAGTATTCCACCCAATAAAAGCAGAAGGATCTTTGCCAAACTCTTTCTATGAGGCTTCAATAACCTTGATACCTAAGAAAGAGAACTTCAGACCAATATCCCTCATGAACATTGATGCAAAAATACTCAATAAAATACTGGCAAATCTGATCCAAGAACACATCAGAAAACTCATCCACCATGATCAAGTAGGCTTCATTTCAGGGATGCAGGAGTGGTTCAACATACGAAAATCTATCAGTGAAGTCCACCATATAAACAAGCTGAGAAACAAAAATCCCATGATCATCTCACTAGACGCTGAAAAAACCTTTGAGAAAATCCAGCACCTCTTCATGATAAAGGTCCTGGAGAGATCCGGGATAACAGGAACTTAGCTTAACATATAATTAACTTTTAAAATACAGTTTGAGTATTTATAGGATCCTTAGTTGACAGGTTTTTGTTTTGTTTCATTTGTTTTCCATCACTTTAAATATCCCAATCCAACTTCACATTGTTAAGTACCCTTAGATGTGAGGAGTTAGCTTCTCTCCCACAACTTTCAGGACTCTGTGGGCTTTGACTGCCTGACATGTGCCTCAGCAGTAGCTTCTAGTCTATCACACTTGGAGTCTGCTGAGCTTTTTGGATGTGTATTTTTGTCTTTCCTCAAGTTTGGGGAAATTTCAGCCACTATTTACTCAAATAATCCACCCCATCGGATTTTCCTAGTGCTCCCATGTACAACCTCTGGTAGTGTTCCTCTAGTTCTTTGACTGTTTTCAGTTTCCTTCAGTCTTTTTTTTTTTTCTTTTTAAATCAAAGCAAAAACTATCAGGATGGCAGACTAGGAAGCCCAATGCCCCTTTTCCACACAGAACATCAAACAATAATAATGAGGGGGTGGTAAAAGTTCAAAACTAAAATAACCCTTGAGAACGTCTAGACACTGAAATCAATCAGCAGTCCAAGGCAACAAATAAGGCGGTCATGAGATAGGCATTTCAGGGCTATTTAATTCTCGTTTGCTACATTGGGTGTTGTGGCCGCAGAATCTTCCATCCTGGTCTCTGCACTATGCCCTTCCGACTGCATATTTTCAAATAATTCTTTCCCCTGCCTGCTCAGAGCTATGGGCAGACTCTTCCACCAGAGATTTTAGTTCACTGGGGCTTCTGCTTCTTTCTTTTATAAGTACATCCCTTTGTGTACTCTCCCCTGGGCTCAAATATTCCTTTCCCAACCCTCTTTCATTCTCTTAGCATATTAAGACAGTTGTTTAGAAGCATCTAACAAATCCAATGCGTGTATTTGTTAGTGAAGATTTGATATTTATTTTAATAGGCCATGTTTTCCTGTTTCTCTGTATGTCTTATGTTTAGTCATAGACTGGGCATTTGGGAACTTGCAACCATTGTAGGGTTTGTAGATTGCCATGGAAGAGTTAAGCCATTAGGACATATCCTATTCTTTGGTGACAATCCACGATTAAGTCTCAAGGTTTTCTCAGGCTAATTCTGGCTTCCATGCTGGCTGATTTGTAAGCTTTCAAAGCTTCACCCAAATGCTCTATTACTTTTAAATGTCTTAACTTCCCAGACAGTCTCACAGCATCTTTCTCTAAGAATCATTAACATTCAGAATCATTAACATTCGTATGCTTTCTTCTACCCATAATCCCTTTCCCCAGGGATCTATGACTCTTAATTCCCTTGAAGCTTTCATTCGTTAAAGCATATAACAGCCGCCTTTAGCTCTGCCAACCTGGGTACACACTCCTCTGTCCTCCCTGGATAAGCTCTGGATCATAGCAGATATAATCAGCCCCTTGTGCAACCTACACAGATCCAAACAGAAGTAATTTCTGCTCTGCTCTGCTGGCCCAAGGAAAGGAACTGGAATGGACCATCCAGACAGCACCACTCCCACAGCTTCTGATGTAACAAACTAGACTCAAAGCACTCTGAAATGCCTCGCTCACCATGGATTTATTTATTGCCATGGATCTTTGATTTCAGTCACTATACTTTCTTCAGGACTATTTTAATTTTGAGTTTTTACTTTTTTCCCTTTGCATTGCTGTCATTTGATGTTTGTGTATAGAAAAGAGCCACCTGGACTTCCTAGTCTGCTGTCTAAATAATTTCACTTTGATTCAAGATATTTTTAACACAGTTCTGATTTTTTTTCATTTCTTCCTTGCTGAGCCTACAGCAGGTGACGCTAAGAGAAGAGAAATGAATGGCAGCTTTATTCGTGACAGTTTATGGGATGTTTCCAGACAGCACAAGCATTCCATATAGGGGCTTGTGGGGTCCACTCTGCTCTTCTGAACAGTGTACGGGGCTTCATTGCATGGGATGTGTTTCAGTTGGGATTTTGTACTGGAGTAAAAACCTTTCTATCAACACAAAGAAAAAGATCCTTGGGCTCAGCGGAAGGACTATTAGCAAATGGTGAAGGGGGCTTTTTGTTTTTGTTAAGGTATTGCATGCTTTCTCCCAAAGATCTTCATAAGAGTACCAGGTCTCTCTGGAAATTTGAACTGCTTGGGATATCACGCAAGCAGAATTTGGTGCAGAATTTTGTGAATTACATAATTAAATTCTTTTATATTTTGATACTAAGAGGAGAGTACCTTTTCATTTGTCCCTAATTTAAAGAGCCTGGTTTCTCTCTATAGCTGAAGGCAGACATAAGCTATACAATTGTCTATTGACAGGAAAGCATGCTGTTCTTTTGTTATGGTCCATCACACAAACCACTAAAACACAGGAAAAGGTTGTGGAAACCCATCCCAAAGTTCCTGCTCCCATACTCAGTGATTTCACTTTGGAATGATTTCAGGAAAAGAGCTCCTGAGCAAATTGGGAGCACAGGGAGCAGGGAGTTAGGAGAAAGAGAAGGGGAGAAAAAGGGGGAGGAGAACATGAGGGATCAGGAAGATAGAGTTGGGGGAAGAATAGAGGAGAGCAAGAAAAGAGAAACCTTAATAGAGGGAGCCATTATAAGTTTAAAGAGAAATCTGGTACTAGGGAAATGTCCAAAGATTGACAAGGATGACCTCAACTAAGAATCTAAGCAACAGTGGAGAGGCTAGCTTAAATGCCCTTCCCCTATAATGAGGTTGATGACTACCTTATATGCCATCCTAGAGCCTTCATCCAGTAGCTGATGGAAGCAGAAGCAGACACCCACAGCTAAACACTGAGCCAAACTCCTGAAATCCAGTTGTCTTTATCCCTACTGTATGGTCTTTGGGAGCCCATTCCTTATGGAAGGATACTTTCTCAGCCTAGATTCACAGGGTGGGGGCGCCTAGGCACTGCCCCAAATGATGTGACAGACTTTGATGATACCACATGGGAGGCCTCATCCTCCTTGAGGAGTGGATGGGGAGTGGGAAGGGGTTGTTGAGGGGCATGGGACAGGAGGGAGAGGGAACTGGGATTTATATGTAAAATAAGATTATTTCTAATTAAAATTTACATATAAAAAGACAAGGCCATGTTACTGCCACTTACCTAATAATTATTCCCATTTTTCTTTTTATTAAGCCTTTAGTTTTTCTTTAATATCGATATTTAAAAATATTTATAAACACCTGACCTATTGATGTCCTTCCTGAGACCCAAAAGCCTTGTTTATAGTTTGTATATTTTCATTCTCTGCGTGTTCTCACCCTCTTTATTTTCAAATAAGTAATATTCCTTGCATAATATCAAATTTGAGAACCAACTCCCCTCCCACAAAATAACAGGATGCATGAGAGGTTCTCAAGTCTGCATGCCTCCTTAATAGAAGTGACTCTGAGCTGTAAATAAGTTGCAAGAAGTGACTCTAAATTGTAAGAAGTAACTCTAAGAGGAGAGTTTTAGGTAGAACTTGCAATTTAAAAGCAAAAGGAAAAATGAATATGAGTTATTTTATTCATTTTTAAATTAAATTAATTTATTTATTTTACATCCTGACCACAGTTTCCCCTCCCTCCTCTCCTCCTATGCCTCCCCAACCCCTTCTTCACCCCCATCCACTCTTCCTCTGTATCAAGAAAACATGGCATATCAGGTAGTGGTATAACTAAATACTTCCCCTTGTATTAAGACTGGGTAAGTCAACCCAGTAGGAGGAATAGGTTCCCAAAGCCAGCCAAAGCATTAGGGACAGGCCCTGCTCCAGCATTAGGAGTCCCACATGTAGACCAAGCTATATAACTGTCATATATGTGCAGAGGGCTTGGGTCAGTCCCATGTAGGCTCCCTGTTTGTCAGTTCAGACTCTATGAGCTCCTATAAGCCCTGGTTAGCTGCAGAGGCAAAATTTTACATTGGTCTCTTATGTGAGCCTCTCTAGCATTACTATGAGGTGAGTATCATTAGAGTAGAATAGTTGTTTACAGAATGACTGTTGGAGACAATATCATTAGGAATCAAACTTAAGATTCAAGTCCTTCTTCCTGGGGCTGATGATGGAAACACTTGAGTTTGTGTATTGGGATTCCCATCTGTGAGATATGCGTTTTTTATTAGGAAAACTGTTTCTTCTTTCCAAAAGAGTGTAGGAATGTAGTCCTTTGCCTACCCGGGGGTATGTGACCCTCTCTGGTTGCACAGCCCAAACTGGACCCCAGAAGTTTCAGGTTTCTGTCCTTCAGCTCCCCCTTTCTGTCCCTGGCACTATCACTACTACAATAACCAAACATTGTCTAGAGTCGCTAGTCTTGTTACTTAACCTTGTTTAGTCTCTGAGTCCTCTTCATCTTTCCTAACATTCTCCTCCTTCCCTTGCTTCTTCTCCATTCTCATGCCTTCATTAAAGCCCAGACCCATACCTTTAGACCCTTTAATTTTTAAAAGAGCCCCAATAGCCACTCAACATAGAATCACCTAGTTCTATTCATTAAGCCACTTCCATTTTCTAACCTTGTCTTTCCTAAATACTGTTCTCATCACAGTAATTCCCACCTTAAAAGTACCGGTGACCATCAATAAAGACTTACAACAAAATCTAATTGACCTGCTTTCTTCAGCTCTCCCAGGTCTCTTACAACTAATCTTGAAATGAGATTCCTATGGGTAAAATAGTGTCTTCATATCACAGATCCATAAAAAAGAGACAAGATGCTGGAGCAAGCCCAGCTCTCAGACCAGACACACAGGTGTTGAATCCTTATGCTTTACAGAACATGAGCTGTGAGAAATCACATCTTACATCCTTATATACACTCTACCATAACTAGCATAATTTTAGGTACACAATACACACATAAAGATAAATTCCACCCATTTGTTCATTAAGTCTTGGAGTTCAGGGAAACCTGTCTTATAGAAACCAGTGTCAATAGCAGAGAGAACCAGTGTGCTCTAAGAGCAGATAGCAGAGAGCATTTTCATAAAACAGCAATGATAGAAAAGTAGCAGGCATGCAAGAGAACTCTCTAGATCACTCAGCTCATGGTTGCTCTTTATTACACTCTACTGAGCAATTATATTTTTCTCTTATTAAAGGCAGGGACATAGCCACAACTCCAAAGCTCTCTAGAGCTACATAAAGAAAACTAAGCCAACCAGGCTACACAAAAAGAGCCTGTCTTGAGAGGGAGGTATAGCTCAGTCAGTAGAATGCTTGTCCCACTTACATGAGGACCTAGGTTCATACTTCCAGCACCCAACTAAAAATTGGGCATAGCTGCTGAGGTGTGTAATCTCAGTGCTGGAGACTGGAGACAGGCAGATTCCTGAAGCTTCCTGAGCTTCAGGTTCAGCGCAAGACCCTTTCTGAAAAAAATTAAGGTGAAAAATGACCAACATTGTCTTATCACCTAAACATGCACATATGTGCACATACACCAACTGACATGCATGTGTGCACACATACACAGAGAGAGAGACAGAGAGACAGAGCGAGCAAGAGAGAGAGAGACAGACAGACAGAGAGAGAGAGACAGAGAGAGACAGAGAGAGAGAGAGAGAGAGACAGAGAGAGAGAGAGAGAGAGAGAGAGAGAGAGAGGAGAGAGATCCTCTCTCAAAATAAAATACATGCATTCTGCAAGGCCACCGGGTTGTGTTTCTGTCCCCAAAAGAACCCCTCAGCTTTCCATTTCACTTTGCAGAGACATTTCATCTGCCAACCAGAAGGCATGCAGGGCAAGATCTCCAGAACATTTAGTTCACAGTCTTTCCTTATTACACCTTGGTGGAGAAATAATATTTTTCTCTTATTAAACATAGCTCAGCAACAATAGCTGAGTTGTGAATGTTCGGGAAACAGTAAAAAGCACTCCTGGAGTCTTGAACAAAGCCTGCAATTCTTGTAAAGGTTTGCAAAGTGGCATGCATCTCAGGATAGGCATTGCTGAAATATTAATGTCCCGGATTGCTTAAGTTAATAACATCATAGAATATATAATACTGAGATGATAATAAACCCAGTCTAAGTAAATTTTGAGGAGTAAATGTGCAATTGAATTGAAGTGCTTAAAGCCATTACAAGTGTAGTTTATCAAAGAGGGAAATATTTTTTATTGGTTAGAACCCTTGAGCAATTTCTAAAAGGTAGTGAAGGCTTTTCCCCCTTTTTTACCTTTTTGATCCTAAACAGTAAGCTATTTCTCATATTAATGTGTATTTAAGACTTACTGGAAATACTCATAATATGAGCTGAAGACTGATGTCTGGCAGCAGGCGTAGTTCTGAAATTGGGTTGGTTTTTACTACTATATTTTTCTGAAATATGCCTTCATTGGTATTTACAAAACAAATTGCCAGTTCACACAAAGGTTGTTTTTATAAAAGCCAATGAAAACAACCGAGTTGCTAGGAAGAATGTTAAAAAAGGGAAGTGGACTTTTCATAACCTCACATTATAATTTCTCCTTTTGGACAAAAATGTATTATTTGAACGAGGTTGGAGCTGAAGGGAATTAGTATGTCAAATTATCCCACCAGGATGTTATGTGTGATCATTTTTATTGCAAGTGAAAAAGCATTAAATACAAGTAAAAAGTAAACATTGTCAGGGAGTTTGGCAGCATCTTAGGAAAATGCCAGTGAAGAAATGGTGGCTGTTGATCAGGGTTCCCCTCCGGCTATGGAAACCATCACTGGCTCCCAGTTCCCGTGGAGTCTTGCCCAGTGTTTCTAGTCTAGTTTCTTGTGGTGTTTCTCTGATCATCCATCTTTTCTCCCTACTCGAGGAGAATGACATTCTCAACAGCACCAGTTACGTACAGACTATACTCCCTGCCCCAGCCAACTGCTTCTTATCCACATCCCCTCCTGAAGGATGCAAAAAGCAGCTCCTGCCATACCTTGCTGGCACACACTGACTTGCCTCCTTTCAATAAACTTCATTGGTTGGTACCTTTAATAGTTACCTGTTTGGAACTGTTGCTCTGTAATTTCAGCGTACCCTTCTAAATGCCTATCATCTTATACTACAGATCCCCAGACACCCAGCCTTCTAATGCTTCAGGTTTTCTCTCTGTTGACTACAGCACCTCATAGTGATGGCACATAGCAGTCCTTCATCCCATATGACCAACTGGACTAAATATACTGATGCCAGACTGCTGTTCTAGCCCTTTTAACCTTCTTTGCCTTTTAATTTGAAAGTCAGTTTCAGCATTCAAGTCATGGTAGTGACTTCAAGATGATCTTCAAGGTTTGGTTACTACTTCAGGATAGTGATCATACCTCCCCACCAACATGAAAACCCTTGCTGAACTATCTTAGGGCATCCAACACAAGAGAAAATGCTACTGTTCTTAATAAATAAGTCTTCACATATCTAAATGCCAACTCTGTGTTGGGTCCCCTGCAGATCATAATCTTGACTGAGATTGTTTTTCACCAATATGTTAACAATTGAGCTAACAACCCTCACTGTATGCTTCCAAGCCATCTTCCCTAGTCCATGATCAACTCTTCAGTGTCTTGTTGGCTTCACCTTCAAAATCCTCTAATATCTCTGCCCCCAGCAGTGGTTCCCTGTTGTGCCTAACCCAAGTGGTGGCCATCTTCTGCCCATGCTACAAAGTAGCCAAGACTATCACAGCTTTCTCTGATCCCCCCATGCTTGCTGCCTCAACCTCTAGTCCCCTCTTGGTCTCTCTTGACTCTCTCACCCTGTCATCTGGCCCACCGTAACCACACTGGCTTTTTGGCTGATCCTGAAGCCATCAGAAAACACATGATTGTCTTGGATCTTGTTTTGCTGTGCCTGGAAGTTATACAACCAATGCTTATCCAATCCTCCTTCAGGTTCTTCTCCCTTCTGTTGGAAGGACAGAACATATACCCTGAATTGGATCATTATCCCTCATTTTCCTGCTACATGAGACCAGGCTCTGAGAGGGCAGACTGGCTCATTTATTGGGGGTTGCCAGATCCCTGTCTAGTATGGAGGAGCTGAGATGTGCCTGTTTAAAGAAAGGCTGGTAGAGTCCCATGAGACGCAGCTCTTGGTGACAGTTATCATTGCTATATGGAGTAACAATTCAATAAATGCATGACAGTGGAAGGTACACTTAACCTATATAAATATGAATAGTTGTTATTTCTAATGTCACTTCATACATAAACTTCAAGCTCAACATACAACTGAACAAGTCTCCCAAATCCTTATGCATTGTCTTTGCTGCTATGACTGTCCCACTTGGTATCATTGAAACCACCCATGTGACCACAACATGAAAATGGCCAGCAATTCTTGCCTGTTCTTGGCTTCTAACCCTTCACAATTTCTACCCAGCACCACTACTGTAACCTCACCTCTCTCCTTACCTGTCCTCCTCCAGCAGTGAATGTATATACAAAATATGTCAATCAAGACACTTACAAAAACATAAGTCAGTAAGTAAGTCTCTAAACTATATCTTGGTAAATGGATTGTCAGATAATATGATTTTTGTTTACTGATCATCAAATTGTTCTAATAATTTCAGAATCATGTGCTGACGTTTAATTGGTATATTCTTCTTTTATGCTGGTATAGTCTTTTGGTTGGCATGACTTTCACTCCTCAAGTGATACACTTTTCTAAGCGTGGTGTGTTCCCAAGATCCTCCCTGGGCATATCCACAGATTCCCCATTGAACCAATAACCAATAATAGAATGTGTGTTTAATTCCCTATACACAGAGGCCTTATCGATATTTTTCACACATTCAAAAAACTTTTCAGCTTTTGCTAAACTTTTAGTATTATATTCAAAGCTTTTGTAGTCCTCATAATGCATGAGATTTGAGCACGTGCAATTATTTTGTTTATTATTAAGTAAAGCCATGAAATTCTTGGAATGTCACAATTTAATTTTTATAAATTAAAAATTTATAAATTAATTTATATTTTAAAATATAGATGTTATGGTGTACAATATTTATACCACAAAAATTAGGAATAATTTTACATATTTTGATCACTCTGCATTCCCTATGTTATGAACCACAATGAGACTAGCATTTGGGACTGAACACATTGAGATGGAGTAGTCTTCTGTAATGGACTAACAATAAACCCATTCCTATTCAATAATTGAATAATCAAATAGTATTTCTCTTAGGACTGATAACTCATTTTGTTTTGTTTAAATTTATTCTTTTTACTTCTTTGATGTATTTACTTGTTGTTTTATTATTTAGGTTAGTATAAAGGGTTCATTGAAGCATGTTCATACATCTACATCCTTATGGTTTGGTTTGGCTCACGCCCCTTCTCCACCAACCTCCCAAATGGTCCCTTTCCTTTTCCCAGTTATTCCAAACATCTATTTTCCTATTACAGGTATCCCATCATTTCCTCTATTTCCCACATGTCTTAAAATCACTTCCTACCTTCTCATGATCCACTTTCTAGTTTCATGACCCCCCACATAAATAAACATGCACATATGTGCATACACAGAGAAATATTTTAAGCCTAAATTCCTCCCATGAGTGAAAACATACAATGTTTATTTTTCTCGGTCTGGCTTGTTTCACTTAACATAATGATTTCCAGTTGCAGTCATCTTCCTGCACATGTCATGATTTCATTTCTCTTTAGGGCTGTATAAAATTCCATTGTATCTATATGTACCACATTTTCTTTATCCATTCAACTGTTAATGGGTATCTAGGCTAATTCCTTCTTGTAGCTGTTGTGAATGGTACAGCAATAAACACAGACGTGCAGGTGCCTCTGTAGTGCCACTTTTCTCAGCATGATTTATTAAACAAGCTTTCTTGTATGTTTTTGACAGCGTTGTTGAAAATTACATGGCTGTAGCTATGTGGGTTTGTTTCTGGGTCCTCTATTCTATCCCAGTGATCTACCTGTCTGCCTTTGTACTGCTACCATGCTGCATTTGTTGATATGGTTTAGAAATGCAATTTGAGATTGGATGACTCTAGCATTGTTCCCTCTGCTAAGATTTGCTTTGGCTAATTGAGATATTTTGTGGTTTCATATGAATTTGGGGATTTGCGTTCTTGTTCTTTGAGTAATGTAACTGGAACTATGATGGGGATGACACTGAATGGGTAAATTGCTTTTGGCAATACAGCTATTCTCACGGTGTTTATCCTGTCTATCCACAAGCAAGGGAAGTCTTGCATCATAAAGTTCTCACTGCAGAAGTCTCTTACTTATTTGGTTGAAGTTGTTCCTAGGTTTTTTATTTTTCTAAAGCTATCAGCAATGTTTTCCACTGAGTTTTTCATTTAATTCATTGGATTTTACATTTCCAATAATTCTATTTTTAAAATTTCATTGCTGAATTTTTCTTCTATGTTGCTGAGTTTTCATCCAAATTGATGATTTTCTCAGTGTGGTTATTTTTCTGATTTTTTTGTTGACTTTTCCTTCTGGGTCCTGGACTAAATTCATCTGTCTCTCCATTCATTCCTTTTTCAAGTCATTGGGCATTTTTATCAGAAAACCTCTGAAATATTCACCTATAATGAGATTTGTTTCAGTGTCTGTGGGCTCAGTAACTGAGGAGTTTTCATCAGGACAATGGCAACAGTAACATTAAACCATACAAACTATAGAAGGATACTTAAAATCAGTTACAATCTACAATCGCATCACCAGTGACTACAAAGCTACAACAGAAAACTACTGTTGACTATGATACAGCTGTGAAAATTGTAGAAATAATAAATAAATGAGAAAAGATAAGGAGATATATGACTTAGTTGGGTTATTATTGCTGTAATGAAACACCATGACCAAAAGCAACTTGAGGAGAAAAGGATTTATTTTACTCAGAGCTCCATACCAGTTCATCATCAAAAGCAGTGAGGGCAGGAGCCTCCAGGCAGGAGATGATGCAGATCCCAGAGGGATGCTGCTTATTGACTTTCTTTCTCATGATTTGCTCAACCTGCTTTCTTATAGACCTCTGGACCAGCATCCCAGAGGTAGCTCCACCCACAATAGGCTAGGCCCTCCCTATTGACCACTAATTAAGAAAATGCTCTACAAGATGTCTGCTGCCTGATCTTATGATGGCATTTTCTTAATTGATGCCCTCTCCTTTCTGATGGAAAGGCTACCTTAAATGTCCTTCCCCTATAATGAGATTGATGACTACCTTAAATGCTATGCTAGAGCCTTCATCCAGTAGCTGATGGAGCTAGGCCCTCCCCTAAATGATGTGACAGACTTTAATGATCCCCCATTGAAGGCTTCATCCCTTGAGGTCTGGGGAGTGGATGGGGGTCGGATGGGGAGGTGGGTGGGGGGGGCATGGGAGGATGGGAGTTAGAGGGAACTGGGACTGATATGTAAAATAAGATTGTTTCTAATTTAAATAAGAATTTATATAAAGAAAAAAGGTGACATAAAACTAGCCAGTACAATGTACAAGGGGGGAGAAAAAGAGGAGAAATGGGTTAAACAAAGAAAAGCAAAGAGTAGAGAAGAAAAGACATAATGGTAAGGATATATTCTTTCCCTAGCTCGAGCTCACTCAGAGGCAACCTCTAGTCACTCACTGCCTGACACAGAAGGCCCACTTCTGTCATGGTTGATTTGATCAGTTTCACATGAACACCAATTTACATAATTCTTCCTGATAAAACTAAAGACACTGCAATTTTGTTAGATTATTTTCTTAAATTAAATTCGTTTATTTCATCTTGTGCATGTGTTGTACCTCTCTTCTCAAGGCTCTGCACTTCCCAAGAAACACAAGGCTTGCAGGTCCTGCACTCTGTATTTGCATCCTCTCCATTCATCTAACTGTGCAATGCTCCAGCCTTTCTTTCCCTCCACTACTTTTTTTTATGGAAGCCCACATTTCTCTGTAACCACTGATACGGGGTGGAATATAACATGTGCCTTCCTGACGCGACCGGCTCAACAGACACCATTTTACCAGCTTTGGAATCTTGAAGTTTACCTGTTAAATCTGATTTTAGGTATGATTAGAAGCAGCTGAGGTTTTATCAGGTACAGTTAATATGTCACTGCTTTGAAACGTTTCCAAATGTTGCTTTGCCAAAGTTAAGACTGTATAGACCTGCAATGTGTTGATACACTTACAAATGGTGTCTTTGTTAGGGTTTCTATTGCTGTGAAGAGACTCATGACCATGGCAGCTCTTATAAAGGAACACATTTCACTGGGGCTGGCTTACAATTCAGAGGTTGAGTCCATTGTCATCATGGCAGGGTGCAGACAGACATGGCGTTGGAGCTGAGAGTTCTACATCTGGATCAGCAGGCAACAGGAATAGACAGTGAGCTACTGGGCCTGGCTTGAACTTCTGAAGCCTCAAAGCCCACCCCTCAGTGACACAGCTCTTCCAACAAGGCCACACCTCCTCCAACAAGACCACCTTCTGATAGTGCCACTCCCTATAGTTCTATGGGAAACATTTTTATTCAAACCACCACAGATGGTAATGCAGAAGCTCAGTTGAGAGCCCCTTTCCTGATGCTTGCCTAAATAATAGATTATGTTGACAGTTCTGGTGATTTATTTTAAAGTTGTTTCTCATCACTTTATTGGTGTTTGTTTTCCTATCACTTTGTTGATATTCTTGTTGATATTTTTAAAAGTTTTGTCTGCTCAACTTTAGCATCACCAACATTGAGTTTCATTCCTATCACTAACAATAAGCCAAATTTTAGGCTGGCATGATTGCCATTATTTTAGAAATACGAATTATTGTCTTATTTTTCACAACAAAATATCATTTTGTTGCCTAGTTGGCCTAAAACTCATGATCTTCCTGCCTCTGCATACCCTTTCTTCTCAGAGATTATTTGTTAATCTTGTCATTCTTGAAGTCATGAACCAAATGCATTTAGTACATGAAACTATCACTGACATCTTAAATTGTAATGCTCCCACCACATTTATAAGTATCTCAGTTATGGTTGCCATTCTTCTTAGTGGTATCATATCCTCTTCCTTGACTGTGGACCTCTCAAAAATAAGGGTTGAATAATGTGGTCTTTGGGTACCCTGTCTGGAATGCAGTGCCTTAAATGTATTGTCTCAATTGGAGGAAGTAAAAAACAAATACAGGGGTTCTTTAAGTCATTGTTTTACCAAAATCAATGCTCTCTAAAGCATGTTCTTTCTTTTTTCCATAATTTTTATTAGGGCAAAATAAATAATATTATTCACTTATTTTTATAATATTGGTATATTGTGAATACTGTAATCTACTACTAAAATGAAGGCACAGGAATTTCATTTGGGAACCTGTGTAAGATAGACTCTTCCATGGGTTACTCCATGCTTTCCCAGAAAATACCTATTGCTCTAAGAGTTAACACTTGCTCTGATTTCTGGCACCATACAAATGATTTACTTGCTCTTCAGTGTTCCACAAATGGGCTGATACATAATGTGTTCTTTTGTTCAATGCAAGGTCTATAAGACTCATGAATGTTTCTATATGAATAACTAGTTTATTCTTTTGTACTCAATTGTATAAATGCTTTGACATTTCCCATGCAATCTCTTCATATGGCCCTTGGTTTATCTCTGTGGGAGAGGGCTACACCTAATATTTGTGCAATATTTCTTTAACTATATGCACTCACTCCTGTTGGGCAGATGTTCAAGTCTAGAAATACTGTATTGTAAAACAAGTTTATGATTACCTTTAGTAGCTACTATCTTACAAGTTTCTGAAGGAATTACACCAATCTATTCTTATTAATAATTTATTATTGCAAGCCGTCTATCAAGTTTAATTCTGTAAGTCTTCAAAATTTATTTATTTATTTATTTATTTATTTATTTGCTGTGTGTGTTTTGGCTTGCACAGAGGTTAGAAGACAATCTGGGTTCTCTCCTTGTACTATGTCGGTCCTTAGGGTTGAACTCAGATCATCAGGCTTGGCAGTGCCCTTAACTGCTGAGCCATCTCCCCAGTCCTCCATCATTCTTATCAGAACATTTGTTTTTAGCTACTTCTCAATTAAGTCCCCTGCTTTCACTCTGTGACTCTTTCCGTATGTTCCGACCTTTTTGCTTGTTTCTGAAACTGAAGCCAGCTCTCTGAGTGTAGACTCTTTGGTTTTAGAGATGGGAAATGTTTGTCTTCTACCTCAGCCTCTCCTTTTACTGTGCATGGTAAACGAAGGCTTTCCACAGGCTGTGCCACAGGGCTTCTGTGGCAGTGGGGAGTCATCACACACAGGTACATCTGCTAAGATTGATATTAGAACCCCTGGACTTGAAGCTACAATTGAGAGTGTGTTTTCCTCCGCGTGTATTCACTTTCTAGTTCCATGAATTGCATGGGCATGTTTGCTTTCTCAAAGCTTTAGGATACCTCTTCGCCTTGCTCAGCCATTCCCTTGACATCATCTCATCACCACAGATGATAACAAAAATAAGGCAAGGGAGATGAGAAAACCCCCAGTCTGTGGTTTGGACCACGTCTGTTTTGTGTCTCCTTGATCAAGTAAGTCTCCATATCGTGCTTTCCATATGTATAATGAAGAAGTGAGACAAAGTGGAAAGGAAAATAATCTCACAGCATGAAAGCATATAATTTTAGATCTCACTGTGTAGCCCATTTTCATATCCTTTGTGGCAGTTAATAAGTTCCATCATCCAAGGTCAGTCCCCAGAATTCCCTACTGTTAACATGTCTCCATGCAGAGAATGCCCCATTTAACCTCACCTTTGTCTCTAAGCCAGATCTTAACCATGACAAATCTTTCTTCTACTTCCATTGTAACTCAATATTTTGGTAGGGAAACTTATAAAATGCCTTCTAAATATTTAGACAAATTTTGTTTCCTGGTTTTCCTTGTCTTCAACTCTTACCATCATTTTTGTGTGTTTTTCTTATTCATTTTCTGTTAAATATAATTATAATGTATGACCTGGGGTGGCACAGGCAATATAGCCTTTTCTCACTCAGAATATATCGAATAAAAAGGAAAGGCACCTTCCAAACTCTGACTAAACTCATTCAGCTTAGTAATATTGAGCTCACCAGCCTCTCAGTTCCTGTCAACTGTTTAAGATGCTGGTGTTGCTGCACTTTTCATTACTGTAACAAAGTACCCCATAAAGGCAATTTGAGGACAGGAGAGTTTATTTTGCCTCAAGAGTCTGAGGGCTCAGTCCACCATAATGGGGGAGTTGTGGTGGTGAGAATACCTCTGACTGTTTTGGCACTAGCCCTATCATATCAGAGACAGAAACAGAGAATAAGGCTCATGCTCAGCTGGTATCTTAGTGAGGATTTCTATTGATGTGAAGAGACAACATGATCATGGTAACTCTTATAAAGGAAAACATTTAATTGGGGTGACTCACCTACAGGTCAGAGGTTCAGTCCATTATCATCATGGCAGGAAGCATCACAGCTGGGAGTGTGGCCTTGTGCAGGCAGACATGATGCTGGAGCTGAGAGTGAGTCCTACATCTTATTCAAAGGCAACAAGAAATGAACTGAGACACTGGACATGACTTGGACATACATGAGACCTCAAAATCCACCTCCACGGTGACATTCATTCTCCAAAAAGGCCAAACCTACTTAACAAAGTCACACCTTCTAATAGTGCCACTCTATGAGCTGATGGGGACCAATTACATTCAAACCACCACAGTCAGTATGCCCCTTTTTATTCAGTCTGGGGCCTCCAGCATGTGGAATGGGGCTACCAACATTCAGAATCTTCCCATATCTGTTTCATCTCTCTGGAGACCCTCTCACAGGCATGCCCAGGGCTTGTGTTCTAGGTGATTCTAGATTCTCTCGGGTGAACAGTCATACAGAACAAGAACAAAGGATCAGAACAACTTACTATCTTATTGCCATGCACATCTCATAAATTTGGCATCAACCTAAGAAAAAGTGAGTGGAAAACAAGCTTATAATGGCCATATTTTCAGCCTTCACCATGAAAACCACTATGGATGTGTTCTATGGTATTTTATGAAGGCAACCATTTAGCTTGCTCAAAAATAACATGTTATAAAAACAAACTTAAAGGAGAGATTATCCATTTTGTCCTCATGCTCAGTAATTAAAAATAATTTCATTGACACATCCAGAGACTAAGTATTTTGATCATGCATTTGGATTTTGGTGATGTGAGTTCCATAGGTGAGTCAGGTGAGCCAACCATCTCATCTTTCATTACTCACCCTGTAGTCCCCTAGTCAAGGATGGCATCACTCAAAGTCTGCCCCCAGTTCCTTTGGCAGCATCCCTTACCTCTGTTGCCTTTATCTATCTATTGTTATCCTTTCTAATTCTGATCATTCTTATGATTCTTCCAACAAAAGCAAAGATGTTGAAAGTCCCCTCCATGTTTTGGAACTCAGCTACCAGGAAAATGTCTTTAAAGTCATCTAAGTTTACACGATCAATGAAAGATTTCCTCAAAATTAGCAAGCAACTAGAAGTCAATTTTGTTTGACATAGTGGGCAACTGTACTTGACACACTGTTTTAAATGAATTTAGTAAGAACAACTCCTTGGCTCAGATTGTAAAACACGGAAGTTTGACATGGCTTCTTCAAGTAATTAAATTCAATTGAAAACACTATTTCTTTCCTTTTAAATTAATGTTCTATTAACTGCTTTGGTGTGTAGAAAGGAGAGGTCAGTAGGAAAAAGAACAATGGAGGACTTCTGACATCCAAACATTACATCTGGAAAAATAGGTGTAACTGGTCCAGAGCACTATGCTGGCTCAGGAACAAGTTGGTCAAATGCAGATTCTCAGTTTGAATCCTCGATTCATTGAGTTGAAAATGAGGGTACAACTCAAATGATCTGTGCTTTGGCAAACATGATTCTCTTTTATTTAAATTAAAAATAATCTTATTTTACATACAAATCCCAGTTCCCTCTCAGTCCTGTCCCATGCCCCCCTCCCACTCCCATGAGGTATCATCAAAGTCTGTCCCATCATTTGGGGCAGGACGTAGGCCCTCCCCTGTGTATCTAGGCTAAGAAAGTATCCTTCCATAGGGAATGGGCTCCCAAAGTCCATACACTAGGGATAAAGACTGGTACCACTGCCAAAGGCCCCATAGACTTCCCTGGCCTCCCAAGTGATACCCACTTTCAGGGGGCCTGGTTGGTTCCCCAGCTGCCAGACTGGGTTCCATGCACTCCACTTGCTCAGGTCAGCTGTGTCTATGGGTTTCCCAGCACAGTCTTAACCCCTTTGCTCATCACTCCTCCCTCTCTACAACTGGATTCCTTGAGTTTGGCTCAGTGTTTAGCTGTGAATCTCTGTTTCTGCTTCCATCAGCTACTAGGAGAAGGCTGTAGGATGTCATTTAAGGTAGTCCTCAATCTCATTATATAGGAGAAGGGCATTTAAGGTAGCCTCTCTACTATTGCTTAGATTCTTGTGGATCCCTGGACATGTCCCTAGTGCCAGAGGCAGGTGTGGCCACCATGGGAAAAGGTCACAATGAAAGCAGATATTTCACCTAGAAGAAGGACATACTATAGAGACTAGGCTGAGCAAGGCAGTGAGCTACAGAACTGTGGGAGGGGTTGGGGGAGGAGGGGTGAAAGTATTATAATTATAATTCTACTTTAATTTAAAATGTATAGAATTAACAAAATAAAAAGGAAGGAACAGTTTCAATGGGGAGAGAAATCATTGCTTACACACTCAAAGAAAAGATAGGAGAGAATTAGAAGCTGTAATGACTAGATGAAATAGAAATTTGAGAAACTAACTCAGTAGAATCAACTTGCATGGTTTTTGCTCTTTGTGATGGGGGAGGTCTGTTCATGTCATGCTCTTTGGGAGCAATGGGAGAGATTAAGGAGTCAGTGTTAGGCATGATGGTTTGGAGATGATAGAAGAGCATCAAAGTAGAAATCTCTGCCCCAAGTGCAGAGAATGAATGACTGTGCCCTGCTCGGCAGTAAACAGGACATCACTATCATCCCACTTGGCAGCCAAGGCTCAGGGGACAGAAAGATGGCAAGAGGCTGACATTGGGGACAACCAGTGGATGTACACACAACAGGACAGGACATGATAGGACTGTCACACTCAAGAACTTACTGCAGCTACAGCTACTTGACAGGCACAAGGCTGAGACTTTCCACCTTTTTTCATGGAAGGGGGGAGGGTTTTTGAGGCTCCATCCCTCCTTGAGATACTGTTGACAGTTAATGGTGTTGGAGGAATGGGTACCACTTTCTTCAGTGGTATATAAACACTGTATGTTGCCCATGCTCCAGTAAATAACTTCCCATGCCATGCAGGAAACTGTAATTAAAGATAGCATATATAACACAGAGAGAGAGAGAGGAGAGAGAGTAAATAATAAAAGTAGATTGAGAAGAAGAGTTTGTTCAAGAGAAGAACAGAAGGTTGAGAACAGGATTCTGTGGGATACCTAATAGATCTGTTTATAGGACAGAAGAAAAGGGCCTAATGCTTATGGGAGGAACAACCATGGGAATAGAGACAGAATAAAATAGTTTGATGCCATGAAATAAGGCAGGGAGAAGGGATTGGGTAGGAAGTTAAGTCACTCACCTGGGGATAATAGGGCAATGTAAATATGCAGGTAATGTAATGACTATTGTTCTCAGATCTCCAAGGATTCAGTTTGAGTCTGAGTCCTGTGCTTACAGTGCTGTTGGTACTGAGGGAAAGAAACTGGTGGAAGGAACAATGTGGACTTGAGTGGCATTTGGGGTTGTCAGGAAGTGGGAACTTCAGTATCAGACCACATAGATGGCATGGCTATGGCTATAAAGAAAAGATCCCAGGGCAATGGGGGATCATAGGAAGGGCTGGACGTAGGTGAAGGTAACTATGGGTGTGCACAATGGGATAACTAGGAATAAGGGATAGAAATCTGGAGAAAGGATAGAAGAACAATGGCTAGAGAATGCTAATAAACAGGAGGAATCAGAATCTCTCAACCCCTTCAAAGAAGTTCTCGAGACTGGTGACAGGTATGTTGGAATGACAATATGAGAAGGTAGGGAACACAAGCAGAGAAGCCTTGTTCTTCTCAGCAGTGGACTCCTCACCTCTGTGAAGACAGAAGACAGACCAGCAGCACATATGACCCAAGATCTGCTTCTGCCTGTGCTGTGAGGCCTTTCCTAGCAAGCAGAGCTGATGGGGTCTAGGAGAGTGCCCACCTCCTGCATTACAGTGGATTAGACATCTTTCTCTCCTATTGACTGGGAGTCTTCTGAGAACAAGAATTCCTTTTCTTTTTTCCTTTTGCATGTGTGTGGAGGGTGTCTGTGCATGTGTATTCATGTTCACATGTGTGCACATGCACACAGAGGACACAGGTCGATGTTGATAGTTTTCCTCCATCATGTTCCACTTGATTTGTGAACACAGAATCTCTTCCTGGACTTAGATTTTGCTGCAGCTAATCTAGCCATCCAGCTTGTACCAAGGACGCCGTCTCTGTCTCCCAAGTGCTGGGATTATAAGTAGCTACCACATCTGTCCAGACTTTAGGTAGGTACTGGGAACCTAAACTCTGGTCCTCCTGCTTGCACAGCAAATGCTTTTACTGACTGAACCATCTCCCCAGCCCAAGAGAGCAGAGACTATCTTACCAGCCCCTTTTCAAATGTAGAATGATGCCAGTTGTAGTGGCGCACTCCAGTAGGATTTGCTGAAGGAGGCAGAGGCAGGAGGATCACAAGTTCAAATGTAGAATGATATATCAAGTCCATTTATACCCTCATAAAAATTTTGTGTTTTAAAAGAAACATGTGAAAACTGGAGAGCCCTTTGCTCTCATGACCACTCTCTCTTCTAGTCCCTTTTTCACCCTCCTGGAAACAAACAAACATGAGTCCAATGCATATCCTTTCATCCTGTGTTTACTTGTATATACCAACAAATAAAAGCTGACCTTGCTCAAGATATGATTTCACTAGAGAAATAGTTACTCTGAGACCCCTGAGTTGGATGCGCCATCCTATACAAAGAACTGGTACTCAAATACTCTCATATTGTATTAATCAATTCTATGGTTCATTTTTATTCAGCATTGTGTTTTGAATTCTACCTAAACAGAGGAATACATATCCAGCTCATTGGTTCATGTGTGTCTTTGTTTTTGTGTGATTATCTTTACATCTTTAAATTCTAAGAGCATGCCACATAAGTGGCCTCCTAGTAAATATCATCAGTAAATAAATTAGCTTGAGTACTGTGATAACCGAAATGGAAGCTTCCTACACTGGTCTCTAGGCATGAAATATTTAAACATAGAACAGCTTCTCACCCTCCAGAGGTTGAGGCTGTCTGAGGATCTGTGCCTTAGAATACTCGCTGTGTTCCAAAGCCCACTTCAGTGTTGCTCATCCCTTAGTGAGTCTTGGTTGAATGAATGAATGAATGACTCTTTGATAGAAGTACTATTACTTCTCATAGGTCAGGTTCTGGATATTCAAATATTCCATGGCTAGTATAGGGAGTAACAGTTGGGGTTTCTGATACTATGTCTAGTGTTCTTTTTATTGCACTATTGAAAGAGCTATTGTAAAAATACTATTAGGAAATCAGCAGGAAAGGGATAATTACTATGAGTTACTACCCTGATACATCCAATAAAATGGAGTCCATGTACCTGTGTAATTGGAGAAAATTAACAGCCATAAGCAGATCTAGGGCTTGAGATTTATCATAATCTTGGACTGGGTCTGCTTTGTTATGTGGGCTATAAGTGAGGCTGGTGTTGTAAAGGAGATGTGTGAGTTATGAAGGTGTGAGGAATAAGCCAGAAGCGGTTTCAGTGACCGGAACTGCTACTGCTGTGGCTTCAGGTAACCTTCTGATTGCCCTGCTTGTGTGTCTACTCCTCCTCTAACCTCTGCTCTACCCCGCCTCAAGGTCTCCTCTACTTCTCTTAATTTTTTCTTCTAGGAAATCCCTGACAAAACAATAGTTGAGCTGAACCCTGAAACACTCTCAGGCATTCTTGGAAGAGAGAGTTCAAGGATTTCTTAAGGCATCCACATCCTGCCAACCACCACTCTGGCCTCCCTCCCACTAAGATGGATTGACCATGACTGTCTAGTTGGAGTCTTACCCCTGTTTCCTTAAGCAAAGAGAACTCTGCCTCTTGATTTCTTCCATCAAACCCTGGATCCCACATAGCGGGGGAAGCTAGGCTTGCCTCCCAGCACAGCCCTGAAGAGAACAGATCAGCCTGTCTCCTTTGTAAAACTAGCCAGGGAAGGGATTAGGCCAAACCACCTCCTCACTGAGACATATGCCTAGCTTTCTTGCATGCAACCCACTGTCTTAGATATGTGTTATACAGTCTCTATGATTTGTTATATCAGCCACATTTAGTAAGGGCTTGTTAAAATCAACTTTTTAACTCACTATTGTTGAATTATGGCAAGAAAGTAATTCAGTGACCTTTTGTGACTCAAGATAGATTCCCATACCTTTTTTATGTACCCGCAGGGAATTGATAGAGACACCCTATCAGTCCCCAAAACTCAGTCCTCATGAAGATCTGTAACTGCCCCATAGATCACCCCTGACCCTTCTCTCTCACAGTGTAATCCTGAGACCATATTTTAGAGCTACAAACAGAGCATATAAATAGGCAAAGAATGTTGTCCTACTCACAAAACACTAGAAATGTTAGTTTTGTCTTCAAAATATTATCATCTGCTGGATATTTTATTGGATTGGGAACAATAGGATAGACTTTGTGACCAAGATAGTCTTGGACCCTTGTGTTTGTCAGAAGCTGCCTGGAGTATTGTGTCCTCATTGACACAGATACAGGAATTGAACACGATCAGTGTTGTTGTAGCAAATCATATGTGGGGAGAATGGTACTAACTGCAAGGACATGGATTTCCCACCAGCATTAACGAAGTAGCAGCTTTGTGGTCAGCACAGGTCATCAGAGAGAGCAATATTTACTTTGCTTCCTCTCTGTAGCCCTCATGTAAAGGCACAGAATAGTATCCACACAAAGCTTAGCGGATATATGACATTTAGAGTGAGGCGGGAGGCTGGACATGCAAACGAAAGGGCTACGTAGGGGATGATTGTGTCTTCGAAATCTGTCTTAAGCTTTAATGTGGAAGGTAGTGACTTACCCTTGAAGGGATCTGAGGAAAGGAAAAGAAGGCCCAGTGCCTGAGGAAGGAGTTGATGAAAGAGCATAGCTTTTCATATGTGATGATGAAAAGAGACCCACTTTCTTTAGGGTGAGCCCCTGATTCCAATTTTACATTTGTGGAGCAATTAGCAGGACTCCGCTTGGCTCTCCTCAGTCTCCTCTGGAAGAAGAATGTCTCTGATATGTAATAGTTGTTGTTTGAAACCCCAAAGAAGCTTGTTTCTTTTTTGAGTCTGCCTTACTTTTTATGTTCTGAAGTTCACTTTGGACCTCAGATTTTGCTCCAAGCAATAAAACTGGTTGGAGTGCACTAACATAATGGAGCTGTAATTGTAGCCAACTGGTGGGGGTGGGGAGATAGTTAAGGTGTGTCGTGGTTTCTGTGGTTTCTCTGCAGAGTAGAATTCCCTGCAAAGCTTTTCCATGTGGTGTTTTAATAGCTGCCTTAAAACTCTCTGATGCATAGAGCAAAACTGAATTAGGCTCATGTGCTAGATTGCTGGGATGGGCCAAGGTCTCTCTGAAAATGAAAAAGAAAAAAAATAGAAAGAAAGAAATGACCAAACAGCCTAAGCCAAAGGCTGAATTGTCCAAAGAAGATCCTAGGGACTTGTTCAAATTTAGAATCGCAGAAGCAGTCATCTTTTGCCCGGTTTTGCAGACTTTCTACAGGAATCTAGGCTACTTTCTTTATAAATATTGATCTTATCCTTGTGGTCAGTACTTGACAACTTATGATATGATGCTACACACACTTGCTCATCAGAGCTACTTTCTTTGAAGGCTGTATTATTATGTCTATCTTATTTCTTATTGAGGAAACAGAGCCTTAAAGATTAGCACAAAGCTATTTGGGTAGGAGACTGCAAGGCAGAATCTGACACCGCTTGAGCGACGTGCCCTTCCCAGAAGTACTTCACTGACTGTAGTGATCATGTTCAACATTTATGAAGACAGGAGAAACCAGTCGGCCACTGAGCACACGCACAGTACAGCTATTTGTCGGCAGCAGAGTTCTCATCACTGGGTATGAGACATTCACAATTTTGTCCAGACATCAAAGGAGCACACTCTTTCTCTGATTCATGTCTCAGTGACACGGGAGCCAGATTTCTTCTGCAGTGCCAAGAGCAGCTGATAGAACACGACACACTCAGTCAGCCTTTCCATACCAAGCATGTGTAAAAGTTCTCTTTAGTGTGTGGTTTTGGCTGCTGAGTTGCAAGAAGCATTTATGGAAAGGTGTTCAATGGCAGGCACACAGATGAATAGGAAGCAGTTTAGGTGACATGTTCTAGAACCTCTTCCACTACAGAAAACACCATTAGCAAGACACCCTTTGAATGATTCTTGGGAATCATTTTTAATCATTTTTAATATTTAATATGTGGAATTTTCACCCTGGAGAAAAAATAAAGTGGTCCGAACAATAGACTCATGGGGTTTATTTACTTATTTAATTAGCAAATCAACTCTTAAGACCCTGAGTCTAATAGGTAGTAAACTTCATTACACCTTGAAGGGGTGATGGAGCCAGAATTCAGCCCTGGCCCAGAAACTTCATTCCCTTTCCTTTAGTTCTTAAGAACTAGCCCTGTATAGGCATCTGCATTTCCTATCTAGAGCCACAAAAGTTAACCAGCTTACTGTGTGCTATTCCACGGTGAGCAACATGCGTATTTGCACTTTTGGAAGCATCGAAGCAGATCTCACCTCTAGTGAAGTTCTCTGGGAACTTTTCTTCAGTGTGGCTCTCTGAACACTCATGGCCTCCTGATGCCACTAAGTACACACATCTACAGCCGGAAGCCATCTCACTGATCTCCAAAGCACTGTTTCCTTTGTCTTGTGTTTGTGGTTGAAGACAGGCCAGTATTTCTGGGACTTTATACCAGATACAAAGTGATGGAAAGGTACCTCCTTCCACAGTCTAATGTTTTCTCCTCAAACTCCCCAAATGAGTCTGTCTTTAGTATTCTAGATGTTTTGTGTATATGACTTGGGCCATCTCTCCCAAAGAAACGAATTATTTTAGAATCATGTCAGCTAACAGGCTTGTTATTTTCTAAAAAGAAAATTATCATGCAAACTATTGTTCAAATTAACATAGTATTTTTCTAATTTATTTTTTTATTTTAAATATTTTTATTTTAGAAGCACTCTTATTTACATATCAATACCCTATTCTCTCGCCCTCCCATCCTCCCATGCTTCCCACCAACCTCCAAACCACTCCCCACCCACTCCCCAGGCATAATGAGGCCATCAGCAGGGGAATCATCAAAGTCAGTCACATCATTTAGGGGAGGTCCCAGGCCCTCCTTCCCTTATCAGGGCTGCAACATTATCCCTCCATAGGGAATGGGCTCCCAAAGTCCATTTGTGCACTAGGGATAAACACTGGCTCCACTGTTAGAGGTCCCATAGACTGCCCTGGCTTCCTAGCTGGCACCCACATTCAGAGGGCTTGGTTTGGTCCAATGCTGGTTTCCCAGCTTTATGGGTAGGGTCTCCATGCTCTCACTAGGTCAGGTCAACTGTTTCTGCAGGTTTCTCTAGCACCATCTTGGCTCCTTTGCTCATCCCTCCTCCCTCTCCACAGCTGGATTCCAGGAGTATGTCTCAGTGTTTAGCTGCGGTGCCTGATTCTGCCTCGATCAGCTAGCTACTAGATGAAGGTTCTAGGAATGGCAATCAAGGTAGTTATCAATTTCACTATAGGGGAAGGGCATCACAGGCAACCTTTCCACCACTGCTAACATTGTATTTTTGACAATGAAACTATTGATAGTCTGATTTTTTTTTCTTTGCTTGATTCAACCATAAGCTCACTATGCTTGAAGCAGCCATGTTAAGACAATGGCATGAAGGGTAGAAGCCCAACCCCCACTAATATCCATGACAATCAGCTGTGATTATTACTACAGACTGGTCTCCGAAGAGCTAGCTATAGACTTCCATTCAGTCTTCACAACAATGCAAAGAGGTAGGTCCTATTGTTATCTTCATTTATACATGAAAAGGGGGCAAAGTCATTGACCCAGGGACTCAACAGCTTACTCTGCTAAAATATGAATCAAGCTGCCCTCTGAACTAGGGTTCTTAATCACTGTGCACCAGTGTTCATCCCAGGAATGACTGCAGTGTGTGAGAGCCCTCTCAACTGTGAGTGGGGCTGCCTGGCACCTTCCATGGCAATGGCCTTTATGTGCAGATGCCAGAGCGGAAATAGAGAGGAAAGAACAGGAGTGTGTTGTCCCATCTTCTCTCATGGGAGCCTTTGGTATATAGTTTGTCTTCTGTGTTGAAGCTGGTTTGTACCTGCACTAACATCAGCAAATATATATCAGTAATTCATCCTGCCCTGCTGCAGGATGCTTTCAGGATAGGCTGTGAGCAAGCCACGGAGATACACTCCTTTGCACTCCTCAGCGCTTTCTCAGAGATAGGCATGACCTCTTCAATAAAAATTGCCCCTAAATCAACCTTACACAGGCAGTTCGTCCTAGGGTACTGCTGGGAAATGACTAATAGCTTGCTTCTAGATAGAACACTGTGTCATGTAGCATTCACCAATTGAAGCACTACCTCTACAGTAGGCACAGAGTCCTTGAAGCTGTCTCACTGGACAGAGCTGAAGAGAGTGATGACCGTTGACTCCTATGTAGCCCAGGATGGAGGTCATAGACTAAAGTGAGTGGGAGGTGATACTGCTGCCAAGATAGGATTGGGCTACACAGCTCTCTTCCAGATTCTGGACCTGGACAACTAGTGTGGTGAGCTGCTTCTTTGGGTCATATCCTTTCTCCCCCTGTTGCCCCTTGACACTCTTCCACTGTGGATCAAGCTTATAGAATTTCAGCTCACAGAACTTGTGGTCTGTTTGTAGTGGGAGAAGGGAAGAAGGAGGGACCAGGACATCATTTTGATGGGAGATGAAAAGAGCAGGAAGGAGTAAAGAGAGAGGGAGTGGTTTCATAGTTAGTGCTGTTTGTGGGCCTTTAGCCTGCTCTTCCCCTTGCATCAGGTGCTCACCAAAATCACTCTCAGGAAGCATGTATTAGCAGGTCCTAAATCCTTGTAACTGACCCCTGGTGTTCTGCTCTAGGGGAGTGAAAAATGGGCACCCTACAGCTACTTGGGGGTGATACTGTATCACAATTTATGATTCCAAGAGTCAAAGTCCCCTGAGTGACCCAGTGGATCTCCCCACGCCTTTCTATAGAGCTCCCGACTCTATTTCTTGTTCATGCCAGGCACCACAAGGTATACTGGTATATAAATGATTATTACTGTCCTCAAGAGTTGACAGTCTACTTGTGAAAATATGACAGCCATATGATCTGATTCCTAAACAAAGATTCTTCATTGCAATATGCACTAATAGATCAAACTAAGTTTTATGAGAAATTATGCAAGCTATATAATTATGTATATATAATACGTGCCTCCTTAAAAAGTTAGGTAAAAGCATGTCGTCATCATTAATATTGTACTTGTGTATTGTATGACATGTGTCTATTATTGAACCTCTACTTTCAACTTAGTTTACAGTTAAAAATTCCTTTTTAACAGATACAATCGCAGCAGCCAGTTTGAGGTAATGAAAATATTTCTTCTCCTGGCCAAAAGCCCACACTAACACTCCTCTGCTGATGGAGAGCCAAGTCTTCTTCTGAAAGGAAAAACCTAGCCTGAGAAAGACATTCACAAATCCCTGTCCATTTGGCACTAAATCTACAAGACAAAAAGGGTCCCTTCCAGCTGAGTACTGACAGCAAGTACAGGCTTGCTTATCTGTTGTGCTAAATGGTTCTCAGTAAAACCCAACTTCTTAGATGCTTCATGGATTTTACTTATGACTTTTATGTGTCTCTTACTAATGAAGGTTCCCAGGTCAGTTCTGGATAGAGGCCAATGGAGACCTCCTCCCGGAAGTGTTATGGAAAGCCACCAAGACAGCATTCCATTGCCCCCCACCCCCATCAGCTGACTGCTCCTACTAACAGCAGGAGGCAATCACAGCCCCATTGTCCAGAGGCTAGGTCTCACTTGCTGGTGACAGAGTCGTTATAATCATATTAGAATATGGAATGCCTAGTAAAATTTGGAGAATTTTTAATATATGAAAGAAAAATAGTTCTAAATCTACCCCATGTCTGTGAGACTGGAGGCTTTGTGCTCTGGCCAGGTTCCCTGCATGTACTGAATGCTTTCTTGCCTTAGGAGACTACATGTAAGTGTTTGGGTTGAGACGCCCTCCTGCTAGGCCTCAAATTAGGTAAAACTGCTTAAGCAAATAGAAGGTAATGAATTGTGTCTCTACATGATTCCGTTCCACTTTTGACCAGTTTTGTCAGTAACTCCTAGGAGAGGTCTCAGCAATATCTGTGGGGCATTTATGTCTCCAGGTAGCAGGGAGCCACCTTCGTTGTCAAAGGCACGGGAGTATACTAGAGTAAAAGCCTTCTCCCTCACCATCAAATATATCCACCATCCACCGCGTTCTCTAACATGGCCAGTTTTCATTTCCCAGCCCCTGCTCAGTACACCCCAACTCCCTGAACTGGCTGGAGCTTGCCCACAGGTGGGAATACTCCTGCACCCATACCTGTGCTCACTTGGTGTGACATCACACTGCCACCTCCCTCCCCCATGGTCAATGCTCATTCCCACTATACCAAATTCTCTGGCTTTCCTGTGAACTTAAATGTAAAGATTCTGTTTGACTGTACGTTGAAGTGGGATTAAATGGAGAAGGGGTTTTTTGTTTGTTTGTTTGTTTTGGGGGGTGTTTGTTTTTGACAGTATTTCATCAAATCTAATCCGTGTCCTCTTGTTTGTCTAAAACGATATCCTATTTCTAAATGAGTTGTTGATGGCAGACATTTGGAACCTGCAGCTTTCCTGGAATGCTACTAGAGCCTCATCTGTTTAGGTACCCTCCACTCTGCTCTCATCCAGGAGTGTGCTTAGACCAGCATCCCAGTTCCCCCTGCAGCAGCCAGCATTTGGTGCAGCCTTCCCCTCAGGCATGCTGGGAGACTGACCACTCTGTCTCATGTTTATTGGGGTCCTGGGCATCTGACTAGACAAGAACATGTAGCTCTACCAACACTCTTTATGGATCCTACCTGACAAACAGATCTAATTTAGAAGCAGCTTTAAGGACCAGTGTGTGGGTGAAACCAAGACCATAGACCATAGCTGGACTTTATAGATGTTATCAGATAAGGGAACTGACTGGCTGTTCCTTAGATGAGCTGTCTCTATGTCATATCAGGAAGGCCACAAGTTTCAACATACAGGACCATGGGTTGGAAAAAAATAGACTTGCTTGTTTTTTGTTTGTTTGTTTATTTTTTGTTTTTGTTTTTTCTTTTAAGCACTCTAGAGCAAAGGAACTGAGTGAGCCCTGGAAGATCGCCTTAACCATTCATCCTCCCTGTAAAATGCCATTTTTAAAAAAGTGATATATGATGCTTTCAGGGTTGGATGTGAGCTATTTCTGAAGGCCCCATGCACTTTTACAAGTACTGTAAATCTGCATCAATTAGTAACACATGACAAATGGTAACGTGTCATTCAGACTCTGGTGACCTGCCCTCAGAACTGTCCTGAAATAATCACAGATTTGTAAGCTTTCTGGTAATCCCCATGGGTTTCTGCCAAAATGATCTTAAACAAGGCATTGAACTCCCAGGCCTACAGTGTATTGATGCTTATTTCACAGAGTTACTTAGGGGTTTGGTGGGGTAACATGTGCCTGGCACATGGCAGATCCCAGTAATTGTTAGTTCCTTCCTCCACTTCCCCTCTTTCTTCTTGTCTGGAATGGCCCACATCTGCCTTTGACACCAGATCCTAATGGTTAGGTAGCCGATGGGCTACAACACCCTCTCTTGGAATTGTGTTTAAAAGAGTAGAGGGAGAAGCTATTGTCACCGTTAGCTTTCAAATATCGGCAAAGAAACTTGCAGAAAAAAGAGAGAAGGGGGTAGTAGTTTTCAGTGTTGGAACTTAAACATACCACCGACCCAGAATAGATGAATACTTTCCAGTGAGAACGGAAGAGGCTTTCCCTCCAGCCCTCACTGTTGATGAAGCTTTGATGAGAGTACACTAGAGATAGCGATGATATCCAGTGCAAGGAAAGTCAGCTCGTGGCAATGAAATTATTTTCTAAACAGTTTGTTAAAATACTTAATTTTTGGAACCAGAATGTTAAAAAAATAATTGCATGTTCTTTCTTTCTACACCAAATGAGCATCCAAAGGGAATGTTCTAAACTCAGTAACAGTTCAAAACAAGGTCACACCTACCTGCACGCACCCAAACTGTAACTGTCTCTGTGAGTAACGCGTGCATTTTTATATTCCCACATATGCTTTGTTTACCTGGGAGGATCTTGTCATGTAGTAAGTTTCCATGGAAAACACTGCAGACAGGTCCTTTTGATGGGAAGAATGGACCCTGCCTCTCTGCTAACACCTCGATTCTGATTCTGAAGTCAGCCAGACTATGAACCCAGAGGGTCCAGAGAGTCACACAGAATTGTGCATTTTTCACACACACACATACAAAAAAAATGCACGAAGTTTCCCAGTCTTCTTAGACATTATTTTGGCATCCACCAATAGCAGGCTTTACTCCACTGATGTCAGTCTCCCAGAAATAACTAGAGCAAGTGGTTCTCAACCTTCCTAATGCTGTGACCTTTTAATACACTTCCTCATGTTGTGGAGACCCCCCCCACCATAAAATTATTTTGCTGCTATTTTATAACTGTAATTTTGCTGCTGTTGTGAATTGTAATGCAAATGTCTGTGTTTTCCAGTGGTCTTAGGTGACTCCTGTGAAAGTCATTTGGCCCCCAAAGGGGTCACAGCACATAGGTTGAGAACTGCTGAGATAGAGGGTAGTTTAGACATGGCCATGCCCAACTGTCTTATTTTACACATGAGGACCCTGAGGCCTGGTGAGGTCATGTGACTGAGGTGCCCTCCCTAAAACTCATCTCTTCTCTCTTATGTCTTTGTCATGCATGCTAGTCCTCATGAGACTGTTTTGTTCAGAATCAGAATTCTGCCTCTTTTTAAACACCAGGAGGTAGTGAAGGATGGGGGTAAATGCGTGATATTCCATTCAGTCTCCCTGAGAATTACCTTTTCCAAGTGGAGATAAAGGAATTGCAGAGTGAAATTACTGTCTTAGTAATTTGTTTCTTCAAATTGTTTGAGCTGTAATTCTATGTCCCATTATAACATTTTAGCCTTTTTCCTAGACATGGAAGGAACCCTGTGAATTAACAGTCACATTCATGTTTACTGTAAGAGGAGAAGGTGTGTTCTGATTCCCACTAGCAACTCGCTCAAAGTCACCCAACATTTAGCAATTACTGCTTGAGTGTCTTCTATAAAACTAGCACCAAGTAGAGTCACTGTCTAGAGAAAGGACCAGGAAATGAAACAGTGATTACTGCTATGAGACTGTACTTTAATGGACATTTGTGGAACAGGAATGATATATTGATTGCAAACACCAACTTTTGGGGAGTGGGAGAGACAACATTTTACTGGGATTTATCTACCTTCAGAAATGGTTTTCCTGGTTTTTCAAGAAAAATGGTTTTAGTCGAGTTACGTGAAATTTGGCACAATACTGCCGCCTTGTGGCTACTTTGGTCAAAAACTCCCATGGACTTCAAGGTCAACCCTGTCCTTAAAGTAAGATTTATAGGGAAACTATTCCAATTTTCAGTGGGAGCCTTTGACAAAGTGGGAGCCCCTGATGAGTGAAGAACACTGAGCATTTAATTCTGTCTGCTCTTGTAACAGAATGACTGGAAGGCCTCCATCGCTTTTGTGGTTGAGAACCGGATTGAGGATGCTCTTCTCATTCGTGCCCTAGACATGGCTGTCCAAGTCCCTCAACGCAAACTCTTCAGTATAGTGTCATGGCAAGACATTCTCCATCAGGTACCTGTCTCTTCCTGCCCCAGCCCCTCCAAAGACGTCCTTCCCTAAAGTAACGGATTGAAATTTTAGAGTATGCAATGATCATGTCTTGGACTACTTTGTTATTTATGATGGATGACTTTAAACAAAATGTACAATCTATAATCAATTTAAAATGTTTAATCTGAAAAGACTAGCCTTTTCATTAATGTAGTCCATTAAAATTTCATTTCGTTGACAGAGATTTCTGTAACCATTCCAGGCATGATGCTAAATTCTCTGAGGAATTAATTACTATAAGGTTAGATAAGAGTAGACTAAATAAGGTAAGATCTTGACTAACTGAAAAATGAAGTCTATAGAGAATCCTGGCTTGCTCAAGTCAGAGAGCCATGGGCTATAGAGAAGGGCTGTCAGGAGGCACACACCCCTGGCAGGTACCAGCAGCCTGCCTGGAGGTTTAGGTACCACATCTACATGATGACTGATACTTTCTTGCTAAGTTGCCTAGTGGCTTAATTTAAATCACTAAGGTTTTTGACAGTTTCATAAATCGGTATGTTTCTTGAGGAAATCTTTCATCCATAATAAGTTAATTCAACTGTCTTGCAGATCGATGAAATACAGGGACTTGCTGGGATTGCTTCAGCTAAAAAGGGGAAAAAGCCCACGAGCAGCAGTTTACCGTTATATTATGAGGTGAGTGACTGGGTCTGTCAAAGAGAGCTTTTTGTAATGTTTAGAAATAAAAGCATCCAGTATAATGCTTTTAAATTTTTAGTTCAATCTTTTTAAAGTAAATTTCCACTCTCCATTGTGTATATTTGCTCCTTATAGTGGACTCTCTCTCTCTCTCTCTCTCTCTCTCTCTCTCTCTCTCTCTCTCTTTCTCACACACACACACACACACACATACACATACACACACACACGCACACACACTTTTTAGAACTTACCTAGATTATTTACACTATCATTGTTCCCAATTAAAAAGCACAAATCACGAACAGTTATATACCAAAACCAAAACACTGGGCTGTACCCTTCCATAATAATTATTGAATGTGTGATGGTACTAAAGGGAGCCAATATTCATGTTCATTCCTTGAAATAAACAAGAGTTTTTTTGTATAAGAAAGAGCTGCAGCGCAGATTTTGTGCACGTTTTACATCTCATTTTAAGCAATATAAAGCTTGCGATATTTCTCAGATTAGTGGCGTATTCCATTGCTAGCAGCTGCTTGATACAAACACCTGGTCTGTGTACCTGTGCAGACGGCTAACCACTCAGGCTCATGAGAAAGGATCTCTTACCCTGCCTCATTCATATCTAACTTAGGGCTTGCAAGACATGCAAAAATCCAGTGACTAATTACAATATCACCTATAGTTTTCAGATTCTATGTTATGACTATGCAGACCTTAAATGAGATTTGAGGGCCTTTCACAGACAAACTTGTTTGTACTTTATTTTGTTGGTAACTGATGAAGTTTTTATATGTCCCAGGTCTTGGGTGATTTCATAGTGACCTCTTTAGCATGACCCAAGTACTATCCGAGCCAGTTTCGTTGTAGTTATTGATAGTTGACAGCACTGCAAATGTTTTGGCATTAGTTCTTGCTATACCTCTCTCGATGTTTTGGCACACTTACTCTGCTAGCACAGCCAAATTACATACCTCCTATCATTTCTTAGGATGTTCAGAATGTGTGCATACCATTTGAAACATTATGTGATACCTGGATTTAAAATAGCAGATTTTTTTCTTCTGAAGTGGTCATGGAAATCCATGTCCAAGTATTAGGCCTGGGATCAATTAGGCCCCCAAAGGATTCTTTCTTCTTCAAAGATACTCAGTAAAACACAGAGATGATAACAGGGCAGTTTTGACGTTTAATCTGGACAGGCATTTTGACTTGGATGTGGGATAGCACAATGCTACAAATCCAGAGTTTAGTTAGAAAGCCGTCCCTCTCCAACATGTGCTGGGACTCTTGGTTGCATATCCTTCACTCAGGGGAGGTCCCTCTCACATCTGGCTCTCCCACATTCTTCCACTGGGGCATTTGGGCCATAAGCCTCCCACACTTGCTTTTCTGAATGGTTCCAGAAGGAGAAAGGAAGACAGGGTGGAGTACCACAGAGATCAGACCTTGGAGGCACCAGAAATTCATTATCATCCATCACTGGAACAAGAATGATAAAGAACATAAAGCAAGTGCAGGCTGCTGGTCAGCACTGGCCTAAGACAGGTCACATCTGGAGGAGAGCCGCATTTGCATTTCCAGTCTCAGCGTCTCCCTACGGAGGGCCTCCTCCCTGTGACTCCCTCACCTGATACTTCCTCTAATGGGAATCAAAGCAATATTATTTCTGCCCGTGGGGAGCACCAAGGTAGCTGTGAGTGGTGGCCATGGAAAAGCTCAGAAGCCAGAGTCTTCTGGGGCCTCTGGACTTTTGAGGCACACGGAGAGCCTGCTCATGAGTCTGTTTCTGCTTGCACTGTCTGTAGCGAGTAGGAAACCTCCACAGACAAACACCTTAGGAGCACAATTAGGAAGTCTTACATTTTCTCTTTCAAGAAAACTTGGCCAATGGGAAAAGGAATAGCATATAGCAAAGTGGTATGAGCTTGGGGGAGTTCATGAGTCGTGTTTTCCTTGTAGATCTCTAATTTGGAATAAGGAGTCAAGAATACCATAAAGACAGTAAACATGATTGCATGTTCCTGTCTACTATAGGATGATCTTGTCAACCTTAAGCCAAAGTCTGGTCTTTCTTGCTTTAAGCATAGTTAACCTGTTTGACTTCCTGGTTTTTTACCTTGTGGTTGCTTAGTAGCAGCCAGTTAAAGCAAGACCCCACTACAAGTGAAGTTTATTCATGAATAGTAAAACCAGGTCAGAGCCTCCTTGCATCTTCTCAGTGGAGACTGGAAATATCTGGACTAGCAAAACCTACATGACTGTGTAATTTGTTCAAGGTTGCTTTTGAATGGTTTGGCATTGTATACACACAGAGCTCATTTGAAATTGTGTTATTTCCCCTGAAACTTTAGAATTTCATCTAGCCTTGATACATAAGTGTCTTTATTTATGAACCAAAGTTCTTTGAAAGCCTGCTTAGATTTCTGCTAATGTTAATTCCCCAGAGGTAGCACTACAATTCATTTGTTCATTCACCTTCTTGCTTTGAAAAGTCACATTTTCCCTCCCAGGAACCACTCCAAGCACTTCTACAGGAATGGAGGAGAACAGTCTCCATCAGGAGAGTAGCTATTATTTATTGCTATGACTACTCACTACTGAGGATGGAGATAGTCTTATCTACTGACAATAGCAGCTTTCCACACCCAGTACTATTTAAGGATATGGATACGCATGAAAGTGGATTTATAGATACTATATCCATTTTTGTAGAAGCATTATGTGTACAGCGCAGAGAGATTCGGCAATATGGATATGGTGAACACTTGGAGCTTGAAAAAGCATTGGGATTCTAGATAAAGCAATCAAAAACATATGAACATAGGCTGGCAGGCAGTATGTATTCAGCGAATACTCATTAAAACAGTAAATAACACAGTGCAGAAAACAGTCAGTGGGGTCCTTAAGGGACAGAAAGTGACTGGGGAACTAAAGGGAAATGAAGTTAGCATTAGCTGGGGCATGGTGGGAGAGGAGCCAGAGAAGTTCTGAGGAGACAATGGCATCTGGAGAGAAAGAATAAAGGGCTTTGACATTTTGACCTTTATAAGAACAAAACAACAACAAAAATTAACTCACATCCAAATCTAAAATGAAATATAAACACTTCCATTCCATACAAAGGGGAATATGGGGAATGATGTTAGGAAGTCCACTAACTAGATTTGAAATTAGAAGTTGAAATAAGTTAGATTGTGCCACAGGTAAATACATAGCCTCAAGTTTTCTCACAAACATGACACTATTTCATTAGCGTCAATGCTGTCTAATTTGGGAGGTATATCCAGACATTCAAATACAGAAAGGGGTATTTTAGGAAAATAGAGCAGATAAAACAGAGCCACAGGAATCAAAGAGGTCTCTGTGAGTGTGGGAGAAGTCTCAGTGAGTGCTAGAGAAGTCTTAAAGAATGTGCACTAAATCTGTAGTTCCATAGTACAATAAGCACTAGATAGACACGGATAAATCCTGGATGCAGCACTTTGAAACAGTGGAGATGGAAATCTGTAAGAAAGCATTTGAAGGGCTGGGGAGATGGCTCAGCAGTTAAGAACACCAACTGCTCTTTTAGAGGAGCTGGGTCTGATTGCCTGCACCCACACAGCTGCTCACAACTATCTGTAACTCCACTTCCAAGGGAACTGATGCCCTCATCTGACCTCCGTGGGAACCAGGCACATTCAGGGTGCACATATATACGTGCAGGCAAAACACTCACATACGTAAATACATAAGAAAGGAAGACAGGAGGATGGGGCAAGGGAGGGAGGCAAGGATGGAGAGAGAGGAGAGAAGAAAAAGTTTAATACTGAGAAATTGTATGTTTTAGATTCCTACTGAACTTGCATTTACTCAGTGTACATGTCCAGGTCTTTTTATGCAAAACTGGGGTGAGGCAGCAGTTATGTCCACAGTGTGTTTGAACTCAGAGTCTACCATCTTAACATCTCAGGTTCCACACCACCCCAATGGCAACCACCTCCCCTGTCCAGCTGGCCATGAGCTTCCAGCAACACATAGCCTGAGGTTGAAACGACTCTCTAAGGTTTCCTTGGAAAAGCCATATTAGATCCTTACAAAAAAACAAAAAGTAAAGGATTCACTAAAACAAAATTGTCTATATATATATATATATATATGTACATATATATATATATATAAAGACAAAGAGATTTGTGCCGTGTTTGGTGATTCAATCTTCAATTTCTATACAATAAAAAGATAGTCCTAAAACTTGTTATGATGACTGCAAATTTGTGCCTACAAATTAGTATTAATTTGCCTCACTTTATCAGCAAATTTTACTTTATAACAATTAAGTTTTGGAGGTTTTGTTGATTTTGTTTTGTTTTGTTTTGTTTTGAGACAGGGTTTCTCTGTGTAGCACTGACTGTCCTGGAATTTGCTCTGTAGACCAGGCTGACCTCCAACTCACAGGGATCCACCTGCCTCTGCCTCCCGAGTACTAGGAAAAGGCACAATTAGTGTTCCTTTAAGGAAAGTGTCTTTATGGGATTTGCTATGTTATAACTGGAAAGAGATGCTGGTGTTAGTTTTAGAAATAGTATACCAAATGCTGCTTAAGATGTGGGAGGGCTGGAGGGACGGCTCAGTGGTTAGGACTGTGGGAGGGCTGGAGAGACGGCTCAGTGGTTAGGATTGCCTGGAGCTTTGTGGAGGACCTGAAGGCCAGCATATGTCATCCAGGTGTCGATCAGCTCATAACCACTCTGACTCCAGGGGATCTGACACCTTCTGACCTTTGCAGTCACTTGGCACACATGTGGGATACACACACACACACACACACACACACACACACACACACACACACACAAAGATAAAAATAAATATAAAAGAAGGTAAGAGATAAATGTTTTATCTTCAGATCTTACTTTGTCCATCTTTAAGACACCACTAGTAGATCAGGTTAGTATGTCCTGATGGATTAACTCCATGGTTTTGATGCCTAACTCCTGGGAGTGTGGACGTATTTCTCATGTCTTCCCCATCAAGGATTCAGAGTCCTTCTCAAGAATGTAGTTTTTTTATAGTCTAGTAGGCTGCTGGGTTCTAGATTCCTAGCGTGAAAGTCATTTCTTAAACAGTGCTTCAAATTAACAGTTCATGTAGTAAAGTTGTAAGCTTTAACTTTGGAAGGGGGTTGGCCCTTGTCAAAATGAAAAATAGAAATCCCCTGCTTCAGAGACAGGACACATAGTACGTGAAAACATTTAAGAGATTTGATGTTATTAAAATGGCAGCTGTTCTGAGACCAGAAGGAGCAGTATGTCATGGAAGAAACAAAGGGACAGGAGGAGAGAAGCGTTCCCCAGCTTTTTCAGTCCTGAGTTTTAAAGCAAAACAAAAACATTCTGGAAGAACTGGAAAGTAGCCAAGCTAATGCCGTTATTTCATAGTGCTTAGGGACACACCAGGAAATTACAGGCCAGTTAGTTTAACTTCGCTTGTAGGGAAAGTATTAAAAACTGCTGCAGGAGATGGAGGGGAAGGGTGCTTAGCAAGGTACGGCTTGATTATGACAAGCCTAGCTGACCTGTTTCTCCCGAATGGAAGGTCATGTCCTAGGAATTTGTTGAAATGCTTTGAAGCTATTATGGCCAGTACAGCCTTCAAAGGATACCGTGGGGCCCAGAATCTGCACATCTTCTCTGTCCCAGATCGGTCTTCCAGGGATACCTACAGAACACGGCCCACATACAGACTCCAGGCCTGGGGCTCAAAAGTCATTATGAAAATAGAAAATAACCTCTGGGTAGAAGCATTTTGAGAGCTGGAACCAATTAATCCAACTTGATATTTATAAATGTAAAATAATGAGACTTGGAACAGAATTTAGGAATACTGAGCTGTAACAAAGAAGTACCACTTTGGGACTATAAAAAAACGGTCCAAGAGTTATTGCATCAAAATCTGGGCTTGGACCCGTCATCCACTCAAAGAAGGGAAGATGAGAAGAAAAAAGTACTAGGAGGCATCACAGAGTAGAAGGTTATGAAGAATTGCAACCAAGTGAATTTTATCAAGCTGAGAAAAAAGATCCGTGAAATGTGTTAACAACTTGGTCCCCACATTCTTAAGGAGGCCAGGGCAGCTCAGCAGAGAAAGCAAGGTCTGAGATAGTCAGGGAGCTATAGAAGGTCAGGATTCCACTGCTTTAGGAATGAGCTCCTGGAACGCAAGTATGTTTGCCTCTCAGATGGGAGGCCTGTAGCTCTATTTTCAAAGAAAAGCACCATTCAGGCAAAGGCATCAACAAAACCCCAGTGGCTAGCCAGTTCTTCACTACACCGGGGGCACAGACAACTGACCACACCCATAGGGCAGATGATCATCAGTCCAGAGACAGAAGGTAGACATGTTAGTGCCAAAAACTTGGGGTTCAGCTTCAGGAATCCTATTCTGCCCAGGGGGCTGGGGGTTGGGGGCTGGCTATAATATATGGAGAGCAGTCAAGATCAGAATCCAGCCAATATTTCTAAGACATGGACATCAGTGGAGGATCATCTGTAAGAAAGAGAAGCATCCTCCTGTCACGTGTGGTACACTGGTCATGTGGTCTGCTGGTCATGTGTAGTCTGCTGGTTATGTGTAGTCTGCTGGTAACATGTGGTCACACGTGGTTCGCTGATCACTATGTTCCACAGTCCTAGCATCTATCTAATGGATGTTGCAGAAAAAGTCAGGAAATCTGTTTTATGCCTGTAGTTAATAAGACTGAATAATCCACATTCTTCAATAGTGACACTATCAGTTACCATTTATCTGGCAGTTTATCTGCCCCAAGATTTGTGTGTAATGATTAGATCCTAATCCTGTCCTCTACCTTCCACAGGATGCTTACAAGGGAGAATAAAGGCAAACGAATGGCCACAGGGGTCGAGTAATTTGTTGACTCCAAAGATCTTGATCCTTTTACTTGTATCACGAGTGACAGAAAACAATTTAAATTCTGGAAGCAGTTGCAGATTAACAATGTCGTAAATACAAGGAATGCTACTTAATTAGAAGTAAGGTCTAAATCTCTCAGTAGCTCTCTGAATTTTTTAAGTCTTCCTTTGACTCAAGGCAAACACAAAGAAAGTTTGACTATAACAAAAATTGCATGATAGTTTTAGCTGCAGTTTGTGGGGGGTACTTTGATGCATCCCTTTTGCCCAAAATGTTTGGGCCAACAGGAATCTTTAATTTCTGTAGTTGAGATTTGTATGGTTATGGATGACTGCAGCCCTCATCCAACTCAGTTGAAAGCGTGAAAGGCTAGGGCTCTGTCTGAGATGCTGAAACACTGAAGATAGTGGTAGCCTCCACTTCTTACTTGGTGAGACATAGACCCACTGGCAAGATGCATCGATTAAGTCAGACCACCTGGGGTCAGTCTTGTCTCCATGACTTTCCAGACCTGTAACCTTAGCCTACACCTAGAGTTTCCCTTTATAACCCTGTATCTAAGAATATTGACCTTATAAGGCCTTCACGGTGATTAATTCAGACAGTGAATACAAAATTCTTGTTACCTGTCACAGAATACACATCCTTGAAAACTAGAAATCATTAGTGCTTCTGAAAATTTTCTATTCTAAGTCATAGCAAATGCTGGAATTTTGTAGTATAAGGAGCAATAAAGTATAAAAATGCAAACAGTTTCTAAGTTGACAGTCCAGTACTTTTAAATATACACTCAATGCCATGAACTACATCTCCACCTTAAAGAACAGAAACTCTGTATTCCGTAAATAGCACCACCCACCACAGCCCAGGCCTCCTCTTGGGCCTCTGCTAATGTGTGGGGTACCTTCTGTGTCTATGGATTTGGAAAACCTTGCAGAAGTGGATTCATACAAATTTGTCTGTCTTTTGTCCTAGTTAATAGTGGGTCCTTATTTGTTCTCTTAAACATTAATTGCTATTGTAATTATTTTTTGGCATATATTAATTGTATAAAATAATTTCCTTCCTTGTTAAGGATGAAATTATTCTATCACATGCTTATTCCACACTAGGTTATCCATTAAGCCAGCCATTGAACACTTAGCTTGCTTCTGCCTCTAGTTCATTGCAGAAAATGATTCTAGGAACATAGGTAGGTATGCAAATTATTAACAAGCTTTTACAAAGTTGAATATATGTACTGTAAAGTGGGCTAGCTGCAAATGAAGTAAGAGGAGAATAAAAGTAAGCTAAAGGTCAAAGGGCATTCCCACTATTCTGCTATGCTAATCTTCACAACTAAAATGAAGATGAATACAGTCTTACTTATTATTCCATAACGGACAAAGGCAGGTGAATACAATATTAAGTAAGTAGCAGCTTTGGCCTCCACAGGTCTGAACAGCCACTCTTTCTGTCACAATGTGAACCAGGGAGAATACTACATGAACAGAGAAATGAAAACCCAGGAAACATAAATTATTCCTTCAGTCACCCACGAAAACACCCATCAGTTTTCTCAATAACCCAGGACTTGCTATAGAGCCAGAAGGCGGGTCACATTCATTCAAAAAGTTTGTTTATTCATTCATTCACAGAAGGATCATTTGGGGTTTTGGAGGTTAAAATTATTTTGATTCATTTAATATTTCTTATTTCAATATATATTAAACACAAAATTAAACACTAAAATGAGTTCCACGGGTAAGAGCACTTGTTGCACAAGTTTGAAAAGTTCAAATCCCCAGCCTCCATGTAAAAAGCCAGGCATGGCCACATGTCCACCTTTAACTCCAGAACTGTGAAAGGGAAGAGACAGCAGGACTATTGGTACCTGGTTGCAGCCAATCTAGCTCCAGGTTCAAATAGAGACCCTGTCTAAAGAAATAAGGGGCAGAGTTATAGAACGGGACTCCTGACATTCCCTTCTGGCTTATACATATGTGCATGGGTACATGTATCTGCACACGTATGTATGTACACACACATACACATAAAATGTTAAATAAATAAAATAAGATTATCAACTTCAAGTTTTTCTCAATTTTGTAGCCTGGACTATGACTACATTGTTTTTTAAGGTATGATTTATACTTGACTGAAACAAAGGTAACAGGTTGGTAGTGCAGGTGGTCCACAGCTTTGGCCGGTGCATCCAATCAGACATATCATTAAAATGCAGAAAATGTTTAATTTTTCCATGCATTCCACAAACATGTGATGGTCTAACCAATTCTATGGTTGAATATTTGTTGGTGAATAAAACAGATATAGTGCTCTGCCCTCAAGAGTTTATTATATTTTAGCAAGAACTGCAGGCATTAAGCAAAAACCAAACAAGCAAACAAAACAGATGTATACAATTATGTATTAAAGTAGTTAACTATTTTAAATCGGAGGTAACTAAATGGGAAAAATGCTGTAGATGGAGGAGAGTTTGGAGGTAGTCTTAGACTAGTTAGTGCTGCTGTGATGAAATATCTAAGTCAAGATACTTTATGATAAGGAGAGATTCATTTGGCTAAATATTCTGGCGACTAGCAGGTCCAGTCTACGTGCTACTGACATTTTCCTGATGAAGGCACCCATATTGCATCCCAATGTGGCCAAGAAACAGAAAGGTGTGTGTGCAAGTGATATTAATAAGTGAACAGGAGAGACCAATTCCTTCGGAGGAAGGGATGATGGATTCTTTTGCAGCAATTTGCATTTGAGAGACTTCAATGGAAAGCAAGAAATGGCTCGTATGAGGAAGCAGCTATACTGTGGCTTACAATATCTTAAAAGGACCAACATCTTAAAAGACCCCATCACTCTTCAGTATTGCCACACTGGGACAGAGTGAGCCTTTGGGAAGCCAGCCACAGTCAGACCACAATAAAGACAAAGAAAGAGACCTGATGGAAGGCAGGTAACAGGAATAATAAAAACCCAGAGACAGACATTGGGGTTCAAGCTGAAAACAAGAAAAGCAAAGCAGCCAGCCATCATCTCTTACCTCTACTAAGACTGAAATGGAGATCCTGTCTTCTCTGTGTCTTGAAACTGAATCTCACATGAGACCCTTTGTTTCTTCCTTATCTACCTCTCTAGTGCTGGGATTAAAGGCGTGAGCTCTGTTTCTCTTTTAAACTGATTCATTCTCCTGTATCCCAGGCCGGCCTTGATCTCACAGAGATCCATCTGCTTCTGTCTCCTGAGTCCTGGGATTAAAGGTTTATGCCACCACTTCCTGGCCTCTATGGATGACTAGTGTGGCTGGCTTTCTTTGCATTCTGATCCCTAGGCAAACTTTATTAAATCATAAACAATATATCACCATAAAGACACCAGAAAAAACACCCAGGCACAGGGAACACCACCTTCAAACACTATGGTGGGAACAAAAAGCTATTAGAGAAATGAAGAAGGCATGTGCCCATGACATAAAGAGAGGGAGGTGAGGGAGGAGTTTACATCTTTACTTGATGGGAAAGGAAAAGGTATTAAGTTTGAAAGGAAGCATTTTCTGGTTGCTAAGTGAAGAAACCTTGGGAGGAGGAAGGAGGTAACCAGAGGACTGGGGATGCTGTTGAGGCCAGTGAAGACAGAGCATACAGGTTCAGGAGGTATGAAGGAAGTCAGCTTGGAGGATGGCTGCAGACTCGAAAAAAGTGATGAGGGAGAAATAACCAGGCGTAACTCCTGCAGTTCTGCCTCAAGAAACTGAAAAACATACTTCATGCTACAGAGAACTTTAAAGGGAGGCTAAACTTGGGGAATGGCTGAAAGCATAGTTTAGAATAGATTAAGTCTGATATGTCTTAGAGATACCCGACAAGAGAGGTCAAAAGGAAAGCCAGTCATTTTCCAATGTCATTTTGTGTTTTTGGTTGTTCTGTGTGCCTAGGGTGAGCCAGGTGTGGTGGGAGTATCATTTGTCAGTAAGAATTAATGTTCTAATTAAAACTAATGGAGCTTATTGTTAGCAACCACAAAACAACCATGGGAAATGTCCGTAAGCATGATTCAGAAGTCCTTTCCTTTCCAACTTGCTTTATTGGTTGCATATTTGATGCAACAGTTTTGTCACTGAAGGTGACAACCAGCTTTCAAAGGTGAGTCTATGCACTCACTGGATATGCAGTGAAAAACTTTTTCCTATAAATCTAGGTGAGCAAATTCTGAAAAAGCACTGCCCTAGAGTCTTGTGACCTACCTCTTCTACACCACCATCTTTTTGCTTAAACATGGACTGGAGAATATAGAAGGTGCTCATTCATCCAGCCCACTCCTCAAACATCACACGCAGAGAATTCCTGTCATGTTCAGGGTAACAGAAATGGGATTGAGGTAGTTATAGTCTCCACCCTCCTGAGCTAATACTTAATAATTGTGTAAGCAGTGTGTTTGTTTTCTGTCATTCCATAACATTTTAATACCTTGAAGGAAGTCTGGTATAAAAGTTTTGTGTTTTAGCCCTGATCCTAATTGAGTCTGTTCTTCATTGAGCCTTGTGGCTGACCTCATTATCATTCACAACTTTCAGCCAAAAGGGTAATGGTCCCCCCAGACAGTGGATAATCAAACAAGGAGGGAAGGAGGGGTGGAGCACAGACCCAAACCATCAGAGATGCAGCACAGATACAGAAGGGTTTTTTTTTTCCCCCTGGAGCGAGAGAATACACAGCTGTAACCAAACCGTGATAGCATTTTTCATGCTTCTATGTATCTTCAGTGTGGCCTCTAGTCCCCTAATCATCACTCCATCTCCATCTTTGCTTACAAGAAAAGGAAGACGTGCCAAACCAAACACGATACAGGCTAGAAGAACTGGCTATTGGAGAAGGGAAAGTGCTGTTAGGCCAGTGAGATAGCTGGGCAAGTGAAATGAAATGTACGTGCCACCATTCCTGACAACCTTAGTTTGCTACCCAGGACCCACGTGGTAAAAAGACAGAACAAACTCTACAAGTTGTCCTCTGACCACCACACACGTGTCACAACATGCGTGGGCATGCATGCAGGTGCACACCCATACGTGCACGCATACACACTAAATAAATGTTTTTAATACTCTAAATATCAGAGGTACTGAATGCACCTTACACAAATATATGCTTGAATTCACTCATTCATTTCACAAAATAATAAATAAATGGCCATAAAAATATACTCAAGGGACTAGAGAAAAGGTTCAGTGGGTAAGAGCATTGGCTGTTATTCCAGAGGACCTGGTTTCAATTCCTAGCACCCACATCCTGGCTCACAACCACCTATAACATCAGCCCCAGGGGAACCAGTACCCTCCTCTGGCCTCCATAAGCACCAGACATGAACTTGGCACACAAGTAGGCATGTAGGAAAAACAATTATTACATATAAATAAAGTAAAATTTAAAAATACACTCAAGCTGTATTTGCAGGATTATAATATTATAATATAAGGGAACTAGACTATTGTTTCTCTATTATACTAAATACATAAATATAAAATAAAATTATGAATTTAATTCTTTAAACATAGGAAAACAGCCCTATAAAATCTTATGCATAAAAACTGAAATTATTTTATAGGCCTTTTTGTTAAAATTCACATTTCAACTTCACACTTACTTGTATCAAGTATTCAGCCTGTTTGGAAGTTATCAGTCTTCTTTTTTCATTTTTTAGGTTTGTCAAGACAGAGTTTCTCTGTGTAGCCCTGTCTGTCCTAGAACTCACTATATAGACCAGGCTGGTCTCGAACTCAGAGATCCACCTGCCTCTGCCTCCCAAGTGCTAGGATTTAAAGGCATCCTCCACCACCACCGTCCAGCAGTAATCAGACTCTTATCGTGGGCTAGGTGAACATGAAGCCTGCAGAGCCCACACAACTCCATGCTACACAACTCACATAAGCATACCACTGCTTTCACTCCTAACCTTTGACATGAATAGCATGGCATAGCCAAGATCCACTAGGATTACACATTGCTATCAAGTCACCGTTCGTTACATTATACTTTCATCAGGAACATCTAATTATTTCAGTCATTCCAAAGTCTTATTTTTACCCTTTCACAAACTTCTAGATCCACAGCAAAGTGGGTCAGGGGACAATAGTGTGTTACACAGTCACAGGTCACACCAAGTCCTACATCCTTCATGAGAAGCTGATCTTGTATTCTGTGCTCTCAGGTTCATCTTAGAGTGTCAGGGAGTGGGGAGAAAGGGAGACTCTATCTGGATTTGATACAAGGGACTAATATATTACCTTTTGTAACTAATAAAATTTCAGAGGCCGACAGCAAATTTCTGATTTGCTTTTCCTCCAGTAAAATGTCTGCTTTGAATTATGCAGAAAGAATTCTTCTTCTTGCCAACTTGTTTCAATTTCCCACGCAAAACCATCCCAGAACACTGACAGGGGCTTCCTATAGTGGTTCACTTCAGGATTCCTCAGTCACTGGAGGAATACACATGCATACAGTACACATACACACACATACACCCACATACACATGCATACATGCACACTGTACTCACACATTCACACATGCATACATGCACACTGTACACACACATGCATACATGCACACACACTCGAACACACACATGCATACACACACCCACATGCACACACACACATACACACACACACACACACACACACACTTTCCTCTTTGGAGAAAACAGAGGGAAATGTATTGGTGAGGTTTTGTATGATAGTGTTTTCCTCTTCCAAAAGCTGCAATAAGCATTAGTCATCAGATTCAGAAGAGAGATCCAGTCTTGCCCTGGGCCAGTGTCCCATTTTATGAATGCAGGCCCGCCCTGCATGGAGGTGGAGAGGCAATTGCTGTGTGATGTGATTTAAGAGGTGCTGGAAATTCTGCCTGTCCAAAAATAGCCCCCACACCCGCCCATTGAGTCCAGGCACACTGTCCATAAAACCCTAGTTTAAATGAAATGAATCTGTAGTTTTGGAATGTTAGCCCATTATATCCGTTACGCTTTCAACATGCATTTATGTATCAGGAAGAAATCTAGGCCTCAAGGGGATTTGCATGTGTCTGGATGGTGTAAGAGGGTTAAGGTAGCATGGCATGTCAACAAGAGCAGTGTCAGCAGAGCCCTGTGGGAGCATGCTAAAACTCAACTCAGTGTCTCCCATGTTCGTCCACTCAGTATTTTTTTGAATCAGTGTTTCCTGAATCAAACAGTCAATGATCTTGGATGGGATCATCAGGAATACAATAACTATAACTGGAGGTTTGAAAGATTTTTTTCTACTACACCACAAATTATTTTCCCACACGGGATTGAATTTTGACCCCAATGGTTGCCTATGAAGCAAACCTAAGTGCCACTGTCTTAAAGCAGACGAGGACAACTGGAAGGAGCCAAGTACAACTGACAACGGCAGAGCATCATGCCTAACCTGGTTCCAACCCCAATGCTCCCTCTGACACCTCAAGTTCTCCGACATGCAAGCCTTGCAGGCCAGAAGGTGACAGTTAGCTTTAATATGTTTAAAATGGTTCATCCAGGCATGTCCATCTGCCACCAGTGGGCTGTATGAATCGCAGGCCAGCTATGAATACAATCTAACACATTTGTAGATGACAGTGTCAAAACACTGTGTCAAAAGGTCGGACACCTCTGTAAGGATCAAGGTCTGGGATTACCTTCCAGTGGTACTAGGCAAGGCTTTCCCCTCATCAGAAAATTACTTACAGTGCTGGAAAGACGGCTGAACAGTTAAGAGTAAGAGCACTAGCTGCTCTTCAATGCCCAGCACATACACAGCAGCTAACAATAATCTGTAACTCCAGTTCCAGGGGATCTGACACCTTCTTCTGGCCTGCACGGGTGCTGCACACACATGCTACACAAACATACATGTAGGCAAGCATTCAGACACATAAAATGCAAATAAATATTAAAAATTCTAGAACTAGATAGAGAATTATTGTACAATTACATAAATGCAAATGAAGAATTTTATTTTTAGCCATAACATAAAGACAAAAATAAAGGTTAGTTCTTGTTCATTATTAAAGGTAAAATGCCAAACACAGGCATCTTGTTATGCAGAGCTGGCCTCAGAAATATGCATTAGGTTTTACAATATTCCCCAAAAGTATTCTCTCAAAGAATACTGATCACTTTGTATAAGCTTATAAAACGTAACAGTAAACCAAAATAAGAGGAGGAAATAAAAATGTAAATTGACAGACACTGACTTTAAATATCTCTATAATCACTTGAAACATGGGGATGCTGACAAGAGGAAAGGCGGGCTTGGACCTGATCGGGTATTATGAAGTGACCGTGAGATAATCCAGGACCCCTCTCAAAACAGACCTGCTTCACTCCAGTCATGCACACTGTCTAGATCATCATGCTGAGGTTACAGTTTTGGGGTTTTACTTCTTTGTTTGTCTGGAGGGAAGTCTCACCATAGTATGAAATTTACTGTGTAGACCATGCTAGTCTTGAACTCAAAGAGATCCACCTGTCTCTGCCTCCCAAGTGCTAGGATTAAAGGCATGGGCCACAATTTTTTCCTTTTTTTCCAAACCAATAATTGTTTAACACAGAAGCAGTTATAACCAGAAGCTGCATACAATTTGCTAGAAGGCATTTATCCCTAAGTATTGTTCAGTTTCCAGGACTTACACCAATGATTACAAGCGATAAATGTGGCATCAATGAGTATGTATTGACAAAATGAAAGTCACTGCTAAAGGCAACTGTATCCTAAACATCACAGCCTGTGTACATGAGCATCGTGTCTTCAGCCTGAAAAATTCGTGAACTATGGACTCCACCTCATCAAACAAAGATATATTCACAAGCATATCCTCTTGAAGTTCAAGACATAAACAGGACTTGTGTTTGGTTTAAACCATCACCACTGAAGCAAAGGACTTAATACCACCACCACCAAGCCTTCAACATCTTGTCCAGGGAACAGGACAAGCATCAAATGAACAGAAGCGCTGCAGAATCGGGGGGAGGAGTGAAGAGGGCAAGAGGAAAGACAGACAAGCAGTGTCAGTAGGGGCTCCAGCACCTCCTGTCCTGTTCACTTGCTGAACCCATAAAGTAGCACAGCTTGCTACCCCAGTCTTCCTGCAAATCTGACCTGGGAGAGCAGAGGTGGCTGCCTGTCAGTGCATACTTTGGCACTTAGCATAGGGTGCCTTTTGCAAGTGCAAGACTGCTGAAAATCTCAGTGAGATGTTTATGCTACATCTTTTACGCAGAATGTGTTTATTGGTTGCTTAGCATATGCTGATCACAAAGCTAATTCTAGCCTATGAGTTCCTCTTACTCTAATGAAAACCAGATGGAAATGAATGACCTTGTTACCACATGATAACCAAGAAGCTGTAAATGGCAGTGAGTACACAGAGCAATGCGGTGTCTTTCTTAAGTTTAACAGAAAGAGTTTAAATAATAGAACGGGCAACTTATGAAGCAATACTGGAGAGAAAATTGGGGTTTCCAAACAGTGGGGTTTCCCAGAAAGGAGGCCAAGTGAAAGGCACAACCAGTAGAAGTTCCGCAGGTCGGTCAGGCCCGGCAGGCTTATAAAGGAGCTCTGCAGCTCCGCTGTGCTAATTGCTATGCAGCTCATTATTTAGGCCTGAGAAGCAAGAGGAACTAGGAAGGGGGAGGCAGAGGCACTCGACTGAGGTGCAGGAATTCTGTGGGAGGCTAGAAGGATGGCACCATCGGCAGTGGTTAAGTGCTACGTGGGATCTAGCTTGCATGTGTAACTTGTAAACTGTTTTAATATAATAGTAGCATATTTTAGTTATAAAAGTTATAGACAATCTAGAAAATTTAGAAAAATCATAGGCCATGTACTGAGAGATACTTAAAAATATCTGTGGAATATCCTACCATTTGGAGTCCTATACCCCTTTTTTACAAAATGTAAATTATATGTTTTATATTCTTTCCACACATTATGTTCTTAGTAGTTCTCTAAATCTATATTCAGGGTATTTCTATTCAATAGCATATTTAACTCCTCTCATCTCTGCTAAATTTTCACTGTTTACCAATACTTATGATGGTTTCCTTATGAGAATTTTCATGAACTGGAAATACGGGGTCAAAGTCTACAAAGATTTTCAAAGCTCTTGACACAAACTGTCAAAATGTATCAGAGGCAATTTGAGCCAATTCACATTCTTTCTAACAGTTCCAATTTAGCCACTCCCTCTTCAGCACTAAATTTTAATCTCCAATTTGATAAGCAAAGCATCATACTGTTGGATATGTAATCATATTTTCTCTGACCATGTTTTGTAAGTATGGAATTTATTAGAGTGTGATTTTGTTCTTAGACTCTCTGAGACAATGGGATGGCCCTGCCAACTGTTGGAATTCAGGATGGACAATATTTGCTATAAGTAATTTTAAAACAGACTTTAGGTGCTATGAGAGATACAAAAAGGATATCCAGGCCCTTTGCAAGCTCACAGCATACTTCAAGAGAAGACCTGCAGAACTACCAAAATTTCAGCATCAGGAGTGGACAGAAGAGAAATCTACATGAGGCCTGTATCAGTGGGGCCAGAGACAGCAATCTGAGGATCTGGGAATAGAGTGTGAGGAGGGTGGCATGCTCTTTGCTGTGAGACTCTCTACTTTTCTGTCTTCTTGCCTCCTCCTGCCAGCAGCTTTGATGTGGCATACAATGCCACCTGGAGGATCCATTAGAAATGCTGATTCCAATCCAGACCCCAATGATGGGTGCCACTGCGTGCAGAGCTTCTTTTGTCTCTGAATTCACAGTATTGGGAATGCCTTTGGATGCATGGGTGATCTGAAAAAATCGAAACGATGAGAGATTTACCCTTGAAGTTTGTACTGTGTTAATCCGTTACCAAGAGCATCTCCATATTGACAGCTGGGTAGCAAAAAGGGAATATGGCCAGGACTGCATCATAAGAATAGTTCAGCTATAGGACAAGGCTCTGTATGTGGATAACAAAACAGTGTCCCCTCCAGAGAACTCCTGTTAGCCCCAGCCAACTAGAAAAGCCACGTGGAAAGGCATACAGTGGCCACCTCTTTTGATTCACTCAACAACTGGTGACTAACCAACTTTCATTTACAACTTTGAATTTTTACCAATGGAAAAAAGTAACTGAAAAGTTTATGCTTTCCTGGGAGTTACTACTTAATTGCGGAGGGGTGATAATGGAAAAAAAGAAAAGATATTGAGAAAATGGAGCAAGAGTGGGAAGTGGAAGGAGTTTAATTTAGTAAAGTTGGCAGTGATGGCAAAGTTGTGAAGGTAACATTTGGAATCTAGGGGAAAGATGGAGCTGTGTAGTGATCTAGGAAAGGAATATTCAAAGGGGGAGTTGACAAATGTGAGGGCTCTGAAGCCTGAACACCAAGAAGGAAGTGCAACTGGGAAAAAGTGCCAAGAAAGGAGAGCAATGGGAACCCACCTGGAGTCACAAATCAGTCTTGGAGGGAAACCTCAGTCAGACACAGGAATGCAGGTCCGAGGTTAGCCTGGGCTATATAGTAAGACTCTGCTTTTTAAAAAGTGATAAAAGCGTTTTATCCACTTCAAAGGAAACCATACATAAACTGTTCCTGCAGAGGATACAGGCTCAGCCTCCAGCATCCTCATCAAGCAGCTCACAGCTGCCTGTAACTCCAGTTCCAGGTGACCCAACCAACACCTTCTTCTGAATGAGCAGGATACACATAAACTCACACAGGCACACAGACACATATAAATAGTAAATATTAAGTAGATATACAACATGAAAATCAAGTGCTGTGTTGATAATACACACCTAAAGAAAAGCTCTGAACTCTCCAGTCTGTACTCTTTGGGTACATCTGTTGTGTCATATTCTACCATTATCCATTTTACATGGATGCAAAATGCTCCTTAAGAGACAGAAGCCCTCTCTTTTCTTCTTCCTATTAGAGTAAGCCCAACAAATGTTTCTCCAGGAGGCGTGTGCTTTCTGACATGGACCGTATCTGTTAGATGTTCCAAATACACAATTCTCTGGGGAGATTCATTACAGTTCAAATTATACACGTCTGTTAAAGCGGGGATCAGTTCTACCTTTCACATATTTGTTATTGCTGCTTTCTGAAACTTCCTTCCAGCCCCAAAGAGGTCTTAATCCCTGTCAAATGTTATTAAGTTCCTAACTTTTATATAGCCTTGAAGGGGGTTGTTTATTCAGTTTCAGCGACTCCTGGTTACTGCCAAATATCATTTCATTTCAGCACAGATGTAAAGGGTCCAGTGACTGGAATTGCTTCACAGTCCTGACGCTGTGGAGAGATGGATACCAGTTTAATTATGGGCAGCTGAAAATGATCTGGGAGTCACCTGCTTTGGGTATTTATCATCATTATGAACTTCTCATCAGGCTGTGGCCCCAGCACTTTCATAACGTCCCATTTGTGTGGGTCAGACATTATGATCTATACAGAACCCACCCTGTCTGTCACCTTTGAATTTATGGATAGACAATTTAATATTGCTTGATTATTTTCTTTTCCTCCTCTTGGAGTGAGAAAATGTGTTTCAGTCATTCATGCTCTTTTTCCTTTCCTCTTTTTACCCTCTGTCTCTATTGCTCAATCCCACTGCTGCCTTTATCCTCCCAGCTGCTTTTCCAATTATGCCTCATTGGAAATTATTCATTACTTAAAGAATGTGGCCTGGATCGGCTAGACGCATGCAGGAACCAGCAACACAAAGGCTGAAATGCAGGCAGCACTCAATGAATGCAGTGGGAACGAAAGGAGAGAGCAGAGGGAACCAGAGGGAAGCTTCGGAGCTAGAGGATGCTTGCCAGTACTGCCTCTCCCTTGCCTTATAGACATCGTCAAGAAAAGCGGGGCTTCTGCTTCTAAGGTCCTCTATCTACTGCTCTGTAACTACATCTATCTTTCCAAATTCTCTTTCTATTTCTGCCTTTCTCAAAATGGACCTTGATTTTTTCCAGTAGGGTTAGACAAAGGGTTGAATGTACTGAGCACTGGGGCACCAGCCAGCTAGCTGGTAATAAGCCTCACCCATGCAGCTGCTCCCTGGTCCTCTTCTCTCCTGATAGCCTTCCAGGAGTCCGCATCCCATACTCCATACTTAAATACCACTTACCAAGAGCTAATGTCAGCCAGGAAGTATGGTGACTGTATCGCTCACCACACTTAGTCTTTATAGGTGTTCATTTAAATCCCAATATTGTCATGAGAAAGCCCTAGTACTCACACACTCTCTCTCTCTCTGTGTAGATCTTTCTCAATAGGGGACAATCCACATCCCCTCACCCCCAGATACCATTTTGACAGTGTCTAGAAATAGTGACTGTCCCAGCTAGGTAGAAGTCATGGGTACAAGAAACCTCCTATAATTCACAGGAAAACCTTCCACAATAAGGATTACTGGTTCAAAATATCAACAGGTTTTTGAAACTTGAAGCTTGAAGGGGTTAAGTAGCTTGCTCAAAGCTACCTGGTGATATTTGGGAAGACTGCAGTATCCTAACTTGTGACTTTGAGTATGTTGCACATAAGTAGCTAAGGCGTCAGCAGTAGGTTGATCATTTCCTAACACCAAAGAAGCCACAGTTCCCAGCAAGAACCTTTTGTGTGTATGAGAACTCCTCAGCCTAAGTGGTCCTTTTCAACTGCTTGCTGGTTACCTGCTCTGGCATCCTTTTCATCAAGTACATAGAATTGAGCCCATGAAGAATAACATTTGACTCTAAACATTGATGGTTTTGTGCACATAGACACACACTGGAGCAACTAATTCCACTGGTTTTTAAATATTATTAGCAAATCTAAAAAAAGTGTAATACAAAGACAGATTACATAAGTAAATAGTCACACTGCCCTAAAACTCTTTGAAGAAATAGAGTTACAGTGTACAATGAACAAATTATACATAATTAATGCTGATGAATGCTTAACTGATAGAGATAACATTTTGTTTTCTTACTATAAATCAAAACGATAGATCATCATACATACTCATTTTAAACTACCAATCAAAAGTATCGTTGTTCTTTTTACTTCTTCAGTACTACAAATGCTAGTTTTAAAAACATATATAAATACTGTGTATACTTTAGTAATTCAATTATCCCCAGATTTTGTTTGATGCACTCAAATTTGTAATCACGCATGTATGTGTGTATCCAACAATAGTCAGAGCACATGATTCCACAATTCACATGAATGCATGCATAGCCAGATCCTGTATCTTACACTCACCACACTCTCTGCCTTTCTCTCCCTGCACCCCATGTCTGCACCCACCCACTTCCCCCAATGCCTGTGCAGCTCCCACCCTCGTTAGAGGATGCATTAGTGATTTAAGGAAGAGTTGATTTGGGCATATGGTTCCAGAGGGAGAGTTTATAATGATGGGGACAGCATACCATGGCAAAAGTCATGGCAGAAGGAACAGGAAGTTAGCTCATCACTTGTGATCCACAGACAGAAACGAGAGAGAGAGAGAGAGAGAGAGAGAGAGAGAGAGAGAGAGAGAGAAACAGAGAGAGAAAGAGCATAAATTGAGTGAAGCTGTGAACCCTGAAAACCTATTGACAGCCATTCACTTCCTCCAACAAGGCCCCTCTTCCCAACATGCCCCCCATGACACACTTCCTCTGTCAAGATCCTGCCTCCCAAGGTACCCCCCATGACACACTTCCTCGGGCAAAGTTCCACCTCCCAAAGGTTCAGTAACCTTTGCACCCAGTGCCACCAAGGGTCAACCAAGTGTTTAAACACATTATCAATGAAGGACATTTCCCGTTCTAACCACAAGGGACTTCGTATCTCCTCCAGAACTTCTCTCCTGCATGGCCTATTCCTCAGCTACAGCAACTATGGGCAGGGAAAGGGGTCTTCCAAGAACCACCAATGTTGAGACTGGGTTCACTTTCACTGCTAGCCTTGGGGATGGGCGTCTTTCAGGAGAAAAACCACAGTCAACCCTCAGTCCTACACAGTCACTGCTTGGAAAGCTTCTCCCACATTCTGTGCTGAATCACACAGTCTAAAACACAGCTAATAACCCATATAAATAAAGTAAATTCAAAGTGAGTTCCCTAAGTGTTAGGATACAAAAAAGTACCAAGTATTGAGAAAGCATATCAGAGGGGAGAAGGTAACAGAAAGAAATCAGAAGTAAACAGACAACCTTTGATTTTTATTGCCTCGTACCAGCCCTGTTTATCTTCATACAGCAATAGAGTTCCCAAATGTCCAGAAACAAAGATCTCAGCCTCCCTGCCACAGATTTTCAATACTGCCCACCTTAGCACACGGCGAATCTGAGCACACACTGTTTCTGACACAGGTGTGCAGGTTTTGCTTACATTGGTGGCGTTTGTTGAGGATGGGGCTGGACAGTTGTCTTTCTGGGTGTCCTAGTTAGGTTTTGATTGCTGTGTGGAGACATCATGACCATGCCAACACTTATAGAGAAAACATTCAATTGAGGGGGCTCACTTACAGTTTCAGACGTCCAGTCCACTATCATCATGGTGGAGAGCATGGCAGCATGCAGGCAGATGTGGTGCTGGAGCTGAGAGAGCTACATCTTGCAGGCAACAGGAGGTTGACTGTCTGTCACACTGGGGGAATCTTGAGAAAAAAGACTCAAAGCCCACCCCCACAGTGACACACTTGCTCCAACAAGAGTGCCACTCCCTTTGGGGGTCATTTATTTCATACCACCATACTGGGTGTGAAATAAGAAGTCCCCAAACACAATTTTCAATGAGATAAACTTCTGCCCACTTTTCACATCACAAACCCATCAAATCACATGACTGCTTATGTACTGATTTTAGCCAACTAAAAATAAAATAAAATAATTAAATTCCCTTGACTTCTGGAAATATTCAGCTAATCGTTAGATGCCACACACAGAAGCCATATCTTACAGTACAGATAAAGAATATTTCAATTATTACTACACACACCTCCAGATAAACTGCCACTATCAATATAGACAAAGATGCAAAGTTGAAAAATATCTCATGTTGGTGATGGTGGACGACAGACCCACCCATGATGTGTTGATAGTAACAAAAATTTTACTAATAAGAATATATGGGCGGAGTCCAGCGAAGCGGCGGTTCTTCCAGCAGCATCAGGTAAACAGGCCGGCTTCCCGGCCTGTGCTCCAGTGCCTGCAGATCCCCTGGGAACTGCACAGAGCTCCCAATCCCGGCGGGAGCCAAGCACCCAGACCCCAGGTCTTCTCTCCCACCAACGAGACCAGGAAACCAGAGGACCCAGGGAGACCAGGGGAGTAGCTGTTCGGGATCAAGTACAACAGGACCCAGCATAGGGTCCAGGGGACCAGGTAAGAGGATAAGCGCCCCAGATTCCTGTTCTTCTTCTCCACCCACGGGACCAGCATTCGGACAAGGAATAGAAGAACCACCAGATTATTGGACTTGCTAGCACCCACCAAAAGGGAACGCTGGTCCCCAGACCAGTAAGGGGCTCTTTCTGTACCCACTAGAAGAAGAGATGGGAAAGAGACAATACAAAAACACAGTCAGCAACAGAAAAACAAATATGACACCGCCAGATTCTAGAGACTCCACACCAGCAAGACCCCAACATTCCAATGCGGACGAAACAGAAGAGAACGACCTTAAAAGCACTTTCATGAAAATGATAGAGGCCCTAAAAGAGGATATTGGAAAATCCCTCAAAGAAATGGAAGAAAAAACAAACCAAAAAATGCAAGAATTGGAAGAAAAAACAAACCAAAAAAGGCAGAAAATGGAAGAAGAAATGAAGCAAAAAATGCAAGAAATGGAAGAAAAAACAAAGCAAAAAATGCAAGAATTGGAAGAAGAATCATACCAAAAAAGGCAGGAAATGGAAGAAGAAACAAAGCAAAAAATGCAAGAAATGGTAGAAAAAACAAAGCAAAAAATGAAAAAAATGGAAGAAGAAACAAACCAAAAAAGGCAGGAAATGGAAGAAGAAACAAAGCACAAAATGCGAGAAATGGAACAAAAAACAAACCAAAAAATGCAAGAAATGGAAGAAAGAACAAACCAAAAAATTCATAAAAGGCAACAAATGGACGAACAGATAAACAGAAAATTGCAAGAAGCAATGCAAACACTGCAAGGGTTGAAAACTGAAATAGAGTCATTAAAAAAAACACAATCTGAAGAAAGGCAGAAAATAGAAAAGCTGGACAAACAGACAGGCACTACCAATACAAGCATTACCAACAGAATAGAAGAGATGGAAGAGAGAATCTCAAGTGTTGAAGATACGCTAGGAGAAATGGATTTATCAACCAAAGAAAACCTTAAATCCAACAAATCCTTAACACAAAACATCCAGGAAATATGGGACACCATGAAAAGACCAAACCTAAGAATAATAGGTATAGAAGAAGGAGAAGAAATCCAGCTCAAAGGGGCAGAAGGCATATTCAACAAAATCATAGAAGAAAACTTTCCCAACCTTAAGAAAGACATGCCAATGAAGGTACAAGAAGCCTACAGAACACCAAATAGAGTGGACCACAAAAAAATCCCCTCGCCACATAATAATCAAGACCCCAAACATACAGAATAAAGAAAGAATATTAAGAGCAGCTAAGGAAAAAGGTCAAGTAACATATAAAGGCAGACCTATCAGAATTACACCTGATTTCTCCATGGAAACGCTGAAAGCCAGAAGGTCCTGGATAGATATTCTACCTACACTAAGAGACCACGGATGCCAGCCCAGACTACTATACCCGGCAAAGCTCTCAATCACTATAGACGGAGAAAACAAGATATTCCATGACAAAACTAGATTCAAGCAATATGTGTCCACTAACCCAGCCCTACAGAAAATTTTGGAAGGAAAACTCCAACCCAAGGAAGCTAACTACAACCAGAAAAACATAAGCATTAGAGAATCTCTCTCTACCAACAGCCAAAAGAACAAAGGGGTGAAATTCCACACATAATTCCACCAACAACAACCATCGCAAATCGAAGAAGGATGAGCAATCATTGGTCATTAATATCCCTCAATATTAATGGCCTTAACTCACCCATAAAAAGACACAGACTAGCAGATTGGATTCGAAGACAGAACCCTTCCTTCTGCTGCATACAGGAAACACACCTCACCCTTAAAGACAGACATTACCTGAGAATTAAAGGTTGGGAAAAATTTTTCAATCGAATGGACCCAAGAAACAAGCCGGGGTAGCAATCCTAATATCTAACAAACTAGACTTTAAAATAAAATCAATCAAAAGAGATGAAGGAGGTCATTACATACTCATCACAGGTGAAACCCACCAAGAGGAAGTGTCTATTCTGAACATCTATGCCCCAAATACAAAGGCATCCACATTCGTTAAAAAACATTATTAGAACTTAAATCTCATCTAAAGCCCCACACAGTTATAGTGGGAGATTTCAACACACCACTCTCACCACTAGACAGGAATACCAAACAGAAACTCAACAAAGAAGCAAAAGGGCTAATAGAAGTAATGACCCAACTGGGATTAACAGATATCTATAGAACATTTCATCCACATAAAAAAGAATATACCTTCTTCTCACCACCACATGGAACCTTCTCAAAAATCGACCACATACTTGGCAACATATCAAACCTCAGCAGCTACAAAAAATTGGAATAACTCCATGCATCTTATCAGACCACCATGCTTTAAAATTAGAATTCAACAACAACACAAATTGCAGAAAACCTACAAACTCATGGAAATTGAATAATGCTCAACTGCACCATCCCTGGGTCAAAGAGGAAATAAAAAAAGAAATTAAAGACTTCCTCGAATTCAATGAGAATGAAGACACAACATACCCAAACCTATGGGACACTTTGAAAGCAGTGCTACGGGGAAGTTCATAGTGCTAAATGCTCACATGAAGAAACAGGAGAACAGTTATACCAGAGAATTAACATCACAGCTGAAAGCTCTAGAACACAAAGAAGCACACTCCCCCAGGAGGAGTAGACGCCAGGAAATAATCAAATTGAGGGCTGAAATCAATAAAGTAGAAACCAGGAAAACAATACAAAGAATCAACGCAACGAAGAGTTGGTTCTTTGAGAAAATCAACAAGATAGACAAACCTTTGTCCAAACTTACCAAACAGCAGAGAGTGAACACGCAAATTAACAAAATTAGAAATGAAAAGGGGGACATAACAACAGACTCTGAGGAAATCCAGAGAATCATTAGGTCATACTTTGAAAACCTGTACTCCACAAAATTCGAAAATTTAAAGGAAATGGATGACTTCCTGGACAGCTATCAATTGCCAAAACTAAATCAAGAACAGATAAGCAATTTAAATAGACCTATAACCCCTATGGAAATAGAAGCTGTCATCAAAAGTCTCCCAACCAAAAAAAGCCCAGGTCCAGATGGCCTCAGTGCAGAATTCTACCAGAAATTCAAAGAACAGCTTATACCAATTCTTCTCAAAGTGTTCCACACAATAGAAGCAGAAGGGTCTTTGCCAAACTCTTTCTATGAGGCTTCAATAACCTTGATCCCCAAGCCACACAAAGATACAACTAAGAAAGAGAACTTCAGACCAATATCCCTCATGAACATTGATGCAAAAATACTCAATAAAATACTGGCAAATCGGATCCAAGAACACATCAAAACAATCATTCACCACGATCAAGTAGGTTTCATCCCAGGAATGCAGGGATGGTTCAACATACGAAAATCCATCAACGTAATCCACCATATAAACAAGCTGAAAAACAAAAATCACATGATCATCTCACTAGATGCTGAAAAAGCCTTTGACAAAATCCAACACCCCTTCATGATAAAGGTCTTGGAGAGATCTGGGATAACAGGGACATACTTAAACACATAATAAAAGCTATATACAGTAAACCAACAGCCAACATCAAACTAAATGGACAGAAACTCAATGCAATTCCTCTAAAATCAGGAACAAAACAAGGCTGTCCACTCTCTCCATACCTTTTCAACATGGTACTTGAAGTCCTAGCTATTGCCATACGACAACAAAGGGGGATCAAGGGGATACAAATTGGGAAGGAAGAGGTCAAACTTTCACTGTTTGCAGACGATATGATAGTTTACATAGATGACCCAAAGAACTCTACCAGGGAACTCTTACAGCTGATTAACACCTTCAGCAAAGTGGCAGGCTACAAGATCAACTCAAGAAAATCAGTAGCCCTACTATATACAGATGATAAAAGGGCTGAAAGAGAAATCAGAGAAACATCACCCTTTACAATTGCCACAAACAACATAAAATACCTTGGGGTAATGCTAACCAAACAAGTGAAAGACCTGTATCGTTAGAACTTTGAATCTTTAGAGAAAGAAATTAAAGAAGCCCTCAGAAAATGGAAAGATCTCCCATGCTCTTGGATAGGTAGGATCAATGTAGTAAAAATGGCAATCCTGCCAAAAGCAATCTACAGATTCAATGCAATCCCCATTAAAATCCCAGCACAGTTCTTCACAGACCTTGAAAGAACAATAATCAATTTTGTATGGAAAAACAAAAGACCCAGGATAGCCAAAACAACCCTGTTCAACAAGGCAACGTCCGGAGGCATCTCCATCCCTGACCTCAAGCTCTATTATAGAGCTATAGTCCTGAAAACAGCTTGGTATTGGCACAAAAATAGACAGGTAGACCAATGGAATCGAATTGAAAACCCGGGTATTAACCCACACACGTACGAACATCTGATCTTTGACAAAGAAGCTAAAAATATACAATGGAATAAAGAAAGCATCTTCAACAAATGGTGCTGGCATAATTGGAGACTGGCATGTAGAAGAATGCAGATCGATCCATGTCTATCGCCATGCACAAAACTTAAGTCCAAATGGATCAAAGACCTCAACATAAATCCAGCCACACTGAACCTCTTAGAAGAGAAAGTGGGTGGTACCCTTGAATGAATTGGTACAGGAGACAGCTTCCTGAACATAACACCAGTAGCACAGGCAGTAAGATCAACAATCAATAAATGGGACCTACTGAAACTGAGAAGCTTCTGTAAGGCAAAGGACACAGTCAGCAAGACAAAAAGGCAGCCCACAGAATGGGAAAAAATATTCACTAATCCCACATCTGACAGAGGGTTGATCTCCAAAATTTACAAAGAACTCAAGAAGCAAGTCTCCAAAACACCAAAGGACCCTATTAAAAAGTGGGCTGCAGAACTAAATAGAGAGTTTTCAATAGAGGAGTCTAAAATGGCTGAGAGGCACTTGAGAAAGTGCTCAACATCCTTAGCCATCCGGGAAATGCAAATCAAAACAACTCTCAGATACCATCTCACCCCTGTCAGAATGGCTAAAATCAAAAACACCAATGACAATTTATGCTGGAGAGGATGTGGTGAAAGGGGGACACTCCTCCATTGCTGGTGGGAGTGCCAACTGGTTCAGCCACTTTGGAAATCAGTGTGGAGATTCCTCAGAAAAATGGGAATAAACCTACCACAAGACCCAGCAACTCCACTCTTAGGCATATATCCAAAAGATGCCCATTCATACAACAAAGAGGTCTGTTCCACTGCGTTCATAGCAGCTTTATTTGTAATTGCCAGAACGTGGAAGCAACCTAGATGTCCCTCACCTGAAGAGTGGATAGAGAAAATGTGGTACATCTACACAATGGAGTACTATTCAGCAGAAAAAAATAATGGAATCATGAGATTCGCAGGCAAATGGATGACACTAGAAGAAACCATCCTGAGTGAGGTAACCCAGTCACAAAAAGAGAAACATGGCATGTACTCTCTCATATATGGATTTTAGACATAGATCTGGGGAGTGCCAGCCTACAATCCTATGGCCAGAGAGTCTGGGAAACAGAAACTTTATTTAGTGGCTGATCGAAGAAGAGGCAGACTCCCTTGGTTAAGTACTGAGCTGAACTCAAGAAAGCCAGTAACAGAGAGGGAGGACTGATGATCAAAGGGATTAAGACTGGGCTGGTTTAACCCCCAGAAACAGCTGACCAGACAAAGGTTAACTCTTGAATCCCAGGCATTAGCCTGGGAAGCCAGCATGGGACTGATCAAGACCCCCTGAATCTGGGTGTCAGTGAAGAGGCCTAGGGAATCTATTGAGCCTTGGGCAGCAGATCAGTACCCATCCCAAGTATACACACGGACTTTGGACTCCAATAGAACAATGTGAGGTGCACTCTCACCCAGAACTCTTGGGAAAGGGTCTAGGCCCTGCCCTATATGAAATGACACACTATGGACACCCCCATGGAGGGCCTCACCCTCCCTGGAGAAATGAGAGGATAACGGGGGGGGGGGGGAGGGCACAGGAGGAAGGGAGGGAATGGGAGAGGGACCTGGAACTGACTTGTGAAGCAACCTTGATTCTTATCTAAATTTAAACTGGAAAATAAAATTTAAAAAAAAGAATATATGGGCACCTAATATAAAGAAATTGCCTGCATGTGCACCTAATTAAATGACCAACACACATACAAGAAAAGACTATTTAGTGTGTATTAAAAATATACACATGAGCAAAACATGTCAGTACAGCAAATTGTCCCAGATGTCTTTACACAAAATACAAATCATAAATCATTTACTCATATAAATAGGATGGTTGTATAAAACATGAAGAGGGTGGTGTGAGAGGGAGAGAGAGAGAGAGAGAGAGAGAGAGAGAGAGAGAGAGAGAGAGAGAGAGAGAGAGAGAGAGAGATGATTATGCATGGGGCATGTACAGGGAATTGTGGAAGGCAGCGTGTACATTGGTTCACAGTAGTCATATCCAGGAAGAGGTCTGGTACAAGAGTTGGGAAGATATTCTCTTTTTTGCTGCACAGTCTCTTCTACTGTTGAGATGTTTTCACCACGGGAATGGATCATACACTGAGAAAATGAGCTATCCAAAAGAAGGTGATAGTAAAAACTTATACATATGTTAGATCCGCTGTATCCAAAAGCTTGTTTGCTCAGCTCTGAGCTTGTCTGGGCAGCATTGATCGCTAGTTGGAGATTCTGTTCTTGTGTGCTAGATTATCCACCAACACTTAGTCATCTGCCCAAAGAAAGAGGACTAAATATAAGTCACACTTTGTAAATTGCCACAGTTAGAGCAAAATTCCATAGGCCCCAGGAAAAACTCACAAACCAAAGGATCTTTTCCTGTAAGGGAAACCCATAGCTATTTAAAGCTTCTGAAAGAAAAGGCTTTCCTTGACCTTCTCCCTCCTCTCTCTCTCACACACATAACCACTCCTTGCCATTTCCTTCACAACTTGCTTTAAAATTTCTCTCCAGTCAGGAGAACTGCACATACAAAATCTATACACAACTTCAGCACTCACTTGAGCTCAAGTGTGCATGTTAAACAGTGAACAAGCTGTCCCATGTAGTAAGCACATTGTGGAAAACATGCAGAAACCTCATGGTTTTCTACCCATCCATCCATCCATCCATCCATCCATCCATCCATCCAGTTGCCCTCGGAATGGAGGAACCAATTCTAAGCATGGAGAAGGCATCTGCCTGTGCTTAGTATGTGAGGAGGTCCTACAAAGAGAATGAGAAATTGGGAGAGCACTAGTATCTCTGGGTGAGCCTGACTGATCCCCAGACAAGGGAAAGGGAAAGATTTAGCTTCTTTGTTTTATTTTTGTTGTTTCAAATCATTAGATGGCAAATACGATGGAGTCTTCTTCATATACAGTAATAGAAGCAAGTATTGTTCTTGCTTAGTATTCTCAGAATATCAAAGCATCCTAAGAGAAAGAAAGGGCATATATCCACACTTCCAAAGCACTCTTCATAGAGTAAATATGTCCTATCTCCTCTGTAATGCTTGACATTCTTCTACAGTGACCTTTGTCAGCCTAGGTCATATTCAATCATTTGACCTAAAGCCTTCTCATATGAACAGGTCCATCCAGCTGCAGCCCTGACCTATGGAGCTCCCTGGGATTCTAAGGCCTCACCCCACCTCAGTTTTCACCATTTTAATGAATCCCATTCACCCCTGTGATTCATGTTGGGTTTCTGACTCAAGAGAGGCACATTTTTTGGTACTATGGCCTGATGAGTGCCCAGGTTCAAACCCATATATGACTGCTTTTCTAACCAGTTTGGGAAATCTAGGTTTTTGTCTAATTGCAGCCAGCTTCCTGATGCCATGGTCCATCAAGTCTCCCCGAACTTACAGCCCTTGTTATCTTGCTATCAAATACACACACTCACTCACATGCAGAGAGAGAAGAGGAGGGCACAGACTGAAATACATACAAAAATATACATACATACCTAGACATATGTACACATATTGACCTTAAGTCCAGGACAAATAAGCTTTAGGGTACTGAAAGGTAGAAGATTGGTTCTTTTTCCTTAATTAGCACACATAAGGCAGGGAGATGAAGCCTTTCCAAAGTGATCTGTAAAAGGGAGAGTCATCTCTTAAATATCCATTTCAGTTCTTAATTCCCTAAAAGACATCCTTCAGACAAATATTTGTTTTTCATCTGAGATCCAAGTCCTGGCTTCTGACTCTACATTGTGAGTAACAGTGTGAAAAGGAAGAAGTTCTGGTGGGAACTCATGTGCACAGACTCTCTGCTGCCTCTCCTGGGGACGCCTCACATACCACAAGAAAAGGTTCTGTCTCAAATTTTAAGTTGGCATAGACTTGTTTTCCTTAATTTCATTAATTATTCTAAGGACATTCAAAACAACCATATCTGGAGTCACTCCAGAGAAAGCCCAGAAGACAGGTGTGTCCAGGCTTTGCCATCACTGGTGGTGCCACTTGTTGGCTGAGCCATCTGTGGGCGTATCTGGCGCCCACAGAGCATCAGGGCCAGCCAGGAGGAAGTGTTCCACAGAGCTACATCACCCTCTGCTGTAGCTACTTTGTATCTACAGCTCATAGAGGGCCAGGTGCCTGCTGTCTCCGCCTTTCCGATTACCTATCTCCCCACTAGAGTAAGATATCACTGCTCCTTTGATGATATGCCAGGCTTTTATTGAAACCCAGCATGCTACGGTTTTCAGATATGTAAATTAACTTTTATGGCCTGCAAAACGCTGCTCTCTGGGAACTTTTGGTTATGCTTCTAGTACATTTTAACCCAATGAGATAATGTTCATGGACTCCTGGAGTCAAGAGGCTAGGAACTACATCTGGACACATCCCATCCATTACCATGATACTCGGTAAGCTTCACCCAAACCTTTTTGGGTGCAGGTGAAAATACTGTCTTTGCAGATCAACAGGAGAAGACTAAGCTACCCCCCCTGAGTAGCCCACTCCAGCACTAACTCCCTTCAACGCTGTCATGATTCCTGTACTCCACAAGAATGCTCCATGCCAGACAGCTGTGAGCTTTAAAACCCCAAATTAGAATATTTGGGACCAGATGTCACAAAGCAGCCTGATTGTCAACACACTATTCAGCCGCTATTGAAAAATGACATTTCAAACCAAACACTGATACTCACCCTTGGGGTTGCGCCCAGTCACACAGCTTCATCTTATAGTGAGTTCCTGGGCAGCAATCCCCTTTAGGATTCCAGAAATCTGGTCACCGTTAAAGGGAGAGGATCTGCAGGTATCCTGTCCATTTTCTTGATCCCTAAAATCACAACAATCATGCGCCTTTCCATGATTTGTGCCAGCAAAACAGGACCTACCCTGAAAACCCAACGCTGTGCTTTCTGGGGAGTGCTCATATCCCTCCCCCCCATTCAGCTTGGGGTTTCTGGTTTGCTCCTTTGGTTTTGGGAAGGGAAAGCTTTAAAGACCTCCCCTTCCTGGGTTTCTCATCTGTGTAGTCTCTACGAAGTCCAATTACATTTTGGCACATGAAGATCCGCAGGGCCTTCTCCAGTTCGGAGCAAAATATGCACCTCCCTTTCTTTAAGCTATTTCCCTTGGCAAAGGGGCAAGTCAGAGAGACCAGACCGGTCATGAAACCCTGACCCGAGAACTAGTGTGAGCTTCAGACAAGACACAGCTCCAGAGAAGCAGTGCACACGGTCATTGTCTGAGACCGAGACCAAGAGCCTGGAATTGACACCATATGCTCCAGAGGAGTGATTGCTCCGAGGGGTGGGGGGAGAAAACCCACATGTCAGAACATTTTAGCAACACCTAATCCATCTCAAGGTTATAAATAAATATGATGCTCCTTTAAAAACAAAAGTTGAAAAATCTCTAACTAGATTGCTTCTGTGACAATCCGTCAGGCAGGAGTGGACTTTATTAGCAAGACAACAGGAATAAAGAGAAATGCATAACAACTTTTATGGTATATTTTACATGATTTTATTTTTTTGCAGTAAATAAAGTGGTTATAGGGCTCCAAGGAAAAGAGCCCAGATGTTAGAAAGTTGTGTGAAATTTAGGGGAAACAAGCTGTAAAAAACACAGCCATAAAATAGGCTGTCAGTGCCACACATCTGGACAATACAGCTGTATGTTCCCAGTGCCTGTCGTCACCCAAAGAAAACTCAATAACCTCATTTCACCCCAATTAGTCCGCATACCAACAGGATCAGCATTAAGCTGCAAGGGAGGGGAGGGTACAACATTTGTATGGTGGCTCTGTGTCAAGCAGCTTTTATCTTTCTCTTAGATTTGGTCACTAAGAAATAAGAGACTGCCAACATAGTCATTTCCACTATTCTAGAACTCAATTCTATTATAATGTCCTAATAAGTCAAAGTTTGACAGTTTGGACTACTGGCTATGCCAAACAACAACAGATTTTCTGTAGCATGAAAGTAACCTGTCAGTCATCCCAGTTGTAACCCTGACTGTGTCTACTTAGCACAGTTCTTGGAGTCTAACACCATCATATGAAGTGCTCACTACCTTGCTGGTGACAAAACTGATAATGAGACAACCCAATCTCTATGGCATTGGGCATGTTTCCTGTGTATGTATTTGGCCAGTAACGACCTGTCTTTGCATTAAGACAAATATCACAAAACATAAAGCACCATGTCATCGTCTTATCACTGGTAGACTGTAAAATCAAAAACTGTAAAATGTCACCTTTCCTAATAATCGTGTTTCTTTATAGGTGTTGGTGGCAGCAAGAACAATTATGGATAGTGGAGAGAAACTTACTTTACCATTGATAGGGAAACTCTTGAAATTTCAACTTCTCCAGATTAAATTAAAGGACCAGCAAAGACGAGAAAATGAAAAGAAGGTACTGTATAGCACATGCATCCCCAGAGCTCAGCAAGTACTGAGTGAAACATGGTTAATGATGTTTTCTCTTCCTAAGCCACTTGTAGCCTGTGACCTGGCAAACCTAAAAGTCACCTCTCCTCCACTGGGAAGGAGCTACTGAGATGTGTTTGAAGAATTGTGGTAGATGCATTAAAAACAAGTCCCCTCATTTGTGAAAATGGCAATATTCAGGGCATGTAATTAAGGTGGTTATATGGTAGAATCTTTATAATACTGTAGCAAGAATGAGACCCAGGAAAGAAATACGGTCGCAATAAGTAAATATAAAAACAAGAGGGAAGAATCCTCAAGTCAGGATCCAACTATTTAAATTACCTACAATATTCACTCAGGCTTTTATTCAAATGAAAAAGCACCACTGCACCTTCATAGTAAAGTGGCAGTTTAATTAGCAATCCATCCTTCCTGTTTCCAGATCCTCTATTGATCATTTTTTCACATATGGAAACTTTTCATTTACTTTGTCTATGGAAATCTACCAGTGTGCTTTTTTCACATTTGCATCTGAAAAAATATTTTAAATACTTTCAGCAAAGTGATGCCCAATTCAGAGCCACTTGTTATGATTACTTGAAATGAGAAATGCCTTCCTCAGTTTTCAAATCATGCTGAAATATTTGTGATGCCAAATTCTTCTCTCTCTCTCTCTCTCTCTCTCTCTCTCTCTCTCTCTCTCTCTCTCTCTCTCTCTCTCTCTCTCTCTCTCTCTCTCTGTGAAATGGATTGGAATGTGAGTCCTTGGTGACTTTAAGTAGAAAGTACAAAAGCCAACTAAAGGGAAATAAAGATAATATATTCCCATAATGCCTTCCTTACCTTTGCAAAACCTTTAGATCTAGGTATCCTATTTGATTGCACTCCTGCCTGGATAGTTGTGGTGACCATCAAGATGATGGTGGTGGTGGTGGTGGTGGTGGTGGTGGTGGTGGTGGCATCACTTTGTACTTGCAATATAGGGCTCTGTGCTTTCCTAGGATAATCCCATGTAGCATTTTATTAGTGTGGTCCACTCTGTACCCAGGAAAATTCTATTCTCAGAAATGGCTAGTGTTATAGTTTTCCAACTACTGATGCCCCTTCCATCATTGATCATAGATTTGTACTTTAGGAAATGCTCAGAGAATTTAAGAGTTAGCAGAAGAAAATGTAGATGATTGGAAACTACTATAGCAATCTCTTCTTTCATGTTTAAATGCCAGTGTCACAGGAGAACTTGAATTATAAAAGGGAACTGTGAGTCTAGTAAAACGGCCACACCTGTGCACAGACAAACAGCGTGATGTGTCACTTTATAGTGCCATTTTATGTGTTTGCTACCCATTGTAATTCAGTAACTGTTTACTACAATATTTTCAGATTTCAGTGAGCAATCTTCAGATGAAAATAGAATATCCCAGACACTTGGAAATTGTTTTAATGCATGAAATGACATAACATATGCTTGTTATTCTTCTACTCAGTAATTCTCGGAATTGTGAACTATATTAACATGGATAGGAGATTCTGGGGCTGTGGAAAGAAGCCTGATAGACTTGTTGAAATGTCTGAGTGTCTAACAATTCATGGCTTGAACTTTAGATATTGAAGAAAAAAAGCATGAGACCCAGTAAAAGAGTACTGTGCAATTAAGAACCAACAATTACATAATCTAATTTAATGTCCTTATTATCGTGGTTCCCGGAGCACAAGTCCCTTGTGTCTGAGTTGAAACCATCTGAGTAGGTGCTAAATAAATCGATGAAAACTGATTGGAATAGATTACTCCCCAGAAAGTCCTCTTCATAAATGCAAGATGAAAGGAGTTGTTTGCGGGGTGAGGTAATCTATGTACATTTCGGCAACGCTACCCGAGAGGTTACTTGGAACAATTGAGGTTAATGTTTGTCAGCCAAAAGTCTGGCAGAGAGCAAAGTAAGCATGTACAACGTATAGTCTGCTGTAGCTAATGGAAGTATGTTCACAGCGGGAAAGAGGACTTTCTTCCTCCGCTGATCCCAGGAAAAGGTTCTGCTTTTGCGGAGGGAGCGAGTCTTCAACTTTTCCAACCTTGCCATTAAGTCTACAGAGATATTTGCTTTCAAGTGCTAATTCTAGTATATTGCTTACATCTGTACAACTTCAAGAATGTCTTAAATCTTCTGTGTTTGATTTTTGGAAATTAACTTTCTAAAAAGAATGAATGCTGTAAAAAAAATCCATAGCAGTAGAAAATGCTAAGGCAAGGATGAGAATGAGAGAACTAATGAAATTAGGTGTCTCTTGTCTCTTTGCCCCCATGGAACAGATGTAATGTGTTGCTCTATATATGGTCCATTATCTCAATGAATTTTTCTTTAATGGTAAATTATACTTTAAAGTACCAGATAGAATAAAGGTATGTTTTTTTAGACTCGGGTAAGTTGAAGAGGGTGCTGCAGTTGGATCTGGACGTTGCTTTTGCTTTCTGCTTTGAAAGAAAACTTTCTAGGTTATTAATATCATGAGAAATATAAGAAAGAGGTACTCTGAAGAAAAAAATGTAAAACCTTTAGCATAGGGATTCCTAGGATACAGATGACAGCTTCTAATTGTAAATAGGTTGAACCTGTTAGACAAAAATAGATCTGTTTGGAAACATTCTAATAATGACTTCCAGGTATATAGATATAAATACAGATTATATAGATGATGTAGCTATGGAGATATAGATAATATGATACAGATTAGAAACATGTTCTATTGTATAAACATTTTTAACATTTTAGAATTTCTGAATATTATTATCCTGCATTATAATAATAAATTAGACTGTTTATTATGTCATAAAATTTGATTGGGAGTGTTTGCTCAGAAAAGAATCTCCCTTATACCATTATCTCAGTGATCATCCTATAGTTTTAGTCCTGCTGTTGTCATCTGTTGTTAATCCATCAGCTCAGCAAACATTCACTGAAACAAACATCTGTGGACACAATGTACTAGGTCGAAACACTATCATAATATTAAGTATGACTTTAAAATAAATCTCTTGGTTTTTGTTCTGAAGCATTTTGATTTAGCTATTATATGAATTTCTATTTTCACTCACTGTGGCTTCTAATTGACTCTAACTTTTGTGTTACATATTAATTATAAGCACTCACTTAATTGTATCTCAGACTGAGAAACTAAAAGAAAATATTTAATGTTTTAAAAAGCTGAAGAATGACTATGGTTACATTATAAAAATAAATTGTTGACCTTTAATAACATTGACCAATATAAGTGAAATATTCCATCCTTCAGAACTGAAATCAAAATATTTGCAAAGGCTTTCCGAAAAGATCGTAATATATTTTAATTGTGTCTCTCATGGATGAATTCAATCTGCTGGAATTTTCTTGAATTTTGTAGCAAATGCTTTTATATGAAAGGGCTGCTCTTTCTGTTTGCAGCGTATGTACTGACTGCATGCTGCTCTGTTTTCATATGCACCAGAATGGAGGGAAGGCAGACATAAAGAACTGTTGATTGACAGTATCCAGAAAATTTTTCATTAACAAAATTAAAAGAGCCTAATTTTGATAATGCAGAGTAACGAAGCCCCACATAGCCTCATCCCAACAAGAAATGGGGAGAAATTAAGAGAAGCTCCTACAGACATTGCCCAGCTTCCTCCAGTCAAAACCCCAAAAAGCTGGAAATTGGCCATCAAAATGCCATTTTTCGCGTGTGTTTTGTTTTAAAGGAAAGGTCATGGGGACAGCCCAGGAAATTACAGGCTGGTTAGTTTTGATTCAGTTGTGGTTAAATTCTTCAGAAACTATTCTAAGAAGTCAAACAGAGGAAGAGCAGGGGTTCTGTTTGGAGAGACCCTTGTGGTTCCAGGAAAGAAATAACTCGCCTCACTAGCTGCTTGGAATTCTTTGAGGCAGGATTATCAAAACGAAGATACAACCAACACAAATGGAAGATCTAAAGAAGCCCAAACCCCAACAATCCAGGAGAAATAAATGGCTCCCCAGCTGGCCTCTGCAAAACAGAGCTGTGCTTTGCTAGCTATTCCGATTTTTCTTAATGAAAACTTCTTATAGACTTCTAGAGAATTTGTAGAGAAAAAAAATGGACTGGCCTTTTAAAGTAGCAATTAGCAATAGTAGCTACTATTATTGATCATTTCACTATATTTTCAGACGTGTTGTATCATCTAATGTTTGAATGATTTAATGTGACTAGTACAATGAACCATTTCCAATTTGCAGATGGTGAGACTATGGGTGATGGAAAGTTAAACATTTCTAAAGGCCAACAGTTATGCTATCAGTAGTTATGAGTCAAATCACAACCATCTGATTGAATGGTGTGTTAACCACTGTGAGCATCTTTCCTATGTGTCTCGGTAATTCTGAGATGGCCTCTGGGTTCTCATGCAGCAGAATGCTGCTGTCCAGTCATGTTTTCTCAGGACTCAAGGCTTTGTCAGGCAATCTATCAACAACCATTTGCTCCCACTAATTACTTTTCACATAACTTCCTGAGGTCCAATGTGGGGACAGTTGTCAAGAAAAGAAAACTCACCGAAGATGCACACCATTGGGTTAACCAATCACTGATACCAAGGGCAATCATGACTTGATTTCTCATCCTTCCTTCTCAAGAAGTCACCCTCTAAGCATGAAATTGTTTAATTTGCATTTATATGTATGTGCTCTGGTGGTACAGAGGACATTGATCCCCTGGAGCTGGAGTTATATGCAGACCTTGTGAGTTGTCCAGTGTGGGTGCTGGAAACCAAACTCAGGTCCTCTGGAAGGACAGCAAGTGTTTTTCACCCCTGAGCCATCTCTCCAGCCCCATTAAATATATATATTTTCTTCACTCTCACACAGTGCTTTTCAACCTGTCATGACCCATTTTGAGGTTGACCAACCCTTTCACAGGGGTCACCTAAGACCATCAGAAAACACAGATATTTATATTATAATTCACGGCAGTAGCAAAATTACAGTTATGAAGTAGCAACGGAAATAACTTTATGGTTAGGGGTCAGAATATGAGGCACTGTATTAAAGGGTATTAGAAAGGTCAAGGGCCACGGTTCTAACATCTCTCTGGAGAAGCAGGTCTTAACTCAACTTCATGCATTCTCAGGTCTTTAGAGGCAGAAATGACCTGGAGCAGTAAGCAGTGGGTGGGAGAGTGAAGGATAATCAACAGAAAATTTAAAAATATATATGAAAGGCATGACAGACATAATACAAAATCACAATCCTGTTATTACCAAATAAAGGTAATACTTGGTGTGCTTCTTTTTCTGTTTCTTGTTATTTTTTTATTTCTTTATAGAGTTGTAAACATGGTAAAATATTTCAATAGTTCTTTTAGTTAAAATGCATCATAATTTTATTATTATCACAACATCCATATCCAATTTACTTGTTCTGTGAGTTTCCACTACTTACCATAATTTTCTTGTTCTTCTTTTGTTAGACATATATGTGTTTTCTACACTTGGGGGAATGAGTAATATATTCAGTAGTACACAGTGATCAATGTTTTGACTAATTCATTTAGTGTAGAGTATAGAACTGGGTTAATTGGGTCCCAAAATGTTCCCATAATCTTGTGTTTTCAAATGTAACTGTGACCACTAGACATAGTTATCTGCTGTTTTTCTTAATGTCCCTGATCAATTAACTTGGAAATCACTGTGTGTCATGTACCATCCTGGAGTTGATAGTATGATAGCTGATTAAAAATGAAGGAATCTCATAAAAATAAAATTTCAAACTTATCTGTTTCACATATGTATATACTGAGTTTGGAGCACCTTTGCTCCCCCATTAGCCTATCTCATCAGTCCCTTTGTACTCCTGAATCCTTTTTCATGAGGATAAATAGAATTAATATTGTCTTACCCTATACACAGTTTCTTTGCCTATCTCTGAGGCTCCCACCATCTCAGGAATCATTCAAGTGAGTTACTTGCCAAGAAGAGCGAGACGGTGAGAGAATTCTAACCCAGATTCTTATAAAGCACATAATAGTTAGTTACAACTTCCACCAGACTGCTTTAAATCTCTCTCTTTAATCTTATTGTGAAGATCTTACTGTAGGCCACTCACATGCCAGTTAGTTATACATGATGCATAGATCATCAGCTATAAGAACAGCTATCGCTGTTCCCCATCATGTCCCTGGCCTTTACCACTGACCTCTCATTCCTAATGAAGAAAATGAGAATGGATGTCAATTATGTTTGAATGTTAACATCAAGATGCCATTTAGAAATAAAATATTTGAAGTACCAAATAACTAAGTTGCTTTGTTACAGAACATGAATTTTCCCTTGTCTTTAAAAAGATAATGACATAACAGAAGATTCTGGGCAGATTCACTAGACAGTCAACTGAGTATTTGGGATGCTATAACTGTCTTCAGTTATTGCTTTGTATGAAAGCACCACATCTGCTAAGTAGCTTAAATGGTTAAGAAATCTCTGAGCCTACCCAAAGCCCTCCCACAGTAGGCGGCATCCAGATGCCTTCTATTCATGCTGTGTTTTAAAAAGAACATATTCCCTCCATTCATGTGCTAGGGAACATGCGCTCCCCAAACATGGTAGAAGAACAACCTTGGGGATAATCCCTCCCCGCTTTTGTCTTGAATGACAAGAGTCTCCCTCAATTTTTTTTAATCTATGAGTAGATGGGGTAGGAACATGAAGCCATATTATCCCAAAGCAAGAAAAGCCAGAGGAAAGGAGTGTGTGAGAGAAGTTAGTTTGTGATTTGCCGTCCATTTCTGCTGAGTGTTTGTCTAGTTGTGTGTGCTTCTCTTTTATCCCCAAATCCTACAACATAAACCTGTAGGTTAGAGAGGAATACATAGAATGATAGAAAGATGAAAGGAAGATGAGTGTAGAAGAAATAGAAGGACCAATCTCAAGCCAAGAAATTATGTTGGATCCTAGCTGTCAGTCATTGTCCAGATCAAGAGGGCCGAGGACATTGCCTTGGTTCAACTCCAGAATGGATGGTAAGAGGAGGGGAGACCAGTATAGACACAGCTATGAGAGGGTTGAAAAGGATCTTTCCAGAATCTACAAGGAACACCTTGGCCAGACCCAGAGTCCATTAGGACTAGGTGCTTGAGTCTGCTCCTGTCCACTGCCATAGTTTCCTGCACTGGAGAAGCCTTTCTGCACCCAGAGTTTCTTCCATAGCCGTTGTTCTAGACTTTCTGCCAACTGAAGGTTCATTATTGTTATACAGAAAATGAAAGATGGCAAATTGTGTAGAGAGGAGGCCAATGATAGCCATGTAAAAATAATGCAAAAACAGTAGAAACAATGAAGCAAATATTTTCACTCATCTTTCTAGGTAGTGAAATTATAGTAACTTGTGCAAATTCTCCATTTTCCAATTTTTCAGCAATAATTATAATTTTGTAATACAATGGTATTTAAAGAGGCTGACCATGGTGAATTAAAACCCTTCAGAGCACTTTTGTGAAGGTGAAGGAGTTAGGTAGTGATCATTCATTCATACTAAAAGAAATGAATCCAAAGATTTTTTCCAGCCTCATAGTTTGGCTTTGTAACTAGAAGGAGAAAAAGGAGGGCAGTAGGTAGGAAGAGAAGCTAAAAGACATCAAGATCATCCAGCAGTTACTACTGGGCCCCCGGGAGGACAACAGAGGGAGAGCAGACAAGGAAACAGAGGACGGGAGAGAAGTAGAAGCTGAGGCCAACCAGAGCCTCAGAGGAGTAGGAGGAGCTTATGGCCTCATGTCATACCAGCATGGTCCCTAGCATGGCTTGGTGTTCTCAGACAAACTGTATGTTGTAATAGAAATTATGTATCTTGCTTTATGAGATGAGATTAAAAGCATAATGTTTGAGCTCACCTTTCATAGGTCATTACTAGATACTGGTGCCAGAATTTGTCACTTCCTTTGAACTTGGGTTTATGATCAACCCATTTCTCTCTAAGATCCCAAGAAAACTTATAGGAAACAATGCTCAGGAACTTATGAAGTGATAAAATCTAAGACAGTGGGAACCATTTAGGTTTCCATTGTGCTTTGCTAATGCATGTAGAATGCTTAACTATTTGAATGAGTGCATAAATGAATAAAAGTTTATTCTTTAAAGTAATTTAACCTAAAATCATTTCCTTATCTCTAAAAAAATTGCCCTAAGACTCGGCTTTAAACTTCAGCTGTGAGTTCACTATGGCAAGGCTAGACACCTCCAAAAGACATTCACAGGGTTCTCCCATTGGTACATGTACCATCATCCAAAACTGTGACCTCAGAGGCCCTGATGTGTCTTGTTAGTGCCTGCAGGCTAATTGGAATCAGGGCCATGGCTATGCTCCAAGGATCCATTGCAAAGAGCATGGGTTATACAGTCCTCTGGTCTGGCATTCCCATTCAGTAACTTGGAAATGAAATTGTTGCTTTCTTCCTCCTTTGTAAAGTGAAGCTAATGCTCTACCCATTGTACCTGTAAAGACATAACAAGACACACTGTCTGCTGTAAAACATGAATGTAGTAAATAGAAATATCCTAATATTGATGATGACAGCTCTGATTAAAATAGCCATTTACTAATCTACTGCTGTAAATATTACTTTCAGTATTACAGGGTAGACTTATTGGCCTAAATTGGAAGTTTTCTCCATGCATAAAAATAGAAAGCGGTAGGGAGAGCTGCACATGTAAGCTAGAGAGGTGTGTTTCATGGTTTGCAGCCCTGGCCCCTGATGCAGCAGCCTGACCACAGGTACATGCCAAGTTTTCCAGACCCTCCTATTCGTCTGTCACTTGGCACTGCCATCACACTTGAATGGCACCACCATCCTTGGCCTCTCTGGGTCTCTTTTCCATTGTGGTTCTTTTTCCTTTCTATTTTTCTCATTGTAAACAAGGCTCTTCATAATGGCTTCTTGATTCTTTAGTAGTCATTTCCTTCATCCCACATCAGCCAGTTCCTCCTGGGTTCCTACCCATCATCACTTAAGCTCTCACATGCTCTAAACTTGGGTGTTTCTTATCCTTTCCTCTTAGCCATGGCCTAACAGTAACATCCCCTCCCCTGTCTGCTCCACTTCAACCCCATTGTAATTTCTGGTGCATCAGCCTCCATTGCCATCTCACTATTTTACTCCACGGTCCAGATCATTGTCATGGAACCATGCTTTACAAAGTCTCGTTTCCTTCATGATTATGAACTCAGTGACCCCTCTCACCCTTTTCATGCCTGTATCTGAGCACATAAAGACAACTTGAGGCATTTAGAGGACCCAACATGCTGGTTTTATTTTCATGTCAGCACTGGCTGTGTTCTGCAGCATTTTTTTTTAAAAATACACTTGCTCTCTGACTGTCTAAGATGACCATGACACACTCTAACCTTGATTTTTGCCTGCTGAACTATGTGACTGACTTTGCTTCTCATTTCTCTTGAAAAAATGGAAACATTCTTGAAGGAGAGGATGTAATTTTATCACTAGACCCATGATAAATGATAAATGGGTGTTTATTGGGGACAATTACATAGAAAAATAAAAAGAACCGCCACAAGAGCATTTCCCAGTTCTTACTGCGGGATCCGCTGACAAACCAGAAAGAGAACACAAAGGAAAGTCATGCCTCAAGCTCCTGTCTTTCCAAGTTTGTCTACCTGAAGCCACACCCAAAGGGGTGTGACCGCTGTTTCAGGTACACAGACCAGATGCCTCCACATTCTTTTAACACCATGCAGACCTCTTCCTTTCTTCCGCCCACACCCAACCACTGAACCTCTCTCTGTGGCTCCTAATGAACTAGAAATTGTTTTCTTCCTAGTGAATTTGTCTTGATTTTTTTTTCAGTTTTCCCTGTACTTCAATGTCTCTCTCTATACTGAATCATTCCATCAACCTGCAAAAGTAGCAGCTCCTGGTTTTATGCACAAAGGTACATCTTACCTCAGCTTCACACCCACTGCCATCTAGTCCCCTTCACAACCTAATTTCTCAAAGCAGTTGCCCATATAAATGCTCTCCCTGGTGCCACTGTCTCCCTGTGTACAGCCCACCATAGCTGTGCCTCTTGGTGTTATCTACAACTACCAACGCACTTCTCTGTCTTGTCTGGTTCACTTGCTCTCTCTTTCCACCTTCCACATTTGTTGTTGACCCTTTATTCACTTTTCCTTCTTTTTGGCTGGCTTCTTCTACTATACCAACTGGGTAAGTGTTGGAGTTTCCATGATGCAAAGCCCAATTTTCACATTTCTTAGAAACTTTACCCAAGTCAATTCATCTCTTCCCATTATATTTGCTGACACCTATTGCTTCCTCCTGAATTTTTAACTGCAGTTAATATATCCTCTGAATGGAGAATGTGACTCTTAGTGTCACAGGGCACCTCAAATATAGTATGATCACTTGTAGTAGTAGTCATTCTAACCTAACTGAAAACTATTTCTCCTCCAACCTTCTCCACCTCAGTAAGAGCCACACCAAACCACCCAGTGGCTCAAACTCAATTCCAGGATGTTCTCTTTGATACTTCTCATGACTTTCACAGTTTTAATATCCAAAATAGATCTCAAAGCCATATACTTTTCTTCACTCTACTAACAATTTGATGTAAGTCACTGTTAGGTCTTCTCTGAACTATGTCCAGTTTCCTTACTAGACTTTCTGTTTTCTGTAAACTCCCCGACCTGCAAACCCTCAAGTCTTCCTCCTCAATTGTCAATGAGGTATGGATTTGTTAGCCCCATCTGCAAAGCCTTGGGTAACCTGCCCATGCCTGGTCTCCTACCCTTGTCTTGGGCCACTTTGCCCCTTACCCTGCTATATGCCTTTCAGTTCTCTGAAAACACAGTTCCTTTATGCCCAAATGCCTTTATACATACCACCTTTTCCCTGCTTCTCATGCGCACTATGAATCATTTTTCACGTTTTCACTCACCTCACCTCCTGAGAAAAGGCATTCCATCTGCCAACTTATGAGCAGTCTTCTCAATTGTGTTTCTATCTCTGCAGTCACAAAAAATTGTAGTTCTATTTTTGTCTATTTGTTTACATATCTTTCTTCTCCCTTTGACTGAACTCTAAGAGGTAGAGCCTAGCCCTGCTGTAGACACCAGTTCTATCTAGAGCAGTGTCACATCCATGGAGTTCATGACACTCCCAGCCTCTGTTGCTGTTTCTCTCTACTCATAAAAATGCCCACTGAACGCGCCCATGAGTAAATGGATGCTGGTGTCTCACAAGTTTTCACAACTCCTGTTCTTGCTGATATTTTCTCATTAAGCTTAGTTCATCTTCATCCCTGAGGATAGAAAAAGAGAGACAGAAATCTGGTGGTCTTGACTTTGACAATGTGCTCTTTCTCTTTTTTTATTTATTTTATTCATTCAGACTATCATTATAGAAAATATTCTTGAGTTATAGTTTTTTTAATGTAAAGAAGGAATGAAAAACTACAATAAGGTGACAGGAAAATTATTACGATAGATGAATTTTTTGCATCTTAAATACATTTTACATCACCCTTCTAAAATTGTTTAGCTTGGTGATCTATTCATGTATTCTGTATTGAGGTTTAGTTTACACATAATAGAATAATTTTAAGTATATAGATCTATGGTCTTGATAAATGTATTAGTCAGCTATCATTCAAAGAGGTTCATGTGTTTTATTAATCAAAACAGCAGTTAAAATTGGTAATAAGAAGCACAGATTCTAGTTGTCTTGGTTGGTTTTATTGTCAAATGGACACAACCCAACTGCGGAGAACCATTTCACCTGAAGAATTGCATCTACAAGATTAGCCCGTGGCCGTAGCTATGGGACAATTTTCTTGATTGCTTCTTGATGTAGGTGGGCCCATTCTTGGATATATGGGCCTGGACTATAAGAAATGTAGCCGAGCAAGCCAGTGGAGGCAAGTCACTAAGTAGTATTCTTTCATGGGCTCTGCCCCCAGGCTCCTATCTTGAGTTCCTACAGTAGGAAAAATCAAACTAGAACAGAAAACTGGCACTGAGATCCTGGGGGTATTGTTCTGATGGACCCGATTGTGTTTGACTTTGGAGCTTAGGGCTAGACAATGCTGTTGAATACTCAGAAGTTATGGAAGCTTGGAAGATAAGATGTTGAGAGAGATGTGGGGGTTGGAGGCCTGGCTTGTGAAGTTTCAGAGAGAAGCAAAGACTCTTTTAGGACTGTTTTTATGAAATTTTGGATTAAGAATTCCAAAGTGGAATGCTTGCTTTCCTGGGAAAGTTGGTTCTGGTTAGCACTGGCTGAAGAATCAGTTGTATTTGATAAGATACCAGCATCACTGAGGTGAAATCTTTTGAGATATATTCTCTCAGGGTCAGCACACAGACAATGTGGTCTAGGGGGTCAAGGCTTCATCTCAGGCTGGTAGCTGAGCTTTGTAATGGGTAGTGAGTCTTCTACATGGTACTGATTTTGAAAACATAAAGGATCATAGAGCGTAGATGCAGCTTGGCACCATTTGGGAAAGTTGGAATCCTCACAGAGAAGCCAGGGGGCCATTGATGCAGGTGTAGCCTCGCTTATAGTGGAGGCCCCACCCAGGTTTGAAATTGTCAAGGGGAGAAGTTGAGGATGGAACCTTTTTTTTTAGTGGTTACAAAGGCTCTTTAATATCACCATAAAAATAAAAGGTATAGTTAGCATAGAGACCCTTCATGTATAACTGCTGTTTGTTTGCATTAAACACCTTTAAGACCAAGGAAGCTCCCAAGACAGCTTTACTGATGTCAAACTCTGTCTCTAAACTTGCCTACTCTTTTTTTTTCCAAAGACTTGAACTTTTCATTTTATTTATTTATTTTATTTTATTTTTATTTTTTTATTTTAATTTTAAATAGCTTGTTTTACATGTCAATCCCAGTTCCCTCTCCCTCCCCTCCTCCCGCACTCCCCTTCCCCCCTCCCTCCCACCCTATTGCCCAATCCTTCCCCATAGGGGATATCTAGAGTCTGTCATTTTACTCTTGGTAGGGTCCAGGCACTCCCCTAAGAGTCCAGGCTGAGAGAGCATCTCTCTTTGTGCTATAGGCACACAAAGACAGTTTGTATACCAGGGATAGACACTGATCCACAGCTCAGGGCCCCATAGGTTGCCCAGGCCTTCTCACTGACACTCACATTTGGGGGGGTTCAGATCAGTCCCATGCTGGCCTCCCCACTGTCGGTCTGGGGTCCAAGAGCTCTCCCCTGTTCAGTTCAGCTGTCTCTGCTGGTTTTGCCAGCCCATTCTTTGCCAATTTGCTTATCACTCCTCTCTCTCTGTCACTGGGTTCCTTGGGTTCAGTTCAGCGATTAATTGTGTGTTTGCCTCTGCTTCCATCAGTCACAGGATGAAGGCTCCTGGATAGTTATAGACATCAAGTTCATTATCAGGGATGGGCATTCGAGGTGGTCCCTCCACTATTGCTTAGCTTGCCAATTGGTGTTATCCCTTTAGATCACTCGAGGTCACTCTGGTGCCTGATCTGTCTTCGAACCTATGATTCCCTCTTCCCCCTATTCTACCCCCACCCCCTCAACTTCCTGTTCCCCCATGACCAACTCTCTTCCTCTTCACCCCCTCTCTTCTTCCCAGCTCCCACTCCCCCCCCCCACCCCTCGCCGTGTTCCCCATCCATTCAGAGGATCTTGTCTCCATCCTCTTCTCTTGGGTACTATGCATATATGCATATCTTTTAGGTTCTTTCCTGTTTCCCAGACTCTCTATCTGTGGAAGTACAGACTGGCACTATCCTGATCCATGTCTAAAATCCATATATGAGTGAGTACATACCATGTTTGTCTTTTTGCGACTGGGTTACCTCACTCAGGATGGTTTCTTCCAGTGCTATCCATTTCCCTGCGAATTTCAAGATTCCATTGTTTTTCTCTGCTGAGTAATACTCCATTGTGTAAATGTACCACATTTTCTCTATCCACTCTTCAGTTGAGGGGCATCTAGGTTGCTTCCAGGTTCTGGCTATTACAAACAATGCTGCTATGAACATAGTGGAGCAGATGCCCTTGTTGTATGAACCTGCCTCATTTGGATAAATGCCTAAGAGTGGAATTGCTGGGTCTAGTGGTAGATTAATTCCTTGTCTGTCTGACATAGGGCTGGTTTATGCTGCTGCTGCTGCTACTGCTGAAAATGATGACAATGTTGTTGTTGCTGCTGCTAATGCTGAAGATGGTGATGAGGATGTTCTTGTTGTTTCTGCTGCTAAAGATGATGATGAGGATGTTGTTGCTGTTGCTGAAGTTGATGATGGGGATATTTTTGTTGCTGCTGCTAAAGATGATGATGAGGATGTTGTTGCTGCTAATGCTGTAGATATTGTTACAGCTCCTGCTGCTGTTGCTTCTATTGCCTCCATTTCTTCTAGCATGTCCTTTTACCACTTGCATAGGGTTCAACCACTTTAAATTTCTCTTCATTTTCCAGAAGCAGTGGTGTACTTTCACAGTCTTTACCCATAGTGCTCCATCAGCAGCAGTAGCCTTCACAGATATTTGTTTCCCAATGCTGCTGAGGAGCCAGCGCTGGAAAGGCAGTGTTGCCTGCATTGGAGCCCCCATGCTAGGCAGGAGATCCTTTGGCACCAAAGATACCAGTCATGAAAGCCAAAACTAGCTTGAGTTCTTCAGAGCCCTGGGCAACTAAAGTTCATGAAGAGTAGCAAAGCTTCCTATCTTCAACTTACCCTATCTATGATATCTGAAAAGTTTCCAAATTAGTTTCCATAACATTAAGAAATGGATATCAAAGCCCAAAACAGTCGTATAATATTTCAATTACTTTTTGTCTTCAGTGTTTCTGTGCATGGGTAAACTTAACAAGAGCCATATATTGTAAATCTTCTGTAGAGTCACCCTCTTGGGACCAGTACTCCAGCATCATTTTAGTAAGAATAAGCACTTCCAGTTTTATAAACATGGACAATTACACTATGAAACAATATGCAAAGTTTGCTTGGATTTATGAAGGGAAGGTGGTAAGTATTAGATCTTCCCACAGATATGTGGACTAATCAAGCCCTGGAGTAATCTATGAAGAAGTCATGTGACTAGTGGCCTCTGCTGACCCCCTTTCTGTGTTTCAGATAGTAGCCACTGGTCAGGGCTGTATGCTTTTAAGTAGAACTGTAATAAAGAGAATTTTTCAGTGTTAAGGTCTCCAAAGACCTTTTAACTTTTAAAAATATCCAACATGAAAAACATTGGCAAGGAGATTTTAGAAAGCCTATTCTTTGTTTCCCCGGTTTTCTCTGTTTTGCTTTATTTGTTTATTTGCTTGTTGGGCTCAAGAGACAAATGCAAGCTCCTGACACCAGAGTGTTTGACTCCCCACCCCAACTCTGCCCTACCCCACTGCAGCACAACATAGCTGATAGACTCCTTCAGATCAGTCTCTCCCACGAGGCTAATCTTTTAAACGGCCTCCTGGTACCCTCCCACCCACCCCCATGCCTGCCTAGCACTGCCCTCCACAGATGTGCCCATCACAACTTCAAGTTGAAATCTGTACTGTCCTAACTTCACCAATGAATAAATGGCACATGATAATAGAATTCAGTGAAACAAAGAGTTGCTTTGGTGATGGGAACTGGAGGATTGCTTTGCCTGATTTTGGGGAGACCATTCCTTGCTCACAAGACAGCTGGGAGGCTAAGGATGTAATCTCTCCTTGCAGATGGTAGAAGAAAGGACAAAGTCGGAAAAGGACAAAGGAAAAGTGAAGTCTCCCAAGGAGAAGAAGGCCGCCAGTGCCAAGGCCGGGAAAGGAAAGGGAAAAGACCAGCCTGAGGTGTCTGCAGCTGTGAAGAAGACCACCCAGTTAAAACGGAGAGGGGATGAGGACGACATCAAATCCTACATTGGTCAGTGGGTGGTGTCTTTCTCCTCTTGCTTTATGGATCAGGATCCATCATTCCTAGTCTTTTCATTTATTATGAGGCCATAAATAGCTTACACTCGGTGACACTTGGATTGAAAAATATTTCTATTTGCAGTCTATGGATGGCTTTAGCAAATATTTATTTAGCATGCGTCTCCATGGGCACCTTTGCATCATGAAAGCAAAGAATGAAGTAACAAGTGATTGGGCCACCAGGAAGCTTACTGTCTTTTTGAGAACATAATGAAAAGTGAAGTGTAATTATAGGCAACATGAAAATGGTCCAGCAAGATGGCTCCATGAGGAAAGTTCCTCTCTCTCGGGCCTGACCGTCTACACACCATCCCCAGGTTTCTCACGGTGGAAGGAGGGAACCCACTTCCACAAGCTGTCTCCTGGCCTTCTCAGACGTATTAAGGTACACACATGCATGGCTGCAACACACATAGAGAGACAAGTAATTGGAATAAAAATTGATTCACGTGAGGAGCAGTAGCAATTGGATCTAATAATTTGAGATGCATACAGAGCACAGATTCTTTTTTATTTAAAATTTATTTTTCATTTTACATACCAATCCCAGTTCCTACTCCCTCCCCCTTCTCCCACCCCTACCTCCCTCCCTTCCCACCCCCCATCCACTACTCAGAGGGTAAGCCCTTCCTTGGGGAGTCAACAAAGTCTGGCATACAAAGTTGAGGTAGAGCCAAGACCCTCCTCCCTGTATTAAGGTATCCTATCATAGAGAGTGGGCTCCAAAAGGCTAGTTCATGCCCCTGGGATAGGTCCTGGTGCCACTGCCAGTCCCTCCCCCCAACAGATCAAGTTACATAACCATCACATTCAGAGGGTCTAGTTTGGTCCCAGGCAGTTTCCCCAGCTGTAAGTCCATAGTCCATGAACTTCCACTAACTCAGGTCAGTTGTCTCTGTAGATTTCCCCATCATGTTTTTGACACCCCCCTTGTTCATATGATCCTTTCTCCCTCTCTTCAACTGAACTCCAGGATCTCAGCCCAGTTATTTGCTGTGGGTCACTGCATCTGCTTCCATCAGTTACTGAATGTAGGTTCTGTGATAACAATTAGGGTAGTCACTAGTCTGATTAAAGGAGAAGGCTCATTCAGGAACCCTCTCCACAATTGCTAGGAGTCGTATCTGGGGTCATCTATATAGATTCTTGAGAATTTCTCTAGCACCATGTTTCTCCCTAACCTCCTAATGGCTCCCTCTACCAAGATATCTCTTTCATAGAGCACAGATTCTTAACTCAAACATTCCCACCATCTTTCTGTCTCAAGGAAACCAAATAGAACTTCCTTCTATTTTAAATGACTGATGCAAAAATGAGTCATCCTCAGGAGTTACTAGTGACGCATTGTTGGTTCTCTAAGAGCCCAGACAGTACTACCTGCTACCATCTTTATTTGTTTCTTATTTGTAATCAGTAGACTTGATTTTTTTCCAGCAGTTTTGGTCTTTACTGTGTTTTAATGAGAGAAGTGACCTTTCTTTTGCATCTTTTATCAGTTTCTTCCTCCCAGAAGCAATGATGCTATGCATCCCTTGAGCAACACCAAAGTTAATCATTTTAGTGATTGGGAGAAATAATTACTTAAAAATGAATGCATAGTCAGCACTGAATCAAGACAATGATTTTCACCACCAGAATATCATTCTCTAAGAAATGTTCATGTTTTAATATTCATAAGGAGCATCACCTGGAAAAAGAGAAGAGAGAACCACTAAGAAAATTATAGTACATACTTTTTAATGAAATGCAATAAACAGTTGCCTCACAATTGATACACAGGGTTCTCCCCACAAGTGACATGAATTCATTCAGTGCTGTGCCACAGAGAGCATCCACCATATTTCCTTACCCTGTAAACACCTCTACTTATAAAGTACCAGAAAGCTGCAGCGACTTGTAATTCAGGAGTCAAGCCAGATATTGTTCAAAAGATATTGGAACCAAAAGGAACTAGTTACAGGCTAAACTCTGACAAAAACCCAAGCACCATTTTCCATGGCCACAGGCCCCATGCATGTTGGCCCTCCTAGTATGCCTATGTCTCATTTGCAAACATGATTTAATATACTGTAAAATAGCCACAGTCTTTTTACTGGAAGGGTAATAATGAAAACCAGTCAACAGACCTGCATTCCAGCCAACTGGCTGAGTCTTGGCAAGTCAGAGGGATTACAAATGCATGCATAATGCATATCAGCATTGATCTGCCTGGGGACAACCTGTTCTATCTAACAATGATAGCTGACCTTCTCTATGGTATTTCCAATAGATGATGAACCAGATGATGGTGCCCAGCATTACATTATTGTCGTGGGCTTCAACAACCCTCAGATCTTAGCCATTATGACTGAGCTTGGCATTCCTATAACCAGTGTGATTAAAATATCTTCAGAGAATTACGAACCTCTGCAGACCCACCTGGCAGCAGTCAGCCAGCAGCAGGAAGCTACCCTTCAGCCCGAAGGTATGCAGTTGGCTATACAACTCCCGAGTTCATCAATATTACCCTCTGTCCGTCGAGCACAAATGCAATCTGCTAGCTGAAACATGGTCATAAAATACTCACTTTATTAAATCCTTTCAAGACTGATTTGCTATTTATTCTGCTTGTATTAGCCAAGAGTCATAAATTTGGCAAATTAAATTCATACTCTGTGCTTGTATCCCTGTGTAGTCCCAGAAAACATGGATCGCAGGTCAGAAGACTTGGTTACACAACTTTGACTTCTCAGTCTTTTAGCTGGAAGCAAGTGTGGTTACATAACTGTGTTTCTCAGGAACTTTTGACCTGTAATGTTGAGTCAAAGCCAGGGCTGGATCAATCTCTGTAGAGACTTTTTGCTTCCAAATGACATCTTCACCAAACAACCCAGGAAAGATCACACAGTTAGGTGTGTGTGTGTGTGTGTGTGTGTGTGTGTGTGTGTCTGTCTGTCTGTCTGTCTGTCTGTCTGTCTGTCTGTGTCTGTGTGTATGTATATGTATGTGTGTGTTCATGGGGGGCAGAAGAGGGTACAGGATCATTTGGAGCTGGTATTATAAGTGGTTATAAACCACCTGACATGGTTGCTAGACCCATACTTGGGTCCTCTGGAAAAACAGCAAGTGCTCTTAACTACTGCGCCACCTCTCTAATTGGATTCCATATGTTAGTCACTCTACATGTATTACTAACTCTTTGTGATAAAAGGCAGAGGAGTCATTCTTCAAGACTTAAACTGAGAAATTAATGGGGCCACACTCCAGACACAGTACTGTTTAGCCATTTTGAGCCTTGAGGTTTTCATGTTAAGGAACTATGCTAGATTGCCTCTATGAGAAAAAAGCAGGAAGCTACTGTACCCTTTAGGTAACAGTACTGAGAATCAATGTAAATCTGCGACACCAGGAGCCAAGTTATTCCCACTGCGTGTATTGGTTTTAATGTTACTATGGATATTTCCATTATGCTTTTAAGCTTATTTTTGTGTGTATTTTTGTTTGCATTTTTAAAAGAGAAAGTAAAAGAACAAGTTGTAAGTTCCTTTACTCTCTCTTTTAAAAAATGTAAACAAAAAACATGCACACAAAAATCCACAAAACAGAAATGAAAATATAAAGGCAAGATGCCAATAAGATTTTTTAAAAAATGCCCCCCAGAAGTATAATGGGACAAAAAGTCCACAGAAATTGAGTCAGTTTTGTGCTGGTCAGCTACTCCTGAGAACAGGGCCAGCCATGAGGTGTGGTTAATATACTCAGTAAGATGCAACTGACTCCCTCTCCCCTCCCCCCATGCTCCCAACTAGCTCAGGAGATCTCGTCCCTTTCCCCTTCTCCGGGGGAACATATATGTCTCTCTTAGGGTCCTCCTTGGTTCCTGGCTTCTCTGAAGGTGAGAATTGTAGGCTGATACTCCTTTGCTCTATGTCTAAAATCCATATATGAGAGAGTACCTACCAGGTTTGTCTTTTTGTGACTGGGTTACCTCACTCAGGATGGTTTCTTCTAGTTCCATCCATTTGCCTGCAAATTTCAAGATTCCATTTTTTTTTCTGTTGAGTAATACTCCATTGTGTAAATGTACCATATTTTCTCCATCCATTCTTCAGTTGAGGGACATCTAGGTTACTTGCAGGTTCTGGCTATTACAAATAATGCTGCTATGAACATGGTTGAACAGATGTCCTTGTTATATGAATGTGCATCTTTTGGGTATTGCCTAAGAGTAGAATTCCTGGATCTTGTGGTAGATTGATTCCCATTTTTCTGAGGAACCGCCATACTGATTTCCAAAGTGGCTGTATGAGTTTGCATCCCACCAGCAGTGGAGGAGTGTTCTCCTTTCTCCACATCCTCTCCAGAATAAACTGTCATTGGTGTTTTTGATTTTAGCCAAACTGACAGAAGCAAGATGGTATCTTTCTCTTCTATAAGACTGGGTATGTCTGCCCTTATGTTGACGCCCTTGATCCATTTGGAGTTGGTTTTTTGTTTTGTTTGATTTGTTTTGTTTTATAGGGTGGTAAGTATGGACTGAGTTGCATTCTTTTTCATGCAGTCATCCAGTTTGCCTGGCACCAGTTGTTGAAGATGTTGTCCTTTTCCCGGTTTGTATTTTTGGCTTCATTGTAAAAAACTGGGTTTCCATAGGTGAACTTATGTCCGTATCTTCAATTAGATTCCATCAATCAGCATGTCTATTTTTATGGCAATACTGTGCTGGTTTTATTATTATAAATCTGTGGCACAACGTAACTCTGAATAGTGATAAATCCAACAGTACTTTTGTTGCTGCTGTTATGCTGTTATTCAGGATAGTCTTAGCTATCCTGGAGAGTTTTTGTGTTTCCATATGAAGCTGAGAATTACTTTTTCAATTTATGTGAAGAATTGTTTTGGAATTTGATGGAGAGTACATTGAATCTACATGATGTTTTCTGTAGGATGGCCATTTTAGATACATTATTCCTCCCAATCTATGAACATGGAATATACTTTTATCTTCTGATATCTTCTTCAATTTTTTTCTTCAATGTCTTAAAGTTTTCACTATACAAGTCTTTACTTGCTTGGTTAGAGTTACGCAAAGATGACTTTTAAGCTATTGCACAAGTATTGTTTCCCTGATATTTTTCAGATCATTTGTTATTTGGGTATAGGAAAACTACTTATTTTAATTATTAATTTTGTATCCTTCTACTTTGCAGGCATTTATCCACTCTAAAAGTTCCCTGATTTAATTTATAGGGTTATTTATGTATAAAATTATGTCATCTACAAATAAAGATACTTTGACTTCTTTATACACTTAGTCTCCTTTAGTTGTGTTATTGCTCTACCTAGGACTTCAAGTACTGTGTAGAATACATATGGAGACAGTGGGCATCCACTTGTCTTTTTCATGATTTTAGTGAAAACGCTCTGAGTTTCTCCCCGGTTAGATTGATGTTGGCTGTGGGCTTCCTATGAATTGCTTTTATTATGGTTAGATATGTCCTCTGTATCTTTCTAGGACTCTTATCATGAGGAGTATTGGATTTTGTCAAAGTCCTTTTGCATCTGATTAAATGATTATGTGGTTTTTTTCTTTCAGTCTGTTTATATGGCAGATTATGTTTATTAAATCATGCATATTGAACCATACCTACATCTCTGGAATCAAGCTAACTTGATATGATTGATAATATTTTTGATATGATTGATAATATTTTTGATGCATTTGTTCTTGGATTCACTTTGGAAGTAGTTTATTGAGAATTTTTCCAGTATTCATAAAGAATATTGACTTTTATTTTTTCTCTTTTTTGAGCATTTGTGTGGTTTTGGTATCAGGGGAATAGTCACCTTGTTTAAAAAAATAGAAAATGTTCCCTGGGCTTCTATTTTATGGAATAATTTGAGAAGTATTAGCATTAATTCTTCTTTGAATGTGTGGTAGAATTCTAGGCTGAATTCATTAGTTCAGGGCTTTTTATAAGTTTGGAGAATTTTGATTACTGTTTCTATTTCACTAGGGGTTATAGATCTGTTTAAATTACTTATTTAATCATGATTTACCTTTGATAAGTTGTAAATATCGAGCCGGGCGTTGGTGGCTCACGCCTTTAATCCCAGCACTCGGGAGGCAGAGGCAGGCGGATCTCTGTGAGTTCGAGACCAGCCTGGTCTATAATAGCTAGTTCCAGGACAGCCTCCAAAGCCACAGAGAAACCCTGCCTTGAAAAACCAAAAAATAAAAGTTGTAAATATCGAGAAATTAATCCATTTCTTTTAATTTTTCCAGGTTGGTGAAGTATGATAGGTATGAGGAGAAATAGAGTTTTGTAGAGATAATAGAGTCTCGACAAAAAGAAGTGTAGTGGGTAATCACTCCACCCGTAACCTTAGATTATCTGTCCCCATAGAGGTGGTGCTTCTTGTCTACAATGGGACCCCTTCAAAGAAAAGAAGGGGGGCAGTCTTGCTCTTTTTCTCTGGCTTGCGCTTGGGGTGGTCAGACACCAAGCAGCAGAGAGGCAGAGTGGGATCAGCTATGGCTGGATCGGCAGCAGCTTCTGCTTTGTTCTGTATTCATGAATTTGTCTTTCCGTTGTTATTATACTTTTTAAAAATTCTCATATCAAGGGCATTATTTAAATTTTCTTGTATCTGCTGAGGCTTGCTTTGTGTCCAAATTTGTGGTCAATTTTGGAGAAAATTTCATACCCTGCAAGAAGAAAGTATATCCTTTTTCATTTGGGTGAAATGTTCTGTAGATATCATGACATTATTTACCCCCAGCATTTCTCTGTTTAGTTATGTCTGGATGATGTGTTAATTGGTAAGAGTGGGATACTGAAGTTATTGAAGTTACCCACTATTATTGTGTGAAGGTCAATACGTGATTTTGGTTCTAGTAGTCTTTTTTTTTATGAACTTGGATTCCCTTGTGTTTGATGCATGTATGTTTAGAATTGCAATATCCTCTCAGTATATTTTTATTTTGATGAGTAATTCCTTCTCTACATCTTTTGATTATTTGTGATTTGAAATCTATTTTTGTCAAATGTTAAAATGGCTACACCCAGTTGCTTCTTGAGCCCATTTGCTTAGAATACATTTTCTCATCCTTTTACCCTAAGGTGAGATCTGTCCTTGATTAGGTAAATATGTTTCTTAAATATAGAAGAATGGATCCAATTTTCTAATTCAATCAGTTTGTTATAGTTCCTCATCCCTACCCCACCCCGCCCCACCCCGCTCATTTTAATTTGCTCTTGTAGGATTATTCCTTATATTATCTTAGGTGTGGTTCAGACTGAAGTACTCTTTCTAGTGCCTTCTGTAGCACTGGGTTGGTAAATAGAAGTTGCTTATACTTGGTTTTATTGTGGAATGATTTTCTTTCTCTGTCAATTGTGATTGGTAGTTTTGCTGGGTATAGTAGTCTGGGCTAAAGCATCAGTGGTCTATCAGAGTTGGTTGAATACCCTTCCAGGTCCTTCTGCCTTTTAGATTTTCCATGGGAAAATAATAATGGATCTGTCTTTATATGCCACCTCGTCTTTTTCCCTTGCATCTTTCTTTGAACTGTATATTTAGTGTTTTATTAGTATGCATCATGGGAAACTCCTTTTCTTCTCCTGTCTCATAATGTTATATATGCTCCTTGTACCTAGATAAGCATCTCCTTCTTTAGACTGGGGAAATTTTCTTTTATAATTTTGTTAAAAATATTTTCTGTGTCTCTTACCTAGGTTGTTTTAAATCCTTCTTCTATCCCTATTATTCATAGATTTGTATTTTTTTCATAGTGTCCATTTTCTCTGATGTTTTATGCCTGGATTCCTTTAGATTTAACATTTTTCTTTGACTGAGGTGTTCATTTCTCTACCTTGTATTCAACATCTGAGATTTCATCTTTCACATCTTGTAATCTGTTCATAAGGCCTATCTCTGAGATTTTTGTTTAACATCCTAAATTTTTCATTTCCAGTATTATTTCAGCTTGGAGTTTTTTTCAGTGACTTTATTTCTTTATTAAATCCACTATCATGTGTTCTATTGCTTTCATTATGTCACTCAACTTTTTACATCTTCACAGACTTCATTAAGGGATTTCCTTATTCATGCCCTCTATAAGATCCTTGAACATATTCATAATTTCTGTGTTGAAGTCCTTCTCTTGTTGCATTTCTCAGGACTTCCTGGAATAGGATTGCTGGCTTCTGGTGGAAGCATATTGGCTTGGTCGTTCATGTTTGTGTTTTTGCACTGGGATCTAGGCACCTGGAATTATGATGATTTTCTTGGTGTCAATATCTGGTCTCATCTTTCTTGACTAGATGTTCCATTCTTTGGTTTCTGTTGTCCTCTCTGGATCCTAGACAAGTGTGGTGGCTTTGGGGTAGGGGTACACAGTAGAGAGTGTTTTTATGGTCAGTGAGTGGTAAAACTGGATGGAGATATGCTAAATGGAGGACTAAAAATGGATACGGGGAAAAATGCTGAGGCATCTAGGTCTAAACAAAAGGCAGAGTACCATAGAAAGCAGATAGGGTAGGAATAGAGGTTCCTGCAAACAGTCTGCATTTGGGCAAAGAATGAGTCAGGAGAGACATGAATGAAAGAGTAGAAGAACCCTGGGTCAACACCAAGAGGTGGAGTCCCTAGGGCATGGAGATAGGGTAGGAGGAAGGGTTCCTGAAAACTGACTGCTATAGTACCGAGAATGAGTCTGCAGAGACTGTAAGGGAGGAAAGGAAGGAGAATGAAAATCACCTACTAAGTCCTGGCCCCATGTGGCTACTCAGGGAGTAAGTCTTATTATTTCCATTTTATCAAAAAGGATTTTTGGACAAGAGACAACTATTAAGTCAGAAACTTGAGATTCAATCCCAGACCATTGACTATATCAAAAGATATACATATACATACATATATATATATATTAGCTTATTGCTGAAACTGTCAAGAAAATACTGTATCAGAACCAAATATAGTCTCTATAAGACAGTACATGTACTAATAAATCAATATACAAATATACTCTATGATGAAAGCATAGTAGCTCATATGTCTAATCCCAGAATTTAGGAGGCTGAGACAGGAGGATTGACCATGAGTTTGAGGCAATTTTCAGGCTCCAGGTCAGCCTAGATGAAACTCTGTCTCAAAAAAGCATATACAATAAGATAATATTAGGTTTTACCATAGAATGATGAGGTCATAGTAGCAGACCTAACTCTTTAGTTATAGATATAAAAAGCATAAATATTTCAGGTAAGCTTTCAAATCCAACTTTATGGAAATCCACTATCACTTGACAGTCAGGAGGCAAATATCCAGGAAAGATGTAGTTGCTGTAACATGACTGAAAGATAACTGAAGCATAAATCACTCTCACCCAGTCGGGCTGTAGGTAGGCCTGTGAGAAGCAGATCTACTTCAGCTTTTTAATGAGTTATGTGGCAAGCACAAAAATGGTGAATGCATGATCTGGAGGGAAGACTGGCTCTATGCAGGTGCAACATCAGGTCACTGGGTACCTTCGGCATCAACAGTTCCTGAAATGTGTGACCTCATCACAACCTCTCTGGGCCTCCACTGTGAGACGGAGAGTGGTGAGCTCATATAGCAATCTCTTGATTTTATAGTTGTGTCTTTCCACTTTAAAAACTTCTCAAAGTTATATTTTTGTATTTGCACTTCACTAATACTTTACAGACATCTCATCACACATATGACCCACGGCATCAAGATAAAGTGGAGAGAAATCCAATACATTCATTTCACAGTAAAACATTTTGCTATTATTAGACATAGAAGCCAAAAAACTGAAGACAGAAAATTCCGTTAAGGAACTTGAAATTTTCTGGAAGTACTTGGAACCAATCCTGAATAATGAGAAACCTGAAACAAATCTCTTTGATGTTGCTCGACTCCAATACATGGTCAATGTGGCGCATTTTCCTTCTGACTGGTCAGACAATGAGATGATGGTGAGTACACTTGTCAGTTAGAGCATGTAGTGGTCTATTATGTCTCTCATTCCACAATTGTTTACCAGAAACTGGGAACAATGCTTTTTATTGGGCTTTCTCATCTTTGTACAATGATGAGAAAAGGGCCACTGTTGGATATAGCCTGATTCTGTAATTTTTAGTCTGTGTATTAATGATAATAAGATGTAGCAGATGGTGGTTATTTTATTTAATGACACTTGGTTCTGGCTCATGCTTCAATAATAATCTATGTAATAACTAAAATGTGAATATGTATTACCATAATGATGGTAAGTTTTGCTTTATTGTGTTACATGTTAACCCCTTATAAGGTATGCATTTCACCATCAAGAGCTGAACTGACAGCAGAACCTGTGGATAAATTACAACCACTGAGGGTTCTTCTGAAAGGATCTGGGCAAAGCCGGATGGAAAAGATATACTTGTAAAGAGACTATGGTCAGCTAAAGAGAGAGAGGGGAGGATAGGAGGGAAAGGGAGGGCAGGAGAACTAAGGAAAGAAAGGATGAAAGGAGAAAGAGGAATGGGAAAGGGATAAAGGAAAGGAAAATGGCCAAGGAAAAAGCTGACCGAGAGAACAGAGGGAGCTGCTTCTGAGCCAAGAGGCAGTCATACAGTGGAAACCTGATCCTATTGCTTTGATGGGTGACACTCAGTAAAAGAAACAAAAACATTAAGAGAGACTGAGACCAGTACAGAGCACCACAAGCAAAATGCATACTTGTCACAGTCACAATGGGTGCATTTCCGAAACATTCCTGCACCCCAACATCATGGGGGGATTGTAAAAGTCAGGGGATCAGAGAGTTTGCTGTAAGTGTATATGTCCTAGCAATACCAAAAGCTTCAGACATGAACTCTCACCAAAATGACTGCCCAAATGTGAGCTGAACAAGATAGACACCAACAAACATGCCAAATTGAACCAGAAAATGCCTGTGAGGCCTCAACTCTACACAAGAAACCATAGGTAACAGAAGAATGCCAAAATGGGAGAAGTGCCCTTCCCCAGGAAGAGCACATTGATTGTCTGGTGCCAAATGGTCAGCTCTGAAAACATACACACAAGTAACATTACATGTGTGTGACAGGTTTTATATATGTACATAAGAACGTGTATATGCATACAGTTAATAATTGATGGTAAAAGAGGTCATGAATTTGAAGAAGAGTGGAGTTATATGCGAGCATTTAGAGGGAGGAAAGGGAAAGAAAAATGTTGTAATTAGTTATAACCTCAAAAAAAGAGACAGACTACAATTGAACCGTTAAGGATAGTAAGGATTTGAATAAATACCATTAGGTTGCTCCATTGTAAAGTTGAAAAACAAAAAAGAAAAACCTTTCAGCATAAAGTATTAGACACTTGCCAATGGCAAAAAGGAATGTCAGCCTTGTACTGGGAGTGGCAATGAAGCTGTATGCAGGCTGGCTGTAGACACAGCCAGTGTTAACAATACCGCCCACTCCAGACCTTGTTCTGTTCTCCTGTTCTCAGACTTCCTACCTTGCCTTTCTCCTTCCTACCGTCTAGTGAAAGACCCCCATCTCAAAAAACAAAGTGAAAAGCACTTGAGGAAGACACCCAGTGTCAACCTCTGGCCTCCCAACTTGCATATGTGTACATGTGAACCCATATGCAAACATGAATGTGTGCATGTGCATATGTGCACTCTCACACATACAGAGAGAGAAAGTACTTGCATGTATTTTTGTTCAGGATGGCATAGGAAATCCCATCATGCAGTTTCTGAAGCATACTTCCCAGGAGGATGCTAACCTGTCCTCAAACCAAGTACCTGTTGTATCTTCACAAGTGAGTGTGCTTTTCTGTGGGTCTACTTTAACCCCCAGGAATATGATGGCAGAACACAAAAGGTCCTATTGCCAAACAGAGTACATCATTGCATCATCAGGTGAGCACCATGCTGTGATCACAACTTCAGAAGACTCAGAATCACTCACAGCACCCTGCTTCTTACCCCCATCTCCACAACTTCCTGTCCACTAGAGGACAGATCATTCCATTTTATTTATTTTCAAGTTATTCATTTTTGCTAATAAAATGTAGCAAGGCTTATACAGGGATTTTTCTGTTTGCTAAGAGTTTGGGTCACACCCATTCTTTGGTCAAAGTCACTGCACTGAGATCATTACTTGGGTCTCACCTTGTAAATGGAGGAAATGTGTCAACTTGATTGTGAGCAGCAGAGGGACAGGAAAGATTTTTGTGGAAATGTCTTGAAACCAGTATGAACTTTCGATGAAACTCTGGGTGGTGGTTTGTGGTGGCTAGTGGTGAGAACACTTCTCCAACATGGCTTCTGGTGAGTAGCCCTGATACACAGGTGCCATTTGGGAGCACCGTATACTCTACAAGGGGATCCTCCTAGCACTTCAGAGCATGGCATGGAAAGATGATAGCTTAACAATGCATCCGTTCCAGTTTAAAGAAAGGAACCATGGCTATCCTTATTATCTTAGCAAATACAAAGTAGAACATTGACATGATAATTTAACTTCAGAAAAAAATGGTTTTATGTTGAAATGAAATATTACTTTAAATGCTTGTTACAGTAGAACATTCCTAAATTCAGAACTAGATTGATGTTCAGTGTATCCAGCTGGGCCTGGAAAACATCCAACTCTTCCAAAGAACCATAGACTGTGTTGCCCAGCTAGTCCCTCTGCTCTTCTATCAGTCTATTTGAAGTAATTGTTGATCATCTTCTTCATGACAGGGCTTTGGTTGGTACCAATCTGCAATAACCCCAGCTTAGGTATGTCTCTATGAGTGAAAGATTCATCACTGAAGATGATGGGGATGGTCTACCTCAAAAATGACTCAGCAATAAAATTGAATTCTGGGAGAAAGGGCCATCAGGTTTGATACTGAAGGCCATGGTCCATTTTCAACTCAGGATAACTTCATAAACATCGAATGTATAAGGCTACTTCATAGAAGCAGGCTAGGTCCATAGTGGTACACTCTGATCTGTGAGTTGTTAATGACCACATATCTGTTTTAAGAGCCAGCAGTGAGTGAGTCTTTCTTCCTCCCTGCCTGGAGGAAAGCATTTGCATCCTTTGGCTCAAATAAGCAGGAGTACTCTCTGAACTAAGGTAATGAAAACTTTACATTAAGTAAATGTCAATCAAGATGAGCTAAGAGCTCATGTCAGACATCTGAAACATCTCAAGATAAACCCTGCTTGCTGAAAAAATTGCCAGACTTTAGTATATCATTTACCAATGAATTGTAAAATGAATTGCATAGGCTAATGGATCTTGGGCAGAAATGTTACTGTATTTCCTTTGGCAATAAAAATGAAAACTGTCTTTATGTGCCAGCATCTGGATAGGCACAGGATACCTGGTTGAAGGTTAGCTGAAAACTCATCAGTCCTCATGTGATTATGTGAAATAACAGTCAGATGTGCTATAACGTACAGAGCCAAGCATCTCCCTTACTGTCTGCCAGCCTATGAGTCACTGGTCCCACAGGGGCTTCCCATTCTACCTTACCTCTTCAACTCACATGTAGGATCAGCCTACTTAATGCTTCTCTGCTTCCAAACAGACAGACACAGCCATCCCAGAAATTTCATACTCCAGGAAATGAAAGCTTAAGTAATAACCATAGCAGATCTATAATTGGTTTGCCAACTCATAAAATCTTTGGATACCACAGCATCAGTAATTTGGATTTCTTTAAGCTTCTTGCTAGCAGCACTGCAGGTAAAAGCCAGCTCAGTGGAAAGGAAGAAGGGAGGAAAGAGAGAAACTTGATCACACACAGACTACACCGTACTCAGATGATACACAAAGTCAAGCAAGGGGATCCAGAATGCTTATTTCAGTTCTTGCATAGGAAGGCAAGCAATCACCAGCCACTTGTCTGCTTGTCTTCAGGCAAAGGTATCAGAATCATCTGACATGCTTTGGGATTCCAGACACGGAGCATATGGAGCACATTGTAGAAACTAGTGAAGAGGTAGCCTTCCACTGCACTGAAATATCAGTCAGCCTCTTGTAGTATTAGGCAGAGTCAGAAACTCTATGGCGCACACAAAGGGATTGAAGATCTTATGTATGAAGACTCCATCAGCAGTGCTTGAGGATTTGGGTTTTTTTAGAAAGTTACAAACATTCTGAGAGTATGAAACCATTGATGAATTGTCACTGCTTCTCTCACTGCTAGCTCGAGTTGGGCACCGAGATCTTTGAAAATGTTGCCTGTTTGATGTACGACAGTCTGGACTGGAAGAGGCAGCACCAGCACTATCTGGAAAGCATGCAGCTCATCAACGTCCCACAAGTGGTTAATGAGAAAACCATGCTGGAAGCAATGCCGATTCCAGAGGTGGGCATGCACTCTAGCATCTGTAGTAGGCTACTGGATGGAATGAGTGACTTGATTTTCATACTTAGAAAGCATATGAATAAAAAGTTATAGTAAAGACCTGTATCAGCATACTACTGCTTGCTGTGTTGAGGCATGAGGATGGGACCAAGGAAACAGGCCCTAGCAAGAACATTAAGAGCCTTGTGTTAATATTTTTATGAAGCTCCTTATAGTGGCTAGTTTTATGTCAACCTGACACAGGATAGAGTCATCTGTAAGGAGAGAACCTCAATTGAGATAATGACTTCATAAGGTCCAGCTATAGTCAAGCCTGTAGAATACTTTGTTAGTGATTGCTGGCAGACAGCACAGTCCATTGTGGGTGGTACCATCGCTGGGCTGGTGGTCCTGAGTTCCATAAGAAAGTAGGCTGAGTAAGCCATGAGGAACAAGCCAGTAACCAGCACTCCTCCATGGCCTCTGCATCAGCTCCTGCCTCCAAGTTCCTGCCTTGTTTTGAGTTCCTGTCCTGACTTCCTTCAGCGATGAACTACAATGTGGAAGCATAAGCTGAATAAACCGTTTCCTCTCCAATTTACTTTTGGGCATGGTGTTGATCACAGCAACAGAAACCTTAACACACTCCTCAGCTGCTTGATATATAAGAAAACACATAAGAACCACCTGTCAGCTCAGGATGCAATGACTAGCGTGTATAGCATGTAGTGCAAGGGGAGTATTGCCAAAATAATCCCAGTGTATGCAGTGTTCATACTCAGCAAGATCCCCACCACATAACAGAGCTCATTTCCTGACACCTTTCCTGAATTGAACTTTTGAAAGGGAGTGCAATGTCAGCAGTTCCAACATGGTGTGAGAAGGATGAGAGCAGGAGATATGACAAAAACTATAACTAGGGTTTCTATTGCTGCCACAAAACATTGTGACCAAGAGCAGATTGGGGAAGAAATGTTTGTTTCATCTTAGAACTCTCAGGTCACACTCCCTCACTGGGGGAGTCAGGGCAGGGACTCAGGGCAGGAACTGAACTGGAAGCCGTGGAGGAGCACAGCTCACTGGACCTTATTGATGCCTAGGCCCCTTAGACCCCAAACACCAAGCACTGAACTTTTGACGTTAATAAAGTCTGGTTTTGCTTTGACTTAGTAGTGCCTAGGCCTTTATTTTTCCCTTTTGGAACAAAAAAGCTTTGAACTTATTTTTGATTTTATAGGATCCTACAGTTGAGAATCACTGGACTTTTAGAGAAACTAAACCTTCAGTGTCTTGGAATTTTTAGACTGTGGAACTTTTAAAAGTTTGAATGTTTTGTGTTGCAATAGTGATGTTAATATGAGATTTTGGGTGAACAAAAAAAAGGAAAGATTATATTATTTGATAGTGTTGTGTTAGTGTGTCAAGGTGACAAGGGTCAAATACTCTAGTTAGATTTCTTTTGTGGGGGACAACCAGGAACAAGCCATGTCCATCCGGGAAGAGGGAATTCTAATTGAGAAAATGCCTCTTTTAAATTGGCCTATAGGCAAGTCAGCAGGCATTTTCTTCATTAACGACTGATGTTTAAGGGCCCAGGTCACTTTGGGCAACGCCATTCCTGGGTGGTTCTGAGACATATAAAAAGGCAAACTGGGTAAGCCAGTGAGCAGTGTCCCTCCAAGAAGTCTGCTTCAGTTCCTGCCCTGTCTTCTCTCAGCGTTGGACCATGTGACCTGAGAGTGTAGGATGAAAGTAATCCCCCACCCCCAACTTGCTTTTGGTCATGGTGTTTTATCATAACCGCAGAAACCCTTACTAAGACAGCCCCTGAGTTGGAGAACAGAAGGACTGAGAGAAAGGAGCCAGAGTTAGACATAGGATGAAAGACGAGCGTGAAAGGCTGGGCAGAAAATCTGTTGGGAAATGGTGCACAATAATATTCTGAACAAGAGGAGACAAGATGCTCCAAGACAAGGATGCAAGGATGTTTAAAAAAAAAAAAGGATCATGACTCAAACCAAGACCAGGGGGATGTAAGGTGTCTGATTAGATTTTTCACATCCTCATTTCTTAGGATGCTGATGATGGATCTGTGATGTAAAAACACGTTTGATGAAATAGCTTCTTTTCATTTTGTTTTTCTCAGCCTCCGCCTCCAACTGCTCCAGCCCCTGGAAAGAAGAAAGCTCAGTATGAAGAACCACAAGCCCCACCAGGCAAGTGTGACCTCAGCTGCTGAGGCGCCACCTCCGGTGACTGGAGCACTGGCCGCCCTCCCTTCCACAGTGCTTGCTGTCAGCAGCCCCTCCACCTACAGTTTCTACCGCGATGTGTCTGAATTTGTCCACAGACTCGCAGGAAGAAGTGGAGAATGCATGTTAACTGGGCAATGTCCTTTCCTGCATTTTACAGTGGCTTTCATCATCACAACCGAGGTAGACATGCGGTACTACAATGACTTGCTGAATCCAATTCCAGAGGAATTTATTTCCGTGCCCCTGATACTGCACTGTATGCTGGAACAGGTGGGTGGGTACCGAAGCTTCCCCTACCCCGACAGCAACCTTGACCAAATTATCTCTCCTCACTTCCAAATCTCAGTGTGATTTTGTGATTTTACCCAGAATACCTGGATGCATTCCCACGTATTAAGTCACAATGTTTCAGATCAAACTAAAATTTGCTTCTAGCACCTACTTCAGTCCTCTCTCTTGCCGTGCTCAGTTGTTCGTTTAATATTTCCCAAAGCTTGGATAGAATATATACTTAAAACTGTCTTTATGTAGGTGTTCTGATTTAATTTTTGTCACTTTGGCACACTAGAGTCACCTGGGAAGAGGGACTCTACATTACGAAGTTGCCTCCAAAAAAGTTGGCCATGGCATGAGTGTAGAGAATTTTCTTGATTAATGTGGGAAGGCCTGGCCCGTTTGGGGCAGTGCCACCCCTGGGCAGGTGGTTCCGGATTGTGTAAGAAAGCAGGCTGAGGGGCCATGAGGAGCAAGCCAGTGAGCTTCAGGTCTCTGCTTCAGTTCTTGGCTCCAGATTCCTGACTTTAGTTCCTGCACTGGCTCTCCTCCATGGTAGACTGTAACCTGAACACCAAAGGAACCCTCTCCAAGTTGCTTTTGGTCAGTGTTACATTGCAGCAACAGAAAGTAAAGTTAGACAGTAGGGTTATTTTAATAAAAGAGGGAAAGAATCTAGACAGGAGGCTAGCCTGGTTAATGGCTTTTAACTTTAAATGTGTTTTTTAATTTACGTGTGTGTGTGTGTATGTGTGTGTGTGTGTGTGTGTGTGTGTGTTTGAATGCCTTCAGTGGAGGCCACAAGAGAGAGTTCTATCCTTTGGAACTGCTGCGGACAGCTAACTGGTGTGGGAACTGGGAAACAAGCCCAGATCCTCTGCAAGAGCAGCGAGCACTCTTTACTGCTGATCTGTCTCTCAGAGGCTGTCTTTAGATTTTTACTTTTAGATTTAATCACAGTGTTTTTTCCCTACATTTGAAGTCAGTTTTAATTGTTAGTATTTTTCTCATAAATGTTTATTTGGTTTTCCAATAAGGGGTCAGGTTCTTTATGATAATCACTTGAGTGCACATCTAATGTTTAATTCCACCACATGTGGCATGTATAAACCACCTGGTGGAAAAGCTGGTGCAGAAAGAGACACACAATGTTCTAAAGAGCAGCCCCAAATAAAAGAGTGAAAATAAATGAAGTAAGATTTTACTGGAAAGGAAATACACATCACCCAAGACCAATGGATAAATAACAAAATAAAAATTAAAAAGGATTTGGTCAACAAAATATGATGTTTCTTTGCAAAGACTAATATGAGGACTATGGTGTTAGGACCATGATCAAGTAAAGAAGTGACATGGATAATGACAGAAGGTACAGTAGTGTGACTATCAGTGGCATTGTGCTGTTGAAGTGTCCCTGGGAACACCCAGCTTCTTCATGGCTTGGTTTGTGCCTCCATCTTCCCCCAACCTGATCCCTCCTGTTCCTATCCCTACCCCCTCTTCAAGATCCCTCATCCACTGGCAATGTCTATTTTCCCTTCACAGTGAGATTCATGTGCCCTGCCCCCAGAATTCCTTGTTACCTAGCTTCTCTGGGATTGTAGATTGTAGCATGATTATCCTACACTTTACCACTAACAGCCACCTGTAAGTGGGGTTGTTGAAGATCTTTTCCCATTCTGTAGGCTGCTGTTTTTCCTTGACTGTGTCCTTTGCCTTACAAAAGATTTTCAGTTTAATTAAGTCCGATTTTTGAGTCAGGATGATCTTTTCTGGTTCCATCTATTTGCCAGCAAATTTCATGATGTTGTTGTTTTTAGCAGCTGAATAATATTCCATTGTGTAAATGTATCACATTTTCTTTATCTTTTCTTCAGTTGAGGAGCATCTAAGTTATTCTAGTTTCTTGCTACTACTAATAAAGCTGACATAAATATAGTTGAGCAAGTGTCCTTGTGGTATGGTGAGGTGTCCTTTAGGTATATGCCCAGAGTAGTATAGCTGGGTCTTGAGGTAGATCAATTACCAGTTGCCTTAATTGATTTCCAAAAAGGCTGTCCAAGTTTGTATCCCCATCAACAATGAAGAGTGTTTCCCTTGCTCTACATCCCTACCAACTTGAGCTGTCACTTGTGTTTTTGATCTTAGCCATTCTGAAAGGAATATCATGGAATCTCAGAGTCACTTTGATTTGAAATTCCCTGAAGGTTAAAGATGTTGAACATTTTCTTAAGTGCTTCCCAAGCCATTTGAGATTCCTCTGCTGAGAATTCTCTGTTTTGATCTGTATCCTATTTTTAAATTGGATTATTTGGTTTGTTGATATCTAGTTTCTTGAGTCTTTTACATATTTTGGATATATATAGATGTGCATGTTGGTGAAGATCTTTTCCCATTCTGTAAGCTGCTGTGTTTTCCTTTTGACTGTGCCCTTTGCCTTATAGCAGATTTTCAGTTTAATGGAATACTATTTATTAATTTTTGACCTTAGCAACTGTGCTATTGGTGTTCTGTCCAGGAAGTTGTCTTCTGTACTAATGAGTTCAAGGCTATTCCCCACTTTCTCTTCTATCAGATTCAGTTTTTCTAGTTTTATATTGAGGTCTTCGATCGACTTGGACTTGAGTTTTGTCAGGGTGATAGATATGAATTTGTTTGCATTCTTCTGCATGCTGACATCCAGTTAGAGCAGCACCATTTGTTGAAGATGCTTTTTCCCCATTGTAAAATTTTGGCCTTGTCAAAAATCAAGTGTCCATAGGTGGGTGGATTCACTTCTGGGTCTTCAATTCAATTGCATTGATTAGTCTGTCTGTTTTTACAATAATACCATATGGGTTTTATTACTATAACTCTGCAACCCAGCTTGAAATCAGGGACTGTGATATCTCCAGAAGTTCTTTTATTGTACAGGATTGTTTTAGCTATTCTGGGTTTTTTTGTTTCTCCATATGAAGTTAAGTATTGTTCTGTCAAGGTTCATAAAGAACTGTGTTGGAATTTTGATGAGGATTGCACTGAATTTGTAGATTGCTTTTGGTAAGATGGCCATTTTTAATCCTACTGATCCATGAGAATAGGATATCTTTCCATTTCCTCTTAGCACCACTTTCATTGTATCTCATAAGTTTGGATATGTTGTTATTCATTTTCATTGAATTCTAGGAAGCCTTTAATTTCTTTATTATTTCTTCCTTGAACCAGTGGTAATTCAGTAGAGTTATTCAGTTTCCATGTAGGCTTCCTGTTGTTTCTGTTGTCGTTGAAATCCAACTTTAATCCATGGTGTTCTGATAAGAAACTGGGGTTATTTCAGTTTCTTGTATATGTTGAGATTTGGTTTGTGACTGAGTATATGGACAGTTTTGGAGAAAGTTCCAAGAGATGTTTGGGTAAAATGTTCCGTAGATATCTGCTAGGTCCATTTGAGTCATAACATCTATTAGTTCCATTATTTCTCTGTTTAGTTTCTGTCTAGATGACCTGTCCATTGGTGAGAGTGATTAATGTGTGATTTAAGCTTTAATATTGTTTATTTTACGAATGTGGGCACCCTTACATTTGGAGCATAGATGTCCAGAATTGAGATTTCGTCTTGGTAGATTTTTTTTCTTCAATGAGTATGAAATGTCGTTCTCCATCTCTTTTGATTAACTTTAGTTTGAAGTCTATTTTGTTAGATATTAGTATAGCTGTACCAGCTTGCTTCTTAGGTCCATTGGATTAGAACCCTTTACTCTGATGTAATGTCTATCTCTGATGTTGAGGTGTATTTCTTGTACGCAGCAGAGAGGTGAATCCTCTTTTCATATCTATTATATTAGCCCATATCTTTTTATTTGGGAATTGAGTTCATTGATATTGAGAGATATTAATGACCAGTGATAGTCAAATCCTGTTATTTTGTTGGTGGTGGTGGTAGTAATGTGCGTGTGTGTGTGTTTCTCTCTTTGGATTTTGTTGGTATGAGTTTATCTTTTGTTCATGTTTTCATGGGTGTATTTACCCTCCTTGGGTTGGAGTTTTTCTTCTAGTACTTTCTGTAGGGTGGATTTGTGGATAGATATTGTCTGAATTTGACTTAGTTGTTAATGATCCAGGTGTTTCATAGCACAAATAGTAACCCTAAGACACTAAGCTGCTAACTCACTGAGTGGATCCTCAGAAAATCTCTTATATCTTCCAAAATGTCACAACTGCCAAAGTGGGCAACTTGTAGAAGAGTTTAAAATTATAACAATGATTCTAATACTTAAAGGTGAAAGGATGACTGTTTATCAGATGTCTATGTTTGGTGTTTGGTTATATTTCAACTTCTTTAACTTACTACTCAAGCAAGATTGAACAAAACTTTTAATCCTTCTAGACCTTGTGTAAGCAGAGTTTTCATTTCCCACAACCACTCTCAAATAATCACTCAGAAGCTTATATTACTTATAAATAATTGGCCATAGCTCAGGTTTATTACTAGCTAACTCTTACACTTAAATTAGCCTTATTTACACTCTGTCACATGGTGATACCTTTATTAGCATGGCACATTCATTTCCTGCCCCCTCTGAATATGACTGGCAACTCCTCACGCTGCCCTTTACCCTCCCATCATCCTTAGTTTGATCACCCTGCCTATATACTCCCTGCCTAGCTACTGGCCAATCAGCATTTTATTAAATCAATTTGAGTGACAAATCTTTACAAGATACAAAGAGATTATTCCACAGCAACTTTGCTTCACCCACATTAAGTAACTATTATCTATTATTGATCTTATTATACATTTTTCTATATTTGAAAGAAAAACAGGAACAACAAAAGTATTTGGCCTGAACTCCCTGTTCTTCACTTTAAAATAAGTAGAGTTGGATTAAACAATTAAGACACTCACTTTGTTTTATTTTATATCAAATGGAAAGTGATATATATGCCAGGTAGTGGCAGTGAGGCTCATGGGAATTAACATGTGTGCAGATGCTACACAGTACCTGACAAGTGGTAAGTAAGTAAGTACTCTGCTGAAGTATATATTGATTCCAGTTTTGTGTGTACTACTTTCAGGACCTTATGAGAAAGAGTAAAAACTTTTTAAAAATCAGTATTGTAACTTTTACTATTGTAAAGTTTATTGCTTTCTGCTTCTAGCTGGTATTATCTATATTCATGCAGGTATTAAAATTATACCTAATACTTGGATTGCAAATGTTTTCTCTTTTATTTTGTCATCAGTGATGCATTGCCGTCGCCACCAGTATTTCAATGGACCTGCTTCCTCCTCCTTCCTAAGAGCAATGGGGATGCATCAGCAAAGAACTATTAACCCACTCCTTCCCAACCGTTTTCCTCAATAGGTTGTAGCAACTGAAGAAGACCTCATTCCCCCGAGTTTGGTGGAGCCACCCCACAGAGCAGATGGGTTGGACTACAGAATTGCAGCTCACATTGTGTCCATCCTGCCTTCACTCTGCCTATCTGAGAAGGAGAAGAAGGTCAGAACATGAGTGAATCGAAGTTTTTGCACTTTGAAAAACAGCATGCATTATCTCACTAAACTGATATTATTTTAATTTAAATAGAATCTCCATAAGATATTCTTATCTGAAGGAGAAAGTGAAACCAAAGCATTGCCCAAAGGCCCTCTCCTACTGAACTACCATGATGCCCATGCCCACAAGAAGTATGCACTGAAGGTAATGACTAGGACACCTCCCTCCCTTGGCTGAAGTGAAGAGGTGTGTCTATGATTCATTAGTTGGGGGATTTCATTGGATGACCTTATCAATCAATGCTAATGAACTATGGGGTATAGAGTAGATGCCTGCTGACACGTGGGGAATCAGGAAACAGGGGTTGCTAAAGGAAAAGGATGTCAGCAAAGAGTCCTTGCCTGATCACAGAGGTTGAGTTTACCACTGACTTGATTATCACCACTATCAGATCTGCATTAAAACTTTAAGGTCAGGCGCTGAAGAAGTGCTTGAGCAATTAAGAGTACTTGCTGGATGTCCAGAGGATCCAGGTTCAGTTCCTAAAACCCATGTCAGGTCGCTCAGAACTGTGTGTAATTCCAGCTCCATGGGGTCTCTTCTGGCCTCCAAGGGCATCCAAAAACATACATACATACATACATACACATAAATAAAAGTGAATCTTGAAAATATTATGGGAATTGCCTTTAAATATCTGCTGCTATGAAATACTAATAGAGGCCAGCAAAGGACCTCAGATGGCCTAGATAAATCCATGAGAAACTTCAGCAGCTTGTCACCAGGAATGAAGGCTCAGTTGTTTCTGTGCTCCAGAAACTTCTGGAAAAGTGAGAACTAGCTTTTTTTAACCTTATCCCAAACACTGCATTTGTCTTCTTCAATTACCTCTGATCTCCCCTGTTTCCAGATAATGAGAGTGGAGGTGTCATGTTTAGCCTTCTCCATATGCATAAGGCATTTGACAGTTCTCTTTAATGTTTTCTGTCATGTTGCTCTCTCTCTTTTTGTAAGGACCAAAAGAATTTTGACCCAGTTCAAATTGAGCAAGAGATGCAGTCCAAGCTGCCACTGTGGGAATTCCTTCAGTTCCCTCTGCCCCCTCCATGGAACAGCACTAAGAGACTTGCCACCATTCACGAGCTTATGCATTTCTGTACGAATGGTGAGTACATTGCTTCATGTTATATTCAATTTGATTAATAGTCACATGTCCCCTTTAAACTGTATACCCTTATACCAAAAAAGTATTTTGATCACTGAAAAGCCTTCCAGAGGCTGAGATTTGACAAGTTACAACCTTCTTGCCTTGAATATTGTCACTAACTATGTGGCAGCTCTGATATGTAGCATTCTGCAACTTGATGTACTAGATTTCCTTTCCAATCTATTTCCTTAGCCACGACACTTCCCCCGAGCCCCTGCACCCTCACTGACATCATTAGAGGTGATATAATCCATCCTACTTAATAAGAGGATGGTTCATATATCTATAAAATATAAAGATAAACAAAAGTCTCTCATCCCAAGCTATTATAGTCCCTTTCCCCGAAAAAAAATGAAAAGGCCTCACTATGGAATGGAACCCCTTCATCATCGTAGGAAACCAACAAACCATACACCACAATGACTAAGGAATGGAAAGAGAAGGCCTGAGCAGTTACTTTGCCCTGACTGAGCACTGTCAGTCTGGAGTCTCATGATCAAGTTTCAAGTAACACAAGTCAATTTTGAATTCTAGAATTGTGCTCCATGGAAACTTGAAATCATTTTCTCCTCCTTCTCCTCTCCCTCCTCCTCCTTTTTCTTCTTTTGTTTGTTTCTTTTTTTCAAGATAGGGCTTCTTTGTGTAGCCCTGGCTGTCCTGGAACTTGCTTTGTAGACCAGGCTGGCCTGAAACTCACAGAGATCCTGCCTCTGCAGCCATGTGCTACCACCACCAGAAAATATCCTTCTATCCACCCTGAACCAGACTGAACACATGTGTACTTGTCAATCAGTCTATCTGCACTAATAGCAAAAACGCATTATATTCTTTTACAAAATATTGGAATATAATGCATGAGAAACACAGAGGAAGAACTCTGCCTCTAGTGGATCCCCACTGTCTGAGTGGGAAACTGTGTCTCTACTCTGTATTTGACATGGGATGCTGAACTCTGGACCATCATCATCTGTTAATTCAGCCAATGGTTAGCCTAGGGCTCTTCCACTAGTCTCATTGTAGCTGGGGTCAGGAGGAACAGAAGAGATCATGGGAGGCAATTTTAAATGCAAACCTCTTTTGTCAGTGTTCAATTCTCTCTGCATGTCTTTGCCTCACAAATCCTTTCAGGAGCTCTCCTGAGGATCAAGAATGTTCCTCATACCTCTTTACAAAGCAATATTATTTTCAGAACAACCACCCCCCTTACCCACAACCCCATTCTTCACTGAGGACTGACACGCGGCAGGTTGCTTTCTTCTATCTCTTTACCTCGAGTCACTCCACAATTCTTTGAGGGTCAAAGACAGGTTACAGAAGGTCTGGGTCATCTGGCTTTGACTGGAGTATCCTTTTGGTGAAATGTGAGCACTTTGTTGAATCACCTCTGCACAGGAGGGTGGAAAGGAAAGAAGAAATGATGTTATGAACAATTAAAAATCACTGTCCAATGTCATCCTGAGATGGAATTCTGAAAGCAGTGTTTATATCCAGAAATTGAATTTCTTTCTTTTTTTTTAAATTTTTCAGTACTGATGACTGAATCTAGGACTTAGTACAGGCCAGGCAGTTTCCCTACCACTGAGATACACTGCCAGCTACAGAAACTGAAATATGAAGAAAGATATATTGTAGAACCAAAAAAATCTCCTAACTGAAGTGAACTTCAGAATTCATCTAGTCCAAATGCATTTCCAGAAAAGATATCTGAAGTCCAGGCAAGCTAAACTAGTTATTCTAGGGTTGCAATAATAGTGCAGATCTATGATTGAAATTCTGGCCCCCAGGTGCTCTCACTAGCACCCTTTGGTAACTAAGCTGAAGGGAGGGCAAATGTTATGTGCAGTTCATGTGCCTCCTCTGAGCCGTTACCTACCCTAGTCCTGGGAGGAGAGGCATGAAGAGAAAGCCCCTCAACAGCATGCCCCTGAAGAGTGAGTAGGTCCGAACTAACCTCTTCTCATGAGAGAAAAGCGAGTAGGAGGAAAGGGCCATTACCCGAGGGAGGAGGATGCTGGGCGATGAGGGGAGAAGTTGAAGAGAGGAGTGGAATGAACATGATAAAGAAATAATGCCTGCATGTATGAAATTCTCAAAGATTTTCTAAAGAAAAGGAAGTTATAAATCAATATTTCTAATGAATATAAATACTAAATTCAACAACACATCACACACACACACACACACACACACACACACACACACCTAGAATCCCATCTCATCTTAGACTACTCTTGGGACTCTGATGCAGACTGAACCCTGCAGTCAATCCTCCTTCATTTTTACTTATATCCCATGTCCACCTCAGCCCAGTACCATCCCAGGCTGGTCCACCACATCTCCCTGGCTGTTTCAATAACATTCCAACCACCTTACGTGCTTTCACCTTTCCACTATGAGTCTTATCCATGCGACAACCAGGACACCTTTTTGAGGCTGTCCATCAGATCATTTGCCTTCTTCACTCAAAAGCTCCTATGTTCACCTAGAGTGAAACCAAACCTATCTACCACGCACTTGTGAGGCCCCTCCCCTGCTAGGTTTCCATTAGCCTACTCCATTGTATCTACAGGGGCCTCCCAGCGCTTCCTTGAGGCATCAGTCACACACACACACACACACACACACACACACACACACACACACAGAGGCCTCTGGAACTTGGTGCTTGTCAACACATAAGCCTCTTGTCAGATGTCCCCTCACTCCTTTCTCATTTTAGCTCTATTATCTAAACGAAGTTTTTCTCAGTTTCCTGTATACAGCAAGAGCACAGCCTTTCCACTTTCACTTCTGGTGTCCTAATGTTTGCTTTATTGTCCCTGTTGTCACATACTTGTGTCTGTTTTCGCCTACTCCAACGGTATTCTATGACAGCTATGAGCCCATTGCTTTACTCGCCAACTTTCACTGCCCTTATAACACCTAATGGGTGTCATGTCTCTGGTTTTGGTTTCTGAGATAAATTCCAGGTTGGCCTAGAATGTATGATAATCCCCCCGTCTCGGCCTCCTAAATGCTGGGATTATATGTGCGCACTACCAAGCCCAGATCAAAAAGTGTTCTTCAGCAACTCTTTTGCCCCTTTCTTGGTTCTCTTCTGGATCCCTGTGTTGTTTTCCAAGGCTGTTCTACTCTCTCTGTTGGGGGGGGTGAAGGTGATCTATCAGTCACTAATCTGGAACAATCTATCTGATTGTTGTTCTGTTGCAATCTCATTGAATTCTGTTTGTCTCTACCTCTCAAACCTCCATCTTGAACTTTGAAAGTTGAAGAACCACGTCATGTTCTTCCTTGACTCCTAGGCACCTGTGGCAGAGCTGAAATGTCACTGACAGCTTAGTGACTATATGATGGACGCAGCTGAACAGGGACAACAGCTCTGACAAACTTTGAAGTGCCAATACGCAAAGTAGCAGCTCTTGCAGGTGGCTTTTTCTGGGCCTGAATGAACAGGAAAACCTTCTAACTGTCATAGACACAAATAACAAATTTCAAAAGCCATTTGTGTCAACAAAAAATCTTAAATATATGATATTTAAACCAATACAGGACTATGGAAAGTTCAGGCTAGTGAATATGGGTACCAAACAGTGAAGTTGTTAGGAATATCTCACGGATCTGTGACATCTTAACTATTATTTTCTTAGTATTTTAAGTCAGGTCAGCACCCATTTGCGGCATGAACCATCGGTGCCTCTCAGCTCCCACAGTGCCAGCCCTGTATCATGTACTAATAAGAGCCTTCCTCAAGGCAGTGGGCCTGCTCTCTTACAGAAGTGCTGAGCTGGAATGAAGTAGAACGAGCCTTCAAGGTGTTTACTTTCGAGAGCTTGAAGCTCTCCGAGGTGGATGAGGCAGGAAAGCTCAAGCCGGCCGAGGTGGTCAGTCAGGCAGATGCCGAGAATTTCAACATTCCGTGGGACAACCCCGCCAGGTTCGCTAAGTATATACGGCAGCGATGCATCCACAGGGCAAACACCCAGAAAGCCAACCCAGTGGCAGGTATGTTGAACAGGGGGCGGGGGAGCCATCCTGATACTGTATCTAACAGATGCTCTCCACCCTTGCTAGATATTGGAAACAAAGACAGAATACTATTTGTGGACCAAAATTTGTCAAAGGCTGAGCCAGAGGCTGAGAGATACAGAAATTCCCCAGATTCCAATCAGCCTGCTGCTGATGGTGTTAGGGCTTCTACTTCTGACATCGGGAGCCCCTCGGATGCTGGCAACAGACAACTGTCAGAGAAGGAGATCAGTGGGTCCATGTGGCCTCAGCCAGAGTCCTCGGGTAAGTGAAAGAATTATAGGGCTATACTTAGACACAAAAAGAGAGAGAAGTTCAAAAGGCATCATTTCAAGGTAAATGCTTCTTCATCTGAAGAAAAGTGAGTCAATGTCTAAGTTAATTGGGTAAGTAAATGTTCTGGGTGTGGTTAATCAGTTCCTATCTCTCCAACTCTGTTTTTTCAAGGCATCCTCTCAGTTCTTTTTTTCTGATAGAAAACTCAGTACAGTGAGCATAATTAAAATTTCAATATTAGTACTTCATGACTGCATGGTAAAATTACTTGTAGTGACTTAACAAAATGCCAAGTATATATAGAGAGAGCTTGGCATGAAACCAGTGTTCAGTGAATGTACCCTCTGTTTTGCTCCTATTTGAGCTCAGGACATTATCCTCAGGTACAGCCCTGTACATGGTGGCATTAGGAGTGCAGAGTACACTGGACTGGATTTACATGTGCCTTACACACAGCTGTCCCATCAAGTGCCTACCTGAAACAAAGCTCCCTGCATATTATTCTCAGCAGTTCCCAACTCTGCCGAATGGAGTGTGATCTGCTTCACACGCTCCTAGCACCCCACTCCTGATCCTAAAAGTCTCTTTGCACTTTGTCCTTTGCCCTATGTTATATACTGTCACCAAAAGATGTCATAACTGAGCCACACTTGCTTTATGCCTTGCTATTATGTCTTTCTACTTTCTGTAATCATTCATATGAAAAGTGAGGCCTCCACAACACCATAGCCTCTTGGGAGTAGTATCTATGTTTGTTTATGAAATATTAACTTTATCCTGGGCTGTGCAACCAATTGCAGCAAATTTTCATAGGACTAAAGTTACACAGAACATATTCTCATAATGCAGTGACATAGTGCATTAATTTTAAAAATGAGGTACCACATGACTGAAAACTAAGAAATATACTCACATATCACATCTAGGTGAAAGAAAAGGTTACAGTAGGAATTATTATTCAAACTAAATAATAATAAAACATTGAGCATAAAAATGTATATAACGCAGCTGAAGAAGATGCTGCTGCTATACTGACAGCTTTGAATTAGCACATTCCAGAAAGATCCTGAACATTAACTAATTAAACTTCAATCCCAAGTTATTTAGCTATATGTGAGCCACACCATTAAGAAACCACCAAAGGAGAGGTTTCTTACTTATTATTGGGGAGAGGGCTTACTTATTATGAGTAAGATACAGACAGATGGACAGAGGGAGGGAGGGAGGGAAGTGAAGAAAAAAAGACAAATAGGGTGACGGGGAGAACATCCAGAGGCATCTAGAAAATCCAGAGCAAAGAGAAAAAGAAGCAGACTAGACATGGCCTGGATTAGGGAAGCAGAGCATGGGAAATCATACAGGCTATAAAGATGATGAAGGAGGAAGCCCTGAGCTCAAGATGGCCAGGGGAGTAGAGGAGGAAGGAGGTAGGTGTGGGGACTTTGAGATATGTGACTGGTTTTTGTGACTACCCACTGAAGTAGCCTGGAGGCCAGCATGGGCTTTGATATGAACTTCAGACACATGCCAATGGACAGCCATATGTTCCTTCTGCAAGAGGTCAGGGAAATGACTCCGTTGGCACACAGACTGACGCCTGCTTCCTGAGTTCCTAAGGAGTGCTGGCTTTTGCCAAACCACCAGAAATCCTTCTACAGTCCAGGTTGAGCTCGTTCCTGGATACATGTACTTCCTGATGAACAAAAGGGTCCAAATGAAGTAGCAGAGGAAGACGATAGCACTGAAGTAAATCAGTGGAACAGAAAAACATTAAAAAATGGAAGAACAAAACGACAAAAGCTTGGCTATTAAAAAATGCAAGTTAAATTACCAAATGTTCTTTGAGACTAGTCAAGGCACAATTAACCATATCAAGAGCAATATCTTCTCAGAAATAAATATCCTATTAGGGATGAAGAAACAGACTTCACTCAGATCCTATAGAGATTAAAAAGATACAGAGAGGAGAGCCTGCAGTAGCAACCTGGAGGAACAGCCTGGAACCACAGCTACGGAGAGCTGAGCCGGGAGGAGCAGCCTGGAACCACAGCTACGGAGAGCTGAGCCTGGACAAACAACCTGGGACCACAGCTACTAGAGCTACTGGTAGGAAGATCACAGAGCCAAGGATCAACTGGGTTACAGACTGATGTAACTCTGTAAGTTCCTCGGGAGACCCTGTCCCAACATTAACGATGAAAAGTCCAGGGGATAAAGCCAGTTGTAGAAGACCTCAGTGTCAATCCCCACCACCACAAAACCAGAAAGAGGAGATAAACAATCTTATTCTACAAAATTTGAGAATGAAATGGGCAAATACTGTCTACTGAGCAGACACCAAACAATAATAGCATCTCCCAACAAAATTACATTGTAAGAGAATCAGAAGGAAAATCTATAACTATAAAAATATGATTTATTGATTAGCATTAGTGAAAAGAAAACAGATCCATTTATAGAAGTATAAAAGGCATTTAAACTTCCCTGGTAACCAATGAAAAATTCTTAACAAAATGGCAACAGTAGGACAATTCCTCAACTTTATAAAAGTTGTTTTTAAGACAATAACATTATATACTACAATGAAAATCTGAGAGCCGTCTTCTCCAAGATTAGAAAGTTGTGTATCAGGAGCCCTGTTTTTTGTCCTAACAAACTCATCTAGAGAAGCAAGAAAGATTAAAAAACGGCTTGAAAAGAAAAAACAAAAATAAAAACAATGTATCACTATTTGTAACTATGTGTAGAAACCCAAACAATGCCCAGACTCACACAAAGTGGAATCGGAGAGTTTACCAAAGGAGGCTGTGGTTGTTAAAGATGTATCCAAGAAAGGAGCCCTGGGACTTTTCTTTACAATTGTGTGTTTAGGAAGCAGTCATGCTGTGGGCTCTTTGCTGAGTGTGTGGCAGTTCCTAATAGTAAAAGGTGTGTTGAAGGTAAGTGTAAGCTCCCCTGCAAACCACAAGAGTTAAATTGGTGTTGACTATGGTCATCTTGACATCTTCCTTATCTGTATGAGGGGAGAAGGAAAGGTTAGAAGTAGAATTTTGCAAGGCCACCTACTAGCTGTCAGTAAGGTAGGTATGTGAGCAGGAGAAGACAGATACCCTGTGAGACTGAGGATGGCTCTGCTGTATCCCAAGCATAGTGCCACGGCATGGATCTTCTGTATATTACTGCTTTATAGAAACCTGAACAGAGAGGTCTAAATAGCTTGTTCAACCATGTAGATATAGGAACAGGACAGCAGTGCCCTCTGCCTCACCTTAGAATAAGGCTTCCTAGGCCCTAGAAATTCCTCATGATGCTACCTAATAGTTTGGCCATATTCAGAATGTCTTTGTCATGAGGTTCTTATCCCTTACCCTGGTTTTGTTGCCTTGTGTTTCTTCCTTCCCAACAGTAGATTTCCTCTATCTCCTATGTCTACCTAGTAGTCTAGCTCACAACACAGGGAGGGGAGCACACAGAGGTGTGGGGGACAAGAATAAGTTAGCCCTGGTTGTTAGGACATCATACACCTGAATGCACATATACGATAGAAGTCACCTTGTGTTAACATCGAACCAGAATCAGCTTGGAAAGATGGAAGATGGGGTGTTTGTTTCGCTCTGTTTTGTTTTTCTGAAGGCAGGCTGTGTACAGTTTCCTTTCCTCGGGCAACTTCTGCCACCTGGTGGTCAAACCACTCATATGCTGCTATAGAGCCTGGTGGAGAGAGGGTGACTCTCAGGCTCCCAAGATTCAGGATGAAATGCTATCATCTAGATAGCATGTTCTGGGGCCCCAGCAATTTTGAGGGCGGGCCCCCAGCCCTAAGGGCTCCTCCTCGGTGAATGCAGAGCCACTGGGTCTGAGCAGAGGAGACAGCTGTCCTTGTACCTCTGTGGCTGTTTTATAAGAGGAAGCTGTTGTCTGAGCTTCCATCTTCCTCCCTAACGCTGCTTCATTCTTCAAAAGCAGCCGCTCTAACTCCATTTACACAAAGCAGAAATCATCTTTGTGTTTCCCCACAAAACCGTTTTGGCATCACACGCATTGATATGCCTGTTTCTGGACATGAAGGGCTGGACAGTGGTGCTTTCCCTAACAAAACTCTGGGTTTCCATCTGAGACTGTTTTGAACTTGACAGGGCACATTGGATATTTATGAAAAAACCTGAGAGTTGATAACCGCGAGGCTGTAGGTTTAGATGTGCCCTTTATGCTTGTTGGGTGTTTTTTTAATAAAGCAACTGCTTTGCAGAGGGATCTTGTTATCTCTAAAGTAAAACAGATTAGGAGAGCTGTTTTTCAAAGGGAAGGGAAAGCGTCCATTTCCAGATGTGTCAAAAACTACTGAATCACACTGTCAAAGGATTATGTGGCTGAAATCAAGAATCAGACAGAGAGAAAAAATGACTTTTATTCTACTGTTAAATAGAGTTCATCTTCATATTAGACTGCTCTGTCCTTTGGCAAAGTTGTTGGTGCACCAGTTTTGAACATACTTTCTAAAGAGTTGGTTTTATTCCCTGATCTTTAGACACAGGAGGGAATATCAAATCTTCTGGAAACTGGCAGGTCACAGGATAGAAGGACTTTTATTCTACAGATTTCATATCAATTGCTTCAAAGACAAAGGGGATATCACGGTCTATTTAGAATTACAGTTGGCCTGAGTTTTGTCTTCAATGGATATGTTTGTACAAATGCTGAACTGAATTGCCTTTCACATCTCCCTCGAAATCAAAATGGAACATTCATTCTGTCACCTGCAGCAACCTGGGACAAGAGGGAACTAGGGCCAAAGATATAAGTAACTGTGCTTTTGAGAGAGAAGAGCATTAGCCTGTCCTTGGTAGATATCACTGCCCACCCCACCCCCACCCCCAGAATCCTGTGTATGGATCTCTTTGCAGCAGAATGAAAAGACAAATCTTATATTCACAGTCGAGTCAGCCTTTCTTACAGATTTCCTTGTACATTTCTGCTTTCTTTTTTTACTCTGCCATCATTTCAATATAGTTCAAAATGTGCTATAGATTCACCCCATTCAATCAAAAGAAAAACCCATCGCTGAATCCGCACCAGGTGCCGGATGCTCAAGATACGAAGAGAGCACGTTCTTGTACTTCAGCAACTGAGAGCTGAAGGAAGCAGAGGAGCAGACCATGAACAAACAGGACCCTTCCCCACTCAATGCTCTGACTTAAAAACAGGCGAATAGCTTAAAGAATGGCGGTGGGAACGGGGGAGTGTAAGGCTGCCCACACAAACAGTGAGCTGGCCAGTCCGTCTGAAGTGGGAAGGACAAGGAGGGACTAGGGCACATGTGTTGGGAGAGTGAGGCTGCAGCAATTTGTACACAGCTTTGTGGCTTGGGATTTGCAATTATTCTCAATGCGGTAAGAAGTCAACTTGGCTCAGCCGTTCAGCAGCACGAAAGTATATCCTGCAACACTTAGCCTTCTCAAGCTTACTCCATTTGTTTCATCAAATGTGGGAAAAATTACAGTAGGGACTTCATCAGCATTCTCTGTTATGTCTCGTTTATCCTGATGTACTTCATGATGTGAAAATCACTAGCACAGATCTGTCCCTTTCTCATCCATTCAGATGGCCACTGCTTCCTAGCCAACAATGATATCACAGCCCTTATCATCACATAAGTTTACACTTGTGTGTTAAACTCCACCTGTCAGTGTGCACATGCTCATTAAATAATTAAGTTAATGATGGGTGGACGGAAGATCTCAACAGAATGGTAGGATGCTTTCACTCTCTAATAGGTGAATTCATTGCTTGTTCTCCGGTCCACGCACCCCTGCCCTTGTCCCAGTCTGTCACCTACCAGGCAAGGCTCAGAAAAATTTGCAAGGCTTTGTGATGATCACCAGAGTAAGGAAAAATGAAAGCAGTGAGCCAATGATTTAGTTTAGCCAGTGAATACTTAAAATTTGTGGAGGCAAAGGTTCACCAAAGAAGTGAACGTTATGCAGCCTGAAAGAATAGCTGCTATGATTTAGTGGGCATCAGATAAGAAGCCGGATTCTTTTCACAGACTGTAGGATAAATTCTAGGTAGGCACTGACTTAGAATTATTGACACAAACACCTCTTTGGAGGCACGAAACATGCCTCTCAGGAATTACCTTTTCAGCACAGAGACATAGATCATACGGGCAACAAAAAGATCCAGCACTGACCAAACGCCAGAACAAATCCCAAACACAACTGGATGTTGGTGTCTTTGATTTACAGAGCAGACCACGGACAATGAGATCAAAGATGAAGCAGCCACAAAGGATGGTTCTCTTGAAAAGGTACGGAATTATTTTCCTAAATGTGTAGATGACAAGTAAGATGATCTGAAAACCCCTGACCAAACTGAGAAGAGGGAGAGAGAGAGAAGGAGGGAAGGAGGGAGGGAGGGAGGGAGGGAGAGAGAGAGAGGGGGAGGGTAGAGAGAGAAGGGGGGGAGGCTTAAAAGGAAAATGCTGCTGATACCAGGGCCAAAGGAGTTGTTTGGACATCCATACTCCCTCCAACTGGAGTGAAGGGGGTTAATTTTACTGGCCTCACTAACTTAAGTAGAACTTCCCGCTCCCTGCCCCTCTCTAGACAGTGTGGCTTGGCAACCTCACAAACACCTGCTGACCATACAGCCCATGTAGAACTAAACGCCGTCTTGAAGTGAGCTCAGAAAACCTGCCTATAATTGCTAACAGGACTCCGAAGAGTATAACCTAACAATAAAAATATTTAGGTTATGTTGCACATTTGGAAAAAAAGAGAGAGTCAAAGGCGTACTTCTTTCTGGCAGCGGCCCTCCTAAAATGTTGCCATATGGATCTATACATATGGATCTATACATATGCAGATTCCCACAATTAAATGGGGCGCATGGGGGTGAGTCCACAGAGTCTAATAGGGCTCCATTTGGACGCGCACAAATTAGAGCTGAAATTGTGATCCAGTGGATTTTTTTTCCTTTTTAAGAAACCCAAGAAGATGGTGGTGGAAGCTAATCTCGAGGACATAAAGAAAACTCAGCAGCGAAGTTTAACGGACTGGAGCTTTACTGAACATTTTCAGCCGAAAGTCCTGCTTCAGGTATTTATGGGCTGTGATTCTCCAGGAGACGCGCGTGGATAGGTCTGGAGAGCCGGGCTGTAACTGTGAACAGTTCACTTCTGGGTCACTCTCTCAGCTCGAGCTCAACTCAGTATTCCCATTGACTTGGGCTATAAAATGAGTTTGTTCCCACACTAAGCCATGCACTCACAGGAAACCCCCCGAACGGTTGAAAGGATAATTTCAAAGGGACGGTTTCCATAACTGCTCTGAGTGTTTTCTAGAGAAAAACTGGGCTGCACCAGGAAGCAACACCATTTTCCCCCTCTGGTGTCTTTCCATTCTTTTTAAACTTCATTATGTTTCCTGGAGTTTTCTGTTTGGATGAGCAGGTCAAGGATGGTAGCCTTGATGGCTACAGTTACTGTGCTGAGTGCTGTGTGTGAGGCCACAGCTGTTGTGTACAAGTGTATTCCTCAGCTTAAGCTATGACATAGAAACTGTTCAGTCGTAGAAACTGAAGCACCTTGACCACACGTCTGTTGCTAATTGAGAAACATGAACAAAACAACCAAGAAAGAAAATTTGCTCCCCCATCCCAAAACATGCTTTTATCTGCTATAAGAAAAAAAAAATAGTAAGACGTCCAGAAATGAACACAAGCTGGCTTCAGATTTTATAAAACTTGTACTCTGTATGACTTGTCTTTCTAATTTGGCTCGCATTTTGACTAGATTTATATCCCACATATCTTTAAAGCCAGGAGAATCTACAGAGCCTTGTTATGAAAAGAATAGTAATTTCCCAACCGCATCAATGGTAAAGAAAAATGGTCCTCCACCAAAAAGAAAGTAATTCAACAGGAACGAGGACAGTCACATGGCACTCTGCATTTAGCTATATGGGGCCAAACACACCAGGGTTCAAAGACTTGGCATGAAATGATATATATCATTCATAATTTTTATATCTACTACATGTTGAAATGATAACATTTTCATATATCGAGTGAAACAAAATATACCGTTTCCATTGACTTTACCTGCCTCGGCTTTTAGAATGTAGCAACTATAAAATTTAGAATTACATATGTGACCCGCATTTGTGATTTAAACATTTGCCTTATTTTTGTTTTCTCTTGAATGTGCTTCTCCCTTGCTAGGGGCTAAGGTCCTCTGTTGTTGAATGTCTTGGCTCACCTTCTAGGGGCTAAGGTCCTCTGTTGTTGAATGTCTTGGCTCACCTTCTAGGGCCTGCCACCCTCTGCTCTGCTGCAGTAGAGGACGGACAGTAGCCTGGTAGATTCTACAAGGTACAAGGGTGCCTGTAAGGACTAACTATGTCAGTTTTAATTCACCACCATCCTCACCTTCTATTGAAACATCCTTCTAAGCATCAGATGGTTTTGATTCTCACTCTGGTCCATTCCCTGCAATTCAAATATTTCATCCATTTGATTATAACTCAGAGTGATCTTAATCCAATTGCAGATGAAAGTTTTGTCCATGGAGTTCATTTGTATGTTCATGAAACAGTGCCTGGGACTCATTTTCTCTCTCTCTCTCTCTCTCTCTCTCTCTCTCTCTCTCTCTCTCTCTCTCTCTCTCTCTCTCTCTCTCTCTCTCTCTCTCTGTCCTGATATTTACTCTTCATGAACTAACATGAAACCAACAATAATAATAATAATAATAATCTGTTAAAGGCAAACACCAATCCATAAAAGGAAGGTAATGTGAACACTTTTCAAATGTTCAGAGTCAGTCACAGCTCTGATAATCTTGCCCAGAAGTCACAGCAAGGATGGATGTGTGTTCACTATAAGCAAACATTTATTTCTTGGGTTTATCATCTCAGAGGAATTTGCCTTTCAAGAACAGTGGTTGTGCCTCAGAAAGCAGAAGTAAACATCTACATGGCACTCCATCAAGGCACTCTTACGGGTGACTAGACGGGGGTGGGGGGTGGGGGTGGATAAATGTATTATTCCGAGTCTATTACAAGTATAGAAATGAAAGCAAAACTGAGACACCCCTTTCCTTGCATTCTAGCAGTTCCTTGAGATTATCCTGATGGCAGAGCACACAAAGCTGCCTACAGTCGATTGGAATTGAGAACACAAACAAAAGTCTGCTATTGTCTCCTTCCTTTTCCTGTGGGCAGTTTTCTATGGTTGACTGACATTGAGAAAAAAAAAAAAAAAAAAAAAAACAGGACAAAGCAGCTATACCTTGGTGCCCTCTGCTGGTGGCTGCCCTTGAAGTGCAGGCTGAGGGTGTTTAAAACAAGGCAGAGGTAGATAGCAAACAGTGATGCCGCTGTGAGGAAGAGAGAAATCAGAGCTGGAAGACAGTTGGCTTGAACTCTGGCACCAGAACCTACAGACCCTGTTCTTGGCAAGCCACTTATTGTTCTGGCAAATGAGACCTGATATTTAGAAACAGGAAGAAAAAATGTTAGCTATTATCTTAGTCTCAGGCTGCCTTACCAAAACAATTCAGGCTAGGTAGCTTCAATAATACACGTGTATCAACTCGGAACTTAAGAAATAGGAGAACAAATTCCAAGTGCTAGTGTGGTTAGCTCCTGATGAGGGCTTGCTTCCTGGCTTGCACGTGATTCTGTCCTGCTGAGTTATCCATGGCAGAGAGAGAGGGGAGAAGAAGCAAGCTCCAGTGTCCCAGATGATAAGGACACAAATCCTATCATGGGAACCCCACCCTCTTAACATTCCCAAAGACCTCCAAATATCACACTGGGGCTGGAGTGTTGGTTGTAGACTTGGAGCAGGTCAGGAACAGCCTAGTGTATGATGCCCACTCTATCTGCATTATTTAACGATGCTAAAAAAAATGAATTGATCTGTATGGAGGTACAGAAAACTATTAAAGAACTGACTGATTAGCAGGGTGATGGTGGTGATAACATGCCTTCAGTCCCAGCACTCAGAAGGCAGAGGGCAGATGGATCTCTGAGTTTAAGCCTAGCTCTGTCCACAGAGTGAGATCCAGGACAGTCAGTGCTATGCAGAGAAACCCTGTCTCAAAAAACAAAAACAAAAAACAAAAAGAGGTGGGGTGAGGCTGACTGATTACCATCTACTAACACTTAACACGTATCTCCACCCTTGGAACCTACTGTTTGTTTTTCTATAAGAGTTATTGAAAGGCTCAAAAAATGCACTATATTTTATGATCGTATTTTCTAGTCATTAGGAAAGAATCCACTGAAAACTTAAAGTTGGCCATTGATGTAGAAATGATGGGGGGGGCATACATGTTGCTATAGCAAAAGACTCTTCTCCTGGGATAAAGCAACTGAATAAAACCATCATTTTCAGGTTCTTCAGGAAGCCCATCAGCAATATCGATGTGTTGACTCTTATTACCACACACAGGACAACTCTTTACTTCTGGTTTTTCATAATCCAATGAATATTCAACGTCTGCATTGTGAATATTGGAATATTGCTCTTCACTCTAACGTTGGATTCAGGTGACTTAGATAATTTCATTAATTATACAGTGGCAGAGTTAGCCTCTCAGGTTTTGGTTCCTTATTCTGGTCCTGTGGTTCAACTCAATGAAAGCATTTATTTAGTGCTATGGTTCAATTTGGCTGCTTAAAATAATATGTACTGTGTACTATGCACTGTGCTAGGTATTAACACTATACCATCACGAGAGAGCTTAACTCTTGCCCTCATGAAATCTAATGGAGATGTTATTAAAGTGTTTTTTATTAGTTTCAACTGTAGCAACACTGACTCTAAGACATTAAAGTAGTAACTACAAAAGTTTGATTTTTCTTAACTCTAATGGGTCTTGAAAAGATTCAAGGGTAGGGCAGCTGAAGAACTAGCAAAATAAGCAGGCAAGTTGCCAGCAAATGGAGATCTAAGAGTCCCTGGTTCTTTGTAATTCTTGGTACTTTTTTTTTGCTTATTTGTTTGCTTGTTTGTTTTGGCCAGCTTTTCATTTGTTTGTTCCTGTAGAACTTGGCTCTCTCTTCTCACTCATAGCAAGGGCATCTTGTTATGTCAACACTGTTTAAGGAGCACTCAGTGCTTACTGTCTGTATAATCATGGAAATGGAATTGAGGAACAACTCGGGAAGCAGACTGCCATAAACACACTGATTTTAAGTTTAAAGGATTATTTAATTTAGGTGTTTAATAGGTGTACTTGAACTGTTAATCTGTATTTTTCTTTGTTTTTCATTGCCCAAATTTATTTTGCATCTTCTTTCTTTCTTTCCTGGCATCGGTTGCTTGCTAGATCTCCACTGTAACTCTGAGAGCATTCCCTCCACTGAAACTCTGAGAGCATTCCCTCCACTGTAACTCTGAGAGCATTCCCTCCACTGTAACTCTGAGAGCATTCCCTCCACTGTAACTCTGAGAGCATTCCCTCCAGTGTAACTCTGAGAGCATTCCCTCCAGTGTAACTCTGAGAGCATTCCTTCCAGTGTAACTCTGAGAGCATTCCCTCCACTGTACCTCTGAGAGCATTCCCTCCAGTGTAATTCTGAGAGCATTCCCTCCACTGTAACTCTGAGAGCATTCCCTCCACTGTAACTCTGAGAGCATTCCCTCCAGTGTAACTCTGAGAGCATTCCCTCCAGTGTAACTCTGAGAGCATTCCCTCCACTGTAACTCTGAGAGCATTCCCTCCACTGTAACTCTGAGAGCATTCCCTCCACTGTAACTCTGAGAGCATTCCCTCCAGTATAACTCTGAGAGCATATATCCTCCAACAAGTCCATACCTCCTAATCCTTCTCAAACAGTTCCACTAAAAATTCAAATATATTTCCATTCCCTGTTAGCAGCTCTCCTTGTCAGGTATCCCATGACTCTGGCATCTCCAACATCTTCAGGACTCTAAGACAATACAGGCTTCAGCTTCACAGCTCCACACAATGGCTTTCTGAGCCTCCAGACAGGAACACCCCTTAGCCATGATAGAAGATTCCACAACTCCTTTTCTTTATCCTTCTTGACTCTAATTCCAGAACCATGTGGCCAAAGCTGCTAAATTCTTCTGCTTGCTAGGGCTAGACCTTGGCCCCCTCCTTGGATTACATTACAGCAAATTTCTGTTGTTTAGGCTTAGGAAATCACTCAGACCTTTTCCTTTCACAGGTTTCAGGATTAGCTAGGTGGGATCTCACCCTGAGGTTACCACTCTCTTTATTCCATTTAGCATAAGGCTTTTCTTTAAATGGTTTATCTCTTTGAACACAAAACTTGACTCCAGTAGTACATTTATTGGTGCTCTTTTTCTCCTCAAACTGAACATTTTTAATTTCTCTTTACCCTACTTGCTCCTTTTCATTTTAGATCTGCATATGAGTGATCACTAATAACCACATGACACAATCAATACTAAGCTGTCTTGAAATCTCCTTTGTCAACAATATTAGTCTAAAACCCTTCAGTTTAGCTTCAGGCAGATTTTTAGGACAAGGACAAAAAGCAGCCACACAACTTTGACAAAATATCATAAGACTGTCTCTAGGTCAGCCAGTAATATTCTTCCCTCTGAGACCTCTTGAGCTGGACCCCCCAGTCCACAGCAGCCTCAGTAAAACTGATTTCCTTGCTCCTACTAGGATGGCCCATTCAGTCTCACTGAAAGTGTTCAATTTCTTTCCTAGTCCAAAGTCCCAAAGTCTTCCATGTTCCTCCCACAAATAGAATTATGAAACCTGTCACAGCAATACCCCAGTGCCTAATATCAACTTCTGTCTTAGTTGTTGTTCTGTTATTGTAATGAAACACCATGATGAGACAATTATAAAAGGAAGCATTTAACTGGGGCCTTACTTACAATTTTAAAAGGTTACCCCATAATCATCATGGCAGGAGACAGACAGGCATGGCACCAGAGCTGAGAACTTTACATCCTGATATGTAGAAGAGAGAGAGAGAGAGAGAGAGAGAGAGAGAGAGAGAGAGAGAGAGAGAGAGAGAGAGAGAGAAAGACTGTGCCTGGCATGGGCTTTTGAAACCTCAGTGCTGCCAATCCCCAGTAACATACTTCATAACTCCTCACCCTTCTCAATCAACTCTACTCCCTGATGACTAAGCATTCAAATATATGAGCCCATGGGTGTCATTCTTATTCACACCACCACATACTTCTATTTTGAAATTATCTAGAAATGTTGTTTCCACCTATAGTGACAGATTTTAGTTACAAGAAGCTCAGCTCCTTACATTTATAAACTATAAACTAAATTGCCTTGACCCTTGTATTTGTCTCCAGTGTAGGCATCTTTACTTTTTAAAATATAGCTAGATAGAATGCATATGGGAGTTATTAATTCACCAAATATCTATGAGTAATAAAGTACCTGAAGCATTGTTTGCTTGTCCTCATTTGAATACTAATCTGGCTTTTGTTTGAGCCTATATCCCTTTGTTGCCAAACATTACCAAGAATTTTGTTCTTTTTTCTTAATTGTGTGTGCATATGCATGTTTATCTGAGTGAATGGGGGGAGGGTGCAAGTATGCATGCATTTGTATGCCTATGCGTGTGGAGGCCAGAGGGCAACCAGAGATATCTTTCCTTAGGTACCATTCCTCTGGTGCCATGCACCCAGTATTTGTTGGTTGTTGGTTTGTTGGTTGTTTAGTTTGTTGAGACTGGTCTTTCACTGACCTATGTCTCTGTGATGGGCATTCACTGACTCTTGGGACACCCAGTGACCACCTCTCTACTTCTCCAGGATTACAAGTGTCTCTGTCTCCGTGCCTGGCTTTTTTGCATGAGTTCCGGAAATCAAACTCAGTTCCTTATGCTTACACGGAGTGCACTGATCTCCTCGGCACTCAAGAATTTTACTTCTTAATTGGAAATATTCATTAATTGGTACTAAATATAAGAATGAAATTAGCCAACTTACAAATTAAAGTCTCAGTCTGTTTGATGACGTGGGAATAAATTTTAGATGTATAAGGGTAGAAACATAAAGGCTAGTTAGAGGCTATTGCAGCAATCCTAAGAAGAAATGAAAGTGAGTTGGGCCAGAACAATGATAGCAAAGGAGGAAAGAGAACAGATTTGGTATTATAAGTACAATCTTATTTAGAATAGTTTTAAATCATTTTAATTTGCTAACAGATTGGAATAATAGTATAAGAAAATAACAATCATTTCAGGATTTTACTTATTCAACTGGCTGTGTAGAGTAACCATCCTCTAAAATGTCAGCTTTGATGTTGCAACCTGGTAGACTATAAGGCATTTCTTGGAGACACAGTGTTGGATATGTCTGGTACCTTCTAAATGAAGGTGTCAAGCACTATAATTTATAATCCACAATTTCCATTATATAGCTTTAGAAATAACCAAAGGTCTATAAAATGGTTCATCAGGTAAAGGCAGTTAGTTGCCATCAAGTCTGATGACTTGATTTGATTCTCCAGGACCTATGTGATAGATGAAGAGAACTGATTCCTACAAGTTGTCCTCTAACTTCCACATATATACCATGTCATAAACATACCACACGCATGCGCACACAGATACAGAGAGAAGAAAAAGAACAATAATCAAAATTCTGATGCATCCTGAGTATTCCATCCATCTCGCTTTAACTTTTCAAATGTTATGCCTTACCTTCATGTAATCTCAAAATAAAATTTATTGTCAAGCTTAAATATTTCAGTTTATTTCCTTGTGGGAGTCACTCTCTAGACATCCACATAGATTTATTAATATCCAAATGTTAATTAAAATTTAAAAATACTCTCATCAGTACAAATTGTTTGAATAGATTTGCAAACAGCAATGACTCACTCTTAGTAAGCAGCAGTTTCCTGGGAGGAGCATGAATGTGTGAGCAGTTTAGGGAATCTGTTTTGGAAGCAGATGCCCCCAAGACCAGTAATCTTTATAGCAAGACAAAGGGGGAGTTCTTTAATGAAGTGACTGTAGTGGCTGGTGGCCAATTAAAAGGATTTCTAATGTCCTATAAACTTACCCTAAAAAGAGGCTGACTGTACTGCATCACGTTGACAGTGATTGTTTCTTCAACTGTCTCTGAAGTCATCTCTTGGTGTTAATCAAGGTCATTCATCATTGGTGCTAGAGAGATTACTGAGTGGTTAAGATCCCCTACTGCCCACAGATGAGCAGAGTTCTGTTTCCAGCACCCATTATTAGGAGGCTCCTACTTACCTGTAACTCCAGCTCTGAAAGATCAGATGTTCCCTTCTGGCCTCAAAGAGCACCCCACATACATAGAACCACACATACACATACATTAAAAAGGACACCCTTCCAAAAAGTCTTTAGTCCTCCTTCACTTAATGGGAAAGACCTCACTGTCTTCACATCTTTATCTGTGAAGAGAAGTGGGCATTTTTCAGAACCTCAGCAAAGATCCACACCTGACCTTTTTGTCACTTGGGCAATTCAAAATCACTTCATTTTTGAAGAGTTTGTTCAGACCATCTCTACCAGTGCCCTCACAGGCTTTTTGTTTGCTTGCTTCTTTGTTGTTTATGTTTTTCAAAACAGGGTTTCTCTGTAGCTTTGGAACCTGTCCTGGAACTCACTCTGTAGACCAGGCTGGTCTCGAACTCACAGAGATCCTCCTGCCTGTGTCTCTCAGCTGCTGGGATTAAAGCTGTGAGCCACCACCACGTGACCCTCACGAGCTTTAATAAGGACTCTCACTTCCCAGCTTCCTATCTTTGTCTCATCTAGGAATTACCTAGAACTCATTGCGCAATCTATCCAAGACTGGATCACAGAGGAAGAAGCAAAGTATCAGGAAGCCAAAATGGCTGAAGAAGTCAACAGGACCAAGATTGAGCTAGAGCTGAAAACTTCTGCTGCCAAAATTTCTCCTAGCAAAAGTGTTTCTCTCAAAAAATCTAAAAGTAAGTAACCAGTGCATTTATTCATGGAATGAGGCCCCAAGGCATTCTCCTATCTTCATGTCAAACCTGAATTTTCTGAGATTAAGAAGGACTGCCCCCAAATGCCTGTGAGTCTTCACTTTTCCTAATAAATGAAACAGCAGCATTCCAAGTGTGATGCTCTTGTATCTGAGTCAGACATGTTCAACACAATCCCATCTCCTATAAACTCTGGAAAACTTAATCTATTATACAGATCAAATATGATGAGATAAGGAAATGCCAATTTCCTCACAGATAGAACCAATGGGTTCCACCATCTAAATTTATTGACAGTGTGTGAAGTACTCAGAGTTAGTGGGTCTCAACAGGATAATTATAGAATCCAACAGCAATACTAAGTCAGACCCTTTATCAAATGGCAAAACAAAAATCTATCCAAAGACCACCCGGAGGTACGAATATAGAAGGAAATGGGGAGAGTTTCTCAGATGCCTATGGCATGGACCTAACTAGACCTTAGCACATATCTTTGATTATGTTTGTCTCTAATTTAGCTAATTTCTAAAACTTGGGGCCCATTAGGAAAAAGAAAAGAAGGTAACAGAGAGAAGGTAATTTTTATGGAGGGCACTTTATTAAGAAGTGATATATGGACTTCATCTAGAAAGTATAGATATTTCTCTGTCTGTAGAAAAGAAATTGTCTCCGGTAGTAATATGTATGATAGCTAAAGCTGAAAGTAATGTCTCATAATGAGACCAAGCTATGAAACTTACAAAAATTTGCAACCTCTTTTTGTTACTCGAGAAGTTTATATATGACCTGGCTCTAAAGTAAAACCTAAATTATGCTGCTAAGGAACCCTCTGGTATCCAGCAAAATGCTTATATTGTCAGTAACTGAGCTTCTTTCAGTGGAAGTCCAACAAGACTCTACCAAGTATGTAGAGTGATAAGTGGAACTCTATAAGACATAAAATGAAGGCTGACCAAGTACTTAGCTACTGGCAGGGAAAATATTGACTGGCTTTTTAATGCTACTGGGCAAAGCAAAAGCTTAGTATCTAGGTGCTGCAGAAAGCCATAACTTTGGCTTGTAATGTACCTGGCAGGTACACTGAGTCACTCCTGTCAGAAAAGATGTCACAGTGTTTGGAAGACAGGATGATAACACTGACCAAAAAGGGGGAGGGGCTCTGTATGAGAGGGAACAATAGGTATGTTCCTGTGGTTTTGAGATACTAAACAAAGAGTAATTAGGTGAAAATTTTAGGAAAAGGAATTCAAGTGACATGTCAAGGCACTGTGAATGTATTGTGAGACACCATCATCAAAGGCTCTGCACCACTCAGGTGTTGTTCTGGAGATGGCAAGAGAGAATTTAGAGATAAACACAAGAGGAGCTGAAGCTGTAGCCTTTGAAGTCCCTGATAGCCCAGAGACTCATTCCTTCTCTGATACCTCACTCTACAGAGTTGCTAAGAAGTTTGGTTTCCTCTGATTCTAGGTAACAAAATGGTCAGCAAAACAGAGGTACCAGAACAAGAGAAGGAAAAAGAGAAAGAGAAGATCCCTTTCATTTTAGAAGGCTCTCTAAAGGTAACCCAAGAAAAGACAAACCTCACAGATCAATCACAAGTCCAAAGTTATCCTGAGACAGATAATTTGCCTTAGTCACTGGGAATGATCTTTTTAACTGAAACCTCAGAGATGACTGAAGCTTCCCTGAAAGGATCCGTGTGTTCACAGGAGTCACATGACAAGTCCTCAAGAGCATATATGTCTTATTGTTTTCACATGACCACAACCCAGGGCAGTGACTGGTTCATGCTGCTTTGCTCTTTACCTTTGTCAAAAATGTTTGATTTAGTTCACATATTTTTATTCCAACTCTTAACTACAAAATTAATACATGCTTCTGGAATCGTTCCAGATTATTTTCATGTGCTATCTCTTTAGTTCCCGGAATAAGAAATGTCAAAGCTGGCAAGTTCCAAAGAGTGCACAAAGGTAGAGAGCTGTTGTGTCTGCTTGTTTGTGGGAAAATGCAGGTCTGCTTTGGTTTGAGCCTTCTGCCCCTGCGGTGCGTCACCCTCCCAGAGCATAGGCACACCAATGCAGTATTTCTCCAAACTGTGTGGTTTAGGAGTTTCTATGGGTTTTTCATCATGTAAGTATGATCAATTATTAAATCCATCTGCTGCTCCTCTCATTCTTGAAGGTTGTAGGGCAGGGAGGGGGAAGGCTCCAAAAGTTTCTAGCTTCTCACTTAGGTTTGTTCTTTTTGGTGACCAGCTTCTACTCCATTTTGGAACTTATCTAAGAGTTTGCCAAGAGTTGCCTCATTAGAACAAAAGACAGTTCTATCACTCATGAAATTCCAGGGGATTTGAGAGCTCTGTGCCAGGATCCAGGAATGAAGACCAAATATCTGGTTCTCGTTATATCATAATATTACAGTTTCTATTAAAGTCAGTTGTTACTTATCTGAAAATGGTTTTATTTTGCTCCTATTCATTAAACATAGTTTTTTATTTATACAAATTTTTACAGTTTCTACTAAGGTCAATTGTTACTTATCTGAAAATGGCTTTATTTTGCTCCTATTCATTAAACATATTTTTTATTTATACAATTTTTTGTTGAGTTTTTCATTTCCTTGTAGGTCTCTCAAGACATCAGTTTCCTTTTTCTTTGCTGACATCATAGATGTTAATAAACTATCACGTTTTATATTCTTTTGTAGACAGCTTATCTTTTTTATATTCTTTTGTAGCCAGCTTATCTTTTCTCTTTAGCTGACTTGAAAATATTCTGTGATCATCTGGTAAGCATTTAGCAGTTGATCTCTAGCAAAACAAAAATGTGCATATGTGTACACAAATAACCTTCCAGTAAAATCTCATTGATGGCAAATTTAGTATGTAATTTATAAATAATAACTAATCTTATAGTAATCTTCATTGCAAAGTTCATTTAGCAAGGTAATGCTTCAAATATGTTTTCATGGATATTTGCTAAGTTATATCCTTACACAGACTATGGTTACAATTGACAAACAAGTATAATTGCATTATTAATACTGATTAATATTTTCATTTATGTTAAAGAGTCAAAAGTGAAACAATAAAAGGACATGTCCCATTTGCTTATCAATAACAAGAGCAGTTTTACAGACTCAAGGAAATAATTTGAATTCTGAAAGAGTGTTTTCTCATTTTTCACTCCAGTTGCAGTGCAGTGGTTAAAGGTACTTAAGTAAATTCTTATTTCTAATATCCTACCCATTGATTTTTTTTAGCGCAGTCAATCAATAGGCAATCAGTCCCCATGATATAACATTCGCTGATGTCTGTAGTGTGAATACTCCAAGAGTGGCTGATTTCAAGCTGCCAATGTGGCACTGTGAAAAACTTAGTTGGGAGCAGTGTGGATCTGCATACCACTGTATAGTATGTTTTTAATATGTAGCACAGAGAATCATGAGATCTAATACAATAATTACAAATCACTGCATTTTCAGCACGTGTTGCCTTTGTTTTGAGCATTGTACTTAATGGCACTTATATGACTTTTTTCGATGGTAGCTTTGCTTAGCAACTATCTCCTAAAACCCCCAGAGATTTATCAGTAAACTCTTTAAATCAATATGAACTGGGTTCCGCACACCACTGTTATTTTCTGCTTAGATTTATTGACCTTTGGGGATGCTGGGATCAATGTCTATCATCAGTACTAGAAATGACTCAGTCAGTATCCTACCAAATATTGCCTTTTCAAAAGCTGTGCCTTAATTCCAAGAGGACTGGTGAGCTCGCCTTGTCATTTTCATACCTCCTACTTTCTTATACTTTGGATAGTTCGTTTTGTTTATTTAAGTAACTAGAAACTTACTTTATGACTCTTATTTAAAGTCCCTTATCTTTAATCTTCACAGATATATTTTCATTTTTTGTTTTTTGTAATTTTTTTACTTTAATAGCTTGCTTCACATGTCAATCCCAGTTCCCTCTCCCTCCCCTCCTCCCGCACCCCCCCACCATCCCCCCAACCTCCCACCCTATCCCCACTTCCTTCCACATAGGGGATATCTAGAGTCTGTCATTTAACTCAGGGGAGGGTCCAGGCACTCCCCTAAGAGTCCAGGCTGAGAGATCATCCCTCTTTGTATTATAGACACACGAAGTCCGTTTGTGTGCCAGGGATAAACATTGATCTACTGCCCAGGGCCCCATAGGTTGCCCAGGCTTTCTCACTGACTCTCACAGTCAAGGGTCCTGGATCAGTCCCATGCTGGCCTCCCAGCTGTCGGTCTGGGGTCCAAGAGCTCTCCCCTGTTCAGATCAGCTGTCTCTGCTGGTTTTGCCAGCCCATTCTCTGCCAATTTGCTCATCGCTCCTCTCTCTCTGTCACTGGGTTCCATGGGTTCAGTTCAGTGTTTAACTGTGGATATTTGCCTCTACTTCCATCAGTCACTGGACAAAGGTTCTAGGATGGCTATAGACATCAAGTTCATTATCAGGAATGGGCATTTAAGATGGTCTCTCCACTATTGCTTAGTTTGCCAGTTGGTGTTATCCCTTTAGATCACTAGAGGTCTCACTGGTGCCAGATCTGCCTTCTAACCTATGACTCCCCCTTCCCCCTATTCTACTCCCCATTCAACCTTCCTGTTCCCCCATGGCCTACTCTCTCTTCCTCTACTCCCCCACTCTTCTTCCAAGCTCCCACTCCCCCCCACCCCTAGCCGTGTTGCTAATCTGTTCAGAAGATCTTGCCTCATTCCTCTTCTCTGGGGTACCATGCATATCTCTCTTAGGTTCTTTCCTGTTTCCCAGACTCTCTGTCAGTGGAAGTGCAGACTGGCACTATCCTGATCCATGTCTAAAATCCATATATGAGTGAGTACATACCATGTTTGTCTTTTGTGACTGGGTTACCTCACTCAGGATGGTTTCTTCTAGTGCCATTCATTTACCTGTGAATTTCAAGATTCCATTTTTTTTCTGCTGAGTAGTACTCCATTGTGTAAATGTACCACATTTTCTCTATCCATTCTTCAGTTGAGGGGCATCTAGGTTGCTTCCAGGTCCTGGCTATTACAAATAATGCTGCTATGAATATAGTGGAACAGATGTCCTTGTTGTATGAATTTGCATCTTTTGGATATATGCCTAAGAGTGGAATTGCTGGGTCTTGTGGTAGACTTATTCCCATTTTTTTCTGAGGAATCTCCATACTGATTTCCAAGGTGGCTGTTTGAGTTTGCACTCCAAACAGCAGTGGAGGAGTGTTCCCCTCTCTGCACATCCTCTCCAGCATAAATTGTCTTTGGTGTTTTTGATTTTAGCCATTCTGACAGGAGTAAGATGGTATCTCAAAGTTGTTTTGATTTGCATTTCCCTGATGGCTAAGGATGTTGAGCACTTTCTTAAGTGTCTCTTGGTCATTTTAGTCTCCTCTATTGAGAATTCTCTATTTAGTTCTTTACTCCACCTTTTAATTGGATCCTTTGGTGATTTGGAGACTTGCTTCTTGAGTTCTTTGTAAATTTTGGAGATCAGCCCTCTCTTAGATGTGGGGTTAGTGAATATCTTTTCCCATTCTGTGAACTGCCTTTTTGTCTTGTTGACTGTGTCCTTTGCCTTACAGAAGCTTCTTAGTTTCAGGAGGTCCCATTTGTTAATTGTCGATCTCAGTGTCTGTGCTACTGGTGTTATGTTCAGGAAGTGGCCTCCTGTACCAACTCGTTGAAGAGTATCTCTCACTTTCTCTTCTAAGAGTTTCAGTGTGGCTGGATTTATGTTGAAGTCTTTGATCCATTTGGACTTAAGTGTTGTGCAAGGAGATAGACATGGATTTATCTGCAGTCTTCTGCATGCCAATACCCAGTTATGCCAGCACCATTTGTTGAAGATGCTTTCTTTTTTCCATTGTATAGTTTTAGCTTCTTGGTCAAAAATCAAGTGTTCATAGGTGTGTGGGTTAAAATTAGGGTTTTCAATTCGGTTCCATTGGTCTACCTGTCTATTTTTGTGCCAATACCAAGCTGTTTTCAGGACTATAACTCTATAATAGAGCTTGAAATCAGGTATGGTGATGCCTCCTGAAGTTCCTTTATTGTAAAGGGTTGTTTGGCTATCCTGGGCCTTTTGTTTTTCCATATAAAGTTGATTATTGTTCTTTAAAGGTCTGTGAAGAATTGTGCCGGAATTTTGATAGGGATTGCATTGAATCTATAGACTGCTTTTGGCAAGATGACCATTTTTATTATGTTGATCCTACCAATCCAAGAGCATGGGAGATCTTTCCATTTTCTGGTATCCTCTTTGATTTCTTTTGCAGATATACTTTCAAAGTTGTTGTTCAGATTTTATTCAAAGTGTCTTATTGCTCTAGCTAGAACTTGAGTACAATATTGAAGAGGCATGGGGAGAGGGGACATCCTTGCCTTGTTCCTGATTTTAGAAGAATTGCCTTGAGTTTCTCTCCATTCAGTTTGATGTTGGCTGTTGGTTTGCTGTAAATAGCTTTTATGATGTTTAGGTATGTTCATGTTATCCCAAATCTCTCCAAGACCTTTATCATGAAGGGTTGTTGGATTTTGTCAAAGGTTTTTTCAGCATCAAGTGAGATGATCATGTGGCTTAGTTCCTTGTGTTTTGTGATTTTTTGTGAACTAGTATCAACTCATAACTTGTCATATTTGAGATTATGTAGCCACATTGTCTTAATACCCTCCCTCAGCTTCTCAAGTGATGAAATTGCAAGTATTTACCAACATGCTTGAAAACTGATGACTCTTTTTTAAAAAATGTATTTTGTCCATCCTTTTTGAGATATCCTTATCTGGGAATGCTTCTCTGGTTAGCCTACCATTTTGCTGATCAAGTATATTTAGGATATAAATTGAGAACTGAAGGAAAGGAGACAGGCCAATGAGAGAAATCTGAACAGTGTAAATTAGACCAGAAAGTTACAGAAGAAGCAGAAATGAAGAGAAGTCTCTGAGGAGACAGACAGGGGTGAGCATATACAACTTGGGAGTGAGAGAGAGACAAAGATAACAGTAAGGCTCTTGGCTCAATGTTTCAAAATGCCAGAAATGACACTTAGAAACATCCTACTGCAAAATTAACCCAAATGCAACCCACATTTGATATTTATGAAAAACCCCTAGTAAGCTGTTTGCTGTGTCCACAGGCATGGAAGGAAGAACAAGAGAGGTTAGCAGAGGAGGAGCGTCTGAAGGAGGAGAAGAAAGCAGAGAAGAAGGGGAAAGAAGTCGGGAAAAGGAAAGGCAAGGATAAGGCAGACAAAGAAGATACTAAGGCTATGAAGAAAAAATCTTCTTCCAAGGAGAAACCTAAGGAAGAGTCCGTAAAGATCATGGAAATGATAGAGGAATCTGTCCCACTTCCAGAACCAGAGATAGTTTACCCGGTAAAGCAACTCTGAAAATTCTTGGGGATACTTGTAACAGTTTAGGGGAAAACAAGTTTTTTTCCTGCTGTCTATGGACTAGACTTGAATTCCTATTTCTGTCTAGAATCAAGACTCTTCTGCGTAACCAAACACCAAAATGGGAACACCCTCAGGCCTGTTTCTCCCATCATGAAACTAGATTACCAGGGGCTGTAAAGATAGAAGTATGTCCCAAGGACTAAATGTTTTAAGCATTGAAAACGTAAACAGGCAACTGCACGAGCAACTCATCTGGCTGGATTTTCTGAGTGTACTTAGATGCCATTGTGTGTGGTGCCACATTTCTTGCTTAAATGCTTTGGTTAAACCCCGTCTTTGCTGATTCTCCCTTGGGTGTCCATTTATGAGAAAAAACAGTGAGGAAAGAACTGGAGAGAAATGCCCTGTTCTATTCTTTTCAGCTATGACTCCATCCCATTTATGCTAGGGTTTTAAGATGTATATGAATGCCCTGCAGCTGTAGTAGCAAAATCTAATGCTAAAAATGTCCTTTTCATATGCCCTCTTAGCCAATCAAGAATCAATACTGCACTTCACTTGCTGGGTGGTGGCTGAGCACACCTTTAATCCCAGCATTTGGGAGGCAGAGACAGGCAGATCTCTGTGAGTTTGAGGCCAGCCTGAGTGAGCTTCAGGACAGGTTCCAAAGCTACAGAGAAACCTTATCTCAAAAAGCCAAAAAACAAAACAAAAGAAACAATATACTTCACTTTAAAAAAGAAAATGAATGAACTTGTGTTACCTTTATGACAGAGCATGATTTTATTTGGGCCAGATTATAAATGCTCAGATGAATGTTAATGACAGACTTTTATTAAATAAATGACTTTTTTATTTATGTGTGTGTACCCACAGAAGCCAGAAGAGGGCAACAGATCCCCGTGGAATTAAAGTTATAGGCCTTATATGGGCACTGAGATCTAAATGTCAGTCCTCTGCAAGAGGGTCTTAATGGCTGAGTCATCTCTTAAGCTCTAATCATAAACCTTTAAAAATCCTGCTAATTATAGTACAATTAGATATTTCTGACGAGTCTGAGCGTAGTGGCATAAAACTGTCATCTCAGCCTCGTGGACACTCAAGCAGGGTGATCATGAGTCTGAGCTACTGATCAGTCTGAGCTACTGAGTAAAATCCCTTTTCTCACAATAAAGAAAATTAGTAATAACATGGATTTGGGTTTCTGAGCCTACAAAGTATCAGATATTATTGTTTAATTTTTAAAAATTTAAGCTTATGGAAACTGTAGTTGACTAACCGTAGTAAGCTAATTATTGTCAATTGCAGTTCTACACCCAATCACGATGTGTTCTCTTCTAGTTCCGAGGTTATAATATGGGAGATGTACCCATCCAAATCACAGGGAGAAATTACTATCTGTATCCTTCTGATGGAGGACAGATTGAAGTAGAAAAGACTAAGTTTGAACGAGGTACGTCTGTAAGAGCTGTTAATGACACGGAAGATGTTGGTGCATTTGAGATCAGCATGGGGCACTGTGCTTCTGAGTGTGGGGGGTGACAGCCCACTGCACTCATGTTTACACTACACTGCATTTTCAGACTTCACATGCTTAGGGTCTGCCAGGAATCAGTCAGCTCAGAGTGTACCCTAACACAATGATAGGAGCATCCTAATTGTTAAAAAAAAAAATTTAAATGCTTCTATATCAAAGGCAGATGGTATATTATCAACTGTAAAAAGCAAATAGGTAATTAATAATAGTAATTACAACACTCTGTCATGTCAGAAAGCAAACACATGCTTTGAGTTTCTGACTCGTGCTCTGCAGCACAGCGCTCAGGGACCTGCCACCGGTATTTCAGATCTTTCCAAGACTTGCCCATGTGAACAGTTTATATAGACTTCAGATGATTCATAGAAAATATGGTATTTTCATCTTAATCCTATCAGTTTTGAGAAACACCTAAACCACAGTTGAAAATGAAAAGCGGGATTTAAGAGGGAGATAAAAGGGAGAGATAGTGAAAACAGTTTGTAACCTGCAGAGTAATAGTAATTATAGAATACACATATATGTGGGTGTATATATGTATATGCATGCATATACATAATTGTGGTTGTCATTATATTGCCATAATCAGTTCTAAAGATGTCAGGTATGGTAATACACATTTGTGACATCAGCACTCATGAGGTTGAGGCAGGAAGAGTCATGAATTTGAGAATAGTCAGAGATACACAAATACATTAATATATATGTAATATATGTGCATTATATATTATTGTATGCAAATATGTTAAAACTTTTCATGTTAATTAGCTCACTTGATGTATCAGAGCTGAGTAATATTCGCTGCCTCAGATGATGTATTTTCTCTGTGTGATTTGGCTTGAGATGGACAGGAAGGCTTGCAAAGACTTCCTTGCCCATCCTCCCTTAGGCATCCTTGCATAGAGTTGCCAAGTCCCAGGCATTCCCAATCCCTGTCTCATCCTGTACTGCGTTCTACAAGGATTTGGTCAAGGTGTACATATGGCATATTCAATCAGCCCACCTTTCTACCCTGTGGTTCTTCTCAGGCCCAACTTTCATCAAAGTGAAAATAAAAAAAGATAAACACAATTTTATAATTCACCTGAAAGACCCAAAGGAAATTGTGCAAAAGCACAAGGAAGAGGATTACTCTTCAGAAGAAGAGGAGGAAAGAGTTAAACAAGACATTGAAATGAGTGAGTGTCTTTACTTCCGTGGTAGGGCAGATGGTACACAGCGCACCAGACCAGACCCTGACAGAACCACACAGACCTCCCTGGGATTCAACACATGCAGATTTCACAGGTGCTGCCTGTGACATTTGCTGGCCTGCTGGTGTTTGTAGGTTTGTCTTCCCTAATGTGCTGAGCATATACGCGGCATGCACAGCCATCTGACGTTGGCTGTTGACTGGATCTTGATGCCACCCGATAAGAACTCCGGTTCCAGCTTTCATAGCCACAGCAAGGAGCCAGGCAAGCCAACACTGTGCACAATGGTCATTTGGATCTTAGTCTTGGTTTGTGCAGACCAGAACTCAGCTCCTCTCTAACTGATTCTGTCTGTGGCTTACAGGTCCCTGCACTGCAAGCTACAGGGTCTCTTCCCTGAGCTTTTCACTTTATAACACCAATATATTGGGCTTCAAAGACAAGGTTTAAAAGAAATCACAAATCTTGCAATGAGTTTATTACCTATATAGCACTGTGAAACCTCCTGATAGTATCTCCAGGCAACACCATCTGGAAAAATTAACTGCCTCCTATCCAAAGTGACATGAGCTATTACTGTGCAAGGAGATGAGTTAATGTTAGGAAAGTTTTCAAATCCACTTAGTGGTGGGACTAATTAAGTCTTGCCTATAAGTCTAGTTACCCTGATACTTTCCAAATTCAAGAACAAAATGCATGAGAAGCTGAACGTACCCAGGAAGTTAGCGCAGAAAATTTTTCATTTGAATAGCTAATGAAAATGTATTAATTGGGGCTGGGGAAATGGCTCAGTTGGTAAAGTTGTAGATGGCTGTGCAATCATGAGGACTCAAGTTCAGACCCCTAGCACCCACATAACATGCCATGTTCTTTGATACATGCCTGTGATCCAGCACTGGGAAGCCGACTTGACAGGATCCTTGTTGCTCACTAGCCAAAGCATTCTAACCAGAGTGAGCCCCAAGTTTAGTGAGAGACCCAGCCTCTAACAATAAAGCAGAGAATAATGGAAGACGACGGCACCTGAGATCCACCTCTGATTCCCCAAAGGCACATACAGTTTCATGCACAGTTGTGCTCATTCACACACTCAGACATAAGCCATACACACTCACTATATATAATTTGAAATATTTAAAGAAACTAATTAGAATTCCACCACCTCCATGATACTCACTGTTCAAAGTTTATTTCTTCCTTGGTATATCAATATAAGCATTGTCCCATTCACTAGTCTTTGAGAACAAGACCTTAAAATTATTTGATAATATATCATTAATAGACATGTATATCACAGTTTATCATTGAAGTGATTCTATGTTACTTAGATGCTTTCTACAAAAGTTAATAAATGAACTTTTATTTATGGGTATGTGATTTAATCATGTCCCTTTTGCGTAGTTAAATCGTGGTTGGTGTTCAGCTTTACCACTAAGGAACCTGATTGTCTTTTGTCTGCTCACATTATCGATTGTTCATTTTAGCTTTAGTGTTCTCCAGTCTGCAAACATCAGTTCAGATTTGACCTATGATCTGGTTCTGAATGATGCATGAACTAAGAACAGATGTAGTGTCTGTAAAGCAGTACACCATAGAAAAGCAGAGAGCATGTGATAAAGGCTGTGCGTGGCCTACAAGTCCTAAAGCATTTACTGTCTGGCCTTTTTCAGAAAAGCTATGTTGGTTTCTGATGTGAGCAGCTCCAGCAGATAACCTGACAGAAAAACAGACAAACAAACAAGCAAGAGTAGTGCTTGCCTGTGCTCCCTTCTTGCCTCTTGATGAGGGTTTCTCTGGTAACTCGTTTAGTTTTCTTGTCTCAGCTCCTCTGGTGGGATGTGTGGGCACGTGCACCCAACATGCCTGCTCTTCCTGACTCTAGCTTGCTTATGGAGCTTGTCTTACCACACGTCTTTCTGTGGACTCCTGCTTGCTCTTGCTGAATCTTAGAGATTACCGGTTAGAGTCTGACACGCTCCTGTGGTCTAAGGAGATTGCAACTGGGGTCTTGGTTTCAGATCTTCATCAGATGTTTTTGCCCACCTTTCTTTATTTGTTCTACTTTCCCTCATGATGTACAGTTTTAAGATTTTACCACCCTATCGCTTACATCTTCTCCCTAGCTTGCGTGTGTTTTAATGCTTTCCCTAGGCTTTTGAGATGTTTGTTTGCGCTTTTTTATTCTGTTTTTTTTCACTTGATTTTCCTAGAAATCAAGTTGAATCTTAACCATGGCCACCACTCGCTTTCATTTCATCTGTTGAATACTGAACAAGGTTTAGTTGGGGTGCGATGTTTTTAAATCACAGAAAATGCCTTGTAAAATACCTTTATGCATTTAAAACTCCAATTGTTTCTATTTTCTTTTCTTTTTTAATTTAAATTATAAAAACAAGCTTGTTTAAACTTCAATCTCAGTTCCCTCTCACTCCCCTCCTCCCCTGCTCCCCACAGACCCCCATCCTAACTCCTTTCTGCTCCCCGGGAAGGGTGAGCTTTCCATGGGGGATCATCAAAGTCTGTTATATCATTTGAAGCAGGGCCTAGGCCCTCCCCGATGTGTCTAGGCTGAGAGAGTATCCCTCTATGTAGAATGAGCTGCCAAAGTACATTCGTATACTAGGGATAATTACTGATCCACTACCAGAGGCCCCATATATTACCCAGGCCTCCTGTCTGACACACACGTTCAGGGAGTCTGGATCAGTCCTATACTGGTTTCCAAGCTATCAGTCTGGTGTCCATGAGCTCCTCCTTGTTAAAGTCAGCTGTTTCTGTGGGTTTCTCCAGCAAGGTTTTCACCCATTTGCTTATCACTCCTCCCTCTCTGCATCTGGATTCTGGATTCCAGGTGTTCAGCTCAGTGTTTAGCTATGGGTGTCTGCTTCTGATTCCATCAGCTACTGGGTGAAGGCTCAATCTTCCTGCTCCATTGTGTCCTCCTCTCCCCTCCTCTTCTCCCCTTCTCTTTCTCCCAACTCCCTCTCGTCTCCCCACCATGCTCCCAATTACCTTAGGAGGTCTCGTCCCTTTCCCCTTCTCCGGGGGACCATGTATGTCTCTCTTAGGGTCCTCCTTGTTTCCTAGCTTCTCTGGCAGTGTGGATTGTAGACCGGTAATCCTTTGCTCTATGTCTAAAATACATAGATGAGTGAGTCCATACCATGTTTGTTTTTTTGTGACTGGGTTACCTCACTCAGGATGGTTTCTTCTAGTTCCATGCATTTCCCTGCGAATTTCAAGATTCCACTGTTTTTTTTTTCTGCTGAGTAGTACTCCATTGTGTAAATGTACCACATTTTCTCTACCCATTTTTCAGTTGAGGGGCATCTAGGTTGCTTCCAGTTTCTGGCTATTACAAATAATGCTGCTATGAACATAGTGGAACAGATGTCCTTGTTGTATGAATTTGCATCTTTTGAGTATATGCCTAAGAGTGGAATTGCTGGGTTTTGTGGTAGGCTGATTCACAATTTCCTGAGGAACCATCATACTGATTTCCAAAGTGGGTGTACAAGTTGGCACTCCCACCAGCAGTGGAAAAGTGTTCCCCCTTCTCCACATCCTCTCTAGCATAAACTGTCATTGGTGCTTTTGATTTTAGCCATTCTGACAAGAGTGAGATGGTATCTCAGAGTTGTTTTGATTTGCATTTCCTGGATGGCTAGGGATGTTGAGAACTTTCTTGAGTGTCTTTCAGTCATTTGAGACTCCTCTATTGAGAATTCTCTATTTAATTCTGTAGTTCTGTGCCCCACTTTTTAATCGGATTATTTGGTGTTTTGGTAACTAGCTTCTTGAGTTCTTTGTATATTTTGGAAATCAACCCTATGTGAAATGTGGCATTGATGAATATCTTTTCCCATCCTGTGAGCTGCCATTTTGTCTTGCTAACTGTGTCCTTTGCCTTACAGAAGCTTCTCAGTTTCAGGAGGTCTCATGTATTAATTGTTGATCTCAGGGCCTGTGCTACTGGTCTTTATGTTCAGGAAGCTGTCTCCTGTACCAATTAATTCAAGGGTACCACCCACTTTCCCTTCTAAGTGTTTCAGTGTGGCTGGATTTATGTTGAGGTCTTTGGTCCATTTGGACTTAAGTTTTGTACATGGCGATGACATGGATCTATCCGCATTCTTCTACATGCCAGCATCCTGGTATGCTAGCACCATTTGTTGAAGATGCTTTTTTTCTCCATTATATAATTTTAAATTCTTTGTCAAAAATCAGGTGTTCGTGGGTGTATGGGTCCATATCAAGGTTTTCAGTTGGATTCCATTGGGCTTCCTGTCTATTTATGTCAATGCCAAGCTGTTTTCAGGACTACAGCTCTATAATAGAGCTTGAAGTCAGGGATGGTGACGCCTCTACAAGTTCTTTTATTGTACAGGGTTGTTTTGCTATCCTGTGTCTTTTGTTTTTCCATATAAAGTTGTTCTAATTGGCTTTTCTTAAATTTGATACTACACATTTAAATGTCTTTTTATCATTCTTTGTGTTTGTGTGTGTGTGTGTCTGTCTGTCTGTCTCTGTCTCTGTCTCTGTCACTGTCTCTGTGTATCTAATTAGGAATTGAAACTAGGACCTTGCATGTGCTATAAAGTATTCTACAACTGAGCTATGTTTCCAGGATATTTCATTACCTCTTATCACTAAATAATACATGATTACCTGGGTATTCCAGTTTAATATCCCCTATCCAACTGAAGAACATCTTGCTTCTGACCACATTTGAGTAATTATGAATGAAAGTGCCATGTATATCTGTATATGGTTTTTGTGAGGGCATACATTTTAACTACTATGGATAAACAGCAGGGACCACGGTTGCTGGCTTATGTGGTAAGATAGAGAGTAGCGTTCCTAGGATCTGCCAAACTGTCTTTCAGCACTGAAAAAGAGCTCTGTTGTTCCAGTCTTCCCAGCTTCCAGTGTTATCCTTGTTTTAGGTTTTCTCCATTATGACAGGTGCCTAGTTTTACTCAGTATTTTAATATGCATGTCCCTGATGTCATATAACATTGACCCCCTGTTCATGTGCTTATTTTCTATCTGTGGGTCTTCTTTGATTAGAGGTCTGTAAAGGGTTTTGGGATGTTTCTTCCTTGGCTTGTTTTCCTATTGCTGGCTAAGAGTTCTTTTATGTTTTATGTAACAGCCCTTTGTCAGATGTGTCTTTAGCAAAACATTTTCTCCCAGATTATGAATTACGTTTTTATTCTCATGAAGCATTATCCTTTGTTGCTGTTGTCTCACTGAACATTCAAAAATTTTCAGTCAGGAAATAGTCTCTTCGTGGGTTAGTGTATTTTAAACCAACACTGTCCCATGTTTATTATATGATGATGGAGCAGATGATAAAATGAAAATAAAGTAGGAAGTTTGTGATCCTACACATATGCCTCAAGAATGTGCTTTAACAAAATTTCTTTTAAGACTTCTGCTTGATTAAAACCATTTTCAATTGTGTTTGAAACTGTAAGGGATTATAAATGTGGGGATTTAAGAAAGTGATTTTAAATGTGAAGACATTCAGACCGACCTGGTGGTTTTCATTTGAAAAGTTATGGGAATGGTCTCAGATAGATAACCAGCATATGGCTAAGCCATTAACTGGTTTATATTCTCTCTTTGTTTTGAACCAAAGCCCTTCAAACAAGAGTCTCACATTCCACCCCTGCAATTCTGATTCACTTCCCTGAATCCTTGGTAAGAGCCAAATCAATTGTTTTAGAATTGATGGTATTAGACTAGCCAAGACCCCATTCCCAGAATTCCCACTGAATTCTGCTTACACTTCTGGAGAAAAATGGAAATATATCCTTGATATGATTTTGTCTTTTAGAAACATCACAGATACAGAATGAAGCTGTCAGCAAGTTTGGATCATTTTCTGCCACCTTAGAAAATGGAATCTGCCTCTCAATAAGTTACTATGGAGCAAATGGGATGGCACCAGGTGAGATGCACACAGTGTGCACCACAAGGAAAATGTCCCAGGATGGCGGACCCTGGATTCCTCAACTTTTACACTTACCAGCAAACAAACCTGTTCTGATTTAATTCTTCACATAGCTTTCCCCTGCAATGTGGAGATATGTGGTGTATGGAGTGGGGGGCCCTCATGTGCACATAGATGTGAACATGTACAGTTTTTCCTCTACTTCATACAGCAGTACATTCACTTTCAAATCCCTCCTATCATTTGTATAATCTTTTACATAGTCACTTCTACACATATATGTATATTCTGATCATCTTTGTTCACTAGTTCATGAAATTAATTCTGTTAGTTTGGTGCAAGGAAAACCAGGTCTTCTGGGAAGTCCTCTTGGGTTTCTACGGAATAATGTTTCTATAAGTCCTGTAATGGTAGAACTTCAGGACTAGTGTACTTCTGAACATGGGTCTAAAAGGAGCTATTCATTGAACACCTTGGAGCATTTCTCAGCTCTACTTTCAAGAAACAAATTTTCTACCTGAAAACTCTTTCCTTTTCAATTCACAAAATAGTATGTCACTTTGCCTAGAACCAATTAAGAAATCTGTGGATTCCCACAAACTTTAATAGGATCTAACTACAGTAGATATTTTTTTTTGGTTTTACGAGACAGGGTTTCTCTGTTTTGGAGGCTTTCGGTCCAGCCTGGCCTCGAACTCACAGAGATCCGCCTGCCTCTGCCTCCCGGGGGCTGGGATTAAAGGCATGCGCCACCAACTTTAAGTGGATATTTTTTAAACATTGCAAAAGCAATAGGTAATCCCTCTGCCATCTAGCTTTAAAACTCTGTGCCAGTGTAGATTGTGGTGGTCATATTACCTCCATACTATGCAGCTCCTCTTGGGCAGATTGCCATGAATCATCATAATCTTGTTTCTTAAAAGTTTGAACTGTCCCTAGAACCACACCAAGAGGTGTCCAAAAGTAGAAATATGGATCTGGAGTTGAGAAGAAAAGACATACCTACTATGGCTATTGTACAGTCAACACATAAGTGATATTTGGAGCCCTTGAAGAGAATAAGATAGATAACTTCTAAGATATGCACAGCCCAGATGGCATGTGACAACCAAGCAGTATTTCAAACATTTATCTAGCTGGGCCTCCTTCCCTGTGGACCTGATGCAGTAGGTCAAAGAAAGACCTGGGCATTTGCTTAAATTCAATGAGTAATTATTTTGGTGGCCAGACTTGAGAACATAGAGAACCTGGGCCCTGGGAGCATCTGCCAGACTGAAATGTATGAATGAGTCAGAGGGGAGTTAAATTGACCAGGAAGGTAAGGACAGGTCAAAGAAGAGGGTCCTGCCAGAAAATAGATGGCAAGATAAAAGGGGTCTTCTGGACAGACAGACAGACAGACACACACACACACACACACACACACACACACACAGGCACGCATGCACGCACGCATGCACACACACACAGTGTCACCAACAGATGACAAGATAAAAGGAGTCTTCTGGATGCCCCTCCACACACACACACAGTGTCACCTCTCATCAGCACTTTAGAAGAGGATCCTGCAGGAAAACGGATGACAAGATAAAAGGGGTCTTCTGGACCCCACACACACATACACACTGTCATCAACCTTTTAGAGTTCCCAAACCTATAAAACTCCGAAGATAATAGGTTGCCTACAAGAAAATTACTTCACTCACCTTAGACAAAAATAAGCTATGCCTCTGTGGGATTTCCTTGTTTGCATTAGCTCGTGTTTAATGTGTTCTAGGGTTCTTTTGTCTCAGCATTGGTCTAACTATTGTGAATCTAGGACTTTTAAGAGCTCCATTTAACAAATAAATAAAGAGAACATTAGTAGAGTGCACAACAGACTTGAAGGTGAAGCTCTGTGAGATAATGATTAGACTATCAATCACACTAAAGCATTAAGCATTTCAAATTTTCTAAATACAATCTGATTTTCAAAACAACTGTTTTCCCTGAAATATATCTGAATGGTAAAACATGTTTCTCATAGCAAAAGTTAATGTCAACTTGAACCAACTTTTGAGATGTGTCATTTAACAAGCATATGAAATATAAATATTTAATTTTCTCATTTCCCCATTTCCGGTTTCTAGAGGTTACAGATTCTGAGTTGGACACAATGATGAATATCCCTTCAGCTCTGACTGCAACTGTGATTCCCACTATAGTGACTATTCCTCAAGGCAAAGGGAAAGCAAAAATAAAGGGCAAAGAAAAACCCAAAGAGTCCCTTAAAGAAGAGGAACATCCAAAAGAAGAAGAGAAGAAGGTAGGTGAACATGGCTATAGATTTCCAATCTTTCTACCTCAATGTTACTTTTTAAAAATTAAAATAAAATTGTACTGTTTCCCTACACTCTCTTTCCTTCCTCCAAGTCCTCCCAAGTCTCTTCTCAACCTCCTCTCCATTTCTTTGTTATTATCACACACACACACACACACACACACACACGAATGCACACACACACAGAAGCATTCACACACACATACATCAATAGAGTTACTGTTTTTCCACAACACTACCTTAAATCTCTTTTAACTACTATCACAAAATATCTTAGACTAAGTAACTCACAAACAACAGAAATTAATTGCTCAATTTGAGGCAGGAAAGTCCATAAGCAGGTGCTAGCCAACTCTGTGTCTCACGAGAACAAGTTCCTATGGATGGTACCTTCTGTGTTCTATCACTTTACAGAAAGAGTAAACCCTTTCCATTAAATGCCTATTTATAAATACCTTAATCCCAATCATGAAAGCCAAACATTGGGATTTAATCAGTTCCCCAAAGGCCTATTTAATACCATCATTTTGAACACCAAGTTCCACCATTTGTGTTTGGGAGGATGCTAACACTCATACCATAGTGTTGCCCATGTCCTACACATCCAAATAGGGTCACCATTCAAATTACATTAAGTCAGTTTGCTAAATAAATGTTTTCACAGTGACCTCTGTTAACTTCAGTGCTGCCTTCTCTCAGGGAAAATGTTACATTTGATACTATTCTCTGTCATATCTTGTCAGTAAGCAAGTAGAGTATAAGCTTGATGACAGTGAAAATTCTTGCATCTTTTTTAGAATCTGTTACAGGGTCTACTTACTTACTAACAGTATTATTGTTTGACAAACCCTTGTTTGAGTGAAATAAAGGTGTCTTGCTTAGAAAATGACAAGCTCTTTTTCATGTACAGAATTTTGTACAGGAAGAAGTAGAGCCAGAGATTGTTGTACAGGAACCACCTTATGTTCCCACCTTTCAAAACCTAAACGTATCTTGCCCCAATGGGCTCCTGCTGACCTTCATTGGGCAAGAATCTACAGGTGAGTGTTGACTGGGATGAGCCAGAAGGCCTGGGTCAAAAGCTCACACAGAAAATCCCACCATTGAAAATTGTATCTTTTCTTACAAGTTATGCTTGTTGATGATGAATGATGGGTAATTTTCAATAAAAATCATAACAATAATGGTAAGTTTTTCAAGCACTTGCTATGATGAAAGTTATTGACATGCATGTAAAAACACAAATCTTATGTCAATGGTACTGATAACTCCATCTATGAAATATAGAAGTAGAGACTTGTGGAGGCGCAGTAATGTGTCCAGGGTCACCTGACTCTTAGAAGGCAGAGAAGGGAAGTTAATCTTGGTCTAGTGATGATAAATGTGGCTTTCTTAATGGTTTTGATGTGACTCTGTCTTCCTGCCCTTGCAGGGGGCCACAGGTACAGTACTTTTGTTCATTGAGGTAAACAGCAGGCAGTGAGTATGAAGAGAATTTGATGAGTGCACATGAAGTGAATAGAGAAACCCTCTCTTGATCCCATAATTTTACATAGTTTGTTACTTCTGTTGGCTTTAAGCGTGGTTTCTTGCTTATTTTGATGAATAAATAGGTACGTGAAAGACTTTGTTATTTAACCTGGTGAGAGCTACATCTGAGATCAAATTTGAGTCCATTCAACAGTGTATAAGGATATTTTTCCTCCTGTATCCAATGCTGTCATTTTTCATTTTCTTGATGCTAACCATCTGGTTAGGGTAAGATGGAAGTTCAGTGTAGTTTTTGTTTGCATTTTCCTGGTGGCCAAGGATATTAAGGTCGTTTTCATGTATTTATTGGTCTTGTATTTGTTCACTTGGAAACTATCTATTCAGTTCACTTACCCATTTAGTTGGATTATTTTCTCTTTTAGGTATTTCTATATACCTAAAACTTGAGCCCCCATTAGATAAACCACCACAAAAATCTTCTCTCATCCTGCAGATTGTCTCTTAACTCTGTTCCTTGTTGCTTTGGCTGGATCTCAAGAAATAACAAGAATTGACAAATGGTATTGCATCAGATTGAAAAGCTACCTCATAGTACTCTGGGGTTTTTTGGGGGGAAGGTGTTTATCAAATGCTTTTCTTCTTGATTACCAGGGAGCAGAAGAACACTGAGAGTGGTCTGGATGTGGCTAGAGATGGGGGGTTGTGTTAATTTTGAAGGGTGACTGGTAAGTTAGAAAAGGTTTGAATGAAGCTGTGTTTGATAAGGGTGCTTAGGCTTGTGGCTCTGAACAACCAGAGGATACCAGAGCACTGACTACCATGGCACAAAAGCTCAGAGTGACATGCCGTTCCAGAAAATGGAATCACTAAGACACTGAAATTCTGTCCCAAAATCATTTCACCCTGACATACACTGGACTCTAGATTATAAACATATTCTAGAAAGGGTGTATTATTTACTATGTTATTGAAATGATCTTACTAAATGGGAGTGCAAAAGGTCAGCAAAGAACAAGTTTTCTGGGCTATCAGTCATGACTGGAAGGAAACTTCCATATTCCTCAAACACAGATACTAGAATAGAAACAAGAAAGAATGTAAAAATCCCAGCCCCAAGTCACCCCACCAATAGCTTTCTTCTCTTTTTTCTTTTAAGATCACCCAATTGTAGATGAAGAACCCACCTGGGACCTCATGATCCGTCAGAGCTACCCCCAAAGGATAAAGCACTACGAATTCTATAAAGCAGTGATGCCACCCATGGAGCAGGAGGCATCAAGAGTTATCACCAGCCAGGGCACTGTTATCAAGTATATGCTGGATGGATCCACACAGGTTTATAGTATTTAAATGACTTCCCCCACAGCAAAGTAAAAGACAGTTGGACTATGAGTAAGGAGCTACAACACATAGGCAGCCCAAAAATTACAAGGGTACCTTAAAATTGTTAGTCCCACCAATCGAGATTAAGACTACCAGCACAGTTTAAAGCCAAATCTGAAGCAAGTTTTAATTAAATACTAGCCAGGTGGATGGGCTCTGACTAGGTTCCCACCCAGGTTCCTGGAAAGTGGCTCAGAATCACAGTTTGCAGCAGTTTGTAATTCATTGCATTTCCCATCAGGTCCAATTAGGGGCAAGCATACATCCTGATATACCTCCAGCCTGTGATCCTCCTGCCCACATGCAATCAAGCATGTTGGCGCACATGGATCAGTTTAGGGGATTTGTTTAGGGGAGTGAAAAACAATTGGCTTGTTGTCTCCCATAAGTAATAGCCTTGAACATTTCAGGAACTGTTTTTCTTGAGCAAGAGGCTTAAAGATCAGAGGCATTTTTGTTTCATGGATCTCTTTCTTAGGTATAGTAATTAAAACTTAAATGTAACTGTGGCTCTCACAAAATGATAAATGAAAAACAGTATAGTTAGGGAGAATGCTGTCTATGAAAGCCAGGATGCAAATGTGTGTGTGTGTGTGTGTGTGTGTGTGTGTGTGTGTGTGTGTGTGTGTGTGTATGTTTTGTATGTGTTAGGTTGCAGACTAAATATGTTTACCTCCCTTCCCTTTCAACCCACCTTAAAACACTAAGGAAAATTATTCTTAAATACTAAATTTCCAACAGTACTAGAAAACAACAAAATATTTCACTAGTATATGAAGTATTTAGAGAATTTCTAGAAAATGCAAGGCAGACAGGTTCAGAATGATGGAGAAATAGGGACAAAGTTTAAAATACATACAAGAGGAAAAACTTCAAAATTTAAAGGAGGATTTGGAATAGACACTTCTACCTCTGGGCTCTGAAAATCAGGGCAGTTCTGCTGGTAAACTCATTTTATAGAAACTTAAAATCAGAAGCCCTAAAACCCAGACACCACATGCCTTAGCCCAACCTTCAAAAATTATCAGAGGGAAGGACATGTAAAAACAGGCATTATACCACCAAGAGCCACAAACAAGAGATAAGACTAGGTATCTAAGAAATTCCAAAAAGGCAAATGACAGATTCAATATTGTTTAAAAGACCTAACAATAAATACTTAACATAAATTTTAAATGAGTAAAAACCATATAGACAGACACTAAAGTTAACATTCTATTTTTAAAAAATGAACTGCTCTAGTGGCAGTGAGAAAGCTCAGTGGGTAAGGCCACCAAGTCTAACTACCTGAGTTTGATCTCCAGAACTCATGTGTTGGAAGGAGGGAAGAGACTCTGGAAAAATGGCACCTGATCTTCATATACCCACTAACAAACACACACACACACACACACACACACACACACAAGCACACATGCACACACACAGTGATTAAATAAATAAAATGTAATTTAAAAATAAGTGTAAAACTGCTGTGTGAAAAACTACAAGAGTTTTTAAAAACTAAAAGTAATTATGAATGGGCAAGTGGTAGGTAGAGTAACTTGCAACAGAGAGACCCAAGTTAAGAGGTGTGGAAAGGTAATATATGCCCTAGTATTTCCAGTAGAAAATAATAAGAACGAATGGAGAAAATAATTTAGAACATGACATGTGAAACATTTCTAGTACTTAAAAGCATACTTCAAATTCATCCTGGCCACCAAGTGCCAGCCTGGGTTGACACTCATTTAAGTGTCACCTTGCTACTTAGGACTGCACAGGTAGCCCACAAGCTCCTGAAGAGACCAGGAAGAATCAGGCAGAGACACATGGACAGATGACTTCCTTGTCAGACTCACGGGAGCCTGTGCATATGGGTACTCACAAGGGTATCTGTGGTTACTTTAGATGGCAGATATCCTTGGTAATGGGTAACAGAAAGAAGGCATTAAAATATAATGAATTTTAATGTAATTGTTTGAACATGGTCATCTATATGATTTTCTAATTACATAGAATAAGGATAAAGAAGAATAGAAAAATATATAAAATCCAACAGAAGGTAGGAAAAAGAAATAAGGCAGAACTGGGTGGGAAATGTGAAATCATATTCTCTGCTGTCTCCAGGTCCAAATCCCCCTCTGATGGTACCTATTGGTGCCAAGCATGGGGAGCTGCCATCAGCCTGTCTTCTTTAGAATATTTTGAGCCCCAAATTGTTGGAAACAGTGTTCATTGTGGACCGGCCTCCTCTTGACTTCTGAGAATTCTGAAACCTTGTTTCCCCTTCAGATTCTGTTTGCAGATGGTGCTGTGAGTAGCAGTCCTGATTCAGGTCCTGTTTATACATCTCCTGATATGTCTGCAAGTCCCCATAATGGAGATTTGGTGGACTCCGCCTCTCAGCCCAAATCAGAAACAGCACCATCTGAGATTGTCATTACCAAGAAAGGTGACCATCCAAGTTTCTTTACTTGCTGAATTTTGTAGTTTTCAAATGCTTAACAGGGGTTCAATATTGTTATAATACTGCTCATCTTTTAATATAGTCATATCTATTCATGTATATGTACATACATACATATATATGTATACGCATTTTCATAGCCAACACAGGATTGCTTAGTATTTCATGAACTTCTTTGTCCTCTATGTAATGAATAATGCACATTTTCCAGTGCATAACAGTTTCCTATGTTATTGTACACTCTTACACATTAGGTGTATTGTCTGAGGTGGTGTTTTAGAGGGTTGCTAATCGGATAATACCAAGATTCTGAGTCAGCATCCTTGGAGTGCTATTGACCTTTCCTTCAAGTGGAGACAGAGCCTCTCAGGCGTACCATGAGGTTTTCATGTAACAGCTTTCATAGCAGAAAGGAAAAAAGCATATTAAAGTGTGTGTTCTCAGAAGACCCTTGACCCTGGCCATAACCCTGCTCCCTGTGCACCTCATGGGCTAAACCTGGCTGGCTTACAGGGCTGCCAAAACAAAGAACCAACATGTTGTGTCTTGTTTTCTGGCTGAATTGTGAGGGTTAGGGTGGAGGGGTGTTAGGTAGCAGTCAGTAGTGTCTGCAATAATTGAAAACAAACATTGATGCCCTGAGGATTTCTGTTTATACCTCTCCTACTAACACAATATGCAAACAATGCTTCCTCACACCAAAAATAATGCAAATATCATTATTTTTCTTTTTAAATTTAAATTTAAATTAGAAACAAGGCTTCTAATCACGGATCCCTATCCATTTCCCTCCCCTCCTCCCACCAACCCCCACAATACACCCTCATTTCCCCAGGGAGTGTGAGGCCCTCCATGGGAGTGTCCATAGTCTGTCATTTCATACAGGGCAGGGCCAAGACCCTCCCCCAAGAGTCCAGAATGCATCTCTCATTGTTGGATGGGCACCCAAAGTCCATTTGAATGCCAGGGATAAATACTGATCTACTACCCAAGGCTCAATAGATTACCTAGGCCTCCTCACTGACACCCACATTCAGGGGGTCTTGATCAGTCCCATGCTGGATTCCCAGGCATCAGCCTGGGATTCAAGAGCTAACCCTTGTCAGGTCAGCTGTTTCTGGGGGTTAAACCAGCCCAGTCTTAACTCCTTTGGTCATCAGTCCTCCCTCTCTGTCACTGGCTTTCTTGAGTTCAGCTCAGTGCTTAGCCGTGGGAGTCTGCCTCTTCTTCCATCAGCCACTGAATGAAGGTTCTGTTTCCCAGACTCTCTCTGGCCATGGGATTGTAGGCTGTCACTCACCAGATCTATGTCTAAAATCCATATATGAGAGAGTACATGCCATGTTTCTCTTTTTGTGACTGGGTTACCTCGCTCAGGATGGTTTCTTCTAGTGCCATCCATTTGCCTGCAAATCTCATGATTCCATTGTTTTTTTCTGCTGAATAGTACTCCATTGTGTAAATGTACCACATTTTCTCTATCCACTTTTCGGTTGAGGGGCATCTAGGTTGCTTCCAATTTCTGGCTATTACAAATAATGCTGCTATGAATATAGTGGAACAGACATCCTTGTTTATGAATGGGCATCTTTTGGATATATGCCTAAGAGTGGAATTGCTGGGTCTTGTGGTAGGTTTATTCCCATTTTTCTGAGGAATCTCCATACTGATTTCCAAAGTAGCCCCGTTTGTTTCTTTGTTATGGTTTTGTCTGGTATTCCTGTCTAGTGGTGAGAGTGGGATGTTGAAGTCTCCCACTATAAGTGTGTGGCACTTTATATGTGATTTGAGTTTTAGTAATGTTTCTTTTATGAACATGGATACCTTTGTATTTGGGGCATAGATATTCAGAATTGAAACTTTATCTTGGTGGATTTCACCTGTAATGAGTATGTAATGACCTCCTTCATCTCTTTTGATTGATTTTATTTTAAAGTCTAATTTGTTAGATGTAGGATTGCTACCCCTGTTGCTCCAAATGACACTGTAACAATAAGCGACACACACTTACTGAAAGTAAAACTAAGTATTCATTGTAGAAATTACTCACAAGATACCAAACAAGTAACCCAGATGAGCCAAGTAGTTTTCCACTGCCGAACCGGAAGCCGAACTCCAGGAAAAGAGAGCGAGACTTCCTGTGTGCTGTCTTTTATGCCTTCCCCCCGTAACGACCCCTAGCCATGCCCAAAAGTGGGCCTGGCTAGTGACGTAGTTCCACCTACGTACGTATACGTCTTTACGTCCAGCCGTATATGTCTTTAGTCCTGCCTAAAGTGGGTGTGGTTAGCGGTGTGGTAAACCGCCCTTTTATTACCTCATCTGTATGCGCCTCTAGTAAGTCACATATTTAATGGCGGCATACAGACTTCCTCCAACAATTCCCCCTTTTAGTCTAAAAAAGACAACTAACTTGTGTCCATGAATAAAATGTATCAAACATCTATTCTATCTAAACCTAAACTTATCTGAAAGAAACACCCAAATATGAACACCTCCTCCCAATCCCAACTCTAAAATAATTGAAAACTAACACTAACAGGTGTAAACTATCTTATAATATCAATAGTAGGGAGAGGGGGCGTGGAATTCTCAAAACTACTTCCTGCTGAGATGGGACGATGATAATCTCATGGGGACCTGTGAGAAGAAAAATGTTAGTATAACAAAATCTCAGTAGATCAGACAGTCTCTGTATGGCAGGAGATGCTTGATTGAAGTTCCTGACTGGGGTTCTAGTGTTAATTGAAGCTCTCATCTGAAGCTCTGGCCAGATTGTAGAAGATGTGCTGTTTCAGTTTCTTGGTCCGGAGTTGTGTAGAGTGATGTAGTTTCAAGCCAGTTTCAGGATAGTGCTTGTCAGGTGGAGTCAATGATGTGGGACAGTTCAGATGCCTCCAGTCGAATCAGGTGAAGTCAATGAAGTGGATCCTCATTCTCTTTCTGAAGCAGTTGAAGATTGCTGTCAGGAAATCCCTTGTTCTCTGGAAAACTCAAACATTAATGTTAACAAAGAAATATTGTAACTTTTATATGTATGCATCCTGGAAGAGGTGACAATAGGGAAGATGGTAAACCTGAAGGAAATTAGACTTTTCAGAAAAAGAAATCCACAGATAACAGTCCCTAATTTTATTTTCTTCTGTCTTATATCAATGGCTCTTTGATATAATACAGAAATTCTGAATTGTATTTAAATAATATGCTTGAGTTCAGACTAGGAGAGCCAATCCAACTCCAAAGCCAGCTTCAGTTAAATGAATGGGGACTGAGGTATGTGAAGAAATAAGGATAAAAGGGTACTATGAAAAAACAATATAGAGAGATTTAGACTTTGATACCACACAGTGAGTTACTGTTTGTTTGATGGTCCTCAGGGTAGCTATTCATTCTTCTACAGGAATCCATATGTCCAGTATTCTTTGCTGAGTTTACCTGTGAAAACAAAAAACAAAACACTTCTCTTTCCTTTTAGGAGGTCACTTTACCAATGGTGGGATATGAATTTTTAGATGGGCTGTTATCTTCCTCCTCCTGAGATGTTTTCTGTTCTGATCGAATTTTAATTAATTTTGATGGAACCCAAACCTTTTCTTCTCCTGTGGAAACAAAAGCATAACCCCTTCCCCAACGTAACACATATCCTGGTTTCCAGACTGAGGTCATAACATCCTTAAAATACACTGGTTGGTTCAGTTCAGAAGTCTTCTCTGTAGTCCAGTGTCTTTCTGCTGCAGTTTGTCCTTTTTCATCAGCATTAAGAAAATTCAACGTTAGTAAAGCATTGTGTAACCTATGTTTAGGTGTCTTTGTTTTCCCTGGCTGTTTATGAAGCATCTCTTTTAAGGTTCAGTTAGATCTTTCAATTATTGCTTGTCCTGTGGGATTGTAAGGTATACCAGTTACATGTTTTATATTATAATATTTGAAGAATTGTTCCGATTTACTGGAGACATATGCTGGAGCATTGTCAGTTTTTATCGTTTTAGGTATACCCATAACAGCCATCACCTCTAAGAGGTGTGTAATAACAGAATCAGCTTTTTCAGAGCTGAGGGCAGTAGCCCATTGGAAGCCTGAGAATGTGTCTATGGTATGGTGTACATATTTCAAACTGCCAAATTCTGGGAAGTGAAATACATCCATTTGCAAAGGTTCATTTCTGTGAACACCTTTAGGATTACAACCTGCTGGTAATGGAGTTTGATTGTAGAATGAGCAACTGGGACCATTTCTTACTATTTCTTTGGCTTGTTGCCAGGTGATAGAAAAATCCTTCTTTAAACCTTTGCTATTAACATGGTGTTTCTTATGAAATTCTGAAGCTTCCAACACATTACCTACTAATAAACGATCAATTTCATCATTGCCTTGTGCCAGAGGACCTGGCAGACCTGTATGGGATCTGATGTGTGTTATATATATATATAGGATGAGTCCTGTTTCTGATGATTTCCTGCAATTGTAAAAACAATGAGGTTAATTCTGTATTATCAGGAACAAATTCTGCAGTCTCAATGTGCAAGACAACTCTTTCTGCATACTGAGAATCTGTGACTATATTGAGAGGCTCTGTAAAGTCTTTAAGTACCATGAGAATGGCATATAACTCTGCCTTTTGTACGGAGTTGTAAGGGCTTTGAACTACTTTACTTATATTTCCTGATTTATACCCTGCCTTACCTGATTTGTTTGCATCCATGTAGAAGGTAAGAACTCCAGAAATAGGTGTTTGCCTCATGATACATGGAAGAATCCAAATTGTTTTCTTTATGAATTTGATTCTCTCTGTTTTGGGATAGTTATTACTAATACTTCCCAAAAAGTCACTGCAAGCTATTTGCCAATACTCATTATCCTTCCATAAGGAGGAAATTTCCTCATTCGTTAAAGGTACAATAATTTCAGCTGGGTCTTTCCCAGTCAGTTGATGAAGCCTTAATTTACCTTTTAATATCAAATCGGATATCTTTTCTATATATGTTTTCAATTTTTTATTCTGTTTATGTGGCAGAAATACCCATTCTAGAATGATGTCTTCCCTCTGCATTAATATTCCTGAGGGGTAGTCTCTAGATGGTAAAATAATCAGAATAGAGTCCAGATTTGGATCCACATGGTCCACATGTGCTTCTAATATTCTCTTTTCTACCCATTCTAATTCTTTTTCAGCCTCAGCTGATAGTACTCGTGGGCTGTTTAGGTCTTTATCTCCTTTTAAAGCCATTTTCAGGTGTTTTAAATCATGCCCTTCTACACCAATAATTGTCTGTAATTGAGAGATTTCTCCTAATAGTTTTTGAAGATCATTAAGAGTCCGGTAACGATCTATTCTGATCTGTACTTTCTGCGGTCTAATTTTCTGAGCATCTATTTTATAACCTAAATTGTTAATAGAATCTCCTCTTTGTATTTTTTCTGGGGCAATTTGTAATCCCCAACGAGGCAAAATTTCCTTTACTGCTTCAAACATCTTTTCCAAAGTATCCTTATTTGAATCAGATAGTAATATGTCATCCATATAATGATATATTAACGAATGTGGAAATTTTTTACGAATTATTTCTAGAGGTTTATTCACAAAATATTGACACAAAGTTGGACTGTTTAACATACCTTGAGGTAGTACTTTCCACCGGAATATCTGTACCGGACGGGAATTAATATAGGTAGGTACCGTGAAGGCAAACTTTTCTCTGTCGTTTTCTTGTAATGGTATGGTGAAGAAGCAATCTTTTAAGTCTATAACTATAATTGGCCAATCCTTAGGAATCCCAGGTTGTAGAGACCCCATAGGCTGAATTACCTTGTTGATGGCTCTAAGATCAGTAACCATTCTTCACTTACCAGACTTCTTCTTGACAACAAAAACAGGTGAATTCCATGCACTAGCTGATTCCTCAGTATGTCCAGCATCTAGCTGTTCCTGAACTAACTTCTCCAAAGCCTCTAACTTCTCAGATGTCATAGGCCATTGACCCACCCAGACAGGTTCATCTGTCAGCCATTTTAAGGGTAGAGCTTTTGGTTGCTCCGTAGGTTTGGCACTAGCATCTTGCTTCTATACAGACTGTACATTTGGCATCTGTTTTCTGTACTGCCTTACTATATTCTTTCTACCACTAAGATCTTGTCTATAATTCCTAGCTGATACAGGAGGAATGTTAATCTGCGTATTCCATTGCTGGAGTAGATCACGACCCCAGAGATTTATAGCAATATCTGCAACATATGGCTTTAACCTTCCTCTCTGTCCTTCTGGCCCAATAAAGTCAATCCATCTGACACTCTGTTTAACTTCAGATAGGGTTCCAATCCCTAAGAATTGAACATTAACCTCTTTTAAAACCCAAGAGGGGTGGGGGGCCAGGACTACTGATTAATGATAGTGACGTCACTTCTGGTGTCCAAAATGCCATTAATCACCCTATTATTTACCTTAACTGATAGCTTGGGTCTATGATATTGTATAGAAGTTTGCCAAAATATATGTTTTGTATTTCCTCCTGATGTAATTGATTCATCCTCTGGAGTTAATGTATTATCCAGTGCCGTATTATTTACAATGGGCAGTGGATCTTCTAATTGTCCTGGGAGAGGCTGTCCTCCACTGTCACTGGGAATGACTGGATAATCTTTCTTTTGGGGGGCTCGATTGAGCCCCTGAACCCCGTTTCCCAGCTTTAAAGATCTACCTTGTCTATCTATTGTGGACCAGCATTCATCAGTCCAATGCCTCCCCTTCCCACACCTCCTGCAGAGACCAGGAGGCTGAGGCCTTCTGTTTGATGCATTCCTGGTAAAAGCATTATTTCTAGGAATGTGTTGTCTACAGTTCCTACTAAGATGTCCTATTCTACCACAGTTAAAGCATGTTGCATCTTTATGCCTATTTAAATTCTTTGAGATTGCCTTCCCTACCCAGGCCTCTATATCATCACAGGTAGGGTATTTGGCATCCTGGTGCCTCCTCAAGCCTGTAGAAATAGCTTCACCTACCCAAGCTCCTATATCCTGACTTTTACATTCCAGGTTTGCTGTACGTAGGACCCATTCCTCCAATGGCGCTGATCTTATTTTTAATGGCCAAATTACCTGCCTGCATTGAGGATTCGCGTTCTCATACGCCAAAGATTCTATAAGGAGACACCTGGATTCTGGATTCGCTACCTGTACTTCTACTGCTCTGGATAATCTCTCTAAAAATTCAGTGAACCTTTCCCTTGGGCCCTGTAATACCTTGGTATAGGGTTGCATTATCTCTCCTGTTTCACAAACCTTATCCAAGGCATTTAAAGCAGCTGCACAGCACAAAGACAACACGTGCTCGTCATATGCAGATTGAACCTGCGTGTCAGCGTAAGGACCCTCCCCAAGAATCTTGTCTTGGGGTACCTCATAACCATTCTTTAATTCCTGAATCTCTATAGCTTTTGCTTCTTGCCTCCATAAAGCTCTCCATTGAATTTGACAAGAATTTTCGAGCACTGCGGAGGCTAATTGGGCCCAGTCTTTTGGGGTTACTTTATTTACAGTAGCCCATGAGGTTAGGAGCTCTCTGACAAAGGGAGAATGAAGACCATACAAACAATGGCCTCCTTGATGCCCTTTAGATCCTTCATCTGTATAGGTTCCCAGTGATAAGCAATGGGACCATTTGATTGTTTTTTCGTTGCTGGTTTTTCTGTTACAGATACTGGTAAAACCATAGGTGAATGCATAGCAACCTTAGGGAGATCTTTCCGGCATTTGAGAAGTGTTGGGAAACACCTGTCCTGACCTGTTGCCTGTATTTATGATTCTGAAGTATCAGATTGAACCTCTTCTAAATCCTGCAGTCTATTCATCATTGTTTCTCTGAGCTCTTGAAGTTCTTGGGATAAATAATTTTCTAAGGACGTCATGGAATCTTTCATTTTTTTTACATTCATCATTTACGCATGATTCCAAATTTTTAATATTCTCATCCTTAGAAAGTACCTCAATAGCATGTATACTGCCTTCCACAAATGATATTCTATCAGTTAGTTTATCATTGCTCTCAGACATGGAACAATTCTCTTCTGTTAGCATTTCAATTTTATGTTCCAGTCTTTGTAATTTGCTAGTGAAATCATCAAACATGGAACAGTGTTTTTTGTTAAATGTTTCAACATTATGTTCCAATTTTTCAATTCTATCTGTGGAACACATTTTTCCTGAAAGTAATTCAATTTTGTGTTCCGTCTCTTTTAACCTGTTTGTCAGACCTACATTATCATTTTTAATATCCTGAATATTTTCTACCAACCCTTTCTTACTCTCCTGCAATGAATTTTGCATTTCCTGAATCCTTTGTATTAAGATTTCAAAACTATCCTGCGATGCCTGTATGACCTGTATAAGTTTAGTCCTATTTTTGAGCCATTTCTTTAGCAAAATTATATTGATTATGAAACTAATAATCACCATCGTGGGTAGGAAGTACCTTTCAGGTAGGTCCTCAACCCTTTCTAAAATCCCATCCATACAAAAAACAAGAAAATTCTTAACATCCTGCATCATAATGTTAGCTGTTGACATTGTATAAAGCAGTTACGTTTGTTACCAGTGGAGTAATTCAGGCCGAAATCAACAGGCTGCCAGCGAAAGAGCAGTGGCCGAAGTCAGCAGGCCGCCAGTAAAACAGCACGTGGCCGCGAGAGAAATCTTGGAATACCGCCTAACCTTACCAGCAGGTAGAAGGTGCTGGTTCCTGGCGGCAGGAATCGTGCCTTGCCGAGCGAAGTGGTGAGGAACTTAGCGAAAGGAGAGTACATGTGTGCCTGGTCCGGCCGAGAGAAGCCGCTTTTCTGGGCGCCTGGATCCGGATTCCAATCCCGCTTCCGACACCAAACTGTTGCTCCAAATGACACTGTAACGATAAGCAACACACACTTACTGAAAGTAAAACTAAGTATTTATTGTAGAAATTACTCACAAGATACCAAACAAGTAACCCAGATGAGCCAAGTAGTTTTCCGCTGCTGAACCAGAAGCCGAACTCCGGGAAAAGAGAGCGAGACTTCCTGTGTGCTGTCTTTTATGCCTTCCCCCCGTAACGACCCCTAGCCATGCCCAAAAGTGGGCCTAGCTAGTGACGTAGTTCCGCCTACGTACGTATACGTCTTTAGTCCTGCCTAAAGTGGGTGTGGTTAGCAGTGTGGTAAACCGCCCTTTTATTACCTCATCTGTATGCACCTCTAGTAAGTCACATGTTTAATGGCGGCATACAGACTTCCTCCTACATACCCCCACTTGCTTCTTGGGTCCATTTGATTGGAAAATCTTTTTTTTAACCTTTATCTCTGAGGTAATGTCTGTCTTTGAGGCTGAGGTGTGCTTCTTGTATGCAGCAGAAGAATGGGTTCTGTCTTTGAATCCATTCTGTTAGCCTGTGTCTTTTTATGGGAGAGTTAAGACCATTAATATTGAGGGATATTAATGATCATTGATTGCTCATTCTTCTTTGATTTGGAATGGTTGTTGGTGGTGGAATTATTTGTGGAATTCCACCCTTTTTCTTTTGGCAGTTGGTAAGGTGGGATTATCTAATGCCTATGTTTTTCTGGTTGTAGTTAACTTCCTTGGGTTGGAGTTTTCCTTCCAGAACTTTCTGTAGGGCTGGGTTAGTGGATACGTATTGCTTGAATCTAGTCTTTCATGGAATATCTTGTTTTCTCCATCTATAGTGATTGAAAGGTTTGCTGTGTATAGTAGTCTGGTCTGGCATCCATGGTCTCTTAGTGTTGGTAGAATATCTATCCAGGACCTTCTGGCTTTCAGAGTTTCCATGGAGAAGTCAGGTGTAATTCTGATAGGTTTGCCTTTATATGTTACTTGGGCTTTTTCCTTTGGTGCTCTTAATATTCTTTCTTTATTCTGTATATTTGGGGTCTTGATTATTATTTGGTGAGGAGACTTTTTTGTGGTCTACTCTATTTGGTGTTCTGTAAGCTTCTTGTACCTTCATTGGCAGGTCTTTCTTAAGGTTGGGAAAGTTTTCTTCTATGATTTTGTTGAATATATTTTTTGCCCCTTTGAGGTGGTTTTCTTCACCTTTTTCTTTTTTTATCGTTTTTATTTTAATTTTAAATAGCTTGTTTTACATGTCAATCCCAGTTCCCTCTCCCTCCCCTCCTCCCGCACTCCCCTTCCCCCCCACCCTCCCACCCTATTGCCAAATCCTTCCACATAGGGGATATCTAGAGTCTGTCATTTTACTCAGGGTAGGGTCCAGGCACTCCCCTAAGAGTCCAGGCTGAGAGAGCATCCCTCTTTGTGCTATAGGCACACAAAGACTGTTTGTATACCAGGGATAGACACTGATCCACAGCTCAGGGCCCCATAGGTTTCCCAGGCCTTCTCGCTGACACTCACATTTGGGGGGTCCAGATCAGTCCCATGCTGTCTTCACCTTTTTCTATACCTATTATTATTAGGTTTGGTCTTTTCATGGTGTCCCATATTTCCTGGATGTTCTGTGTTAGGGATTTGTTGGACTTAAGGTTTTCTTTGGTTGACAAATCAATTTCTCCTAGTGTATCTTCAACACCTGAGATTCTCTCTTCCATCTCTTGTATTCTGTTGGTTATGCTTGCATCTGGAGTACCTGACCATTTGCCTACCTTTTCTATTTCTAGCCTTCCTTCAGATTTTTTTTTATTGTCTCCATTTCGGTTTTCAACCCTTGCACTGTTTGAATTGTTTCTTGCAATTTTTGCTTTGTCTCTTTGTCCATTTGTTGCATTTTTTTGGTTTGTTTTTTCTTCTATTTCTTGTATTTTTTTTTGGTTTGTTTTTTCTTCCATTTCTTTGAGGGATTTTCCTATATCCTCTTTTAGGGCCTCTATCATTTTCATGAAGTTGTTTTTAAGGTCATTCTCTTCTGCTTCATTTGCATTGGAATGTTGGAGTCTTGCTGGTGGGGAGTGTCTAGAATCCGGCAGTGTCATATTTGTTTTTCTGTTAATGAGTGTGTTTTTGTATTGTCTCTTTCTCATCCCTTCTTCTAGTGAGTGCACACAAAGCCCCTTACTCGTCTGGTCATTAGGGGACCAGAGTTCCTTTTTGGTGGGTGCAAGCAAGTCCAATACTCTTGTATTTCTCCTCTTCCTTGTCCTATTTCTGGTCTCCTGGGTGGAGAAGACCGGGAATCTGGGGTGCATAGGCTCCTGCTGGGAGGAGAGGCTCTGTGGCAGTCCCCAGGCAGTCCCCAGGCAATGAAAGGCAGGCCCAGATACAGGGCCTGGTTTATCTGGTCCCCTGGTCTCCTTGGTGGAAGAGAAGACCAGGAATCTGGGGTGCCTGCTTCCCTCCATGAGGGGAGGCTCTGTAGCAGTCCCCAGGCACTCCCAAATATCATTTTTAAGTGTCATTCCAATTGATAACTAATTAGTGAATCTTGTTACTACTTAATTAATAGTGAGGTTGAATATTCAATAGCATTGAGTTTAGTTATAGAAACTTCCACAAAAGTATTAATTTTAGTTTTAACATTATCTATCTTGTCCATTGTAAAAATTGCTTTGAAAGTTTTGATGTAAGTCTCTACATTTCTTTTCTTTCTTCTTTTTTTTGGTTTTATGAGACAGGGTTCTCTGTATTGTTTTCAAATGTCTATAGTGTTCATAGTTTATTTTAATCACTGATTCTTAATTGCTGAAATATAATTTATAACCCTACATATGACCAATAATTCAAATCTATGAAAACAGCATACATCATGTAGTTATTTGGTACAGTGTTCTCTTTATATGTATTACATAAGACTTGCTAGTTGTGCTTTCCAGATATCCCTGAGTTTAGTAAAGGGCAAGATGGTAAATCTTACAGACTTGGCAGGCCATGTGTTCTCTGTCATGATTACTCAGCGAAGCTGGTGGAGCATGAAAGTACTTTTTGATAATACACAATTCAATAAGCCTTGAGTCTGTTGCATCCCAATAAAAACTATTTATGAATACTAAAATTTGATTTCAATATTGTTTCCACGTATCATGAGATACTTTTAGGTGCTTAGAACTATGAGGTGTCATTACCTCACAGACGACACAGAACAGGCAGCTAGCCTTGCTTGTAGATACAATCTCAGCCCTTAACTTATGTCCTTGCACGCTTTTAACCACCCCCTCCAATTTATTCAGCAGTGTTTGCATTTATTGAGAGGAGGGCAGCACCCGCTCAGCTATGTGTTCCTTGTCTTCTTGCATTATTTGCGAGTGAAAGTTGTCTCTTTAACGGTTCTGCCAAATTTTCTTTCAAAGAGTTTGATAACATAACTTTGAATACAACTTTAGAATTATTTCATCTTTGTGGTGACTTTTACTTGCCACCATTTGACAGACCTGCTTTCTATTTGAATTTTGGGGGTTCCCTCCCCAATGCCCCTTTGCCTAGACTGCTGTGCCTCTGTCATCCACTGGTCTGTGATACTTCACCAACACTACTTTTCCACTCGTGTTCCTCTTTCTGTGGCATGTGTTTAAATGTGTCTCTTATGGGCAGCACATGGGTGGATGTTGTCAAAGTAAAACTTGAAAGTTTTTGTTTTCAGAGATTTTAGCTCATTATCATAGAACAGACATTTCCTGAAAATCTCTTTATACTGTCCTAGTCTCAAATGACAGTTTCACCGAGTGTGGAATTCTAGACTGACATACATTGACCTCTTCCACACTCACTTTAAATATGGATGTTAGTCTAATTCCTATTGCTCTAAAGGTCATCTGTCTTCCCATCAGTCTCCATTTTTACATAATAATTCAAATGCGATTTGACTATGTGTGAGTTTCTGTTTATTCATACAAGTGGGAATGCATTAGGTACTTTGAATATGTAGATAAGTATCTCCCACTGATGCTGAAAATGTCTCAACAATAATATCATCAAATACTGTTCCCACCCATTTCTTTTTCCTCTTCTCTTTGTAATTCTCATAAAAATGTTTTGGAGGTTTTTGACCTCTTTTTCATTGCTTCTGGGGCAATGAGGACTGGAAGACTCAGCTTCAGTCTAAATTATTGGTTCCAGTCTATCTTTTATCTTTTAGTTACATTCTAAAGTATACTATATCTTCTATTAAAACCTCACATTATAGAGCTGGAGAGATAGCTCAGGAGTTAAGAGCACTGGCTGCTCTTCCAGAGATCCTGAGTTCAGTTCCCAGAAACCATATGGTGACTCACAACCATCTGTAATGAGATCTGGTGCCCTCTTCTGGCGGGCAGGTAAACATGCAGACAGAGCACCCATACCTAAAATAATACATAAATAAATAAAATTATGCCAGGTAGCTCATGCCTTTATTCCCAGCACTTGGAAGGCAGAGGCTTTGAGGCCAGTCTTGTTTACAAAATGAGTTCCAGGACAGACAGGGCTACATAGAGAAGCCTTGCCTTGAAAAATCAAAACAAAAAACAAAACTCACATTAATTTGTTTAAATTTCAGCTGTTAGATTTTTCCACATATATTTTCCTTATTTTATTTCTAATACTAATTCTATGTTTTTATTAAATTAAAATATAATTACATCACTTCCCCTTCCCTTTCTCCCTTTCTCCCTTTCAACCCCTTGTCCCCCACAGCCTTCGCAAATTTATGGTGTCTATTTTTTTTATTATTGTTGACACATATATGTAAATGTATAAATATATAAATACAACCTGCTGAGTCCGTCCAGTGTAGCATATATATACATATATATATATATTACATATATGATTTCAGGACTGACCAGTTGGTATTGGACAATCAATTAGAATGCTCAACCCTGGAGAAGAAGACTGTTTTCCCCCTCACAGCAGTCATTAGTTGCCATCTAGTTCTTCATCTGGCGGTTGGGCTTCATCATGTTTCCCCCTTCCTAGATAGCCTTTCTATTGCTGTTATTATGGTTCAGCTCTTGTCCAGGCGGCCATATGGCTGAGGTATCATGAGTGTAGCTTGCCTGTCCTTTATAGCAGACTTTTTGGTCTTCTGTCTCTTACAGTCTTTCTACCTACTCTTCCACATTGTTTTCTGTGAGTTAAGTGCATGAGTTGTGTTGTAGATGTACTCATTGGGACTGGACTCCTCACCATCTATTGACCACTGTGTTGTGACCTCTTGTATTTTTCTGTAATGATCTCTTTGCTATAAAGAGATTATTTAATATGGGTGAAAGCTATACTTATTTGTGGGTATGTTAGTACGTCTTAGAATGTTATTAGGAACTATATTGGTTTAGTAAAGTGGTGGCAGTAGGTTCTAAGATCCATGACCTCACTAGCCCCTCGTAATTGGGTAGGCAGAAGTATCTGGCATGATTTTCCTCCTATTGAGTAAGAATTACATCCAACTACACAGCTGTTAGTTACCACCAAGATAAGAATGTCACTACTGCACTCTTAGGTATCTCTCACTATGTTGGTCATTGTTGTAGTTCATAGATAATGCAGCTGGACAGGACTATTGACCGCTTCCCTCCCTTGGCAGCTCACATAATGCTTTCTGATAATACACAAGCTGGAGTGCACGAAGGGGGCTTTGTGATTCTATCCCGCTCAGATCTTCCATGGTCTGTGCCTTAAACAATAGGGACTTACCTGCATAACATGTACAGGTAAATTGGTAGAACTAGACAATATTGAGTGAGATAACCCAGACACAGGAAAAGACACACCACATGTTCTCCATTTTCTAGAGTTCCTAGCTGCAAATCTTCAGATATGAGTATTTAACCTGGAGTAACAGAAACCAGGAAAGTAAGAGAACTGGAGAAAGAACAGGAAATATAAACATGGAAATGAGAAAAACAGGGAGGAGGACAATACAGAGGACAGAGGAGGGAGAGTGGACAAATAACATCAAGGACGATTGATAAAGGCATGGGGAATCAGATTACTTTATATTTACCTAAAATAGTATACTGTGTGTTTATATGAAGTTATACCACTTGGGATGACAATGCTCCCTGTAAGAGCAATACACTATCTAAAAAAAAAAAAATCAACAAAAAACAAAGAAACAAAACCAGTCCCAGGCATGAGAAACCTCCATCAGAGTTCATGGTCAGGGTTGTTCAAGTAACTCCCAATGCAATACAGACTATTGCTGCTACCCCCGCACCAGCTTGAACAAGCTCTGACATGCATTCTTTCCTTAGCCCTGTGTCACCCCAGTTTGAAAAGGACTCACAGAGCAAAGCCGTCTTCAGGACGAGCTTTACTGCCTTGGGTCCCTGACTTTGCTCGGTCCTTGGCTTGCGCTGACTTTATCATCCAGTTATCAGTTCAGAGACACTTCCATCTAGTAACTATTTTCTGGCAGTTTTGGTTACTTACTGTGGAATTCTTAGTGTCTAGTTGGTGATGTTGCTGGGAAAAGGTACACAAACTGAACCTATTCCTTATGCCTGGTCATTGCCCGGTCTTCTTCGCTTTATCTATCTGTGCACTTAGTAAAGGAAGACAGCAATTGTTTAAGATTGCAGAATCCTTTCTTTGTATTCATCCATCTGTCATATTCATCCTCATCCTTTCACACCTGAATTCTCCCATCTCAGTTGGCACCAACATTGTGTTTATTTATATCTATTGCTATCTGTAATCTCTACTTCTCTAATATCTTCTGACTATTGCTCATATTTTCTTTATGACTAATTTTCCTTACTCCTGCCAAAAGCGCCTAAATTATCTTTTGACAATGTCACAATCCCTCCTAAGTGTTTTCTGTAGGAAATTCCAAGGTCTGTAACGTGCCATAAAGATACACTTTACTGGACCTATGCCTCCCTCTCCAGTCTCTCCTCTCATGCAAAATTTATTCCCTGACTAATAAATTTCTCAAGAGTGTCTGCACATACCATGCTGTCATCACTACCCCACCCCACCCCGATTCCATTGTCTTTCTTGTATTCTCATGTTGGCAAGACATTTCCACTGCTGCTGATAAGAAAATAAGAGAACAAGATGGGGAAAGAGAGGTAAGAGGAGACAGTGGAAGCAGAGAAAGCCGGGCACCAAGGATTTGCCCCCTGTGGGAGGTCCGTGCAGGTTCTGCAGCTGGCACCATGTTCCTCTCTGATGATTTTCCAGAAGTGTTAACAAATTACAAACAAATCCTGGGGCAATAGGAGGGCTGAGCTCACTCAATGTCTCTCCTTTACTTCTGTGCATTCACTGAGTCCCTGTACACTGAACTGAGATTTGTACTCCCATGCATGAACATTTTGTGTTCTGGGTCTAGTAATTCTTCCTAGAATTAACAATCCTTCACTCTCTGCTTGTAATATATTTCTAAGTCTGTGTTTATCTTATCATTGAGACCTAATGATGCCAGAAAGTTGAATTTATGAGTTTTCTTAGAACAGTGAAAATCTCCCAGGATAGAGAATTGAGACATGTAAAATGAGTTCTTATTTGCTATGATTAATAAAAACACAGAGTCAGATATAGAGGAAAATGTTGAGATCAGAGAGAAGAAGGAGCAAGCCACACCTTATCTCCTTAGCGTCTCAGCAGACAATAGAGCTAGTTCCTGTTTCTCCCTACTTATGTTCTGTTTCTGCCCAGCAATCTCACTTCCTGTCTGTCTGTACAGACCTCCAGACCTCTATGGTTAGTGGCAAGATCCATTCTCTGACCTTCAGACAGGCTTTATTTGAACAAGAAAGATATCACCACAATGACATTGGTTACGGAGTCCCATGAGGATATCTATGTTCCTGCCCCCATATGTTGAAGAGGGGGGTGGAAATGGGAGCATGGATCTGATGGTTGTTAACATAGTGATTCAAATGTACAAAGTCATTCCTGCTAATGAGAAGCCAAGAATATGCCTGGCTAATGAGGGTTTCCCATCAGAACAGACAAGATGAAGGAGATTAAAAGTCTAAAAGGCAGTAAGGGCTAGATTTGATGTGCAGGAGGAATGTGAGGCATCAAAAAGTGGAACATTTAGAAGAGAAAGTGGGAGATACTCTTCAACGAGTTGGTACAGGAGACCACTTCCTAAACACAACACCAGTGGCACAGACACTGAGATCGACAATTAACAAATGGGACCTCCTGAAACTAAAAAGCTTCTGTAAGGCAAAGGACACAGTCAACAAGACAAAAAGGCAGGCCACAGAATGGGAAAAGATATTCACTAACCCTACATCTGACAGAGGTCTAATCTCCAAAATTTACAAAGAACTCAAGAAACAAGTCTCCAAAACACCAAAGGATCCAATTAAAAGGTAGGGTACAGAACTAAATAGAGAATTCTCAATAGAGGAGGCTAAAATGGCCAAGAGACACTTAAGAAAGTGCTCAACATCCTTAGCCATCAGGGAAATGCAAATCAAAACAACTCTGAGATACCATCTTACTCCTGTCAGAATGGCTAAAATCAAAAACACCAAAGACAATTTATGCTGGAGAGGATGTGGAGAGAGGGGAACACTACTCTACTGCTGGTGGGAGTGCCAACTCGTACAGCCTCTTTGGAAATCAGTATGGAGATTCCTCAGAAAAATGGGAATCAATCTACCACAAGACCCAGCAATTCCACTCTTAGGCATATATCCAAAGGAGGCAAATTCATACAACAAGGGCATCTGCTCCACTATGTTCATAGCAGCATTATTTGTAATAGCCAGAACCTGGAAGCAACCTAGATGCCCCTCAACTGAAGAGTGGATAGAGAAAATGTGGTTCATTTACACAATGGAGTATTACTCAGCAGAAAAAAACAATGGAATCTTGAAATTCACAGGTAAATGGATAGCACTGGAAGAAACCGTCCTGAGTGAGATAACCCAGTCACAAAAAGACAAACATGGTATGTACTCACTCATATATGGATTTTAGACATGGATCAGGATAGTGCCAGTCTGCACTTCCACTGATAGAGAGTCTGGGAAACAGGAAAGAACCTAAAACATATGCATATATGCATAGTACCCAAGAGAAGAGGATTGAGACAAGATCCTCTGAATGGATGGGGAACACGGCGAGGGCTGGGGGGGAGTGGGAGCTGGGAAGAAGAGAGGGGGAGAAGAGGAAGAGAAAGTAGGTCATGGGGGAACAGGAAGTTGAGTGGGTGGGGGTACAATAGGGGGAAGAGGGAATCATAGGTTAGAAGACAGATCAGGCACCAGAGTGACCTCTAGTGATCTAAAGGGATAACACCAATTGGCAAGCTAAGCAATAGTAGAGAGACCACCTCGAATGCCCATTCCTGATAATGAACTTGATGTCTATAACCATCCGGGAGCCTTCATCCAGTGATTGATGGAAGCAGAGGCAAACACACAATTAAGCACTGAACTGAACCCGAGGAACCCAGTGACAGAGAGAGAGGAGTGATGAGCAAATTGGCAAAGAATGGGCTGACAAAACCAGCAGAGACAGCTGATCTGAACAGGGGAGAACCCTTGGACCCCAGACCGACAGCGGGGAGGCCAGCATGAGACTGATCTGGACCCCCCAAATGTGAGTGTCAGTGAGAAGGCCTGGGCAACCTATGGGGCCCTGAACAGTGGATCAGTGTCTATCCCTGGAATACAAACAGTCATCGTGTGCCCATAGCGCAAAGAGGGATGCTCTCTCAGCCTGGACTCTTAGGGGAGTGCCTGGACCCTACCCTGAGTGAAATGACAGACTCTAGATATCCCCTCTGTGGAAGGAATTGGCAATAGGGTGGGAGGATGGGGGGGAAGGGGAGTGAGGGAGGAGGGGAGGGAGCGGGAACTGGGATTGACATGTAAAACAAGCTGTTTAAAATTAAAATAAAAATGATAAAAGAAAAAAATTAACATCTGCACATGAAAAAAAGCAGTAGGAAGGGCCAGCTGTCCAGCTCAAGTCCAAAGACAGGGCATATGGCCATAGGAATTCTCTTCCTCGGCAGAGAATAATTGTTTTAAGTTCTTTACCCAACTAGATAGGGCCTACTCCAACAGTGGGGAGTCCATATTGTTGGCCTAAGTGCTTGAATGTGACTCTCTACTTTAAAGTTACCATAGAAATACCCTAGAATACACAAATGTCTGGGTACTCCATGCCCCAGGCAAATGAGCACATAAATTTTGACACCCATAGTCCCTTTTGAATTTGTTTCCTAAGAAGCAATAGAATTTATCATTTTCAAAATATTAGTAACTTAATAAAAATAAAAATTGGCTAAGGAATTGAATGGAAACTTCTTCAAATGAGATGAGATAACAAAGAGCAAATAGACATCCATAAGGATGGCCAGTCCACGAGTCAATAAGGAAATGTAGAATGTATCACAATGCAACAGCTTCACAGTCACTAGATGACTATCAAGATTTAAAGACTGAAGCAGCTATTGGCAAGTAATGGGCACTTGGGGAGAGAGCATCATTCTTCTTGAGGTATTGCCACTAGTGTCCATGTTCCAGTGAATGATCCCACACCCATGGGCATGTAAGAAACCCTAATTAAACCTAGTTGGTAACTTAGGAAAAATAGAGATGCAAGTAATACAGGAGCATGTTGGGAAGAATGAAGAATCTATATGTATTGAGAAAGTAATAAAAGAGGGTAAGAGGGATGAATGTGGCCAAAATACGTTATATGTATGTATGAAATTGACAAAAAGAAATAAAAATATTTCAGTGTTCTAATTGAAAAAATGTGGAATATAGACTGCACAATCTAGGATTCAGGGATAAATAAGGAAGGCTAAAACTGTACAGAAATAAACAGAATCACTTTTGTTCCTCAAACAGAGAGTTGCATGTATGTGTGTCTTTCTGGGGGAAGGAGATGACAATTTAGCTAACTTTCTCTGTTGAAAAGTAATATAATTGATGACTATTGCTTTGGTTTTTCTATGTCAGTGTCTAGGTTTATGCTGTATCAGGATTAATGATCAATTTGTGAAAGCCTTTTAATTATGTTGCTCTGTATAATTGTCCTTGAATGCCCACAGGAAAAGGTCACAAAAATCAAACATCAATGCCACATAAGAATGAAACCCAGGATGTTCTCTCAGGGGTAGCTCAAACAGTAACTGCTGTGGATTCCCACACTGGCACCTGGTTTACAACAACACCTGATGGAAATCGGATTGGCACCAAAGGACTAGAGAAAATTGAAGACTTGAAACCATTTTTATCCTTCCAGGCAACAGATCCCATCAATGGAACGGTATGACAAACTACTGCTGCACACAAAACTGTCTAAACCGTTAGAGTCCTGAACAACTTGTAGAAAAATGTGTGGCAATTTCTAACTTTCAAATACTTGTTAGATAGTAGGTGGGTGGGTAGGTATTCAGGTAAGAAGGTAGGTAGGCAGATAGATGAATGGATGGGTGAGCACATTGTCCCCAATCTAAAATCATTGTGTAGAGTAGTGGAAAGTATACACTTTTCTGAAGAGTGTGTGTGTATGTGTGAGTGTGTGTATGAAATAGTGTTAGAACAGAATATTAACTTTTGAAGTGAGGTTCAGATCATGGATTCGATTTTTTTGTTCTTTCTCTTTTCTTTCATTTATTTATTTAAATAATTAATTTTTGTTGTTGTTGCTATTGAGACAGTCTTGCTGTATAACCCAGGCTGGCTTTTATCTTGAACCCCTGTGTTAGCCTCTGTAGTGCATTACAATGTGGACTAGCTCATGAATTTTTTATACTACTCAAAGATAAATGTGATTAATGTCACATGTCTCCTGTTAGATTTTTATGCCTCTTTTATCTATGGGAATGGGAAGCTATAGATCCTTGTCCTATTTCTCTATGGCCCTCTGCAGCAAGTGATAAAAATTTGTTCATGACCTCTGCCTTCAAAGAATCACACATTGCACAACTGAAACACTCTACATCAATGAGCAACTGTGCAGGGGATGTTGTTCGACTGTAAGGGCAAGTAGCAAACAAACGTCATAAAAGCAACCATCCCACCATCAGTGGTGCTGGAATTTGAACTATAACAGTTTGTTTTCAAAGCTCATACTCTCAGTTAGCTCATCATACAGCTGTATTTCTCATTATGCATTCCTGACTGAGACTATCAACGATACAATGAGAACCTAAAATAGTGCCCAACATACATTTCTCTCCTAAGTTAAAATGTCTGCCTACCATGATTATATATGACAGTAACCTGTTCCTAGAAGGCCTAGAAAATCCTAGAGAATATATTCTCACATACAGACCACTGATCAAAACCCTGTGTCCCCTATATTTAGGACAGTGTACGTCTAGAAAATTGAGAGTGCCTAATTATCGGATACGCATTATATAATCTATAGAACTCTATCTACAAGTTGGAATATCCAAACAAATGCTGAGATGGAGTTTGAGGCATATAATATTCTTAGGGATGCCATGTCTTCAAAGAAGGGGGGAGGAAATGATTGAAGTACAGATAAGCAATGACCTCACAGGCAAGGTCTACTTGTCCTGATGTCTCAAGTCTGGGAAGAGTGACTAGACCCATTTGGTGTCAGGAAACAGCTACCCCAAAGCAGGATAAGTTTAAGACAAAGTACCTGTCTTCTAGAGAGGCAAGTGTTAAGTGAGTCAAGTACTGGCTTTGGTTTGCTAACTACACTCCCATGTTGGGAGTCTTCTCTTGAAGAGAGTTCTGAACCACATAACACAGCTCCCATCACTCCATGCATGACACATGCACAGAGCTTGGGAACTTTACCAGTGTTTTAGACCATGCAGGTTGCTATAACAAAATGCCAGAGCATGAGAAGTTTATGAACATCATGAAATTTATTTTTGGAAGCTCTTAAGGCTAGACATTTCAAATGAGAATGAATAACCTCCATGACCTGAGCACCTAATTCTAGGTTGTAGACTGGTTTCACTGGAGCCTTGCACAATGGAAAGAGGTTGTTCTCTGGGGTACCTTTTATAAAATTTCCAATCTAATTCTAGCCTCATGAGCATGCCATTTCCCAAAAGCCACAGTTCAGCCCCCAAGACACAGTCAGTTCATAACAGCTGGTCAGTGATTAGCTACAGTCTACTGAGTTCTGATTGTTCTTTCAAATGGAAGCGACTGCCAGGATTAGTTGACCATTTCATGATTCCTACCCTAGTCTTTGTATCTAAAACCTCTCTGTGGTGTTCATTCCACTTAGGATAAAGTATGAAGTCTCTCCCACTTAGTTTTTAGCCTCCCAGACTCCGAACATCTCTCCATTCCTCTTTGTCTCTCCATATGCTTTGATCAAACCACAACTCTTCTCAAGTTCAGCACCATTACCTTAGTCAGAGAACCAAGCCAAGGAAAGCACCCACTGCAGAACCCAGCAACCCTGAAATGTCATCCTACCAGTGACCCCCATGCTATAAAGTAAGGAATTCTATGCCAGTTCACCATACTACCCACCATAGTTCACACCCTGCATTCAGCACTCTGTAAATTATTTATTTTAAGCTGAGCTGGAATAAGCCTGACAGGTGAAGGGATATTGACCTGTTGTCTTTCTGTCTGAGGTCATTCACTCAGCCATTTCCCTTCTGTGTTGGTTAATCTTCATGGTCAACTAGACCAGATTTGAAATCACCTAAGCCATGCACCTCTAGGCATGGCTTGAGGGCAAGCATGAGCTGGATGTCCAGACCGGTTTGTGCTGAGGAGAGAGGAACAAGCCAACCTGATAAACATTATCACTCATCTGCTCTACTTCCTACTACAGACACAGCGCCATCAGCTTGTGCTCCCACTGCCATGCCTGCCCTGCTATTACAGAAGGTTTCCTGTCAAGCATGAACCCAAATAAGCTTCCTATCTTAAGTTACTTCTTGATGTTACTAATGCTCTGCCCAGACCCTCTCAATTTCATATAGGAAGATAATCCACTAGAACCTGTGTTCAAACTAACATAACAGAAGAGTCTTTCACTATGATTAAATTTACTCAGCTTTAAAGAAAGATTCAGAACAGGAAGAAAGATTCAGAACAGGAAGTACAGTATGCCATCCTCATAAGCTAGGATACTAACAGCAACCTGAACCCCTCAAGTTCATAGACAGCACGCATGGCAAGCAAACAAAAGTCTATGTAGATTTGGGTCACCATTGCAGACAAATAAGTCTATGCCATGTGGGTTACCTTGGCTAGAAGGAGCTGCAGCCTCTCCTCCACAGTCTCCATTACTGTACTGATAGCCAACTTTCAGTTCACCCTATCCAGGGTGGTCTTCCCGAGCAGGGGCTTCACAAAACAAGGGCAGCCTACATGCGCCACATTTATCTTATCTCAATACTTTCCAAAGAAACAGATCCTGTGAACTGTATCCCAGACTGGCCTCTATCCACCCAGTCCTGAGTATCTATCTTTTATATATGGAAATGTTCCCTGTGCTTGATTCTTGAGTGACTTTGACATTTTTTTCTTAACTTCTGTAAGTCCAAGTTTCCTCCTCTATACAGTGGGAGTCCTATCTATCTCAGAAATCAACAGAAACTTCACTTTCACTAAGCATAGAAATAAGTTTGCTGGTGTCTAACCAGCTGGTGCAATGGTTATGCTTCACAACTCACATTCAGGTCATGACTACTCGAGAAGACAAGGTGATCATTGTTGAGAAGAAGGATGGAACCCGGATCGTGGATCATGCTGATGGTACCAGAATCACAACTTTTTATCAGGTTTATGAAGATCATATTCCTCCAGATGATGAAGAGACAAGTGAGTTTGATTTTTCAAGACAGTAACAACAGAATTTTATAACTCTTTAGCATAAAACAAGTAGAAAGCTCATTATCAAAAGCATTCATAAAAACAAGTGAGCCAACCAGAGAATACCCATGCAGTCCAAAGAGGGCCCTTTGGTCCCCATTGTTATGATGATTGCGGTGATCTTGATGTTTACTTTGGAGTCTTCATTTAGTTGTAAAAATTGTACCTCTTTATCATACTCAACATATTTTGAAGTATTTTTATGTTGTGCAATAGTCAAGCAAGCAACCTCACACACTTAAAACTTACTCTCACTGCTTTTCAAATGTTACATATTATTATAATTACTTTAGTTATGCCCTTCAAGATATCTTGAAGCTGTTTTTCCTCTGTAATTGAAACTTTATAACATTTGACTAGCATCTTTCCAACTCCCACAACTAGTAACTACCATTTTATTCTCCACTTCCTTGAATTCAATTTTTTAAAATTCTCTCTCTCTCTCTCTCTCTCTCTCTCTCTCTCTCTCTCTCTCTCTCTCTCTCTCTCTCTCTCTCTCTCTCTCTCTCTCTCTCTCTCTCTCTTTCTTTGTGTCTGTGTGTGTATGTGTGTGTATGTGTGCATGTGGTGTGATGTGTGTCATGTGCGTGTGATGTGTGGTGTGTATATGAGTGTGTGTGTGAGAGACATGCATGTGTGTGACTGCAGTATTTGTCTTCCTAGTCCTGTCTTACTCAACATAATATCCTCCAGTTTCATCACAAACAACAGGATTTCCTTTTGTCACACATTTTTTTCAGTCATAATGGATATTTGATTGCTTCTTAAGCTTGGGTGTTGCAAATCATGGCTGCAGTAAGCAGGGAGTACATTAGTACCTTTTATTGTGCTCTTTGTCCCCAGTAGAGACAGGAATTGTCACAGCTGTAATTGGCTGATCAATAAAAACCTAGAGCCAAAATTGGCAACTAAAAGCTAATAATCATGACTCATCCATTCTTGATGCTGACTCCAAGATCTGTGTCCTTCAATCCTTAGCATATCCCATTTGATAAACAGGTGAGTGCAGACATGTCTTCCTTCACAGCTGAGCGTCTCATTGTCAGAAAAATATGGATGAAAAAGAAAGCCACAGCTGCTATTAATTGGAGCCAACTCAAAGAATCTGGGAGGGAACCTCTAAGCCTAGCCTAAACTTAAGTAGTGTTTATAAACATAAGTTATTACCAGGCTCTTTCTCTTTAATGCCTGTGGGATTTTCTTTAGGGTATATTTAAGGTATACAGTGTCAGTGTTTTAATATGTGCTTATATAGTTGTGGTGGTTGAAAGAAAATGCCCCCCAAAGGGAGTTGACACTATTAGGAGGTGTGTCTTTATTGGAGTAGGAATGGCCTTGTTGGCTAAGTGTGTCACTGTGGGAACAGGTTTTGAGGTCTCTTTTGCTCAAGATACCACTGAGCATTTCAATCTATTTCCTATTGCCTTCTGATCAAGGAATAGACAGCACCATGTCTGCCTGCATGCTACCATGCTCCTGCCATGATGACAATGGATTAAACCTCTGAAACTGTAAGCAACTCACCTTAGTTAAATGTTTTCCTTTTATAAGAGTTGCTCTGGTCATGGTGTCTCTTCACAGCAATAGAAACCCTAACTTAAGACAGACATTGGTACCAGGAGTGGGGTATTGCTGTGATAGGTCCGACCATGTTTTTGTTTGGAAGAATTTTCACTGTGGTGCTTTGGGTTATAAAAGCAGTGGAATATTTTAAGGAGTGCTTAATGGACCATACTAGTAGGAGCATGGAAGACAGTGGTGCTAAGTGTTATTTGAACTGTCAGGAGCTCACTCAAGGGCTTTCAAAGGAGAAGAATTTTAGTAAGTTGCCTAGAGATCATTCTTGTGATATTTGGATAAAGAAAATGTCTGCCTTTTGCCCTTTTCATAAGGTCCTGAGTTCAATTCCCAGTAACCACATGGTGGCTCACAACCATCTGTAATGAGATCTGGTGCCTTCTTCTGATGTGCAGGCAGGACACTGTATACATAATAAATAAATCTTTAAAAAAAAAGAGAGAGAGAGAGACTGTTTCAAGTCTCAGGAGAGACTTTGGACTTTTAAACAAGTTTGAGACTGTTAGACTGTTATAGACTGTGGGGACATTTGAAGTTGGACTGCATGCATTTTTACATTATGACATGGCTACAAGCCTTTGGGGACCAAGGGGTGGAATTTGGTGGTTTGAAAGAAAATGCCCCCAAAGGCAGTGGCACTATCAGGAGGCATGTTTTTGTTGGAGTAGGTATGGCTTTGTTGGAGGAAGTGTGTCACTGTGGAGACAGGTTTTGAGGTCTCTTTTTGCTCAAGATATCACCGAGTGTTTCAGTGTATTTCCTGTTAGCTTCTGATCAAGATGTAGGCAGTACCATGTATGCCTGAATACTGCCATGTTTTCTGCTAGTGAAAATGGACTGAACCTCTGACACTGTAAGCAAGTCACCCAATTAAATGTTTTTCTTTATTAGAGTTGCTGTGGTCATGGTGTCTCTTCACAGTGATAGAAACCGTAACTAAGACAATAGTTAAATGGTCTCTCCAATCAGGAAAATTAATAACTCTGTCACCTTATAGTATTAACTTGTGACAGTAAGAACACCTAAAAGCTACCTTTTTTGGAATATCTGTGTTGTGTAATGCAATATTATTATAGTAGATCTTGCCAATCTTGCCTAAGAGATCCTCACTTCCCCACCCCTCCCTGTAACGTGTATATCATATAAAATGTTAACTTTGAGCTTTTATTATGGTTTGATATAATAGCTTGGTGAAACAGACACACGGGTGCTATTTTCAACAGCACACCGTTGAAATATTGGGTAAGATATAAATGCCCATCACTGATAAAATGTGCTATATGCCTAAAAGGGTCACTATTTCATGAGGAACTACATTTGTACACTAATTACAAATGTAAGCACACATACACACAAACACATTCATACACACACTAAATATATACTAAAAAATCCCACACTTAATTCAAGCACACATACTTAATACAAATACACTGTATATAAGCATATTACATATAAAAACACCTGGAGTACACACGCATGTGTGCACACACACACACACACACATTTCTGGAGACTCCAAGTTTGGTAACACAGACCTGTCACTGGGAGGACCAAGAGGTCAAAACCATATTGTACTACATAATGAAACCCTCTCTCAAAACTAAAATTTGTTAGAGACCTCAAAACAATGTTGGAAAAATGACAGATATAAAATGATACAGTAATTATATAATTTGACAGTTTTGTATGCAATTTATATAAATTTAAAGTACTTAAATCTCATGTGTTTTCATTCTTAACACATATTTACTTAAAGATATAAAAATGACTTGGAACAAAGAATAACCTAGGCATAGGGGAAACTTCAACTTTACCTGCAATTTTCTTCATATGCATTTGAAGCAACATGACAAAATAAGTCATGTTGACAAGTGTCAATTTTCATTGGTAGATATATTTTATGAATTTCAGCTTTTGATTTGCAAAATTAAATGTTTCTCCTTCCAAAAAAAAAAGAATGCTAACCACATACTTAACAAGACAGTATGCCGAATCATATATGAAGGTAGATTCTGAGCTATTCTGAATTGACAAGGATTGCAGGCCATACTCCAACCCTATGGATAGCACCCGGTTTTTTTTTTCCATGAGGAATCCACACAGCCAGGAGACAGTCTGAAGATGATTGTCCACTGTATGCACTATACCTAATATCCTTACCTTGTATTTTACTTCTAGCCGAAGGTCCAAGGACTGTCACTAGACAGGTGAAGTGTATGCGAATAGAAAGCTCACACTATGCCACTGTTATCACCAACTGTGAGGACAGTAGCTGCTGCGCCACCTTTGGGGATGGAACATCTATTATTGCAAAACCACAGGGATCGTACCAGGTAGGTTGAGTTGGGAAATGGGGACTGACAAATGTAAGTGTCCTATTGTTAACAGAACACACTCTGCAGGGACAATGGGAATTTCTGCAATGGCACCAGCTGTTGTTTTCAGCACTCACCTGATCTTAGAAGACCCTTCTCACACTTTGGTCTTTTCATATTTTCAATCCATTCTAGAAATACATTGTCTCGCCTGTTGTGGGAAGTTGGTAGCACTGCGTCAAATTTAAGCTAAGAAGACCTCCATGCTGTGCACTGTGGGGGTAGAATCACTCCAATGATCTGATGAACGCCTAACTGTCTCTCTCCATCTTCTGCCACCTCTTGGCTCTATTCCGCCCCTACCACTACAGCAGAACTGAGGGAACAGGAAGTCTGTTTGGAACTGGAAGGGCAGTTTGCTTTCAGAAGTAAAAGAAGAACATGGCAACACACCCTTCTCCAATCTCCCTGATCTTCCTAGTAAACAGAACATGCTGGTGTCAGCACAGAGTGCCTTTAGTCTCTGAAAGATCCCCCCTTTCTTTGTTAGAGAAGGGTCACACACCCTGTTAAAAGAGGCTGAGAACTGAAAGCCGGAATGCGATGGACACATGGTCATCACTGTAACAGTAGCTGAAATGGTGTATCCTTTCCATCTCCCTACTCATTATATTTTCTCTCTTCATCCATTGTAGATTGTTATGGGGCAGAATAAGTGCTCAAAGTGAGGGATGAAAGGAAGTTTAAGTGTGAATGTTCATTAGCAATGACATCTAAAGCATAAGTTATGTTTTTTTAAAAAGGAGACTTAATTCACTTCATTATTCTGGTATAAAAAGCCTTTATGGTAGTCACAGCTGGAGCCTGGGACCTTTGAATGGACACCCAGTGTGGGGTTTCACAACATGGCCAGTGAATTCCTGATAAGAAGACTTGGTAACTACAGTCTCTTTCCAGAGGTCAGGAGTTAGGAAGCTGTGTCCTCTTGAAGATGACACCAAAGGTTGCCTTGGCTAAAGGGCAATCAGAAGCGTCAGTTCCCCAAATTCCCCTCTTCCAAGAGCTGTCAGACTCATAGGAACAGACGAGTCCTTTTGGGCCTGTCTGCGATTCATGAGTAAGGCCTTCCCCTCTCTCCATTAAAAAACATTTCTTAGTAATTTTTTTTTGTCTTGGAAACATCTTTCAAATCCCTCAAATTTCACAAGAAATTTTAAAGTCTTTTTTCTTTCTCCTTCTAGGTGTTACCCCCAAACACAGGCTGCCTCTATATCAATAGAGACTGCTCAGCCACGTACTGCCATGAATCTAGCAGTAATATCTACCACCCCTTCCAGAAGCGTGAGCAGCTGAGAGCCAGTAGATACATCATGAAACACACCTCAGAGGTGATCTGTGAGGTCCTGGATCCTGAGGGGAACACCTTTCAGGTAAGGTACAGGGTCCTTGTAGAGAGCCTGGACTTCCATCTTAGTTAGGGCTTTATTGTTGAGAAGAGACACCTTGGCAACTCTTACTAAAGGAAAACATTGAATTTTGACTGGCTTACACTTCAGAGGGTTAGGGCATTATCGTCATGGCAGGAAGGATGGCAGCACATGGGTAGATAGAGGGCTGGAGAGGTAACTGAGAATTCTACATCCAAAGCAGCAGGCAACAGGAAGAGAGAATGAGCCACTGAGCCTTGCTTAAACTTCTGAAACCTCAAAGCCCACCTCTAGCAGTACCCTTCCTCCAGTAAGGCTACACCTGCTCCAACAAGACCACATATCCTAATCCTTTCAAATAACACCACTCCCAATGAGCCTGCGGGGGCCATTTTCATTCAAAATACCCCATCCTGGTTTTGATATGTACTAGACAAGTTCCATATAGATTTTTGCATGTCCTGCATGAGGTCATTTGCTTGCCCTCTGCCAACCAATCATGAATGTCAATATCTTTTCTTGGATCCTCAAGTATACTTGTACAGGGAAGAACAGTCTTAATAATTTGGGCAAGAGAAATATTAACCCTAATAGAAAATTAGAGAAGTACAGAAAAAATAATGCAACCACAAACAAGGATGTAAGGATTAGGGTGAGAGCAAATGCAAGCATCCTACAATTTCATGACACTAGGGAAGTCTGTGGTGAGAAGTGCCTAGCAGGGCTGGTGATAGGTAGGAAGGGTCTAGAGAGGGCTTAGGCTGTGCTATGGAGATGCTCTCTTTTCTATTTGTCTCTTAGCACCATGATGGTCCCCTTTTCTTTGTCCAGGAATTGACAAACTGTGTCCCCCTACTTTATATAGGTTAGGACATCAGATATTTTGTCTTACATTTAAAATGCTTGAAAAGTCTAAAGGATATTTCATGACATATAAAGGTACACACAATTCAAATTTCAGTGGTGCCATGGAATCTGTTACTGTAAGGCAGGGATGTTCTTTTGTGTGTTCTCTCTGCTTCTGCTCAGAGGTAGATGAGCCGGGTATTTGCAAGAGGGAATGTATGACCTGCAGCTCCTCAAGTATTTACTTCTGGCCCTTGACCAAAAATTATTGCCTCCCCTTGCTCTAGGCATTTATCTTTTTTTCACAGTCCTGGCCCAACAGTGGAATTTTCTCCATTGACTAGTGGGTGTGAGGTTAGTTTTTAGATTTGAACTCAAACCACAGAATCTCTAATGTTTTAGTATGCAGACAAGTCGTAGTCCTGCTCATAGTTTTCTTTGCTAAGTAACTGAGACTCTTCACAGCATGAGCATGAATGGATAAATTTCTATCGACAATGACTAGCAATGACAATGACTAGCAATGGAAGCACAAAGCCAAAAAGCCCTTCCAGAGTGTCTGGGGTGTGCCTTGCCCAGCATATTCTGATACCCCCTAGGGCCCCATCACCTACAGCAGGCAGCCTGTGCCATGCTCCTTTCTGAAGGGATGCATGCCAGGTATAAACAACACTGTTAACTAGAATACGGCCCCTCATGTTCATCCTAAACCTATTTTCCCATATGCTCTACAGGGGAACTATAGCTCTGCACTTGAATCTCAGCTTTCACTATGCAAACATTCTTTCAATATTTCAAATCAGCACATTGCATGTGTTCTTTCCTTCAAGTTCAATTTCTCCATCCCTTGAACTAATACCAAGAGGATAAGATTTTGATTCTTCTCTCAATTCTGATCACTTTCTTCTAAATGTGTTACTGTTTGTTTGGCTGTCCATGTGCAGTTTATGAGTACAGCTGCACTGGTAGGGAACATCCACTTTTTTAATGAAATTCATATATAATATCAATTTGATGTAATTAAATATGCTTGGTTTTCTGATAATCCAAAACGAACACATGCTCACATTGGATGGGTGGTGATGTAGGCACTTTGGCATAATTCCCTTCAGTTTCTGTTATGTCTCATAGGTCATGGCAGATGGCTCTGTATCAACAATGTTACCTAAAAAGAAATTAGAAGATGACTTCAATGTGCAAACTGAGGGCTATGATAGTTTATCATCAGTTCATCTTGAAAAGAATCACATGCAAATCTATGGGGAACACGTTCCCAGGTAAAATGATACTAGCAACATTAGGATTTTATTCTCCATCCCAAATTCAAGAAGCATCTTTCCCGAGTATCTCAAATGTCCCGATTTTTACTTCTTCAAACAGGTTTTTTGTTATTTATGCTGACGGATCCGGCATGGAACTTCTCCGAGACAGTGACATAGAAGAATACTTGTCCTTGGCCTATGGAGAATCAACGACTGTGGTTCTCCAGGAACCAGTCCAGGAACACCCAGGTAGAGACTCCATGCTGCCTGCAACTACCTGTGTCCTCCAGGGACTCCTATCCTCTTGCTGTTCAGTCCCCTTTGCTCATTTTGCTACTCCAGCTGGCCATGTCACCTGTTTACATAGCTGCAGAAAGTAACAGTCATCTCAGTTTGTGTCTAAGAATTAACTTGTGTAAGCCAAGAATGAATGCCTCTCGCTGCCATAGCAGGCTTGTGCCTAGATTGAATTTGTGAGTTAATTCAATCCTGTTTAGAAACAGTATGAAAAAGTCCTTTTTATTTTCATATTTTAAGGTGATGTTTTGGCCAAACTGAATACAATAAGAAAATACATTTTACATATCAGTTAGAATACTAATCAGAGGTATATAACATATTGGTTGGGAATTTATATTATTTTCATCAATTTCAGAGAAATCATTGTATGAGATTAAATACACATACTTTGGTTGCTGATTATATAGAGAGGTTTCTGTGCTTCTTTAACCTTTTGTTTAGTGTATAGATTTTGAGTCTGCTTGTGAATATGATTGCATGTCTATGGTTGTATCTTTTAGCTTATCAGCATACATGTATACATTATACGTCTTGTTTTTCTGAATGTGAAAAATAGAAGGCTGCTCCTGGCTATGTGGTATATGCAAACAACTATGTAAGGTTGGTGGGCGTGATGATATGATAACTCCAGAACTAGGAGACCTCTGCAAGCTTGAGGTCAGCCTACACTACATACCAAGACTCTGACTCAGACAACTGAATCAAAAACTATAAGACAGCAAGAATCCTCAATGTATTTTTAATCAGTTAAGTAGCTTCGACTCAGCAGCCTATCCTATGCCAAACACCAGCTTAAACTTGGAGTACATAATGAGATAAAACAAACATAGACACTATTTCCTTAAAACTTACAATTTAATGAAAGAAATGGGTGTTAATTATATAACCACACAAATAACTGGGTAATTATAATTGTGTATAAGATCTATGAAGAATAGAAATATCTTTCAAAGAGAACTTCGAACAGAGAAACCTGGGGTTGTCTAGAAAGTTTCTCTGGAGATGCTTGAGACCCAAGAGCTTGTTAGTGCATTCAGGTGTGTGTGTAGAGGTGTGATTTCTTGGAGGAGAAAACACAAAGAATTACACTGAATTGAAAATGGGTAGGAGAAGACCAAACCTAGCTAAAGCATGTAAGATGTGGTCCAAGTAGAGGCAGGGGTGAACAAAGAAGACCCTGCTTTACTGTTTGAGCAAGGGAAAGTCAAAGAAGTTTCAGTCATGGATGAACATCACTGGCCAACCTGGATGTTAGGGTAGGTTCACTCCAGAGTATGACCTGCTAGAAAAACTAGCTGTTGCTTCAATGCAGGATGGGAAACCTCTGAGGCACATGACTAAATGTTGTATCTGTGGAGATGGCACAAGGTGGAGTCAAGGCAGCTTGTCAAATAATGATTGTTGAGGGACAGAAAGGCACTTGTGAATGCTTTTTGGATTAGAGTCCCTTTTCAGGTGTTGACTCATGGTCTCATCTTAGAGAGTAACGCCCTAAAGCATAAGCATTGTACCGGACTAAGGTTTTTGCGTAAAAGGCAGATTAGAAGTATTTATTGAGTTTTGTCCATGCCCGTTGAATTTGTCAGAATTGTTTTGGTAGAGAAATGACCTCTGGTAATTCTCTTTAATCCAGGCGCCTTGAGCATCACAGTCCTTCGCCCTTTTCATGAAGCATCGCCATGGCTAATGAAGAAGGAGTTAGACACCATCATTCCACCAAATCTCCAATCAAGGTCGTGGGAAAGTTTTCCTTCAGTTGAGGTATACGTTCCCTTCTGTAAAGTCACTATATCTACACTTCCATTCAGACTCAGTTTCTTCTTTTGTAGTTTTACATATTTACATCCTTCTATGAGGTAATAAATAAGCTCAAAAGTTTTAGATTTGGAGATTTTAATCTACTGTAGATATAGCAATAAACTTCTAGAGGACTATGCCTGGCTAACTAATTTCAGTTTTATTTTTCATTCTGCATTGTAAGCCTGGAACATTCCTATAATATCAAAACATCCCACTTGAATAACCTGTTACATTTCACCTATTAGGAACTTCCTGATACTATACCACTTTCTCTGTCATTTCTTAGCTATTAATTTTGAAACAAAATTAGGAGACTTTCACTCTCCCTATTTTTATTCATATATTAAAAATGCACAAATTAAGTAAAATGAGATACAGAGGATAAAGAATTTTGCAACTGCAATGTTAATAATAAATATTGTGGTTATAATCCTGCCATATAAGCAAAAATCCACCTTAATGTTTTTTAATGAAATAATAGTTTGTTGAAGCATCAGTAAATCCTGCATCTTGTAAAATTGTTATTATTTTTCCACAACCACTCTATGCAATATGTCTGATACATCATATGTTGTTCATTATGAAATACATGAAGACACTGAAATGTGAACATAGAGCATACTGCTGTTAAGTGAGGAGGATAATGTATCTGAGTTTTTACTTTCAGAATCCTACAGTTAATTTCTGCTATAACAAGAGCAGAGGTGATGAGCAAAGACCATCTATTTCTTTGTTTTAATTTGGTGACTCTAATCAAATTGATAAGTTGAAAGTGGCCATGATGTCTTGTCCTGAATCTTGGAACAGGTTATACTGGATCACAATATTCTTCTCTGAAAGTTGAAAATGTCAAAAAGCTTAAGTTACTACAGAATGATAAGACAAATATACCCTGTTCTGGATTAATGAAGATTATTCTCTTCAGCTGAAACTCTTATACTACAAACTGAAAGCCACTGGGTGGTTGTCACTGAACATTCTTTTTTAAAACAAAGTACGAAGGCAACAAACTACATCAGTCCTGATGGTCAATTGCTAGAGTGACAGAGATTTGAGCTCACTTTTAGGCACACATTTCTTCCCAAGAAACTACTCGAGGATTTTGGAGGTGAGTTTCATTTAGAGTGAGCTCAACGTTAGCCCAGACCCATGAAATGATTTAGCTCTCAGAATCTTCTTATATAAATTCACACAGAACCAGGAAGTTACAGACTGCTAACTCCAGATGTCTTAGGTGATCTGAGCATGCTAAACAAAGCATCATCTGTGTGACATGAATTAGACTGTTGCTGAATTACCATGTGCAGAATCACACAGCCTTCCTGAAAGGATACCCAGCAGGACACCATGTGAGATTGTTAACGGCACACATAAAGATGCAATTTTGCTCAAATGCATGAGGATGAGGATTTTTCCAGAACCATTTTGTCCCTCTCAGGTGGTACTGTACAATCTTCAACTTCTGCTGAAAGGACTGACTCTATACTTAGTCCTTCAGATGTTCATTGGGCAACTAAAAGCTAGGTAGTTTGGCACCTCTGCCTCCATTTTGCACATGTCTCCTTGTAAACTTGAATAGTGTTGCTGCTCAGCTCTTCATAAAGGCGTGGTAATCATTTGAAGATCTTTCATCTAAAACCAGCAGTCCTCCCCTTCAAGGCTAGAGGCATCCAAAGAGTGAGTAAGATATATCTGATTTGCAGAGACCCCATAATAAACAAATTGTCAGTCGCCGGGTTTTTACAACTGTCTTACCATAGTTAGCTTTAATTGTCAAATGGGCATAGTTTAGAGTCATTAGAAGAAAGCCTAGATCATGGAATTACCTAGATCAGCTGAGCCTTTTGGCATATCTGGAGACTACCTTGACTATTAATACATACAGGAGGTCTCAGCGCTCTCTAGGTGGCACCAATCCTAGGCAGGTGGCCCTAGACTATATAAGAAAGCTGTCAGCATGAGGCTGTGAATGAGCGAGGCAGAGGATGAGCCAGCAAGCAGCATTCCTCAGGTTCCTGCCTTGAGCTTCTGCCCTGATTTCCCTCAATGATAAACTGTGACCTGAAAGTTGAAAGCAAAGCAAATCTCTTCTCCCCATGTTGCTTTTGGATGGCATGAAGTTTTTGCTTGCTTGCCTGGTTAGTTTTAGGAAGTTTTTGGAAATAAATTCTGACTATGTAGATGAAGCTGGCCTTGAACTCATAAAGATCCATCTGCTTCTACCTCTGGGATGATGACGTTAAAGGTTTATGCCACCATGTCAAGTGATTTGTTTGTTTTATCCCAGCAACAGTACCTCTAAAAGCCTCTGGGCACTGTCCAAAGCCCAAAAGAATTAACACCTGACTTTCTGACTTATCCTTTGTTCTTAGTCATTGTCTCCTAAAGTCATCTTGAATCTCAGGTATAACTAAGAGTATAAACATCTTATGAAGAGAGCAAACTACTTCCCTACCCCATCCCAACCTACCTCTGACAGCAGCAGCCTTCTAATGGTCTAGAAAGCTCTGATCCTAAGGTGATGATCAGTCAGTTCATACTTGGATCAAGACTTTCTGAGTATGCATACATATTCATTGCTCGCCTTTTGTTTCTACCTTATATCACTTCCAAGATCTTTGTAGCTCCTTGAAAATGGGACTTAAGATGCTAGTCCCTGTGATTCTCAGTGTAGCCATACAGAATGATGAGTCTCCTTCCTAATTTACCATTACTTTTGTCATTTGGATTTGTGTGGGGATGACAGTCTTAGAATTCACCATCTCTATGAAGAGACACCATAACCACAGAGACTTTTATACAGTCAACAAGACAAAAAGGCAGTCCACAGAATGGGAAAAGTTATTCACTAAGCCCACATTTGACAGCGGGCTGATCTCTAAAATTTACAAAGATCTCAATAAGCAAGTCTCCAAAACACCAAATGATCCAATGAAAAAGTAGGGTACAAAACTAAATATAGAATTCTCAATAGGGGAGTCTAAAATGGCTGAGAGACACTTGAGAAAGTACTCAACATCCTTAGCCATCAGGGAAATGCAAATCAAAACAACTCTGAGATACCATCTTATTCCTGTCAGAATGGCTAAAATCAAAAACACCGAAGACAATTTATGCTGGAGAGGATGTGGAGAGAGGGGAACACTCCTCCACTGCTGGTGGGAGTGCCAACTCGTACACCCACTTTGGAAATCAGTATGGTGATTCCTCAGAAAAATGGGTATCAATCTACCACAAGACCCAGCAATTCCACTCTTAGGCATATATCCAAAAGATGCGAATTCATACAACAAGGACATCTGCTCCACTATGTTCATAGCAGCATTATTTGTAATAGCCAGGACCTGGAAGCAACCTAGATGCCCCTCAACTCAAGAGGGGATAGAGAAAATGTGGTACATTTACACAATGGAGTACTACTCAGCAGAAAAAAACAATGGAATCTTGAAATTCGCAGGTAAATGGATGGCACTAGAAGAAACCATCCTGAGTGAGGTAACCCAGTCACAAAAAGACAAACATGGTATGTACTCGCTCATATATGGATTTTACACATGGATCAGGATAGTGTCAGTCTGCACTTCCACTGACAGAAAGTCTGGGAAACAGGAAAGAACCTAAGAGAGATATATGCATGGTACCCCAGAGAAGAGGAATGAGGCAAGATCTTCTGAACAGATTAGGAACACGGCGAGAAGTAGGGCAGGGGAGTGGGAGCTGGGAAGAAGAGAGGGGGAGAAGAGGAGGAAGAGTAGGTCTTGGGGAAACAGGAAGGTTGAGTGGGGGATAGAATAGGAGGAGAACAGGATGAGAAATACCATAAAAGAGGGAGTTATAGGTTAGAAGACAGATCTGGCACCAGTGAGACCTCTAGTCATCTAAAGGGATGGCACCAACTGGCAAGCTAAGCAATAGAGGAGAGACTACCTTAAATGCCCATTCCTGATAATGAACTTGACGTCTACCTTATATACCATCCTAGAACCTTCATCCAGTGACTGATGGAAGCAGAGGCAAACACCCACAGTTAAAAACTCAACTGAACCCAGTGACAGAGAGAGAGGAGCGATGAGCAAATTGGCAAAGAATGGGCTGGCAAAACCAGCAGAGACAGCTGATCTGAACAAGGGGGGAGCTCTTGGACCCCAGACCGACAGCTGGGAGGCCAGCATGGGACTGATCCAGACCCCCTGAGTGTGAGAGTCAGTGAGGAGGCCTGGGCAATCTATGGAGCCCTGATCAGTATTTATCCCTGGCATACAAAAGGACTTTGTGTATCCATAACACAAAGAGGGATGCTCTCTCAGCCTGGACTCTTAGGGGGAGTGCCTGGACCCTGCACTGAGTGAAATGACAGACTCTGGATATCCCCTATGTGGAAGGAAGTGGGGATAGGGTGGGAGGCTGGGGGTGGCGGTGGGTGGGTGCGGGAGGAGGGGAGGGAGAGGGAACTGGGATTGACATGTGAAGTAAATAAAATAAAATAAATCCATTGCTGCACTATTCTGACCTCTTCTTGCACTTTGCTCTGCTGACAGAAAAAGACTCCAGGACCTCCATTTGGCACTCAGATTTGGAAAGGCCTCTGTATTGGGTCTAAGCAGCTGACAAATGTCCCGGCTCCTATACTCAAAGACCCCAAGGTGCTACAGATGCGTCAGTTCATCCAGCATGAGGTCATAAAGAGTGAGGTGAAATTAAGGCTGCAGATTTCCCTTAAGGTAACAGAATCTGAGTGGCGTGACTCCCCCACCCCCAAAGGATTGTGAATAAAGCAAATCATTCCTATCCATTTTCAAAATCATCTAGTTTTAGCAATATTTAGAATAACACTTGAATATCGGTCACCCAGAATAGAAGATTAAAAGGTAAGGATTCTTAATGATTCCTATATTAAGTTGTAGGAATCATTAAGAGGCCTAAAAAGTGTTGTTATAGTTTAAAAATAAACCTTTTATGTATAATTTCTATATAGTCTTCTTTCTTTCCTATCATAGGGAAAACTAATGCCCTCTGGAGAAAATGTAGAACCATATATTAATCAGATACTTTTTCATGGATGAAAACAGTTACTGCTTTGAAATGGCCTAAGACTTTATAAATATCTGTCTTATTATGTGATCATATTATAGTATCTAAGTTTAACTCCCTCAACATGGACATTATATGCTTTTTAAGGTTATAAGCTCACAAGCTAGCATTGAGAAGTGGATAAGTATTGACAGATGTTAATCAAATACCCATGGGAAGGGAATATATTTTCTCTAAAAGCAAAGGCATGGACTAAGTAAATTACATCCATAGGAACCATAGAGACAATACTGAGAGACCTCGGAAGCATCTACCTGAGTATATTCATTTCAGTGAGAAGGAGGCTGACCCACAGTGTTAGAAGCAGGGCCCTCCAAGGTCCTCATGCAGTTCTCTCATGTGACTTTAAAGCTTTACTTGTGGGCAGAGAAGGGCTTTCCTTATCACTACTAACCTACTGAGAAAACATTTTCCCAGTGCTTCATGAGTTAACTGTTAGGGAAGAAGTGTGAACTTACCTCCTGTCCTTTTGTGATGTTCCAAGTTGACATTGACTGTGTTGGTCTCTTTCTCTGCCTAGTTCTTGATTTTTTACCCATTCGTTTAACTGTCCCAATCCAGGATTATATAAACCATATTCTAAAGAAAGAAGATGAGCTACAAGAAATGACAGTCAAGGATTCCAGAACTGAGGAAGAAAGAGGCAATGCTGCAGATCTCCTCAAGCTGGTTATGGTGAGAGAATGTCCTCCAGAGCAGTGTTCTTGTTACTGTCTCACTGTCCAGGGCTTCCAGACAGAATGCACCCGGAATAGCCACATGAGATGCTTGACAAGGCTCAGAAGCACTAACTCCATCCTCATCATGGCTTATTTCTGTGATAACTGGATTATGGATTTATTGACTTTTCCAAATAAATATTCCTTTGGCTCACAGATAATCCAGAAGATCCTCATTAAAAGATGCTTATAATTATATATGTTATTATGGTTTTACTATGAATATATCCTATCAATTTTACTTTATGGAAATTAATGTTTATTGAAATATTAAATAACTTAATCAATGTGAAAAAGTAATTTCTATAGTGTCAAATGATTTCTTAGAAATTCAATAAATAATGGAACAAAAGAATATTCAAATAAATTATATATTTTTAAAATTTTTACTTCATAGATTTTTCATAACAAGTTGAGCACAAAAAGAATGATTCTAGAGAAAGTATTTTCATGTGTAATATAATTAACATCAAATAATTCTAATCTTCATTTCAGTCTTTCCCTAAAATGGAGGAAACTACAAAAAGTCATGTTACTGAAGGTAACTGGAATTTATATTTTTCTGTAATATATCTACAGGTTTCAGAAGGACTTGTTAAATATATTTGTTTGTCATTCTGTATACCACAACAAATCTTCATGTGATCACCTCTGCTCCTATACTGGCCATGATACTTTGCAACAGTTATATGTTTTCATTCTGCCATGAAAGCAATGATTCCCTCCTTAATTCACCTTCAAGTTACCTTTGTCAAGTTGAAAAACACCTTCTTTTTTATCCCAACTGCATAGAAAATAGCTAATAGCAAGGAACCAGCTGACCAATGCTCCCATGTACATGCACATAGCTGCCAAGCAAGTGCACAGACATTGCCAAAGCCTTGTACTCCTCTCCACTAAATGTCATAACATCCTGCCCCAACAAGCTTGGCCATATCACATCAACAGCACTAGAAATTTTACTGGAGTTTTGCTTTCAGTAGCAGAGGCCATAAGTTGGCTGCCTTGGACTTCATTATTATAACAGTGATACTTAGCTGAAAGTGATGGGCAGCTACCCCTTCACATGGCCACTATTAAGAGGCCATTTCAGTCTCCAGTATCCTCTGTCCGTATACTCTGTCATCACTCTTTTTTACAAGTTGAACCCTGCAATAGAGTTTCCAGTGAACATAAATACAAACGGCTTTGTTAAAACTGAATTTTAGATAAATAATAATCTGCATTGTAAGCAGATCCCAAAGATAACATGCTACATACTTATCCTTAAAAATGTGTTTAACTAAAATGCAAATTTCATTTACTCTATATTTAATCTTCCAAACTTACCCTGGGTTATTTGACCTCGTAACTTTTGGTCAAAGAAAGCAGGAATGTGTGATGGAGGAAAAGCTATAGGCCACCCAATAGTAACGGTTAAACAAACTATTTCTCACATTGCTGCTGGAGGGAAACAGCATATGGAAAACTGACCTTGATGGTTAACAATGGTGATGCAAAGTCAGCATCCCCCATTGTATTTCCTAAGATGTTCTCTAAGGTGGCTCCTCCAAAAGCACGAGTTTTACAATAAAACAAGCTATGGATAGTATTGTAATTGTCTTACTCTTTTTTTATTTCTGCATATTTTTATTACTTTAATTTTAAATAGCTTGCTTCACATGTCAATCCCAGTTCCCTCTCCCTCCCCTCCTCCCGCACCCCTCCCTCTACCATCCCCCCAGTCTCCCACCCTATCCCCACTTCCTTCCACATAGGGGATATCTAGAGTCTTTCATTTCACTCAGGGCAGGGTCCAGGCACTCCCCTAAGAGTCCAGGCTGAGAGAGCATCCCTCTTTGTGTTATGGATACACAAAGTCCTTTTGTATGCCAGGGATAAACACTGATCTACTGCCCAGGGCCCCATGGGTTGCCCAGGCCTCCTCACTGACTCTCACATTCAGGGGGTCTGCATCAGTCCCATGCTGGCCTCCCAGCTGTCGGTCTGGGGTCCAAGAGCTCCCCCTTGTTCAGATCAGCTGTCTCTGCTGGTTTTGCCAGCCCATTCTTTGCCAATTTGCTCATCGCTCCTCTCTCTCTGTCACTGGGTTCCATGGGTTCAGTTGAGTGTTTAACTGTGGGTGTTTGCCTCTGCTTCCATCAGTCACTGGATGAAGGTTCTAGGATGGCTATAGACGTCAAGTTGATTATCAGGAATGGGCATTTAAGGTAGTCTCTCCTCTATTGCTTAGCTTGCCAGTTGGTGTCATCCCTTTAGATAACAAGAGGTCTCACTGGTGCCAGATCTGTCTTCTAACCTATGACTCCCTCTTCCCCCTATTCTACCCCTCACTCAACCTTCTTGTTCCCCCATGACCTATACTCTCTCTTCCTCTTCTCCCCTCTCTTCTTCTCAGCTCCCACTCCCCCCTTACCCCTTGCCATGTTCCTAATCTATTCAGAAGTTCTTGCCTCATTCCTCTTCTCTGGGGTACCATGCATATCTCTCTTAGGTTCTTTCCTGTTTCCCAGACTTTCTGTCAGTGGAAGTGCAGACTGGCACTATCCTGATCCATGTCTAAAATCCATATATGAAAGAGTACATAACATATTTGTCTTTTTGTGACTGCGTTACCTCACTCAGGATGGTTTCCTCTAGTGTCATCCATTTACCTGTGAATTTCAAGATTACATTGTTTTTTTCTGCTGAGTAGTACTCCATTGTAAAGACTTACAACACATATTAATTAAGGGCACAGAAAAGTCTCACAAAGAGAAAACTTACTTACCCTTGTCTAAATCAGTGTTTTCTAAGTTCTGTCTTGAACAGGTATCTGGCTCTTTCTCTGACAAAGTGCCATCTCACTGAATCTGTATGCTATAGACAAACTCTAAGCACCATCACCCAAATTTTAAAAATGTATACTATTCAGATGTTTGGAATTGGATAATAGGTACATGTTTAGAAAAACGACTTCAGTGTGATGGCCCATTTGTTTTAATATGAGAAAATTCTGCTCCTTCCCATACAGCTTCTTTGTTGATGGAGGGCAAAGTCTTTATGTTTGAACCATAAAGATGATGGTAGCAAGATCTGCCATGGAAAGTAGTCTGGTTGTTAAGCTTGTGTGCAGAAATCCTCCAAAACAATCAATACATTTCAGATGAGTAATTGTGTAATGAAGGAATGTTATAAAGAAGTCAATACCATCACTAAATGTGTTTATTTTTAAAGTTGCAGCCCACCTAACCGATTTGTTCAAGCAATCCATGGCTTTGGCACCAAAATGTCCACCAGAAACATTCACTAAAGACTTCTTTGAAAAGAAGTGGAGGTAAACTACACTGGATGTGTGTACTAGTTTGTGCACACATAGGGAATGGAGAAGTATGGGTATCTCCCAATGATGATGTTTCTCTGTCGTTTGAGGGCACTACCTATTTTACCACATTTTTCTTCTTTTCACATAGGAGTTCATCACCAGGGACGGTCTGGAAAGAAAAGCTTGATCAACAGAGGTAATTCTCCCTGGTCTAGACATAAGCTATGAAAAACCCAGTTGTGGGACCTTAGAGTTCAGTAGGCTGTAAGGGCCTACAGGCTCCCAGCTGCTGCTTGCCACTTCAACAAGCCAAGGTGGCATCTGAGGCAGCCTCTTAAGCCATTAGGTAAATGCAGATGCTCCCATCCCCTGCAGTAGAATTCTCTCTTCGCTCTTTCATGCTCTTGGTGATTCTAACATGCTCATCAGCATTTTGGGAATTAGTCATATACACTTGGGATTTATGCTGTTTGCTTCAGGAATGTGTCCTGAGTATCATGATGTTTGCTCTCCCTCCAATCTGAGTTTAAGATTTCAACTCCAGCTTTTTATTCATAAAGGAAGCCAAATGTGTTTATACATCTGTGATGGGGTGGTTATTTGTATGCATGAGTGTTGTTGGTTGTTTTTCACTCTTTACTCTTTAGGGGCCCACCACCCAGCTCCCAAATAAATCATACAGAGACTTTTTCTTGTTTATGAACGCCCAGCCTAAGCTTGGCTTATTTCTAGACAGCTTTTCTTAAATTATCCCATCTACTTTTTGCCTCTGGTCTTTTACATTTTTCTATTTCTGTATATCCTTTCTTTCCTTCTTACTCTGTGTGTCTGACTGTGTAACTAGGTGGTTGGCCCCTACCATCCTTTTTTTTTCTTTTCTCACTCCCCTCATTGTTTCTCTCTCTCTCTCTCTCTCTCTCTCTCTCTCTCTCTCTCTCTCTCTCTCTCTCTCTCTCTCTCTCTCTTTCTCTGTCTCTCTTTCTCTTTCTCTCTCTCTCTCCTATTTATTCTCTCTGCCTGGCAACCTGGCCTATTCTTCTCTCCTGCTCAGCTATTGACTGTTCAGCTCATTATCAGACCAATCAGGTGTTTTAGGCAGGCCAAGTAACACAGCTTCACTGAATTAAGCAAATGCAACATAAAAGAAGGCAATACATTTGTGCATCAGTAAGCAAATATTCCACAGCATAAACAACCGTAACACATCTTCAACTAATATTCCACAACAACTGAGTTTATCCTTTTAGAAACATCACCTTCATTAAGGTGTATTGGGGTTACATTTTAGAATGTATTGGGAAAATGGAATACGTCTTATTTCCTCACTTACAAGGTTGAACCTACACATCTTAGGTCCCTTGACTGATATCCCAGTAAGCAAAGACAGACTGGTCTGAGGAAGTAAGATGGATTTATCTAAGTTTAATATGAGACAGATGATGTCATAAAGATAAGAAGATCTAAAAGACAAGACTGGGGCTGCATACCTCTATGCCCCATTTTATTAATAGAGAGCCATGGATAAATATGATGGGACAAGACTATTACCTAATACTAATAAACTGGGAGAAAATAGTGGGGCCTGGATGCTCACATACTCTGGCATCCCTTCATCTTCCAGATAGAGATGCTCCTTTCCTCTTCACATAGGAAGGGTACCACTCCTGGAGGTTTGGCGACATGCTTCAGGGAAAAGCTAGGAAAAACACTTTCTAGATTTTTGTCCTAGAAACAACATATGAGAGACTGTCAATGGGGAATGAGACTGGATGTTCAGAGGATAATGAGAAATGGAGACTTGCTTTTTTTTCTTTAATGTACTTCTAAATTTTATTACCAATCTCAAATTGCTATAGCTGTGAGACAATGGGCATGGCTAACAAAACTAAGAATATTATTATGAACCAAAAGTGATGAGAAATAATATGATGATTTTTTTAAGTTCAATGACAACTTCATACATGTATTCAGTGCATTCTGGCTGCTGTTTTTTCTGAGTCCCTCTGATCGCTGTCCTACCCCTTCCTGGCCCTTCTCAGATTCATGACTTTGGTTTGTTGTGTGACTCATTTAGTCAGAACTGTGTATGTAACTATTGGATTGAGACTATGTCCTAGAGCCTGGTGGGGTCATCAGTAGGTACACAAGGGAAGGCACTGTTTCCCCTTTTCCTGGATCTAATGAGCAAAGCATAGGGGCCCCTGAGTCCCTCCTTCTTCCCTGTGATGTCCATTCTTTTTCAGGCCCTGTGCACACATATATAATTGTGGAGGGTCTATGGACATACTCTTCTAACACCTTTTAAATTCCGTGCTTATTATGAGCTGTCCATTTTTTTAAACAATTGAAATATTCACAACTCAAAATTTTAATGTGTGAGTGGTTAATTGTAGCTAGGGAAGGTGAGACACATCATTAAATGCATGGTATGAAAAGAAAAAAATTGAGAACAAGAAATGTGGGCTGAGTATAAAGAAATCAACATGTCAGGGGCATGGAAATGAGAAGCCTTACAGAAGAATCAACACTGAGACTGGGACAAAGGAATGTAGACCTCTCAATTACCAGGCTCACTGTTTCCTTCTTAAGAACAATTGCAAGAGTGTCATGAACAACCTCCAGACTGCCTTACTTGATGGGGAAGTCCCATGAGGTGGAGAGAGAAGGTATTTTAATGGCAAATTAAAGTTGCTTAAATAAGATGGCTTACTGATTTCACTTCACAATCCTTCTGGATATGCAGTCTGTATATGTCGCTGGTCTCAGAATCAGCATGTCTAGGGACAGCTAAAGTATGATTTCTTGTGTATAGATGGGAGTTTTCCATTGGGACTGTGATCTGCTCTGTTCCAGTCAGCTCTGTTCTGTCATCTACTTCCTGAATAACCACTCAGAGAATTATCACTAATTACAAATGCTTGGCCAATAGCTCAGGATTATTACTAACCAGCTCTTACAACTTAAATTAACCCATTTCTATTCATCTATGTGCTTCCCTGAGGCTGGGAACTCTTCTTCTTCCCAGCATTCTCTCTGCCCCCAAAATCCTGCCTAGCTATCAGCCAATCAGCTTTTTATTAACATTGAGAACAATACATACCTACTTTATACAAAGATTGTTCCACAGCATTTCCCCATTTTGTCTAATTTAAGAGGAAAAATTTAACTTTAACATAGTAAAATTATATACAACAAAAGCAATTATTAAGTAAGAATTACAGTTAACAATAGCCAGTCCATTTGTATTCACAAAATTAGAAAAAAATTAAGTTGTAAGAGCTAGTTACTAATAAACCTGACCTGTGGGCCAAGCCTTTATAATTAGTAATAATTCTCTGAGTGGCTATTTGGGAGGCAGCTGGCAGAACAGAGCTGATTGCGATCCAGACCCCACCCCCCAAAAAAAAATCTCTGCCTACTCCTGTGGATTCCATTATGCTACTGGCTGTTTCACTTCAGGGGTTCTTATCTATAAAATATGAAGATAATCAGCCTGGATGACTGACCATTGCTTAGAAGGTATAGTTGTCAAGATCATGAGCTTAAAGTTGTAAAACCTAGCTTGTCGTTCTGCTCCACCCTGAATTAATTATGGTGTAGAATAAGTATCTAGTCTCTCCACACATTGAGGTTTTTGCTATAAAATGGAGATAACAAGGCTTACCTGATATTCTAGTTTAGAGCTCCTTGGCATCCCTGGAGTATCAAATCCCAGTAAAAGCATTCTGATTTGGAACAGCCAACTCACAGCAGTGTTACCTTGCCACTTTACTTGCTAACAATCTCTTGGGTTTTCTTCTTTGTATTGTGTAGCTGCTCCTGCTACTGTAATAATGGAAGCATGTGGTAGTCATTTATACCCCAGAGAACTTCACAACCTCAAAAGTAAAAACAAAAACAAAAGTCAGCCACTAGAAGAGCACTTTGGCTTTAGACATTTGAGATCAACTGGCATCATTAGTCTCTGTCTCATACAAGAATGTGATTTATAGCCGGGCGTGGTGGCGCACACCTTTAATCTCAGCACTTGGGAGGCAGAGGCAGGCGGATCTCTGTGAGTTCGAGACCAGCCTGGTCTACAAGAGCTAGTTCCAGGACAGCCTCTAAAACCACAGAGAAACCCTGCCCCGAAAAAAACCAAAATAAATAAATAAATCTGATTTACAAAGTAAAAATGTGGCCATAGAGGTAAAAAGTGAACACACCACCCCCAAATAGAAGAATCTGGGTGGAGCAACCCCTAATCCCAGTCAGTACTAGGAAGGCAGAGGCAGGTGGGTCTCTGTGTTTTCAAGGCCAAGTGTGTGTAAGAAGTTAATTCTAGGCCTGCCTAGACTAAATAATGAGATCCTATCTCAAAGAAGAAAAAAAAAGTTCAGTGAGTTTTCCCTTCTCAATTTTACTGTCAGTGATTGCAGTGGGATTCAGGAAGCACAAGGAAATAATTTTTCTATGTGTTTTGTGTGTCTACTTTTGCATATCATCATGGAAATATGAACCAGGGAAACTATTGAGAAAACACAGAAATACCTGTTGCAAATTAGGACCAAAGAAGTAACACCTTATTTTAAGTCTGAATTGAGCCCACTATTTAAGTCACAGGTAATTGAATATAATTCATAATAATTTAATCTTTATAAAATTATGTACCGCATATTAATCTGTGAATTCTCTTTTCTGATACCATTTATTTACCTATTGCAAAAATCTGACTGAATGATTCTCATGCTTTCAAATATGTGTTCACACAGCACATAATAGGGAAACTCTTCATACATATGTCACATTCGCTCCCTTCCCTCCTTGCATGGGACCATTTGTCATCCTATCTCTTCCCTGCTAAGCTCTTCTATGTGCCAAGTCCTCGCTGTTGCTGATTAACCAACTGCTAAAAACTCTAATTATAGTTTTATGTCATTAGAGCTCCCTAAGCCATCAACTGTTAAAATACCATTAAGTTACCGTGAGCTCTTAGAAGCCCACAGACACTGAACAGAATCTCTTCCACATGAGCCCACTCTTAAGACCTTAAGCCACACGCTAGCTTGACACTCACTACCCTCATGGCCCCTCACTGCCCCTCACTGCCCCTCACGGCCCCTCACTGCTCCTAACTGCCCCTCACTGTCCCTCACTGCCCCCTCACTGTCCCTCACTGCTCCTAACTGCCCCTCACTGTCCCTCATAGCCCCTCACTGCCCCTCACTGCCCCTCACTGCCCCTCACGGCCCCTCACTGTCCCTCACTGCCCCCTCACTGTCCCTCACTGCTCCTAACTGCCCCTCACTGCCCCTCACGGCCCCTCATGACCCCTCACTGCTCCTAACTGCCCCTCACTGTCCCTCACTGTCCCTCACTGTCCCTCACTGCCCCTCACTGCTCCTAACTGCCCCTCACTGTCCCTCACTGCTCCTAACTGCCCCTCACTGTCCCTCACAGCCCCTCACTGCCCCTCACTGCCCCTCACTGCCCCTCACGGCCCCTCACTGTCCCTCACTGCCCCTCACTGTCTCTCACTGCCCCTCACTGTCCCTCACTGTCCCTCATGGCCCCTCACTGCTCCTAACTGCCCCTCACTGCCCCTCACTGTCCCTCACTGTCCCTCACTGTTCCTCACTGCCCCTCACTGTCCCTCACTGCCCCTCACTGCCTCTCACTGTCCCTCACTGCCCCTCACAGCCCCTCACTGCCCCTCACTGCCCCTCACTGTCCCTCACTGTCCCTCACTGTTACTCACTGCCCCTCACTGCCCCTCACTGTCCCTCACTGCCCCTCACAGCCCCTCACTGCCCCTCACTGTCCCTCACTGTCCCTCACTGTCCCTCACTGTTACTCACTGCCCCTCACTGTCCCTCACTGTTCCTCACTGCCCCTCACTGCCCCTCACTGTCCCTCACTGTCCCTCACAGCCCCTCACAGCCCCTCACTGTCCCTCACAGCCCCTCACAGCCCCTCACTGCCCCTCACAGCCTCTCACTGCCCCTCATGGACCCTCATTGCCTCTCACTGATGCCTCAAAGCAAAGCAAACACACTTCCATGTGTCCACAATGCCCCGCAGTCCTCAAAACTGCAGGATACTGTTATTAACCAGAGGAAACTCCAAAAGCCATGACTAGTTAACTATGATGAGGATTCAATTAGTCTCTCACAAAATTTTAGTTTTCAACTTCATCTTTAGGGCCTTGTCAGCATTGCCTGTTGATTTAACTAACAAATTTGTGACAGTTACATAAAATTAGTGTGTGTCTGAAGTATGTCTTGTGGGTTTTCCTTTAAGTATAATTATCTGGAGAAGCTTTCCAAAGAACTGCCTCCTTTTACAAAGAAAAATGAAGCCACAGCCAAAACAGCTGTTCCAGATCTTGATTTGGGTAAGGCATTTATATGATTCCTGTTCCTATCACCTGACCTGGACTGAGTCATACCCAATACAGCCCCTTAGGATGTGGCTAGTTCTTACCATCTATTGCCTTATGACAGCTGGTGACAGGACATGCTATTACCTGCATACTACAGATATGTCTGAATTGTATAAGGAGAGCAAGATAGAATTGAATGTCAGATTCATTTCTTGTGCCTAACAGCATTTAGAAGATGTGACTAGCCAAAGGATTAATGAAGGTTTTTTTGAGAACAGGGCATTCACGTTGTCTCAAAATAACTCACAGAAAGAAAAATGAAAATAATATACAATGGAGACAGTGTTCAACACCTTAGTTAAGTAGTCAAGTGTCCATCAAAGGGAAGACTGTCTGCCACTGAGTGCCTTTCTCCGGAGTACAATGTGCATAGTAACTATACAGAATTCATGTCAAAAAGCCTTTATCTGAATCTAACCAAGAGGATGCAACTGACAAATGTGTACAAGTTTGCAGATGTTATACAATACAGATGGCTTGGTGTCTTCAAACACATCAGTGTCAGATTAGATGTGCTGTCAGTTGTAGAGCCCTTGGCTAACATGCATGTGACTTTGGTTTCAGTCCCAGCACTGTACAAACATTGAGTCAGTATCATGAAATAAAAAAGATGGGACAATTGTCCCATGCATGACATAAAAATAACATGTAAGAGATCAAAGGGGAAAAACAAGAGTTTTATTAAGGGACTGTATGTCAGCGGACAGCGTGGAATTGTTCCTTTCTTAGGTATAGTGATGGGAACATAAATAAAAGTGAATGTCTGTATTCTCAGCAAATGAATGCTGAGTTGACAGTGCAATGGAATCCAGCACTTCTTCTTAGTAAAATGAATAATGCAAAGACCCAGACAGAAAAAGTTTTCACTGCTTAATACCATACCTATGTACCCAGAATATGCATGGCCAGAAAAAAGCATATACTTTCAAATAGAGCTTGCAAAGCAGAGATCAGGGATAGAAAAATCAAGTGTGATTGTGGTGAGGCAAGATCAGGTGATCTGAGTTGATGGGCCTTGTGTTGTCAGTTAATCTTGCCACACCTTGAAGAAACAAGAGTAACCCCAGTGTACTCCTTGAAAGGACAGCATCTTTGAGGACAGTCACTGGGCAGCTACAGCTAACTGCTCATCCAGCCTTTACACATGCACAGGCTGAATCATAAATATGTTTTCTTAAATTTCTTTCATATTGCACCTGTTTCTTAGAGATATGTATTTTAATGAAGAGCTACATTTTCACAGCAATGAATAGATCTGAAATCATTTTTGTTTAATAGATAAATGCAGAGGCAGATTGCTTGGCCTAAGGCTGGTGACAGCTCTATCTGGCCATAATGCCCACAAGATCCATCCAGTTCCTAGGGAGTATTTGCTCTGCAGTAACTGCCTTGCCTGGTAGTGGCAAACACTGATCATATTATGAGGAATCTCTCAATGATGGTCTCATATGTAGTGTTTTCCAGGAGAATAGGGAAACACTTTGTTCATTGAGAAAGTCACTGTTCAGTGTTGTTTATATAAATGTTAATTGTCTCTGTATTGTTGGCCATAACATGACTTATCTTGTTTCTTTGGGTATTTTTAGATTCTACACTGCCTGTGGATGTAAAACAAGAAGCTGCAAATATACCTCTCCTTCCAAAGCAGGAGGTTGCTGAGACTATCAAGGAGTCTGCTAGCCAAAGCGATACTGAAAATGTAACCAAATCTACCAGGAAGCCTTCTAACCAAAACCAAGCTGAAAATTTAGAGCAATCTACTCAGGATTCTGATAGTCAAAATGGAACGGAAATTGTAACCAAATCTACCAAGGAGTCTGCTAGCCAAAAAAATATTGAAAAAATTAAAAAATCTACCAAGAAGTTTTCTAGCCAAAACCAAATTGAGAACTTAATAAAATCTATCAAGGAATCTTCTAGTCAAAACAAAATTGAAAATGTCACCAGACCTCCTGTTGAAGGTATGACCATCATTTACTTGATCTCATAGACTCAAAGTAAATGCCGTATGTCTTCAGAGTGCAGGATTCTCCTGTCTCGTGTCTCCAGCAATGAGATTTCAGACACATGCTGCCATACCCAAACATGGATGATTCATGTGTGGCAAGTGCTCCCCTGCCTGTCCTGCTCTGGCACCACCAAATTCATATTTTTTAAGAGACTACTCTGGGTTGTTGGGGGAGTGACACTGGCTGCTCTTCTAGAGTATGTAGATTCTATTCCAAGCAACAAAACAGGGATTCCAACCATCTGTTACTCCAGTTCCTGGGTATCCAACACCTTCTTCTGGCTACCGTGGGGAACAGGTACACATAGTACATAGACATACATGCAGGCAAAACACTCATTCACACAAAATTTTAAAAAGGAGCAATTACACCTACTTGAGAAACTGAGGCAGTATGATTGTAAATTTAGGCTAGCCTGGACAACATAGCAAGATTATATAGCCAAAGAGAAAGAACCTAAAAATGTAAGCAGACTTTTCTGGGGCTCCCAGCTCCCAAATAATGGCACAGAAAGTTATTAACAATTATTAAAGCTTGGCCTTAGCTTAGGATTGTCCCACTAGCTCTTATAACTTAAATTAACCCATATATTTTTACTAATCTACGTTCTACCACATGGCTCTTACCTCTCTCATTCTGTGTGCCCAACTTGTTCCTCATCTCCATGGCATCTCCTGCATTATCCTCTTCCTCTCTTTGCCTGGAAGTCCCACCTATCTCTTCTGCCTGGCTATTGGCCGTTCTGTTTTTATTATACCATTCACAGCAAAAATATCTTCACACAGTGTACAAATATCCCACAAAGTTTCCCCCCTTTTGTCTAAATAAAAAGGAAAGGTTTTAGCTCTAACATAGTAAAACTATATGCAAGAAGAACAATTATCAAGTAAGAATTACATTCACAATGTTTAGTCCATATGTATTCGGCAAATTGGGAGAAAATACTATATTATCTATCCTATCTTAATGAGTTCACGGTTTTATACCTAAACCATTTTCTCTCATAACTTGTATCACCATCCTAAAATTACCTTTTTAGACTTAAAAACATCTCCTAAGATAAACAACTTAAGCTTTTATGATTTTATATCTCTTATGTAAGATTTTTTCTGAATTTGACACCACTGTATACCATCTAATCTTCAATCCTCATCAGATATCCAAGAAGGATATACTATTACCTGAATAAACAGGAAGTGAAGAACAAGCAACTTCCAAAACTATAGAAACAACAGAGACATCTGGCTGCCTTGACAGTAACCCAAGGTTCCCCTGCACCACTGGGGCATCCATCTTTGGCCTACAGGCCTAGGATATCTGATAGACTTTTCTGTGAAGCAGGAATTCTGAAGGTCTGTTCTAACTTGTCTTGGCAAAGTTCAGCAGTCATCTTCTTTTGTGTCCTATTTGTCCAATTTCGACAGCATACTATTAGCAGTTGTGAGGCAAGGGTAGTTTCTTGCCCTGTGTCTAACTGTGCCATAATAAATGCAAACTCCATATAGAGGTTCCTCAATGCCCATCATCCTTTTTTGAAGTAAATTGGTGCTGTCATGAAAAGCTTTAGCTTATTTGGAAATCTTAAATGCCATATTCTGTCTCTCTGAAGTGTTTCAAGACCATTAGTCTATCTAAAGTACAACCTTGAAAATATACCTGTCATGGCCATAAATTTGATTGTTAGATGACTAACTACTAATCTGTATTTCTTAATTATCCTAAATACTTCATAATAATGACTTTAAAGAACTAGAAATTTATATTACATTATTAAATGAGATTCATAGGTACAAAATCTTAAACAAGAGTAGAAACATATGTCAAGTATTTCCTAATAAAAATAACCTTAAATTTGTATCATATACAAAAATCCATACCAATTTAAAATAGTTGAGATTAATAGTTACTTTTAATTTTAAAGTACATTCAATGATCTACCCTTTTATATGCTGTCATTTCTGTATCCCCTCTTTTCTTTCAGAAAGAGATCCTTGAATCTAATCTCCTTTGTTGAACTTTTTCCTGACCATGACAAATAATAACTTGTAACCAGCCTACCTAAACAATAACAAGTATTCATAACCCATTGAATAACCAAAAACCACCAGCCCCACCTCTTGGGAATGTGAGCATCGTGTTCTCTAGATTGCTTCCTGTTGTCTTGGAGCAATAGCATCTTTAAGGGACCCTGAGAAAACTGAGATAATGGACAAGTCCTAAGAGCTGACTATATTACTCTTTTTGTTTAGTCCATTGTTAATGGGACACTTCAGAACTTACCTGAAGTCCTGACTGGAGTAGTCTGTGAGGCTGGGCCATCTCAGCTAGCAGCTTTGAAGTTGTTCTGGATATAGAATTTGAGGAAACTGCAACAGAGGCATTTTTGGGAGACTGGATCACATGGGCTACTTTTTTCATTGGAGTTTGGTCCTTTTTTTCTTTCTGAAAACACACAAACTTTTAAAAATAACATATATCTGCATTAAAGTATGGAATGTGTAGTGTGCACAAGTCAGATAAAGACATTTTGTTGTTGTTGTTGTTCTGCATTTGAGCAGGTAAAAGTCATCTGTCAACTTTATTAAGTCCATCGGGGCTGTACAAGCAAACCACTATCCATGCCACATGAAAGGATGATATGTATTAATATCATAAAAACTTAGTAGCCAACAAGATTTATTATATCTCATCTAGTTTCAGAGCTGTTCCCATGTCGAGGGATCAGCATATATGTCACCTGTCTTGTAGTCTTTCTTGGATTTTTTTTATGTCTGTGGCCAAGATTTTCAGGAGGTCTCCCCCAGTCAATTAGCTTCTTACCATCTTTCTCTTATGTGTGTATATGTTGTGTGTGTGTACACATTTCTCTGTGTGTGTGTTGTTGTGCGGGTACATGGGCTTCTTCTTCAATTGCTTTCCACCTTAACATTTGAGACAGGATCTCTTGCTGAACTGGGAGTTCACCAGTTTGGCCAGACTTGCTAGCTAGAACTTTCTATTGGGGTAATAGTATGGGCAGATAGTTAGTACACATTGGATCAAGCTGTTACAATGAATGCCTACATGGAGAACGGTGGCCCGCAGACATCAGAATGCTAACTGCTAAGCTCCATCTCTTGAGATTCTGGTTGCTCTGATTGACAACAGGACCTGTCTGTCCTGTGGCCTAGGAATCTGCTTTTCCAGGAGCTACCCTGAAATAGTGGTGCTAGACAGGCGTGGGGCTCTGTGAAATCTGACTTATTGGGGTTCACATTCCAGCCCCAACACTCATTAACAGCTTCTTAGACAAGTTAATTTATTTTCTGAATTTCTATTTTTATTTTCCTCATCTGTAAAGAGGCAGGGGGGATTGGGGAGTATATTTCTGTTATGTTCACTGGGGCTTTTCAATTTCTAAATAAGAAAATAAAGATTCAATAAAATGGGAACGGTTGTGGATTTACTTCGACTCAAAAGAAAAGAAGAGAGCAGGACTTGGGGTCAGTCCCTGGCTGCCTCTGGCTCCTAGGCTTTCCTTGAATGCACGTGTGCAGGCTGTTTGTCTTCGCCCTCTCCCATCGGCTTCTTGTCTTCATTTGACTCCGCTCTCACCTACAGAGGACAGGTTACTTCCATGTGGCAGGCAGGCATCCTGACACCAGAGGCCCAAGTTCCAACTCTCTCAGATCAACAGGCAAAATGGTGTTATCCCCATCAGCCTGGGTATAATTATCCAGGAACAGTCTGTACTTGGGACATGTGCCACCCTGATGGCACAGACCGAATGCCGTAGACCTACATGTATTTGGGACAAAACTACAAGTGAAAGGGCGTAAAGGTAGCACGCTGAGAATAGCAGCTGAAGGGCTCCCTTCAGCCTCCTCAGCCTCCTTAGGCTCCCCCAGCTCCCTTCACAGCCCTCAGCACCCTACACACCCCCAGTCCTGTCAACCCCTCCTCAGCTTCCTATGGCATTGCTTGCTTACAGTGAGCTCACTGCCCTCACTTAGATGGTTTTTCAAGGGCAAGATGAGATGCTCTGTGTAGAATTAATTTTCAGTGTGGTGTTCGCCTGTAGAGCATGCATGCTCAGCGTGCCTTTTTTTCCTCGATTTGTTATTTGACTCCCACCCCCAGTGTGTGTGTGTGTGTGTGTGTGTGCGCGCACGCGTGTGTTATGGTTATCTGCTATTTACGTGCAGGAGTTTGCAGAGGCTAAAGAGGGTGTCGGATCCCTTGGAGTTGGAATGACAGGTGGTTGGTTGTGAGCTTCCTGGTGTGGATTCTGAGATGTAAAGCTGGGTCCTCTGAAAAATCGTCAAGTGCTCTTAACCACTGAGCCATCTCTCCAGCATCCCCTCCCCAACAGAAGATCTTTAAGTAGTATGACTTCAGTACAATTTTTAGTTCAACTGTAGTTTTGGGGGATTATTCATTTCTTCACCCTCCTTCCAATGATTGAGAGAGACAATAAAGATTTAAACCTCTGGTTTAATCCATTTATAATTACTATGCCGGGTTTTGGAGCTATAGGAATCAAAATAGAATCTATATTTCTTAAGGTGGTACACCCTCCTCCCCCTTAGAACTAGAAAATCTTTCAGAGTTGATATTTCACTGATTACCCTTGATAATTTAATGGAAAGGATCCTGAATACCAAAATATAAGATGAGTTCATCATAGGGAAGTTACTTGAAAACTCAGAATTCTATTTTTTTAATGATGCTAAAAGCATCTGCCTGCCATCTCATAGAGAAGTTGTAAGGAACAAAGATAGGTAATGTATATAGAACTGCCTAGCAAAATGTACAAATGGAAAATGGGAATTGATGAAAGCTTTTATTTCTTTAAATAGGCTCTCAGAGGCTTGGTGACACAGATGGAGATGGAGACGCTTGTTCATGTAGAGGAGTAGATTTCAGTTCCCAGCACTCACATCAGGCAGGCATCTCACACCACCTGTAACTCCAGATCCAGGAGATCCAATGCCATTTTCTGACCTCTGGAGCACATGCACCTACACACACGCACACACACACACACACACACACACACACACACACACACACTCACACATACTCACACTCACTCACACACACACAATCACATACACTCACAAGAACATGCACATATATACACACTTGTGCATGCAAATAGGCACACATACACATGCACATAAATAATAAATATTTTTTGAAAAAATAAAAATTAATCTTTACAGTTTCCAGGCTGGACTGTGCTCATCTATGTTCTGGCAATGCTACACATATCTTTGATGTGCCCTAATTTATACTTTTTCTCTAACAGAACCAGACTTTTTTATGCCGATCAAAATTCCAACTCAGTCATTGCTGCAGGATGTTACTGGGCAAGCAAGAAAAGAGAAAGTGAGGTTACCTTACTATCTGATGAGTTCCAAGCCCAAGTGTCAACCTCTTGCCAAGGTAACAAAGATGCTTAGGCAAGTCTCCCAGGGCATTCCTGCAATTGAAACCACTGAGGTTCATGTCTGCACAGGAGCATGGTGCTTTGCTGCCACTGACACACACCAGCTTCTGGGTTTCATCAGCCGGACTGGGAGGTTCCTAGGAAGGTCACTTTGGGGAGAATCATTCAGGTGCTCTCTTGGTAAAGGGATCACTGGCCTCCCATCCCAGTGTTAACCAGGGTTATGCCATTTTTTAAATCCCTCCATTCTGGTAAAATGGTGATAATTCCTGAAATTGCACTTGTTTGTATTTGTAGAACTAAAGTCACTTGTTTGCCTAGAAGCTTGCCCACCCTGCCCCCTGGGCTCTCAGTTAAGGACAGCCACCAGGGCTATGTATCAGTCACCTGGCTTTCTTTGGCTCAGCACTGTCTGGTCACTCCTAGGATCTGGAAGCCCTGGGTCAATAGTTTTCCAATCTCCTTCTCCAGTCACTTCCTCTGAAACCTGTAAGAAGGGACCCCCAACTCTGTCTCATGTGTTAGCTATCTGAGGTAGCATAAAGAGACAAAAGGCAAAAAGAGACTTCAAGAGATGGGACTGTGTGTGTTAAAACAGAACACTGAGGGGAAGCCTCCCTCCTCAGTTAATGAAGGGAATCTGCAGTGGGGAAAAAACTAGCTGGGTTCCCTTACAGGGGAAAGGGAGGGACTTGGGGGCTATGTGTGGATCTGTGGTCTCTGCTGGACTTGTCTGCTTCAGGGAAGACAGATTATTTTGGGAGATAGGTTGTGGATGCAGACATTTCTCTTTGGGTTGTGGCTGACCAATAAGGTTGGATAAGGACAGCTGTAATCTCAGGAGTTCTGTTTTACAAACTAGGTACTCTATCAATGTGGCCTGAAGTCTTCTTTGAGCCCTTTCTTGTCTGTCTATGGTGTTAATAACACTTCTAATAATCTCTTACCCTAAAGGACTGTGCCCCTAAACCCCAAAAGCTTTCACTTAACAATGCTTAGGATAAAGTTCAAAGAACTTGAGCTGGCACAAAGTATGGCCTCATGTTGTTGGAAATAAATTCAAGAGCTTAATGAAAACAAAATTTTAATATATGGGATGCCAGCATAGAGAAAAGGCAAAAATGGCTGGCGTGATTTGATAAGACAGTGGCTGTTAAGGCTGTTGTCCTACCTTGTGGTCACGCTGCCCTACTTGACTCTACCATGAGAAATTCTTGTTCTCTTGCCCTATGGGTCAGGACATGCCCTCTTCCCAAATTCCTCACCTCATTGGCTTAGGATACAAAGCCTTACCTAATGAGTAATTTGAGACTTGAGACCGCTTCCTTTTCTGATCTTGGGCTCAGTTCCATCACAGACCTGTGACTTTCCAGCTCTCAAGGTTCTGAGACCTGCAGACACGGGCCACCAGCTATGGAGGGAACAAAGCCCAGCACCTCTTGTTCTCTGTGACTCTGATGAACTCTAAAAGCTCCTCATATTGAAAATGGACCCTAACAATATATTTGCTAAAATTTGCTCTTCCATCCTACCCTGCCCACCCTCTCCTTCAACCGCTACAGGTTTCTCTCATCTCGCTTCCCCAGCACCTTTTAGATAAAGTGTTCCCACCAGCTCTGATGGGAATGCTTCCTTATTCTCACAAGTCAAGAAGCAATTATCCTTTCATTACTTCCATGATGAACACTGGCTGTCACATTAGAGTGTGGTGCACGTGGAACTGATAATCCCTCTTGGAAGCTTGAATGTGCATATGGCTGACACAGGAGTTTGTTAGATGTGCAGATTCTGACTCTGCAAGTCTCAGATGTGACGGGGCAGTCTGCAGTGTAATCCCCTGGTGACATCAATGACAGGCAGAGGGTAGAGTCTCCGGGGTGGCTTCCTGATCAGCTGCCTTAGCAACACCAGAGAACATTTTAAATGCAAATCCCTCCCCAGTTCAGACACAAAGAATCTGAAACTCCAGGAATGGGAGCTGTAACCTTGAGTCTTCCTGAAGATTCTGCAGGAAGTTAACCAACCCTTGATCACCTCTGCCCCAGAGGAAAGAACTGGACCTAAGAATCAGGCAAACTTCAGGGAGAGAAGTTGCTTCTTGGGCATCTGAGCAAATGACCTCTCAACTCTGAACATGTGCTTTCTTTTCTTTAAGGCAAAACCAAAAATATTTTTATAAGTACTAGGTTTTCTTACCCCCACCCATAAGTTTCTCTGCCAATACAGTAAGCTAGATCAAGCTGAATTTAAAAAGTATAGCAACAGGTTTATTGAGAGCAATTTTAGGCAGGTTTTTGGGTCCCAGAGATTGAGGCCAAAGAAGCCACCCCCCACCAACTAAAGCAGGGAGATTTTATGAGTGGCAAGGAGATAATGACTTGTCTGCCACCAACTGGGTTTGTGCCCATGTATAGTCAAAAGCTGAGTGTTTAATTGGGGACTTGAGTGGTTGACAACTTCAGGGGAGGAAGCTTCAGTAGCCACCAAGAATATGGGACTGGTTGTTTTTTGTTTTGTTTTGTTTATGCCTTTCCTTTGTTTAGAGACTCTCTGAGTGAGTAGGGTTTAGAAAGAGGGAAAGTGACAGGAATGGGGTTTCCAGACCGTGCAGGGGTGAGCTGGAAGCTTCAACTGAACATAAGGATGTTGTAAGGATGGAATGAGACCATAAATCATAAATCTTTTAAATCTTCCCCTGTCCAAGCAGTCATTCTTCTCTGGCATCAGCAATGTTTTCTCCTAATCAAAAATTCCCCTGCTTACTTATATGTTTTTCTGCTCTACAAAGGTAGAAGATAGTGTTGGGGGAAAAGTGAATACATCCTCCATTGCATCGGCTGCCATTTATAACACGAATGCATCCCCTTTTGGGTTCCACCTTCTTCCACCATCAGTGAAGTTTGGAGTGCTTAAAGAAGGACACACCTATGCGACTATTGTGAAGCTCAAGAATGTGGGTGTGGACTTCTGCAGGTGAGGCAAAGGCACCAAGTGCCTACATGTTCCTTAAAGATTGTCTCTCCTATATTAATGACCGTTTGCCAAACTGTAGTGACATCTTGAATCCTGAATAATAACATGGTCCATAGCTTTATTTTTTCATTTATTCTTCAACAAATCAGTATTGACTGGGCTCCACTGAGTGATAGCTGCTTTTCTGCCTTCTGTAACTTGTTATTCATGCTTCAGTAGAAGCCACTCACTCCACTCTAGATCTGACCTGGCAAAAACCAAATAATTTGTATAAGCACTTCAATAATTAATACTCAGAACTTGAAACAATATGTCCTTATTTTCTCTGTATTGCTACCATAAACACCATGACCAAAGAAACTTAAAGAAGAAAGAGTTTATTTCAGCTTACAGTATTACATCAGGAAGGGCAGGAACTTAGGTAAGGAACTTGGAGGTAGGAAATAAAGCAGACACCATGAGAGAACACTGCTTACTGGCTTGCTTTCTTGTACAACTCAGAACCATCTGCCCAGGGGTGGTAACACCCACTGTGATCTGGGCCTTCCTACATCAATCATGATCAAGAAAATGCCCCCCATAGATTTGTCTACAGGCCAATTTGTTAGACACGATTCTTCAACTGAAGTTACCTCTTCCCAGGTATGCCAAGTTGACAGTCGCTATTAGCCATCACACTATATTTAAATACTCACCAACTGTGATGATCTCAATCAACATTTGTTTATACCTGATAGGAAAAGCTCTCTCAGAAAGTATTGTAGCACATTTAAGAACTTTGACATGATATCATAGGATACATAGATATTTCAAAAGCTTATTGCAGTGATGCACGTGTTTTTTTGTGTGTGTCAAGAGCAGCCATAATCTACTCAGTGGGAATCCTGTATATAGTACATTTCTCCTGCACCCAATCCTCATGTACATTAGGTCTCTAGACTTGTCAGTTATATACATCTATTGATTTGTATATGTTATATTTTTAATTATGTGCGTACATGCCTGTGTGTATGTACACGAGTGAAGGTATCCATGGAGGGCAGAAAAGGCCCTTATAGTCAGTCCTTGGATTGGAGTTACAGGAAGTTGTAAGACAGTGGAGATGCTGGAGCTGGAACTCAAGACCTCTGGGAGACTGAGCAGTATGTGCCCTTAACCACTGAGCTAACACTCTAGTACTTATTTTGTAGATTTTGACCTATGCTTCCTCATTCAACCTTGATTCAGGCCCTGGTAGCCATACTTGCTCTACATTTCCGTGTATCTTAATTAATTTCTAGAGTCTACATGCAAGTGTGATGATACTGTCTCTGTCCCACTTATTTCACTTAGAGTGCTATCTTCTAAGATTATCCATGCCATAGTAAAAGGCATGGTCTCTTGACCTAGGTTTGATTACTATCCCGTTGTTTATAACCATCAATGCTTGTCAGTGCTTATTTTTACCCACACATCTGTTATTTTCCTATCTTGGCTATTGTGAGTGGCACCACAGGGTACACAGCAGTGCAGTGTTTGTCCATACTTACGACATGGAGTTTTCATTTCTTTTTATCTCCTTTGGTCCGTCCTCTCCCTAAACATGCAAACCCACATCAAATCAGAGGCATCCTGGCTCCATGCTTTGCTATTTCCCCAAAGTGCTATAATTCTGCGGCTGCATGACCTGGCTGCCAGCATTCACATCAATACTGACAGCTATGCAGCAAGGCTCACATCAGCCAAACACCAGCAGTGCTCTGCCTGGGCTCATCGGCAACTTGTAATAAAGGGTGGGAGTGCAGGTTGGAGTCCACTTCATGCAAATGAAAACTATTGTCAAATGGGTGGGTCCCATTCTTCTCTCAATGGAATATTAAGATCTTTAGTTGTTTGTAGAGGGTATGGACTCCTTGGCTTCTAGTTTAACACCTTCCTGATTTTATAGCACCCAGGTTTCTTCACTTCTTATTTTCATATATCTTCTTCCATTTTTCTTCCTGGTAGGTTTAGAGTGAAGCAGCCCCCACCCAGCACTGGACTGAAAGTGACATATAAACCTGGGCCTGTAAGTCTATATGTTATCGAGGGTGTGTGTGTGTGTGTGTGTGTGTGTGTGTGTGTGTGTGTGTGTGTGTGTGTGTGTGTTGCATGCACACATGTGAATATATGTGTTTCCAATGCAGTTGCCTTTTTGGTTGTGAGCCTAGCCTTCAATGGCTGAGCCATCTCTCCAGACCTGCAGTTGCCTTTTATATCATTCTGATTCCCAGTTTAGACCATGAGTAGGTCGACTTTTTCTAGTTTCATAAGGAAGAGATTCCCTAGATTGGTCCACTCTCTGGCTCTATGTCATTATTCCACATAGGAGCCATGACAAGAATGCTGAATAAAGAGTTTAACTTCAGCTGGAAACATGTGAGACGCTCCCCTCAGTCAGCCCAGGAGCACAATTATGTACAGTCATGTGTGAATGACCTTTTAGAAATTGAATTCTTTGCCAGTGGAGAGTTGGCTGGGTGGTTAGGAGTACATGCTGTTCCTAGTACTTAACCTAGCAGCTCACAACTACCTGTAGTTCTAGTTCCAGGGGATCCAACAGTCTTCCCTGATCTCCATAGACTCTGTATGGATGCAGTACACAGACATACATGCAGAAAATATATATGTGTGTGTATGTATGTATATATGTATGTATGTACACACACACACACACACACACACACACACACACACCATGTATATTAAAACAAAGAAACTGACCTAGAGGTGGTGGCGGCACATGCCTTTAATCCTAGAACTCGGGAGGCAGAGGCAGGTGGATCTTTGTGAGTTCGAGACCAGCCTGAACTATAAGAGCTAGTTCCAGGACAGGCTCCAAAGCTACACAGGGAAACCCTGTCTCGAAAAAACAAAAAACAAAACAAAACAAAAATTTGAATTCTTCTGAAAAGTGGCCCATCCTCCATGAAAATAACCATTCTGGTCTTTGTACTTTATATAATCTGGCTTGTTCTCTCATGCTTCCCAGAGAATATCATCTAACAAAATAATAGGGAATCACATTATTTTATTAGAGTCATCAGCTGTTTTATTTCTCCAAAGCTCTCAAAACACAAACTTTAAAATGTCAAACTGTAAAACAAGAAATCTGGGGCTATGCCAAGGTACTGTCACATTTGGTTACATGAAATGTGCGTCTCTCTTCAGTGTTCTCAACAAGAAAGATGAATGCTTGAGGTGATGGATATGCTAATTACCCAGGATGAGCATCACTAACTGTGTGCACACTATCAAACATCACACCACACCCTGTAAATATGGGCACTTCCATGTTTCAATTAAAGATAAACACCGTAAGAGAAATGAAAATAAAAAAATCAAATCCAAATCCATCTGACTTTGCTACATTCTCAAAAATGGTGTGGTTAAAAAGTGAATATTAATTTTTATTCCTATTTACATTAATGGTAAAATTTAGAAATATAAGATAAATACACATTTATCTCAGGTTATCATTGAACCACACTTGTAAGCACACCATACGGTTGCTTCACCAGCCCTTGTATCTCTCCGCAAATGCTGACTCCTGTTGTGCCCACCGTAGAGCCAGAACACGGAAAGGATGTTAAAAATGACATCCCGACACCTAACAGGGTCAGGCATGTAGCAGGAACTTAGGCAAGTCTGACCAGAATGAAGAAGGAACTCTAGAGGGCCTATGAATCGCTAGGCACAGAGTGTGTGTGTAGGCTCAGGAGAACAGGCAGCAAGGGCATGTAATCCCCAGGGCAAGCAAAGGGAAGACACTAAAGCAGCCACACTTGTTGTTTACACAGCGGGATCAACAGTGCACACAGAGCCCATCAGCTTCTTGTGATAACTGCCTCGCACCAGGCAAGGTTGGTTATCGCTGCTCTTGGGTCTTATTTCCCTCATCTGTAAAGGAAGCATGTAGACCATATGTTCTTAGCCCAGGCCTAGTTTGTATATCTCACAATCTATAGCAAAACAGTAGGACACAGGCTGAAGCTTCAGACGAAGATGTGCCAACCTTGACATTACATCCACCACTCCATGCCTATTTATTTCTCTGAAATTACTCACCGTGTGTGATGTCAAGATTTCAGAATCCTAGGGCCAGTGCAATGGCTCAGCAGGTTAAGGTGCTTGCCACCAAGCCCCACAACCCAAGTTTGATCTCCAGACTCCGTGTGCTGAACCAACTCCTGAAAGTTGTCCTCTAACCTCTACATACACCTCTCTGGCAAACATGTGAGTCCACATACAAGCCTGTGTTCTCATATCCCCCAAATAAACATATATTAAAAAGAGGTCAGATTCTTCACAACAGAAAAAAGAAAAATATCAAAGCTATTGTGAGAAGTTAGTAAATCTCATTTGTTTTATGAGTAAATCTCATTGTAAAGGACAGATCATTCTAACAGCTAAGTGTCTGCTGGATCAACCTTTTGAACCAGTAAAAACTCAGAGTATATTCTTTGAAGCTCATTGTACTATAAGGGTATTTCTTTCCCCTTTTGACAGTAGGTTTTGGCTCTGACCAAAAAAAAAAAATATATAATCTATAGTCTTGTGTCTATATAAGTCTAACCACTGTTCAGCTTGGTTAGCTGCCAGCACTAAATGAATGCGCTCCAAGCCTGGGTAAACTGCACTGTGGCACTACTCCAGCTCTCCTGTGGAATTTCATCATGACCTAGTCCTTCTGATTGTTGGGCTTGGAGGACCATGCCTGGGACTCTCAGAAATGGTCTCTGGATCTCCTCCAGCATGAGCACACACACACCCATGGAAAAAATGGAAACATTTTTCAATTCTATTATTTATAAAACTATATTTTAAATTTCCATTTGTATCTAATTGCTTTCCATGTGGCGGTGTATGATTTATTTTTTTCCAGATAACTGTTCCCAAGTCTGCTTTTTAACCCACCTCCTGGAGAGGCTGCTTAGAAACATAAACGCCTCTCCCTCTCCTGGCTAGTGTGCCTTCCAAGAACAAGGCAAGCAGTCCAATGCCTTGCTGCAACTCTTGACTATATATTGGGTTTCTTCTTTGTTGGTACAAACCCCTTCCTTGCTTTTAGACCCACGCAGCTTGGCATCTACACTCGTTCTGTCTCCCTCTACTGGCCCTGTCATCCCACACATCCTATATTAGAATCCTAGAGACCAAGTGGCAGGAGAGTCATCAGGTTTCTTATACTACATTCATATTTTTCTTGGATGAAGTTTACCTTTATCAGCCAGAAGACAGAAACTAACGACCAACACTCAAGAAATAGGATGAATGTAAGGACACGACTTAAGGTTCTGGGGTCAGAAATTGAATTGTGAATCTTAGTAATGAGATCCCAGTCAGAGTCAGAGATAGAAAAATTTAAAGGGTTCTCTATACATAGCTAATGTTTGAGACTCTGAGAAAGAGAAATTTGGCATCTGTTTAGGGAGCAAGAAGAAGAGGGGCCAGTGAAGATAGAAGAATAAATCGGGAGGAAAAAGGTTGGGGGTATTGCAGTAGCTTCCCTTCACTTCCAACACCCTGTCATTTAGTCCTTCCCTGACCCCTGACATCACCTGGTTTGTGCCTTTGGGTCAGTCAGTGTAAAAAGAAACAAGGTTGTCCTGGCTCACAGCTTCAGAGGTGTCACTTTGTGATCATATGGCCCTGTGTTTGGGGGTCTGTGGAATATCAGGGCAGAGACACATGGGAGAGCAAAGCTGCTTTCTTCATGACTTCTAGGAAGCAGAGAAAAAGAGGAGAGGTCAAGGGCACACCCTCAATGACCTCATTTCCTTGTACTAGGCCCACATCAGCTCTTGACAGTACAACAGGCTGACACCAAACTTGTACTGTGTGCACTTTGTGCATGTTCCAGATACAAACTCCAATACCCTTCAGAAGCTTGTCTTCAGTCCCATTTATTTCCTGGAATTCTACACTATTCTATATAATTCTGACATACGTTTCTTGCCCACAGAGGGACTGTGGAAATGTGACCACTGGGGTGACAAGACAATAAAGGAAAGATAGACACACAGACACACATACAGAAAAGCAGGGATCAGGTGGGCCGTATGGTGGTGGAGATGTAGCGCCAGCAGCCTGGAAACAGCATATTTAGCTATACATCTGAATGGAAGAGGCAGGTTTGGGTTTTTTTTTTTATATATGTGGGTGAATAAGGAGGTAGGTTTAGCTGATCTTGGTTTTGAGATCTCCACAGTAAACATTCTAGAAGAGGAAGCTGCTGTAGATGCCTTCTACACTTACTGTCAACATTCACACACTGACCAAGGGTCAGCAAAAGGTTTAGCCATCCCAATGGGTCTGAGGCTTTGGAGTCTTGACATGGGCATGCTCCTGGCAGTGATACACATTTACTCAGGACTTCACTCAGCCCTCACACATAATGCTAATATTTATTAATGCAACATTCATGGATGAGAAAACTGAAGTTTAGAGCATTTGGGTATACTGTCCAAATTAGTTTTAAAACCAGTATTTGATGTCTTACAGGTGGCTGCTGGTTTGCATGCAGAGCTAAAGGTGGAGCTATTTGCCATGGCTGTTGGAGAAGATGGTGCCAAGGGATCAGCACACATCTCCCACAATATTGAGATCATGACAGAGCATGATATTCTATTATTACCAGTGGAAGCAAATATCCTTCAAAGCTCACTTTTTATAACCATGCATAGTACAGAAATAATGAAATGAATTAGGAAAACATGAAGAACAAAATGACCATTAGTTCTTCACTAGGCCAAAAACTATTCATCGGATGGCAACAGCAGATATGGGGGCCATGGATGGGTGATGTAAGCATGAAACGGCAAAAACCAAAGTGGAACTTACTAAGGTAGATGTAAAGACATGACTTAAGTCCACTTTAGCATAAGAAACTGAATTGCAGCTCTTAGTAATGAGGTCTCAGCCAAAACATAGGAGCTGGCAATAGAAATTTTCACTAGCCCTTTTTCTACATGTAGCTGATGTTTGAAGGTATGGGAAAGAGGAATCTGGGATTTATTTAGGGAACAGAGCGAGAGGGGACAATGGAACCAGAGAATGTTACCTTAATGATATAACCAAGAAGAAGACTTTTTGTTTAGTTAGATCATTTCACGGCTTGATAACAGCGAAGGGAAGTATATGAAACATGACTAAAAGGAACTAAATGGCACTATCCTATAGAGGACAGGCAAGGACTAGAGGTGAAGGGCTAGGCTTGATGAGGGAGGAGGATGAAGACAGCTGAGGCCTGACGCATGGAGATGGGGTGAAAGCTGGGGGATGCGTCAAACAAGCTTCATGTCAGCAGAAATGGAAGTGAGTTCATTTGTCCATCTATTCTTTCAAGGGTGTCTCTAAAAGACAGCCACGGTGTCCACTTACCAGTTAGAGATACATAGACGAGAAAATGGTTCTATTAAATTTTTTATTTCCTAAAGATGGCTCACAGCCAGTGTTCCAAAATCAAGACCTATCCCTACCCTGACTGCATGAAATCACCTTGTTGATAAGGTCTGGGTACTGGTGGTGACGGTCTCTCATAGACAGGCCAGGAAACTGGGGGAAAAAAAAACACACTATGGAGAAAAGAAGTTGTGCTAAAGAACAAGGATCCAACTCATGTACCTAAGAATTTGCCTTACACAGAAGGGTACCTCCATGCTGCTGGAGACTATGATTTTAAAACATCATTTGAACTGTGAAACTCATAGTCCTTAATGAGTATTTTACTAGTTTTAACAAGCCGTAACTATGACAATCGACCCAAAGATTTTCCCCAAGGAAAAGAAAACCCCACGGTCTACAGGATTTCCACAATCTCCTCCTCTGCACTTGGAGTCTTCACATCTCGCAAGGCCACTCATCGTTAGGACCTGTAAGTAGTAAGTGCCATCTGGTCAACCACTCCAACCTGACCTCACAGTATTCAGACATCAGGCATTCCCCCTGATCTCTTACAGCTGAAAATGAAAATATTTTTTTAGAATTTACCTTTATTATTTTGGGCTCACAGACTCCTTTTATGGCTGTACTATTGGTCCCAAGGGCTTTATTTACATGGGTACAATTTATTAATACTTACCAAAGAAGAATTAAAACTAGGAAATTTAAAATTCTATTTGAACAACTAGTGAATGCTATATGTAAAATACTTAGTTTAACAATCAGTTTTCCTTTTTTAAAGAGGACAGATTTATCTCTGTTTTAGAACTGTCAGTACATCATTCATAGCAGGTGATGCTAGAGCAGATCAGTCTATGTTACAGTGGTCCAGGAGGCAAACACGAGTTGTCAGGAAGGGTCTGAGAGCAGCCGCCAGTGACTGACTTCTTCCAGCAAAGCCCCACCTTGGAAAATTTCCACATCCCCCAAAATAGCACCACCACTATAGGCCAAGCAATCAAATCATGACCCTCTGAGAAATTTTACATATTAAAACATTACACTCTTGTCATCCAAATAGGCAAGACCATCTTATGAGGTGGCCTCGGTTTTTTCCCTTTTATTGAAAGTAGACTTTTCTTTTCACATTATGATTTCCCCTTCCTCTACTCCTCCCAGCTTGTCCCCACCTCTGGCCCCATCCAGATCCACTCCCTTTCTGTCTCTCATTAGAAAACAAAGAGGCTTCTGCAGGGGTTAATAATAAAATAAAACTATCACATTGGAGTTGGACATGACAAACAGAAGGAAAAGAGTCAAAGAGAAGGCACAAAAATTAAGAGACACACTCATCCACACACCCAGGAATCCTGTAAAAACACTAACCTGGAAGTCATAGCATTTACACAGAGGACCTGGTACAGCTGTGCAAGCCCTGTGCCTCCTACCTCAGTCTCTGAGAGCTCATATATGCATTTATCATGTTGATTTAGAGGGACTTGTTTCCTTGGTGTCTCTCTTCTTCCCTGACTCTTACATTCTTTCCACTTCCTCTTGCACTGGGTTCTCTAAGCCATGAAGGGAGGGATTTGATAAACATCCCATTTAGGGCTGAGTGTCCCAAGGTCTCTTACTCTGCATAAGGCCCAGCTGTGGATCTCTGTGTTTGTTGCCATCTACTGCAGGAGGAAGCGTCTCTGATGATGACTAAACAATGTACTTATCTACGAGTAATTAGGAGTTATAGAAGTTATTAATTGCTACTTTCTTTTAGAATAGTAGTATTTGGTTTTATCCTAGGTCCCTGGTCTATCTAGTCTCTGGTTCTTGGTCAAACAGTATTGGTTATGGGATCCATCTCATGGAGTGGGCCTTAAGTCAAAGCAGATATTGATTGGTTACACACACAAGCTTTGTGCCAATATTGCCCTAGCGTATCTTGCAGGCAGGACATCATTATTGAACAAAGGGTTTGTGGATGGCTTGGTATTTATATCTCTCTTTTGGTCGTGTGCTGAGTTCCTTCCTGTACCAAAATATTAGAACACAGGGATGTGTTCTATGTACACACCAGCTTGACTTTTCTTTGTTTAATGAGTTGTAGGTGTTGTGTTCAGCAATGGTGACTGGGTGTCAGTTTGTGCAGAGAAACCTATAGTCTTGGCAACAGTCTGGATTGTTCATGAAACTTCTTTAGCCATCAACTCAATTAGATGTAACCCAATCCTAGCACTGGAAGCTTAACTGGTGACAAGAAATAGCCAGTTGGAACTGTCTCCCCCATTGGCAATTTCATTTAGAGTGCCTTCATATAGGTGTATATTTTAGGATGCCTCTATTACATTAGGTTTCCATACTACCCTTCAAATGTCCCTTGATTTTAGCTGTGCTTTCTTTTATTCCTGCCTTTGCCCATCTCCCCCACTTGATCCTCCTGGTCCAGTCTCCCCCCAACATCCATCTATATCTACTCAATTTCCCTTCCTAACAAGCTCTATCTGCACTTTCTTGTGCCTTACTAAATACCCAACTTCTGAGATTCTGCAGATTGTAGCTTAGTTATCATTGGCTTAACAGCTAATATTCCATATAAGCAAATACATACCAGATTTGTGTCTCTGGGTCTGGGATTCCTCACTCAGGACGTTTTTTTTCTAGTTCCATCCATTTACCCGCATTTTTTTTTAACAGCTGAGTAGTACTCCACTGTGTAAATGTACTACATTTTCTTTATCCATTCTTCTGTTGGGAAGCATCTAGGTTGATTCCATTTTCTTGCTGTCATGAATAGAACAGCAATGAACATGGTCTAGCAAGTGTGTCTGTGGTAGGTTGAAGCATCCTTGAGGTATAGGCCCAAGAGTAGTATAGCTGTATCTTAAAGTAGATTGACTCCCCTCTTCCTAAAGAACCACCACACTGATTTCCATTGCGGATGTAAAAGATAGCATTCCCACCAGCAATGGAGGAAGGGGTGTTTCCCTCCTCCCATATCCTTGCTAACATGAACTGTCACTTATTTGATCTTAGCCACTGCAACAGGTGTAAAATAAATCTCAGTAGTTTTGATTTGCATTTCCCTGATGGCTAATGATGTTGAACATTTCTTTTAAGTGTTTCTCAGTCATTTATGTTTCCTCTATTGAGAATTGTGTACCCCATTTTCTAATTGGGTTGTTTCCTTGATGTCTAGTTTTTCAATTTAGGTATTTTGGGTATTAGCACTCTATTGGATGTGGAACTGGTTAAAAAAAAAAAAACAAACCAAAACTTTCCCCATTCCATAGGCTGCCTCATTGTCTGAATGATAGTATCTTTTGCCATGAAACAGCTTCTGTTTCACATGGTCACATTTATTATTGATTGTAGTACCTGTGCTAATGGTGTTCTGCTCAGAAATTCTTTTCCTGTGTCAATGAGTTGAAAGCTATTCCTCACTTTCTCTTCTATCAGGTTCAGGTTATCTGGTTTTATATTGAGAGTTGAAGTTAGATTTTATACAGGGCAATTAAGTATGGATCTATTTGGGTTCATCTACATGTGCACATCCAGTTGACTTGCACTATTTGTTGAGGATGCTTTCTTTTTCCAGTATATGTTTCTGGCTTATAGAAAATCAAGTGTCCATAGGTGTATGGGTTTGTCTGGGTCTTCAAATAGATTTAATGGTTCAACATGTCTGTTTGTGCCAATATCATGCTGGTTTTATGACTAGACTATAGCTTCGTAATACAACTTGAAATCAGAAATCCTGTAGTTTCTAATTATTTAGGGTTGTGTTTTGGCTATCTTTGTTTCTGTATGAAGCTGAACATTGTCCTTTCAATTTCTGTGAAAAACAGTATTGGAATTTTGTTGGCGATTGCATCAAATCTGTGAATTGCTTTCAGTAGGATGGCTGTTTTTATAATATCAACTTTGCCAATCATGAGCATGGAGGATCTTTCCATCTCACCTTAAGTTTTTTCTTTTTTTTAACTTTTCATTTTACATATCAACCCGTTTCCCCTCCCTCCCTTTCTCCTGCCCTACTCCCTTCCCACCCCCATCCACTCCTCATAGGTGGTAAGGCCTTCCTTGTGGAGTCAACAAAATTCGTTGTACCAAGTTAGTTTTTATCATATGAATCTTTCACTTGCTTGATTAGCATAACCCCAAGATATTTTATATTATATGAGGCTATTGTAAAAGGTGTCATTTCCTTGAGTCCTTTCTCGATCCATTCATCATTTGTATGTAAGAAGACTACCAATTAAATAAGTCACTGCTTTCTGAAATGAAAATGTAGCAGTGTTACTGTTTTAAATTCTTAGAAAACTTGTCAGCATCAAGCTCTTGAGATTTTTGTGATCTGCTGTTCTAAGTATGTTCCTAAGTCACACATCATAAAGTCTCTGAAAATTCCGCGCTTTGTCCACTAGAGTGAGATGCAAAGGTAATGACAACTTCTATCCATTTCCTGGGGCTCCACACTGAACACAATAAATTACCATAGTCATTCTTTCTTAGTTTGCTGGCCCAAGTTTTAAACTCCAGGCACCAACAGTAGCAGGGTTGGTTCCTTCTGGAGGTTCTGGGGGATAGTTTTGTTAAAGTGTCTAGATGCAAGTATTAGCATTACTCCATCCTTTGCCCTTTTCATATAGTACATTCCTTGTCAGTTTCTCTGTACCACCCCTTATAAGGATTAATTAGAAGCTACCCTCATCCTGAATGACTCCATATTCGCAGATCATTTTACAAACAAGGTCACATTTACAGGTTTCATTAGATAGGAATTTTGGAAGACAAACTTAGTATTGCCTTCCCTCTTGTCCTTATCTTAAGAAGATATAAATTCCCCGCAAAGAAAAGCCCAGATTCAGAGGTATCTGAGTCCATCTCCTTTTCTAGACATCTCTACATCCCTAAATTCCTACCCATGTAGACATACATATATTTACACCAGACCACTTCCCCTATTATTCAGGCAGTCAGCAAGACATTTTAATGAAAAAGATATTTAATTCCCCAAAGTACAAATAGCATTATGATCTTCTTATATACAGACTCAACAACCTGCACTAGCTTAAGCTCTAGATATTTTTATCATCCCTTTCAGCCCTGAAGTTCATGGTACTTCATTTAGAAGACAATAATACACATGATTATCTCAAATGGAAAAGCTCTAAGACAAATAATCTTCCATAAATATGAGACACTCCCAAAATGTCTATTCCACTCATGAACAAAATATACTGTTAAAAAAAAACCTATTGATTTCAAAACTAAATCTGTCCAGTCCAAAAGATGGGAGCCAGAACACACAGCCATGTGGGATTTCCTCAGCCAAAACTGACGGCTGTACCCCAAGATCTACAACATGATCTTTTTCAATATTTTTAAGATGCCAGCTTAGTTTACATGTTCCTTAAAGTTTAAGGGAAGCAGGAAAAGACAGAGCCTTTCAGTTCTAAGTCAATGTTAAAATCATCTTCTTCCTGTTTTTTCGCTTCCTTTTCTTCTCTTCCAAGTGACTAGTAGCTTCAGCAAAAAACATAACTTCACTCTTTGCTTCACACTCTCTCTTGAGATAATCGAGACCTGCCATATTGAAGCCAATAACATCCTAGAGAGGAACACAAGAAAGTAAATGGAATTCTTTGCTGTTTAGACAATGCAGCAGTGTCTGAGTATGTGTAGCCATATTTCTTTCCCTCGCTAAGGACTTTTGTTGTTGGAGGTTTAAAAATTCTGTTTGTACTAATGCCAACAGCAAGCTTATCCTAAGTACAGGTTTGGAGTTGTGCATTTGGTATTGTCTGTTTGATATTGTGACAAAGAGGGCCTAGCATATAGAACCTTTTAGGGCACATGTCTATAACAGGCACTTACCTGGACTTGCCTGACTTTTGAAATAGTTGTTTCCTTTAGTTTCTCTATCACAGGCACAAGCATCTGGTTGCTTGTGATCTGGCCAAAGTGAATCCTAAAAGAAAAAAGTCATGCTACAAAGAGAGGTTCTAGCCCTATCATTTCCCCCAAGAAATAGTAAACAGATGACAAGACATAGATCCAATTCACCAAAATGAGGGTAGAACACAGGCTTCTAACAAACTCAACCAATCAACAAAAACAAGAACAACAATCACAGGAGATTCCCACCATTTAGTTTGATAATTTGAAAAATACTACGCTAAACCCAATGGCACACTCACATCTTTTCTCAGAAATCTACACTTGACCAGAGAGATCATGACAATGAAGTTTCTAGAGATAGAATGGAATCTATTAAAAATGCTAACTAACACAGGGACTGGGAGTTAGCTCAGCGAGTAGGATGCTTGCCATATAAGCACAAGGACCTGAGTTTTATCCTCAGCACCCATGGAAAAAGCTGAACATGGTGGATCATCATTGTAATCCCAGCACCTAAGCAAGACTGCTATCAGTTTGGCCAGTCCAGGCCATATGGTGAGTCCAAGGTCAGCCTGGACTAAAATGAAACCCTGACTCAAAAAAAAAAAAGAATAAGGCTAGCTAGGTAGCATATATCTGTAACCCCAGCCTTTAGAATGTAGAGGCAGGCAAATCTAAGGCCAGCCTGGTCTACACACATGTTACATAGCAGACAAGGACATACAGTGAGATCCTGTCTCAAAATAGGCAAAATCAGGCCAATTCCTCAAATGTTTAAGTCATTTCACCAAATGCTGTTGAACTACAGATCCTTAGTTTCCCTTCTTATGTCCCCTCTACTTTCATTTGTGTCTCGACACCTCGAGAAATTTACTGGCTATTCTTTAAAATGTTGTGAGAACAAAACTTAAGCTCATCAGTTTAAAAGCAAAATAAATGGAGCAAACTGGCTAATAAACAACCTAGCATCACATTAAGCTGCATCCTGAGCTGCATCTTACAGTCTTACCAAAACATGTGACTTTAAAAAGTAGGTCATCAGGATCTTTGTTTTAAAGGCAAAAACAATCACCTAAAGGTAAACTATTTTCTAACAGTTTCTGATACTGAAACCCAGAATTATTAATCTCAAATAATGCCAGCTTCAGCTAGCCCACAGGTGGAGCGGTCTGGCTGAATAGACAGGATTTGTAAAAACATGTTACCTGAGGAGAAAAAAGAGGCACCGGCACAGAAGTTCGATATCAGAGCCCATCTGGATGAATTCATTGAATAATTTCAGAATGTCTGGGACATAAGAGAATGGCAGCACAAGCAGAGCCTCTTCTAGTTCACTGAGGAGGAAAAACAAAACATTCCCTTTATTGTTTTTCCTGCTTTTATATTTGAGGAGATTCTGTCCATTCCAAGTTAAATATTCACCTACACTCAAAATGATTCTTCTGAATATTTTTCATACTTAACATTTCATCTTTTTAGGGAGTATTTTAGTTCCTGGATTAATGGGGGAAATATTAAGTGTTGCAAATAAACATTGTTCACAAAGTAATGTAGAAAAGTCCATTCTATTCCATCTTCATGATGTTTTTCTTATGCTATATATGCATATATACTGTTTATACTGTGAATTTATGTAATATATATATACATATACATATATACACACATATACAGTGTGTGTGTCACTACTCTGCATATATTGACTGTATATATATGGATGTATTTGTGGGTGTCTGTATTTCAAGGCTTTATAGAGTCTATAATGATGATTGTGCAATTGAGTGATTCTCACACTGATCCTTCACCATTTTAACTTTGCTTCTTCTAAAACTAGTTCCTGTATCATGGCATCAATCCTACCCAGAAATTTCAAAAGGATTTCAGTTTGGATCAGAAATTTCTTCCTTGGTTTAAGAATTCTAACTACTTGCAACAGAACCCTCCCATCTTGGAATATATTACTATACCTCCACTATCAAGTTCCCTTTTTTTTTTTAGTGCAAACTCAGTATAATCCTAAGACAGTTCTATTCCCTTTTAAAAGGGTTATACAAGTACATGTTTCAATTTATGAAAATTATGAAAGTAGTCAGACTAACTACCCTAGAACACAAAGAACAGCAACTACAACTTTACACACTTGAGGACTGTAACTTTTAATAAAATGAATATATTAAAATATTCAATAAGAGCACAGACACATATACAAATTTATTGAGACATTATTGATAATAGCAAAAATAAGAAATGCAGCAAACAATAATTGTACTGCAGGAGATGTTCAACAATCTCATGTGTTTTTAAAAAGTATTAATAATGTGAGCAAATGTTCAAGGCCTAAGTGAAAAAGAGTAAGATACAAACCTATACTGTGACTCTCTGCAGCTTGTGTAGCCTAATTGGTTAGTGTGAGGCACTTAAAATAAGATTCCAGTTGTGTACATACACAAAATAAGTGGAACAAAATACACACCAAAACAGGTTCCAAAGTGGTATCTGATTGAGTATTTACTATTTATTACCTATAACTATTTATTGCCTATAACTTTGTCCTTCAGAATACCCTTCATACTCCTGGTTTCTTATACTTCCAAAGTGTGTTATAAAGAATTGTTTTCCATTAAAACTTTGACATAATTAAAAGGAAGGTTAAGTATCAGTGCCACCATTTACTTCTACTCAGACACTCCATGACTGTCCTGGTGAGTTACAGAGCACAGGGACTTACCTCGACTTGACCCGTTTAAAAGTCTCTAACACATATGCCGAAGGCTGCAAAGGAAGGACAGCAGCATTAGTGAAGCTCTCACGTGTTCTCCACCAGGGTGCTCAGTCCATCCCGCTTGAGAAAAATGGTCTAACATGGCAGATCTGGGGTTATAATTAAGCTATCTCCTTTATTGACTATGCTTCCTTGTAACCTGGGCCTGTTTCATGTCTATACAATGAAGATATTCTGAGATTATTCTAATGAATGAGATATGTAAGTAAAATAGCATATAATTAGCAACTCCTAGATGAACACATTCTCCCAATACATCTCCTCCCTTCTTCATGATGGGCTTTGTCAATTGTTCCTCTAAAGATTTCTATCTGAGTTCATTTAAATGAATGTGGATTCAGAATGTAAGGAAGCACGAGAGGAGGACCCAGACACTTCCTTGGGAGGCTCTTCATTAGTAGCCCTTTGAGATACAAGCTGTTTTAGAGGACACCAAGATTCAGGAAAGTCTTTTGGAGACAAAGGACTTCCTAGGGCATCTACCCCCAAATCACATTGCCTTGTCACTCCCTTTCTTGAAGCACCAAAGGAGAAACAGACACCCTACTCACCGAAATATTGCCATGAGCCATCAGGATGGGGTTGACAGGAAGAGGAACCTATGAAGTTATTAAGCCAAATCATTACAAATAGGTTTCGATGGGGCATTAGTGACATTTTAAAACTTTGAAAAAGACCCTAAAAACCAGAAGGAATAAAAAAAAAAGACACCTTGCAGTTTTGAATGAATGGACGAATGTGTTTGGGCAGTATAGTTTATCACAAAATTAGAAGCTGATATCTTGTTTTGCAAACCCGTATAGGGACACACATTTATACCAATCACCTTGATCTATTATTTCCTATCCTTCCTTTTTCTATACAGAAGCCTCTTTGCTTCCCGGTTCCCCTACTTCTTTTAATACTTGAATTACATAGTACTTACTGCCTTTACCACATTTCCTTACCTACGTTAACTCTGAAACAGCCTCCTTTGGAATTCTTTTTATAGACTTCCCAGTGTGTAATTTGATGGACAAACTCACCTCTTTCCCTGCTGCTCTACAAATGGCTTTGTGTTCTTTCATTTTTGCAGTTTCTTCTCGGTACAGCTCGATGGCCTCCATGATCCTCTCAGCCTACATAGATGATGGCAAAGAAAAAACAATTATCCCAGCACACACCCCATCAACTCAAGACATAGAAACGGGAAGACATGGCTAATGATAGCCTGAATCGGCTTAATAAAGACATGCCAGTTAGAGTGCAATGCAGCATTTCTAGTTGTCAGTATTTTTTTCTCATTTTTAATTTTTAAGAAAGAGAAAAAATACCAGGCACTCAGATGAGGCCATATCTGGACACAACAGAGCAGCTCCTGGGAACACCAAAGGTGTACTTCAGGAGGAGATGAGCTTATCACTAAGAGCCACACCCTGGTCAGATGCAAGACCAAGAGCATCAGGCACAGGTGATGACTGGCACCTGGAGTTCCTCAACTTTTGTGCCATGCAGGGCTATGCGGCCGACACGGGATAAGTCTTTTACTAAAAAGTCAGAATCCCATTACAAGATGATACAGCACTCTGCCAACTTACTGCTTTGACTGTTTCAATTGTTTTCTTCCCAGTGAAGTAATTGTCACCTTGAGTCTCCCCTGGAACCTGCCAGAAATAAGAGATCCTAAACAAGATGGGCATTATTTTATAAAAATACCACAGTCACTATTTCCCATTGAGGATAGGCACAATAGTAAATCTTTTATTTGTATCATCAAAAGCATTATCCTGCAAATGTTTATAAATCTTTGTGATTTAAATTTTGTCCTGCTCAATAAATATTCTAATTCCTCATAAAGTTCCATTCAAAAAAGAAAAAGCCATAATGATAAGAATCCTCATACAAGCTGGTCACAAAACTAACTTTCTAATTGAATAAAACATTACCTAGATTCTCACATTAGCTGGTAGTGCCTCTGGCATCTATTCTCAATTCCTCTCCTATTACAAGTTCTTGAAATTACATAATTTCAGTATCCCAAAAGATTCACTTACTGCTGGCTGGTCTTCTTTGGCCACACTCTCCTCATACTCTGCTTCCCTTTGCTGCCAAGAGACACACAGAAGTTAAATGACAGAATGAAGTAATGGGAAGGGCTTCTTTCAAAGTCTCACGATGCCAATGACACTCGTGTCAACCCTGCTTCTGGAATGGGTGGCACTGGTCTTGGAAACACTTCTTGTATGACTGTGACCACACTGCACAGGAAACTTCTCCCACCAAACATGAAAATAAATTTAAAGTTCTTACCATTTCCCTTTCTTCCTCAAGAATAAGAGGCTCTCTCGTTCTCTCCCAGAGTCTCAGCGATTTGTCATGAGATGCTGATACAACATAGTCTCCGCTGGGGCTGACAGCCAAACACCAAATTTCCTGATGGTGCCCCTGGACAATGAGAAACCAAACCGACCCCAGGAAATATAACTTACTCATTATTTACTACCTGCTTATGCTAGTAGGCAAGGTAAATATTCTTACAGGAAGTCCTTAAAGTACTGATCAGACACACAGGCAAGGGTTACCTCCAGCGTTTGGATGTGTTCAAACTTGTCTGCGTCCCACTGCTTGATCTTGCGGTCCTTCCCAGCAGTGAAGAAGAGGTGAGACTTAGGCACAAACCGTAGGTACATCACACTAAGAGTGGAGAGGTAGGTATCAGGAACTCTGGGTCAGCAAGCTAGGGTACTCTTACACTACTTGGGAATGCCTATTTTCTGGAACTTTCAATTTATCACTATCTGAGACCATCAAATATACCTTTTCAGAAGACTACACCTACCTGTCATCATGTGCAAAGAGCGACCTGTGGCAGTCCCCAAAGTCCAGGCCCCAGATTTTCACATTTCTATCAGCAGAGCCAGTTGCTATTAGTGCTCCATCCTATGACACAGAGACAAAATATTATGTAATGTTTCATTAAACTAGACACTTATTAAAAGCTATCCAGAATATCTATCCCATTTCCTTAAAAACATTAAAAAAGGGCAAAAAAATTGTCACCTCTATCCAAAATACCCGTGATTGACCCTCTAGAGCTTCTCAAAGCTTGGAAAGGGAGAGCATGGACTATGAACTCTGCCCCTTTCACAGGAGAATGCCACAGCACAGTGCTGTGCTTAGTGTCAGGTGATCTGTTTATTCAACTAAATACGAAAAGAGGTGGCTCTGATCTCTGGAATGAGATCTGTGGGGATAGTAGGAAAAGTAAAGAGAAAATGAGGCTGGAGAAGAACCTACCTAGCCTTGGATCCCACACCCCCATCACTATTCCCTCATGTCTAAGTTCAAATGGCTGTGTTAATACAAGGGTCTCACAGCTATGGGCTTCATTAGTTTCATTAGTTCCCTTTTGGTGCAAAAGTAGACACTTTGCAAACACATATTCTCACTTGCAATCACTAGGGGGAAATGTGATTCTGAAGATAGTATTCCTATAATGCAGAATACTACACTGCTCAAATCCTCACCAGTGTTATCCTACAGCAAAGGGCGCCTCTGTAAAGTCAGCTAATTTAGGATATTCTCCCAATTGGGGAATTTAGAGCAGCAACCTGCCAGGACTTAGACAGTATTTAGGAAACATTAGCAAGTGTGTGCTGTAACTATAATACAGACTCTTGGGAGGAAGGTGTAATAAACACCACAGAGTGACGCAAGCACTGTACAATTAAGTAGCACACCCGAATTGAGAACAGTGTCTGGTTGGAAGAAGACAACCCACAAACGTTACTTACATGGGAGATGTCCATGCATATAACAGGCAGTTTGTGTCCATACAGTGAGAGAAAAAACTAAACATAAAGAAAGAACAAAAATCATTCGTGTTTGTCTATGGCTACAATTTGTTACACATGGAGCCAAATATAAATTTATAATACTTAACACATTTCTGGACTGGTTGCTAAGTGCGCCTGTGTCCACTATGCAGACCCTACATGTATTTGAAAAAAATACTGAAGGCCCACTGAAGGAAGTCAGGCTCCCCAAAACCTACACTTTACAGTCCACCCACACAGCTCTCTGGGACAGTTCTCTCACAAATTATCCTGAGGCCAAGTGCAGTCTTAAGACTTGGGGTGTAAGGTCCAGGAGCCTGTATCTAGCTATACTAATAAAGCTAATAGCTACGACAGGACAGGGCATCTGTCTAAAGATCTTCTGAACACATGAGCTAGTGCTTGCTTTAAACAAAACTGATGAACTCTGTGACACTATTAGTTTCTCTAGTACACTTACTGTTATGATAGACAGTTTTAGAAATATACTATTTCTGGCTATCATTCCAATTTTTTCCTTATACTGAAAAGAGTCTTTTCTCACATTATATATCCTGATTAGTTTCTCCTCCCATCCAGATTCACTTCCTTTCTGTCTCTCAATAGAAAAGAATAGGCTTCTAACAGATAATAATAAAATATAACAAAATAAAAAATGATTAAGAAAAACTATCACAATGGATCATTCCAAATTCTTAAGGTTATACAGAAAGACTATTCCCAGTCAAAACCACTGTACCTTTAAAGTGTCAACATAGAAAATCTTCACAGTGCAGTCCAGCAAAGATACAGCCAACAGCTTTTGATTGGGAGAGTAACTGACACACAAGACATCCTCATCTAATTGCAAGGTTCGAGTCTGCCTCACAGAAAGTCTACACAGATAGCATCAAGGGGGAAAAAATAACATGAGAACTCTACAGCACACAGTTCCAAACTATGACACAGATACACACACAAATCAACAGCTCTCCACACACAGATGGCCACTCACCTCTTCTGGGTACTGTTTTTATCTGTCACCAACTCAAAATCCCAGAACTTGACAGCTTTATCAGCACCACCTGTCACAAAGCCACGCTGAAAATTAAATGATACTTCAGTTAAAAAACTAGTTTAGCACAAAAACTTTGCTAGGTGCACACACCAAATAGTCTAAAACCCTTTTTACTTAATGGCAAATGACAAGAATTAAGAAAAATGTACCCGCTCCCACTGCTCTTCTGGGGCCACTGCCAGACCTCATTTGGGAATTCCAGCACAGACTACCACTGACAGACATGATCACTGAAGTCCTAGGTAATTTCCTGTTCTCATCATTAAGAAAAGCTTTTAAGGAATACTGTGGAGTTTTTGTTTTTTCTTTTTATCTTTACCTAAGACAGAGTCAAACGAATTTGCTACAAAGCAGTAAGATTAGTTTAATGAGCATGTATCAAGTGAACAGTCTGTTTCCAGTGTTCACCTCAGAAAGTTATAAACTATTCATGCAATGTCCCTGCTTCAAGAACCTTTGCAAAGATTTTCCAAATAAAAAACAATAATAAAGCAGTCTATTCTGCCCCTTCTCATAGCATACATATCCACATGTATATTATAGTAAGTGACAATAGCTACTGTCACTGAGAATATTTTGATAAATGCCAAAGTATTATCAAAAACAAAACATTGTCAGGCAGCGTCTCTATCAGGATCAACGTGCAGTTCTCCAGGTGATAGAGCGCTACAAATGCAAGCACTTATTACTGAGTCACCAGGCTCATGATTTGCTGAAGAATTTCTCTAGTCACCATTGGACTAAAGGGGAATAGGAAAGTGAACTTCACCATCTGCACTGTGTTAAAACGTTTCCCTCTGTCAAGTACCATACCACAAGCCACCATTTAAAAATAAGCCGTGGTACTGAGGATCAACAGCTGAACTAGACTCAACTAGGCAATGGAAGCTATTCCTATTACATGTGTGAGAGATGACATCTGTGAAATCTAAAAATCAAACACAGGGAGCTTTCTTTAATGCAACCTGGAAGGAAATTTCACAGGCAACTAAACTTGGCAGAATTAGATAATGCAGCCAGAGTGCTGAAGCCCAGAGCTTTAAAGCCAATTGTAGTTACCTGATCTGGAGAAAGAGACATGGACCACAGGGCTCCATCATGGGCAGCTATTGTCTCCAAGAGATTGCCCGAGGCCAGGTCATAAAGCTGCAGATTTCCGGTCTAGGAAAGTGAACAGAACTGTAAAGAGCACACCTACAACCTTCATGATTCATGCCTACAGAGTTTAGAAAAGCAGCAACAGTGTAGGTCAACTGCTCAGAAAATGGATCCTTTCTAAATACTGTCTGTATTCCTTATCTAGTTAATGTTGGCTAGACTGCTTTCATATACAGCTATGGAAAGAACAACCTTGTTCTTGACTCTGCTGTTTTCACTGGTTCCACAACTTCAAAAGGGAAATACCAAGGCAATTCAAATGGAAACTTAACTTTAAAGTTTCTCCCATGCTTTAAGTGGACCACCCAAGCCTATAGTAATTGTATACCAAGATTTTTTTCCCCACTGGTCTTGGATATACTGACAGTGAGAACTAAAACTCTGCCATGACTCCTGCCTAGGTATCTATATATGCCATGACCCTGATATCGACATTTAATAAGACACAGGCAAAAGCCTACTAACTGCATTTGTTTCTATATAACGTGGCAGACAGTGGAAGCAAGGTGACCTAAGTCCTAGACCTGCCTCGTTTCAACTTTATGACTGCTACAGAATTCATCTCCAGGAATTTGATTTTATAGAACATAGTTTGCATCTCTAGCATCTGAGAGATAACATGATCACAAGAGCGATGCAATAGTTGCCCCGTACCATTCAGGCCAGGGAATGCTCATTAGCTTTATAGCATTCTTCCTCAATGCAATCCACAAAACACTTTCCCAACAAACAGTACACGGACACTTGTTAAAGGATAGATGAAAATGGGCACAACTTTCAACTGGAATGTTGTTTCCTTAATAAGCAAGAAACACCCACTGTGGCATGTTGGTTTCTTAATAACATGTCTGTATATTTGACACAGGATTACAGAAAAAAGGATGACACATTTTTCAAAACACCCCACAACTTGAATACAGCCACAGCACTTGGAATCTTAAGTTTGAGGAAGCCTAGGCAACAAAGAAAATCTGTCTCACGACAAACACATGTCCTAATTCTATTTTATTCTTACTACTTGCATTTGCTGTGACCAGTCTCTATTGTGCACTCCAAAGAAAGCAAGGCTAACAGTGCTAAAGCAATTTTTCAAAGGTTACAAATTTACTAAGTGCCAGAATACTCAGATGGGTCTCTGCAAGTGTCATCGTTGCTATACAGATGAAGCAACATTCTCTAAGAAGTTTGAAAGACAATCTGCATCCAAATCCACATCTACTCCAGGCTGTGTCAAACTGATGACAATCTAAGAATGAAGACCTGTTCTGCTTGGCTTTATAATACCATGTTCTGACAAACCTGATAATATATTTTCATCAATTAAACACAATTATATACGTTTGTAAGATACATATAAGGATAATCATCAAAATGATGATGGCAGTTACCTCAGTATTGATAATGTCCTTCTTTATAATTTCAAAGATTATTTGACTTTTTTTAAACATGAGAAAAATTTTTGAAAACACCAAGAAAGTCAATAAACTATTATCTAATGTTAATGCATTACCAGCATGCTTTAAAAATCCAATTTCTCAAACATCTTTTGAGATGCTGAGTAGAGAAGCCCCAGCTTTACCTTTGTTCCTATGACCACCTGCCTATCACCAGGCACGAAGAAGGAACAGAGAGCATATTCACAAGGCATTGTGCGGATACACTGCAGGGTAGACCTACAGAATACAAGGGACATGGAGGTCATGATAAAGGAAGCTGATTTCCACTTTGAAGTCAGTGTTTTTAATGCACTGAACCACACACAGAGATTGGCATGACAGAAGGCAAGTCTAACTCTTGACTCACATTCATCTCCAATCAAGAAAGAAAATATTATGGGCCAAATTTGGATTTCTTTGAAGAAAGCTACCCATAAAGAAATGAGATCATGTGGGGTGGTGATAACTACTTTTTATATTTAGTATACTCTAACTATATAAAAGTTTTCTGTAATATAGTATGCTTTGTTATACCTGCTATAGCCTTGCATACTTCCTGTTTACTACACATGGATATAGACAAAGCTAAATTAGAAGAGATTAGATAAATGAACTAAATTAGCTAAATTAACATTATATGAGAGCACATAGAACATTCTTCTAGATGGTTCTAGTTTTTCAGTAAACTCTGAAGCAACATCATCAGCTTTAATGTATTTGAATTACTTGAGGTCTGAGGGAAAAGGAAGAGGTCAAACAGTGGAGAGAAGGAAAGAACAATGAGAATTCATGTTAATTTTGGAGGGCATTAGACTTGAATACAAAGGTGGTCACTGTATGCTTCTTTTAGCCAAAGCTCCAAATGAAGTTTACCTTACCCTAAGTTTTATTTTTTCATTTTATTTATGGAGAGGAGCAGGCACATATACACAGAAGGCAACTTGCAGGAGCCAGTTCTCACTTTCAACTATGCGGGTTCCAGGGGTCAAACTCAGGTCCCGAGTGGCAGGTCTTTACCTGCTGAGCAGTGTCACCAGCTCCACACCAAAATCTGATAATAGGCTCTGTAGAACTGCCAAATGCACGAACTGTATCTTCTGACTGAACTGTATTTAGGTTCTTGAGGATAAGAGCCAATCATCAAGCATACCAAAAACATTTCAAAGAAAAAGCATCACTCACAGACCTGTTCCATATCTTTATGGACTCAGCTGCAGCTGAAAGCACAGCTATATTATCCGAGCTGAATGACAGAGTGCGCACATCGCTGCGATGGCCTCCAATGGTGATCCTGCTTGTCCTGACAGGCTGAGGGGTTGGCAAGGATGTACTGAGTGAGTATAATTCCACCAAGTTGTTCTGCAGCAGGAAGACTGCCTTCAACTCCCCTTGAGGTGAATGAATCAGGTCAAAGGATCTGCAGGGGAAAGTCACCACAAACATTCCAGCTATGGTCTTGGCTTATGAAGTCAACATTTTTCTAAGAAAAGCTTAGCGATGTCAATCTGTAGTTTAACCATGTATATAAATCTTAGATAGAATATTGTTCTGGGTACTGAGCAGCAGTTGAACAGAGGCTTTAAAATTTTTTATTACTTTCAATTATTTGAGTTTGTACATGTGCACACACACACATGCATGGACCACAGCATGAGTGTGGAGGACAGGGGACAACTTGAAGGATCAAAGTCAGGCTATCAGACACAGCAGCAAGCACCTTTCTTTATACTTGTTGAAGCATCTCAGAGTCACAAGCATACATAGGCTTTTAAAGTAAAAAGAAAACTCTAGGCTTAGCTCTTAGTTTTAACACATGTTTTGTTTGTGTGTGCTGTACTGTGTGTGATTTAAAACTTTCTGAGCAATATCTGTTTTTCTTAATTGGCAGCCTGAAAGAATCAATAAGTAATAATAAAAAATGGACACATGGGCTTGTGACTGTGACATGATCACCACCTTCAAATGTAATTCACACACATGCTTGCAGATACAGTTAACAATGCCAGGGATACTTGGTGGCTTATTACTCTATAATACTTAGACACTGCATCTTCACCTACTTGATTTTGGAAGAAGTCTTGATACTGGCCACCCGATGGATCTCATCCTGCAGAGTCATTGTGACACTAGTCTCAGGGTCCTCCTCGCCACTGGCAGAGTTCAATCTAGGAAGGGAAACATACCAAAAGTATCACCTATCGATTTTCCAGGAGCATCCTCACTCTTACCAATCTACGCTCTTGCCCAGGGACAAACAAGTGGAGTCATTCTGGGGGAGCGGCCTGGCTACCAGGGTTACCCCAAGAACTAATTGAGCAGGCTACAGACCACTGGTCATCCTTCATAAACATACTGGGAATGCAACAGGCCCATAACATGTCCTGTAATCATTTGCTATCCCAGTCACTGCATTGAAGTGTTCATGATGGACTTCTCTAGCTGACTCTAGAACTTTCTCAACTAGTCTCTTATCTTACCTGCATATACTCAGAACTTGTCATGTGAGCCAGAACATATCTTACAACATTTGCCAGCAGATGATTTTAAAAATCACTTTTACATTTGATAAATCATCTATTAAAGAATTTTTCTCTTTGGTATGTTTGTGTGTGTGGAGGCCAGACACCCATGTAGGATGTCTGTCTTCCTCAACTGTGCTCCACTTTGAGACAGTGTCTCTTAGAGAACTTGGAGTCCTCTGGTTTTGCTCCTGGTTGGCCTGCCAGCTGCAGAAGTGTCCTGTCTGCACATCCCTGGCACTGGCACAGACACATTCCCAGTTTGCCTGGCTTTAAAAATCTGCAGTCTATTTCTGTGTGGGTCTTATTACAAGTCAGAAATGTGGTAGTAATAAAGAAGTATGAAAGAGAAATTCAAACCCTGTGGTACTGGTACCCCACAAATTCTCTAGTTTTTAGCTCTAAAAGGCAATCAAGTAAATATTTTCTTTAAAGGTCACAGTTTTTCTATAATATATGCTATCCAGGATGTTTTATTATCACTAAGTATTTTTTTTAAAAACATACTTTGCTCTCTTTCTAGCTTTCTTCAGTTTCTTATCCATTTTCTTCTGAATTTCTGCTTTGGAAAGGACACAAAATACTTCTAGCACAGAATCAGTGCCCTAGAAAGGAAGAAGACAGGCAATGTGAGTCTAGGTCAGGAGTTTATAATTTAGTTTATACCCGGTAAGAACTAAACAGCAACATTTGTCTGTCGTCCCTTACTGGCTGGGTCATCATGAACACCTTAATGTCTCTGAATTTGTTGCCTTGTCTCTTAAGTTGGAATATTATTTCCTGCTCAGCGCTTCTCTGAAGGTCAAACAAGGCATGCACTTTTTATACCGATGAGAAAAGCTAGCCTTTAATAAATGCTTATTAATAATAAACAAATGTAGTTACCTTCACTCATATTGTGAATGTTATACTTGAACATTAGACACACATAGAAATATATACTAAATTTTAAATTCTGTGTGGTGAGGAAGAGGTATACGCATGAGAAGTGTAGGTGCCTGCAGAGGCCAGATGTGTCTGATCTGATTAGACTCCAACTTTAGGCTGGAGTCACAAGTGACTGTGAACAGTCCTACATGGACAATGGGATCCAAACCCAGGTCCTCTGCAAGAGTATTACCTGGTCTTAACCACTGAGCTAACTTCCAGGCACATTTTCTGAATTACTAAATAATCAAAGGAAAAGTCCATGCCCATACTGAATTATAAAAGAATAAGTAGTGAAAAGGAACAGTTTTACTGTTCTGTAAGCCTGGGACTCACGTGGCAAGCAAGAATCCTGCCTGTCTTGTCCACAGCAAGGTTCACAACTCTGTCCCTTCCTTCCCGCATTATGGAGCCAGCTTTTCTGCAAGAGAGGATGCGCTACAGAGGAAGCAAGAGAACATGGAGGTTAAACGTCTGTTCTGTTAAAGCTCTGAAAAGACATGAATTTAATATATACAGTGACAAAACACTCCCTAAAATGATAATTGGAGATGGTTATCCTTAAGTCTGTCCCTCTTGCCCTACTAACTCAGCCCAATTGAAGAAACAGTGGATTACATCTTCAGACTCTTCATCCGCTTCAAGGGTGCCATCCTCTGCTTCAGGTGCGTCCTGTATCCCCGGACTCTCTTTGATTTTCTTGGGCTCTGGTTCTTCTGGGTCATCAATCTATTTTAGAAAGATTGAAGAATAAAAATTTAAATGTCTCAGGGATGACTTTAAACCCAATGACCTAGAAGCCTCTCTTAGAACCATTTACATCTTGACTGGTGACCGCTGATACACTTCAATGTCAGGACAAGTTTCAGAATTTATTAGAAACTGGCATTATATATAATAAAACATTATTGATTATACTATCTCCACTGACTCTCCATAGTATGAGGATTATATATGAGTAAATAATAGTGTAAAAACTAATGACTCAACTCTTCCTTAACTTCAAAATTTTTTTTTGTAGGAAAAAAGATACTCTAGAGCAAAAGACTGCTGATGGTATTGGTACTGGGGAGGCAGTGTAAGGTGTGTTACAGTTTCTCCTTAAACACAAGAAGGAAAAAAAAAGCTAGTCTAAGACATATTAAACCCATTAGAATGGCTACTGGATCTATGGCTATACACTAATTCCAACTAAACACTAAACCTAAAGTTTAAAATCATCCCTACCTCAAAACACATGAATTGATAATCACTGTAATCACTCTCCTGAGAATATGCATCCTATATAGATTGTTGTTTGAAGAGAAAGTTCTCTAAAGTCCACCCGCACATGTCCAAAGGTCCAGGAATACAAGGCTAAAATGCTACAACCTAACCAACATTAATACAATGAGGAAGTCTTTGTTTAGAAGCATCAGGTCATCAATGGAAGAGCTCCTTCTAGTACATCTGATTCTATGTCAATGAGATGATCAACAGTGAAAGCATGCAACTGGCCATGATCTGAACACATTACCTCCTGCAGATAGGCGATGTCCCAGGCTCTCAGCTCACTGTCTGCAGCCCCAGTGATTAGCCGCTTTTCTTCTGAAACCAGAACCAAGCCCCACACCTAAGAATACAAAACAGTTTACATAACATCATTTTTTAATACTTCAAGTGGCATAATGAAGCACTGCAAATGATTACAGTCACTATAATGAAGTCTCTCTGGCATTTCAAATCTAAGAAAAAGTTTATTTAGGTGATCTTTCAAAATCCACTAACTGAAGCACTTTTCCAGTGGGGGAATGACCTGTGGTGAGACTGCTCATGGTACTAGGAATTTCTCTACATTCTGTTTAGCAATAGTTACTCATCACAAATCCTAAGCACAATCCACGATTCCAGGTCTCATATTGTTTTTACAATGCCTGGCAAATAAAAGGTGCCTTATTAATGTCCACTTCATAATTCCCAGCCTAGTATCCACGCATCTCTCACTAGCATCCAAGAATTAAATAGTGGAGATGCAGCAATACTATTACCAGTCAATTTTCACAGAATCCTCCTTCCACTTCATTATTATTTTTGAAAGCCTGACCTGACATAAAGGGAGGCAAAGATACTTAAAATATTCTTTGAACTTGGCTGAATAAATCTTGTTCAGGTAAACATAAAACTACCCTTTTATTGTATTATGCTACTGGGAAAGTTACTGTACCCATAATATCATTAAACACCTCTACAGTTGTGGCTATTTTTTGGTTGTCAACTTAACTACATCTGGAATTACCTAAACCTTAAATGACTGAGCACACCTGTGAGAGATTTTTTTTTCTTAACTAAATCATTTGAAGTGGAAAGACCCGCTTCTAATCTGGCTCTTTGAAATGGGAAGATTAACTAGCACCTTTAATCCTTATCTTTTGAGGTAGGAAATTGCACATTTAATCTGGCCGCAGCCTATATAAGTGACATGGAAGCTTGTTCTCTTTGCCTGCTTGCTCTCACTAGCAAATCCATTCCTTGAAAGGCACTAGTGCATACTTCTTCAGGATTCTGGTCTTTATGGAAGATCAGCTGAGACATCCAGCCTCACAGACTGAACAACTCATAGATGCTTGGGACCTTCCATTGGTTGACAGTCACTGTTGGAACTAGCTGGACCACAGCATATAAGTCATTCTAATAAATCCCCTTTCTATATGCATATATAGACTCATTCTATAAGTTCTGTTCCTATAGGGAACTCTAATATAACAGTCATGGGTGAATTTAATTATTTAATTAAAACAACAAGCTCAAAAGTTTTAAGTCACCCAAGGCTTAAGTGTGTAAGATCAGAAAAGTTACATCTGTCCAATGGCTGGCATTGCTTCTTCCCAGCCAACCTCACTGTCTCTCAAGACAGCACACAGATCAGTATGAGCAGTAAAAAGAGCCAGAGAAACCATCTTTTGATTTCTGCTTCGTGATGGGGGAGGGGGGTTGTCCTTCTGTGTATATGTTATTGGTTGTTAAATAAGACACTGTTGGCCAATAGGGCAGCAAGACAGTCAGGTCTAGGAGACCAGGAGAATTCTGGGAGATGTAGGCAGAGAGGAGTGTGATCCCAGGAAGAGAGCACAAGTCAAGTGTTCTTTGTTCTCCGGTAAGATAAGTACATGAAGGAATACACAGATTAGTAGTTAATAATTAAGACAGAGCTAGCCAATAAGAAGCCCTAGCCATCGGCCAACAGCTTTATAACTAATATAGCGTTTGTGTGTTCATTTGGGGCTGATGCAGCTATGGGACCAGGCTGGTGGGAAGAACCATCTGTAACAGCTTTGTCAGCGTTTCTGGAGCCCAAGACTCAACACGTACCTCAGTTCGGTGGCCGACCATTGTTTTGAAGCAGTGTTGGTTATCAAGGTCCCACCACTTTACCATAGTATCTTTCCCACTAAAAGAAAAACCAGAAAAGAATCTTATTAGGAAGAATCATTAAACTAACAGGGATGTGAGCAACTCATTTGTTGTTTTAGAATAATACAGCAGTAATGCTGGAAGCTATTCTATCTGACTGTCCTGATAAGCCAAGAATTCCAACTCTCCATGTGGCTGCTCTTCTATGAAAACAGGAGCTTCACTCCTACACACAGAAGTAGCTGAGCTACAGAACACACACAACCCATCTGCCTTCCTCCCACCTCTTCATTTTACAGCACTGGCATTCTGTTAACACGGAAACATCTGAGCCCTTCAGCTCCCTTGTCATCCAAACCATCAGCTCCTCCGCACTGAAAACACCTCCTCCGTGTGGACACCTCCTCTGGGTGGTCTCTAATGTTAGACGCCTAAGTCACAGCTGTCAAAACCTGACCGTTTCCTCCAATCTGCATTATTCAGTAGCTTCTCACGAGGTCTCTTTGTCCACTGCTGGTTTTCTATTCCCCAACACTGAGGTAACTTAGTTTTCAAGTTTATCAATTTAATGTTCTTCACTTAGAATCAAGATGAGGCTCTTCTCACATCATCCTCAAAGCCCGCTTCTTCTTATTCCCCTGATTCAGATGTTTCCCCACCCCTTGCCAATAGGAAACAAATCTTCACTGGGACATGGCCTGGGGCGCTTCAACTCTTTCTGAGCCACTACAATAGCTCTTGTAATTACTGCCTGACAAACCTTATGATCCTAGTCTTTCCTGAGTGAACTTCTTGCAGACAGTGATTATATTAGGCTGAGCCATATGAAACTGACAATATTTGATCACTTTTGACATAACAAAAATAAAATTTTCAAAGGTTCAACCTAACAGATGTTGATTATGCCTATGACACACATTTTTCCTCAAAAGGCAGGCTGAACTAAACACATAGCTTAGCAATCTGCCTCCCTGACTTCTAGGGATCCAGAAAATAAATGCCCACTCTACAGCAGAGTCAGAAAAGAAAGAAAATTTCAAAATGCTGTAAGTCACTGCAAAACTCTAGCATTTATGACAGGCAGAAAGGGGAAGAGCTGGCAGCCTAAGAGGAAGCACACCAACATGCAAGCATGAGCACATCAGGGAACAGCAAGCAATGTGGCAACTCCTCTTCAAAGCTCTGAAATTCATGTCTTTACCTCGTAACCAGCAGATTCCTTTCTCGTAAGAACAGAGCTTGTGTGACAGCATCCTTGTGTCCCTTTAGACGGTAGAGGCCACTTTCATTGATCACATCCCAAATAATAACATCTGTATCCTTAGGGATAAAGCAACACATAACAAAAATCACTCTCTTAACCATGAAAGACCAAACGTCATAAATAACGGGACTCAATCACCACAAAGGAAATATACCATCCTGTACAACTTGGAAAGCAGCTCAGGCAGCAGCCTATGCTTTCATCCAGGAATAATGAGGAGAGACTTTGTTTTACACTGCTCTAGTTGTAGATACATGAGATCTCAGGCTATTTTCTTATTAGAAAATAGATCTCTAGGTATCTATATGGCTGAAGGGCCCTGTAATCCCAGCTACGTGGGAGGAAAGCTGGACAGTCCAGTGAGACCCCACATCAAAAACACAAAACAAAATAGAGGAAAACAGAGTTCATGCTATGTATTTAGCTTATAATCATCTTTTTTTTGTTTGTTTGTTTTTCAAGACAGGGTTTCTCTGTGGCTTTGGAGGCTGTCCTGGAACTAGCTCTTGTAAACCATGTAAACCAGGATGATCTCGAACTCCTAGAGATCCACCTGCCTCTGCCTCCTGAACGCTAGGATTAAAGGCGTGCGCCACCACCGCCTGGGTTATAATCATCTTATTTAATGCATTTTGATAGTTAATTCTGCTATAATTTCCAGTATCACAATATAAATGTTATACATATGGGTCATTTCCAATTTTCTGTAACCCTGAACTTCCGATCTTTAGCCTATGACAAGTTTATATAGTACTAGGGACCAAAGCAAGGATTCCTATATGCTAGGCAAGAATTCTACCAACTGGGCCATGTCTCCACCCCTAATGCTAATTTTTCCCATGACCTGTGGTTAATAATGAACACCTTCATTGCTTTAGAACTGTTCACTCGTGTCTTCTTCATTGACATTATCTCTTACACTGTATTTTATATGTTATTTTACTAAAAGTCCAATAGGTAGATAGTCTTTTATTAACTACTTTCCCTTCTTTTTATACTTTAAAGATGTAAAAAAAAATAATGGCTTAAATTTATATTTCAAATCTATCAATCTTTTCTTCTTTGTGTTTTTATTTTTTGAGAACCTCATACAAAATATTTTTATCATATTTTCCCCTCAACCTTCCCAGCCACCCAACTTCATGTTCTTTTTCCCTCCTTTAAAAACCAAAAATAAATATTAGAGTCTGATTTGTGCTGGCCATCTAGCCATGAGCATGTAGCCTGCCTGAAGCATGGTTGATACATTCACTGCACTAAAGAACTGATTTCCCTCTCCCAGTAGCTATGAATTCCAAATAGCTAACTTCTCCTCCTCCTGTGCTGAGCAAACAATGTTTTTTTCTTGGAGTGACAGTCACAACTGTGCATCCCTGGAGGTGGTAGCCTCACTGACTGCCTTCAAACTCACAAATACAGGTGCCCATCTCTTTTACCTGTTAGGAATAAAAGTGTGTGCCGGCATGCCTGGCTCTACTCATTAGCTTTTAAAAACATAGGAATGATAGTAAGTTTGCAGAATTCATTGGCGAATTATTACCATCTTCCTTTCTAATCTCCCTTGTTTGGGGTAGCTCTTCCACAATACGATAGGTTCCAGAGTACCTCTGTCTTATTCTTTTATTGCATAGACTTTTCTCCCCTCATGCATACATATTTTCCTCACTCTGTTTCCCCCAACTGTATACTAGCTTGAACATTGAGAATCTAGTTTCATATAACAACCTATGTGAATAACCTGCTTCTATGTAAGTGTGAAAACAACTCTAGACACCTGTCTCTGAGGCTCACCTTGGACCCAGAAGCCAGTCTGCCTCCTAGCTGATCGTACTTTAAGCTGGTGATAGCTGCTTTGTGTCCATTGAAGGTTATATTTCCTTCACCACTGAGGAGGCTGAAGATTCGGATGGATCCATCCTCATAGCCAACAGCCAGATGTAGCCCATCTGGGGAAGGACACAAGCAAGTGACTTCTTGTTTAAGCCCCTGAAGGATAAGGATCTGAAATCACAAAAATCAAAACCAATGCAGAAGAGTGAGGCATGTATCAAAACACCAGAGTGGGAATGATTTCAGTAATACAGTGAGTACCAACAATTTACAGTCACTGAGGTACAATGATAAAACCCTATCAGCAAAGACAATGATATCCTCAAAAGGTAATCATTTCCTCCCAAGCCTGACACTGATATACACATGCAAATTATCCAAGCAATGAATTAAGTTACCAAATTTCTCTCCTAGTGAATTTTGGTAAAGGGCTATAAACCCATCCTTGTTTTAACACAACCTCATGGCACTAGAGTACTAGTGGTTTCATCCCAAGAGGCTCTGGGTACCAACAAATATCTATCTATCATCTATAAATCTGTCTTTCTATCTATCTTGGGAGTCATACAATAAATAGGGATGAATCAAATATTTCTGTGTGCTTAGCAAAAAGGAATGACTTCAGTCACAGTCAAAGCAAGTTCTGGGACTGCTGGATCTCATCGGCATATGTAAGAAAAAGATTCCACTGACACAGTAGAGTAACAGTCTTTTTTAAATCCTAATATTTTACAATTGCCTGTGTGCACAAGCAGACTTTGAAAGGTAGAACCTGTACACAAAAGTAAAAATGAATAAGAGCTACAACTCAACTAATGACCTATGAATAGTCACACAAACAGACATCTAAGAAGCTAGCTCCTGTTTGGCTGTGGTTTTCAGAACACAGCAGAATTTGGTGCTAGCTGTCTAGAAATAAAGGGGATGGTCTCTTGAGGGCTCACATACAAATTAATGCAGGCAGGCCAGTCAAGGCTCTTCCACTCCAAAATTAGTGTCAACTTACTCATTTCTGACTCACCTTCTCTCCTTTTCTCAAGTCCCAGATAAAAACATGTTCGCAAGCGGGTACTGCCACATAGCGTCCTTTTTCTCCACGAAGTGTCACAAAAACAATATTACCCTTTTGGCTGCCAATCAAGCCAAAGACAGCACTAGCCACATATCGGAGATACTGTTTGGTAAGTCCCATGTTAGGATGTCTGAAGCCAGCAGGAAGGCAATCTATGTATAGAAACAGAATTCAGTCTTTGGAGTATACTGGCTCTGGAGGGCTAACAAACATAACCACTTTTCGTATGGCCAAAAGCATATAACTTGGCTCATGGTATATTATCTGCTATACAAGCATGGTCCCCAGAACCCATACAAAAAGCCAGGCCCAGAACAATGTGTATACAATCCCAGACACATGAGAGTGGCAACACCTTCCAAAGTCCACTGTAGCTCTCTTGCCCCATGTTTACAGCCTGAAGACTGCTCCCCTACAGACTGTTCCTATTGAAATTAGATAAACATGCCGCCTTATTCGGCTGCGTAGAACCCTGACTCCTTCTTTATCTGTATGTAATAAACCCCTTCTTCCTGTTTAACTGTATGTAATAAACACGCTGAGCTTCTGGGGTGTTTCGGCTTCTCCATCCAAGAGTCCAGACCACCTGATCTCAACTTTTCTGTATGTATGTTAGTATGTCTGGTTTTTCTTCATCCCCTTGTTTCCCAAAGTCAGGATGCCAGGGCCGAAGCCACACAAGGTCTGGGCAACCATGTCTCAAGAAATGAAACAGACACTCCATGTCAACTTCTAGTCTATACACACAGACACACCCTCTACATACATGTACTTAGGTAAACACATACATATGCACATCCAACAACATGCAACTTGTGGATTTATTTTGAGTGAATCACTGCCCTTAACATGTAATCCAGTCACGTCTTGAATCTTAAACTGTTTACACTGTCACAATCACCCCATGAATACCTAACACAAAGCTTCATGGCAGCCATACAATTCTCTTTTGCCCTGTCAATCACTATCAAAGTTCTGACACTGAAGCTGTTAAGCTGACACTGAATGGTTTCACCAATGATTACTGTAAACATGCCTTCATTTTCCCCCCATGGAAAGCTAAATTAAGCCAATAAACATGAAGGAAAGGGTTAAGAATGTAGCACAGCTTGCCTAGCATACTAGAGTCTGAGAATTGCCAGCACTGGGAAGGCAGATGGTCTCAGAAATTCAAGATCACCTTCAGTTGCATAAGGAGTCCAGGGCCAGTTTGGGCTACATATGAACCTGTCACCCTATCTCAAAAAAGAAACAAAGCAAAAATAAACAAAGAACCCCCCTCAACCCTCAATTCTTCTGCAATTATTTTTATTCCTCCAGCTTAGCTGAAGATGCTCATCAAATACCCTTCTGCAGTATTTAAGTAGAGAACCCATATAGCATGAAGCCTGGGGATTCCCACATCTGTTTCTAGTTGTGTCCAGATCCATGACTACCTACTTCCTAAAACCCTCATATTATTTTACTTTAAAACACACCATCTCCCCAACTATCAGGGTTTAAAACTTTCAAATAACCTTTGACTCAAAAACAAACAAACAAACAAACAAACAAAAACACCAAAACAGTAGCAAGGCTTAGAGTTACGGTACAGTAAATGATTTATTGAGCATAACACATGTAGTTCTTTAAATTCATGCAGTAACTGCATCAGCAGAAGCAAAGACTAGAAAAGTGTCTAGTGCATTGCAAACGTGCACAAAAAGTCTCTTCAAATTCTTACCTCCATTTTACAGACAAGAGTAATTAACAGAGACGCTGAATAACTAGCTCAAAATCAACCGGAAGCATCAAAGCCAGGCTGCAGTGTAGCCAATCTAACATCCAATTTTTCTGCTTCTAATCGCCACGCTAAACTCGTCTTTGCTGTCTGTCATCTCCTTTGACTCTTTACCTGAATAGTATCCGTTTTTCTCTTCGCCGCACTTTCACTCCCAGCTTGTCATTACCGAGTTGCTGCACTACGTTTCTACCTAGTACTTGCACTGCCGTGTGTTTCATTCGAAGTCGCAGTATCGCTCAAACTCACCGTTTTCAAAAGCACTGATCCTACCCAAGGGCTTTAAACGGCTAAGCGGTTCGCCAAATGCAGCGGTTCACAGGGACCCAGTTACTTTAGCAAGCTGCTTGTTGCTGAAATAACTTCTCCGGTTTCCCTTCCTCCTACCTCGTCATTCTCAAATTATTTCCTTGCCTACTTAAGTTCCTAATGCACACCACCCTCCCCAAACCCTCAGGAAAGTAGGGTAGTTCCGGGGACCTCGCACTAGCCGGCCCAGGAGCAGCCGTGCGGACTACGGGTTCTGCGATGCAAATGACCGCGGAAACAGGACTCCCCCGCCCTCCCGGCTCCCCCAGCACGGAGTACTACGCCGCGTGGGTCCATCCAGAGAACCTCAGCGCAGGGAAGGAACCAAGCCCCGCAATCTCCACGCCGCCAGCAACACTCACCTCAGCCTCCACGAGGCTCCAGCCGACAGCACCGCCCACGGGACCCGCCCCTTCCGATCCGGTCGGGTGTTTCTTCCGCCCGGCGTTCCTCTTACCTTCTAGGGCGGAAGTGACGGCAGAACGCCGTGATTGGGCGGCGTGGCCAAGAGGAAGCGGGTACCTTTGCTGTCAGAAAGCTGAAGCTAGTCATCCTGGCCTCTGGAGACCCCCTCCCTCCAGCCTCCGCCTCTGGCAGTCGTCGTGTGCCGATGTCACCTGCCTGCCTTCTGCGACGGAGCTGAGCTGCCGGCCGCCGCCCGGATGGGCCCGCCCGAGCGCCGTGAGAGGCGGGCAAAGCCGGGAGGGGAGGGCGGCACGGCGGGGCGCGGCGGCTGGGAGGAATCGGGCTGGTGTGTCAGGTCGGCCTGGGCTTTGGGGCTCGCCCCCAGGCCAGGTTTGGGTGTGGAGCTCGGAAGCGCTCGTCACAGGATGCCGGGACACGAGGTGTGGCGGGCAGCCCTGCGGGTGGCAGCTCAAGTCAAGTCTAGCCCACCCTGTAGATTGCGCCCGCTGTGACAGGCTGACGCTGAGCCCAGGATGCTGAGTTGTCCAGGGACCCCGCAGTCCCTGGAGTGACATTGGCCTGGCTTTGTGTTTCCGCTCTTAGGCCACTTGAGGGGGAAGTGACCCTGGGCTGGCCCGTCCTTGATCGTGGACCGAGACGGAGCCGCTCTGTTAACAAGAGGGAATTAGCTTTTTCTCTCTTGCGCTTCTGCCCTCTTCCATCCTTGGACTGTCTAGAAGTTTTAGAATGAGCTCTGATGTCTGTAGCTGTCTGTATAGAACTGAAGCAGGCATATAGCTATCAAAAGAAGTATCTCCTGCCGTCGCTTATTGAACAAGCCCTCAGTAGCCAGCCTAGAAATTACACAGGTAGGCAAGTGTAGTTGGCAGGTAGATTTGTCTTCCTGCTTAATTTTCAGGAGTTGTTTACCAGGTATAGTTGTCTTCATATTTTAAAACATGTTCAGCTCCGTCTGTATTTTTAAAAAATTGTTTTAGCGGAGACACATATATGTCGTTGTAGCAGCTTAGGTGTCTTTGAAACAAGAATACATTTGTTGTGAGTTGGATGAATGAGAAGGCAAGACATTGTGGCGATAGATTTATTTCAAGCAGGGAGGAGCATTTGGATAGGTGTGCATGCTCCCTACCTCCCATAGATGCTGTGCATTACCTTGTCCATAATTTTAACCCCAGCACTCAGAAGGCAGCCTAGTCTAGATATGGAGCTAAGCTAGCACATTTCCCCCGCTTCCAGATAGGTTCTCACAATGTAGCCCTGAATGTCCTGAACTCTCTGTAGACCAGGCTGTCCTTGAATTCACAGAGCCCTGCCTCTGCCTACCAAGTGCTGAGATTTAAGGCATGCACTTCCAGGACAGGCTAAAATAGCACTTTTTTTTTTTTTTTGGTTTTTCGCGACAGGGTTTCTCTGTGGCTTTGGAAGCTGTCCTGGAACTAGCTCTTGTAGACCAGGCTGGCCTCGAACTCACAGAGATCCGCCTGCCTCTGCCTCCCGAGTGCTGGGATTAAAGGCGTGCCCCACCAACTCCCAGCAAATAGCACTTTTTTTTTTTTTTTTGGTTTTTCGAGACAGGGTTGCTCTGTATTGTTTTGGAGGCTGTCAGTCCAGCCTGGCCTCGAACTCACAGAGATCCGCCTGCATCTGCCTCCCGAGTGCTGGGATTAAAGGCGTGCCCCACCAACGCCCAGCCAAATAGCACTTCTTAATCTTACTCATTTTCTTATCCATTACTCCAAGGACAGAAGCTTACATTCTTATCTAAGCTTCAGATTGCTCACTGTATGAAGACTTGCAAACTGAAGCATGCTTGGTTTGTATAATGCCTACATGGCACTGCTAATTCACCATTAGAGCATACATTTTGAGGGTTTTTGAATGATGATGTTAAAATTTACCTGGGACCATGTTGTAATGTGTTTATTGTTAACTATATTTGAGCATTGACACTTTTTCATCTGAGCAGCTTTCTATTTGCATAAAATAACTCTTCAAGTATAATTGATTTGGCACAGGGATGGGTGTGGTATGTATGTTCACTGTTATATATCATGAACTTTTAAATATTGAAATACAAAGCCGTAAAGAGTAATAAACCTGAAATCAATCAAAAGCAACAAACAAGCGGCTTAGAGGTCAGATGCCTGGTGCAACTCTATGACTTTCCAGATCTGTCTCATCTGTATAAACAGTTATTTAACAGGCAGTTTGCCATCTTAGAGATTCTCACTTTTCTTTTTGAAACTATACCATCCTTTTTTAATTTAATTTTTTGAGACAAGATTTCTCTACATAGTTCTGGCTATCCTGGAACTATCTGTGTATTCCAGACTGGCCTCAAACTCACAGAACTCCACCTGCCTTTGCCTTCTGAGTGTTGGGATTAAAGGCGTGGGGCACCATTCCTAGCTTGATTCTATTCTTACCTGTTTGAAAATTAGGTTTTGAAGCAGGGCGGTGGTGGCTCACGCCTTTAATCCCTGCACTCAGGAATGATAAGACCAGAGGATCCTTGAAGTAAGTTTTTTGGCTGAATCTCTGAGATCCAGGTTTAGTGAGAGACCATGTCTCAAAAGTAAGTTGAATGAGCAACTGAGGAAGGCACCTGCTGTTGACCTCTAACCTCCATTCACATGCTTACACATGTCCATGTATACATATAATGTACACCACTCACACAACATGAACAAGAGAGCCAGGCCCAGTGGTACAGATCTGAAGTCCCAGCTACTCAGGAGGCTGAGGCAGGAGACTCTGGCTTCAAAGCCTGTGTGAGCTCCAGTGAGCAAGGTGAGGCTGGGAAACTTAGGATGCTCCCTCTCAAAATAAAGAATAAAAAGAGGGCTGGAGACATAGCTTGGTGGTAGTGTTTGCTTAGCATGCCTGAGACCCTAGGTTCAACCCCAGTACCACCAAACAAGGGGGGAAAGTGAGGAGACGTTTCTATGTTCTGAAGAAGAAATGGGGGAGGAAGGATTTTCAAGAGTAGGAGGATTAGGAGAAGAGAGAGGAAGATGCTAAGAGATAATTGATGTTATTCTTGTGAAGGGCAGCTGGTGAAGTTCTTGAATTAAGGCCTTTTGGCTGACTTAAGCATGCAGAATATGCCCTGACATCGCTCAGAAATTGGAAAAGTGCATGAAGATGGACTTGGAACTGGAGAGGAGTTAGTGGTTTGAGCAGCAGGAAGAGAAGAGAGCAAAAGGAGTAATGGGCCAGGACCAGCATGCGCTGGATGTGGCTTCAGTGTCCACATGGTAGTTACAGATCCTTGGGCTGGTACTGTAACTCTTGAATTTGAAACAAGAATCTTGGTACCTGCTGTATGGGAGCATTGTAAAGATTAGAGAGCATATTTATAACATGTCCTCTGTACTTGTCACATTCACTGGGAACTCAGTAATGCCCGAAACTCTCATGTATAGCTCTCTGTGTAAGACTCTCCTGCTGTTTTTGGTCTTACCGCCACTTTCCGAAGGCAATCTCTGCTTCTCTTGTCTAAATTAGCCCCTGCCTCCCATTGGTCATAGCACATTTACCACACTGTTTCTGTGATTTTATGGCTTTGTCTCTTCCATCACTCTTGAATAAATGAATGCCTGGAAAGTAATAGACCAAGAAACATTTACTTTCTCACAGACTTTACAGGTCAGGAATTCAAAAGTAGCATTGCTGCATTGTTCCGTGGTTCTGATTCAGTATCTTTTATAAGGCTGCAGTGGAAACACCAGCTGTGGCTGGAGTAGCTTTAAGGCCAGGGGTTCCACACTTCCATAGTGCTTTGGAAGACTGTGCATGGTGTTAGCTTTTGGTGGAGACCCTCTGTTCCTCCTCCAGGCGGAGGCTAACATCATCAGAGCACAATTAGAGAGAGAGGGCAAGGTAGGGCCACAGTGCCCTTTCTAACTGTCTTTGGAAGAAGCTACACTATCACATATCACACTTTGTCCTATCTTCTTGGTTACATAGTTTAGCCCTGAGTTGCGCAGGAAGAAACTGTGCAGTGTGGGTGCCAGAAGGTGAATGTCATAGAAGGACATTGTAAAGATTCTCTTTGCAGGTGCTGTTCTGAGTCACTTGGAGTGATGATGTGAGTGAGTAAAGCAGTACTGTTGGTGATGTAGGAACATGCAGTGACGTGAACGGGTAAAGCAGCTAATGTAGGAATGTGCAGTCAAGATTGCAGACTGTGCGGGTTCTTTCCCCTCGTGGCATTGGAACAGATGTTGGGTTGTTTAGGGATTAATTAACAAGACATGGCAAGGGAAATCATGACATCAAGATCTGTAAGACTGTAACTTAGCTCAACATTTAACTTGCATGGTGATTTGACAGTTAGTACTTTTGTGTCTTTGCTGCACGTGGAAATATGACTTCATCTTGACTGGTTCCACTGACCCTAAGGACCTCTTAAGAGGTAATTCACTGTGCCTTGCTTTGTGTCAGGTGCTCTGCTGTGTGGGTTCCGCGCAGTTGGTTGCATTAGTCTTCCCAATAAGCCTGGAGTTAACCACCACTGCCTAGATAGAAACTCTAGCTTTGCCCCAAGGATCACAGCTGCTCGCAGACTGTGAGTCAGGGATCCGAACTTAGGCCTTGACGCACAGTGGCTCATGACTTGCATTGTGTCACCTTGCACTGTTTCACTGTGTAATTGAGTGTGGACATAATCACCTGACAGTCCTTAAGCTAGGTTGAAAGTTATGCACACAATATGATTTTACCTCTATCATAGGGGAAAAAAGGAGAATGAATGACAACAAATTTGAGATTTTTTTTCATTTAACTTTTTGTTAATTTTCAAATGTTCTAGAAGCAGGTGTTAGAGTCAGAAATAAAAGTTAAAGAAGCAATTTCATCCTGAAAATTGACATGCAAGTTTGCAACCTAGAATTTGTTTATATGTTCCATGAATTCCCTCCCTTCCTCCTGCCCTCTCTAGCTCTTTTACCTTATGGCTAAGAACTTTGAGCATGAGTCGGCATATTTTTTGCAATCAAGGATTTCTTTAGACAGTCATTACATTGAGTGAGCGGCATTTGTCTTCTGTTCAGTTTGCCTAAAGCAAGTCTGAGTACTTGTAAACATGTAGCAAAGTTATGCTTGCCTGGAGGTTCAAAGGACAATTGTGAACTAAGTACAACATATAGAAAAAAAAAACAATTTTAAAGAATTATATACGGCCGGGCGGTGGTGGCACACGCCTTTAATCCCAGCACTCGGGAGGCAGAGGCAGGCGGATCTCTGTGAGTTCGAGGCTGAGCTGGACCGATAGCCTCCAACACAATACAGAGAAACCCTGCCTCATAAAAACAAACAAACAAAAAAGAATTATATAGTATTAATATTGAACAGTAACACAAATTATCCTGGTACAATCTACAAGATCTTTCTTTAACTACTGTATGAATGACCACACTTCCTACCTAAGTGTGTGTAGAAGAATTAGCATATTTTGTCCATGCTTCTGCTTAATATCTGTGTCTCTCACCAAGAAACACCAACAAATTAGTTTTGGAAGAGCATGTGTGTTCTCTCTGAGTGTGACAATAAATGTTGACATCATGTCACAAGCTTTTTAAAAACTAGTTCCAGATTGACTTTCTTCTCTCTCCATCTGTCTGCTCACGTCTTGAACTCACTTAGTCTCGGTCCTTTGGTAGCACTCTGCTCTGGCGGTCCTTCCTTCTGAAGCTCCCTGAATGCCCTCTTCTATTGGCCTTCCACTCCCACCTTTCACAGCGTCCTTCCTTTCTTACCAGCCTTCTCTCACCCATGCGGTCTCTCTTAGTGTACATTTTGCTGTAGGACTCGGTCCTGGGAGTTCCTTCTCCCTGTTTACAGTTGCTCTGCAGGCAATCCTGTCTAGCTCCTGTAGCTTTCAACACTGCATATGCTGAGACTTCTAGATCTATTAGCTGAACCTCTGCTCTGAGTTCTAATTTCAAGCATCCAACTGTCAGTTTAGCAATAAAATCATGGCTAGGTAATGAGCATTTTGAATCAGCACATTCAAAAAACCGTGTAGAGGAGGGGGAAATCCATTGTTTTTCCTTCACCTCACAGCTTACCTCAATCTTGCTTTTCTGTAAATAACATTATTATCCTACTCAGTTGCTCAAGCAAGTAATCAAGCCATTGTCTGATTTGTGTGCTTCCTCACCCTCTGGATTCCTAGGAAAGTCCTTTGGTCAATTATATCTCAAGCCTGACATTTCTCATGGCCACTATCTCTCCTAAATTCCTGCCCGTATTTTCTACTGCTACCCTTGCTCTCCCTAGCTAGAGTTGTCCTTTCAAGCATTGTATGTAGTTGTAATGGTCAGATCCTCTAGTGGCTTCCCTCATCTTTAGAGTAGGAAATAAGAATTTTAACATGGTTTATAACTGCATCAGCTGGCCTTACTCTCACCAACCTCACATCTAATTCATTACCTATTAATGAATTAGGTTATCCAGCCAGCGTGAATTCCTGGCTCTTCCTGAACTGCAGGTCACTCCTTCTTGCCCTTTGGTCTTTGCCCTGGCTGTTTCCCACCTATCTTGCTTCATATGTCACCTTTTCTCTGTAATGCACAGTCTAGTTACACTGTTATCATCACCTTCTTCTCTGTGGACACATGGGCTCCCTAAGGTAGAAATGTACTGTTACCAGTGTTCCCAGGACCTAGAAATGTAAGGGCTAAGAGACCTGCTCCAGCCCATACCCAGGGTTCCAAAGGTGAAATGCTTCTCAGGAGCAAAGGAAGGGGGTAAGAGATTTCTATAGAAACTTCACACATAATATGAGGGTCATGCTCTTTGTTTCATGTGCTCTTTATTATTCTGTTTCTACTCTAATAATCTTATCCTACTTCTAACTTCTCCATGCTTCTTCTTCTAGCTTCTTCTTCTATTCTAAAAACTCTTCTCCTTCAGGAGTCTTAAAGTGATAAAGAAGTTTCTCTCATTGGTCAAAAACACATTCCTATAGGAAGCAATAAGAAGCTGAGCTGTTTCCTATGACAACACAAGGGTCCAAGGCCATAGGAGCAAAACCATGACCAGACAGGGGAGAGCACAGTGCCCAATGGCAACTGTAAGACACAGATCTCTTCTTAGTAGATGGGCAAGTGAAGAATTAGCAAGCTTTTCTTATTAACCTTGGTAGACATCTGTGACTCTGACCTTGTGCAAATTGTAAAGTTTTCTTTTTACAAAAAGCCTTTAGTTTGAACTTCCTGTGAGGTGAAAGTGTGCAGTAGTCTGAGCAAGAGAACAACGCAGGATGTTAAGAGTTAACACTAGTAAACACCTACTGTATCTCTCATGGCCCCTGACATAGAACAGTACCTAACATACAGCCAGTGCTTACAAATGTAGAGTGGATGTACGAGTATACAGTTTACTGAAACAGCTAAAGGACTCAGTGGTAAGTTGAGATTCCCTTTCTCTGGTGGAATTTTCCATGACCTAGGTCCAGCTGTAGATGCTGTGTGCCTTCCTATAACCTCCTCTTCCAACTTTTACACAACCAGCTGTCTACTACGTGCAGGCCCATATACCCTATTTTGTATGTTGTTATATCCTGTTCATTTTTCCTCTGTGTGTTACTTCTTTTTTATGTGCATGTCTATCTTTGGTCTGTGCATATAAATACAGGTGCCAGAAGAGGGCATCATATACCCTAGAGCTGGAGTTGTAGGAGTTTGTGAGCATCCCAACATGAGAGCTGAGAACCAAACTCAGATCCTCTTCAAGAGCAGTATATACTCATAATTGCTGAGCCATTTTTCTCGCTTTCATCCAAGCCTCTTAAATCCAAGCCTTATCTACCTTCTTTGGTCCTTAGTTGAAATCTTTAAAAGTTCTTACTACTTAAATATAGTGACTCCCTTGTCTCATTCAGTTTTACTAACATATCCACATTATTACCAGATAGAATTCTTTAATTTATACATAGTCTTATCAATTTATATCTTATAGAATATCATAGAGCATCTTATTTATTTATTTAGCAATAGTGGATACACAAAGAGTGTTGACTAAATAGTCCTTTCTGAAAAATAGAACTGGTGGAGTTTGTGATTATTTCGATCATAGATGCTGCAGTTATTGGATGGAATTTATGCATTTATAATCCTCCCTTATTCCCATTTTTATGTTTTTTGTTGTTGTTGTTGTTGTTATCCTTGTTTTAATTGACCATTACAATGACTGTGAACACATAGTGTACTCTTGGCTCATTCAATTCCACAGCAGAGTTTGCTACATTGGCTTAGTAAAATTAAAGTAATATTTGTGCCTTTGATTTAAAATTATTCTGTTTCTTTATTTTAGCTAAAGTCTCCAGGGATTGTTGAATTGCTGAGGAGTTTGAGACACACGCTGAAGTTCCCATTCCATGGATCCCTTGGGTGCACCTTCCCAGTTTGTGGATGTGGACACCCTGCAAAGCTGGGGTGACTCATATAAAGATGAATTAAACTCCAATGACAGCACAGCTAAGACATTCCAGGAGGACAACATCAGATCGCCTTTTCTTTATAACCGGGACATTAACGGAAAAGTGGTTCTTTGGTAACTTTTTCATTATATCTTACTGTGTGTGAATCCTCATTATTTTCCTCTAAAGTTCTTTTTTTAAAGTCCTAACACTGTTGAAATACTACTTTTACACATACAACCTTATTGGGATATAATTATTGAAAATGAACAGCTTAAATGTTACCATATGCATGCAGCTATGAAGCTCCCTCCCCCGCGCACACACACACACACACACACACACACACACACACACACACACACACACAGTTAAGACAGTGATAGTCTCATCATCTTTAGAACTAATCTTGTTGTTTTGCCTGTTTTGAACATTTCATATACATGAAATTTTCACAAATAAAATATGTGAGACTTTTGGACTTAGTATAATGTTTCACTGTAGTACAAAGCACTACTTTTTTTTCTTTTTATAGCTCAATAGTACTCCATGTATGCACACCAAGAGCACACTTCTCAGCTCACTAGTTGATGGACACTTAAGTTGTTTATATTCTTTTGGCTATTGTGACTGATACTATTTCTAAACTTTTTAAACCAACCACTTTCAACTGTGTAAGCATTGTGTTACAATGAAGGAAATATAGCAAGGGGCAAATGTATAACATGATGGCTACAATAAAGCTCTGAGGTGCCAGATTAATTTGAGTCAGGCATTTTCTCCTGTTTCTACTTTTCCCTATTGCTTGACTTGCGAGTTAGCAAAGCTGATATTGCAGAAATAGAAGGTTTTGGAGAAATTAGAACTAGGCCAGTTCTCTCCCTCCTCTTTCCCATAACTGCTTTTTCTCTGTTGGTCCCTCAGGAAAGGAGACGTGGCATTACTGAACTGTACAGCCATTGTGAACACCAGCAATGAAAGTCTCACAGATAAGAATCCCGTGTCAGAAAGTATCTTCATGCTTGCGGGGCCAGACTTGAAGGAGGACCTACAGAAACTTAAAGGTGACTGGATGCTCTTAAGTATGTTATTGTTAGGGTATACTTTGATGTCTTCTACCATGAAGAAGTCTGTTGGGTATCTTTGGAGAAAATGATGCATAGAAAACTGATTTTCTAGCTGGGCAGTGGTGGTGCACGCCTTTAATTGCAGCACTGGGAGGGAGAAACAGGCGGATCACTGTGGGTTCAAGACCAGCCTGGTCTACTGAGAAAGCTGACTTTCTGTCACTGAAACTAGTGGCCTTTGCAATCCCCATGGTACATGAGAGGCCGGGCCCTAAGATTTCACTAGTAGTGAACTCATCAGTCATGTGCTAAATTTTAAAATTACACGCTTACTCTCTAGTTTTATATCAACTTGATACAAGCTAGAGTTATCTAAGAGGAGGGAACCTCAGTTAAGAAAATGCCTTCATAAAATTGGCTATAGTCAAGTCTATATGGCATTTTCTTAATTAGTGATTGATATGCCCAACCCATCATGGGTGTGTCTACCCTGGGCTGGTGGTCCTGGTTTCTTTAAGAAAGCCAGTAAGCAGAGGCCATGGAGTACTAGAAGGGTTGAAAAAAACCCATAATCAAACTATAACAAGATATCATAAAAAGCATAGTGAAATTAGAAAGTATCTTTAAGAAAATACTGGAAAGTTCTTTGGTAAAGGTAACAGAGAAGCTAGTCTGGAAAAACCCCATATGGGGTTTGCATACACGTGCATAGTCAGATGAGGCTTAAAAATACAGAGAGTGGAAAAGCTAACATGATTTTACACATAATATATCACTCTTAAATTTAATGTTTATCTATAAAAACAAAACCCAGCATTTAACGAACTTTGGCAGTTGTTAGTGTGCTTAGCTAGGGTTCATTTGTAACTCTGCCCTGTACTGGGTGTGTAACTGGAGACTGTGGTGTTACTGCTCAGTCCCAGTCTCTCATCTCTCAAGTCAACATGGTCATGGTAATCCTACTTCAGTTCTTGGCACACAGCAAAAATTTATCAAATATTTTTGATGGAAAAATGTAGTGTCACACAAACCAATTGGTATAGTGGACATCCACTCTGTTACTGCAGGCACCACTAATACACAGACCAAATGGCATGGTGGGCTTCGGGTATGATAGGGTAAATCAGGGTCTGTTCCTTCTGATGCTACCAGTTAGTATTCACTTGTCTTGTTTGAAGGACCAATGCCAACCTGAAGAGGTTATCAGTGGCTGCTGAAGGACTGAACATGTGACACTGTCCCCCTTTTACATTTTTATTAGATAAGTTAATGATTACAGGCTATGACTTACCAGCCTTATGATAGAAAACGAGGGGCAGATACCAAATGAACTGACTGGAAAGATAAGCCAAAAAAACCAAAAATTGGTAGATATTAATATTATAGCTTTCAGTAAATTTAGAATGCTAGACAGGGGCAGCCCAGGGGAGCTGGTTTGGCAATCTTTCTTGCACATATGAAGCACTTACTGTCAGTAGAATAACATGTCTTCCATTCAGTTTTTGTGTTCAGAAAACCTTAGAGTTAACACATCCCTCTTCCTTAACCTTCCCACAAAGTGTCATCAGGTCCTAAATTTATTATGGCTCTGTTTCTCTTCATTACCACTTCCTCCCTCCCTGCCATCTGGTCTCCCTACATCTGTTCTTTGTAAAATCCATTTTCCACATACTAACTGATATCTACATAGCAAACTATGAACCCCAACTTTGAACCGTTTAGTGGTCCCCAGAATCCTTACACTGGCCTCCAGTACCTGTAAGCTCTCACTCCTTTGTCTGCAGTCTCATCCCACACTGGCTTTTGCCTGCAAAACAGCACCTGAACTCAGAAGATATCTGCTCACCATGCTCTTTGAAAGGTTGTCTCTGGTTTGCCTTTTGGTCTCCCTTCCTCTCTGCTGTTAACTCTCATCTTGCCTGCAATACACAGAAAGGCCCTTCATTCCATAGAATTGCTCTGAGCCTGCAAGGTGATGCTTCTCCCATAACCGTGTTGTAATGTTAGAGATTGTTACTACACAGTACACAGAACACTGTCCTGAGTAAAAGGTAAACTTCTTGCAGGCAAACTGCCCAGAGGATAACAGCATCATCTTCTTTAAGTAGCTGAGAAATGAAATCCCCAAGGATTTTAATTGAATAAACTTAAAGCTAACACTCTTACACTGCTTTGTTGGGAACAAATCATCAGTGCTAAGAGAGGCTGTGCTGAGAGACCCCTGGAGTAGACCATGTGTCTTTTATTGTAGTTATAGTACTACCTTCAGAGTGATAAACTGGGGTACACCTAAAAGAAAAATGATCAGCACGTGAGGTGTTATAGGAGGCACATTACTGAATAGTTCAAAGAACTAGAATTAATATAGAGGATTTGGAGGAAACACTAGTTATTCTCAAGTACTCAAGAAAGGATTCTTTGAACAGAGAGTGTGATAGCTGTTGTGTTTGCTGGAATTCTTAGTATATAAAGTTTTGTTTCAATTTAACTAGAATTTTTTTCTAAGAAATAGAGCTTTCTAAAGATGAGTCATGTAGGGATGTATAGCCATTTAGCCCATTCCAAATCAATATGACTGTCACACTTTGAAAAGTTGTGTGAGTTGTCGTTTTTAAGAATTGGAACATCTGGATTCACCAGACCGCTTGTTACAGTTCAGAGCCCATAGCCAGAGACAGAAAAGCTGGCTGAACCCTGAGCATGCACACTGAGGGGATGCTGGGTTGTTGTCTGCCTGCTCTCTGACTCAGTAGTGGAGTGTGAGTTTTCAGGAGTGGGGATGCGTGTACCACACTTTCTGCTTGCTGTTTTCTGGTTAGCACTCTTTGCTGCAAGCATTCTGCAGCCTCTGTGCTTCATAATTGTGGGTTAGGACTTTCAGGGAAGTGCAGTTGAAATGTTGCCTAATCATCTTTGGTAACTCAGCTACTCCGTGCTCCTTAGCAGAACATGGAGCCAAGGACATGTCACAGTGGAAGGAACTAGGACAGAAGAAACCTTACTTGGGGAACTGTGTTTATTTCTCAAATCTTAAAAATGCTTTCAGAATTATATCAATATTCAGCTCCCAAACTTTGGAATAAAAGAAACTTAGGCTGGAACAAACACACAAGAGATGGAATTAGAACAGCACTGTTTGTCTATCTCCAGCATCCAAAATTCTTAGGAACAGTAAAAGAAAAGTATTATCACAGAAACAAGATATTTGCATTTCAACTTCTTTCCTCTTTTTGGGAGACAGGTTCTCAATGTATCCCGGCTGATTCCGGACTCTATCCTTCTACCTCTACTTCCCAAATGTTGATATTACAGACATGTACCACCAGGCCCAGTCTTTTCTTTTTCTAAACTCTGACATGAGAAACCTCCACGACAAACTAAATATGTGTTTGTCTGTTACTTATTTTTAAAAGTCAAAATAATATACACATTTTGCTTCTTTTAACAAGTAATTTTTAGAAGCAGTATATGTGAGTTAAAAAAATAATGTGCATACAAGCTAAAGTAACTAAAGCCATATTCCCACTACTCAAATATCACCACATACATAGTATGAAGGTATACACATATTCTTAGGAAGAGCAATTACATATATAATGCTCTCAAAGTGGTATTATATACAGTATCTTCTTTAGAAAATTCATTCTTCTGTTTAGAAATTATATACCCAGGCTATAGCTAACATTTCCAGTTGCCCAGAAAGGTTATTTTATCAAAACCTTGTATTCCATCAGAAACACACATTGCTCTGACTTTTATGTTGTTGATTGCTGGGTTTCATCCAGCTCAGCTTCTTCTTACAATACTGACATGTGGAGTGATCTCAGTTGTTTTCCAAGCTGAACTGGCTCTTTTATTTGTCTGATTTACTTGTGGTGCCAGTTAGTCTGTCTCTTCACACCAGAATCAACTTTGGGTTAGAGCATTTCATGGATCTTGTTATGTATTGTGCTTTACCATATTAAAGGATATGTAAACTCTGACTGATCTGATGATGCAAAGATTGCTGTCTGGATTGGAGTTTGAGCCTTCACCCTTTGCATCTGGAATGTTAGCTGCGTGGTGTTTCCTCAATTGGAGTCCAGGAAAAGCAAAAATTGCTAACCACAAAACAACATACAAAAAGTGTGATACACAAATCCCCATCACTGAAAACTCACACTCCAGTACTGAGTCAGAGAGCAAGCAGACAACAACCCAGTAGCTCCTCATTGTGCATCCATTCCCTGTTAAATGTTTCACAGGTTTGTTTGGTGATTTTAGGACCAAATTGATAATCCTGGTGTGAATCCATGCTTCCTTTAAGGCTGTGAGGTAGTCTTTTCTACCTGTCACTTCATCCATGTTTTAAGCTGGTGTTCTGTAAGGTAGAGCTTGTTGTTATTGTTGTTGTTAACTGAACTATTTAGTTACTCTGAACTGCAGTGTCTGTTGGAAAGATGAATCCTTACTGTGATGGTCTGAGTGAGAATGGCTCCCATAGGCTCATGTTTGGAGCTGTTTGGAAAGGATTAAGAGATACAGTGCTGTTGGAAGAGATCTGTCACTGACTTTAAGGTTTGAAGAACCTAGGGCATTCCCAGTTAGCTCTCCCTCTCTCTGCCTCCTTCTTGTGGAACTGATGTAAGCTTTCAGCTACTACTCCAGCACCATGCCTGCCTTCTGTCTGCTGTCTGATGCCATGCTCCCTGCCCTGATGGTTATGGACTCGCTCTCTGAAACTGTAAGCTCCAATAAACTTTTTCTTCTATAAGGTGCCATGGTCATTGTGCCTTGTCATAAAAGTAGCTAAGACACCCAGTCTTCAAAATAAGGAGTTTAATAGCTGTCTCAAATAGTTGACAAATGAATTTTTCCTGGCTTTCTTGTTTCTTCTAATTTTATGCATAGTGTTCTGTTTATCAGTGTATGTAGCTTTCAAAATCAAATAGAATTTATAGAAAACAATATTTAATTCTTGTGCTTAGGGCAAGTCCTTGCCACTGTCTAAATACTAAACTTGGTTCATCTTCCTTTCCCAGCTGTGTACTGAAATTCCTCTCTTGGCTGTTTTTCCAGTTCCTGTCGACTTCTTATTGAGGAAGTGAAACTTCCCTTTATTCCATCACATAGAAAGCTTTCACATGTTCCTGCTTTGCCACCTTCCCAAACTGCTATCACAATTTACATTAAATTGGTATTCCATATTAGCATCGTGACTATAGAAAATGTTCAGAACTGGTGAACAAGTAAATTCTTATTCTCTTTGTACCTTTTCCCTCCAGGAAGTTATTAATTGACTTGGTTTTTGTGGAAATAGTTTCTGCATCTGTTGCTGGTTCATCCTTGACATTTAATACAAGTGTAAAACCTCCTCTTAGTGAAAGTCAGATTAGCTTTTCTTCTTATCTTTTTTGTCCTTGACAGGACTCACTTGAACTTTCCACTTAGCCCTTTCTCTCTAAAACGGCTCCGTGCCTACTGTCCTGACAGTTTCACACCCTCCTAGGACATCACTTGTTTACCATTAATTAAATGCTATGTTTTCAAAACCTTCACCTTTGCTGGCCTAGCTTTTTTTTTTTTTAACATAGCTTTTAGATTCTAGGAAGGATGACAGGGACAGAAATATTGAGATTATTTCTATTTTCAGGCATAATTGGAGTTTGACTGAAAGTATAATTCTAGTTTGGAAATGGTATTCTAATCTTTTGAAGGCATTGCTCTATTGTTTTACTATATGTCATGAATGTTAGAATCCAGACCAAGCTGCTAGTCAGGCTCCAATCCCTACAGGCTCTACCTTAGCCTCACAAACAGATGCCCAGTGGAGAGCATTGTCTGAATCCCCAGCTAACCCAGCAGACTTGCAGGTACTCGCCTGGGGAAAGGAGCTTATAAGCTGGGACACAGCAATGGGCCACCTGTGGTTCCTGGTGACCACATATCCCCTTGCTCACTCTCTTCCCTGCCACTTGCCAGGGAATTTGAGAGCCTGGCTGGAGGCTTGTATTGAAACCTACCTCCTTCCTCAGAGAACTGTCAGCAGGCACCCTGATTCTGATTCTGCTGTGTGGGCCTGATTCCTCCTTGGAGCATCTGCCATGCTGTTGTCTTTCTGTCCGTGGTGTGGAACTCTTCCAATAAACTTCTTATACCGGTCCATCTCAATACCGCTTTTGATTCTCAAAACCTGAGGGCTTCAGAGATGGTTCGGTGGTAAGAGCTGTTGCAGAGGGCTCTGGTTTGTTTTCCAGTGCTGGCTGGTGGTTTCACAACCATCTGTAACTCCAGTTCCATGGGGTCTTTCCTTCTCTTCTATGGACACTGCATGCACGAGTTCACATAAAAGAAAAAAAAATGAATATAGCAATCTTTCAGTTAGAAATTTGATGATATTCTTATTTCGAATTATTTTTTTGTTACCACTTTGTTTCTGGTATTGTTGGTACCACTGTGATCCCATCTTTATTTCTGAGGTGTTGAAATTTCATGAGTTGCCTTTGTGTGGCTTGTATATTGTTTGCCACTCTGAGTTCAGACTTCCAGACCCAAGAACTGGAAGACTTTAGTATCTGTTGATTGTAAGCCACCTATAAGTTGCACTTTGTCCGCAGCTTGAATATATTAAGCAGTCAAGCATTTTGACCCGTGTCTGCAATCCCAGTACTCAGGAGGAGGAAATGGAGGAATCTGAGTTTGAGATATATATATATATATATATATATATATATATATATATATATATAGATGAGCCAGTACAGGCTACACAAGACACCACTTTAAACAAGTAGGCAAACAAGTAAGTCATACATGCACACATGCTCCTTGTTAGATATGGATTGATAGAGGTTAAAAGAAAGACAGGCATTTCCAGAAGCAGAAGTATTCTTTAATCAAAACGGCTGAAGGGCTGCAGTCTCTCTGTGCATGAGTGAGACTGCACACATGCCGTTGGTGTCTTGGGGTTTTATGGTACAGAATGGGGGGACTTTGGAGATGAAAGAGTCTATCTGCAGGGTAGTTCCCCTGCAGCCTGGAAGTGGTAGATAGCAGTAGGATTGGTATGTGGATCTTCTGGTCAAAAGCTCCCACAGGTGTTACCAGTCACTGGCCTTCAGTCCACCTCAGGCTGTTAGGTCATTGACTCATCACTCCTTGTTAGTGTCTCATTCTCCTCAAACAGCAACAAGTCAAGATCACTAGGGAGTAAGGAGAGTGGTGCTCCGTTCTCGAAAATCTCTTGCTTTTCTTTTCTTCCATATTTCTCTCTAGAAAAACAATCTTATTACACCTTGTACTTTCTTGTTTTGTTTTGCATTTTTTTTTTTGTTCTCTTAATTTCTCTTTGTTTTGCTGTCTGGATGATTGTCTCAGCTATAGTCTCAGCCCCTATTGAATTTTCCTTTCTTACAGTTTTAATGGTCTGTAGCAAATGTTTGTAAGTGCTACTCTCTGTCCTCTGTGTGTTTTTAAAACAACATTCTGGTTTTGACTCAGGCCCTGCATCTTCTTGTATGTCTCTGAGAGCCGTGTTTCTAGTGTCAGGTGTAGTGTTATTTTGTAAGTTGCCACCTTGCCTTTTGTATGTCATGAGCAGTAGTTTGTATTCTCTACTTCTGTTTTGGTCAGGGACTTTCTTACTTCCTAGTGATTTTTAAGTGTTAGTACTGTTTGGGGAGGAACTGAAAGCTAATGAGGTGTGTGCAAGCATGTCTTACTCATGTGCCTGTTTGTTTAAGGTGGTGTCTTGTATAACCCATGCTATGCTGGCTTAGAACTTACTATATATAGCCCAAGACTTGGACCTGAAAGTTGGACCCCCCATCTCATCCTCCTGAGTACTAGTGTTACAGTGTGGTTCACCACCGTGCTTGGCTGTTTAAAGCATTCAAGCTACTCAAAAAGTACAGAATACGTGTGACTTACAAACAACAAATATTTAATTCTCCCAATTCTGGGATCCAAAAGTCTGGAATCAGGATGACAGCAGATCAGGCTCTTCAGAGTATTTTTGGACTTCTTCACATGAGAAGAAGCAATCTCGGGGTTGTGGTGGATAGAGAGTAATCCTCTTCCTGAGGATTCCAGCATGATCCCATCTCATTCCTCTTACCTTCCAAAGACACCACCAGCTCTGATGCCATCACATGTTACAGTGAAGTTTCAGCGTAGGAAATGGCAAAGGCATGTAAACATTTACTCCTTAACAGCACAATTATGGGCTGGTAAATCTTGGGTAGAACAGATATCCTGTGGTTTTATCAGGGGTACTGCTTTAATTATGAGACTCAAATCTTCCTTTTTCTTGGGCCTTGGATACCCATGTTTGATAATTGATGGTGGCAGAACTCCCTTTCTCTTGCATCAGTGGTAAAGAAATAGCAACCTTGGTGTGCTGGCTCTGGGAAGGGTTGCTGTGGTTTTGATTGACTATTTTATATACACCTGCGACCCCAACCTTCTCGTCATAGTCCCATAACACAGCATAGTCTAAGAAGTAATTTGGAGTCTTTCTAGTGTTCTCCAAAAATAAGAATAACAACAGTCAATGCTGTGTGTGAGCACTTTGTAGCTCATTTAATCTTATAAAGCCATTATCTCCCTTAAGTAGGAAATGGAAGCACAATGCAGCCATTAGCATACCCAGAGTTCACACATGAACACTTTGAACTCAGGGTTTAAATGAAGCCGTCTGCTTCATAGCTGACAACGCCCTTCAGTACAGTCAGTTTCATATGGCTCACCTTTGCAGGCTGATAGGTTCCTCTCCTTTGCTAATCCTGTTACCTGTGGTCCATTGACTTTCCCCTTGCTGTCCTGCCTTACTGCCTTGAGAACAGAAGGAACAGACATGGACACTTGTATTCAGTCCTGTTTTTAAATGACATTCCTCACAGTTCTTAATCTGTTGTTTTATGCTTTGCGTATTTGTATTTTCCTAATACTTACACGCTTTTATGTGTCCCATTGTTCCCAGGTTGCCGAACAGGTGAAGCAAAATTGACAAAAGGCTTTAACCTAGCTGCTCGGTTCATCATTCACACAGTGGGACCTAAGTATAAAAATCGCTATCGCACTGCCGCAGAGAGTTCCCTGTACAGCTGTTACAGAAATGTGCTTCAGCTGGCAAAGTACGGCCTGTTCCGCCACACACTGTTAAAGATGAGACCTCACTGTGGAAATCAACTTTGAAGGGCTCAGACACTATCTCTCAAAGAATATGGTTAATTTTTACATTAATATAATTATCAAATAATACAGTTAACTTGTACATTTGTTGGTGGGGTAGGAGAGATGCTGACTTGTATTTTGAGATTACCTGTGGATAACATATGTCGCTAAGTGCTTTAATATAACTCTTATCTGTTTGCAGAGAACAGTCCATGTCTTCTGTTGGCTTCTGTGTCATCAATTCTGCAAAACGAGGTTATCCTCTAGAGGATGCAACACACATTGCGCTTCGTAAGTAACGCTGAAGTGCCACACATAAACTGAGTTCTTTAAGTTTTTATTAGTAGATAAAGTTACAGCCAAAGAGGATCCATTGATTTGATCATCATGGCATTCTGAGAGACTTTGCATTGATTGATTACAGAGTTCTTAATTGAATTTCTTAGCATAGTATAATTTATACATGTGCATAAAGGCTTACAAGACATGCTCATTAAGTTTGAAAATGATATCAGATTAGAAAGTATGACTAATGCAATGGACAGTTGAATCAAAATAAGAATAATCTTTAAAAAAAGAGAAAAAACAAAAGAATAACTTTAACAGTTTGTATAAATGCAGCAAAAATGAATTCTTAATACATTTGCATAGCATTTTTCTATTTAGACATCACCTTTCACAAGGACTTCTTTGGTATAAAACTGTGTGTTTAGGTTTAAAAATCATTCAGCCCCAACTGACTCACAGTGTTGTATGTGGTAGTATAAAAGCACAGCATTGGGCTGAGGGTGTAGGTCAGTGGTAGAGTATGTACTTAGGATATATGGGTCTCTGGGTTCAGTTCCCAGAAGTAAAATCTAGTACCCAGGACCTCAGTGTACTCCATACATTTTAGGTCACAGCTCACAAGACATTGCCAAATAAGGACAAATTGCTTGAAATGTTAGTGGTATGCTTTGTTGCAGATATGATGCCCATGTTCAAACACTTGAAGGGCTGTCACAGTGACCTTATGTTGCAATACATTTTTGAGCAATGGTCCTTTATAGGGGTTGGGGTATCATCATAATCTATGTTGCATATCCATCAGAAGAATTAGTCCCTTATCTAAAACAGTGTTCAGAAATACAGATTTTAAAAGCTATCATAAGAACATTACAGATTCTTGGGAAGGTGAAAAAGGTGATAGGTAAGCATTCTAACTGCAGACATTACAAAGAAGGGACTTTGGTTTCTTTGAGATGGAACTGTATTTTAGTGAGGTTCTTAACACTAGGAACACTGATACAGCATCTGCACACCCTCCTTAAATAGTATTATGTGAATTTTCTGTGTGCGTTGTTCTGGGTAAATGGTCCAAAGTGTTGCTTCACTGCATAGTAACACCTCAGGCCACCAGCAGTTTTAAGAGTAATTCACAATAACAGATAATCAATAGTAGGAAGAGGGGTCTTTAATGAAACAACTTTTAGGAATGTAACTGGCAGAAAGGAAGCATATACATCTTAAGAGTGAGCAAGTCAAATTATATAAGGGCCATTTCACTCTAGACCTTAACTGTTCTAAAATTATAGATCATTTTATTTGGAGCAAGCCAATACACAGACAGTAGTGTACTTTCTGAAATTTGTAAATAATGGCTTGTACATGCTTATAGTATATCCCTGCTAGAAATTAATCTGTTAACATAATGCATCTTACAAATCAAGAGCTTTCTTGCTTATTAATCTAGTAGCAAAATTGTTTATATAAAAACCTAATGTCCTCTTATCCAGTACACCAAAACATTTTATATAGTATCTTTTTTCCTTAGTTCATGTACAATTAAATCCTTTGAAAAACCATAAACATCAACACTAGAATAACATTATTAGGTTATTTATTCAACAAGAATTTGAGTTACTACTCTGCTGTACTACATCCTATACAAGAGGATACAGCAGTAAGAAAAGAAGCCCATGGTGTTTGTACTTATCTTCCATATTGAAGGTATTAATATCCTGGATGTCACTTTCACTAAAATGTCTTCTTAAATGTGAAGCATGTGATATCCTGTTTGGATGCCAAGGAGAGTGCATAGATGAGACTAGAAGGAACAGCGTAGGCTGACATGCTGAAGTCCTTGAGTGATGAGATCAGTCTTGTTCTTTTTCCTGGAAGAATTCTTTTTCTAAGTGAGTACTATTGAGAGAATTTGACTTGATTACCACTTGGCATTTCACCTTCCATAGGAAATATACGGTACTTTGTTAAGGGACAATCCCATACGAGTGTCAAAATTTTATGTAATGTAAATGGTATAAAAGAAACTTCCTTTTAGAGAACTATTTTAAGGAAAAGGAATGAAAGCAGAGCAGAAGGAGAAGTGAAAAACAGATTTGCACCCAGCAGCGGCAGAGTTGCGGTTCTTTATTCCTCTCTCAACAAATGAGTCTACTGAACTAGATTTGTGGACTGTATTACTTACCAAAGCAGGCCATGAATAATCAATGTAGTTATTAGTTACTCTTGAATGAGCACATATTCTGCTAGACTTCAGTTAACGTAATATTGTTATAAAATATAGTTGTCCTTAAATAGGTCCACAATCTACTTGTAAGATAGAAAAATGCTCAAAAGATCAGAGACTTTCCAACTTACCATGGGACTGTGTATCTCCTTAAACCTATTGTAAACTTGAAAACTCTTGCATTGAACTTGAGCCAGGTGGATGTAGGAGAGTCTGTATAGAAGAATGCAGGAAAGGGTAGAGTTCCACACAAAGATGACTTATGACCAGACCTTGAAAAAGGATGGGAAATACAGAAGAGAGTGGATGAACGGTGTGTTCTGGTCAGAACTGACCTACCGCCATATGGGACATCATAGAACTTTAGCGACAGTAGAAGATGTGTGGGAGGAGCAATTGGAAATAGGACTTATGAGGTGGTTAGTTGTGACACTGTGGCAAATCATGTAGGAACTTTGAACCTTAACTTGTAAGGGTGCAGCTATATTACCAGTGTTCCCTAAGAAAGTATTGCAAAAGGGCTGCCCGGGCAGCAGAAGTTGCTGCCTTGGAAATGAAAGAAACAGACACCAGTTAGGAGCTTATTGCCAAAATGTGTGTGAGTGTTAAGAACTTGAAAGCAGCTGAGGAAGAAGGGTGACTATTGGAGATGTTAACATGGAAACCACTTGACAGTGTGAACTGAAGGGGGCGGGGGGGGGGGGGAATGCCAAAGGAAAGTCAGGGCCCAGCAAGATAGCTCAGCAAGTAAAGATGCTTGCTGCCAAGCCCGTGACCTGAGTTCAACCCTGGAAGCTGCAGGGAAGGACAGAACTACTGCAAGCTGTCCTCTGAGCTGTGCACGCACACCATGCTGCACACACACAGTAAATAGATAAATGTTTTGTTTTTAAACTTACGAAGCTGAAGCGATGGCTCAGAGGTTAAAAGCACTTGCTACTTTTGCAGAGGGCCTGGGTTCAGTTCCCAGCAGCTACGTGGCAGCTCACACTCATCAATAACTCCAGTTTTAGGGGACCCCATAACTGATTCTTGCCTTTTAGGGTACCAAGCACATGGGTGGTAGATATATAGACACATGCAGACAAATGCTCTTATGTATAAACTAGATATTTTTTAAAAGCAAGCAAATCAAGAATTCTGGTTTGAGTGACCGCTTGACTATTGGTATTAATATGCTCAATAAGCAATAAGTAATTCAGTTCTTTAGCTCAGAAAGATTGTATAAGTTGGAAGCATCAGCCTTTGAAGTTAATTTTAATTAACACATTAGTGAACTATGGAGAATATGAGTATCAAGAAAACAAAAAATGTGGGCATTTTTTAAAAAGCAGTGGTATGGATCAAAAGAACTAAAGCCAGGGAGATTTAAGTTTGGGAAAATCAGGATAACTTGCTGGGCAGTGGTGGCACATGCCTTTAAACCAGCACTCAGGATCAGGAGGCAGAAGAAGGCGGACTTCTGTGAGTTTGAGGTAGCCTGGTCTACAGAATGAGTTCCAGGACAGTTACAAGTACACAGAGAAAGCCTGACGCAAGAAAGCACAAAGGAAAAAGATAGCTCAGCTTTGGTCTTGTGAGTGGGAAGTGGGCTGAGTGACTGGCACGTCTAAGGCTGTAACTGAACGAATGGAAAGGCACTGTGCTTTCCATTTGTGCTAGGTCATTCTGGCCAAAGGGAGGCCCCAGGGAAATAAAGAACATGCTGGATACGGGAGAGTGGTCTGACTCAGCGTCTTCTGTAGCCAGCCACTGTCACAGACACAGAACTGGGCCAGCAAGTGCAGTAAAGCTCCTGCCGTGGCACCTTAGGGCCAGTGGAGGGCTGAGAACAGAGGACATGCCAGAAAGAGACCTGAAAAATGTCAGCTCCGAAGGAAAATGCATCAGGCATTGAGAGGGCATGTGGTAGGCTTTTCTGATCTGGGTTAATTGAGCAGTGGCTGATGAAGTGAAGGAGGGCCCATTACAGAATTAGCATAAAGAGCTGGAGTTTACACTAAATGTCTTTCCATTTTCTTCCTTAGGTACTGTGAGGCGATTCCTAGAGATCCATGGAGAAACCATTGAAAAAGTAGTATTTGCTGTCTCTGAACTCGAAGAGGTATTTTACTAATTATTTTTCTTAGTTTGAGTCTTAATTCTACTTGTGTTGCCTTTATCTAGTCATCATCTGTTCACTGACTCTGAAGCACACAATTCTAATGATTTAAATAAATTAGGAATTATGCTCATTCACTGAAAAAGAATTATGATGGAAACTAAAAAACAAGTCTAGAAGGAACCCTCCCTGTTTGACTGTGTGAACCAGGCTGTACTTGCTGCCACTGTTCCAGCCTCTACATCTAGTTCTGGAATATAGGCATGCACCACCAATCTGGAAGGAGTTAGAGTCACAGTTTTACTGCTTAGCTGGTGCCTTCCTAAGTGAAATGGCACAGGTGGGTACTTCTGCCTGTTGCCTATGCTAGCACTCAGGATGGTACCTCGTAACCTGAGTGCTAGGTTCCCAGGTTTTAGCAACCTAACTAACTGCTGTGCTGGTGAGGCTTCACTGCTTGCTTGACTAGAATCAGGGGTAGCCAAGCCTATGGCACAGGTTTGGGGGTTTTATGTCTGCTTGTGTCTGGGAATTTTCATTAAACTCGCTCCCTTTAGAAAAGTCAGAGCTTTGTTTATCTCACTGGGCTTCCTTAGCTTTAGCGCTTCTGCTATTCCTGTTTGTATCCTTCAGCAGTCACTTAGTTTCTCCAGGCTTTGCTAAAAGAAGGAAGTGGAGGAGTAGAAGTAAGATTGGTTAGTTTGCACAGGCAAGACATATTCCCCAGCAAATTAATACTGATTATAGGAGTCAGAGAGCCCTGGGAAGGGCAGTGTTCCCTAGCAAGTAAGCTTTTTAAAATGGGAAAACATGAAATACAGAAAAAAATGTTTTAAAAAGCATGGTTAGTACTCATTTTTTAAAAAAATTATATACAAACAACCAGTATAAAGAAGCTTCACAACATTGACCATTATAGAAATGCAAGCCAAAACTATGTATGAGATACCAAAAGTTAGCTGCAATATAATGCAGCAGATTCTTAAGTATATGCAAAAAAAAATCTCAAATGTGAAGATGGATCTTTATAGGCATTGTTTATCATAGCCAAAGAATAGAAACTAGTCAACAGCTGACTTGATGAGCAAATGTAGAATATATAAAGAGTAGTATTCATCCTTAGGGGGATGAATTGTGGGTACATGTTAAAGGTGAACCTTAAAAACATGCTAACTGAAATGAAGTAGGCATAAAAGGCTACAAATTGTATTCTGCTTTGTCTATTGAGACAGAACAATTGGTAGCTCAGAGTTTAGAAAAAGGAATTGTAGGGAGAGATTGCTGATGGGATGGTTTGGGGTGATATGAATGTTCTGGAATTAGATGGTGGTGATTGTACAGCTTTGAGAGTATCCTAGCTTTGAGAAATCACTGAATTCTGTATGTTTGACAGGTTAGCCTTATGGTGTATGAATTCTTCAAAAATCTTAGTGTATGTGTGATTGTGTGTGTGCAGGTTTGCCTGTACTCAGTGTGTCATGACATGTGTGGACATCAGAGGACAGCTTGTGGAACTGGTTCTCTCCTCCCACCTTCTGCATTTTTATAGATTGAACTCAGATAGCCAGATCTGCACAGCAAACACGTTGACAAGCTGAGCCTCTGATGTTGACCCTATTTGTTTGCTCATTTCTAGATTTTTTGAGACAACAGTCTCTCTATGTAGCCCTGGTTGGCCTGATCTCACTATAGAGATCAAACTAGCCTCAAATTCACAGGTTTGCCTCTTTCTACCTCCCAAATGTGAAGGTTAAAGGCATGTGCCACCACACCCAGCCTATCTGGTTTTTGTTTGTTTGTTTAAAGGTACAAATCTAATGTCTTCAGGCTTCTGTTTAGGAAATGGTATAGTTCTGTGTATAATACTGATTTCTTGAATGATTTTATTGACCAGTATTCAATTCCATGACTTTTGTGTTATCATTGTTTTAGTCCTTTTAAAGAATTTATTCATTTTATTTTATATTTGTGTATGGAGGTGTACTTATGTAAGTTTATGTGCATTCAAGTGTGGATACCCATGTAGACTAGAAGATGTTGGATTTCCTGGATCTAGAGTTAGAGATAGTTATGAGCTGCCCAGTGTAGGTGGGCATGGAATGGAACATGGAAAAGCTTCAACTGCCCATCACTTCTAACCATCTCTTGAGCCCCTGAAGTTTGGAATAGTTGCTAAGTAATGGTAAGCAATGGTACAGTAATCCCTAGGATGCAGAAGAGACAGAGTGTTTCAACAAACCTGGGTCCTACCAGCACACAGCACTTTGATTGGTCCGGTGCTGGAAAAGAGCACAGGACCTGCACATGTGCAAGTCATCAGATTCATTAAACCTTATTCATTCTTTATTTTAGCATATTGAAGTTACTTGATTAATTTTTAGGTTAGCATACAATGTGATGGTTTTCATCTCTTCATATCATATATTGCTGTATTTTGTTTCCATTCATTTCCCACCTCCATTGCCTTCCCTAATTTTTTTAAAATTAGGCTTATTTATGTGTTTTATTGTGGAGGAGATTGGGAGAATGTATGTGTGGAAATCAGAAGATAACCTTCAGGCTCTCCCTCTCTACCATGTAGGTCACAAGACTCAAATTCAGGTCACCAAGCATGGTGGTCTTAATCTATGAAGTCATCTGACAGGCTACTTATTTCTTTTTCTAAAGTAAAATTTATCTTTTTTGTTAATTTCTAAGAATGAATGCAAACTATCAGTCCTTCAGATATAGTTAGAAATGGTTTTGAGGGGTGCTGTTTGTTTAAGAAAACTAAAAACCTAACCCTAGTTCACGTAGAGACTGGTACACTAAGCTTGGTAAATAGCACCTGTGCTGCTGAAAGTGTAGTAAGAAAGGCGGATTGCAAACAGGAGTGGTAGACTTAACGAATTCCAGATTTGGTGACCCTGACCAAGGTGGGCATTTCCTGTGACTTGACCAGTGTGCCATTTCTTCATGGCTAATGTGAGGAGTGAATGAGACTCTCAGACAGCACCGTGAGCATAGGGAGTGGTGAGGCCTGTGTTCTTCAGTCTGACTTCACAGCATGTGGACCGCAGTAACTGCTGCTCAGGCTACTTTCCTATGGCACCGTTTTTCACAGAATGCCTTACTTTTCTGACACAGGCTACTTACCAAAAGCTGCTACCTCTATACTTCCCAAGGTCGTTAAGGGAGGAGAGCCAGTCATTGCCATACCTACCTGCAGATATTGGAAATGCAGATGGGGAGCCTGTGGTGCCTGAGCGGCAGATTAGAATAAGTGAGAAACCTGGTGCTTCAGAGGGTGAGTACTGGAATTCTTCTTGTTGTCTTTAAATAGTACACAAATTTGGGCTCCCTATGACGTTTTCAGACAGAGGTGGTATTTACTTTGTTTTATTCATTCCTCGTTCTTCTCTCTTGTTCTCCTGCTGGTCCCTTCTCTCAAAGTGTTCACTCCACACACACACCTACATCTGTATAAAATCTAGATTCCACATATGAGGAAAAGCTACATGATATGCATCTTTTGGCACCTGATTTATTTTGCTTAGCCTAATGATCCTGCAGATCACAATTTCCTCATTGTTTATGACTGAGTAAAATTCTGTTGAGAGAGAGAGAGAGAGAGAGAGAGAGAGAGAGTGTGTGTGTGTGTGTGTGTGTGTGTGTGTGTGTGTGTGTGTCTGTATCCCATTTTATCCATTCATCTCTTACAACTATCTAGGCTGATCCCTAATCTAGACTGTTGTGAACGGTAGACACGGGTAAGCAAATGTCTCTGATATTTCTACCAATTCTTTGGGTTTATCTCCAGAAACAATATGGTTGAGTCATGTAGCAATTCTGTTTTTAGCTTTTTGAGAAACTTTCATAATGATTTTCATAGTGGCTACACTAATGTATATTCCTACCAGCAATGTATAATGGTTCACTGTTTGATTTTCTTAATTTTCTTCTTCAGGAAGCTAGGGTACTGATAAAACACCAGCCAGCAAAGATGCAGGGCTTGTATTTGGGGATTCAAGAGTGGGCAAATAATAACATGCTCAGCTGAATGTAGTTTCTAGGTCATGAAGAGTATATTGAGTATATTATCACATTAAATTTTCAAGTTTTGAGCAGTTTAAAAGCCATAGTTAACTTAGTAAGATAAGAATACTATAGCCATGTTATTTCTTTAGGTTTTATACTCATGTAAGTTGAAAGTTATAGGCAGAGAGCATGTTAGAATGGAGTCCTTCTGAATCTATCCTATAAGAAGCTTCTATCAATCTTGACCTATATAAGACCATCAACTCCTTGGGTGGAAACATGCCTCACACACTTAGTGCCGGGCATGAAAATGAAATTGGCTTAGGGGATAGATTAGTTACCTTTATTTCATTATTTCAGGACTTGGGGTTTCTAAATGTTACTTCAGAATCACAATTTTTGCCCAGGGTTTGAGGGTTTTTTGTTTTTGTTTTGTTTTTTGATTTGTTTTTGTTGCCTCGTGGTCATTCCTCCTGTAGCACTCATTGTCAGTTTTGCTGTCTGCTTTCGTAGCTCTCTGCTGATAGTCTTTTCATTGCAGACAACCAAGAAGAAGATGAGGATGAAGGCTTGGGAGTGGATCTGTCTTTTATTGGCTCTCATGCTTTTGCTCGGATGGAAGGAGATATTGACAAGCAGAGAAAACTGATCCTCCAGGGACAGTTGTCCGAAGCTGCCCTGCAGAAGCAGCATCAAAGAAAGTAAGGCAGACTGTTCAGACAGGCAGTGTAAAGTCAGAAAAGAGCTCTGGCATCTGCTAGATGCTTTTCTGTACACAAACTTCCTCTTGTTTAATCTCTGTGATGACTGAGTAAGAGGGTACTGTCCCCATTCTGTAGGTGCAGAGCCGAAAGTTGAATCGGTGTGGGGAATCCAGTGGTAAGATATATGGTATGTTGCAGGATTTTTACCTAGCATTGGCTCTAATTGCCATGCCTCCATGTGTGGTTATAGTCTAAACAGGGAAATTAGAAGAAAAGAAAGGCACTCACAAGGTTTCTGCTGTGCGTTTATCACTGAAGCCGTTAAAATTTCTTTAGCTGAAGAGTTTTATGTCTCCCCAACTTACTCCGAGGACCTTTACATTCTATTTTCTCAGTGTTTGTAATACAAAAGCAATTATGAATGAATCCTTTGAAAATCATAGATGGAGCTTTATTTTGTACTTCGTATTTTCCAAAGATTAATAGTAAAGCTAGCTGCTTTTCAAAGATTTTAAAGAAAAAAGTAAATTGTACATGGCTCTCCATTCCCTATTGGGTTGGTAAAGGATAACAGCTCATATACTGAGCATCAGATAATTGCAGTGTGTGCAGCCCGGCACCTGGAAGGCAAGCCCGGTAAAATGCATCACTGTCTGTGGCTTTCTTCAGTACTAAGCTAACCAGTCTGTATCTTATTTTTGAACTTTGGTCCCTCCCATTCAATTTGATTGAGATCTTCTCTCACTTCAATCCTGTCCGTTTTCCAGATTTCAGCTGTAAAGAAAATGCCTCTCAAACCTTACCTGTTGGGTCTAAAAATACCTGCCTCCCCTGTTTTGCTTTTTCACATCCTGCAACAGCCTATCATCCTGTCTTATATGATACTTCTGTGATGTCAGTCTCCAGTCATAGAATGGAAGTTGGGTTAGATAAGCTCAGAAGTCCCTTATAAACATAATTTTTATATATTTTTTATTTTTGAGTTTCATATATCTACATGATATATTTTATCATTTTCACCTCTTGCTAGCTACCCTCTCTCATCCCCTTCCCAGTGAGTCCCTCTTCTTCTACTTTTGTGACTTGTTTTGTAGCCCACTGAGTTCAGTTAGGGTTGCCTCCATGAGCTTGGGAGGGAGCCTGGGCAACTTAGCCATGTGACACCACTGAAGAAAATGACTCCCCCAGCCAGAATTAACATTTTTCTGTCTTCTCAGTCTCAGGTCTTCACTTTACTCCAATTTGCAAATAACAGAAACACATTTACCACTAGAGGGAACCAGTGAACAAGTTTTCCAAAGGATGAACCAAATGCCAAGCTCAATAGTTTGTCAACTCAGTCATATATAGTGTCATCTGGCAGACATTTTTCCTTAAAACAGTGACTGGGCTCCCTTGCCACATCATTGTGATCTGTCTCTGTGCATTTTTAAAATTCCCATGTCATGGTTTGTGTTGTTTGTGGTTCTCAGATTGCCCTTGCACTCTTATAAATGGTTGAGGATCCCAGAGGGCTTGTGTCTACATGGATTATATCTCCTAATATTTACTATATCAGAAAGTATTAATTCCATTTATAAGTAAGCATTTTTTCAAAGTTAACTAATTTTGTCTATTAAGATCTTATCAGATGTTCAATTGATCATCTAAATGAAGCTGACTAGACTCTAATAGCATCATACATACTGTTGTAAATTGTTTTATGTGAAGGAAAATATGACACTACTCAAATAGAGACTTGAAAAGCTAAGGAGTACTTTTAAAGACATTTAAGGAATCAGATATGTTTCTGTGAATGTCATAGAATTGGATAGATAATGGTTTCTTAACTTTAGTTGCAGTATGGGATCTCAAACCTTACCCATTGTGATTTTTTGTTTTTACTTATATCTGTATGTATGTGTGTATGCATGCATGTGCATATGAGTTGCCCGCCCACCACAGCTTGCATATGACAGAGGATAACTTGCATGAATTCTCTGCTTTTGCCATATGGGTTCCTGGGGATCAAACTTGTTACCAGACCTGGAATCAAGTATATTGACTCTCTAGTACCATCTCCAGCCCCACATCTGTGTTTTCCTATTCTGCTTTAAAATACATTGACTTATCATGCACTGTAAGCATGGCTTTGTGATGTGATGCATAGATCTTTGGCAAAGTAGAGATTCACTCAGATAACTGTGTCAACATGCTTCATTATACAGTATCAAGACACATTAATTCCAGCACCAGTCTCACTGCAAAAGCCAAGCTTCCCAGCTGGGCCTGCTGACACATGCCTTCAATCCCAGCAGTCAGGAGGCAGAGGCAGGCAGAATCTCTCTTGAGTTTCAGGCCAGCTAAGAATATATAATGAGACCCTGCCTCAAAAAAAAAAAAAGTCAAGAAGATATAGACTTTCCACAGTCAAGTGTGTGGAATGTATATTGGGCTCAGATTTTATCATCATCAGCAAGTTAGTCTTACTGATTATTTTTGTTTTGAAAAGACAAGATCATTTTATTCATTTAAAGAAAACAATTCATGTTAAATAGCCATAGTTTGTCTTAAAGTAAAAAACTGTGTTCCATGAGAAGCAACTGGGACTGGTAAGACAGCTGCCTGGATCCCATATGGTGGAAGGAGAGACAAGCTTCTACAAGTTGTTCTCTTGGCTGCTACACATGCGCCATGCCTTCCTGTTCTCTCCCTCTTTCTTCCCCCTGCCTCCCCTCACATCCAATAACCTTTCATTTTCCTTGAAGTAACAGAGATTCTGCCTTTTTTTTTCCTTCCAAGATGCTTATTTGATCTCATTTTTCTATGGGAGTTGATTTGTTTCACTTACTAACTACTATTCAGGCCAGTATTAAATTGAGCACGTATGTTCTGAGTCTGCATTTTCTGGTAACTTGCCCTCAGAAAAGGGATAGGTTCTCGGAAAGGTAATGCATACGGCATGTAAAAGAGTACCCTTTCCTGGGGGAAGGCCTTGGTCTGGAGAGTGTGGCATGGTAGACTTTAGACACTTATTCTATAAGAACATGTCCTGGATGCAGACATAAATAAGAATGTCCTGAGCATTAAAGTGGTCATACCTTGGCTGTCAGAGGCATTGAGTACATTAAGGCAGAAGTTCTGGGCAGCTGTTGGGCAGGGTATTGTGCACATCCAGTTACCACTTAGTGGCAGCAAAGCCGCAGCAGCAAAACAAAGGCTGGGTGTTCTGCTGTCCAATAAAGCTATCACTGAATGAAAAGATTATCCTTTGTGAGATTGAAGATGACTTCTTTTGTCTAATGCAGAATACTTCAGAGTGCTGCTCAAAGAAAAGGCACAGACAAAAATCAATCTGGCAGTTCATTTGAGCATAGAAGCATTCATGGTTTAGGCGGCACTCAGCTAGAAGTCTAGAGAGACTGAAGATGGAAATGGTGATAGTGATGTCCTCAGCTCACCAAGAGGTGTTTGGCAGACTGGGGTATGAGCCAGCTCACTGACTGACTGTGATTGGTGTGGGGTTCAGTGTAGTTGCTTTTCCTCTCCCAATGCTTTGTTAAGGGAAGGTGTTGTGTGGATGTAGCTGTGTGAGGACTCGTGGCACAGATGCATCCTCAGGTACATGGCCTTCTGCTTCTTTTGCTGGAATAGTAACAGTGCTTCTCAAAAGTGAGGGGCCTGTGAGGCCAAACTGTCTTCATTATGTCACCAAGACTTGCTTTCCTTTTCTATTCTCATTCTCACCATGTTCTATCAAGTTTTCTTGGGCTCCTTAACCTGGGATGTTGCAAGAGGCCAGTGTAGGCTAGAGTATGGGGTCTTCCAGATATTAAAGAGAATTGTGAAACTAAGAGGATATAGATCATCTTCCTAAACACAGATTTTTTTATGTTTAAACTTATATTCAAAAAAAGTAAATTAAAAATGTTATATTTAGATAATCGTTTTTTGTTTCTTTTAAATCAAATAAATAAATGCTTTTAGAGTTCTGTTATTTCTGATATTGTAAATGTTGGCAGATATAAACATGAAGGGGTCCTGAGAACAACAGTTTAGAACTGATGACTGTTGAGTTTATGATATTGCAAAGCTGGAAGCCTGCCCTGCCCTGCCTTGCTTGATTTTGCAGGATAGTGTTTACAAAGATGTACTTCTGCTTTCCTGAAGCAGGGTCTTACTTCACACACTGACCCAGTCCCCTTCAGTTGATCGGGACGAAGGCTGTGAAGTAGATGGGTGATTGCTGTCTCTCTGAAAGCCTCCAGCTCTCCCTCACTGGCTCCTCACTATCCTCTCACTGCTCTGCTGTGCTGCACCGGTGTCTGTCCAGTCCTTTACAAAACCTGAAAACAGACAGGGCCCTGATCCTTCATTAATACAGCTTAACGCTGTGTCCATTGCGAGAGATTTGGATGTATCTAAGGTGAAGTTGTTAGAAACAAACCAGCAGCTTTTCAAAATTACAGCTTTTGAAAGCCTTTATCACAGACACTGGGAAACAGGGAGAAGATGATTAGGCTATTTTGTTTCCTTTCATTAGTGGTCTTTGTTGTGTTTAACATCCAGTTGCCTATGACGCTAACATCACTCCTCACACAAAGGCATCGTTTCATTAATTATTAAGTATTATTAAACCCTTACTGACATCATCATGTGCTGGAGTACATCTGCTAATGCAGAGACAAGCAAGACCGGTACAGCTTCTGCCCTTGCAGAGCTTAGAGCCCTGCACACAGGAAATGTTCAACTTCATTTATAGTGAACCTGGTCAAGCAGGACACAAAAGGATGAATGTAGGACACAACATTTGCAGTATGTCTAGAAAACCTGAATTCCAGGTTGAATTGTTCCTCGAACAATGGGCTTTATCTAAACTTTTTAAAATTCATTAATTTATTTGTATTGAAAATAGATTCTTCTCTCTACAATACATCCTAACCACAGTTTCCCCTCCCTCTACTCTTCTCAGTTTCCTCCCATCTCCTCTCTCCCCCAGATCTACTTCCCCTCTGTTCCCTCTTCAGAAAAGAGTTGGCCTCCAAGAGACAACAGCCAAACAGGACAAAACAAGATATAATAAGACAAAGCAAATGCCCCTCATATGGAGACTGGATAAGGCAATAGGAGGAAAAGAGTACCAAGAGCAAGCAAAAGAGTCAAAGATATACCCATTCCCACTGTTAGGAATCCCACTAACAGCCATAGCATACACATAGGGAATCCAGTGCAGACCCATGAAGGTCCTGTATTTTAGTAGTAATTTTAACTTCTTCAGCATTCAGTCTTTGGCTGTGTAGGTGTACAGTGACTGATTAACTGGAAGAAGTTGACTTATGTTACCATTGTGGGGACAATATGTAACCTCATCAGTTGCAACCCACTGGAAAACAACTCAGTATTTCTGCCTTTAGGAGCAGCCTAATGGCTGAGTTGAGTGGCTTTTCTGTCATCACAACTTGCTTTACTTAATAGTTTGTACTTCATGGTTATGCTTTGCATGGCACACAATAAGATTTATTCATTGGAATCAGCTGTTGAACTATATTGTTGCTTGCTTTTTCCTTTTTTAGCTTTGACTTTGGGATTGGAATAGAGGATTGTTTGTCTCTTTTGTAATAATACACAAAAAATGGAGGGAAGTTTTCAGTGGGAAAACCTATGGGAATATAAATGATTCTTTAAGTAGAGGGAAGAAAAGCATCTCTAGTGATACCATCTGCTGTGGAGGAGGCTTAACTAGATAAAGAATAAGCCTGACAGCCACAGTCTGGAGTTACTGCATTGAAATGTACCTTATGATCTGCACAAACCAGAACAGTACCAAGATCATAGCACTGATCAAATCTTTTATAAATCACAAATGTAAATTATAAACTCTACCAAAACATGCCTATGTAGATTTTGCTTCTCAAAATCTATCCCTGGAGGGCCGGGCAGTGGTGGCGCACACCTTTAATCCCAGCACGCGGGAGGCAGAGGCAGGTGGATCTCTGTGAGATCGAGGCCAGGCTGGACCGACAGCCTCCCAAACAATACAGAGAAACCCTGTCTCATAAAACAAAAACAAAACAAAACAAAAATCTATCCCTGGAATGATCGCAAACTATTAATCACTGACCAAAGTTAACAAGATGGAAATTTGATTATACCATTCTAGAGTTTAACCATGTACTAAAAATAATTTCATGTAGATTTAAGAACTTTTTTTTATTCTCCAGATTTATTTTGGTAAAAAAAATCAGGTATAATCTTTCTTTTAAAAACATGAAAACTCACAGAAGTTATAAATGTCTTTCATATCTGAAAAATGCTTCTTAAAAGAATTCATGTGTATGTCTGTGTCTATGTATATATGTGCACATATGTGCAGGTCCTTGCACAGGTCAGAAAATGGCATTGGATCCCTTGGAGTTATAGGCAGTCGTGAGTCATCTGGTGAATTAGCAGTTAAGATTAACTTGAACTGGGTGCAGTGACACACATTTTATCCCGGCACCCAGGAAGCAGAAGTGGGCAGATCTTCAAGTCTGAGGATAGACTACTCTACATAGTGAGTTCCAGTCAGCAGAAGCTACATAATAGAGTGAGCCCATCTCAAAAAAAAGAGAGAGAGAGCTAAAATATTAAGTTGACCATTAAAACCATTTGTAACCTCTTTTTTGCCAAAGCCAAATTAGTCCAAGCATAGTAAGTAGGGTATCAATTCTAGCTTCACTAACCAATCATAAAATGTCTGACTTGCCAGATAAAACGTCCTGCCTCCCTATGGACCTGTATAACATGGGCAGCACTTAACTGTCTTTCGGCTGTGATAGGACTTTGTGAGGGTAGTGATTCTGTTGTCTATTCATTCCAATATTCTCAAGCACTCATCATATCTTTGTTAGTGGTTATCCACTTTGGAGATCTAACACTGAGGCTTTTCCTGTTTTTGTAGTAAAGAAAAATAAGAATATTCTTCAGTTATGCTATTTTGAATACTTGAGGTCTTAGCCACTTACCTATATATGCTTCACTTACCATAAGAATTGTTTTCAGTCATCGGTATATACACATTTTCTCACTAATGCACATTTATCTGAGATTCTGCTCAGTGCAATGGCCTCTAACTCTGTGTTGTAATGAAGCATCAGTTCTTTATGACCAGAAAAAGATATTAAAATGGGTTCCATTTGCAAAAGTAACTTGCCAGTGTTTGCTGATTTTATCCTTTTTTTGTCTAGTTATAACCGTTGGTTATGCCAAGCAAGATCCGAGGACCTGTCCGATATTGCTTCTCTGAAAGCCTTATACCAAACAGGTGAGCTTAATGACCACTTATTCTTGCTAATTAAGGATCTAACTCATTGTGCTATGGGAGACTTGGTTTCTCTGTAAACACAATGTTTTGTGCTAATGTCAATAGGTCTTGCGGTGATGAGGATCTTAGACATACTATGTTAACCTCTAGAGTTTTCTTAGGGTCTCACGTCGTCTGTTTTGCTTTTTCTGTTAGAATTTTTTCTGATTCTAAGGAATCCTATGCATTTGTCAATACAAAATTCACAGCTTATAGCCCTCTCCAGTCCCCACTTCCCCCACTGGGTTTCATTTCAGGCATTACCTATTAATTTTCAATTGAGAGCTTCTAGTATTTCCTGTGTCACTAAGATTATTAGACATTTTGATGAACTTAAACAAAACGATTATTTTTTTTTAAAAAAGACTATAAGTTATAATAATGTAACTGTGGTCAAAATCTCATAAAGCTTTAAAAACAAGAAAGAAAAAGTATTTCCCTATCAATAGAAGAAATCTATATTATAATTTGTAAGCTTGTGCGTCTCGTTTCTTACCTTTGAATGTGTAGAATTGTTTAGTGCAATCAAATACATATATTTGACAGGACAAACACTGGTCTTGTAATAAGGTTTCTGGTCCTGATTGCGCCTCCTCTCTTAGGTGTGGACAACTGTGGCCGCACAGTGATGGTGGTAGTTGGCAGAAACATTCCTGTGACGTTGATAGATATGGACAAGGTAAGCTGTAGATGGCTTCTTCCAGGGATCAGGTGGGTGTGTAAGTGAGAAGAGTACCGTTGTGGCAATTAGGCCCTCCAGCACAGATGAATGCATTGTGGATCTTGGTGGAAAAGCATCACCTGAGACTCGCTATGCATCATTTCAGGGAAGGTAGGGGGTTGCTTGTCCTCTGTAGGAGAAACAAATATGAGAAGTCTCTGGTATTACTCCAAAAGCACAGCTATTTTGTTTGGATATGACTTTATACTAGGAAAATACTCCCATGGGGAGAAGTAGCATAAACTCTGCAACTGCTAAAGGTAGAATACTCACTTGGAGGGACAGTTGAGCCATGAGCTAAATAGAGCTCTTCAGCCAAGCGTACCAGCAGGTAGCACTCCGTACATTGTTACAAAAGAAAAAGGTCATGAAGTGGGGAACAGGGCATGTTGGGGTGCCTAGAATGGGAAGAGTAGATGTGATACACTGTTTACTTGAATGAAATTACCAAAGATTAGATAAAAGCTGTCCTATTAAAACATTTACATACATACATATATACATACATACATACAATCACACGTACACATATTACCCTAAAATATCAATTCCACTAGAAATAACTACAAAAAATAAGTTGTAATTGACCCATGTGCATTAAAAGCATAACATCCTTAAAAAGGAGAAAGTACATATACTTTTAAGGTAAAACATAGCTATTTAGAAACTGATCAGAACTTGTAACTCTCAGACATTTGGTCAGTAGTATTTGGGTGTGTGAAAGCAGTGAGTCCAGTGTCTTGCAGGTCCTCTAACTTAAATCTCCAGTAGCTAGCTGATGATGGCATACTCACAAATGGAATGTTCTGTGACCCTTAGAATCTGTGATTCAAAGAGGCTGGGATACAACTCCGATTACAGTGCTTATATAGCCAGCATTGGAGGAGAGTTTGTGGTTGAAGCAAGTACAGTAGAGAGGAGAGATGTGTCAATAGGGGACACGACTAAGTAAAAGGTGAAGTAAGTATTTCAGAATGCATTCTTTTGGGGCTGCAGAGATGGCTCAGCAGTAAGAATGGATACGACTCTTTTCGTAAGACTCAATTTGCAGCCCCCACAGTGGGTGGCCCACAATTGCCACCTCTAACTCCAGCTCAGGGAATCCGATGCCAATGTACACCCCTGAGCACATGGTGTACACTCACAAATACACACACAAATACAATTATAATTTTTTTTTTTTTGGTTTTACGAAACAGGGTTTCTCTGTATTGTTTTGGAGGCTGTCAGTCCAGCCTGGTCTCGAACTCACAGAGATCCGCCTGCCTCTGCCTCCCAAGTGCTGGGATTAAAGGCATGCGCCACCACCACCCACCAAATAAAATATTTTTTAAAAAATTAATTTTCTTATTTTGAGGAGAAGTTGTCCCTTGCAGCTTTCTCTTTTTTGCCTAATCCTATAGATAACAGTAGAATAACTTAAAGATAGAGAATTTGAAGCCAGAAAGAGTGTCCTAGTTTGCCTAAGTGTGAGTAAAATATGGATCAAAAGGACAGATAATGTGTTAAGAGGAAGAGTAGAACCACTAGGGATAAATGTATTCACAGAGAGAGAAAGAATTACGTCATAAGTTTCTGTGTGCAGCCGTTTGTGTTCTTAATAGTCAGTGTGGCATCCACTTCATTAGTATGGCTTCCTCAGATGAGAAGAAAACCCCTACATTTGATTTTTGTGTATGCTTGCATAGCATTCCTGATATTATGATGTGTTATTTCATATTTAAAAATGAGACTTACTGTGAGGTTCAAGCCAGGTAACATTTACAAAGCAACTCTGCCCTCCTCTGCCTGCTGTGTCTGCAGTTTGGTCCTAATCCACATTAATGCCAAGGACTCCACTGAGGAGGAATTAACTGGAAGCAGCCTGGTTGGTAATCCTTTTGGTTCAGGTAGTTTAGCTTCCTCTTTGCAGTTGTTTACAGCCAAACCACTGGGTCACTTCAGCCCTACTTGGGTTATATTTCTCATTTTGTTTTTAGTTAGTCTCTTAAATTTCTTAAAATAGAACAGATTCACATTAGATCATCCTCTTGAGTTCTAGACATGTTGCCCAATGTGTTGCCATCCACCCACACAGTGCCCTCCACTTTCCTCATTCAGATAAGCATTAAAAGTTGAGCTGCCACGAGAGCATGGAAGGAGCGGCTCCATAGCATGTGCTCTGTGCCTTTCCTGAGTCTGTGTCTCCTCGCCAATGGACAGACCTTGGTGGAATGCAAACAGAAATGTCAAGGATTATAGTGTCCATTAAAATTATAACAAGTATTAAATCTTAGGTCTAAATGCTTTGACATCATTGTCCTAGACAGGAAAAACCTGATAGTTTTCCAAGGGCTCTTCCAGGTATTTGTAGAGTTTTTCAGGGACCAAAGATTAATTATCCACTTACTTCCTTCACTTAGAACACCACAGAGAAGGGCTGTGCCACAGCCTTTGAGAACATCACCAAATGCTGGAATGACTCACTTGCTAAGAGAATTGATCCCTACCAATCTACTCTTCCTGTCTGCAATTATAGATTAGATTAATCTTAGGGGATAGGTTCCCCATCTCTCAGCCTACCGTGAAAAGTGCTCTATTCTTCTCTTCTAGGCTCTGTTATATTTTATCCATGTAATGGATCACATCGCTGTGAAGGAATATGTGTTGGTGTATTTTCACACACTGACCAGTGAATACAATCACCTGGACTCAGACTTCCTAAAGAAACTCTACGATGTCGTTGATGTCAAGTTAGTTATTTTTGGAAATTATGAAGGGGGTATTGCTTCTTTATTTTTACCACTAAGCAATAGCAAACATTTATAAAGACTTTTGAAAGGATATTTCATGTGATAAAGATTTTTATCATATGTACATTAGATATTTTAGTTATAGGAAGCCCTCCTTTTGCATTAAACTAAACTCATTTGTAATCTTCTCACTTTTGACCACCTTGGAAGAGGTTTGGTATCATACCTAATCTTTGTGTATAAAATAATGAAAGTACAGCCTTGATTGCTGTGATGTGTTAATATACATACCAGATTATACTCTTAAACATTATTTAACTTGATCCAGTAGCCTGTCTACTGGGAGGGATACTGATAACAGGTCCGAGGAAATTTGTCCCTGTGATTATAAATAAAAACAGAAACTGAACATGAACTCACAGGTAAAGGTTTTCATTGGAACAAGAAGAGGTGAGCAAAAGAGAAAAACACTGGTTTTGGAGATTCAGACTGCCTGCTGACAGAAAGGAGCAGGCCATTTATGGGCTTCTTAGGGGGATTTGGGGTTGGTCAGTCATGAAAACAGACTTTTTTGACATTTCTTCTTTGTGGAAGTTTAAGTAGACTTCCCACCACCCGCCCCCATGTAAGATAATATCAGTGGCCAATTTGTCTCTGGAGACAATCTTTACCTTGTACATGATGAGGTTTTCCCATGTGACAAGGGGATGAGGGACAGGCACATTACATCGGTAACAAGGGAGGAGAGAAATTAGGTGTGACAGGCTTTATGGATCAGGGGCATGGGAGCCCATGTCGTTACCGCTGAGTATCCTGTTTGTTATCTTTTAATGTTTTTCTACATCTGGAAGATGGGAGAATAGTAAAAGATGACATTTATTGCCCCAGTTGTCACAATTTTATATACAGAATTGAGATTTCCTAGCCTACTGACTAGGAACTAGGAAATTATTTTCATTAAACTATATTTCCAGGCTGGCGTTGGTGGTGCATGCCTTTAGTCCCAGCACTCAGGAGGCAGAGGCAGGCGTATCTAAAGCATTCTACCCTCTTGGTACCTATTTTATTTGTAGCATCACAATGTTTTTATGGGTTAGGTTGAAAAACCATTTTACAGTTAGGGAGCAAAGAAGTTAAGTTACCATAAATTTCCATTGTCTTCCACTGTAAAGAGAAGCCTTTTCCTTGAGAGAAGCTTTCCCGCCAGCCTGGTTCTAGAGCCATATCAGTCCCAAATAAACACACAGGAGGCTATATTAATTATGAAGCTGTTGGCCTTGCTTGTTTCTTACGGGCTAGCTCTGACTTAAGTATTTATCCCATAATTGTTAATCTAAGTATTTCTCTTACCAGAGAATAGTTCCGGGCTTCCTACCCCATGGCATTACATCTTGACTCTCTGTGTTTCTCCTTCCCAGAGTTCTCCTGGACTCCTAGTCCCACCTATCTAGATTCCTATTGGCCAGCAGTGCTTTATTGACATAATCACAGGACTTCCCACATCATTCCACCATCTATTAAACCTCATCTTAATTAGCAATACTAATGCTTTAATTGAACAGACACCTATTTTGTGTGCTTTGAAGTATTTTGTAATGAAGCCACACATCACTATATACCTACTTCTGCCACTAACTTGCCCTTCAACTAACACAGCCCTCAGCTAAAATAGTGCTGCTGATATTTCTCTGAAGTCCTTACAATTAATCTCATATGACTCGGTGGTGACTGATAAATTACTGGAAGACAGGCTTCATGGAGTAGCTGGCTGAGGCCCAGGTTGGGTTCTAGGCATTGCCTCTTGGTTGTCAGATCACTGTGTTAAAGTAGAGTCAGTGCTGGCACTCTCCTTAGAGCCACTGGGAGGATCAAGTGCGAAGCCTTCTGAGAATCACTGGGTCGTGCAGTAAGTAACTTGTAAAATAACTAACTTTTAGTTCCCGATGCCTGCTATAATTTTAGTAATTTCAAAGTGACTTTAATACATTTGAGCTCAGAGACTCTGTTGTGGTATAAAAAATAATGTACAATGATATCTTTTAAAGTATGAATTGACTTGTCCTTCCTTGAGGTACCTCCGTCACAGTGAGGGGCAGCATTTAGTGCTTCCTTTAAAATAGGCAGTTTCAATAATGAAATGTTCTTAATTATTTTTGACATTTTACCCAAAATTCAATATATTAATTCCTGCTGCTTTTAAGGTATTTTTCTCTGTGTGAATATATTTATTTATTTATATACTTAGGTAAAATGTTGATTGTTCATACAGATGAGTACTTCTAGTGTGACTTATGGTAACTGTTTGCTTTGATTAGATACAAGAGGAATTTGAAGGCTGTTTATTTTGTTCATCCAACATTCCGTTCAAAGGTACAGTACTAATGTTTTGACTAAACCCTGAATTTAAGTGCACTGCATGCTCAGGATGCTGTATCTGCTGATTTGTTTGCCGTTTTCATTGACTGAGTTGCTGTGTTCCTGATGTTTGCTTGTGTCTGACTCTGGTACCTTCTGAACAGCCTCATCAGCCACAGCTTCCAGTCTCTGCCTGTTTGTGTTTGACCTTTGCTCGTGCTCTTACCCAGAGCCCATTCTCTCCTCTCTGCTTATGGCCCACCTTTCTGGCCTTTCACATCTTGGTTCAATAATTACTTTCTGTCCGAAACCTTCCTAGTATCATCCTATAGCTAGTAAATACTCCCACATGTGTCACTTAAGAGTTCATAGCTTTGATCATTGTAATGATTTCATTCCAAGTACACATTTAATGTCCTGCCTTTTTGTGTTAACCTGTGATGGCTTGAATGTAGCTACTTTGCTCACAATTACCTTTTCAGTACCTGCTCCTTCCACAAGAAATCTAATGCCTTGGTCCTTGTATGCTCTAAAAATATCATAATTCTTGTTTTCATCTTCCTACATCCAGGCAAGTACACATCCTGTCATTCAGTCACTCTCGTAAATGCCCAAAGTGACAGATAGCCTTTTACTCTTTCATCATGCCTGCCCATAATAAAACTTAGACTAGAGAAAAATCTCTATGGGGAAATCACAGCTCTGTGAGGTTTGGAGTCCTTCATGAACTCACAGACTTCACTGCTGTAGCTATTCACATTGATGAGGTGTCTCACAGGCTCTTCATTCTCCACAAGCTCCATCCTGCTAGCTTCTCCTTCACAGATTGCTTTGCCTCATCCTTACCGAACACATAAGGCATCAGTAAGAAACTCTGTACCCTTCCTATCCCACACCTCATCCCACCACCTGCTACCTCTTCTGTTGTGGCCTCCCTTTTCAGTGTCATAAAATGTGTTCCTTCTTAACCAAGGACAATTTCTCTACCTGAGTTCCAGTTTCCATAACAGTAATATCTAATAGGGTTATTGTTTGTTTTGAGCATTTACTGTGTGTAGTTTCTTCCTGTATTATCTTTGAGTGTGCTTTATGAGTGGCATCCTTTACAGGCAAGGGAATTGATTCTTGGATTAAGTACTTTCCCAAGATTACTAGCAATGAGATTTGAGTGTAAATGTATTACAGAATATTCCAAACCTCTAAAGAATTGTTTCACATGGCATCAGTTCAGATGTGGGGTTGCTGTCCTGGCTGCAGCTAGATGCCATTGTACTACTTTGCCATGATTATGGGGACTAGGAAATGAGAGGGTAAGGCCCATATACAATAAATCCTATTTAAATTTTAGTAAATCAAAACTCTAAACAGAATGTCTCTAAACAGATAAAATTACAAATCATCACTATTCTGACTTCCATATTGTTCATGTCATTTCCAAGCCATTTTGCCCAACATGGAATTAACTGTTAAATTACTTTTCCTTCAGTGATGTTCACTGATAGAAAGAAGTCTAGTAGAGAATGAGCCCCAGGAGTTTATTTGGCTTGTGTTCTGTGACCCTGTGTTAGCTTTGCAGTTTTTAATAATCAGGAGGAAAAGAAATTATAGCATTCACAAAACATCTGAATTTCTTTCCAAGAATTATCAAATTTCTTTTTTATTGTAATAGATATTAAATAATGAAAGCAAACCTTACTGTGTACTTTTTTAGTTTATACTATAAACAATTGAAGATTTAAAGCTAAGGCATATAAAACTAAAATGTGAAGAGGAAAAAGGACAAAATTGGTATTCTTGGGTCTTCCCAAACAGGACCCTTTAACTATGTTTCCACTTCTGTCTGCTTTGAATAATTTTTTCCTGCCCACACCAATGGGATGTAAAAGGAAGACATGGTGAGAGAAACTGTCAGGTTTGGTTTCTCTTCTGCTGATGGGATGCTAAGGTCTGCCTATGCTTCCCCAGGGATGCCTGCCCCCACCCTTTTCCATCAACACCCTACCATGTCAGTAAGGTAGAGCCCACTTAAGTGTCCTATCGAAGAACTGGATAACTACAGAGACCTTAAAATACCATACACACATAGCTTCATCTTATAGATGGAGAAGCTGAGGCCCAGAAAGAAGTACAATTTAAAGAGTACCGTACTTTCCCTGAGCAGTGTTGAAGTAAGCTACAGACTCTGTTTGGTAATTCTTTGAGCAAACACTGATATCCTCCTAAATAAATGCTGAACATCAAACTATGGATATGACATTGGTGTTCCTTACAGAGCTTTCAGACTAGAGCATCAGCTAGTATCTCCAGACTGTTTGTTGTTATGCAGTAGCTTGGAAGAACAAGGTACAGTTGGGACATTTAGAAGGAATGGCCTTTTGCAGAGTTGAGGATACTGAAGCAAGACATGTAAAAATATTTAAGGGAGAAAAAAAATGTGCTAAAAAAATTCCCTAGCCAGGCAGTGGTAGCACACATCTTTAACCCCAGCACTCAGGAGGCAGAGGCAGGCAGATCTCTGTGAGTTTGAAGCCAGTCTGGTCTACAGAGCTAGTTCCAGGACAGAGAAACGTTGTCTCCAAAAGAGAAAGAGAGAGACAGAAAGAGAGAAAATTCTTAGCTCCACAAATTTATGTATTTTCTATATAGCAAAACTGCATATATGGAACAGACATTTCCTTGTGGACATTCGTTGCTTGTAGCAAGTTTACCTTAGGTAGTAATTATTAAGTTATTTGTTGTTTATAACCTAGCTCCTTTTCTAGAATCTATGTCATTACAGTAGTTCTCAACCTGTGGGTCATGACCCCTCTGGGGGTCAAATGAACCTTTCACAGGGTTTGCCTAAGACCATTGGAAAACACAGGTACTTATACTACAATTCATAACAGTAACAAAATTACAGTTATGAAATAGCAACAAAAATAATTTTATGGTTGGGGCTCAGCACAACATGAGGAATTGTATTAAAGGATCAAGGCATTAAGAAGGTTGAGAACCACTGCTTTAGAAGAAAGGTTAACACACAGTTACCCTATGTCACTTGAGAGTCCAGTGAAATGCGCAGCAGACAGCTGGTGTGGGGTTAGTTCTTGCACATAGTCTCCTCATAGACATTGCTAGTTCACCAGCTATGTCTGGGATGAGTTTTCAAGCTCATAATTGGAAATTTTACCTAATCTAATTTGTAGAAGTTTGTTTCACAAAAGGGTGTGTGATAGCATGTGTTAACACAAGTTGATTTTGATAAGCAGTTCATTCACTGTTTAAATTGCTTAATTCTAATTTTGCCTAGTGTCTTTGCTACTCCTATCAAGTCCCCCAATAAACTTGAAAAATGGGAGGAAAGAAAATTCAGATAATAATATGGGAATTTGAAGTTATTATTAGGCATCAGTAATATAGATGACATCAATAATAATCCAGGACAAAAAGGACATTATAAAATAGGCCTTAGTATTCATTCATCCTTTAACAAGTACTTGGAACCCAGCTCTGTAGATACCTACACAATTTTATGCTGTTATTCTAGGATTGTCTTCTAGAAATCAGAGAGTTTACAGAAATGGATGTAATTGGAATACTAGGAAGTAGGTCCAGTCTCAGGTCTCTACAAATGAGATTTAAATGGGAGAATAGAAGAATCTACACAAGGGAAAGCCTAGAGCAGTAAGTGAGAAATGGGAGGTGACAGCTGTACCAATTTGGGAAATTTGACTAGGCTTTACATGGTGATAACTTAGTTCAATGTTGTCTGTTATGTGTCTTATTTTACAAGTACATTTGAAGGAATTATGTCAAATAGGGAAGAAGTATGTCATATTAGGGGCTTGGGATATGTAAAATGTTTGGAAGAGCCACTAAAGAATGTGATAACATACCAAAGAGAAATTAATAAAAAAATGAATTAATGGAAAGCACCCAAAGTGTCATGCAGGCTACCCAAAGTGGCTGTGGTCTCTCCCAGGGTTTTATACTGTTTTGGAATATATTAGGCAGTCCACTGAAAGCTCTTGTGGATCTGCTACCATATTTTATAAGTAGGAATAGAAACAACATCAGGACTGCTATGTAACCTGTTGATAAAAATTCAGATAGGTAAATAATATATACGTTGTAGCTGTTACCATATTTGTTAGTATCAGAAATACCACTTGCTATTAGAAATTTTCTGGTTCTTCCAAGCTAACACACCCTTTCACTTACATGCTGTAAAGTGAGTTAAACAAAGGTGTCATTCTCTGGTTTTCTACTTTTAAAGACAATCAAAGCTTATTTACAAAATAAAAAGGGGTGAATTTCATCATCATATGTGTCTATAATGCACTTAGATCATATTCAGTCCCCATTATTTTTTCTTAGTCTTCCTCTCCTGTCCCCAGTGTTCCTCTTCTTCCCAAATAGCTAGCTACCTTAATGTCCTCCCCCTTATATATTGATTCTACATATGAGAGAAAATGTGTAATGTTGTCTTTGTAATATGGTTTATTTTGCTTAACAGCATACTCTCCATTTCCATCCATTTGTCTGCAAATGGCATAATCTCTTTCTTCTTTATGGCTGAAGAAAAGTTCCTTGTATACATGTTCATGTGTACACACACACACACACACACACACACGTACGTTCTGGGCTTCAACAGAGATCATATGGCAGTTATCAAGTGAAAATATCTTAGTTCCAAAATGTTGGAAACATAAACAAGAAAACCTTTGTAGTCTATTAACGTACTATACCAAAATATTGATTATTGTATCAAATAATGCATTCGCCTGTCTTTCAGACAATCTACTTTAATCATAGTCTTTTCCCCTTCCCTACCTCCTCCCAGATCCTTACTACCTGCCCAATCTTGTGTTTCATCTCTCTCTCTCTCTCCTTCCCCATCTCCAGCATCAAAAACAAAGCCAAACAACAGTCAAACAAAAAATAAAACAAGAAATAGACAAAAGCCGTGGAGTCCATTTTGTGTTGGCCAACTACTCCTGGCATGGGCCTGCCCTGGAGTGTTGATGTACCCAGTGGCCTCCATTTTCCCTGTCCTAGCAGGTATAAATTGCACATAGGTTCAGTCAAGAGTCAGAAGCATACATTGTGACTCAGCGTACTGCACACACAGGAGTGTGTCTACACTGATATAAAGGCTTTATGAAAGAGTCTCCTTATTTTAGCCCCAATGGTGTAATTGTTCTTTCTTTTTTATAGATGTTCCTTGTACTCTGTGAAATTGTTGTACAACTCACTAATTAGCTATAAACTGTACTATGAAATAAAACTTGTTATTGTACAATTTCAAATATTTTGAAATTACAAATTTTAAGTAGTGTAAAATTTCAAAAGTGTATCTATTCCTCATGGTGGCTACTAGCTTAAATTATTTTTCTCTCCTATTAATCAGGTCTCAACATGGTTTTTCACCACCTTTTCTGTCTCAGGATTGAAGGATAAAATCCACCACATAGACAGCCTACACCAGCTCTTTTCTGCCATATCACCAGAGCAAATAGACTTCCCTCCTTTTGTCCTTGAATATGATGCCAGGGTAAGTGCCTGCTCTCTTTTGCCTTGTGTAGTTTGTGGATGTGTTACAGAGTGCCAGGTATGAGTATCATCTGAGTGTGTAATATGCTACATGCTTAGTAAGAAAGCTGTTTCACAGAGCTTTTGTCTCATTATATGTAGATATATACTCCTGTGTATGCAGTATGCTGAGATACACATATGCTACAGAGCAGCATGTGAGTGTGTGAACATGTTGCAGAGCAGCAGGTGTGAGCATGTGAGTGTGTGAACATGCCACAGAGCAGCAGGTGTGAGCATGAGAGTGTGTGAACATGCCGCAGAGCAGCAGGTGTGAGCATGAGAGTGTGTGAACATGCCGCAGAGTAGCAGGTGTGAGCATGAGAGTGTGTAAGTGTGCTTCAGAGTATCAGGTGTGAGCATGAGAGTGTGTGAACATGCCGCAGAGCAGCAGGTGTGAGCATGAGAGTGTGTGAACATGCCGCAGAGCAGCAGGTGTGAGCATGAGAGTGTGTGAACATGCCGCAGAGCAGCAGGTGTGAGCATGAGAGTGTGTGAACATGCCGCAGAGTAGCAGGTGTGAGCATGAGAGTGTGTAAGTGGGCACAGAGCAGCAGGTGTGAGCATGAGAGTGTGTGAACATGCCACAGAGCAGCAGGTGTGAGCATGAGAGTGTGTGGACATACCACAGAGCAGCAGGTGTGAGCATGAGAGTGTATAATTGTGCTTCAGAGCAGCAGGTGTGAGCTTTGGAGTAACAAGTGAGTATTTTTTCACACAGTAACCTTGGGGAAAGTCCTTATGCCAAGAGGGTATTCCAGTCATGAATTGAAGATGGTCTTTGGTTATGTGGACAGTTTCTGTCACATCAAAGACTTTTCTTAAGATTGAGAGTTTTTAGCTATATGAACAGCATGACTGCATTACAGCGTAGACATTAAGTCAGGCAGCCTCTCTCAGTAGCCCCTGCCCTGTTATAAGTTGCATTTTCTGAGGGTTATGATAATGTTTGTAATGCATCTACCATGTTAGTGATGTTATTTATAAGTACATTTGTAGATCTATTGCTGAAGAACTAATCATAGGACTTCTCTGAAATATCACTAAAGTTCTTTTTCTATTGTGTATATTCACAACAGCCCCTTTATAATATTTTTTAATTGAGAACTTTGCCAGAAGTTAGTCAAGTACCTTGGCTAACTGTTGCTGATGATATATCTTTATGCATGAGCCAGAAGACGTATTGTAAAGTACTACCGAGTTTGAAGTATTCTCCCCTAATTGTTGTGCAACATGTTGAATGTCTTTAAATAAAAGGCATGCAGGACATTTCTCTCTAAGGTTTCTTCAACTTCAACAATGATTTCTATTCCCCTTATGTGGAGAGCCAAGTATTTACTTCTAATAGCTAATAAACTTTCACATTTGACTGTTGCACAGAAAGAATTTGTATTTGAAACAGCTGGATCATAAAACAAAGATTATTCAATATATAGGATTGGAAAAAGTTATGTCAATTTGTGTTTTCTTGAAGATTGCTGGAGTATAAACTGTCTATTGTTTGCCTTTGAACTACACCTGTCATGCTTGAATTCATAGCAGGAAATGTAAAAGGCACAAAGGAACATTTCGATACCAAAAATCTGAATGCCATTTTTAAACTACTATCTAAATGTATAATATTTATCCTGCAAATACAGAAAGACTACTCCACCAGACTCAAGCTTGCTTTTGTTTTGCCTGTGTGGTTTAGCTTTCTCTTGTTTTGAATATCAAAAAGGATACAATGACAGGATCATCAAAAGGAAGTATAACTTCTAAACTAACAATTGACTCATTAAATCATCTCTCTCCACCATGCTAGAGTTTTCTAGAATGGAAATATACCATCTGACTATCAGGACCAAAGACAGACATAAAAATGAAGGAGTTAGCCGGGAGGTGGTGGCACACGCCTTTATTCCCAGCACTCGGGAGGCAGAGGCAGGCGGATCTCTGTGAGTTCGAGACCAGCCTGGTCTACAAGAGCTAGTTCCAGGACAGCCTCCAAAGCCACAGAGAAACCCTGTCTTGAGAAACAAGGAAAGGAGTTGAAGTATGAGGAGGAGACGGTTGAGGGACAGGCAGAGAGCATATCATGCCATTCTGCCACTGTGCATGCTCTAGGGTGGGCTTTGCAGTCAGAGGGGAGTGTTCTGCAAGGGAAAGCTGCCATTACATTCCTGTGCAGGGAGACAGACCAGTGTGGAAGAGCAGAGAGGCAAGTCTACAGGAGGGACTCAGCCTCAGCTGAGACCAGAGTGAAGCTGTGCTGCTGAGGGTGGCAAGGCTTTGAAGCGAGGAGGTATTTAGAGCTGCACTATGTGGAGACAAAGTGGCCGTGGGAGATGAAGGAGACAGCAAGTGCTTTTGGTTGATGGCATTTCTGTTGCCCCAGAGAAGCAATGTGAGGGAAATCTTGAGAGACATGGGAAAGGTTCAGGTAGTTAGTGTGTTTAGTTTGTAACACGGAGTTTAGGATGTGGACCTGAGACACCAGGAGGTGGTTGGATAATGATTTGCAAGGAAAATTTGAGTCATAATTGGAAAAAAAAGAGTACAGAGTCGGCATACTTTTTGTTTAGTTGTGCCACACACTTGATAGCATATTATTTTGTAAAGGACTGAATTGGTGTTGATAGGTATCAGTTTCAGTGGACTTAAAAACTCACTCCAAAGATTTATGTCCTTTAGGAAGCCAACAGTTTCTGTAAGATTAAAAGGGACCTATGAAAAGTAGTTGAAAGGTAATTTTTATCTAGATTTAAAAAAAAATACTGAGGCAGCTTCCAGAAAAGAGGGAGTCAGCATTCTTACAAGTAAAATCGGAGTATGCAATTTTGACTGACGAGAATCTTTAGATTACTGTGATTGTTTCCAGAAATAGAGGCTACTTGATGGCTCAGCAGTCTCCTGTACAGTGCAAAGCTGATGTAGGAATCTCTGTTTCGTGGCTTTGTATTTCAGACATGTGCCATTAGTTTGCCACAAAAATCAATGCAGATATGAAAAACTTTACAAAATAGCACAGAAGAATAGAAGAGAACCCTTACAGAGGTGTTCAGAATAGATTCTCTTCAGGAATATATTTCTCAGGGCATATTAAAAAATGCAGAATTGTTAAGATTACAGATCATGATAGACATGCCAAAATGCAAACTATGTATTTTCCCCCAAGTTTAGCCAATTCTGAGATTTATTTCTATTTTCTTTTTTCCCCCATACCTGGTCAGATTTCCTTCTTATCAGAAAGTCTTTGATGTCCTTTTGATTTCCTGGTTATGACACCAGGGTCAGTTCCTGCTCAGAGCATCCTCCCTGAAGACTGGCTGAGCTTCTGGCTCATTTTGACTCTGATAGCATTAAATTGCCCGTTAGGTGCATTCAGTGTAACTAAGGTAAATGCCATGAGCAGTCTACTTCCTCCCCTCTTCTCACTCCTGACTGGTACCTTATATTAATAGTAAGCATTTTCTGCTCGTGGCTTACTGAAGACAAGTTCTTTGCCAAAGAAATACTTTTGAGAAAAAGCAAAACTCTAGTCTTACATCTCAGAAATCTAATCTAGGATCCTCCTGCCATAAAGTTAGCTGCCTTGTTTTTAACCATGATTACCCAAAATGGGGGCCAAAGAATTTCTCCTTACATGACTTGGTTACTTTCTACATTTGATATTAAGTTTCTGGCATTTAATTCTCCATCTTGACGTGGAGCTAAATGGCCTGAGAACTGTAATCTTTACAAGCCTTGCCACTTGGGCGTGTCATGAAGATGCCTGCTGCCAACAGTGACAGCTACTAAATTCTTCAGAAATCATTTTTATTGTTCCATAACTAAATGAAGAATCAGTGATGTGAAGGTAGCACTGTCTAACAAGAATTCACTCGTCTTTAAATTTAAGCTCAGCTTTTACTCAGGAGGTAATTTAGTTGAACTACATAATCTGTGTGCTCTTCATTTTCCTTGTCAGTAAAATGAGAATGTTACCTATTCTGTGACATCATATGAGAACTTAAAGCAGCAGTGAAAACAAGGAGCCTGTAAATAGTCCAGCACTTAGAATGTTCAATAAACAATGCTGTCTATTAAAGCACATTGTCAACCTTGTGGCTTCTCCCTGCTTTACCCCACCTCTGACACACTCCAGTGAGACTACTCAGCACGAGATACGTGCTGGACATTTCAAATGTACTTTCCATTTATTGCAAATGTACTCACCATTTATTGCAAGTCCCTGTCTTGCTTATCCTCTTAACTTACCTTGTTGCCTAATGGTCTTGTCTTTTTTTCTCTCCACAGGAAAATGGGCCTTATTTTGCATCTTATCCTCCATCACCAGATTTGTGACCTTCCATCTTCCAAGTTCTTCTTGGTCACGGATTTCCATTTCACCACAACTCACCACCCATTGAAGTGATATTCATTTTTGCTGTACAGATCCAGAGAGCTTTTGTCCCCACCTCTCTGGTATTTTTTTATTGACTATATATTTTCTGGCACATAAACAATCTAAAACTGGTAGGCCATACTGAACTGCATATGTTTTAAATTTGTATATTTGTATCAAATGGAAATGTTTGTTTTTAGAGCATTAATAGAAACTGGGGATCAACTTTTCAGTGTCTTCAGTTTCCTGGACTCTTGTGTTACAAGGCCACCAACATTGCTCACATCATCCCTCACAGTGCACTGTTCAGACTGTCTGTTACCCAGGCCAGCAACATTATTCACAGTGTCTCCTAAACAGTGCACACTTTGGACTCTCCGTTACACAGGCCACCAACATTGTTCACAGCATCTCTTAAACAGTGCACGCTTCCTTTGTGTATTTAAGTGTTTCTCAAAATATATACAACCAGTGTATGCTGAGCAAATACATTGTTTTCCTCAAACCCAGGATTTAATATCATTTACATTTTATACAGATGATCTGATTATAATGTAGGATTGTCCAGGACCAAGAATATAGAAATGTGTCTGATTGAAACTATAAAAATCTTCAGCAAAACATAGGACTTGCAATTTGGTGGCACAAGGTAAGAGTGAGCTGTAAGTGCTTCCTGGAATATACAGTTTGTCAATATCGACACTGTTCTGGTCTCAACAGTGTGGGGAACACAAAGACTGTATCTTCAACTCTTTCTACAATAATGTGATCGACCTCCTCATCAAAAGAATGTATGTGCTAATAGCACTCCCAAGTAAAGAGCGTTTCCTAAGACTCCATCTTTGACCACACTGCTGTCTTTTCAGAGTCAGAGTCGTCGATGATTGTATTGGCTCAGTATCTCCTGAGTTCCCTACATCAGTAGAGTGGAAGTGTATAATAGTACACAAATCTAAGGACCTCATAATTCACTTTCTAGAAAACTTTTGCCACTCAAGGTTTATGTGTGCCTTAGCTTGTTTATGGGTGAAAATTGGAATAATACAACCTACCTCACAGAGGCAACATAAAGATAGCATTTAGAAAGAACTTGGCTATTCCAGGATACAGAGGGTTGAGGGAATTGGGGGTAGGATAGGGTGTCTTCAATTAATTAGTTTTTAATGTTGATGAGAGTAAATATATATAAAGGAATTCAGTAAGGCATTCCATGGGCCTTGGTACCTTTTGAATGATAGAGTTGTATTTGGGGGTGGGACACAAAAAGAAATCCAACTTGTGACCATTTCCTGCTTTGTAGATTTCTTCTGGCTCTCCTACAATACAGCCATTTAACGAGAGACATCTGTTACCCATTTTAACAATTTCTTCTTGAATTAAGGTCAAAGCATTATCATTTCCATGTGGGTGTCTTTATAGTCCTTTTGTGCCCACACCCCACCCACCTCTATCTCCCTCACTGTATCATGCACATTTGCAGTTCCGAGAAGGAAGAGTAGAGTCTTTCTGATCTCATGAGAGAATTTAAAGGGATAGTGAAGACGGGAGCCCTGTCCGTACTTCCAAGGACCCATTCCTCCTTGTCAAACATTCTTCAGTGGAGGAAAAGAAGCTTGCTTCTCTTTCCATTGTTTCCCAGTAGTCATTTGATACAGTTTCATATAGACAAAAAGTGCTTCCTGTTTCTTGGATAGGTGTCGTTGATGGACATGAAACCCTCTGTTCTGTCTATATAAATGGTAAGGACTTCCTGATATGTTCTAGGTCATCAGGCCACCAGTCAGCTGTCAGGTGTAAAGTTACTTTCATCGCTCCTAAAGCCCTGTCATCCTTAAAATACCTGGTGTTTGGCTCCCTCCCTTCAGCGATTGTTGGGTCCTTTGGTCTGAGGCATGGCTCACTAGAAGTGTCATAACAACGCACCTGCTCTGCTGATGCGGGACTTAGCTACCCAGAGCTGCCATCTATCCTAAACCATTGCTACTCTACACAATAGAAGCTGTGATCTACCTTGCTATTTGAACAGAGACAATGTTATGAACAATGTCTGTATTTTTCAGATAGTCTCACTATGTAGCCTGGGCCAGCCCCAGACTTGTGCTTCCCCTGTCTTGGTCTCTACAGTGCTGGGATTATAAACATACACCACCATACCCAGATCTGTGCAACTTGCAATTTCTTGTAGGCAATATTTCTTAAAGGACATTCCTTTTTGCATACCAGTAAGAATCTCCATGTACTGATATACTAGTCTAAGTGGCACCTGGAGTACAAAGGGGGAAAAGACTGTACATACCAACTATTTCATAGTAACAATGCCTAAAAAAAACTAAGGGCCACTAAGTAAAACACATTTAGTGTGGGACTGTTCATGCTTTCATAATTTTCTAAAGTGTTGGATATTGTTTCTGAGATGGGAGATAGAGTGGCCTAGTAATATTGTCATGTACATCTGTTCTGTCAAAAATTTGGATAGCCTTGAGAACACAAGAGCTTTCAAGAATGTATTAGACGCCGGGCGTTGGTGGCGCACGCCTTAATCCCAGCACTCGGGAGGCAGAGGCAGGCGGATCTCTGTGAGTTCGAGGCCAGCCTGGTCTACAGAGTGAGTTCCAGGACAGCCTCCAAAACAATACAGAGAAACCCTATCTCGAAAAACCAAAAAAAAAAAAAAAAAAAAAGAATGTATTAGAGGCTAGCAGGGTGACTGAGTGGCAGTCCTTAAGACCTGGTATTAGTCCAGATCACCACCAAGTTCTTAGTTCAGTTAATCCTTGGTCATGCCAAATTCTAGTTGAATTGCTAAAGACACAACCTAGAAAATACCAGTTTATTAACTGATAGAGGCAAATTTATAGGTAATTTATAATACAAGTACATTTGCTTCAGCACATACTTTGGTTTTTCCCAATTCACACATACCCAGGTTTCTGGATGGTAAAATGACCTTGAGAAAAGTTGAGTGTGCTGGACTCTTTGTTTTGTTTTGTCTTGTTTTGTTTTTTGAGACAGGGTTTCTCTGTGTTGCTTTGGAGGTTGCCCTGGAACTCGCTCTGTAGACCAGGCTGGCCTAAAACTCACAGAGATCCGCCTGCCTCTGCCTCCCGAGTGCTAGGATTAAAGGCATGCACCACCAACCCTGATGAGTGTACTAGACTCTTATAGGCAAATGGTTTATTATTAAAGGTTCCATTACTGTGTCTCTAGTCTCATATAATAACATAGGATTTTTATTATCAAATTTCTGAAAGTCTTTGCTCCACAAAATTTTATGTGCCAGACCTGGAAATTAGACACATCACTTCCATTCATGAATGTTCCATTGTGTAGGATTTGCCTGTTTGACCTCTCTGAATAGCAAGGCTAAGAGGCTGTAAAGAGTAAGAGTGCAGTACCTAACTGCCTGTAGCACTCCAGACAGTGCTAGAGACCAGAAACATAAAAGATATATTTCAGTCAAGTAGAAATACAATAAAAGAAAGGGCCTATTAGAGAGTGTCATTTATCTAAGGACCCTGGGACAGGATCATAGTGTGGCCTAGAACAAAATGCTAAGATGTGCCTGTGTCACTGAAGCTCCTATAAGACAGAACCACTGTTACTCCAAGCAGGATGGAGGGCCATCCAGATGACCTTCACTGGATCTAGTAAGTTAGGATCCATTGACTTAGTAGGAATTACTTACAGACTCTCCGGCCCCACTCCAGAACTAAGAATTCTGCCTGCATCTTTCCAAGGCCCCAGATGATTTGTGTTCTTACCACAGTTTTAAAATCATTGTAATCCTGGCTATGTTACTTATGAGTTCAGTGATATGAAGTTGCTTAAATATCTACTCTCATGTCTGTACTTTATCAGTAAAGTGGAGATAGGACAGCCCTGTGACTGGATGGAGGGGTGACTCTAGAGATGATGCATTCAGATGTTCAATTACCTCTGATACCTAAGTGTTGGTCTTTCCCACACACCAAGTGCTTTGAAAAGTAATAGTCAAGAGAGGCAGTCTTAGAAGGACGGCACTAGAAGAAACCATCCTGAGTGAGTAACCAGTCAGGGAGAATGACATGGAAATCAAATACCGCCTAGATTTTTATATTCCCAGTGTAGGCTGGGGCCCAAGAGCTTACACACAATAAGCTGTAATTTAACAATACCTTTTGCTGATTTAATATATGCAAAGTAAAGCTTGGGAAGATCTAAGATCTAGTCTAGGCCTCCATAGAGAAAGCTGACAGTTAAATTCACTGTTTTGTACTACCCTTTAGGTTAACTTTGATGACTGGAGAAAGGCCTAGTATAAATGGCCAAAAGAGAAAATCCTACCAGTTGAAAAGACCTTAGTTCATGCACCTAAGTTGTAAGGCACAGGAAAATCAGAGGAGCTGAGCTGGAAGCTTCCTTTCTGCTGGGCTTGTGGGAAGAAGCTGCACAGGCTACTGGGAAAGTAGAGGCATCAACAGTCTCACCTAGACATGAACCTTACAATCTACAACAACAATCTGCCAGGCAAGATGTGTTTATCTGTGCAATAATGGCATGGCTGTTAGGGGGTAACCAACTAATTTCTGCTTGGATTTGAGACTCTTCCACAAGAAAGAATTAATACTTAGCCGGGCGTTGGTGGCACACGCCTTTAATCCCAGCACTTGGGAGGCAGAGGCAGATGGATCTCTGTGAGTTCGAGGCCATCCTGGTCTACAAGGTGAGTTCCAGGAGAGCCTCCAAAACAATACAGAGAAACCCTGTCTCGAAAAAACAAAAAACAAAAACAAATAAAAAAAAGAATTAATACTTTGGTACTGTAAATCTAGTTTAAAACTTGTAAGTGGAAGCTGTAGGCTCAAGGGGGTAAGTTACTTTCAACATAAGGAAACTGTCCTGGTACCAAGTCTCCCTCTAAATATTTATATTTATATTCATAGGCAAATGTAATCTTCCTTGCTTGTTGTATATAATATGGTTACTTTAAGATGTATGGAGTTCTTCAGAAAGCTCATCCAGATCTTGGGACTCAGATACATCCTTTCACCCTGTTTCTCTTCATCCTATGAGAAGAGAGTAGAGGTTATCAGGGGTGGGGGGGAATCTCTTGCCCTCAGCTTGGCACTTCTTTAATAGACATTTTTAGCCTCAGTTTAGTGGATCTTTGCCTCTTGAAATGCCAGTTTAATTAAGATATGATTACTGTCATGGGTAGTTTCCCTTAGAGTCATCAAATAAAGAAATTATTTTAAACTGGGAAAGAATTTGAGCACCTCAATAGTTATAGCCTTCACTCAAGGAGTCAATCCAGGACCATTCACACTGTATTTCAATCAGAAATAAGGCATTGGGCTCAACATGGATGATCTGGCATCATGAATTGGTGAAAAACACAGATAGTGAACTCTGACCTGTAGCCATCTAAGACAAAATTGCATATACTATACACACAGACCTCACTTCTCAAGCATGGAGAAACTGAAATGTGAAGTATGGGCAAGCTCCATGGTGACTTTCTTTTGTATGACACTGAGTGCAAGGTCAGGACTAAAAGATGCTGTGTTTTATGTCAGTCCATCTTACCGGTGCAGAAGATGGCCTAGGAAACAGGTTTAGAGTTTCACATTATCCCACGGAATTTCCACAGGAAGTCAAGGCATGGAATGGCACCATATAGGACTGTTTTGCATCCGGGTTTTATTTAGTTGTTTTTCTCTTACCTTCATAATTAATTAATTATACCATCACTATCCTATATTCTTGTATACAAAGACTTCCATGATATATACCTACTTCCATTTTATGTAGCATATTCTCTTAAAAATATATTTGCTTTTTTCTTTTTTAGTAGCTTTATGGAAATACACGTCAAAATTTGTCCTCTAAAAATGTACAGCTCAGTTGTTTTCAGTATACTCAAGGGTTGTAAACCATTACCACAATCCACTTTTAGAATATTTTCTACATCCTGACTAAGAGAAAACCCATACACATTAGTAGTCCTTCCCATTCCCAGTCTTCCACCCATCCCCTCCATGGTCTGGGTTGAAAGTAGTTGTGCTCCCTTGGGACACTTCTCCATCTCCATGCTGCATTCGTTGGTCAAACTTCTCATTAAGCATCTGAGGAGGTGAGGCCAGTAGTGTCGCAGGAGAGTGTGGAGCAGAGAGACATTGAGATTAGCAGAGGAAGAAGCCAACTGGCCAAGAGACTAGAAACGCATCCCCACTAGGGCTTCGTGTAAGGGGCAGAACATGCACAAGCAAAGTCTGGGATCTACAAATCCAAGAGAAAGCTGGTGCTGCACGGGTGAATCACAAAGCAGCGAGTCCTGGCCAGGGCCACTGAGCCTTTCTACTGTTTCTATGAATATGTCCCTTCAAATCTTTGTTCATGGATATAAAAACCTGGGAGTCCCAGGGGTACCCTTTGGACTCTGGTCCACACCTATGACAGAACTAGAGGAGATAATGATTCCCACTCAGCTCTGTTGCTCCAGGCTGAGGTGCTGAGCCCTTCTGGCTGTTTTCCTATCCATAGACTATAGATAGTGTAAGTGTTACAACTCTGAAGGGAAAAGGAAAGGTATCCCAACAGAAGTGGTCCTGCCCTGCCCTAGTCCTGCCCTGCCCTGCCCTGCCCTGCCCTAGTCCTGCCCTGCCCTGCCCTGCCCTTTAGGCAGCATTTGTTTAACTCTGTGAAGCTGTGTTACTGTGCCTGTCTAACACACCTGGTAATAGACAGCTGAATGACCAATAGTGAGGCAGAAGCAAGTATAGGTGAAGCTGGCAGGCAGAGAGAATAAATAGAAAGAAAGCAAGGAGAGAGAAGAAGAGAAGGACATCAGGTGCCAGTCACACAGTCGCACAGATACACGGTCACACAGACACACAAGTCAGTCACACAGCCCCATAGCCACACACCCAGCCACGGAGTAAGAAGGAAAGTAAGATATGTACAAGTAAGAAAGATAAAAGCCCAGAGGCAAAAGCTAGATGGGTTAATTTAAGAAAAGCAAGTTAGAAACAAGTCAAGCTAAGGCCAGGCATTCCTAACAAAGAATAAGCCTCCTCCGTGTGTGATTTACTTGGAAGCTGGGTGGTGGGCCCCTCAAAAAAGCCAAAAGAGCAAAAGAGTAAAAAACATCATACAACTACAGCCTTCTTTTAGCATTGTGACTTCAAACATGTTTCCCAGCTTCTGAGCGTCAATCCTTGCATGTAAAAAGCATGTAGAATGGCCCTGAGGCTAGAATGAGTACCTTGTATGGTCTAACTTAGACATTCTGATTGCCTCTCTCCACATGCACCAAGTAACAGCTGGTCCTTTTCACTTTAAAGTACATTACATCACTGATTCAGAAAATGGTGTATTTGGTATATCTTCAAGAAATAAAGTTGCATTTTAAATCAGCAATTGTCAAACTTGATAACAGACTAGAAAGTAAATATTTTAGTATTGTAAGCCAAATGGTTTCCTCATAGGGACTCAGCCATGCTGCTGTTCTCCAAGGCAACCATGGTCCAGTCATAAATAGTGACTGTACACCAAAGAGACTTTACTTATGGAGACAAGCATATAACACCAAATCATCCATAGCTATAAAAATATTATTTTTCTTTGTTTTCAATCATTTCATAGTCTTAAAAGACATGTTTAGCCAGGAGATGGTAGTGCATGCCTTTAATCCCAGCACTCAGGAGGCAGAGGCAGACAGATCTCTGTGAGTTACAAGACCAGCCTGGACTACAAGAGCTAGTTCCAGGGCAGCCTCCAAAGCCACAGAGAAACCCTGTCTCGAAAAACAAAACAAACAAAAAATAAACCAAAAGACACATTTAGCTCAGGTCCCATACAAAAAAGCAATATGCTTAGTTTATTGTTTAAAATAATCCAGTGGGCCTTTAACGTCAGAATCCTGCAGGCCAGCAATTGGGGAAATGCCCCGTGAACAGAAGAAATCAAGAGCTGGCCAACCAATCAACGAGCTAGATCAGGGGCTGTGTTTACCATGCCAGGCATAGCACAACACACAGTCCCTTGAGCCAATAGGTGGGGGTGGTGCTATACCTATCCTGTCTCTTTCTGGTGAGGGAAGCTTAGAGTCAGTCACTTGAGAGTCAGCTGAAAAGATACCTGGAATCAAATAATTGCATCCCTACCCTGTGCGAGATATTTGAATCATTTTAGTTCTGAATCTCTTGATAGTTCCACTTTATAAATAAAGAATGGAGGCTTAAAAGACAAAGATGGTGGTAGGGCGTGCTGAAGCTTGCAGTACCAATATACAAACCTAGGATGTTTGACTCTAGACCCCACAGACCCTTCCCACCTCTCAGAAGAATATGAGGCCTATTAGAGCAAGAACTTCACAGAGCTCATTCTGTGCTGCACGCCAGGGTCCAACCTGAGTGCTAGCATACAATGGGTAGTCAGTGAGTACCAAGTTGCTGCATTTTTCTTCTCATACCACCGGGTGTTGATCTTAGAGCAGGGACCCTGTAAGAGAGTTTAAGGTCAGCTGAGCATTGGTGGCGCACGCCTTTAATCCCAGCACTCAGGCGGCTGAGGCAGGCGGATCTCTGTGAGTTTGAGACCAGTCTGGTCTACAGAGTTCCAGGACAGGCTCCAAAACAATACAGACAAACCTTGTCTCAAAAAACAAGAGAGGGGGGAAGAGGAGAGAGAGAGAGACAGAGACAGAGACAGAGACAGAGAGAGCACCTCTCTAGTAAATCTTACATGGAGAAAACTCAAATATGGACTCGACATAGCTTTGGAAAAAGGTGCTCTTCAGCCTCTGAGCAACAGCCGTTAGAATCCTCATCATAGGCATGGAGACTGGGTTTGCAGAGCCTTCCAGCTAATCATGATACTATAGGCATTTAACAATGTGTCATTTTTCCCCCCTACAGATTGCTTATGGCTCCTGAACATACTTTTTTTTTAAGTTTCCCTTCAAAGTCGCTTCTCAAAAAATTATTACATAAAAGATGTTTTTATTGGACACAAAGTGCTTCACAGTGAGAACTAAATAGGCACAAGCTGATTTGGTTCTAACCAACAAGAAGTTATTTGTCTTCAGAAATACAGCTGTGAGGAAACGTGCCCTCTTTGTTGCTGAAAGGCCAGGCAAGTGTGAATCCAGCAGGCTGCTCTGAAGAGGCCTGCTGCTGCTGCTCCTGCCAAATCAGAGACATGTCATTAATATTCAGGCATCACTAAGCTAGGTGCTACCATCGTGTTCTCTGACTCAGCATCTGTTGTTTTCATGCCTTCGTCATTTACATCAGGACCTTGAGATCATTGTCCATTCCAAGTATTTAGGATTATGAGCGCTCCGTGTTCACAGAATTTTATAAAAACAAAACCTGTTGTTTAGAAGTTGTGAAGGAATTGCCCTCACTACCTACCCCTTCTCTCATTGCAGCCCCCTAATAAAGAGAGAGAGAGAAACCTCAGCATTTTCTTTCACTGTCCCTGACACAAGTCACTGTACTCATGCCTCAGTCATATGCCATCGAATGTTTCCCCATGATACACTGCCAGCTCATTCAGCCTCACTGGTTGTTTAGGATACTGAAATGCCATGACGTGGATTGAGGACTGTGTCCACAGCCCTCAGTGCCCTTTGCTCCTTGACCTTGCTCCAGGGTCCATGAGTCTTCCCGTCACCATGAAACACTGTGCTGGTTTGAATGAGAACGGCCCAAAGGCTGGTGTGTTTGAACACTTGGTCCTCAGTTAGTGGAACTTTGTGGGGGAGGAGTAGGAGCTGTTTCCGGGGTGGCAAGCTTTGAGGTTTCAAAAGATTCCTGCCATTATCAGTATACTCTCTCCCTCATACTTGTGGATCAAGATGTGAGCTCAAGTTTTCCTGCCACTGTGCCTCTGCACTCCATCATGGAACCACAGACCAATTGAATGATTGCTTTCATAAGTTTCCTTGGCCATTGTGTTATCAGAGCAACAGAAAAGTAACTAACAAGAGCACATAAAATATTCAAACACATCTTCCCAAACTATGGCCAATGTCTGCTGATGGTCAGTGCAAGCATTGTACCACTTTGCCAGCTCGTGTATCTCAATGACTGGGACATAAACAACTTCATTAGTCTCAGTGTCTCCTTGAATAGTCGTTGGTATACTACAGGCCCTCAAATAATTCTTTAAAAGAACAAATGAAGTACATTTGTGCATACTGCACCAAGAACAGTAAATGAGTTACAGGACTATCTGACTGTGTCATGAGATCAGGGAAGACCCATATTGTTTTGTGGATAGATTTGCCAGTCTTCAGTTTTTCAGTATGATCTCTCCTTCAGTGAGTGGCCTTACTTTACAGCATTGGCATTCATTCTTCACCTTTTTCCAGGCAGGGTGGTATAAGCCAGTATTGGATTTTAAGTCCTGAACTTCCTCAGTGACCACAGACTAGGGCTGGAAATAGATACTTGTCATCATAGACTTTAAGTCAATAAAGTGTGGGAGGCTGTCAGGTCATGAGGAACATAGAATAACTAAATCATAAATCCTATGTGGTAAGACTGATAGTCTGAATTTGCTCAGCCATTGTTTATATACCATTGAGTTCAATGAAAATTAATCAACAATGCGTGTTTCCAGGCTGGAGATATGGCCCAGCAGATAAGAGCACTTGCTGCTCTTCTAGAAGACCCAGGTTTAATTCTCAACACCCACAGCTGTCTATAACGGGCACCTGACCCTTTTCTGCCCTCTACGGGCACCAGCAGAGGCATGGATGTACAACAAAACACCCATCACGAAAATGATTTAAAGGCACACCTTTATTACGCACTCACTGCCTTTCCGGGGGCCTAAGAGTCATCCTTGTCTAGAATTTCCCATGCTATCTTTAGCAATCTTTATAGCATGAATTCTAATTCGTATTAAAAATAAAAACCAGAGACAGATATTGGGGTTAAAGAGGAAGATCAAAGAAGCAAAGCAGCCAGCCACTAGAGAGTTTTCACCTCTACCAATGCTCAGACCAAAGGGGCGATCCTGTCCTCAGACTGCATCTGTCTCCACCAAACCTCAGACCGCACTCAGTTCCTGTATCCTCCTGCTTTATAGTCCTCCCAAGGGCTGGGATTAAAGGTGTAAGCTGTCACTGCCTGGCTTCTATGACTAACTACTGTGACTGCTGGAATTAAAAGTGTGTGCCACCACTGCCTGGCCTCTATGGCTGGCTAGTGTGGCTAGCTTTGCACTCTGATCTTCAGGCAAGCTTTATTTGTTAGATCATAAAAAAATATCACTGCAAATCTTAACACCAACATTGACCCTTTTGAACTTATTAAGGGCCCACACGGTCATCCTCAAAAGGGGAAGTACCAGCCACCCACTTGTGTTTGTGGTTATCCAGTCCCTGCCCAGCCAGGCCTCTTCCAGAAGAATGACCACATCAAGAGGCTAACCCATGGCTTCTGTGAGCCTGGCTTTTATTTAGGTCCTCTGCCTTTCATCATACTGGTCTGTAGCAGCCCCCTGCTTGAATTATCCTGGTTAGTGTGGGGACCCCTCTGATCTGCTGGAGACTGGTTGCCTCATGACACCACCTAATTTGTCACTGTGGGCAGCTGATCTCAGTCCAGCCTTCAAAATACAGCACTTTTAGTAACACTTTTTTTTCCTGTAACCATTTCCCCATCAGTTTTCCTTTGGGGTAATCCTTATATTTCCAGTGTTCTCTGAGGCTGCAAATAGGCCTCTGGGTTACAGCACGAAATACTTTGCGTCTCTGTAGTACTGAGTAGTTTTAAGAACGTTCCATGTGGGTTTTGATGGATGCCAACCTGTGATGTAGACTGTATGTGCCAGGAAGCTGGAGTCCCGGACGTCTCTTAGAACATCACTGTAACCTTGGTACTGAGCACAGGACTGGCACTCGGTATGCATTGCAGTGTTGGATGACTTGCTTTGAGGCACATATAAAGGGTGGATACATTTTCACTGCAGAGCGTTGTTTGATGAGAACGTGCCTAACCCAGCCTATAAAGACTAAACGGTAAGGCAGCATCTTCAATTAGTAAGATATTTTTGTATCCTTTATAAATCCAGGCAAGCTCCTTAACTCTAGATATTTGAAGGATTTACCAGAGTTATGTCATTTCGGAATGGCCTCCATCAGCCCATGTCTAATAGAACACAAGGATGTTGCCAAGGCAAATTCCTAAGAAGAACACAGTGCTACAAAAGCAGTTCTCGGAGTCCTGAGAGTCTTGGTCGGTACTCACATCCTGTTACAGTGTTAACAGGACTGGCAGCTAGCCTTGATGGTGGGAGATGGAGAAAAGCGGCAATGGTGAAGTCAAGATTCCTCAAGCAGATATGTTTTGAGATGAGTCCTCGTCTAGGACATTGTGTTCAGTGATGAGAGCCAGGAGTGTGTCTCCTTTTTCCTTAACGAATCTCATTTTACTGTGAAGTGTTGAAACAAACACATTCCAGCCTAGAGTTGTTAGGCCTGACCTTTGTTCAGTGCGTAATGTTCTGGATGCTCTGTGGACAGAGGTGTTACACTCTTCAACTAAATCCTTACATATGCAGGGTGATAGTGAGCAGTGAACATTTGAGAGGAGAACTTTACTTGAAATTGAGACTATTCCACATTGGATGTCCTTCTTTAGCCATGGGTCTAATCAAGTGTGACTTTGCAAAGGTTTTCCACAAAGAATTCAGATTTAGAGCTGAGTGGTGGTAGATGCCTGAAATCCAGGACCTGGGAGGCAGAGGCAGAAGAATGGCCTGGTCTACAGACTGAGTTCCTCAGTAGCCTGAGCTACAGAATAAGACCCTGTCTCAACTTCCCCATATCCCTAAGAAAATCAGATTTGAGAGTGTGTTGAACTTGAGTTTCCAGCATGGCTAAGAGCTTTCCTATGCCAACTCCTGAGTCCAGTCTTTAACACCCTTAGCTTCAGATGTGAGGAAGGCACATAGGAATTAGAAATGAATGTTCTCTGTATTTTCCATAGGAAATGAAGACAAAAATAAGAGGCCAAATAACTACACTTTCCCCAGAGTAAACCAAAGGGCCCTGAATGTTTTTCTCAACCTTTTTTTACAGTAGAAAGCAAGGTCCTGACCAAGTCCTCGGACACTGTTTCTTGACATGACACATTTGTTCTATATGATGTCATATGATCATGTTTATATAAATACATACATATGCATATGTGTACATTAAAAATGTAGTTGTTGTAGAATTATTAGTTTAAGTCGTGTTGCTTTTGTTTATGCTCTGGAACATTTGTTTAATGATGCAAAGATGTGTTCGATTAAAGAAAATTCACCTGCAGTCAGAAGGCTGGGTCAGCAACTAGCTGGCAGGAAGTTATGGGAGGAGCCAGGTGGAGAAGGGTTTGTAAGGAGGGGTGAGACTGAGCACAGGACTTCTTGCAAGACTTAAGGAGGTGAGCTAGACGAGCTGCTTGCTAGTCAGCCTCTCTGCTCTCAGGGAAGCAGGATTATACCTCAACCTTTGAGTCTTGAGTTCTTTAGTGGTCCAGAGATTTAAGTTTCCTTAATAGCTTTGAAAGAGATGTGCCTGAGAGGGCAGAATTCCCTCAGGCTTCAGCTCTTGTGGCCTAGCTGCTGCTGGTAGGGGCTGAGCTGCAGTTGCTGAAGAGGATAACCTAGCATAAAATGCCAAAACAATGAAAAGAAAAAACGACATGTAGGAAAGAAAAGAAAAACAAATGCTGATGAAGCAATGAAGAGAGACTGGAGAGATGTCTCAGAGGCTGGGAGCCCTGGCTGCTTTTCCAGGGGACCTGGGTTCAATCCCCAGCATCCACATGATGGCTACAGCCATCTGTAACTCCAGTTCCAGAGAGGGTGGTGGCCTCTGCAGAGTATCAGGCGCACATGTCCACAGCATACATGCAGGCAACACACCCACATACATAAAATAAAATTTAAAATGGGATGGGGAAGCTAACATGAAATTGAACTACACAGCGGGTGAGGGGAAGAGATCTCCTAAATGGCATGCTGCACCAGAAGATGAGTATTACCCTTCAAAGATGAGATCCCAACAGAACTTCACGCTAGGGGTGACATGATCAGCAAAGCACACTCATGAACCTAGGAGATGTGACAGCGGAAGGTCACATTCCTGCTCATCCTAAACCCTCCTGGATATTCTTTTGTATTCCTGAACCCATGTTCCTGCCTTTTTACATGCCACACCATTAGTAAGCAGAAATAAACAGAGTGAGGTGAGGTAGATGCTAACATAGAATTTATAATCTGTTACTGTGTGCTACACATCACTTCGAATATATAAACAGTTGAGTTGGAACTTCTATTCTTGTATATAAATGAGAATATAAGAGAACAGAGAACAGGTGTTGGTGGCGCATGCCTTTAATCCCAGCACTCGGGAGGCAGAGGCAGGCGGATCTCTGTGAGTTCGGGACCAGCCTGGACTACAGAGTGAGTTCTAGGACAGCCTCCAAAACAATACACAGAAACCCTGTCTTGAAAAACCAGAGAGAGAGAGAGAGAGAGAGAGAGAGAGAGAGAGAGAGAGAGAGAGAGAGAGAGAGAGAGAACAGAGAGAGGGACCAGAGTTACATAAGTATCAGAGTCTACATCCAAACCTGACATTGAAATATCCAGGCCTCCAGCTTACCAATTCAAGATGTATCACAGGGAGGGTCCCACTCATCTATTTCCCTAAGGACTAGTGGTGAGACTGGTGGAAACATAGGCTTTCTGACTCCCAGCTAGCTTTTTAGATCTCACAACTGACACCATGCTAAAAATACACATCGGCTATTAGGCCTTGTAGTGGTCAACTTCCTCAAAGTAAGTGGGACTGTGCAAGCAATTATATGGGAATGTATCCTGGGTCAGATAACTGAGTGTTTTATTCTGTCACGTAGTATTTCTTTTCCTCCCTATGACAAAACTTGTGGCTGTCATCCAAATAACTACATGGCCTGGGATGAAACAAGAAATGGGCACTCTGCTGTGCTAGCTTAGAAACGAAAAGAATGTTCCTGATAAGAACTTGGAATGTGCTGATTTAAAAACAATACATTAAAAACATTTAAAAATAATTCAGTATATAATTATAGTGAGAGAAATAGTGTTTTATACAATAACCCTCTGGTTTTGCTTAGTTATTCTCTTGACTGTCAGTTGCATTTTGACCAAATAAATAAGGAAAATGACTTTCCTTCAGCCAGCTCCCTCCACAAGAGACAAGAAACCCTCTGCTATACAATTTTTATTGAAAGTAAGACTAGGACTCAAGCTATATTGTAAAACATACTGGTCTCTATCAGCTCTGGTTTGCCCACTGCTACTTCCCACATTACAGGTCGAGAACTCATTCCGGTCAGCAAGCCTGCAGTAATGTGACTCCAGCTACCTCTTCAGCCTTGCCTCCTTCCTACCTTGTTTTTCCATCTCTTCCAAACAAATCAGAATAGATGGCATCAAGGGCTCCTCTGCCTCTTCTATGTCCTTTGAATATTATCCTTTGTAAACACGTTCTAACTCCCCAGTCCCCCATGATCTTACCAACTGAACCAGATCTCAGGTTTAGGCCTTTATCCCTAGCCTTCATTGTCTTCCTCCCTTTGGACCCCCAGCATCTTATATCCCTTTCATCTTTCCTGAACAGCCCACCATGGCTCTGTGGCCTGTCAGATCTGTACATTGTGAAATAGCATGCTCTAGATCACATGCTAACCAGGGGCTTCAGGTATCAGACTGAGGTAGAAAGAACCCAGCCACCAAGGTCTGAAAGTCAAGTCACATGACTCCCTGCAAATTACCGCATTCTAAAATGTAGGTGGAAATGTGAAATTGGTAGAGAGAATTTTTAGGCTAAAAAATAGCATGGGACACATAGATCCTCACTAGAGTAACAGAGCAGGGTGGGGTGAGGTAGAAATCGATGATGACATGATGACTGGAAGTAAGCTATTGAGTAGAATCCAGACACAGCCTTGGGAAATGACCTGAGCAGCTCTCCCTCAGCACTATAATGGATACTGGGGGTGCGGTACAGATGGAGATAGACTGCCAGATAGCAAGAGCACAGGGTTTTCCTTCAGGACTTCTTTTTCTTGCTAAGTAAGATGTAGTTTTCAGATGCAAATGAAGGAAGCAGCATTGGCAGTTCAGAGCAAGAAGAGCAGACTCCTGGGAGAAGGGGAATGGAATTGAGGGAGTCACTGTGGTTACCGACACTGGCTACTTGAACTTTGCATTCTAACGCTGTTCTGTGGGGCTGCTGCTGTGTTGGGCAGAAATGTCGGTTGACATTTCATACTCTGGCCCTTGGTGCTGTTCATCAGTCACTGTGATGATAAACTGCCCCTACCCCGTTTCCAAACACCTCAAGGGAACTGAACCATCACTGATTGAAAATCACTGAGAGGCTAGGCAAAGGTCACATAATTTTCTTCAGTCACATTCAGCTATTGGCAGAGAGACACAGAAACCTGCATTTTGAGTGTGGGTGTGCGAATGACAAAGACAATAAAAGGAGAGAATTGAGAGTATATAATGGAGTGATTAAATAGATTTCCTGAATAACAAAATCTTCTCTTGTTGCCTGCAGCAACTCAGAAATTCCACAATTTGGGATCTTTGGCTGCCACTGATGCTCATTTGACAAGTGTCCAATTTTGATCGCTCATAAGTGAAGTTGTTATGGCTATTAATGGACATCTTATGAGGATGGATGGAGTCACTTCTCTTGGTAACACGCCCAGGGATGAGTTGCTTTGCCTTAACAGAATAAATATGTTTAGCCTTATTAACTGTTGTACCACACTTCCTTAGTTGTCACTCTTACTTTACCTGTGACTCAACCACCCTTTTCAGGCAGCTATCCAAGAGAAATAGAAATGCATGTCCACACAAAGAAATGGCTTTACTTGTAACAGGAAAGCCCTGGGAATGCCTCAAAAGCGTTCAAGAGGTAAGTAGATACGTTAGGTACAGCCACGCTTTGATCCCAGCATCGTGGCTCACACCTTTGATCCCAGCACTGGGGAGGCAGAGGCAGGTGGAGCTCTGTGAGTTCAGTTCAAGGCAAACATGGTCCACAAAGCAAGTTTCAGCACAGCCAAGGATGTTACACAGAGAAGCCCTGTCTCAAAAAACACAATAGAATACTTGGCAAACAAACACTGATACAATTGGCAAGGCTGAACCTCAAAATAACTGAGTAAAAGAAGCTAGACATAGAAAATTTGTATTATTCTATGTTAATTCTAGAACATGAAAACTAACTCACAGAGACAGAAAGTAGATCAGTGGTTGTCCTGGGAATAGGGTCTTGAGGAACAAAGAGGAAGGGATGGGTTCTGAACAACATGAAGAAATGTCTGGTAGTAGACAGGTTTATTTTCTTGGGAGAATAATAGTTTCAGTGTCAAACTTTTGAAATTGTGGACCTTAAAAATGTGTGAGTTAGCATGTATAGATTATACTTGAAAGCTTTAGGAATATGACAAGTACTGAATCGTTTACACTCCTGGAGATCTATAAGAACTGTAGTTACTTACACAAGTCTACAGATATTCGGTCTCTGTGCTAGCTAGTTTTACACCAGCTTGACACAAGCTAGATTCATCTGATAGGTGGAAGCCCAAATTAAGAAAATGCCTACACAAGATCAGACTTATAGGCAATGCTGTTTTCTATAAATTAAGAAAAGGACATTTTTCTTAATTGGTGATTGATGTGAGAGGACCCAGCCCACTGTGAGTGGTCCTGGGTTCTGTAAGAAACCAGACTGAACAAGTCATGAATAAACCAGTAAGCAGCATCCCTCAATGACCTCTGAATCAGGTCCTGCCTCCAGGTTCCTGCCCTGTTTGCATTCCCTCAGTGAACTAAGATACATAAACCAAATAAACCCTTTCCTCCCAAGTTGCTTTTGGCCATGGTATTTTATCACAGCAATGGTAACCCTTAAAAGGACAGTCTCAGTCCAATTGTTGGTGACACTGGTGTGACAACAAAGGTGTCACGTTATGACTTTGTGTTACCCTAATGTCTAATGATTTTGATGCCCTTTTCATACGCGTGTTGGTGGTATGCATGACATCTATTTGTGAAGTGCTTTTGAATGAAGTGTTTTTCCATTCTTACTAGAAATCTTTAGATTTATTACTTAGATTCTGAATGTGGTCCTTTCCCATCCAAAACACTTCTAGAGGTCCACCCACTATCTTTTGTTAAATAGTTCTTATTTTAATGAAGTCTAATATGTTAAGATTTTCTCTTAGTGTTTTTAATATCTTCTTTGAGATCTTTTAATCTACCAAAAATCTTGAAAATCTTGTGTTGTTTTCTAGAGGCTTTGGGCATAGTTTCCATGTATAAGTTACGAGCCCTTTTTATTCAGTGTGAAGTAGAGAAGCAGCACTCTTTTAAATTTTAGTGGACTGTAATTGGCTCCACACCACTTATGGAAAAGGCCAGCCTTTTGTACACCAAATCTCAATAGTATCTTTATGACCACCCATGTCTCTAGTGCAAATCCTTTCTTACGACTTTTCTATACATATCTCTTACTCTGTTTAATTACAGGTTTTTATGTCATTTATTAAGCTCTGAAATATATACACACACAGCTTGGAGTTACATGCTTTTCAGTTTGAAATAGTCTGTAAAGCCACCCATCAGTGCCCAACAATGAAAAGTGTTCTGTGTGTTAAAAGAGAAATTGGAGCAGGCAATGTAAGGAGCAGAAAAGCCAACCAAATGAAATTAGCAGTACCCATACATGTCACATTCCCCTAACCTGGAGTGGGTGAAGGAAGGAAGGGATGCCATTGGAGATCAAAGGTTAAAGCTGCAGGTGGGAGGCTGGAGAGAAGACTGGGGAGAGGGGGTAAAGTCCGGGCTGTGCAAACATGAGGACCTGAGTTCAGATCCCCAGCAGTTATGTAAAAAGAGAGTGGCAACCCTATTAGAGATATTCGATGCTATATGGAAAACAATATATTTATTTACCAGAGAGAGAGAGAGTCGCACAAACCAGGAGTTAGAAGCGTGGCTGGCTTCCAGGAGAAAAGGGAGGTTCCTTTTCCTTTCACTTCCTTTTATATCTACCTGTGTCAGTTTACATGTCCCCACCCTCATGGGCGGATAGCTTTGTGGGGTTCACTCCTACACAACCCTGACTCAAAGAAAACTAGCCTGTGCCTTACAGAAGCTTCTCAGTTTCAGGAGGTCCCATGTATTAATTGTTGACCTCAGTGTCTCTGCTACTGGTGTTATGTTCAGGAAGCTGTCTCCTGTACCAATTCGTTCAAAGGTACCACCCACTTTCTCTTCTAAGAGGTTCAGTGTGGCTGGATTTATGGTGAGGTCTTTGATCCATTTGGACTTAAGTTTTGTGCATGGCAATAGACATGGATCTACCCGCATTTTTCTACATGCCAGCATCCAGTTATGCCATCACCATTTGTTAAAGATGCTTTCTTTTTTCCATTGTATATTTTTAGCTTCTTTGTCGAAGATCAGATGTTCATACATGTATGGGTTAATATCAGGGTGTTCAATTCGATTCCATTGGTCTACCTGTCTATTTTTGTGCCAATATCAAGCTGTTTTCAGGACTACAGCTCTATAATACAGTTTGAAGTTAGGTATGGTGATGCCTCCAGATGTTGCTTTGTTGAATAAGGTTGTTTTGGCTATCCTGGGTCTTTTGTTTTTCCATACAAAGTTGATTATTGTTCTTTCAAGGTCTGTGAAGAATTGTGCTGGTATTTTAATGGGGATTGCATTGAATCTGTAGATTGCTTTTGCCGGGTTTGCCATTTTTACTACATAGCATGGGAGCTCTTTCCATTTTCTGAGAGCTTCTTTAATTTATTTCTTTAAAGACTCAAAGTTCTTGCAATACAGGTCTCTCACTTGATTGGTTAGCATTATCCCAAGGTATTTTATGTTATTTGTGAAAAGTGTAAAAGGTGATGTTTCCCTGATTTCTTTCTCAGCCCTTTTATCATCTGTATATAGTGGGGCTACTGATTTTCTTGAGTTGATCTTGTATCCTGCCTCTTTGCTGAAAGTATTTATCAGCTGTAGGAGTTCCCTGGTAGAGTTTTTTGCATCACTTATGTAAACTATCCTATCATCTGCAAATAGTGAAAGTTTGACCTCTTCCTTTCCAATTTGTATCCCCATGATCTCCTTTTGTTGTCGTATTGCTCTAGCTAGAACTTCAAGTACAATATTGAAAAGGTATGGAGAAAGTGGAAAGCCTTGTCTTGTTCCTGATTTTAGAGGAATTGCGTTGAGTTTCTGTCCATTTAGTTTGATGTTGGCTGTTGGCTTGCTGTATATAGCTTTTATTATGTTTAGGTATGTTCTTGTTATCCCAGATCTCTCCAAGACTTTTATCATGAAGGGGTGTTGGATTTTGTCAAAGGCTTTTTCTGCATCTAATGATATATCATGTGACTTTTGTTTCTCAGCTTGTTTATATGGTGGATTACATTGATGGATTTTCATATGTTGAACCATCCCTGCATTGCTGGGATGAAACCTACTTGATCATGGTGAATAATTGTTTTGATGTGTTCTTGGATTTGCTAGTTTTTTATTGAGTATTTTTGCATCAATATTCATGAGAGATATTGGTCTGAAGTTCTCTTTCTTAGTTGTGTCTCTGTGTGGCTTGGGTATTAAGGTTATTGAAGCCTCATAGAAAGAGTTTGGCAAAGACCCTTCTGCTTTTATTACATGGACTACTTTTAGAAGAATTGGTATAAGCTGTTCTTTGCATTTCTGTTAGAATTCTGCACTGAGGCCATCTGAAAAGGACACAACAAGACAAAAAGGCAGCCCACAGAATTTGAAAAGATATTCACTAACCCCACATCTGACAGAGGGCTGATCTCCAATATTTGCAAAGAACTCAAGAAGCAAGTCTCCAAAACACCAAAGGATCCAATTAAAAAGTCGGCTACAGAACTAAATAGAGAATTCTCAATAGGGTAGTCTAAAATGGCTGAGAGGCACTTGAGAAAGTGCTCAACTTCCCTAGCCATCAGGGAAATGCAAATCAAAACAACTCTAAGATACCATCTTACTCTTGTCAGAATGGCTAAAATCAAAAACACCAATGACAGTTTATGCTGGAGAGGATGTGGAGAAAGGGGAACACTCCTAAACTGCTGGTGGGAGTGCCAACTCATACAGCTACTTTGGAAAGCAGTATGGAGATTCCTCAGAAAAATGGGAATAAACCTACCACAAGACCCAGCAACTCCACTCTTAGGCATATATCCAAAAGATTCACATTCATACAACAAGGACATCTGTTCCATTATGTTCATAGCAGCATTATTTGTAATATCCAGAACTTGGAAGCAACCTAGATGCCATTCAACTGAAGAGTGTATAGAGAAAATGTGGTACATTTACACAATTCAGTAGAAAAAAATGGAATCCTGAAATTTGCAGGTGAATGGATGGCACTAGAAGAAACCATCCTTGAGTGAGGTAACCCAGTCACCAAAAGACAAACATGGTATGTACTCTCTCATATATGGATTTTAGACATGGATCTGGGGGAGTGCCAGCCTATAATCCCATGGCCAGAGAGTCTGGGAAACAGAACCTTCATCCAATGACTGATGGAAGCAGAGGCAGATACCCACAGCTAAACACTGAGCTGAACTCAAGGAACTCAGTGACAGAGAGGGACGACTGATGAGCAAAGGGGTTAAGACTGGGCTGGTTTAACCCCCAGAAATAGCTGACCTTAACAAGGGGTAGCTCTTGAATCCCAGACTGATGGTTGGGAATCCATCATGGGACTGATCAAAACACCATGAATGTGGGTGTCAGTGAGGAGGCCTATGCAATCTATGGGGCCTTGGGTAGTAGATCAGTATTTATCTCTTGCATACAAATGGACTTTTGGTGCCCATACCACAATGAGAGATGCACTCTCACCCTGAACTCTTGGGGGAGGGTCTAGGTCCTGCCCTAAATGAAATGACAGACTGTGGACACCCCCATGGAGAGCCTCACCTTCCCTGGGGAAATGAGGAGTCATGGGGGGGTTGGAGGGAGGGTGTGGGAGGAGGGGAGGGAAAGGGAGAGGGAGCTGGGATTGACATGTGAAGCAACCTTGTTTCTAATTTAAATTTAAGTTTAAAAACAAAAAAATGCACATGAAATATGTAAAAAGTAAATAAAGTGATGCTGAGTAAATAAAAAAGAAAAAGTGGAAAGTGATAGAGGACACATGATATTGACTTCTGGTTTCCAACATAGGAACACATGAACTTACATGAGATACATACTTCCCTCCAACACACACACACACACACACACAGAGGGAGGGGAGGGAGAGAGGGGGGAGGGAGGGAGGGAGGGGGGAGGGAGAGAGAGAGAGAGAGAGAGAGAGAGAGAGAGAGAGAGAGAGAGAGAGAGAGAGAGAGGCTCAGCAAAACCATGAAGTCGTGGCATAGAAGCTGGAGCCACAGTAGTGTGGTTAGAAGAAACTGACACTACAGAACAGAGATGAGCAATGTTAGAGACTGCCAGAGACAGTGCAGAATTAGACAAGAACCCCTGATTTCTTTCCTCCCCCATCTCTGGCTTCCCACCAGTTCCTCTCGCTCCTGAAATCTTCCAGAAACCAGCTGATACAGGAACCTAGGAAGCCATCCTGTTAGAGTCAGCCTCTAGAATAAGAAATGGGGTTCCATGGGAGCCGATTGCCCAGCACTGATGCTTACCCAGTCCGGTACCCTTTTCTAGAATTGCCATTTCTTTTCATCCCTTGGTTACTTTTGAGCGCATTACCTACTTTTGTTGAGGTTTTAAATTATTGGAATGAAATCATGTGCACATTTTACCATCTAAAATGAATTATAATTAATCCCACTTATTTTCTGTATTCTTGACCATTCTTTTGCATTTATGACAATTGTCTAAACACAGGCAAGATCATTGTGTTAATTATTTTTTCTGTTACTGTGATCAAACATCTGGCAACAGCAACTTCAGAGAGAGAGGATCCCTACAGTAGTACATCATGATGGGGACGTCAAGGAAACGAGGTCTTGAGGTGGCTGGTCACCCAGTGTCACAGCCACGAAGGAAAATGATGGATGTCAGTGCTTGCTGTTGGCCTCTTCGTGCACTCCAGGACTGAAGCCCTGGCAGCAGGGTCACCCCTCCTTAGGGTGGACATTCCCACCCCAGTTAACCTAATCAAAGTGATAGATCCCTTATAGGCACACCCAGGGGCTAACTTCATCTAAACAACCCCTCACAGGTGTGCTGGAGGATTGGCTCCTAGGTAATTCCTGCCCTGTTGAGTTCACAATGAATAGAAGTCATCAGTCATCTAACCTGTCTCCTGACTCCTCTGTATTCTTTAGTTGATGACTAGGTCTCAAAACTGGCCCTTTAGGACCAGTTATTTTGGCATGAGTCCTCCACAGGCAATTCTTTATACTTCTCCTGGGAGTGTGTACATATAAATGTTTTCTTGGGTATTAAAGGCTATTATTGACCACTAATTTCCTTCATCCATCAGTCCATACACTGACTCAAGTATTAACAGCTGAAAATGCTGACCAACTAATTTTATTGCTCTTTGTTCATCAGCTGGAGTACACTATTAAGGAGAAGCTAACTCCCATGCCCTTTGTTCACTGTCTTTTGACTTAATTTTCTTCTTTACTTCTTCAGATACGTGACTTTCCCCACTAGAATGGTGATCTTTTCTTTAAAAGTACAGACCACAGAATTTTGCCACAGGTGTTCCTACATTTAAAAAAATTTTTAAACAGAATTAAAAAGTTTTCTTTCCTGCTTCCACTCATTTTCCTGTCTAGAGGCAGCCATTGCTACAATATTTAGACAAGTATCTCACTTTGCAGCTCAGGCTGGCCTCCAATTTGAGATCCTCCTGCTTCAGCCTCCTGAGTGTTGGGATTATAGGCATGGCCCAATATACCCAGATCCTATTATGTGTTGCTTATGATGGCTTCCCCAGACACTGAAATTGTTTGTCTTAAAATGACAAAGCAAATGGGATAAAGTCTTCATATTGGAGAAGAGGAAGTAGGTGTTCCTAAACTATTTTCATTTTTATAAAATTTTAAAGCTATAATTTCTAAGTAAAAAGCAACTTACATATTAAGTAGAATATATATTTGTTTAATTTAGTAACCCAAATATTAACTTTAAGTACTATCTTACCCTTGGCTTTTTTTGTTTTTTTTTTCATTGATCAATATATTTGAAATAGTTATCCATGTTAGAACACAGAGAGATGACTTCCTTTTCAAAGATTGCTGTCATTGCATTTGCATGGAAATATGATAAATCACAGTTGATCTAAACAGCAATTAATCATGGGATATTTGGATTATTTTGTGTTGACAGGGTAAGCATAGCTGTACTGAATGCCCTTTTATAAAGGTCACTTTCTTTTGTTATGTGAGTGAATTCACCTATAGGATCAAACCTAGACGTGGATGACTGCTTCAAAGGGCCTATCAAGATTTACATTCTTAAGATTTATTTTAGTGTGTGTGTGTGTGTGTGTGTGTGTGTGTGTGTGTGTGCTTGTGTGTAGGCATGTTGCCCTTGGAGGCCAAAAGAGGATGTTGGATCCCTTAGAGTTGGAGTTACTACAGGAGGCTGTGAACTGTGGGTGCTGGAAACCAAATTCTAGTCCTCTTCAAGAGCACCAAGTGCTCTGAACTGCCAAGCCATCTCTCCAGCCTCTCTTGACATTTTACTTTTAATAATAATCACCAATTGTTCTCCCTAGAAGACATCCACTATACACTTCCAGTAGCATCTGAGTGTCCTAGTTTCTGTAGACCCTCACCCACATGTTGGATTATGGAAAATGTTGACATTTCCAGTCTGATGGTTGAAAACACCAAATTACTTTGCAGTTTTAGTTAGTTTGTATTTCTATTTTTGTTTAAGGAAATGATTTATTTTCCTGTGAACTGTCTGCTCATATTGTTCACTCTTTCTGTTGGGCTCCTGACTATTTTTAGTTGATTTGTAGGAGATCTTTATCTGTTAATAAAGTTGACCTTTTGTCTGAGGTATCACATTTTTGAGCTAGAATAACCACTTTACAATAATCTCCTTAAGTACTGTAATGTTCCAAATTTAAGAACCAACTCAAGAGTGTTTAATGAAAAAAAAATGACTTACAAATGTTGTAGCCTAGGATTTCTTGACTCTTCTCTAGGAATTCTTTTGTACTGTCAGGCCAGAATTAACCAATCCTTGTCTTTTCCAGAGATGTAAGAACTGGGTGTCAATATTCTGCCCCTCTCAGCATTTCTATACTTCTTGCTGTCTAGGGACAGACCTCCTTCCCCACTTACATCACACTATCTGGATTCGGCACATTTGTCTTCACCAAATCTTATACTCAGTGAGCGAACTGACTTGTTGAAATTCCCCATAACTTCTCATTCTAGTGTCATTCTTTCAGAGCAGATTTACTGAGATCTGCATCATTGATGGGGGGGGGTCCCTGTATTGGGTATGGTAAGAGGAGATAAGGAAATTAAAAACTTCAGTTCCTGTCTTGATCAACAATCCATTTGGGAAGACAAAGAAAACACTGAATTTATAAAACAAATTTGCATTACCTGTGAAAACTCAAGTCAAACAAACCCATTTATTAGGTAGGCATCAATCAATCATACAAGAGTTCTGTAAACTTTCACTTCCAATTTAGAAGCCATGTTGATGGGCCATAAGATTGTGGTCTGAAAGCACACACTCTTGTTCTTCAGAGGTGTCATAGACATCATCTCTTTCATTCTTTAAAGATACTACTGTTTGCTCTTCTTCGTCTTATTATAAATAAGCTGGAAAAAAAACAGATGGAAAGACTTGTTTAGACAGCCCAGATGGGTTTAGGGCTTCACATTGAAGGACAGGTGAGCTTCCCACTACGCATACTGCTTTCAGGTTGGCAGAGAACTGGAGTGGAAGAGACAAGAGTTAGCTGGAATGGATAAATACCAAGTCCATCACGGACCTGAACTCTGGTAAGAGACTGGACTACCAAGGGAAGACTATAATTTTGGCCTCAAACCGTTTTTTAAATCAACTTATTATTTTAAGATGACAAGCATGGCAAACTTCCCTCTGAATCTCAATTTTCTCAACTACAAAATGGAGTTGATATAACCTGCTCTTTAGAGTGGGCTGAAGACAGTTAGGTGTCTGACAAACAGCAGCTGCTTTCGTGAATACTAGGTAACAGTAAACCTGTGGGTCTTTCTGTGTCGTTGTTGTTGTTGGACAAAACACACACATACACACACACACACACACACACACACACACACACACACACACTAGAATCTTAAGAAAAATCCTGTGATGGCTCCTTCAGACATGTCCATGGAGGAATGTTTTTATAGGTGTCAGGAAGAATTACCAGAAAAAAGAGGTAAAAGACTCTTCACTCTCTGGTATCTGTGTGGCACAGCCAAATAAAGCAACTGGTGTGCAATGGCCCCTGCAGATTATTAAACAAGCTCTGGAGTTTATGGTGACAAGTAGGTGTGACATCATCTTTTTGCTCTTTTTTAACTATATGTTATTAGATGAAATGCCCTAACTTTCTTGGCAAGACACCTGTGAAGTGTCTTATTTCATGGGGCATCTGGAGATCACATTGTGTATTCAGTTAATAGCCATTTTAGTACACCTCCTGGAAAGGCTGATTTTGATGTGGCAATTTAGAGGATGCCTGGGATGAGATTAACACAACCTAAACCTGACCCTGACTCTGACTACAACTTTGATAAGCAGGTTGCCCTCTATATTGTGTGTTTGAAGACATGAATAGAACAGAAAGAGCTGCCCCCCAAGCAAGAGGGAATTGTTAGGGAGACAGCCTTCAGACTTAATGTACATCATTGGCTCTCCAGATCTCTGCCTGCTGGTCCATTCTGCAAGATTTGGGCTTGCCATCCCTCATATGTATATGAGACAAATTTCTATAAATTTCTTACTATATACATACAGCCATTAATTCTGCTTCTCTGGGGACACCTGATTCAGCACCTCCTGTTTTCTTGGTCCTGTGGTTACAATGCTGAGACAGATAAGACCTCTCAGGGGTTAAATATTCTTCTTAAAAGTATGTGTAAGTATGTGGGTCTACACATGTACATACAAGTGTCCATGGAGGCAAGAGGCATCAGATTCCCTGAAGCTGGACTTTAGATGGTTGTGAGCCACCAATCATGGGTACTGGTAACCAAACTTGGGCCCTCTGGAAAAGAAGCAAGTACTCTTAAACACTAAGCCATGCTGGGCAGTAGTGGTGCACACCTTCAATCCCCACACTCTGGAGGCAGAGGCAGGTGGATCTCTGTGAGTTTGAGGCCAGCCTGGTCTACAGAGTGAGTTCTAGGACAGCCTCCAAAGCTACAGAGAACCCTTGTCTCAAAAAACCAAAACCAAAACCTAAAACAAGCAAGCAAACAAACAAAAAAAAACCACTAAGCTACTTTCCCAGCCCTGGAAGAACTATTTTTATAAGGAGTGCCTTAGGGTTTCTACTGCTGTGAAGAAACACCATGACCATGGCAATTCTTTTAAAGGAAAACATTTAACTAGGGTTGACTTACAGTTCAGAGGTTAGTCCATTGTCATCATGGCAGGAAGCATTCAGGCAGACAAGGTCCTGGAGAAGAAGAAGAGAATTCTACATTTGGATCTGCAGGCAGTAGGAAGAGAGTGAGACCCCTGGTGACACACTTCCTCCAACAAGGTCATACCTCTTAACAGTGTCACTTCCTATGAGCCTATGGGGGCCATTTTCACTCAAACTACTACAAGGAGGGAGTTGGTTAATAAATAGATAAGTAGGGTTATGGTGGGAAAAATAAACTGGAATGCTGATAATAACTAGGTAGCACCTCTTTTGATTGAGTTAATGTGGGTGAAGCATATTGTAGACACAAAGACAAACACTCTTAGAAATGGGCTCAGAGTTCATTTGAGTGATGAGAATAGTCACACCATGCAACAAACAACAAGAAAAACTTATGTGTTGCAGGAATTTTGTCTGTGTTGTGGTCTGATGTTCAGTGGAGTCGTTTATATGCTGATATAACAAGGGTCACATTAAAAAGAAGTAAGCTGAAGGTGGTCAAAAGTAGAAAGATACAGAAACCTTGATACAATATATTAGGTACTTTTCTGATTGCATGACAAGATGTAATGTCAGAGAGAAAAGGTGTATTTGAGCTTATTGCTTGAGAGTGGGTTCCATCATGGTGGGGATAGCATGGTGGCAGAAACATCTGGGAGCTGTGCTGGCAGGAGTGTTAAGCTGTTTGTTCACATCTCTGTAGACCAAGAAGCTGAGATAAGACAGGGAGAAACCCCAAGGCCCACACCTAGAAACCCACTTCCTCCATCTAGGCTCCACTCCCAAAGGCTCTACAATCTCCCAACACAGTGTCAGCAAGTGCAAGCACAAGTGCCTGTAGAAAGCATTTCATATCCAGATATTCACAGTGGGCTTGTCGTTCTCACAGTGGAGGATTAAGGTTTTAGTGTAAGAGCAATGGGAAACTAATGAAGACGTTTTGTCCAGGAAGAAAGGAAGGAAGGAAGTTAATTTTAAATTGAGGCCAAATTCAGATTGTAAGAAACAAATTCCTTTCACTTAGGTATTGTGTTACAGCAGCCCAAATGAGCATACAGTGTGTGTGTGTGAGGTTGAGAGCTGAAAAGCAAAACCATGTTTGGTTGGCAGTTGATGTGGGTTGAGGTAAGGGATGACCATGGTTAGGGTGGTAGCAGGATGGGCCATGTTTTTGAGGAAGCATCACTAGGGCTGTCTAAAAGATTCAGTGCAGTGTATGAGAAATATCTTGTCAACTTCATAACCTCTAAGACGTGATTATCAAAGAGAAAAGGCTGTTCTGGATGTCTCAAGGCTCCTGTGAGTCCTGAGAGCCCCTGCCTTGAGACATCAAGGGAGATTCCTTGAAGATCTTCTTGATCCCATGCAGTATCCCAAGGGTGTCCAGAGAACAGTCCAGGACATTTTTCAGACCCAAGGCTCAGTAAAAACCAGCAAAGCCTACCTTCCACCAGGGCTATCTCACAGCCTGGAGGCCAGTATGGGAGTTGGCAGCTTCGCTTCGGCATCCCAGACACTACACTCTTAGGAATTAACTGCCCTGACGCCTGGACTCTCAGACCTCAGTGATGTCCAGTAAAAACACACTGGGTGGCAAGGCTCTAGGCCAGAGAAAGGAGAATGGTTCCAGCAGAGCAACCCTTGCAGATGATTGGATGTCAACAGGAGTCTCAGAAGGCTAGATGCTTTCCCTGGTGCCCCTAGGGGGTTGGTGCCTGAGCTTGTGCACAATAGGGATCAACCCTAAGCACTGCAGGCATTCCAGGTCATGTTCAGGTGATGAAGATCCTCTCCAAAAGACAGATGTTCCTCTTTCCCTCCCTTCTCTTGCCTCGGGGATCTTGTGATGAATCAAAATCTATTTGGTTTACAATCTTTGCTGACTCCTCTGGGAAAGTGACCCCCTTTTCACGGATGACTTAGATGGGACATAGAGGCCGCAATGGGGGCTCTAAACTCTCTTCCTTGTTGGATATTTTCTCAACAAGCAGATAAAGAAGTTGAGAGAATCCTTAAAGTCAGCCAAGTAATAATGCCAGTTCTGTTATAACCTATGAAGTACCCTTCTTCTATAACCCATCACCCTTACACAGTTAGAACTGTGGACCCCACACCAACAGCATTGCCATCTGAATCACCTAGTAACTTGTTAGAGAGATGTGAATTCTAAGACCCTCCATTTACAAATGTGGCTTTGTTTTTTGTGTTTCTAGCGATACTACATGCAGGCTGCTGGGAAGAGGAAACTGCTCACCGATATGGTTCTCACTGATGCCATCCCCAGTTCTACAGAAAGTTCTAGAGATGGAATGATACTTCAGAATTATCTCAGCTAAAGCCAAGGGTCCCAACCTCTGTTTCCTGCATTGGCCCACCACTGGCCATGAGTAAACCCTCAGAGGACCCATAACTTAGAGTCTGGTTGTTTCCTACCAAGCAAGTCACTTAGGAAGGGACACATCAGGGAGTTTTTGACAGCTGGAAACTGGGTGAATCACCTGTGAAATGGGGGCTCTGGACAGAATGTAAAAATATTCTCTAAAAGGGGTATTCAAGATATGGGGATAGGGTCAGAAAAAAAATCACTCACTAAAACACCAAGATACAACATCAAAAGTATCAGATCCCAAGAGTGTGTTCCTTGTGAGACTAAAGTGTTTAACAACTCTACTAAAACCAGCAGTTCTCAACCTGCAGGTCACAACCCCTTTGAGGTCAAATGACCTTACACAGGGAGGTCATCTAAGACCATCTGAAAATGCAGATAATTACATTATGATGCATAACAGTAGCAAAATTACAGTCATCAAGTAGCAACAAAAATAATTTTATGGTTGGGGGCGTCACCCCAACATGAGGAACTATATTAAACAGCTGCAGTATTAGGGAGGTTAACAAACCACTGTATCAAACATTTCCAAATCTGGTGAAGACTGGTCCACACTCTCCAGCAAATATGCTAAGGCCCACTGCTCGCCAACAATGAGTTACCGATATGTGGGACTTTTTATTTCCTTCAAACTGCAGGCGGAGAGGCAGAACGGAATGTGGATGGCTGGACTCCCTCCATCGGAGTTGTTGACTGGGTGTGTGGTGTACGAAGCTGTTTCTGAGGAGAACTGCCATCCAGTAGCTGCACCCTATTACAGCAGATGCAATGCTGGCACCGCAGAGGGAGATGGCCTCCACCAACTTACACAAAAATGGCTTGTGACAGCCTGGCCTGGAGTCCCTCTGCTCCTGAGAGGGACTCCAGAAGTGATCCCAGAGTCAAGAAGGACAGTTTATTCAGGTATTCTGAAGTGATGAAAGAGCTTTCAAAACAGGAGGGCTCTCAAGGTGACGCTCCTCTTTCATCTACATTGAGGATACTCATTTTTCTCTATAATCAAAATACATTGAATGGAAAACTTTAAATAATAATTTAAAAAGAAAATATTCATTTCTGCTCAAGCATCCCAACTGAGAGTGCCCTAGACAGTGTCCTGAGAGGCTTGTCACCCTTGAGTCTATCTGATAGCCCTCATTCATAAGCCTATGTCTTATTTGTTAATAAAGTTGTTATCCAGATCATTGGCTCCACATAGTCTCAATGAGACAGTGTGCTAACCCTCACTAGTAAGAATGTGTCTTATTTCAATAAAGCTTTTATTTCCAGAAGCAGCTCCACATAGTGGGCTTGTCAGAACTGAGGGTCAGTCCCTGGGTCATGGCAAGTCAGATGGAGGCCCTAGAGAACAACATTTGGTGAGTATGCTAAGAGAACCTCTCACAGCAAAGGGATGAGCCACTGCAGAAGTTCTGTTTTGTCACAGCCCACATAAGAACTATGGCTATGCTGGGCAGTGGTGGCACACACTTTTAATCACTCAGGAAGCAGAGACAGGCGGATCTCTGAGATTTTGGCCAGACTGGTCTACCGACTGAGTTCCGGGGTTACATAGTGAGACCCTGTTTCAAAAAGACCAAGCAAAAACTACAGCAAGACCTAGGGAAGGTGTGAAAGAGTTTGATGACAAGTATTGGTCAGTACACCTTGGGCTACTTCCCAGAAGGGCATCTAAGTCCCTGTGGCATAAGTACTTGGGTGACATGTGCTAAAATGCCTGGTCCTGGAGACAAACTGAGGGTGATACTAAGCATTCTCAGAAGACCAGTTGGAGGGAAGGGCCGTTCTGATCTTCTGTTCTCTCAGCTATACCCCTCAGAACTGGCTTCAGAAACCAGGACCCCTAACTGTCAGAGCATTTGAAGACCACCTGGGAGAGGGTGGAGGTGGGAACTTGTTCTTCCGACCCATTTTCTGGTTTCCTCTCCCCCCTCCTATGAGGAGGAAACACTTCTCTTTAGTGATTATGAGATTCTGCTAACCCACTGGGTTATCTGGCCTCAGAGCCAACCAGAATTAGATTTCAGGAGAGTTTTGGGATTATAATGCCTTCCCGCTAAGTGATAGGAAACCTGTTCTCCTCATTCCCTTCCAAGGAAAATGAGGATATCTAGCAGTGGCATCCAAAACACTTCTACAATATCCCTGCTAACCAGGGGATACCTCAGCATATTTACTCTTCAGCACTAGAGATGTGTGAACCTCTCCTCTCTGTGACACCCAGTGTGAGCCTCCTGTGACACCCAGTGTGAGCCTCCTCTCTGTGACACCCAGTGTGAGCCTCCTGTGACACCCAGTGTGAGCCTCCTGTGACACCCAGTGTGAGTCTCCTGTGACACCCAGTGTGAGCCTCCTGTGACACCCAGTGTGAGTCTCCTCTCAGTGACACCCAGTGTGAGCCTCCTGTGACACCCAGTGTGAGTCTCCTCTCAGTGACACCCAGTGTGAGCCTCCTGTGACACCCAGTGTGAGCCTCCTGTGACACCCAGTGTGAGTCTCCTCTCTGTGACACCCAGTGTGAGCCTCCTCTCTGTGACACCCAGTGTGAGCCTCCTCTCTGTGACACCCAGTGTGAGCCTCCTCTCTGTGACACCCACTGTGAGCCTCCTGTGACACCCAGTGTGAGCCTCCTCTCAGTGACACCCAGTGTGAGCCTCCTCTCGATGACACCAGGGAGATTTCTCAGAGCAGATCTAGACTGAAGTTCTACCTGCACTTTTGAACCAAGGTCCCTGAGCTGAGTGTAAAAGCAGCAAGGGCAGACAGCCAGATTTACCACAGCAGTGCAGCTGGTCTCCAGAGAATCACTGTTGTTCTCTGGAGAAGTTCTGGTCAACTTCGGAGAAAGAGGTGTTGTCTCTGTTTAGAGTCAGCCAGAGCCCAGTTGCTGGTGCTTTGGAGCTTTGAGATGACCTCTGGCATCCCCTCCCCATAATGTTTTAACACTTTGCTAATCAGCTCCACCCTAGCCCTTGAAGACAAAGCATCTGCTGCCAAGGCTTCGTCTTTCACAGTCCCCAAAGGAGCCAAGGGCCTCCAGCTCCTAGGATCTACCAGATCTCCAGGCCTCCTTGGCACACTGTCGAAGGGTTACTGGCACTAACTTTATTATAAGCTGTTGGTCTCATCTCTCTGTTCTGTGTTCTTCTCTTTGAGGACACAGATCACGACATTGTCATTTCTCCGTGCAACATGGCATCTACTACAGCACTGTTACACAGCAAGACTTCAGAAAACTGCTGATTAGTGAGACTTTACATGCACCAATAAATAAATGTGCTTATGAACATTTGTGGAACAAGTTGATTCAGTGATCTCATCCTAGATGTTGGCAGCTAGGGAACCGACACCTTCAATGGGCAAATCTTCTGCCTGCTCATCCACTGTGTCCCCCCCACCCCTGCACTAAACATTAAATAGAACGAGAACACAGAAGCTGGAAGGGCAGCCTCAGAAGACAAGAGGTTATAGAAGGGCTCCTTATAGCACGAGGTTGTATATAAGGAAGATGAGGCTATGCCCTTTCCCCCACTCTGTGCTGTCTGTTAGGAGTGTGGACTTGAGAGAAGTTTTTGTAAGGGGGCTTTGGGGCTCTGGTATTCCCAAGTTCACCTGGGTGGGCCCCCATTTCTCTTACTAGTCATTTTCTTCGCAAGGTCACCACCTGAGCTTCAGGGTGAGACATTCCTAAAGAGATGATAATCACAAGTTCACAGACCACCATCCCTGCAAACATTGTCACTGAGCCACTGTTTCTGGGCAGCTCACCTCTCCTGCTTGCCTTCTCCAAACAAGGTTCTGCGTCTCTCCTTGGAAGCCACCATGCCTGCCAGCTGCTTCTGACTGCCAGATTCGGGGCCCACATGATGGACAGCTCTCACCAGCGGCCTCAGAAACACCTTTCCAATGTGAGAAGCAGCTCAGGAGTACTCTTCATCAACAAACACCCCTTAATATCATCCCTCCAAGTCCCATACGTACATGGAATGGGTGTTTATAATAACAGTATGAAAAATCTCTATCAAAGGATAATTGCTTACCGCCATTCCTCTCCTGGGGGCTTCTGATGATAGAGAAAGTGAGGAGAGGAAGGGGACGCCAAGCTGCTGTGAGAAGCAAACACCTAACTCTCAGCAACACAGGCAGAATAGTCTCATTTCTTCTTACTGTCAATTCCAGTCAGACACTTAACAGATAGCGTCCTGTGTAGTGGTGCACGGACCATGGGGTCAAAGGCCAACTGCTGTGAGACTTTCCTATTTCTTTGAGTCTTGGTGTCCTTTGCCATTAGCTAACAAAGAACAGGAGAGTAGAGGAGGCATAGTCATTTCTTCTTTTTTGTTAAGATTTAGTTTTTATCTTTTATGTATGCACACACATACATGTGCCTGTCTTTTGTGTTAATATCCATATGTGCAGGTGGGTGCCCACAGATGCCAGAAGATGGTGCCAGATGTCACGGAACTGAAGTTACATATAGTTATGAGCCACTTTATGTGGGTGCTGGCAATCCAACTCTGGTACTATGCAAAGCAGAATGTGCTCTTAACCACTAACACATCTCTCCAGCCCTTATATTTCCTTCCTAATCACTTTGTCCTGAAAGTGACACACATGTTTTCTACCCACATTGCAGTCATGGGAACAAAACTGTCTCATCCATGCAGCACTCTCAAGATCCAAGGGGCTTGAGAGACACTCTGCAAGACCATCTAATACGGTGCGCTGGAGCACAGATCTAGCTGTTTCTGACAGGATAAGATGATATGTAGCAGCGGTAAAGCCATGTTCAGGTAATGAACAGCAACTCTTGGTGACAGAAAGGACATGGGTGTAAGGTAAATTTTGTATTATGAAACTAAGAAAGGGAGAAAGTGAGGAGGACAGCCATTGTACAATGCCACTCTGGAGAAGAGGGACTAGACTGAGCTGCTGCTGTAAGATATGGGAGTCCAGAAAGCAATTATCAAGAGGGTGTAACTAAATGCTACGAGGTTTTCCTGTTCCCTGGTCATGCACCAGTAAAGATTCTTGGGTATGGGAGGGAAACCAGTTAATAAATTAAATCGTTAACGAAACCTGACGTGGCTGAGTGGGGTAGCACACACTTTTGATCTCAACACTGAGAAGGCAAAGGCAGGTGGTTCTCCATGAGTTTGAGGCCAGCCCGGTCTACACATGGAGTCAGGACAGCCAAGGCTAATACATTGTCTCAACCCCCTGACACACACACACACACACACACACACACACACACACACACACACACACAAGATCCTATGCTGTTCTGAAATTAAGTAGTGGTAGTAGCTGCACATCTTTGGAAACAGTCTAAGGCCACTGAAGTCATTTTAAAAGCAAAATTAAATGTCAACTAGACAGTATGAGAAGAAGGCAATCATTACCACTTTGGGGGCACTTCTGTGAAAGGTGCTTCACGTAACACGGTCCTCTCTCAACCTTCACCTTAACCTGAAAGACAGTCATCAATGTCTTTTGAAGGGATGGAGAGATTGAGACTCACCTAAGCTAAATGCCCCAATGTCACAAGAGTGCCACAATTCGCACTTCTCTGCCTGATGCTGAATGTAGCTGGCATTCTCTACGGTGGTCCTTGTTGCTCTTTAATAACAGTTACTGTCATTGGTTGATCTGAAGACTTTGCATACCTGCTAGAACTCCCTTGATAATACTGAGGAGATGGCAATAGCTTTATCATCAAGTCTGAACTCACAGAGGCTGAAAAGAGCTCACCGATATCCCGACTCAGGTGCTAAAGAGATGGGCCAGGTCTCAAAGCTCCATGTCCTTTCTCCTGAAGCCATTTGCTGCCCCATTCACAGGGCAGAAACTCCTCTGCCTTTTTGACAAACAAAGCTTGCTTTTCTTGACCTAATTCAAATCCAGATAACTTCCTTAACATTTTTTAAGGTGGCGACTAGCATGCTGGGATCTTTTGCAATTCCTTTTCGACTAAGCAAAGTCCATCACTTCTTTCAAAGTTGGGGTAAAGGTTCTTTCTCTGTGAGCTCCATAATCAGCCCTCTGATGTTGTTCACCTGCCTTGTCCTTTAGACAGAAAGCCCATTGATTTAATTATAACAGTGCTTCTCAGTGCACTCCTTTCAGGGGTCTAGTCTTAGATTTATTTGCTTGTTTAGGTCAGTTCCTGAACGAGAAGTAAGGAAATTGAGTGTATTTGGAAACTACTGAAGCAACTCCATACAACTGTGACATCCAGTTGTGCAATCAGCGAGTTCATATTTTTGCCTTTTTTATTTCACTTTTCTAGTAATTAATTTTTATTGTAGTTTATAAAAGAATCAGCCTGCAAAAGACTGGAAAGTTTTATATAAAAAGAGATGATCCTGCAGCACAGTTTTGAGAACAGTGATCTGGACCAGAAGTCAACCTATTATGGTTTGTGGCTAAGTCCATCCTACAAACCAAGTCTATAATTAAACTCTTAACAGAACAGCCCCATTCACTCATTTATATGTTGTCTATGGCCACTTTCACGCTATGATTGCTGCAACAAGTAGTTGTGATAAGAACCATATGGCCCATAAAGTCTAAACTATTTACAATCTTGACCTTAATTTTTTCCTGGTTCCAGAACTAGAGCACAGCTTCTCAAAGAATGAGGGTTACATATTAGGAACACCTGGGGGAAAATTTCTAAACACTGATGCTGACTTTGGTTCTCAGAGCCTGTGACTTCTGTGGCCTGTGTCAGTAACTTTAATGTGTAACAACATTTTAGAGCTGGTGATCAGATCAAAAACTCAGTCAGAACCTCTGTGGATTCTAGGGATTACCCAACTGAATCTGAATCTGAGTTCTGGGCAATGTGAGATCCAGGCATGATTGAGTATTTCTGTCAAATTAACCGCCCACAGGGAGTCAAGATGCTTGCCCAAGACTCAGAATTATTGGTCTAGACTTAAAAGCAATGATTTTCAAATCTATATATCAGAATTATATGAAGAAGGTGCTAAGAACATAGACTCCCAGGTTTCAACTTGAGTGAGTCTAATTCAGTAGGTCTCCACTGGATATGACCAGGAGATGCTTCTGTTGAAAGGGCATCCTTACCCCATGCTGAGCAATGTTACCTTTAGTACAACAAACTCTTGATCTTTGTCTCAGCACCCAAAGAGTAACTCAGATTGGCTAATTTTCCACCTTTGAAAGATAAAAAGACCCACCCATCTCCAAATTTTACTTCTCCAGGACTGCCCAAATCTTAATATATTTTCATACATGAATATGTGTGTTAAAGGATAGCACATATAGTGATGTTTACTTAGTCTCATTGAGAGACACCTGCTGAGGGATGTACCTCGTTCTATCTCAGGCAAACGTACATGCATCTCAAAGATCTCAAAGGAGTCTCCAGTGGTCAAGGTCATGCAGGTAGAACAGGATCCAAGAAGACTTGGGTTTTGCTTTGTTTCGTTTGCTTGTTTGTTTGTTTTGGACTGTCTGTGTCTACTTAATAATAACACAAAAGAGAAATACAAAAGAAAACATCGACATCATTGACCTAAGAAGTTCAGATTATATCAAGTGAACCTCACATCAGTCCTCTCCGGGGATATTCTCAAAGGTAAGAGAGCTGCAGTTAATGTAGGTTAATTTGCTCAAAGTCACTGCAAGTTAGCATATGTCAAAGCTGAGATTTGGCATCTGAGCACCTTCTGAAGCATTCTGTCATCTTTACTGTGTCTGCCAAGTGACTGTCTTGACCACTGTCTTAATCCATCTGGACTGGTATGACCAAACACCTTAGTCTAAGTGACTTACAAATGACAAAAATGTATTCCTTATAGTTAAGGAGATGCGGAAGCACCAAACCAAGGTTCTTGTGGGTTCAGTGTTTAGGAAAGCCCATTTTCTGGTTCATAGGAGGTACCTTCTCACTGGCCCTCAGCAGGGCAGTTCACTAGGTCTTTTCTGTAGGGACACTAACCCCCAATATTCTAACCACCTTCCAAAGGTCCCACTTCCAAATACTACCTTGTGGAGGGTTAGAATTCAAGATATGCATCTTGGGGAACAAAAACATTTAGACAGTCAGGAAAGGAAAGAGAACACCCAGAGGCCACTTGAGCAACTTAGGTGATACATTCTTGTGCAATTTTCCCCCAGTTCTTAACTGTGGAAATACAGCTCACTAACTCCTTCCAGCCCAAGTCCCCAGGCAAGCATGCTGTATGCTCTTTGTGATACACTTAGAAGGACTTTGTCACTACCTTATAATCCTGCCACTCCCTTCCTTCTAGTTTCATATCAAGGGGATTCAGAGTCCTTTTCTCACCAAGGATTCTAGTATTCCTTCTTCCTACTCTCCTTGTTACCCCACCAGGCCCTCCTCCCTCTGTTTACTTTGAAGAGTGTCATTGAAGCAGTAGCTGGAGCAGGAGTATTTAGTTACTATTGACTTACTGCCCTGCTGGCTACTGCCCTCAGCAATGCTCCCTAGAGCAGACAGACTTGTGCTAAGTTAACTCAGCAAACTATGGCCTAATAAAATTTTATTAAGACACATCCTTGACCATTCATTTGCGTAATGTACACGACTGCTGAGTAGTCTCTATGGCCTGCAGAAAGCCTGAAATACCCACTTTTCAGATATTTCCAGGGTTGGGACAAGGACCCTGTCTATGAGCTGGAACATGTCTGGCTTTGACCACTATGATCTCCTCCGAGGGCATGGGTGTTTTCCTCATAAGTTTCCCCAGTGTTTGAGTGACACTCGTGAACACTGTGTCACAGAAGTGTCCATGAAGTGAAGAGACACACCTTACTTGCACCCACAGAAAAGTACCTGGAGTGACAGAGTTGTCTCCTGCTCTAGGAAGGAGCTAGAGGAGAGGGAGCAAAGGCGGAGTTCTTACCTGTTAGAGGGGAGAAATATGTCCCCGTGATGGGTCTTTCCACTTTTCTCTGATCCTCTTAGCAGGAGCTACTTGATAACCCAGGAATAGAAAGAGAAGAGCAATAGATGTGGATCAGAAATCCCTTGATGCAAATCTCTGTAATGTTCATGGAAAGTGGGACACACTCACTAATAAGATGCAAGATTCTTACAGCCCTCTAGTGATCAAGAGCAACACTGGGTTTAAGGCCAGCCTAACCTACAGTGTGAGTTCTAGGACAGCCAGTGCTACACAGAGAAACCCTGTCTCAAAAACAAAAACAACAACAACAACAAAAAAAAACCCACAGAAACTCAAAAAACAAACACACACACACAAAAACTACAGTGGGGATCAAGCTTCTACTAGTTCCCCTATCCTGTTGATCTTACAAGAAAAACACATGCTGGCCCATGAATATTTAACCCTTCCACCTACACACAATGGGCTATGTAATGTTAGGGTCATTTTTATTTAGAACCTACATTAATAACTGTATGCTATATTTACAGCTATTTTCTTATATATTCTAGCATAATACATTCACTAACACATTGGAGATGATGTGCTTGGCATCCTGTATGGAAATTTGATTACAAAAGAATTCAGATGCCACCTGGGTGGTGGTGGCACACGCTTTTAATCCCAGCACTTGGGAGGCAGAGGCAGGCAAATCTCTGTGAGTTCGAGACCGGCCTGTTCTACAAGAGCTAGTTCCAGGACAGCCTCCAAAGCCACAGAGAAACCCTGTCTTGAAAAAACCAAAAAAAAAAAAGATTCAGACACCACCTATTTCTTCTGAATTAGTTGCCCTCCCCACAGTGATTATCCCCATGGCTGCTTGGAGGAGGTCCTGCATCTTTAAACAGAAGACAAGGCACGTGGGGCTTCCCCCTCTCGATACTCTGTGGAGCTGATATCATTAAATAGGCCTTCCTCACTGCTCAAGAAGTTGCTTCTGAAGGACCACCCTATGTTTTATAACAATGATCTGTGAGTCGTCCTGGGTAGCACTGTCTTTCTCAAGGTACATTGACCTTGATGGGAACCAATGATCTTAAAGTCCCTGAGAACATACTAGGCAACTCTTTGGGGTCTTTGGGTAGGCAAGACAGGGTCCTGACTTCAGAGGAACCTGTGGTCTAGGTGGCAGGGAAACAGAAACACACAGTACAGTCATTCATCCGAGACTTTGGGACTAGGAAGTCGTAACTCAGGAAGGCTCCCCAGAGGAGAAACATCAAGGTAAATTTTAGATCATGGGTAAGAATCACACAAAAGGATTTTAGTTAGGAATGTGTCAGTAGGTACATTAACCTAGATCAGAGGTTCTCAACCCATGGGCCATATATTAGACATTTATATTACAATTCATAACTAGCAAAATTACAGTCATGAAGTAGTAACAAAATAATTTTATGGTTGGGGTAACCACAATATGAGGAACTCTATTAAAGGGTTGCAGCATTAGGAAGGTTGAGAACCATAGCCTAGAGGCTTAGGAGAAGGTTGTGGAGTTGAAGAGTGGTTCTGTTACTGCCTCCTTGAGATAAGCATGTGCAGGTATATGTAGAGCCCCAGGTGCCAAGCACATAGCTGCTCGCCTAGCTGGGTAGGCTTCCCATTAGTTAAGATGCATCTGATCACACTAATGAGTCTTGTTTCCTCAAGGTAAGGAAACGAACCTCAAGATCCTTTTCTCTGACTTTTCTGGGTGCTCTGTGTCCTCTTGGAAAAGTAGCCACCACTTCAGGGTGCTGAGCTCCTGTGAGCCAGTTTCCAGCATCATGACTAGGCCCGAGTAACATTCACTGGCCTCTGCGGGTCCTGGCGCTGTTCTTATGCAATCCTGATTAACAGCTGGTTGAAGATTGTGCCTTTGCTTGTCCCTACATACTTTTAACTGGGAGAGGCATAATGAAGACCAAGACCCCTGCCCTACTTCTCAGAACAAGAAAGCATTCAAAATAACTAATCTGGGATTCAGGCTTGGCTTTATGACTTCCATGAGGTTTGTTCGACGGATGCCAGCGATATCTGGATTGGAGAACACATCTGGCCCTACTGTAATAAAAGGAGGCTGCTTGACTGTCTTTCCCTCAGGAAGAGGTTCAGGATATAAAGCCGCAGGGAAGGTGACTAAGCCACAGAAGCAGCTCTCAGGAATGGGCAGGGGGCAAGTGGTTCTGCCCAAGGGGGGAGTAACCCTTCTGCCAGGCTAAGGCTGAGCCAACCTTGCGCTGTTCTCCACTTTGACTCAGTGTGTCCCTGTCCTCCCACACTCTCCCCAGCCTCTCACTTTCACGACTTTTTTAGGACTCTTCTGCTACCACTGCCACTCAGCCAAGTATCTGCCCACGCAGTGAGCTTGCCTTGACCAGTCCCAAGACTATTCCACAAGCCTTCTCCAGACAGAATATTTCTGACCTCCATTATAATAAAAAGAAAGCCCCAAGCCGGGCGATGGTGGCGCACACCTGTAATCCCAACACTCGGGAGGCAGAGGCAGGCAGATCTCTGTGATTTCGATGCCAGCCCAGTCTATGAGAAAAAAAAAGCTCCAGCATTGAGAGAGTCAAGTACACACAGGAGTGATGTCAGTGTTTAAGACAATAGAGGAAGAGTGACTTTTGTTGCCATAAAAATTCCTTTGCAAATATTATGACAATGTTTTGTTAATAAAAATAATACTGTTTTTATTTCTTTTTTATTTCTTTCCAGATTTGTTAGTTCACTCTATTGGCAACCCCTGATAAATTATGAGCTAAGTGCTTAAAGTTCATTTCTCCCAGAAGCAACTGTACTTTGAAGATAGATTCCCAGAGTCAACTGGTGCCCAAATAAGGGGTTTCCAGAACCTTCTCAGTAGCATGACTGAGTATTTTTGAACAGAGTAGGTGTAACATCCCTGAACCTTAGCAGCTGGTAACAATCATGGTGGTCATTTGGTAAAACTTTCCACTCAGTAGAGGAATTCTGCCTGCAGCACCCAGAATGGCTCAATCACTTCCAGTTATGGGAACTCACTTCTCTGCAAGGCAGGATACTCCCCATTGGGTGGCTTCTATTGTTATGAAGGGGTTTGTTTTGTTTTGTTTCATTAAAAGAGCTTCCTTCCCAAAGGTGCTCTTTAGGTGTCCAGCATTGTGACTCTTACAATGGTGCGGACAGGAATTCTCTTTTCTTGCCTAGAAGACAAAACAAGAGTGATCACACCTAGGAGTGAAATTGCCAGAACCAGAGTAAAGGAATTTTCAGACTAGAAGAAAAGCCAGGTTGTTTCTCAAAGTGTATCTGTTACTCCTCATTCCTATGGTGTATAGTTTGTGCTTTTTCCTTCCTTTTAATTATTCAAAATTGTACTGGAGTGTGTGTGTGTGTGTGTGTGTGTGTGTGTGTGTGTGTGTGTGTGTGTGTTAGATCTTACCATGGAACACATACAGACGTTGTAGTGAGGAGACTGTTGTTTCTGCTGCTTGGTTAGCTGGTCTGTGAGCTCTAGGTAATCCTCCTGACTGCTCCTCCCATCTCATGGTAGGAACACAGTCATTACAGATGCTGCTACCATACTGGGTTATTATGTGGGTACTAGGTGTCTATTAGGCCTACTACACAGCTGTACTCTCAACCCTGTTAGTAATGAAAAATTCTAATGTTAGTTATGAGACTTTCAGAGCAACTGTGTTAATCCACTGAGTTCCCCCCCCACCCCCACTCCATCCAGATATCTAACATGTCTCCCTCCAGCCTGCATGCACTATTTTTGTTTGGGTTGGTTTTTGTAACCCACTGAGTCCAGTTGGTGCTGCCTACTGGAATACTGGCTGATAGTGTTGGTTTGATTTTGTGTGGGTCCTGAACAGGTAATCACAGCTTCAATGAATTGAATTCATGAGTATAACAGTCATGTCACGTCCAGAAGATGGGATTCCACAGTACCCTTTCCCATCCTCTGGCTCTTACTCTTTCTTTTCCTTCTTTCATGATGTTCTCTGAGTCAAGCTTGCAGAGTTGGTATTGATGTTAGGGGCTGAGTACTCATTAGTCACTTAGTCTCAGCCCTTTGACCAGATCCTAGTCTCTACATTGCTCCACACTGCAGGGAGATGTTTCTCTGACTAAGACTGAGAGTGACACTAACCTATGAGTGTAAACATAAATCCATGGAGGATTCAACCATGGGACAGGGTTCCTGTTTCCAAGGTTCAAAGACAGTTGGGGAGGAAGAGGCAGAAAGATTCTAAGAGCCAAAGATCACTCATAAACTCACAACAGCTGTGGTTGCCTGCACAAGACCTGTACAAGATCAAGCTAGTCAACATTCCAACTTGTAGGGGAGTTAATAAGCCCCCATCCTTAACTAAGAATCTATTGACAATTGGTGACTTCTAAGGGAGGGGAAATCAGTTTTCTTTATGGGCTTGGCCCTGGTATGTCTATTACATTTCAATGGATGGCCCCATACTCATGAGTATATGGGCAGAACAAACTGGAATGGATGGATTATTCAGTAAAAAAAAAAAAAACAACAGGACAAAAAATTGGAAGAGGGAGAGGGGCCTAGATCTAGGAAGAGTGGCAGTGGATATGATCAAAACTCATTGTATGCATTATGAAATTCTGAAAGAATTAGCTAAAAATTATACTGAAAATAAATGCTTTTTATCTGAAGATCATTATATTATTTATGCTTTATTTTGTGTTTTAAAACATGCATCCTTCACATTTCATTTTATAACACATCTAGAACTGACTGTATGTGTAGAGTGGGATGTAAAATGTAGTTAATGATTTTTGTGTGTGAATAATGAATGATCTCAGCATCATTTGTTAAGAAGTCATCTCTGTATTTTAAATTGATGTAAAATAGCTGTATCATGTACCAAAGCTCCAAGTATGTACAGAATTATTAGTAGATTACTTTTTTAACCTACCAATCCATTTATCTATTTTTATAGCTTTATAAGTATTCATACCTGAAAGGCAAAAGCCTAGGTACATCATTCTTTGTTATCCATTTGATCTTACATGAATAAAATATTATAATTCACTTGATGGGTTCCAAATCAGTTCAAATGGTGATTGAAATGGTATGTTATCAATCAATCAATCAATCAGTCAATCAGTCAACCTGGAGATATTTTACTTTAATGATACTGAATCTTTCCATCCTTAAACTAAACACTTATTTTTCTCTTTCAACATAATTATTTAAATTTGTATATATGAATCTTAAACACCTTTTTAATGTTTATTCTTAAGCACTTATTTTTATTGCTATTACAAATTATTTCCTTTAAAAACACTTTTCTTCTAGCTGGGTAGTGGTGGCATATGCCTTTAATCCCAGAACTCTGGAGGCAGAGGAAGACAGATCCCTGTGAGTTTGAGGCTACCCTTATCTACAGAGTGGGTTTGAGTTCCAGAAGAGCCAAGGCTACACAGAGAAATCCTGTCTCAAAAAAAATCAAAATACTTTTTGTTCTTTACTGTCCTCTATACACACAACTTAGCTTTTTAAATTGTATAGCTCTGGAAGGTCTAGAACTTCCTATGTAGACCAGGATGGCCTTGAATTTACAGAGACTTGCTTGTCTCAGCCTACTGAGTATTTGTCTTTTATAGAGCTTTGCTAAATTCTACCAGTTTCTAATTTCCTTGTTTTAATTTTTTTCAAATCCATTATCTAGAGCTAGCAAATTTCTTTTTTTTTGTGTGTGTGTGTATTTGTTTTCTATTGTTATGCTTGTTGTGTGGTCAGATTCTTCAGTGTTGAAGTGTAGATATTCTTAGCAGGGGTCATCTTTGTGTGCTGTCTAATTCTAAAGGCATTGCTTCTAACATTCCTCAATAGAAATGATGCCCAATATAAATTTGGAATAGATATGCTTCCTTGGAGTAACACTGTCTTCTTTTATTCACAGGATTCACTAACAATTCTTATTATAAAGTGCATAAGGAATTCTATAAAGCCTCTTTTTAAAACATCAGTACATTGAATGCAATGTATATGCAATACAATTTAGTTTTTAGAGTAGATAGCTCTAAATCATGATGAATTGTTACAAATGGTGCTGTGCTACCACTATACTGATACCTAATTCACTCTATTGCCACAAAAACTTTCTTGTCCATATTGCCAATCACTGTACTTTTTTATTTTCAAATTGAAAAATTAATTTTACTAGAACTTTGTCCAGTATTTTGTATATACACCAGAGGTGGTTTCATGTATAATTGTTACACTGTCTTTGTCCAGTTAGGACACTGAAATGATTCTGGCTCATAGGACATATTTGGGAATATTCTATTTTATTCCATTTTATTAAATGACTTCTCCAATTTTTTTCACTATGCTTCAATCTATGAGGACAGACTTGCTAAAGTTTTCTATTTTTCCTAGAGTCAGCTTCAAGTTCTGGAAAGCTGTTTTTTTTTTTTGTTTGTTTGTTTGTTTTCAAACTTGCTGGCATGAACTCATGATTTATTTTTAGTACTCAACATATATAATAGTGTTTATTCAATTTTCTTTTATATTTTTTAATTGTTGTCAAGGATTTAACCATTTTATTAGTCTTTTCGAAGACTTCAATTTTTACTTTCCCAAATCTCCCTATTGTATACTTGTTTCTCATTTCATTAATTTAGACTTTTATCTTCATTTTGACTCCTTTTGAATTTATTCTCTTTCTCTGGTACTTATTTCTTAAACTCATTACAGTTCAGACTTATTCTTTTCCAAAACAAACATTTAAGTTACCTCTCAAACACTACTCATGTGCACCCCACATATTTTGATATGCATTATATTCATTATTATCAAGATCTAAGTACTTGAATACCCAGTGTGATGTGCAGTTTGACAGGGGTTTTAATTTTCTAAGTGTATGAGGATCTTTCACCTTTTTGTTACTTGCATTTAATTGCATTCTTGTCAGAAAATGTGGCTTTCATGCAGTAAATTTTAAATTTGTTACAGCTTACTTTGTAAGATTATGAACTGTTTGGGGGAATGTTGAAAAGAAAGTGACATATACAGAGTTGTATGTAAACCTATGCATTAGGTCAAATTCATTATTTGTGTTCCAATAATCTGTATTCTTTTTTTTTTTGGTTTTATGAGACAGGGTTTCTCTGTATTGTTTTGGAGGCTGTCAGTCCAGCCTGGCCTCGAACTCACAGAGATCCACCTGCCTCTGCCTCCCGAGTGCTGGGATTAAAGGTGTGCACCACCACTGCCCGGCCCAACAATCTGTATTCTTTTTATGTGTGAGGTCTATAATATTTGTAAGAGTTGTATTAAAATTCACTTTGGTAAGTGCTTTGTCAACTTAAAATAATATGTACATATATTGCTTTAAGTATATATATATATATATATAAAATATTCTATATTATTTCTTTTTTACCACTGAGACCAGATTAATAATTTGATATTAGTGCAGCTATTGTCATTTGTCACCAGGGTAACCCCATTCCTTCTTGGAAACCTCTCCTCTCTCCGAAGAGATCAGCAGTATCTCTCAGGACTTGCTCTACTCAGGATTTAATTACTCTGAGGGAATGGAATCTTGGAATTCCAGTAGTCATAACTCCAGAAATAATAGTTTCTTAAATGAAATGTTAACCATTTCTACCCAGTTATTTGGAATATTTTCCTAAGGAGAGAATGAAATCAATAGGAGGGGATTTTTTTTGCTATGTTTTTTTCATAGGAATGCTGACTCAATGTGTGGCAAAGTTGGGTTACATAGGCATTTGTATGTCCTTGGGTACCACACACCAATTATTTTTCCAATGAAATTCCTCTATAGTTACCAAACAGTTGTATCATCTCCTCTCTCGCCTCTAGACCACTCCAGACTCCCTCTCCTTCTGGGCACCCTCACCATTGCCTACTTTATTAACAAAGCAACTCTTCAGTTCCTCTCCTAATAGTGTGACCCACTCCACAGGGAGACAGGGCATTCTCTTTCCTACGCTAATGCCTCCACTGATGTTCTCATCATTCCAGTTTTCTTCAGCTTGAGTCCTCTTGGCTGTCCCTTCTTTAAACTCTATTTTTTAATCCCTCCACAAGTTCATAGAAATTCTCATGTGAACTCTTTTACTTCATCACATGTTGAAATAGTAATGACTTCTCGTGTGTGTCAGACTCTAGGTGTATGTGTCAGACTCTAGGTGACTTGGCATTCCTTGTTGTCTCCCTTAACTTTGCCAGCATTGGTGGGAGTGTCCCATTCAAGAAGCTTTGTTTCATTTAAACAGCTGAGTGAAATTCTACCTTCTTTTAAGATCTTATCTCACACAACAACAGATTTTAGAACAGCCTTTCAGTGACTTTAACCACTTAGACTCTTAGTGCGAGACATATATATATATATATATGTATATATATATATATAATTTTACAGGATTCTCATAAGAATTTAATCTGAAGAGACAAATAAAATGCTAGTTCAATAAATTCTAGGAATGAGTCTTGTATCTTAAAAACAATATTTTACCTTCTTTACTGAAAGAGTTTTTTCAAAGTTCACTATTTACCAAACCCTCAGAAATGTGTGCTCAGGGAAGTAATTAGGAGATACCAAGAGCTTGAACTCAGGAAGTCAGGGAGTTTTGAGTATTCAGAATGCCATTGTGAGACTTATCAATCTGGTCACACCAGAGAGTTTAGGGACCTCGTGATGACATCTTTGGCTGACTCATTAAGAAAAAGTGCTCATCCCTGGGACAACTGGAATTGGTTTTTGTTGTGGTTGTTGTTGTTGTGTTTTATATATTTTAAAAACAGTTTTATTGAGATACAGCTGACATCTAATAAAAACACATATAGTGAGCAGTTTTATAAGTTCTTACATTTCTTTTCAAGTGTGATAAAATATAGGTAATGTATAATTTATCATTTTAGCAAGTTTTTAAGTGTAAGGTTCAATGCTGTTATTATTTTCACATTGCTATGTAGCCAATTTCCAGAACTCAGTTTACAGATTAAAACTCTATATCCTTTAAATATCAACTTCTCGTTTCTTCCCCTAGACTCTGGTAACCATTATTCTACTTTCTCCTTTTATGAAATTGACTAGCCTAAGTAACATATGTATGTATGTATGTGTGTATGTATGTATGTATGCATGCATGCATGCATGCATGTATGCTTGGGTTCTACTCACATAGAAACCTCAAAATTCATTTATATTGCAGTATGTATGATATTTTCTTCCATTTTGACTGTATGTCATTATGTTGTGTGCATATATCCCAGTTAGATGGTATACAATCATTTGCTGGTAGATACTTGGTTCTACCAGCAGCTTAGGAAGGATTGGGTTAGAACATATTGGCCCTGCTCTAGTCTGACCTTTGTTGGTAAGGCCACATGTATCATTCAATAGACTCTTCATGAGGAGTGACTAAAATATTGTCCTAATATCTTAACTGTCTACTCACTAGGTCATTGCAAAGCTATCTGGGTATATGACCCTCAGGAATCTTGAGTTCTGTTGTCATTAGTATGATGTGTTGTCTTTGGGTAACCATCTAATATGTTTCTCCTCTCAATTCTTGTGTATCTTCACCGTCTTCTCAAGTTTGGCAACAGCTCAATACTAATGGACACCTCCCTGACAAAGCTGTTCTGGACTAATTAACCTCCCTTTCCAGGGAGAGTTGGCAGACTCTGTGGTACACTAAGAACAGACATGCAATTTCCTCCTAACCAAAGTGGTATACATCTTAGTACTTTTCCTTTTAATCAACGTGACAGAGTATTTTCATGTCTATGGACTGATATTTCTCATCTAGAGTCATTATGATTCACTTTGGAAAGCACACTGGAGTTTTATGCTGCTCATAAATATTTGAAAAGAAACCACTTTCTACTCTAAGATAGGAAATCACAGGCTTGCTACAAGGATGGTCTATGTGAGGGCTGCTGGCTTGGAAAGGAACACAAATACAGCTCAGCCTCAGAGACAGAATTATTTGCTTGCCGCTAGGTGATACCATGTATGAGCTCATGCCTCAGAATCCTGAGGGCCACTCCTGCTGGACCAGTTGGCCTATGCATGTCACATGGTCACCTCAAACAAACTTAAGCTGGTTTTGATTTTTGAGTTCACTGCTTCTTTGTGGCTTATGCCATTCTTCAGGAATCTGACTTCTGTGATACTAGAAGCTTATATAATTCCAAGCACGAGAGCACATTTTGTATTTCATTGGCCTTCATCTGAGTACCCAGTAATTTTGAATTATATAACTAAGCATCCAGCTGGCCTGCTGTGAACCTATCCCTTGTAGCCTCTGGTGAGGGATGGGGGCAAGGATTTCCTCTTTGGGTATATAGAGGATACAGATGGCCTGGAGAAAAAAAGGACTTTTTGTGAGTAGAGGGAAGAGAGGAGGAACTATGTACATCCCTCTAGAGATTCAGCTAAACAGGAAGCAATGACCCAGGAGAGGAGGGAGAAAGAACAAAATCTCACTGCATGATTCTAAATGACTTGATTTAAAAACCTCTGAAAAGCTTAGACCTGATTTAATTGGGGCCAAGACCCTCAACTCAAGAGAGGTCCAATATACAAAGGCTACAGTGAGGATTTTTTGCCCACTGTTACAGCTGGCTTAGATTCCTCAGGCAAATAAGTTCCTAAGGCTATCCAAGCTCCCTGCAATATGCTATCCTTATATCATTTTCAATATTTGCAGACCATCATCATCTTCTTCCCAAATTAATCATTTAGCCTGTCTAATCACAAGAGAGCCCTTCTCTTATTCCACTTACAAGGCTCCCATTGATAAACAAAGAACAGTCCTGTCTAGTCCATACTTGGACAAATGTGTCTTCATCTTCCTGTCCCTGATTTGGCAAGACCAATTATAAGCCTAAGGCAAAGCAAAACAAGAAGTGTTGCACAGAGGAGTGACCAGTGAAAGAAAACAAGGCAAAGTGACCCTTTAAGTCACTCTCTATGACCCAAGAATTGCTCAGATTTAAATAGTGTCATAAACTTTCCAGTACCTCAAAATCGCCTAAGTTTAGTTAAATAAATGGTCCAGACCTCGTTTTACAAACAGTAGTTAGACTGTAGTCACAGCCCAAGGCCTTGTCTTGACTGTAAGAGGCAGTGGAATTTCAGACATTCATCTTCACCCAAGAAGTCTGTTTTGCCTCAGCTCTCAAGCTCTGGGGCCATTGCCTTGAATCACTGACAGTTCCATAAACAGGTAGATTGCTCATCTGGTACACACACAGCCCTGGGTTTGACCGCTAACTTGCACACATATATATATTCACACATATACGCACACATGTACACACACACACACACACACACACAGAGGTAGAGCATAAGACAAGAAAATATTAAATTATATAATTACAATATATTCTGACATCAATGTTTCTTCAAGATTTAATTAACACATGCAGACGCTCACCTTTGTTATTTAAAACTCCACAGGTTTTAATTTGACTCTATGGAGTAAAGTCATAGCCTTACCCACTTAAAAAGTTAGCAGTCTTCTATAATAGATAATTAGGTGATACACCAGCTAAGCTGTGTGAATGTTGACACTAATTTCATGTCTAGTTCACCAATCTGACATTTCATAAGTGGAATTGTTAGCAAAATCAAAGACATTTTTCAGGCCACCATGAGCCGTTGCCTTGGACACTACATAGCAGTCACCATCCCTAAAACTCAAGTCTGTTTATGTCACTCCTTTTCTTATAACCATTCCAATTTCCCATCAACTCAGAAAAGCTCCAAACTCCTCAACATGAGATAGCAGATGAGCAGTTGAGTTGTTTTGGCTAAACATCTCTTGACCAGCACACCAGTTTAACACACTTTAGTCCACACAGTATAGAAAGAGAGAAAGGAATTGAGTTTCTGAGTGATGCTAAGAGAAGGACATGGTAGCTTCCTATCACTCTTGCCTCCTATCCCACATTGCCAGGGCATCCTTTCCCTCCAGGTAAATTTGGTTGATGACTCCTCCCAGGAAACAGACTGGCAACTGGGTTTCCAAACCTCTACTTTTGGAGGTGAGAGGAGGGCGCTTGACTTAGGGCATGATCCAAATAGGGCAAGTATTATATTAACCACAAAGAGCCTTTCCTGGCCACATCTCAGACCTATGTCACACTCCCCTCCTGATCCTACTTCCTCCTGCACAACCAGTCTCTCCTGGCCTGTCTCTATTTCCTCATAAATGGTTTGCCTCTCATTGGCTTATATCTTCCTAAGATCTAGACAGGTCAGTAAGGATTCTATTAGGATTTGACAACTAGTAGGAAGCCAATAGTTTCAGACCTTCTGATTATATCTTATCAATACATAGAAACAGTCCTCCACACACTAAAACACATCCACTTTCCAGAATATAACTGTGGTCATACTAACTTTACAACACTTCTTGTTGTGCTAAAGCTAGTTTGGGTTGAGTTTCTGGTCAATTAGAGTCAGGATCCTACAAGTTTACACTTACTTAAACCAGCTTTCAGATGCTCCAACCTGCAGGCTGACTGTGTACTATGTTTTACTGGCCTCTGAAGAAACTGGAATTCTTACAGAAGTATTGTCAGACTATTTAAAATTAAGATCATTGTTTTGAGTGCTTGTTCTCCAAATGCTAATTGGTTCATTGTGTCCGAAGCATGCTATTTATTTTGCACCAATTAAAAGTGTAATTAGTTAATTACCTAAGCACAGAATCACTACTATTTTATCCTGATGACTTCACTACAAAGTCATGTCCCCAGCTAGTGCTCCCATTAGGTATTTCACACATATTTCTCACATTTTTCTCTTGGGCAACTTTGGAGAAGATATGGCTGTTATTCTCTTTCCAATACAGCTTTACTTGCATAAATGGACATGGCCATCTAAGTTAGAAGTCGCAGAATACTGCATATATCAGACTCACTTAGAGGGCTTAGCAAGCCTCTGTGTTCTGCCTTCACCAAGTCTAGGCTAAGAGTCCCCAAGTTTGCATTTCTATGAAGTACTAGCTGATTGGATGTGGCTAGTCTAGGACTCATACTTGACTTTCACAGACAAGCTACACCATAGTAGAGCTCCCCAAACACAATTTCTCATTTCCTTGGCAATTTTTGAAAGCCTTGTTGGGAGAATAGATTTTAAATAACACAACGAATTCATTATTTGGCATATTTACTTGGCTGGATTGGGGGTTCTCAAACTCCAGTGTTTCGAAGGTCAAGGAAGTAAGTTAGAGGAGTTCAGGCGGGGCAGTGGGGTGGTACTGGAAGGAAGTGTGGGCACCCACATGCACACACTGTGTAAAGGTATATACCATGGCAATCTGGAGTATATGTATCCCACCTGAAAGGCAATGTTCTGTAGCCTGGGGGCTGAGATCACTTGCCTTGTATCAGGCTCCACACTTACTAGTTATGCGCAGCTGGCAAGTCTCCAATTTCTCAGTGCCCTGGTTCCCTCATCCATTCTATCTGGATGTCAGAATCTACCTTAGAGGGTTGTGTGCTACAGCCATCACATGGGTGACTGGGTTTGAGGAAGACTGATTATATCAAACAACTCACAACAACTAGGTGTCAATATCCAGGAGAAAATACTAGTATTATGTCAGCTGCTCAAAACAATACCCCTGCTCCTGCAAAGTTTATACTGACATCCATATTATTGCCAGAATATTCAATGATCATGAAATCTGAGCTAAGGAGTAGACTGAAGATCTTCATGTATGCATCCATTGTCCAACTCCAAGACAGAGGTGTGGTTATTATTCTGATCTGTACTGACCACAAGAATGTGTCAGCAATCACACAGCACTTAATGATAGACTTTTGATAGCTTGGTGTGACCCTCAATTCCTAAATCTTTGGTACCATTCATTAGTATGAAAATAGCCACGAGAACTCTACTGTTACTTCTTACTATTTAGTTTTTGTTGAGCAATGACAGAACACCATGACTTGAGCAATGGTCAACTTGTTGGATAAATAATTCTTTTATTGTTTAATATGTCCTGCTACCATCATGACACCAAAACTTAAAAACCACTAAGGTTAAAGAACCCTAAAGTACCTCTGTTATTTCTTGGTGCTTTTGGACCCTTTTGTGTTTCAAGCTTTGTCCACCTGCACTACCTGGGATCAGTCATCTTCTAGTCACATTCAGCTCAGTTCCCCTCACTCCATCCTCTCAAGTTTCCTGCCCCTAGACACATTTACTCTAGCGCCTTTGATTCTACTCTTTTTTAAGATTCATTTTTATTTTATGGATATGAGCGCTTGCCTGCATACATATTTATGAACCACAAGAGTGCCTGGTACTCTCAAGAGGCCAGAAGAGGGCATGTGATCTCCCTGAAACCAGAACAATAGACAGTTGGGAGCTGCCACATTGGTGTTGGAGAAAAAGAAGCAGGCCCTCTGAAAGAGCAGTAAGAACAGTTAACTGTTGAATTGTCTCTCTAGCTCCTGATTCCATGCTTTTAAATTTCTCTTCCATTAAACTTCTTGATGCTCTTCTAACATGTCTCTCTGCTCTACTTCCCTGACCCCTTATCCACTCTCAGAGAGAGGCTTGCTCTCATGGCTCAGTGATTCCCAGAAGTAGAAATCAGAACTCAGTCTCTTGAAGTCTTCCAAATCAGATTCCAAATCTACTTACAGGTCATTACATTCGGTCCTTCAGTTCAGAATCTGGACCTCCAAGTCTTGCTAGTCACAATGTCCCCTCTAGATTTTTCTTCTAATGTTTTGCCCAGTTCTATTTTAAATTGTTTTTTCTTCTTGAAACAGGATCTCATATCCCAAAATGGCTTCAAACTTGCCAAGTATACCAGGATTCCCTTAAACTCTCTTGATCCTCCTGCCCTAACCTCTTGAAAACTGTGATTATAGGTATGGTCATCATGCCTGGTTTTGTGTTGTACTGCCATAAAACTCAGGGTTTCATGTACTCAGAACAACTTTATCAACTGAGTTACTGTGATGGCTAGTTTTTATTTTGTTTTGGTTTTTTATTTTTTAATTTAAATTAGAAACAAACTTGCATCACATGTCAATCCCAGCTCCCTCTTCCTACCCTCTCCCCAGCCCTCCCAGTCCCTCACCCAATCCCCATTCCATTCCCCAGGGAGGGTGAGGCCCTCCATGGGGGATCCCCAGAGTCTGTCATATCATCTGGGGCAGGACCTAGGCCCTCCCTCAAGAGTCCAGGCTAAGAGAACATCCCTTATTGTGGGGTGGGCACCCAAAGTCCATTTATATGCCAAGGCCCCATAGATTGCCTATGTCTCCTCACTGACACCCACATTCAGGGGGGCTGGATCAGTCCCATGCTGGCCTCTCAGACATCAGTCTGGGGTCCAAAAGTTCCCCCTTGTTCAGGTCACCTGTTTCTGTGGGTTTCACCAGTCCAGTCTTGACCCCTTTGCTTATCACTCCTCCCTCTCTGTCACTATGTTCCATGAGTTCAGTTCAGTGCTTAGCTGTGGGTGTTGTGATGGCTAGTTTTAATTGCCAACTTTACTCATTCTAGAATCACATGAGGAAAGTCTCATTGGGGGCTTGTCTAGGTCAGGTTAGTCTGTAGGCATGTCTTTGTGGGGGGTGCGATCTTGAGGTAGAAAGGCTCACCCACTTTGGCTGGCACCATTTCATAGGCAAGAAATCCTGAACTATGCAAGAGTGGAGACTATGAACTTATCGCAAACAGGCAACCATTAATTTATTCCTCTCTGCTCTGGATTGTAAAAGCAGAAGTAATATGATCATATTCTTTGAGTACCTGCCTCCCTGACCTCCCTGTGCTGGTGGACTGTCATGTGGAATAGTGAAACAACAACAAAATGTTCTTCTCTTTCAAGTTGCTTTTCTCACAACAAGAAGAAATCAAACTATAGCAACCATACTCACAGTTCTATGTTTACACAGTGTGTGTGTGTGTGTGTGTGTGTGTGAGATTAGATGGAATTAAGTTCATTAAAAAGATGAGAATAACTGTTTCCAGCACTTATCAAGATCTGTTAGATTGGACAGATTTATACACAAAGGACACATATTGTGATATAAAAACATAACATCCTTAATGATGTATTTTGTGTTACTAATGAGGCACGAAATGCATTCTAAAAATGTAATGGTTCAACAAATGGTGATGAGAGAGCTGGGTATCTACATACAAATGAATGATACTGGGTGCATAGTGAGGCCACATAAAATTATATCCACCTGCACCAAAAAACTAAATATCAAAGCTAAAATTAGAAAACTGTTAGTAGAAAAAAGTTTCACTGACATTGAACTTGACAATGATTTTGTAGAAATTATGTCAAAGTCACAGGCAACAAAAGAAAAACAAATTAGACTTCATGAAAATTTTAAAAGTTTGAGCTTACATTAAGAGACACCTTCAATAAAGTGAAATGGCAGCCTACAGAATGTGCATCACATTTTTAAATAATGTACCTGATAAAGAATAAATGTCTAAAACATATAACGCTCTCTGTGTCTAGAAAACTCTCTGGGAACTTATTGAAATGGTTATGTGATATCTATTTCAATGATGATTATTATATTCCAGTAGTAAGAAATATATGATAAATGGGATAAGTAAGTAAAATGTGTAATGGATTAAATTATGGTAAGTAATAAACAGAAAAAGCAAGGAAGTTCAATAGAGAATATTGTATATTCCTTTATGTGTATAAAAATTTAGACAGAATGGACAAAGACTACTTTGCTACAAGGGGAAACAGCAGCACATTGAAGGAAGTGAGTCACTTGACTATGTTAAGTAAAGAAGTGTGCTGGGCAAATGAAAGAATAAGAAGCCTCCAAGCAGAAGTGGTGCCAGAACGTTTGAAGGAAGCAGAGAGGGCTGTGTTTGAGCAGTGTTGTTCTTTTGTATAACTGTATATAAAAGATTAACAGCTAGCCTAAACGTGCCCATGCCCATCTTGTCTCACATTTACCTGAGTCTTCCCACCTTTCTAATAGTTTTGAATGCTGAGCAGCTGGACACACCTGTGAAGGATTTCTCTTGATTGAATGATTTAAAGTGGGAAGTCGCACCCTAAATCTGAATCTTTTGAAGTGGGAAGATCCACCTTAAATCTGAGCCACACTTTCTGATAGGAGTCTGTCTGTATAATGAACACAGAAGAAGGAAGTTTGTACTCTGCCTTCTTGCCATTCCTCACTGGCAAGTCCATCCCTTCACTGACATTAGAGACTCCTTCTTTGGGATTCCAGTGTGTACTGAAGACCAACTGAGACATCCAACCTTGTAGACTGGAAAACTACTGAATTTTTGGATTTTCTATCAAAAGGCAGTCATTGTTGGAAAACTCAGACCATAGCCTAATTTATTAGCCACACTAATAAATCCCATATACATATACCAAAATCCTGAAGAAGTAGGTTCTAATGTCAGTGAGGAATAAACTTGCCAATGAGAGTGAGGGCAAGCAGGCAAAGAGGGAGAGCTTCCTTCTTCCATGTCAAATGAATAGATAGATAGGTAAATACATACATGCATACATACATACATTGATTGGGTCATTCGTTTTATCAGTTCTGCTTCCCTAGAAACCCTTGTCTAGTACAGATTTCTTTCTTACATTCATTCTAGAATGCCTGAATTACTGAACACCAATGCAACATTGCAAGATAATAGAAGAAAACTGATGTGGTGGTTAATCATGATTGCCAGCTTGATGGGATTTAGAAACACCATGGAAGCAAACCTCTAGGTTTGTCTACAAGTAGTTTCCAGATTAGGTTAATCAAGGAAGGAAGGCAAACCTTCACTGTGAGCTGTGCCGTTCCATGGGTTAGGATCCTTAGGAACCACCAGAGTTCTCTCTGCTTTCTGGCTGGCTGCAATCTGACAGGATGCCTCTGGCTCCTGCAGCCATGACTTCCCTGCTGATGGACTGAACCATGGAACTGTGAGCCTGAATAAACGCCCCCTCCCTTAAGTTGTTTCTGTCAGGGATTTTGTCACAGAATTAGGCAAGTAACTAATACAACTGGTAACCACTATTCCTGGTGAAAACCAATGTAAAAGTCCCCAGCAAAATATCAGCAAAGCAAAGCAACAGCTCATTAAAAAGGTCATTAGCCATGATCAAATGAGATTCATCCCAAGGATGCAAGAGCCAACATATGGAAATCAATAGACATGGATACTCCATTATCAGAGTCAAGTCCAAAAGCCAATCACCACTTCAGTACAGCAAAAATATTTGACAAAACTCAATATCCCTTTGCTCTACTCCCAATAAATTAAGGTAGAGTGAAGATATTCCAACACAATAAAGGACATACATGACAACTCACAACTAATAACATAGTGACTGGAGAAAATTTTAAAATCTTTCTTCTGAGAGCTGGAATGAGACAAGGATGCCTGCTTTCATCACTTTCATTCAACATAGCACTAGACGTCCTAGCCAGAGCAATTAGGCAAGATAAAGAAAGAACATCCAAATTGGAAGGACAAAGATCAATTTTCTCTGTTATCAGATGTCATGATGGTGTTTACAGAAATCATTGGAGACCCACTCCCCCACCCCACCCCCCAAAAAACTGTTGGAACTAATGAACAAATTCAATAGATTTTCAAGATACAGAAGCAATGAGCAAAAATCAATAGCACTTTTAAAAAAGCTTTTTAATTATATATTTAAATTAGAAACAAGCCGGCTTCCCATGTCAGTCCCAGCTCCCTCTCCCTCCCTTCCATGCCTGCTTCCCCTTCCAGCCCCCGCTCAGTTCCCCCCCCCAATCCCCACTCCATTCCCCAGGGAGGATCTCTAGAGTCTGTCATTTCATTCCGGGGAGGGTCCAGCCCTCCCCCAAGTGTCCAGATTGAAAGAGCATCCCTCATTGTGGGATGGCCACCCAAAATCCATTTGTGTTCCAGGGATAAATACTGATCTACTATGCAAAGCCCCATAGATTGCCTATGTCTCCTCACTGACACCCACATTCAGGGGATCTGGATCTGTTCCATGCTGGCCTTTCAGCCATCAGTCTGGGATCCAAAATCTCCCCCTTGTTCAGGTCAGCTGTTTCTCTGGGTGTCGCCGGCCCAGTCTTGACCCCTTCAATAGCACTTTTATATGCCAACAATGCATCATCTGAAAAAGAGATCAAGAGAAAATCCTATTCCTAATAACTATAAAATTAAAATAAAACACCTGAGAGTAAATTAATGAAAGATACATACAGTGAACACACACACACACACACACACACACACACACAAAGATAAGTGTGTTGGCAATTCATGTATGCAATCTCAGCACTGGGAGACTGAGACAGGATGATTGCCATGAGTTCAAGGGCATCCTGAGTTACAATGTGAAAGGACCAAATCCCAACCATAGTCTACCATGGAGGTGTCTTAATTAAGGGTAAGAATATGTTTCAAAAAATACAAAAATAATTGAAGAAGTTACAAATAAATGGAAATGTACCCCCATATTCATCAATTGAAGAATTTTAGACTGCTCATACTACACAAAGAAGTGAGCTACAGATTCAATGAAATCCCCATATAAACACTCGCAAATAGTCTTCATAGAAATAGAAAGCTGCAGTGGAATGATCCTTCTGTACACTTTGAAAATGTTAGCAAAAATCTGATGGCCATTAGCCATGTAGGATATTCTGAGCAGAGAGCATGCTGGGAAGGAGTCCAGTGAGATGCAGAGTAAGCAAGAGATAATCATGCCATGTTGAAAGAAGGTACTGACCTTTTGCAGAGGGTGGATAAGAAATATGGGTTACTTTAAGTTGCAAGAGCTAGTTAGCAACAAGCATAATCTATCAGCCAAGCTTTCATAATTAATAAGAAGCCTCCATGTTGGTTATTTGGGAGTGGCTGCCAGGACACAGAGAAACTCCGTCTACATATGATGTCCCAACATGTGGCTGGGGTTTCCACATAAGACCTAACAAAGCTTTAAAAAAGATTCTAAGCACACACAAAAAGGAGCCAAACATAGTTCCTGATCACCTCCTCTTCTGGGGTTCTGTTTGCTAGTGGCAAACAGAGGTGTGGCTCCTTCAAGAAGCAGCTTTCTGGGTCATGCTAGTGGCAAACACTGACAGGGCTCTTTTAAAAACCCTGCTACTGAACACTTACATGGGGTTTATGAGCAGCAAATGGCACATTACTTGGTGGCAGCATGGACTCAACAACTTCCCAGAGGTGGGGAGATAAATATGACTCCCACTGGTACCACTGCCATGAAGCTAAGCTCTCAGGGAACCAAGGGGGAAGGAGCCAGTCACCAATGCCATGTGCTGTGCTGGAGACTAATATAGCAGTTTAAGATTAGTCTCATGCAATCAAAAAACAGTACAGATGATCAGTGAAGACAGATCCAGATGGGAAAAAGTTCTAAATGGGTTACAGTGTGTTTAAAAAGTGCAAAGGCTTGGGAAAGAAAAGAAAAAGAGTGTATGTATATTTAAAACTATATATGTACATAGTTTTTAAATGCTAAAGTCCTTAAATAAGGAGTAAGTAATACAAAATAAAAACACCATGTAAAGATGAAAAAATACACAGAGTCTGGATCCTGTATGTTATTGTGTTTTCTTTAAGTTTTTTGGCTACTAAGAGACATTGGATTATAAAAGCTGCTAGATCAAACCACCCTATATATTTTAAAAATATTTTGACTTCAAAATGGAAATCAAAAGGTGCATTGCTTTGACAGAGAGGTTATGCTTTTTTTTCTGCAGGATTCATTCCAGGTTAAAGATGATCATGTTAGATCAAGGAAGACCCTCTGAAAATTCTGACTGACATAAAGAAATAAACCCAAAAGAAACAACAAAAAAACCCACACAAAACATGTAACATATATTTTACCTGCTCAAACATAAAAGAAAAATCATCTCTGATTTGTGCATACCATATATTCCGTACTTGTAATGTGTGGTACCTTTAAAACTTTGTGTATTTTCAGAACAAGAGGACCAAACGCCAATGAAAATGGAGGGCCCAGGTGATCCAGCATCTCCAAATGCCTCTGTCATGGTCTCCTCAGAATTCTTCATCCAAAAAAGCTTCAAGACTACTGACTGAGATGATCCAGCCCCACAAACTACTCCAGCCAAGACCTAATAATTATCCTGATTTTCTCAATGTTCCCCCAAAGATTCCAGTGCTTACAAACAATAGGAAGTAATTTACAAAATGATACCCACATTCCCAAAGATTGATTATGGATGTTTATTATCATTTAAGGGGCACTGCTTACAAGTTGTTATTGGTAATGGTCAGGGAAAAAAACTGAACAAAGGAGATCAGATTCAGGGATCTTGTTATGAAAATGAAAAAGAGAATATAGAAATGATGAGAAAAAAAGGACAAATAATTGAATCTACTTTTTAAAAACTACTTTAAAAAGATACTACTAATGTTATTTTATAAAAGTTTAAAAGTTAGAAAAAGAAAAAGAAAGCAAGATGGAACCGGGCTGTTGTGTTGGAGCACAAACCATGGAGAGCACGTTAAGCATAGTTTATTATAACAGCGGGAGAGCAAGAGGTGGAGAAAGAGACATGAGAGAGATGAAGGGGATGAGCAGGAGGAGAGGGAGACAGAGATAGATAGATAGATGATAGATAGATAGATAGATAGATAGATAGATAGATAGATAGGGAGAGAGAGAGAGAGAGAGAGAGAGAGAGAGAGAGAAGAGAGAAGAGAGAGCGACCACATGGAAGTGGTCCCTTAAAAGGAGACGCTCAAGAATGCATACTGAGTCATTATGCAGCCTTGTAACCAGTGATGTAGCAATTGCATGACCTGTTGTCAATGGGTGGAGTCAGCTTAATGCTGGAGTTCCAACAACTAGTCTTAAAATTTTACATTAACAATGGTATGGATTTTGGTTTATTATACAAATTTAAAGTATATTATGCTATATTATGTTTCTATTTTTCCTTGGGGTATTGTGCTTATGCAGATCATTTAAAAATGTAATGTATAATTAAGAAATATAGAAATTAAAAATGTAATGTACAATTAAGAAATGGGCACCAAAGGAACTCCATATGGCATTTGCTTTCTTTGTGGCAAAAGTTAGCCACTGGGCAAGAAACTGCCCTTGCCTCAACTGTTAACAGTATTCTGCCCAAACTGGATGTGCAGGACAAAAAAAAAAAAAAAAAGCAACCACAAAACTTTGCCAAGACAAGATAGGACAGTCCTTCAAAATTCCCTGCTTCTCAGAAAAGTCTGTTAGGTATACTAGGCCTATAGACCAAAGACGGATGCCCCAACATAACAGAAGAACTTTGGATGACTGTCCAGGAAGCCAGATATCCCTGTTGTTAGGTAACATTTTTACCCTTCTGGTGTCTTTGATGGAATTAAATACTAAATAGTTAAACTTATAGTTTTGATAAAAGGTAAATTAGATTTAAAACTTTAGTCTCAAAAAGATAAGATAGATAATAGAGTGTATTCTCTATTTTTGCCAACTACAAATGGACTGGATATTGTAACTATAATTTGTACTTGATAGCTGTTTTATTGTATATAATTATACTATGTTAAAGTTAAAAACCTCCCTTTTAAAGAATTTTTTTTTTTACAAGACAGGGTTTCTCTGTATTGTTTTGGAGGCTGTCGGTCCAGCCTGGCCTCGAACACACAGAGATCCGCCTGCCTCCCTAGTGCTGGGATTAAAGGTGTGTGCCACCACCGCCTGGCTTAAAAACCTCCCTTTTATTTATACAAAAATGGGGAAATGCTGTAGAATAATCCTTCTGTACACTTTGAAAATGTGTTGCTCTCGACTTTGAAGATTCGCTCTTGGAAGGTCTCACCCTCCCTGTGGAACAGAAAGGGGATGGGATAGGGGATTAGTCAGGGGAGAGTACAAATTGATATAGACAGTTGCAAAAATTGCATCATCAGCAGAGAAAAAGTGTGTGTTTAAAGTTGCAAATAAAGGAAATGCTGAGTAAGCGGTTTAATTGTTAAAGGCATTAGCATGTTAAAGGAAAACCTTGTGTTCTGTACTGTGACAATAGGACAGGTGCCTTGAGGTGAGAGACAACCCATAGAAGGTTCCACCTTGTAAGAATGCAAATTCACTTGAAAGGAAAGAGCCCAAAGTGAACGCATCATTGAAGAATCTCCCTGCTCGTCAAAACCTTAAGGAGACATCATTCCCCAACACCAGCACAGAGAGTGATGCAGCCGTGGTCCAAGGGGCCAGGCCACATGTCCAGCTGGCAACAGAACTTGGCATCATCGTCCACACGGAGCTGGTTTCACAAGTACAGAATTCACAAGAGCAATGAAGTCATGAAGGCTTGTGTCAAGGTTTCAGAAGGCTGCCCGGGGCTGGGAAATGTGTCGGGGTCTTCTAAGACGCCTTTGTGCGCTGCTGGGAGACTGAGGCCTAAATTGCAATGGAGACTCCGGGATGGTGGAGATTCCGTCATTATGAGAGCTCTGCCAGGTAAAGCTGAAGGCATGGATGGGAGCTGGCCCCACTAGGATACTGCATATTCTGTAGGCAGCAAAGCTGGAGGGATGTGGCTTCCCAAGCCCTTTGGAGCCCAGATGATGACATCATGAGCTGCAGATGCAGGACATGGAGCTACAGAGTTTCATGTTTGTCCTGCTTAGATGCTGTCTTGCTCTAGTACAGTCTTCCCTGGTTATGGCCTGCACCTTTCTTTTGGAATTGAAACATTGTACCATTGTATATTGGAAGGATATAAATTGTCTAATTTTATGCTTTAATTAGCATGTATTAACATCGATATGATTGTAAGCTTCATTTTAAATATGTAACATATTTTGGTCGTATTCACCCCATCCCCTTCTCTTGTACTCTCCAACTCCTACTGATTCCCTTCCACTTTGCAGCTAGACCCGTTCACCTTCTTTCATGGCGTGTGTGCGTGCGTGCGTGCGTGCGTGCGTGCGTGCGTGTGTGTGTGTGTGTGTGTGTGTGTGTGTGTGTGTGTGTGTGTGTGTGAATTTCATCAGAGTTGCTTACAGGAGCATGAGGAATGGGTCATTTACAGGAACACACACCTTCCCAGTGACTGTAGCAATAAAGAAAATGCCTCTTCCTCCCACAGCAATTACTAATTACATGTAGATCTCCAGGGAGGGTGAAGCCAGTGAGCTACTCTCTCTAGCTTCTATTACCTAACTATCTATCTTCAGGAAGATGTGGAGTCTCATGAGCCTTCCACAGCTCTCCATCCCTCCCTCCAGCTCTGACATCCTGCCTCCTCCCCCTTCCACAGTGCTTGCAAGGCCTTGGAGGAGATGGTAGAGATGTCCTGTCTATAGCTGAGCATAAATGCTCTATGGTCATCATCTATTCTCATTACTTTGATCAGTTACAAGTGTCTGTAGTTATTACTCTGCCAGGCAAAACAGGAAGCGTCTCTGACCAGTACTGACAGGAGCATTAGTTTATGGGCATAAACATAATTGTATAGAAGGCAATTTGATGGTAAGTAACATCATGGGAATTTATCAAAGCCCATTACCCAGGTTCACCAGTAGGACCCATCCTTCCCAGCCATGGGTTTTTGTCCAGGTCTACAGTGCCAGACATGAATTCCCTCCTTGGAAGCAGGACTCAAATGCAACCAGAAAGTGGTTATTCCTCCAGAAAACTCTAAATTCTAGAGATAACTGAGACATTCCTAGATGGCTGCTGTTGGGGGAGGAGAGAAAAGTTATCTCTCTCCTTGGATATAGACAGGTCAAGTTCTAAGCTACCATGGTGGCAGGTCTGGGTTGGGTCCAGGGTAAATTAGCCTGTAGGCATGCAGCAGCAAAGGAAAATGGAATTTGGAGGAGCACCAAGTAGAGTGTGATACTGTTACTTACCAGCTTTTCATCCCAGACTTACTTACAGTGAGCAGAGATGACACTGTGCTACCTTTGAAAAAAAACAAGAATTTCATGATTTCATGGTACTTAAGACACAGTGTCATGAGCCCAGGCTGGACTTCACCTCACTCTGTAGGGTAGGCTGATATTGAACAGTTTCTCCTGCAGCCTCTGCCTCCTAAATGTGAAGATTACAGGGTTGGGTGCAGCAACCACACAAAGGCTCAAAGCCCTGACATTTAAAATAAGAGGAACTGCAATGGACCGCAATTGTAACCTGATCCTAACCCTGCCTAGTTCCCGATTAGATACAATTGAAGAGTCCATCTAACAGAAGCCTGTATAATAATTTCTTCAACTTGGGAAAGAGCAAGCATGTTCTGTGGATAATTACCTATTTGGCTCTACTCTTCTGTGATATATAAAGCTTCTAACATGTGACAAAAAATTACCAAGCATGCAGTGAAGCAGGAAGATGTAACGTGCAATTGGGAGAACACGGTGAAGTGAGACAAACGTACAAATGAGCTGGAACTTGACATTATCAAGCATGGACATTACAGTAACATTTATGATAATGTTTACAATACAAATGAATACAGAATTCAAGTCAAATGAAGAATGGTGGAGTGCATCAGATAAGTAAATCTCAAATAATAGAAAATTAGAAATAGAAATTGTGTACCTAAAAACACATACCCAAAACAATGTATTTGCTTAATAGTGGATTAGGAAAAATGGGAAAAGGATTTAATGAAACAAGCCAGTATAATGATCAGAGTGAAGGATTATAAGGAGCAGAGCCAATAAACACCAGAGCCCCATATACCAGTGAGATAAGACTTAATGGTATAAAAATGTAATTGCAGTCACAGAAATAGACAGAAGACGAAAACTGCATGAGATTCAGAAATAGAGGTAAGGAGACACAGGAAATAAGAAAGTGAGAATTTCCTAAAACTCACAGTCCTTATCAACACCCCGATGTTAAACATCTAATTAAAACTTCTAATGGTACAAGTATAAAAACCTGATTAAAATTTCTAATAGGATAAATGTAAATAATGCTGTACTTGATTCATCTGCATATCAAAACCTAAAAAGAAAGTAGTAAGGCAGAGACCCTTCGTGCACTTCTTGATACAGTACCTCCCAACTACAGTCACCATAAGGCTGCTTGCCAGGGATCATGGCCTTCTCCTAGCCCCTCTTCCTCCCACTGGGACTCCCGAGACCTCTGAGCCCTCACTCCCAGGGACTCTTTAGCCAAGTCACATGGCATAGAAACACAGGTAACCTATCTGCACTTGGTGTCACAACTATACCCAATTCAGTAACCCGCATCTGTGTATTCCGGATTCGTCCTCCAGGTTCAGGAAGACTCACACACCCTGTGCTCTGGCCCAACCTGCCAAGGTGACCTGACATGTACCCTCCCTTAAATCCCAAAACCATGGCACCAGCAAACCCAGTGAGCCCTGCTTTTGCCTTTCTAACTTCTAGATGGGGCCAAGCATAAAACTCTAACAAAAGAAAGAGTATTGAAAGTTGCAAGAGAAAAAAAAAAACCACAAGTCATTTACAAAGAAAACCCCATCATAAGAACGGCGATTTTCCAAAGGGAACTTTGAAAGTCAACTGAATGTGGAGCAATGTACTCCAAGTTGTAAAAGAAAAAGACTTCCAATCAGACTATTGTGTCCAGAGAAACTATCAACCATAATTGAAGGTGGAGCAGGGGAACATTTTTCATGACACAAACAGGATAAAGAATGAATGCATACCAAACTGACACCAGGGAGAATACTGTAAGTAATACTTCAAACTAAAGAGAGAAATAATCACAGCCAAGAGGCTAAAAGTGAAGCTGTAATTACTGAAACACAAAGTACCACTAAGAAGAAAACAATAAAAAGGACTGCAATGAACACACATCTTCAGTTAACAACTTTAAATATTGATGTAATTAACTCTCCGATCAAAAGACACAGAAATCCAGCTTTCTGTCCACAAAAAGTCCTGTTAGCCTTAAAAATAGGCCCCACTTTAAAGTGCAAGGAAGGGAAAAATTATTCTAAGCAAATAGGAACAAAAAGCAAACACTATCCTAATATCTGACAAAATAGGCTTCACACTAAAACTAAACAAGTTAAAGAGGAACATTACATTCTAATCAGGGGAATAGTTAGCCAAGAGGATGTTACAATCCTAAACATGCATGCACCAAATTCTGATGCACCCAATTTCCTAAAAAGCTTATTACTAAAATTAAAAACATAGATTAACACCAAAACAGTGAATGGTTTTAATACACCAGTAGGTCATCCAGCCACAAACTAAATATCAAAACATCCAAATTAGATGCCACAATGCACCAAATGCTCCTAACATAGGTACAGAATATTCCATCCAAACATCAAAGAATAGAGATTTGGCTCAATATCCCACGGGAGCTTCCCTAAAAGAGACCACATCCTGAGACACAAATCCAGAAATTTTTAAACAATGTCCTATCTGAACATTGTGAATTAAAACTTAAAATTGACAGCACAAATCTCCAGTGAATACAGGAGCTCATGGAAATTAAATAATCTGTTACTGAATGAGGAATGGGTAAAAGAAGAAATCAAGAAATAATTTTTTTAAATTGCTGGAACGAAATGAAAATTAAAACACAACACACTAAAACCTCTGGTACTCATTAAGAGCAGTCTTATGATGGAAATGTATAGCTCTAAGTGCCTGCAAATAATACTGCTATGAACGTGGCTGAACAGATGTCCTTGTTGTATGGTTGTGTGTCTTTTGGGTATATGAGTGGAATTGCTAGATCTTGTGATAGATTGATTCCCATTTTCTTGAGGAACTGCCATACTGATTTCCAAAGTGTCTGTACGAGTTGGCACTCCCACCAGCAGTGGAGGAGTGTTCTCCTTTCTCCACATCCTCTCCAGTATAAACTGTCATTGGTGTTTTTGATTTTAGCCATTCTGACAGGAGTAAGATGGTATCTCAGAGTTGTTTTGAATTGCATTTCCCAGATGGCTAAGGATGTTGAGAACTTTCTTATGTATCTTTCAGCCATTTTAGATTCATCTATTAAGAATTCTCAAAAGACAGAGAGAAAGCATGCTAATTAAGAAAATCAGAAATGAAAAAGGGGACATAACTGACTCTGAGGAAATCCAGAGAATCATCAGGGCATACTTTGAAAATCTGTACTCCACGAAATTTGAAAATTTAAAGGAAATGGACAATTTCCTGGATAGATATCACTTGCCAAAACTAAATTAAGAGCAGATAAACAATCTAAATAGACCTATAACCCATAATGAAATAGAAGCAGTCATCAAAAGTCTCCCAAACAAAAAAAGCCCAGGCCCAGATGGCTTCAGTGCAGAATTCTACCAGAAATTCAAAGAAGAGCTAATTCCAATACTCCTCAAAGTATTCCACACAATAGAAGCAGGAGGCTCACTGCCAAACTCTTTTTACGAGGCTACAATTACCTTGATACCCAAGCCACACAAAGACACAACTAAGAAAGAGACCTATAGACCAATTTCCCTCATGAACATCGATGCAAAAATACTCAATAAAATACTCGCAAACCGGATTCAAGAACACATCAGAAAAATCATCCACCATGATCAAGTAGGCTTCATCCCAGGAATGCAGGGATGGTTCAACATTAGAAAATCTATCAATGTAATCCCCCATATAAACAAACTGCAAAAGAAAAACCACATGATCATCTCACTAGATGATGAAAAAGCCTTTGACAAAATCTAGCACCCCTTCATGATAAAGGTCATAGAGAGATCAGGGATAACAGGAACATACCTGAATATAATAAAAGCAATATACAGTAAACCAACAGCTAACATCAAACTAAATGGAGAGAAACTCAAAGCAATTCCTCTAAAATCAGGAACAAGACAAGACACTTTCCATATCTCTTCAATATTGTACTTGAAGTTCTAGCTACAGCAATAAGACAACAAAAGGAGATAAAGGGGATACAAATAGGAAAAGAAGTCAAACTTTCACTATTTGCAGATGATATGATAGTTTACATAAGTGACCCAAAAAACTCCGCAAGGTTACTCCTAGAGCTGATAAACACCTTCAGCATAGTGGCAGGATACAAGGTAAACTCAAAAAAAAATCAGTGGCCCTATTATATACAGATGATGAAGTGACTGAGAAAGAAATCAGAGAAACATCACCCTTTACAATAGCCAAAAACAGCATCAAATATCTGGGGATAATGTTAACCAAGGAAGTGAAAGACTTGTATATCAAGAACTTTGAGTCTTTAAAGAAAGAAATCAAAGAGGACACCAGAAAATGGAAAGATTTCCCATGCTCTTGGATTGGTGGGATCAACATAATAAAAATGGCAATCTTGCCTGGCGGTGGTGGCACACCCCTTTAATCCCAGCACTCAGGAGGCAAAGGCAGGCAGATCTCTGTGAGTTCGAGACCAGGCTGGACTGACAGCCTCCAAAACAATACAGAGAAACCCTGTCTCGTAAAAACAACAACAACAACAAAAAACAAAAAAAAAAAAAGAAAAAAAAAAGAAAAAAAAGAAAAATGGCAATCTTGCCAAAAGCAGTCTACAGATTCAATGCAATCCCTATCAAAATTCCATCACAATTCTTCAAGGACCTGGAAAGAACATTAATCAACTTTATATGGAAAAACAAAAGGCCCAGGATAGCCAAAACAACCCTATACAATAAAGGAACTTCAGGAAGCATCACCATACCTGACTTCAAGCTCTATTATAGAGCTATAGTCCTGAAAACAGCTTGGTATTGGCACAAAAATAGGCAGGTAGACCAATGGAACTGAATTGAAAACCCTGATTTTAACCCACACACCTATGAACACTTAATTTTTGACAAAGAAGCTAAAACTATACAATGGAAAAAAGAAAGCATCTTCAACAAATGGTGCTGGCATAACTGGGTACTGGCATGCAGAAGACTGCAGATAGATCCATGTTTATCGCCTTGTACAAAACTTAAGTCCAAATGGATCAAAGATGTCAACATAAATCCAGCCACACTGAAACTTTTAGAAGAGAAAGTGGGAGATATACTCTTCAAGAGTTGGTATAGGAGACCACTTCCTAAATGTAACACCAGTGGCACAAACACTGAGATCGACAAATGGGACCTTCTGAAACTAAAAAGCTTCTGTAAGGCAAAGGACACAGTCAACAAAACAAAAAGGCAGTCCACAGAATGGGAAAAGATATTCACTAACCCCATATCTGACAGAGGGCTAATCTCAAAAATTTACAAAGAACTCAAGAAGCTAGTCTCCAAAACGCCAAAGTATCCAATTAAAAGGTGGGGTACAGAACTAAATAGAGAATTCTCAATAGAGGAGGCTAAAATGGCCAAGAGATACTTAAGAAAGTGCTCAACATTCTTAGCCATCTGGGAAATGCAAATCAAAACAACTCTGAGATACCATCTTACTCCTGTCAGAATGGCTAAAATTAAAAACACCGAAGACAATTTATGCTGGAGAGGATGTGGAGACAGGGGAACACTCCTCCACTGCTGGTGGGAGTGCCAACTCATACAGCTACTTTGGAAATCAGTATGGAGATTCCTCAGGAAAATGGGAATTAATCTACCACAAGACCCAGCAATTCCACTCTTAGGCATATATCCAAAGGAGGCAAATTCATACAACAAGGGCATCTGCTCCACTATGTTCATAGCAGCATTATTTGTCATAGCCAGAACCTGGAAGCAACCTAGATGCCCCTCAACTGAAGAGTGGATAGAGAAAATGTGACACCAATTGGCAAGCTAAGCAATAGTGGAGGGACCACCTCGAATGCCCATTCCTGATAATGAACTTGATGTCTATAACCATCCGGGAGCATTCATCCAGTGACTGATGGAAGTAGAGGCAAACACACACAATTAAGCACTGAACTGAAACCAAGGAACCCAGTGACAGAGAGAGAGGAGTGATGAGCAAATTGGCAAAGAATGGGCTGGCAAAACCAGCAGAGACAGCTGATCTGAACAGGGGAGAGCTCTTGGACCCCAGACCGACAGCTGGGAGGCCAGCATGGGACCGATCTGGACCCCCGAATGTGAGTGTCTGTGAGAAGGCCTGGGCAACCTATGGGGCCCTGAGTAGTGGATCAGTGTCTATCCCTGGAATACAGTCATCGTGTGCCCATAGCACAAAGAGGGATGCTCTCTCAGCCTGGACTCTTAGGGGAGTGCCTGGACCCTACCCTGAGTGAAATGACAGACTCTAGATATCCCCTATGTGGAAGGAATTGACAATAGGGTGGAAGGCTGGGGAGGGGATGGGGAGTGCGGGAGGAGGGAAGGGAGAGGGAACTAGGATTGACATGTAAAACAAGCTATTTAAAATTAAAATAAAAAATTAAAAAAAAAGAATTCTCTATTGTTCTGTACTGTAAAGTGTAGTCTTCCCGCCACCTGCTTGGGCCCCGCCGAGTGAGTTGCTTGGGTCCCGCTGCTGTCTCAGCCCCCAAATAACACACAGGACACTATATTAATTATAAGCTGTTGGTCATTTGCTTGGTTTCTTACTGGCTAGCTCTGAATTAAGTATTTAACCCATAATTGCTAATCTAAGTATTTCCATGTGGTCTACTCTTACCAGAGGAAGGGTCCGGGCATGTTACTTCTCCTTTGTCCTACATCATGACTTACTGTGCCTCTCTTTCTCAGAATCCTCCTCAACTCCTAATCCCACATTTCTTGCTTTCCTATTGGCCAACAGTGCTTTATTTACATATACAAAGAAGTACTTCCCACATCACTGTACTCCACTTTTTAATTGGATCCTTTGGTGTTTGAAGGCTTGCTTCTTGAGTTCTTTGTAAATTTTGTAGATCAGCCCTCTGTCAGATGTGGGGTTGGTGAATATCTTTTCCCATTCTGTGGGCTGCTGTTTTGTCTTGTTGACTGTGTCCTTTGCCTTACAGAAGTTTCTCAGTTTCAGGAGGTCCCATTTATCAATTGTCATCTCAGTGTCTGTGCTACTGGAGTTATGTTCAGGTAGTGGTCTCCTGTACCAATTTGTTTCAAGGTACTACCTACTTTCTCTTCTAAGAGGTTAAGTGTGGCTGGATGTATGTGGAGGTCTCTGATCCATTTTGACTCAAGTTTTGTGTATGGCAATAGATATGAATTTATCTGCAGTCTTCCATACACAAGCATCCAGTTATGCCAGCACTATTTGTTGAAGATACTTACTTTTTTCCATTGTATACTTTTAGCTTCTTTGTCAAAAATCAGGTGTTCATAGGTTTGTGGGTTCTTTCAGGGGTTTTAATTCGATTCCATTGGTCTACTTGTCTATTTTTATGCCAATTCCAAACTGTTTTCAGGACTATAGCTCTATAATAGAGCTTGAAGTCAGGGATGGTGATGCCTCTGGAAGTTCCTTTATTACAGGGTTGTTTTGGCTAACCTGTGTCTTTTGTTTTTTCCATATAAAGTTGATTATAGTTCTTTCAAGGTCTGTGAAGAATTGTGCTGGGATTTTGATGTTGATTGCATTGAATCTGTAGATTACTTTTGGCAAGATTGCCATTTTTACTATGTTGATCCTACCTATCCAAGAACAAGGGATTTCTTTACATTTTTTAGTATCTTCTTTAATTTCTTTCTTTGAAGACTCAAAGATCTTGCTGTACCTGGAAGCAACCTAAATGCCCCTCAACTGAAGAATGGATGGAGAAAATATGTATGACACATTTACACAATGGAGTACTACTCAGTAGAAAAAAAAACAATGGAATCTTGAAATTTGCAGGCAAATTTGGAACTAGAAGAAACCATCCTGAGTGAGGTAACCCAGTCACAAAAAGACAAACATGGTATGTACTCACTCATCTATGAATTTTAGACATAGAGTAAAAGATTACCAGCCTACAATACACACCACCAGAGAAGCTAGGAAACAAGGAGGACCCTAAAAGAGGCATGCATGGTCCCCTGGAGAAGGGGAAAGGGACAAGATCTCCTAAGCTAATTGGGAGTGTGGCAGGAGGGGAGAAGGAGTTAGGAGAAAGAGAAGAGGGGAGAGGCTGGAGAGGAGGACATAAGAGAGCAAGAAGATCAAGTCAGGAGAATAATAGAAGAGAGCAAGAAAAGAGACACCATAATAGAGGGAGCCATTGTAGGTTTAAAGAGAAATCTGGCAGTAGGAAAAGGCCCAGAGATATACAAGGTTGATCCCCAACTAAGAATCTAAGCAATAGTGGAGAGGCTACCTTAAACGCCCTTCCCCTATAATGAGATTGATGACTACCTAAATGGCATCCTAGAGCCTTCATCTGGTAGCTGATGGAAGCAGAAGCAGAGAGCCAAAACTAAGCACTGAGCTGAACTCTGGAATCCAGTTGCAGAGAGGGAGGAGTGATGAGCAAAGGGGTCAAAATCAGGCTGGAGAAACCCACAGAAACAGCTGACCTGAACAAGGGGAAACTGGGAAACCAGCACAGGACTATCCAAGATCTCCTGAATGTGCATGTTAGTTTGGAGGTCTGGTTAATCTACGGGGCCTCTAGTAGTGGATCAGTATTTATCCCTAGTAGGCGAATGGACTTTGGGAGCCCACTCCACATAGAGGGATACTCTCTCACAACAGACATACAGGAGAGGGTCTAGGCTATACTCCAAATGATATGACAGACTTTGAAGATCCCCAATGGAAGCCTCACCCTCCCTTGGGAATAGAAAAGGGATTGTATAAAGGAGTTGGTGGGGAGCCGGGGAGGAGGGGAGGGAGAGGGAACTGGGATTGATATGTAAAACAAGCTTGTTTTTAATAAAACAAAAAAGAAATCAGAAAGCCCCCAGCAATGGTACATGCCTTTAATCCCAGAATTTGGAAAGTAGAGGCAGTAAGATCTCTGTGAGTTCAAGGCCTACCTAGTCTACAAAGTAAGTTCCAAGACAGCCATGAATACATAGAGAAAAATCTGTCCAAAAAAACCCCCCAAATTTTAAAAAAAGAAATCAGAAAGAACATAAATAAATGACATAATGATGAAACTCAAGAATGTTGAAAAGCAAGGACAATTTAAACCCAAATCTAGTAGATAGCAAGAAATAATACAAATAAGAGCAAAAATTAATGAGATTGAAAAAAGAAAGAAAAATAAAGAATCAATTTTTTGAGAGCTGGTTCTTTGAGAAAATAATCAAAACTGGCAGACCTTTGCTCCCAACAAAGCAAAAGAAAGAATGAGATGACTTTAATTAACAGAATGGATCAAAGTCCTTAATAGGAAACCTGAGACACTGAAACTGTTACAATAAAACATAGGTAGTACCTTACAAGGTGTATATAGCACAAGTAATAAAAACCCAGATACAGATATGAGGGTTCAAGCTGAAGATCAGTAAAGTAAAGCAGTCAAGCCAGAGAGCTCTTACCTCTACCAATGCTGGGGAGATCTTGTCCTCAGTGTGGCTGGGGACTAATTGTGGAGACCTTTCTCCTATTTTATATACCTCTTGAACAGGCATGAGCTCTGTTTCTCTTTTAGATTAAGTCACTCTCATATAGGCCTGGGTGACCTTGAACTCACAGAGATCCATTTACCTCTGTCTCCTGAGTCCCAGGATTAAAGGTGTGTGCCACTACTGCGCAATTTCTATGGTTGTGGCTAGCTTTGCATAGTGATTTCCAGGCAAGCTTCATTAGATCATGAGCAATATATCACCACAGACAGAGGTGTAGAAAGGAACTTTCTGAATAGTATGTTAGATCATAAACAATATATCACCACAGACAGAGGTGTAGAAAGGAACTTTCTGAATAGGACGCTATCTGCTTAGGAGTTAAAGCCAACAATTGACATGTGGGACTTTATAAAATTAAAAGGCTTTTGTACAGCTAAGGAAAACAATTGAATGAAAAGGAATCACAAAACCCAGGAAAGAATCTTTGTCAGGTATACATCTGACAGAATATATAAGAACTCAAAAAACAGAGTCAAGAAAACTAGCAACCCATCTAAAAATGAGCTATGAAGCTGAACATATAGTTCTCAACAGACGAACAACAATAGAAGAAATAAAAATAGCTAAGAACTATTTCAAAAAGTGTTCATCATATTTAACAGGTTGGAAAATGCAAATTAAGACAACTCAGATTCCATTTCACCCCAGGCAGAATGGCTGAGATCAACAACACAACATGACAACAAATGCTGCTGTGGATGTGAGGACTAGAAACCCTCATTCACTGCTGGAGGGAGGGATTGCAAACTGATTCAACCACTCTGGGAATCTGTGGAGAATTCCTAAAAAGCTAAAAACAAATGACCCAGTTAACCTCCTTGGCATATTCCCAAAGGACTCAACGTCCTACTCCACATGTTCCTGTTCAACAATACATGTTGTTACTTTATACTAATAGGTGGTGTCTTGGGGGTTTCTATTGATATATAAAACATCATGACCAAAAGACACTTGGGGAGGAACGGGTTTATCTCATCTTATACTTCCAGGTAACAGTTTATCATGGAAGGAAGCCAGAGGAAGAACTCAAACAGGGCATGAACCTGGAGGCAGGACCTGATGCAGAGGCCATGGAAGAGTGCTCGTTACTGGCTTCCTTTTCATGGCTTTCTTGGTCTTCTTTCTTACATCATCCAGGACCACCAGACCATGTTTGGCACCACCCACGGTGATCTGGGTCCTCCCATATCATTCATGAATCAAGAAAATGCATTTCAGGCTTGCCCACAGGTCAATCCAGTGGGAGCGTTTTCTGGGTTGAGACTGGCAATTCTAAAATTGCTGTGTCAAGTTGACCTAAAGCTAGCCAGCCTAGCTGGGAAATGGAAACAACCTAAATGTCCTTCAGCTGATGGATGGATGGTGAAAATGTAGTTCTTATACACAGTGGAATACTATTCAGCTGTAAAGAAAAATGAAATCATGAAACAGTCAAGTAGATGAATGGAACCAGAAAATGTTACATTGAATGAGGTAGCCTGAACCCAGAAAGTCAAATACCAAATGTTCTTTCTCATCTGTGGTTTTTAGCTACAAATCTTCAAATGTGAGTATATAACCTATCGTAATCACAGAAACCAGCAAGAAAAAAAAAGACCATGCTTGGGGGTTACTAGAGAGGAAAATAGCAGGATAGAGTAATATAAAGGAAGAAATGGAGAAAATTGGGGTGTCCGTTAGGAGTGGGGAGGGAAGTCAATACAAAAGGAGAAGGAGGAAAAATAACACTGAGGATGCTTGTAAAAGCTATAAGAAACCATTATGTTATAGTTACCTAAAATTATACCTAATGCAAATAATGTACATGTGTACACATGTGAATACTATTTAAAATGAAATTATGCCACTTGGGATGTGATTGCTTCCCCTCAAGATCCATAGACTCTCTAACAAAAAAAACTATACTACATGTATGGGAAACCTTCTTTTGACTTGTTGGCCAAGGGAGTTCAAGAGACTACCAGAACCTTATAAACTATTGCTATTGCCCTTGACTGACTCCCAGAAGTTGATGTTGAGTTATTTTTTATTATTATATTTTATTTAGGTTAGAAACAATCTTGTTTCACATGTCAATCCCAGCTCCCTCTCCCTCTCCTCCTGCCCTGCCCACCAGGTCCCTCAGTGCCCCACCCAATGTCCACTTGAATCCCCAGGGAGGGTGAGGCCCACCATGGTGGATCTCCAGTAACTGTCATTTCATCCAGGGCAGGGCCTAGGCCCTCCCCCAAGAGTCCTGGCTGAGAGAGCCTCTCATATTGTAGCATGAATGCTCAAAGTCTATTTGTACGTCAGGGATAAATACTACCCAAGGCCCCATAGATTACCTAGACCTCCTCACTGATACCCACATTCAGGGGGTCTGGGTCAGTCACATGCTTTCCACACAGCCATCAATCTGGAGTCCAAGAGGTCTCCCTTGTTCAGGTCAAGATGTTAAGTTTTTATCACTGAAGACACCATGCACTTTATACACAGTATTTAGGATTCAAGCTGGATCTGATCTGAGAGCCTCCTTCCTACCTGAGAACTAACTTTCATTATGCTAGAAGGTGGTATGCAAGATGCCAAGGAAGGAAAGAATTCAATAGTCTTACTCTTCAGTGATGCCCATGAATTACAACAATGATCAGTGTGACAAAATGACCCTAAATGAGCAATAGTGGCACTTATATATTGGTAACAACCAACAACTGTCTAGTTGGACATACAGTCTGCTGAATAGAAGGGAAACCATGCTTGGCCAACTACAAATATCTAATGGAGTCATGGATTCTCAGAAGATAATCTACTACTGTACAGTCCCATCAAGAACACAAATCCTGCATCTAAGGCTCATGAAACATCAAAGAGGAGAGGTGGAAAGAGTATAGAAGCCAAATTACCAGGGAATCTACTGCAAGATTGTGACAAGAGAGGTAAGCTGCACCAAAGAAATCTCAACAGTATGACTGCTTAAATAAGACCTGAAAATGATAACCTCAGTTGACATGCCAACACAGATGAGCGCTCCACGCAGTTAAAAACTGCTTAAGGAGCTTAAGGTGAGATTGGGTCTCCGGCGGGGATCGCCCGCCCAACACCCATCCCCTTGATCTTCCGGGGCCGCTCCTGGCATCCAGAAGACCTGCCCACACAGGAAAGACATCAGCCCTTCCAAGACTCCAACCCCAGCGAGTCCAGCTTAAGGTGAGATTGGGTCTCCGGCGGGGACCGCCTGCCCAACACCCATCCCCTTGATCTTCCGGGAACACTCCTGGCATCCAGAAGACCCGCCTACACAGAAAAGACATTAGCCCTTCCAAGACCCCAACCCCAGCGAGTACAGCTTCAGGAGACCCGCCCACACAGCAAAGACATCAGCCCTTCCAAGACCCCAACCCCAGCAAGTCCAGCTTCAGGAAAGACATCAGCCCTTCCAGGCCCCAAACTCCGTGTCAGCATCCCCAGCTTCAGCTACAGGAAGGAAGGAGACCAGTGGAGACGGAAAGACCCCACCAGCACCCACTGGAAGAAGAGATGGGAAGAAGGCAGAATAAGAGCTCACTCAGCAATAGAAACACCAACATGACCCCACCAGAATCTAGGGATCCAACACCAGCAAGACCCGAAAAGCACTACATAGACGAAGAAGAGGAGACAGACCTTAAAAATTATTTCATGAAGATGATGGAGACCCTCAAAGAAGAAACGAGGAAATCCCTTAAAGAAATAGAAGAAAAAACAAACAATAAAATCCATGAAATGGGGAAAAATTCAAGAAATAAACAAATCTCTCAAAGAATCTAAAGAGCACCAAGAAAAAAACAACCAAAAAAATTAAGGAAACAACTCAAACAGTTGAAGGATTGAAAGCTGAAATAGAAACGATAAAGAAAACACAGAATGAAGGGATGCTGGAAATAGAAAAGCTGGGTAAACGATCAGGAACTACAGATGCAAGTATCACCAAGAGAATACAAGAGATAGAAGAGAGAATCTCAGGTGTTGAAGACTCATTAGAGGATATAGAGTCGTCAACCAAAGAAAATCTCAAAACCAACAAATCCTTAACACAAAATATCCAGGAAATATGGGACACCGTGAAGAAGCCAAACCTGAGAATAATAGGTATAGAAGAAGGCGATGAAATACAACTCCAAGGTACAGAAAACATATTCAACAAAATCATAGAAGAAAACTTCCCTAACCTAAAGAAAGACATGCCTATGAAAATACAAGAATCTTACAGAACACCAAATAGGCTCGACCAGAAAAAGAAGTCACCTCGCCATATAATAATCAAAACATCAAACCTACAGAGTAAAGAGAAAATATTAAGAGCAGCTAAAGAAAAAGGCCAAGTAACATACAAAGGCAGACCTATCCGAATTACACCTGACTTCTCAATGGAAACAATGAAAGCCAGAAGATCCTGGACAGATATCCTACAAACGCTAAGGCAACAAGGATGCCAGCCCAGACTACTATATCCAGCAAAGCTCTCAATAACCATAGATGGAGAAAACAAAATATTCCATGACAAAGCCAGATTTAAACAATACGTATCCATGAATCCAGCTCTACAGAAAATGCTAGAAGGAAAACCTAGAGCCAAGGAAGATAACTACATTCACAAAGACACAGGCAATATATAAATAATCCCACTGTACAAAACACCAAAAGAAAAAGGGAGGAGAAACTACACAAAATAACTTCACTAACAATAAATCAAGCACAAACAAGGATCATCAATCAATGGTCATTAATATCCCTCAATGTCAACGGCCTCAACTTGCCTATAAAAAGACACAGACTAGCAGAATGGATACGAAGACAGAACCCTTCCTTCTGCTGCATACAAGAAACACCTCAACATCAAAGACAGACGTTATCTCAGAGTAAAGGGCTGGGAAAAGATCTTCCAATCAAACGGTCCCAAGAAACAAGCGGGTGTAGCAATCCTAATATCTAACAAATTAGACTTCAAATTAAAATCAATCAAAAGAGATGAAGAAGGACACTTCATATTCATCAAAGGAAAAATACAACAAGACGAAGTCTCAATTTTAAACATCTATGCCCCAAATACAAAGGCACCTACATTCGTGAAAGAAACATTACTAAAGCTCAAAATGCACATAAAATTTCACACACTAATAGTAGGAGACTTCAACACTCCACTCTCACTGCTAGACAGGACCTCCAGACAGAAACTTAACAAAGAAACAAAAGAACTAATAGAAGTTATGACCCAACTGGGTTTAGCAGACATCTCATAGAACATTCCACCCAAATACAAAGGGATATACCTTCTTCTCGGCACCACATGGAACCTTCTCTAAAACTGACCACATAATAGGAAACATAGCAAATCTCCACAGATACAAAAAAATTGGAATAACCCCCTGCATCTTATCAGACCACCATGCATTAACATTAGAATTCAACAATAACACAAATTGCAGAAATCCTACAAACTCATGGAGATTGAACAATGCACAATTGCACCATCCCTGGGTAAAGGAACAAATAAAAAAAGAAATTAAAGACTTCCTCGATTTCAATGAGAATGAAGACACAATATACACAAACTTATGGGACACTTTGAAAGCAGTGCTGAGAGGAAAGTTTATAGCACTAAGTGCCCACATGAAAAAGCTGGAGAACAGTCATACTAGAGAATTAATAGCACAGCTGAATGTTCTAGAACAAAAAGAAGCAAACTCCCCCAGGAGGAGCAGACGCCAGGAAATAATCAAATTGAGGGCTGAAATCAATCAAGTAGAAACCAGGAAAACACTGAGAAGAATCAATGAAACAAAGAGTTGGTTCTTTGAGAAAATCAACAAAATAGATAAACCTCTGTCCAAACTAACCAAAAGACACAGAGAGAGCATGCTAATTAACAAAATCAGGGATGAAAAAGGGGACGTAAGAACGGACTCTGAGGAAATCCGGAGAATCATCAGGGCATACTTTGAAAATCTGTACTCCACAAAATTTGAAAATTTAAAGGAAATGGACAATTTCCTGGATAGATATCACTTGCAAAAACTAAATCAAGAGCAGATAAACAATCTAAATAGAACTATAACCCGTAATGAAATAGAAGCAGTCATCAAAAGTCTCCCAAACAAAAAAAGCCCAGGCCCAGATGGCTTCAGTGCAGAATTCTACCAGAAATTCAAAGAAGAGCTAATTCCAATACTCCTCAAAGTATTCCACACAATAGAAGCAGGAGGCTCACTGCCAAACTCTTTCTACGAGGCTACAATTACCTTGATAGCCAAGCCAACACAAAGACACAACTAAGAAAGAGAACTATAGACCAATTTCCCTCAATAAAATACTCGCAAACCGGATTCAAGAACACATCAGAAAAATCATCCACCATGATCAAGTAGGCTTCATCCCAGGAATGCAGGGATGGTTCAACATTAGAAAATCTATCAATCTAATCCATCATATTAACAAACTGCGAAAGAAAAACCACATGTTCATCTCACTAGATGCTGAAAAAGCCTTTGACAAAATGCAGCACCCCTTCATGATAAAGGTCATAGAGAGATCAGGGATAACAGGAACGTACCTGAATATAATAAAAGCAATATACAGTAAACCAACAGCTAACATCAAACTAAATGGAGAGAAACTCAAAGCAATTCCTCTAAAATCAGGAACAAGACAAGGCTGTCCACTCTCTCCATATCTCTTCAATATTGTACTTGAAGTTCTAGCTACAGCAATAAGACAACAAAAGGAGATAAAGAGGATACAAATAGGAAAAGAAGTCAAACTTTCACTATTTGCAAATGATATGATAGTTTACATAAGTGACCCAAAAAACTCCGCAAGGTTACTCCTAGAGCTGATAAACACCTTCAGCAATGTGGCAGGATACAAGGTAAACTCAAAAAAATCAGTGGCCCTATTATATACAGATGATGAAGTGACTGAGAAAGAAATCAGAGAAACATCACCCTTTACAATAGCCAAAAACAGCATCAGATATCTGGGGATAATGTTAACCAAGGAAGTGAAAGACCTGTATATCAAGAACGTTGTGTCTTTAAAGAAAGAAATCAAAGAAGATACCAGAAAATGGAAAGATCTCCCATGCTCTTGGATCGGTAGGATCAACATAATAAAAATGGCAATCTTGCCAAAAGCAGTCTACAGATTCAATGCAATCCCTATCAAAATTCCATCATAATTCTTCAAGGACCTGGAAAGAACATTAATCAACTTTATATGGAAAAACAAAAGGCCAGGATAGCCAAAACAACCCTATACAATAAAGGAACTTCAGGAGGCATCACCATACCTGACTTCAAGCTCTATTATAGAGCTATAGTCCTGAAAACAGCTTGGTATTGACACAAAAATAGGCAGGTAGACCAATGGAACCGAATCGAAAGCCCTGATTTTAACCCACACACCTATGAACACTTGATTTTTGACAAAGAAGCTAAAACTATACAATGGAAAAAAGAAAGCATCTTCAACAAATGGTGCTGGCATAACTGGGTACTGGCATGCAGAAGACTGCAGATAGATCCATGTTTATCGCCTTGTACAAAACTTAAGTCCAAATGGATCAAAGATCTCAACATAAATCCAGCCACACTGAAACTTTTAGAAGAGAAAGTGGGAGATACTCTTCAAGAGTTGGTATAGGAGACCACTTCCTAAATGTAACACCAGTGGCACAAACACTGAGATCGACAAATGGGACCTCCTGAAACTAAAAAGCTTCTGTAAGGCAAAGGACACAGTCAAAAAGACAAAAAGGCAGGCCACAGAATGGGAAAAGATATTCACTATCCCTACATCTGACAGAGGGCTAATCTCAAAAATTTACAAAGAACTCAAGAAACAAGTCTCCAAAACACCAAAGGATCCAATTAAAAGGTGGGGTACAGAACTAAATAGGGAATTCACAATAGAGGAGGCTAAAATGGCCAAGAGATACTTAAGAAAGTGCTCAACATCCTTAGCTATCAGGGAAATGCAAATCAAAACAACTCTGAGATACCATCTTACTCCTGTCAGAATAGCTAAAATCAAAAACACGGAAGACAATTTATGCTGGAGAGGATGTGGAGAGAGGGGAACACTCCTCCACTGCTGGTGGGAGTGCCGACTCATACAGCCTCTTTGGAAATCAGTATGGAGATTCCTCAGGAAAATGGGAATTAATCTACCACTAGACCCAGCAATTCCACTCTTAGGCATATATCCAAATGAGGCAAATTCATACAACAAGGGCATCTGCTCCACTATGTTCATAGCAGCATTATTTGTAATAGCCAGAACCTGGAAGCAACCTAGATGCCCCTCAACTGAAGAGTGGATAGAGAAAATGTGGTACATTTACACAATGGAGTATTACTCAGCAGAAAAGAACAATGGAATCTTGAAATTCACAGGTAAATGGATAGCACTGGAAGAAACCATCCTGAGTGAGGTAACCGAGTCGCAAAAAGACAAACATGGTATGTACTCACTCATATATGGATTTTAGACATGGATCAGGATAGTGCCAGTCTGCACTTCCACTGATAGAGAGTTTGGGAAACAGGAAAGAACCTAAAAGATATGCATATATGCATAGTACCCAAGAGAAGACGATTGAGACAAGATCCTCTGAATGGATGGGGAACAAGTCGAGGGGTGGAGGGGAGTGGGACCTGGGAAGAAGAGAGGGGGTGAAGAGGAAGAGAGTTGGTCATGGGGAAACAGGAAGTTGAGTGGGTGGGGGTAGAATAGGGGGATGAGGGAATCATAGGATAGAAGACAGATCAGGCACCAGAGTGACCTCGAGTGATCTAAAGGGATAACAGCAATTGGCAAGCTAAGCACCTCGAATGCCCATTCCTGATAATGAACTTGATGTCTATAACTATCCAGGAGCCTTCATCCTGTGACTGATGGAAGCAGAGGCAAACACACAATTAATCACTGAACTGAACCCAAGAAACCCAGTGACAGAGAGAGAGGAGTGATGAGCAAATTGGCAAAGAATGGGCTGGCAAAACCAGCAGAGACAGCTGATCTGAACAGGGGGAGAGCTCTTGGACCCCAGACCAACAGTGGGGAGGCCAGCATGGGACTGATCTGGATCCCCCAAATGTGAGAAGGCCTGGGCAACCTATGGGGCCCTGAGCTGTGGATCAGTGTCTATCCCTGGAATACAAACAGTCATCGTGTGCCTATAGCACAAAGAGGGATGCTCTCTCAGCCTTTACTCTTAGGGGAGTGCCTGGACCCTACCCAGAGTGAAATGACAGACTCTAGATATCCCCTATGTGGAAGGATTTGGCAATAGGGTGGGAGGGTGGGGGGGAAGGGGAGTGCAGGAGGAGGGGAGGGAGAGGGAACTGGGATTGACATGTAAAACAAGCTATTTAAAATCAAAATAAAAATGATAAAAAAAAAACTGCTTAAGGTTAGAGAATTAGTCTTCCCCAGAGACCAGCACCTTAATGGTTATCCAATTCTGAGTGTGGGCAGTACTAAAAAAATTCAAACAAGCAACAATAAAGGGCTCACAGGTTGCATTTATAAAATATGTATTATATAACATATTACATATAATATTATGATACACCTCAAGGTATTCTTATTTGCAGATGATATGAAATCAGGGGAAACAATACCTTTCACAGTAGCCTCAAATATTATATTGGCATAATCTAACCAAACAAGTAAAGGATATGTATAATAAAACCTTTAAGGCACTGAAGAAAGAAATTGAAGAAGACACCAGAAGATGGAATGAGCTCCTATGCTTATGATTTAATTGAATTAATATTGTGAAAATGGCTCTCCTACAAAAAGCATTCTACAGATTCAATGCAATCCCCATCAAGATTCTAACACAAAAATAAAAACGGGATAGCTAAAAATAATCTTGAACAATAAAGACATTGAGAGACAGAGAGACAGAGACAGAGGGAAGGAAGGAGGGGGAGAAGGAGAGAGGGAAAGAGGGAGGAAGAAAGAACTTGAAGTTGGGCGTGTAGGGAGGTGGAGAGGACCTGGGAGGAGTTGCAGTAGCTGAAAGAATATGAGCAAAATTCATTTTAAAAAAAATGAATAAGAGGCCATGAATTTGAAAGGGAATGGGAGGGGGACATAGGAGGGATTGTAAGTAGAAGGGGGAAATGAAGCAATTACATTTTAACCAAATTTAAAATTTTAATTTAAAAAATTATTAAAAGTAACCAGAAAACACAAGAGCAAGTGTAGTATAGGTACAAGTGTCTAGCAGCAAATTCTACTGAAAAATTAAGAGAGAACAATTCTGTGCAATCTTTCTCAGAAAATGGGTAAGAAAGGAACATGTTCTAATGTGTGTTATGAGGCTGGCCATGCCCTTATTGGAAACAGTAAAAGGCATTTTCAGGACACTACACACCCAAAACCCACATGAACCCAGAAAGAATATTTTGGCAGCAATATGTGAAGATAATGACATAATACCCCTGTGTGAGGGTCTCACAGTACTGCAGGGTAGTGAACCATTTGAGACTCAGTTACTGTAATTAGATTTTTAAAAGTAATTTTATATCATTAAATTTGTTTTTTACATTTATTGTGTGTACGTGTGTGTGTGTGTGTGTGTGTGGTGTGGGAGCACACAGACACCATGGTATGTATATGAGTGGAAGTCTGGGGACAGCTTTTGGGAATAGGCTTTATCCTTCCCCACATAGGTTCCATGATTCAAACTTAGGTCCTCAGGAATGACAACAAGTCCCTTTAATCACTGGCCATCTCACTGGCCCCTTACCTGTTCTCTTCAAGTTTTAGTGGAAATGGGGGCCAGTTCTAGAAAAGGGTAAAAATACTTAAAAGTTATAAACTTGTAAACAAAGAAATAAAACTACTTATACTCCTAAATTACATAATCGAACATATAAAATCTTCAAAAAAGCCATTGGAACTAAATGAGGTTAGCAAGTTCATAGCATGCAAGGTTAGTTTATCAAAACAGCATTATTTCTACAAACAACTGGTTAGTAGCTTTAATTGACACAACTTAGAATCGCCTGGGGGAAAGAATCTTCATGAAGGATTGTCCACATTGAGTTGGCTTTGAGTGTGTTTGTAGGAGGTTATCTTAATTTATGTGGGAGGATCCAGCTACTGTGGGTGTCACCATTCTCCAGGCAAGGGGTCCTGAGTTGCATGAGAAAGGAGAAAAACAGCTGAGCACAAGCAAGGATACATGAATTAAATCCTTTCACTTCTTACTGCAGCTGTGATGGCCAGTAGTTTCAAATTCCTGACTTCTTGACTTCCCTGGGGTGATGGACTGGAACTTAAGTTGTGAGCCAAAACAAACCCTTTCTCTCCTAAATGTCTTTACCACAGCTACAAAAAATGATACTAGAACGATTGAAAACTGAAATAAAATCATATAAAAATATGAATTACTTACAAATTTATAAATCTGATACTAATAAGTAGATTTGTATACTTAAAAGAGTGGCACTATTTAAAACAAATGAAGAGGTACACATTTTCATAGACTAGAAGGTGCAACATTGCGAAGGTGGTTTTCTTATGAACTTTTGTCTATAAGACCAAACGTCATCACAAACAAAATTCTAGTAGGATGTATCTAAACAGATAAGTTTGCTTGAAAACATGCAACACAGCCCCTCAGCTGGGAACCTGGGCCACAAGTTTTCCCATTGTCCATGGTTCACCTCTTGTTTTCATTTTTCCCTTCTGTAGAATAAGAAATTGAAGTGCACAGTAATACTCACCTTCCTGAGGTAGCACCCAACCTCTACCCCCTAGAACCATAACAATGCTTGTACAGAAACATATTAATATGTGATTAGGAATAAAAAGACAACAATTTATCAATACCTAAGAAGAAGAACATAGAAAAGTGTAGAATGTACTATCCAGGGAAAGTTCAAGAATTCAAGAAAGACCAGACAATTACCCTTCACTTATTCACAGAGCACCTGCCATGAACCAGCCTCTAGAAGTGCAATGGTGAACACTTCATGTATGGCCTCTGTCCTTGTAAGCCCTAAAATATCATAGTAAGTTTAGAAGAGTGGAGAGTGCTTCAGAGTGGAGACCTGAACCAGGGACCCTAGAGCTCAATTCTGAAAGTCTACAAATCTTTGATTCTAAGATGAATAAAAAATCCCCCTTCTCTACTAATAAAAAAAATCGTGCCATGTGTGCCCACTTTGTGGCTTGGCAATGGTTGACCAAGGGCAAAAGAATAAAGAATCCCAACACCCATAAAAGCATCCTCCAGAAAAAAAACAAAGAAAATAATTGCATGTCGTCCTTGTTAATTAAATCCATCTTGTACATGAGAGCTTCTTGCATCTTTGCCAGAGGGAAACACCAAACACATGGTCTCGGTCCACTCTTATCCTTAGGAAAGCCTATAGGCATTGTCCCCTTCCCCTGGCTCTGGATAATGCATCTCTGCTGGAAATTGAGGCAGCTATGGAGCAACCTAAACTAGCATAAGAACAGTCTAGGCTCATTCCTCTCGGAACTACCACGTAAACAGGGAAAATTGTAGGAAAACAAGATGGTCTTAGACACATGGTTTAGGCACACCAGGCCAGCCAAGGGATATTGGTCCACTGGAACAAACTTGCTAGTTTTGAAGTGGAGATGGGCAAGGAACAAAATTGACCTCTTTTTGCAGGTAGTTTAACTCTATTCCTTACTGGCATGATCTCCACTGTTTCTTCTCAAAGGCACTCTTTGGATCTGTGGGTAAATGTCTGATCACAGCCCTAGACTATGAGAGCACACCTGGAGTATTTCAGATTATTAAGTGAATGAACCACAAACTATTGTTTGCATCACCCATTGACTGCTCTACCAAAATGGTTTTAGAGCTTGTTTGTACCCTCTGCTTTTGCTTTTCCATCTTCAAGTGTTCCCTGCCTTCTCACCTGTGGAATTCCTACTTTCCTTGCAGTGTTAGGTCAAGTGTTATTTTGTGTTATTTCTTTCTTTGTAGTGTGTGTGTGTGTGTGTGTGTGTGTGTGTGTGTGTGCATACGTATGTTGGTGTGTGTGTTATGTGTAAGCAGTTTCCTAAAGGGGCCAGAAAAGGATGATGGATCCCCTAGAGCTGTATTTATAGAACTCCTAACGCTATTTCTAAGCCATCTCTCCAATCCCCAAGGGCTACTTCATTCATGAAGATTTTCTCTATTCCAATTAATTTTTCTTTCCTAGAATTCTAAGTTCCTCATAGCAAATACTTTATCTTTTATTAAATGCATTTCCCTACAAAGTTTTGGATTTATATTTTAAATTATAGGTATGTGAGGATACGGTGTGTGCAAGTGATTGCAGATGCCCAGGAGGAGGCCAGATGTCAAATGCCCTGGAGCTGGAGTTACAGGAAGATATAAGTCCCCTGATGTGGGTACTGGGAGCCAAACTCCAGTCCTCTGCCAGAGCTGTATGTGCTCTTAACCACTGAGACATCACTTGAACCCTGAATACAAACTTTTACAAAATTGGATTGCTTGCCAGAGAGCTGTGGTCTTCCTTACTCTTCTCTGTACTCCATCTTGTCCTTCACAGAAGGACTGTGTTTCCTCCACACCATCTTGTAGCCACACAGCAAAGGGTTAAGAGCAAATGGGGATGGAGTTGACTAAAAAGTGCTGGTAACATCCAGGCTAACATTCAAAACCTCTTCCACTCTAGGAAGAGATTATACCTATCTCTTTCATATTCTCTCTACGGTTGCTACTGGCCTTTCTGGTCCCATAAATCTAAAACAGAAATCAAGGAATCGAAACTTAATTTGCTATCAATCATTGGGAATTAGGCATTTCACTTAAAACGAATTTTCCAAATCACCAGTGCTTCCTCATTAAAATAAAAATTAACAATTTACAAAATACTTTCCTGGAGGCATTTAAAATACCTATGAAAAGGTCCAAAAGAGATTACGGGATGGCATCCACGAGAGAGAGCTGGGAGGTTAGAAAACGGTGGTGTGGGGAGACTGACTTCTTATTCTGAGCCCTCTGTGTTTGTGAGTTTTGAACCACACAGCCTTCTATTTCCTGACCTAAAATTAGTAACAGCTAGGTAGAGTTTCACATGTTTGTAACTACAGCACCTGGGATGTGGAGTAAGGAATTCAAAGACAGCTTGGGCTGCATAAACAATCCAGTCTGACCCACAGGTAGATCTTATCTCAAAAAACCAAGGGCTGGGGATCTAACTCAGTTGGTGAGCACATGCTTAGTATATTCAAAGCCCTGAGTTCAAATCTGAGTACTGAAAAAATATAAACAATGGCTTACCTTACATCCTTAAATAGAGATACCGAATCTAATGTCTTTTCTTACTGAACTGAGGGTTACTGTCCTTCTCATAAATAGTAGGAGTACAGCACAAGAAATTAAATGTACAGTTATTTTTCTCATTGCTAAATGCTTCGAAATTGGCTAAGCCTGCCTGTACATATCTTACGCCCTACTGGCTTTTTAGGTTTCTTTCTCTTTCTGGAAGTTTTCTCTTTTTGTGGTCATGGGTGATTGCTAATAGCAGCCACTGTCCTATTTCTAATTTGCTCCACTTGCTTTGCTATGACTTGAAAATCTGATGATCTCACGTGATAAGTAGGATTCATTAAGCAGTGATAAGAAGAAAGGAGTTCCAGGCGTTAGAGGCCACCAGCCATGCAGACTCTGGTTTTGCTAAGAGCGAGTTAGGCTGACCCGCTTTCTATTTTGTCTTGTTTTCTCTTTTATCTCCTTTTCCTCTCTCTATCTCTATCTCTTTCCCTCTCTCTCTCTCTCCCTCCCTCCCTCTCTCTCTTCCTCTCTCCCTCCCTCCCCTTCCTCCCTTCCTCCCTCTCTCTCTCTCTCTCTCTCTGTCTGTCTCTCTCTGTCTTTCTCTCTCTCTCTCTCTCTTCCTCTCTCCCTCTCTCCCTCCCTCCCTCTCCCTCCCTTCCTCCCTCTCTCTCTCTGTCTCTCTCTGTGTCTCTCTCTGTCTTTTTCTCTCTCTCTCTCTCTTCCTCCCTCCCTCCCCCTCCCTCCCTCCCCCTCCCTCCCTCCCTGTCTCTCTCCCTGTCTCTCTCTGTCTCTCTCTCTGTCTCTCTCTCTGTCTCTCTGTCTCTGTCTCTGTCTCTGTCTCTGTCTCTCTCTCTCTCTCTCTCATACACACCTATGTGTGGATATGGTAATGCCAGATGAGGATATGCAGTGTTCTCCTCTCATTCTCCATCGTGGTCCCTTGAGACAGGGTCTTTTACTGAACCTGAAAGTCACTGTTTTGATGAGGCTGATTGGGCAGCAAGCTCCCAGGAACCATCTATCTCTGTCCCACAGCACTGGGGTTACAGGGACCCAGCACTAATGATTCAAACTTGGTTCTCCTATTTGCACAACAGGTGCTCTTATCCACTGAGCCACCATCCTTTCAGCCCCTGATGTAGTACTGCTGAACTGCTCTCCATGTCAAAATCATGTGATACAGAATCTTCTGGTTGTGGTTCTCGCCAGACAGTGATGGCAGACACCCAAATGCTGCTAAAGGCAGTTCTAATGACAACTAGTGACTGTCATGATCCTTCCCTCCCTAGAAAACAGTGGAAAACACTGGGATAGCATCCAGTAATCCAGGCAGCATGGAAGGTTGGTGTCATTCAGTACGTGGACTTTATGACATCATATTTGATCTCTCTGTGACTTTTCTTACTTCTATTTATTTGTTTTTAATTTTTATGCTTCTTTCTTTTTTACTGTATTCCAGATATTTAAAAGCAACTGGTGTCTTCAAATGTGTAGAATTAATATTAATATCATGATGTACAACAATCCTTTCTCTTTTTTATCAATGATGTTGAAAACTAAACCTAGAAATTTCAGACTATGTGGATCAAAGCTTCATTTCCACTGAAGCTTCAACTTACCATGAAGATGGTGGAGATTTCCCTTAAAAACAGAGAAAACTCTCAGAGAGTTTAAAGGGGAGTTGAAAACTCAAGGATATGGTGTGAGAAGATGCTACTAATGTGGTGTTAATGGTGTTACTGTTTGAAAAGGAAAGCAAAAGAAAGCTAATTGTGGAAATTACTGGCCAATAACTTGGGTACTCGTGGTAATAAGGCAGATGTTAACTGAAGATCCATCAACATCTGGGAAGGATAAAGCCACAAAGGATTTATGGGAAGAAGTGAGTTCAAGAGACTGTAAAAAGAGAAAAGCAGAGCAAAGCCAGGTCTTTAGTAAAGGATTTGGAACGTGGGTAAACGGTTTTGTTCAACCTGGCATGCCATGTCTACTGCAAGGCCATCCCAGATTGCCTTGGAAAAGAATATGGTCACATGAACTCACTTACAGGCTGGGAGGTCATAAATAAAAGATAATGATATGAGAACACAGAAACAGCTCCAAGGAGGGGAATGGGGGGGGGGGGCGGGGCTGAGGGCACTTCCCCAGAGAGCAGTGTCCAGTCTGGTTTTGTTTAATATCTTTGCTAAGGATCTGAAAGCAAGAACAAACAAATGTCAAGAAAATGTGCAAAGCCATCAGCTGGAGATAACACATCACTAGCAAGCTTTCTCAATAAGACTGAGGCAAGAACATAGGCCCACTGGAAACAACCTAGGCCAAAGTAACCTAGGACAATGAATGGTTTTAAATTAAAAAGTTAACCATACTTTGAAGGTGAGTTAAAAAAAAAGCTGGTTGTTGGAGAGGCAGAATAGGGAAGGAGGGAGAACAAAGAAGCCAAGGAGATAAATAATGTTTAATAACACCGTGTGGTAATTGGGAAAGCCAAGAACACAGGTCCAGTTCTGAGGTTTGTAAATCCATGACTGTGTTTCAGTTGATATGAAATGATAACTGGCCATTCACTCAGGGTGAGAATGAAAGGAAAGGAGTGTGTCCATGGGGTTTCAGACATTTGTTCAGAACACTCAAGTCCTAAGGGAACACTTCTGTGCATTCCTGAGTCGGATATCTAGAACATCACCTTAGAACAGCACCTAGCACATTATCTCATGCATAGCAGGCACTCAGAGACCACAGGAGAGATACAAGGAGCTCTGCTGCTAAGGGCCGTTCCAACATTCAGATTTGTGGGTCCTGTGAATGGAAGAAAACATCAGAGCCAGGAGCTTCCAAGTATTTAAGCAAGCTGACAACTGTCCCTGCTTCTGCTGTAGGTGGGCTTGGCTTGCCCTGTCTCTGCCTGGGCTAGCAGAATTGCAGTGCATCCACTCCTAGGTGTGGTTCTGCTACTTGTGTCTTGCTTCAATAACTAGTCACCTGGTGCGGAGCTGGTTCCTTGCCTCATCTCCTAGAGAGACTCGGGAATCTAACCAAACACGTGAGCCTTACTTAGGAAACACAGAACAGTCCAGAATTCACAAGGCCCCTCCCTAAAGTTGTGAAAGCAGCAAACAAAAATGACAGGCTAGAGGACATGCCAGTGGACTTGCCTGCACATTGGGCAGGGCATTCTGGGATACAGCTTTCATGAGTCACAACCCATGCTGATGTGGGCTTTTTGGAGATACAGCTTCCTTGCAGTCTCCCCTGCTCCTGTAAGTCATTCCAATAAGACCACTGAGTTACCAAGGTAGGCTTGAGCAGGATCTTTTTTTTTTTTGGTATGTAGATTTGGTTCACATCTTCCCAGGAAAAAAAATTATACATCATCTATGACCAAACCTTGTTTTCTTTAGTACATGCTTGTCCCACAGTGCTCTGTTTCCAATCAGAACCCAGCTCAGACATGTGCATACCCTTCCGTTATCTGTCTCTGGAAATTCTGAGAAAAAGGCCAAAGCCTACTGTTTCAACAGCATCAAATGTAACACTTAATCTTCCTGTGACTTGAATTCAATCTCTTGACCTTCTAGACAAAAACTTGTCAAATTTTGGGGTGGGAATTGCCATTTCTCCCAATTTCTTGGGTTCATGGAACACATTTTTGAAAAAGAAAACTTTGGAACAACAGCATCCAATAGAACTTTCTGGAAAGATGAAGATAATTCTTAGGCTACCCTGTTCAACATGGTAGCCTTACTTCATGTGGCTGCTGAATATTTCCTTGATTTGAGAATGAACTTTCAAAATTTTTATTTAAATTAAGTTAAATTGAAATAACCTCTCCTAGAGTAGTTCATCTGGGCATCACATTTCAAGGAGCATTAGTGTAGAGAACCCCAGGTCATATACATCCTTCCTGAGAAGATATCAATTATGCAGAGACCAGGATCACAAAAACACTGAATGTCCCACTAGGTCTACAACAAGTTTCACTGGGAATAAATGTTTAATTGATGGATAGTGTTTATTAAAAATCACACATCACCTATAGAGGTTAAAAGAAAAGTGACAGGGCATTTAAAAGGAAAAATGGAAATATTGCTTTTGAGTTTTGTTACCTTTACAGAGTTCTGATATATTATCAACTGCATTTACTTAGGCATAACATTTGCCTGTTTTGACATATGTCTTTAGTATAATCACGACAATGAACATATGATGTGGGATGATGCTCTTGTATACTGTAAAGATTTGTCACTCATATAGGCTTAATAAAGCACCGATTGGCCAGTAGCCAGGCAGAAAGTATAGGTGGGACTACCAGACTAGGAGACTTTTGGGAAGAGTAAGGCAGAGAGTGAGTCTCCAGCCAGACGCAGAGGAAACAAGATGAAAACGCCTTACTGGGAAAAGGTACCAAGCCTTGTGGCTAAACATAGATAAGAAATATGGGTTAATTTAAGTTGTAAGAGTTTGTTAGTAATATACCTGAAAAATAGGTCGAACGGCTTCTAATTAATATAAACCTCTGTGTGTCTATTTGGAACTAAACAGCAGTGGGACCAGGCAGGAAAGAAAACTTTTGTCTATAAACATATCTATTCTCTTGAGGAGTTTCCTCGTTCCCCTTTGTAATTCTATTTTTTCACTAATCTAATCCATCAACAAATAACTATTGCTCTTTCTATTTTAATATATTGGTTTACAATTCCTAGAATGTGAAATGAATGAAACAACACAATATTTTTGCCTGGGTTCTTTTGTATCTTCTCTATGTATGTATGTGTGCATGTGAATTTATGTATATGTGTGCAGGTGTGTGTGATAATTTGTGTACATGGGATAACTGGAAGTTAACCTTGGGTCTGTTCATTTATTGCTCTCTGCATTATTTGTTTATTTGGCATATGTATATGAATGCATGTGGTGTACTGTGTACACAGGTAGTGCATGTGCATATAGTTCATGCTGGCATTTTAACCTGTGTACATGTGTACAGAGACCAGAACAAGATGTCAAATGTCTTTCTCTATCACTCTCTGTTCTATTGCCATGAGACAGAGTCTCTTGATGAGGTGGAAGCTCATCATTTTTAGGCTAGGCTGGCAAGCCAGTAAACTCTCAGGATCGGCCATCTTCAATCCCCAGTGCTGGGGTTATAGCTATACACAGCCATGCAGAGCATTGCACAACTTTTTATATGGTTGATGGAAATTCAAACTCAGGTGTAAAAAGAAGCTTTTTCCTTGACAGAAGCCTTCCTGCCGTCCTGGTTCTAGAGCCGCATCAGTCCCAAATAAACACACAGGAGGCTATATTAATTATGAAGCTGTTGGCCTTGCTTGTTTCTTCCTGGCTAGCTCTGACTTAAGTAATTACCCCATAATTGTTAATCTATGTATTTCTCTTACCGGAGACGTTTCCAGGCTTCCTACCCCATGGCGTTACTTCTCAACTCTCTTGTGTTTCTCCTTTCTAGAGTCCTCCTGGACTCCTAGTCCCTCATATCTTGGTTCCCTATTGGCTCAACAGTGCTTTATTGACATAAGACTTCCCCAACACTCAGGTCCTCAGGAAACACTCTTATTCACTGAGCAATTTTCCCACCCCCTACAGCTTATTTTAGGAGGCAGGGTATCTCATTGAACCCAGAGCTCAACAAATAGCTAGACTGGTGTATGGCAAGTCCCTAAGGGAGCACTCTAACTTCTGTCCCATAGCATTGGGATTACAGGTATGTAATGCTATGTCTAGTTGTTTATAAGGGTGTTAATGTATTAATTCTTTAACAAACACAATTATTTCAAACTTATCAATATTTGTACAAGCATATGTACCTCATACTTTTTATTGATTAGAAATATGCCATTATTTGTTTACCTGTTAATGGGCATCCAAGTTATTTTTAGTTCAGCACAAACAATGTTGCCATTAACTTCTGTGTATAGACTTTTATATGGACATATTCTCTTATTTCTCATGAGTAAATATCTAAATGTAAAATAGATAGATGCCATGTGGACATATCTTTACATCTTTAAGAAACTACCAGAAACCATGTGTGATACCATACACCTGCAATTCTAGCACTTGGGAAATGGTGTAGCAGGGTTAGGAGTGTAGGGTCATCTTAAGCTACATGATGAGTTTGATGCCAACTTGGGCTACTTGAGAGCCCAGATCAATTTCTACAAACAAAGTCTAATAGGATTTGATTATGTTTGCTTTGAATCTTTAGTGGTTTTTTTTTTTGAGAAAACTAACATCTTAATGACAGTCTTCTGATCCTTGAACATGGCATCTGTCTGCATTTATCCCTTAGTTTTCTTACAACAATGGCTTTTAACCTCCAGTGTATATACCTTGACCTCATTAACATCCCTAAAAATGCTTTTTTGTTGTTGTTTTGATTTTTTATTTTGTTTTTCGAGACAGGGTTTCTCTGTGTGGCTTTGTAGACCAGGTGGGCCTTGAACTCACAGGGAATCTGACTTCCTCTGCCTCTTGAGTACAGGGATTAAAGGAATGCACCACCACTGCCAAGCCCTAAAATGCTTTTGTTTGGCCACAAATTGTATTTTTTAAATTTAAATTTTAGTTGTTAATTGTGTGATATATTTAATTTTTATATTTGTGTATAATCCCCCATCTTTGCTAAGGTTATTAATTTTAGTATCTTCTTTTTAGACGTCATCAGACAACCCAAACAGCTTCAAATAAGGACAGTTATGCTTGTAATTTTCCAGTTTATACGTTTTAAAACTCCTTTTCCTTGTCTTTTCTTTTGTCAGAGCCTCAAGTGTAGCACAGACTAGAATCAGTGAAAGTAGTCAGCCCTCACTGTGGAGGTCTGAAAAACAATGGCTCCCAAAGGGGAATGGCACTATTAGGAGGTGTGGCCTTACTGAAGTAGGTGTAGTCTTGTTAGAGGAAGTGTGTCAGTCTGGAGGTGGGCTTTGAGGTCTCAAATGTGCTCAAGCCAGCCCAGTGAGATAGACCACTTCCTGTTGCCTACAAGTCAAGATGTAGTTCACTCGGCTACTTCTCCAGCTCCATGTCTACCTGCACACCACCACGGACATGACATGGATTAAACCTCTGAAATGAAAGCAAGCCACCACAATTAAATGTTTTCTTTTATAAGAGTTGCCATGGTCATGGTGTCTCTTTACAGCAACAGAAAACCTAACTAAGACACTCACCTTGTTCCTCATCTTAAAAGAAAACCTTAACCTTGGGCTTTTCATTGATACGCCTATTAGTTAAAGAAGTTCCATTTTGTTCCTAAATGCTCTGCTGTTTTGTGAGGAATGCATTTTGTGTTTCATTAAGTATTTTCTATTCATCAAGTTGAAATAACCCTATGAATTTTCAATGGTAAATTGCATTGTTTTTCAAATATTAAACCAAACTTAAATTCCTGAGATAAAACATGTATGTTCAGGTTTGATCAGCCTTTCATGTTGCACTCATATTACTAAAATACTATAATAATAATTTTTACATTTTTTTCATGAGTGATATTAGTGTACAAGTTTATTTCCTTGCAGAGTTACTATCTAGTTTAGGTATTGTGTTAGTTATTTTTCTTCTTGTTGTAACAAAATGCCTGGCAATAAGGAGTTTAAAGAAAGAAAGGTCTCTTCTGGCTTACAGTTTGGAGTGATACAATCTCTCCAGGTAGGGAAAGCATGGCAGTTGGAGTGGGAGATGCCTGCTCACATCGTATTGGCAGTCAGGAAGCAGGGGGTGAACGGGAAAGGGAGCTAGGCTACAAAACCCCAAGGCCTACACCTAGTGACACTCTAGCAAGACTCTGTCTCCCAATAGTTCCATAGCTCCCCAAACAGCCCCACAAACTGAAGACCACATGCTCAAATGCATAATCCTCTGGGGAACAGTTCACATTCAAACCATGACAGCTATCCAGATAATAAGAATCTTGAGCTGGAGAGACGGCTTAGCAGTTAGGATCACTAATTGTTCTTAAAGAGGACCCAGGTTCAATTCCTAGCACCCACATGGAAGCCTTCTGTAACTCTAGTTTCAAGGGATCTGATGCCTTCTTCTGGCCTCTCTAGCCACCAGGCACACATATGGCAGTATACATCCATACAGGCAAACCACATGCAATAAAAATAAAATAAAATAATTTCAAAGGATAATATGAAACTTATAGGATAACTTCTATAGTATTCCCTTCACTTCAATTTTCTGGAAAGTTAACATAGGTTAGTATTTTTTTTACTATATGTTAGAATTTCCCTAGTTAATCATTTTGGTGTTAAGTTTGCCTAGTGAAAAGATTTTTCTACTGATTTAACTTCTTTAATAAATATAAACTATTAAAGTTATCCGTTTCTTCTTCAGTAAGCTTTAATAGTCTCTGTGTTAGCTAATCTTCCTTTACTGTACCATGTCAAAAGCAACTTAAGGAAGAAAAGGATTCATTTTGTCTTGGTTTCTGAATACAATTGTCATAAACACAAGTTCTGACAGAAGGGGCTGATGTGGCAGAAAACAAAGAAAAACAAATACCTTCTCCTTTTTATTCAGGCAGAATCCCATCTCCTGAGATAGCATCACCCACAGTGGGCTTTTCCCATGGCAATCAACATTATCTAGACAATCTCTTCCAGGCAACCTGAGGAGCTTGCCTCCTAAGTATTATAGATCATCCATGTCTACAATATTAACTGTCCTGGTTTGTATCTTTCAAAATATATGTTCATTTCATTCAATGATTCTTATTGGGTAGCTGATCAAATGATATCTTTATTATTTTTTTAATATTGGTGAATCTGGTGATACACTCTCATTCCTGAATTTGGTAATTGGTATGTTCTCAATTTCCTGATTTTCTGATGCAGTGCTATCATTTTTAAAAGTTGTCTTCTTTCTTAAACTTTGACACTGTGAACACTTTCATTAAATAAACACAACTCTTTGACTGGTTGGAGATAATTGCTCATGCTTATGCTTTCATACCCTTTCCTTTCCAGGCTTTCACAACGATAGGTACAGCAAGGTATAAGGAATTCTGTTTTGTTTACTTGTTTATATGTATGGGTGTTCACCTGCATGTATGGATATGTATCATTTGTGTGTTTGGTGTCCTCGGAAGCCAGGAGAAGGTGTCAAACCTCTGGGAACTGAAGTTATAGACAGTTGTGAGCAACTGTGTGGGTGCTAGGAATCAAACCTGGGTCCTCTTCAAAAGTAGCCAGTTCTGTTTACCACCAAGCCATCTCTCCAGAAGGCTCTTTAAAGGATAGTCTTCTATTACAAAGCATTGCTTTCCAGCATAGGGTCAAAAAGAACTTGTTACAGACAACATTGCTTTTCAGTCCTGCTTGACCAAATCCACAGGAACTAATTGGTGTATGAAAATACAAAAATACTTCTCAGAGATACAGCCACAGAAAGCAAAACAGCCAAGCCCATAAGAGTAAAAATCAAAGAAGAATCTTCATTGTCGTTTGATTATGTTGTGACCTGTTGTTGTATAGGCTACAGTTTCTTAAGGAAGAAATGACTTACATTTACAATGCTTTTAGATTTCTTTTAATTTATGGGTATTACTGTTTTGCCTGCATCTATGTATGTACACCATGCACTTGCCTGTTGGATCCCCTGGAACTGGGGTTACAAATGGCTGTGAGCCACCATGTGGGGAATTGAACTCAGGTCCTCTGCAAAAGCAGTCAGTGCTCTTCACCACTGAGTTACCTCTCCAGTCCTAGTAGACATTTCTAACACTGGTGACCAAGAACAGGAGGGAAAGAATTAGAAGTAGGTGTAGGCAATAAAGGTCATCACCAAGTTTTTTAATCAGAAGTGGTGACTAGCAATTGTATTTTTTTTTCTGAAAGTCCCCTCTTGTGTAAGATGGAAGATAGGTTTGCATAGGCTACACGTAGAGAACTACTGGGGAAGGTATGTGATGACTCAGATCTGGACCACAGAGGCAGCACTGGGAATGTGAATTAAATCTACAATAAAGACAGAGAGGGGGAAAAGGCTTAGAGTTTCTTTTATTGTTTTTTCATTGCTGGCAGAATGTCACAGAACTGCATAAATATATCCTATTGAGATTATATTAAATATATCTCTCTAATTAAATTTCTACTTACTGGACCCTCAAATCTACATAGCCTTCATGTATCATTAGTCATGAGGGTGAGAGGAAGGAAGGACACTTTAAAATGGGCACATACTGCAGCCTTATCTCTCTCATAAATTCTGCAGAAGCATTTCACCATGAGAACATATTGCTGGGTTTCTTCCCAAACCAATCAACACAAAGGATTTATATTACTGAGAAGCTCTGAAAATGTGAGTCAGAAGCATCATGTCAAATCCATCTGAATAGATCCTTACAATAACTTTCTAACCATCCCCCCCACATCCACTCTGTCCCCACCACTACCAGTCTGTTTCCTACATGGCATCCAAAAGAAGCATAGAAGATAAAGTGAGTGAATGATATTAGTAAGGTGGCAGAACAAAAAGTAATCTACCTTTACCTCCCTAAACAGACTAAATATTTGACAGTAAGTCATCCAAGTACAAAAGTGCGTTTGTAGGAGCTGAGAATCTAGGTAGTATATTATAAAACACCAGTGGAGCCTAAGATCAAGAAGGGATACTTTTGAGAAGGCAAGATCACACAAGTGATAGGCCCATCAACATCAGCACACTATAGACTGAAGCAGCCCTGTGACTGTGGGCTAAACTCAAGCCTTGTTTGTTCATATCCCTGTATTATATCCGTCCCACCAAGGGACTTAGATCATCATCTATGCCCCCTTATTTAGACTTTCCATTCTCAAATCCAACTGCATTCGCTGAAACAGGCCCATCAATTGACTTCAGCCACTCTACATCATGATTCAAGGTTGTCTTGACCATCTGAAACCTACCTAGAGACTTTATAGAATTGGTCCCTATAGATCTAATGCCCTGCCCATGGGCACCTCATGTAACAGACCTGACACGGATCTATAGGTACTTACTGACACAGTCCTTTATTGGATCCTGTTCCAAAGCAGTTTGGAGGCAGCCTGGACCATCAAAAGGCCATCCAACAGGAGCATGCTCAAGAACTAACAGGAACCATGTCTCACTATGCTCTAGTGGTAGGCTTTCCAACCACAGATATGATTATTGACCCAGTGATAGTCATGAGACTTTTCATCAGTCCTGTTTGACTATGACTCAGGAGGCAGTACCATTAGTCCAGAGACTAAAAAGATACATGGCTTTTACCTACAAAAACAAACAAACAAAACAACAAAAACTGACCTGTAAATACTGAAGAGGCATGTAACACTTCAGATGCAAAGGCAACAATGGAAAGTTATACAAATTGTGAGAAACCAGGCAGGCATGATCCAAGCAAAGGAGGCTGATAAAGCTTCAGTTTAAAAAACAAAGAAACAAACAAAAACTCAAGGAAATGGAAATCTAGAAACTTCTTGACAAAGAATTCAAGCAATTGCCTTAATAATAATAGCTCAATGAACCACAAGAGATCATAGAAAGATAATAAAACAATATAATGGAAACAATAAATGGATAATAATAAACCATAAAAAGATGCAAAAGAAATCCTGGACCTAAAAATATAATGACTGAAATGAAAAATTCAACAGAGATCTTCAGCATCAGTGTATCATACAGAAGAACAATTCAATCACTTAAAAACAAATGAAATTTTTCAATTAGAGGAATGAGAGGAAGGAATAAGCCTATAGGATATCTACGACACTATCAAGTGAGCCATTATAAATACTGGGTAAGTTCCAGGAGTGTAGAATGGCCAAGTGGCAGAAATGGTAAATAAAGACTAAAGTTTTATGATATGTAGGGAAGGTAATTAATATTCAGGTCTGTGATGCCAAGAGAATTCTAAGTAGGTTCATCATCAAAATATTATATCTGAGACATATTATAATCAAAATGTCACACGGAAAAGTAAAAGAATTTTGAATGCAACAAGAAAAAGAAATGACTGACGAACTCATTGTAAAACAATCAGCAGATTTCCCAGCAAAAACCTCTGCAGGTTGGGATAGAGTGGGACAACATAATCAAAGAAACAACCCTGCCATTTATGGAGTCTAAAAGCTGGAGAAAGACTTTCCCAGGTCCTGGTTGATAAGGGTTGAGGGAGTATCCCAAGAGTTAATGTCGAAAATTAATCTTCATTATAAGCTGTTAAGAGTATGAAAATGCACCAGGCAGTAGTGGTGAATTCCTCTAATCCCAGCACTCACCAGAGGCACAGGCAGGCAGATCTCTGTGAGTTCGAGGCTATCCTTGTCTACAGAGTAAGTTCCAAGACAACCAGGACTGTTTCACAGTGATACCATGTGAAAACATAATCCAACTATGGTATCAAAAGAGGGTTGAGGGTTCAGTAAAGTTCATCATGGTGAAGTCCTAATGACTGATTGACTACACAGATCTGAGATGCACACAGACACATGTCTGTTCCTTGTCACTTGTTATATGATACCCTGCCAGTAAGAAGTATGTCATCAGATGGTGCTCTGTAGTGTTTGGACAGGGCTGTGAGCAAAATTAACCTTTTTCTTTGTAATGCACCTAGTCTGTGATACCATCTAATTGGCCTCAACAGCAACAGCAGCAACAACAAAAAACTAAAATCCTATAGTGACACAGAAATGAAAACCTGCTAATAATAAACAACTGAAATGTGAGAATGTCTTTGGAACTGTTATGAGCAAGAAAGGGTTTGGAGGTAAAGGCTTGAAAACAACTACAATTCTGTAAGTGGGTGTTGTTGACAATTCTAGGGACTCAAATATAAGGAAATCGGGGAACTAGTCTCAGAACAAAACGAAGATGTATTGGAAGTGAGCAAAGGTTCTTGGCTCTCCATCCAAAGAACTTAGCTGAGTTGCATCCATGTCCCAGAGTTTATGGAAGGCTAAAGTTATGAATGATGGTATCTGGTGTTGGAGATTTACAAACAATGCATTCATAATGAAGCACAGTGATGCTGGCTACTCTAGCGATGCTTCCAACGAGACTCATGGGCAAAAGGGAGCAGAGTGCTAACTTGGCTGGGGAAGGCAGGAAGAGAAAGCATGTGAGGCCAGAAAGTAAGAGTAGATTAACAGAAATGCTTGCCAATTACATGAACAATAAGTGAGAAGCCTCATGGTGTCTCAGAAACCCTCAGGGAGTCTCAAGAATGACAGGTCCATAGACCTTCCAGGATAGAGGTATTGCAGTAGAGGGCCTCGAGGTACTCTCTGCATACTCTGTGGCCAGGACTATCACATTCCCTCCATTCAACTGGTAAAGCTCTCCTACTGGTAAAGCCACAGACAGAGTCAGAGCTCCGGCAGAAAGACCCCAGTGAGTGAAGTCTAATGAAGCTGTGAAAGTGGATTTGCTGTAGGGACCTCCGCTTAGAAAAACATGCAATGCTTGCCAGGGAAAGTGACAGACAGTAAATGAAAGCAGACCATTCATAGGCACCCTCACAAGAAATGTGTAGAAGATGCTGGACTTAGAAGTGTGTAAGTTCTTTGCTCTTTTGAGTTTGGGTCATCATCTGGGCTCATTAGTCTTTATACTCGCCTACCTAGTGCCACTTCCATTTATATTGAAAGTACATTATTCGTTTTGATGTAGATTCACAATTGCAGGCAGCTTGCCTTAAATCTCATAAGACTTGGGATTTTGTAGTTTTGAATTGTTGGTGGAATGACTTAGGGAGTTGGAGATGTGGGAGACATAATGATTATGTGTTCTACTGTGAGATGGATATAAACAATGTCCTGGTTTGGGCTCTGGTGTTGAAATGACAAATGTTATGAGGATAGGAACTTCATATATCAATATTTGGGCTTCTAAGAGGTGAAGATTAGATGATGTCATCAGCATGTCACCCTAAAGAGTGTGTATACTAATGTCTTTATAAGAGAGAAAGGCCATAGGACAAACAAACAGGAAACACTACAGGACTCTGCCAGCCAGTCATCACTATCTGCCCTTGGATCAGGACTGTGATCCCAAACACACCCCAAATAGTATGTAATAGTAACAGATCAAATAACCAGACAAATGAACACTGGGAGTGAAAGTGTTCATAGGTATTACTCATGTCTCATTAAAAAAGCTTCTTCTCCATCTCCTTTCTCCTTGGTCTTGAAACAGGATTTCCTGGACCCCAGGCTGGCCTCCAACTTGATAAGTAGCTGAAAAGGACCTGGACTTCTACTCTCCGGCTTCGACCTCCCAAGTTCTGGGATTACAGGTGTGTGCTATCATGCCTTGTCTATGTGGTGTTAGGGATTGAACCCAGAGAGTCATGCAAGTAAAATGGGCACAGTCAGCTGAGCCACAGGCCCACCTCCTAGCTATAAAACATTTCCACAGAAAAGTTTCAAAATCACTGTAAAAAGGTAACTAATTAGAGAACATGCACAGTCCCACAGCCAACCATTAGGTGGACTTTGGTGACATAACTCCACAGAATATGGGGAGGAAGGATTATAGGAGCCAGAGGGGTGGAGGAGACCAGGAGAATACAGCCCACAGAGTCAACTAAGCAGGGCTCATAGGGGCTCACAGAGACTTGAAGCAACAATCACAGACCCTGTATGGGTCTGCACTGGTCCTCTGCATATATGTTGTGGTTGTGCAGCTAGATGGTCTTGTGGGACTCCTAAAAGTGGGAATGGGCGTCTCTAACTTTTTTGTCTGTTCTTGAGACCCTTTTCCTCCCACTGGGTTTCCTCATCTAGTCTTAATATGAGGGTTTTTATCTAGTCTTATGGTAACTAGTTATGCCATGTTTCATTGATATCCCTGGGAGGCCTGAACTTTGCTGAAGGGAAACAGAGGAGAAATGGATCTAGGGGAGAGGAGAGGAGTAGGGGGAGGTTAGAAGTCACTAATTAACATGAAAGTGTATGATTGTCTGGTAAGGGGAAGTACAAAACCAAATTCAGAATGTTCTGATAATATCAGGATAATTAATAATTACAATTACCCTTGGTACAAAAGGTAAATGAAAGACACGGAAACTAATTATGTCTGCAATTATTTGTTAATGGGTACCTAATACAGAAAGATGTAAATTGTAACCAGTAAAATAAACTTGAGGTAGTAAAAATGCTTATATATCACTGAATTTAAGTTGCTGCCACTTTAGGTTAACAGGTGTTTTGTGTAAGCCTCATAGAAAGAACTCTCTCTCTCTCACACACACACACACACACACACACACACACACACACACACACACACACACACACACACACAATCAGCAGTAAATACACAAAAGATCAATAAACAGGACTGGATGTAGAGCACAAGGTTATCCCATCCTCAAATCAGATCTCCAAGGAAGACAGCAATGGAGAAAGAAGAGACAAAACAATCAGAAAACAATTAACAAGATAGCAATATAAATCCTTACCAGAAAGTAATTACTTTAAAAGTAAACTGAGGAGCTGAAGAGATGACTTGGTGGTTAAGATGCTCTAATCTTGCAGAAGACTGGAGTTCTGTCTGCAGTGTCCACTTGGATGGCTCACAACCACCTCCAACTCCAACTCCAGGGATCCAATGCCCTCTTCTGGCCTCCACAGGTACACGCACAAATAGAAATAAAAAAAAAAAACCTTTTTTTTTTAAGGAACTTAGAATGGCAAACAAACAAGACCAAAAAAGAAGACTCCCCCCTCATCACATTATCTGAAAAATTGTAACTACCACCCCAGACTACTGTATCCAACAATGCTATCCTTCATATTTGAAGAAGAAAGAAAAACTTTTCATGAGGAACACAAACCAAGGGAATCCACGCCCACTAAACCAGCACTATGGAAGATACTTGGGAATCCTACACACTGGAGAGAGATAAACACATCTTGAATTCACAGATAAAATAAACCACGCTAGAACAATAATTGTCAGTGAATATTAGAAATGAATGTACCAACAATTGTGAAACAAAAAATAATGGGAATTAATACAAACTTTTTATAACAATTCTGAATATTAATATTCTCAATTCTCTAGCCAAAATATGTAGACTAGTACCTCACATCTGTTTACTGCTCACAAGAAACACACTCCACTGGTAAAAATAAATCCAGCTATGAAGTGAAAGGATGTAAAAGGACATTCTGTGCTGTGACGGATCCTGATTGTCAATTTGGTGGACGTTTAGAAAAGTAAGAAATGACAGAAATTCTAGTATCTGACAAAACAGACGTTGAACAAAAAATAGTCAGAAATAGAAACGACACTGCATGTAGGTTAAGCAAACAATAAAGAGGCTATTACAATTCTAAATATGTATGCAGCCCAAATTCTAGCAATTTCATAAAACACTGCTGTGTGTAAAGGGAAAGGCCTATACTGACCTCAACACAACACTAGTTGGGGACTTCAGGATTCTTCCCTCACCAAGACCACCTCCAAAAAAATCAACCAAGAAGCACAAGACTAAGTAACATTATATATCTGTGGGATGTGATGGCTCATACCTATATCTCCAGTACTGAAGTGTGGGTAGAGGCAAGGGGATCAGGAATTTAAGGTTATCCTCTGCTGCAGATTAAATTAAACACCATGGGCTACATGAGACTCTGTATCTCAAATATAGATAAATAAATCTTATCGACATATACAGAACCCCAAACGCTGCAAAACACATATTCTCAGCCATCATTAGAACTTTCTCTAAAAAAAGACACCACAAGCTCTTAGAAAAATAAGAATAAGACAAACCCAAACCAAGACCTGAGTTCAGTTCCAAATACCTGTATCAGACAGCTCACAATTGCTTGTTAACCCAGTTCTAAGTTTCTTCTGCAGGCACTACATATACATACATACATACATACATACATACATACATACATACATACACCTCACCCACACAGATACACATACACACACATAATTAATTTTCTAAATTAGGGATAAACTTAACCGAGAAAGTGGAAAACCTCTCAATGAAAAAATCTTAAGACGATACCAGAAGATGGAAAAAATCTACCATCCTCATGGATCAGCAGAATTAATACTATGAAGATAGCTATACTTCCAAAAACTACCTAAAATTCAATGAAATCCCATAAAATTCAACTAATATTCTTCAAAGACATAAAATAAAAAACAATACCAAAATTCAAATTAAAGCACAGAAGCTGGATAGCCAAAGCAACTCTGATCCAAAAGAACAATGTTGGAGAGGACACAATACCTGGCTTCAAGTTACGTGCAGAGCCATAGTGACAAAACAGACATGCAAATCACTGCAGTGGAGCAGAGGACCCAGAAATGAACTCACATCTCTACAATAGCCTGAATTTTTCAAAAGTGTCACAGCATGCACTTCTGCAGCAAACAGTGCTGGAAAAATGGGATATCTATTTGTAGGAGAACAAAACTAGGGCCTCATTTCTACCCCAACAAAAACCCAATTCAAAACAGATCAAATACTTGAATGCAAGATCTGGAGTTCTGAAACAGAAGAAAGCATAGGGGAAATGTCTCAAGGTACAGTGATAGACAAGGACATTCTGAAAAAAAAACTTGAACAGCTCAGGAAATGATACCAAAAATAGACAAATAGAGTCACACTAAATTAAAAGGCTTCCACTTAGACACAACTCCATTTCTGAATGTCCAACAGCAGAAGAAAGTGTTGTCCTCAGCAATGGAGTTTACCATCAGATGTGGAGAGTAACCAAGAGCCTTGGTAGTAGCCAGTGATGCTTGGGGAATGTCCATGGGACCCCTTTGGTCAACAATTCAATAAGATGTAACCCCTTCCTAGTACCGGTGGCATAAGATATCCAGTTGAGGCATTGACTCCTCTATTATTTGGTGAGTCCATTATATTTCTTTCATAAATATGACAAATAAACATTTAATAAATACATGAAAGAAATATAATATATTGAATGTGTATAAATATTATATTTATGGAATATTCTATAGTAGTGAATGTTCATATGGTTTTTCAAATGGCTTTTAGTGTTAGCATTCACTATCCTTAGCCATCAGGGAAATGTAGTTAAAACTGTATTATGATTCAACCCAACAGAATGACTATCACCAAGAAAATAAATAACAAATGCTGAGAATCCAGAGGATGGGAAACACTGATTTTATGTGTGTGTATGTGTGTATAATGTGTATATACATATATACATATGTTGCAACTTTATATGTGGTATGTGTATATGATTGTAATACATATGTATATGAATGAATAATATATATATACATATATATATGAATGACATGAACCCAGAACTGACTAGTGGAGTTGCATGGAATTAAAAAGGCAGAAGAGAGAAGAAAGGAGACTAGCAAGGTGGGTGATGGGAAAAGGGAAATGAATGTGATTTAAGTGCATGACTGAGTATATGAAATTATCTTTATGAAACCCAATACTATGTAATGAGTATACACCAGTAAAAATAATAGAAACATAGTGGTTCAATTATGGAAAACAAAGACTTGGGATTTTTTTCTATCATCACCCCTCAGCATGCAAACATCAAATCAGTGTCTTATATTGTCATAAGTTAGAAGGTTCATTTTTAAAATTGTTATTTGAGCTACTGGATTTTAAGATTTACAACAATTTCTGAATTGCCCTTGAACATACTCATGCCACTTTGCATTATATATTTATGTAAAGTGGTGTTCTCAGAATTGACTATTACAAAACTCACAATGTCAGCCATCTCTGGAAAATGTTAATAGTTTTTTATGTCCTCTAGTATCAAATACTCAGGCAAGATTTCATCCTTTCTGTAAAAATAAGCACATAAACCTCATTAGTACACCAATTTGTTTTCATCTTTAATAAATACTAAAATTTATGTATACCGAGAATTGCTTTAAAACATGACCCTTTTATCAGTAAATGTTTGATTTATTACATATATAGTACACCTTGGGTTGTGTAAGTATTTCTTAGTCAACCAGTAATATATGGCAAAAACTACTTCTAAAATTGCCACACACTTCGGTTTTAGGACACAGAAATCAAAGCAGACTTGCTAGAAGCTTCCTCCCTGCGAGCTATCTTTCACAGTGCTGGGCTGTGACTGTGCTGTTCAGGTTGCTGAGGGGAAGGCTATCAATAGGCTTACCCCATTGTGGAATCAGGATAGTGCTATACCAACTGCCAGGAAAAATAGGGCCACTAGTGTAACAGTGGCAGGACTGTTGTGGGGGCAACCAATTATTTTATGGTTGGAGTTGAGACTTACTCCATAGGAGAGTATTCATGCCTGAAACTATAAACCTGCTCAAGGGACTGTGGCTTTAGGAGGTCACCTGCCCTAGGGGAATATACTACAGTTATTTTGTTAAATGGGCATGTTGTCAAAGCCTTAAATATTCATGTGTATGCCCACAGACATGTGTTGTTGTCAACCTTGGTCAGAGAAGCTTTTTTTAAAAAAATATTTATTTATTTATTTATTTATTTATTATGTATGCAGTGTTCGGCCTACATGCATGCCTGCAGGCTAGAAGAGGGCACCAGATCTCATTACAGCTGGCTGTGAGCCACCATGTGGGTGCTGGGAATTGAATTCAGGACCTCAGGAAGAACAGCCAGTGCCCTTAACTGTGGGAACACCAGACCTTGAGCAGAGACCCACTTCCCCTTCTGCCTGGGAGTAGGCAGCTGTAAGACAATGTTTAGTAAAAACATGTTTACTAAAAATGATACAATAAGTTCCTGGAAAAGGCCTTCCCATGGAAACCACCCTGACCTCGACCTTGCCCAAAGACTAACCGCACCTTCAAAACCCACACACATCCACCTCTGGTGTCAGAGAGAACCAGCCAGGGTAGAGGAGAGAGCAGAAGCTTCTCTGGTGGGAGCTTTTCTTAGGAGGTTTTCTTGAACCTTTTTGGAGCCTGTTTAAAGTTTTCTTTATATCGTTAAACGAGTCTCTGTGTTGTCAATCCCTGACACCCTCCGCACGTTCTCGGACACAGGCTGAGAAGCAGACGTGACACTTAACCACTGAGCCACCTCTCCAGCCTGAGCTTCAAGTTATTGATCTTCCTCAGGGAAGCTTTATTACGCAGTGGGCAGCCCTTAATACAGAGGCTCATAGCTGGTCAAAGGTCTAAAAACACATGAATATTAACTGCTTAGCCTTAAAAGAAACAGCTATCTCAAGCCCCACTCCCAAGGCCCAGGGGACATCAAGGGAGAGATGGCAGAAAGAATATTCTGAAGATGGGAGGGGTTTTCTGAAATGCAATCCACTGCATATTGCATGAGTACTGCAACCATCAACTCACAGCAGCTATGGTTACTTGCATGAGACCTGGATCACAATGGCTATTCATCATTCCAGTAAGGACAGGGAGGGCTCATGAAGTTCTCCCTCCACTTGAGAAATCATTGGCAGTTAATGTGTGGCCAGGAGAGGAGACTTTATAACCCCAGTGGTATAATGAGTGGTAAGTTGCCAGAACTCCAGGAAACAAGCTCCCACCCATGCTCATGCAGGTAGCTCTAATTGGGAGGGGGACTATATGGAAGGAAGAGGGGAGAGCCGACCAAAATGTATTACATACATGTGTGAAACTGTAGGAAAAAAAAGAGACAGGAACAAAATTTTCAAAAATATTTTTAAAGATTTAAAGTAAAATAGTATCTTGGACAAAATGGGTTTTGAAGTGGAACAGTTTTAGAAGCCTCACTATAAGAGAGTTATTCTAGATTTGAGGACATGAGACTTAAGCATTAAGAACATGGAGAAGCTGAAAGTGACTCTTGCAGAGGACAGAGCAATAGTGTAAAGATGTGAACATACATGTAGGTTGGCTGATACAGGGATATAAAGAGGATTTATTTGACAGTCTTGCACAGTTGGAAGCTGGGTAGCTACTGATGACTATCTGTATGTTGGAGTATCAGAGAACCCAGGAAGTGCTGAGTTCAAGAAACCAGAAACTTCAGGACAAAGGAACCAATGAAGCAGCCCCAATCTAAAGCCAAGGCTCCTGCAGTCACAGAGTGGGTCTGCTTTGAAAGATAAGTTGGAATCTGATGCCCGTGGATCATGGCAGCACAGCAGTCACATCTGTCTAGGAGGAACTGAGCTTCAACATACTGGCTGGTTTTCTCTTCTTCCCCATTTTTTCCACGTGGTCCCCAGTCTGTTGAATAGTTCTGCCCACATTCAGAGCATGTCCTATCCCTCAGCTGGTCTCCTTCATGCCAATCCTCTCTAGTAATATCCTTACAGATACACCTAGAAATGTGTTTTACAAAACCCTTAGGCATATATCAATCCAGCAAGTTGACAAATTAATCCTAACAGAGCAGGGCTAACTGTGTGTACATCTTACAAAATTGACTTTAAGTGAAAAAGAAGGGACATGGGGCAAAGAAGGAAGTGGTAACAGTGTATAATCCTGGATACAAAGCAAGAATGAAATAGCCCAAAGGAACAGTAGATACAGCAATGCAGGAAGAGAGGGCTTTCGATACTCCACTCTCAACAGTGCATACATCATCCAGACAAGAGCAATGAGGCAAACTTGAGCAACGCCGTAGACTAAACTGATCTGAGTGATAAACACAGAGACAGTAGTTCAGCAGCCACAGAGTGCACATTCTTTTCAAGAGCTCACAAAACATTGCCCAGAATAGACTTTTGTTATGCTGCAAAACAAAGCTTCATGAATTGAAGAAAGTTAAAACTGTATTGAGAATGTTTTCCTACCACAATAACATGGAACTAGGAAGGGAAAGCTTCCTAAAATTTGAGAACTAACAAACATGAGGAAATCAAGAACCACACATGATTTTAAAATACATATCAAAATATTTTTTAGAGTGTGGTGATGGCTCCTGGCACCAACACAGACGCATAAACTATGGAACAGAAAAGAAATCCTTGATATGAATTCACAATTTTATGGTCAGTTGATCTCTGGCAAGAATGTCAACCAAGGACATGCAATGAAGAAGGAAGTCTCTTCAATGAATGATGTTGGGAAAATGGATATCATCACACAAAATACAAATTGTACTCTTATTTTAAACCATATATTATTAGAATCAACTCAAAATAGATTAAAAACCAAATGTGAGACTTAAACTATGAGAAGAAAAGTTCCCCAACATTTTTATCTAGGTGATGATTTTTATATGATTCTCAAAGGACAAGCAAAAATAGACAATCAGGGTTGCATTAATCCAAAAGCCTCTGCAAAGCAATTAACAAGATAAAGAGACAACCTAGGGGATAGAGGAAATATTTCTAAACTGTACATATGACATAGGGTTAGTGCCCATATTACACAGTAACAGAAACAACTAACAAAATAAATAATCGTTATAAAATGAGTAATGGATCTGAGCAGACATTTCTCAAAACAGACAAACCAGAATCTAAGTGGATATGAGAAAGTGTTCAACACCATTAGTCATCAGAGAACTGCAAGCCATGTGACATGACATGCCTGTTAAGATGGCTGTTATTAGAAAGAAAGCATGCTGGAATGTGGAGAAAAGGAAACCCTTGGTAGGTTGTAATTACAGCTGCTACAGGGTCTTCAAAAACAAAGCTTTCATAGAATCTAGTAATCTAATTTGTGGGTATGCATTCAAAGGAAAGAGGTCAGCACTCCAAAACGACATTATTCAGCTAGTCATTTTCAGAGTATCACCTGGGATACTTGTTTTCATTGGTGCCTGGTCCTTTTTTTCTGAAAACACACAAACTTTAAAGGGTAACACATACAGCTGTAGTAACACAAGTATGGAGTGTGCAGTGTGCACAAGTTAGCTGAAGATGATGTTTTATGTTTGAGCAGGTAAAAGGCATCTGTCAACTATATAAGCCCATTTAGACTTACACTAAACCTCTATCCATGCCCTCTGAAAAGAAGGCATTAATAATAAGTCATGAGGACCTTGTGGCCAACAAGTTTTATCATGTTCATCCAGTTTCAGAGCTGTTCCCCATACATGTCACCTGTCCTGGAGTTATAGGGTTTTTGTTTGTTTGTTTTTCTTTATGCCTGTAGATAAGATTTGAAGTGGTTTCCCCTGAGTCAAATCTGATCTTTATTAATTTTGAAGAAAACCATAACTTTTTGTTTCCTATGAAAACAAAGGCATAACCTCTCCCCAATGCAACATATTTTCTGACTTCTGTCTTGAAATTAAGGCATTCTTAAAAACATATAGGTTGGTGTAATTCCACAGTTTCCATATCTAATGTCTCTCAGTAGCTATTGCTTTTTGTACATTAGTATTTTAAAAATTCAAAGTAAACAAAGCACCATACAGGATCAAGACACCCTGTGTATTTCCTTTTTCTTTTTCTTTTCTTTTCTTCCTCGTTTTTTGGGGTTTGGTTTCTGGTTTCTCAAGACAGGATTTCTCTGTGTAGCTTTGGAACCTGTCCTGGCACACTCACTCTGTGTACCAGGCTAGCCATAAATTAATAGAGATCCACCTGACTCTGCCTCCTGACTGCTGGAATTACAGGTGTGCCCCACCACTGCCAAGTGTATTTCCCATCTTTATGTAACGTATTTTTTATATTTATTGTTTTTAAACTATTTTTCTATGACTCTCTATACTCATTTTCTTTTCTTTCTTCAGCACCTAAGCATATTTTTAAGGTTACTATGTGTGTTCAGAGGTTTTCTTGGTCTAGATCTTGCTTTCTGTGTGTCTACAGCCTTCTATGACCCCCTCAGACCAAATCTTAAACAGCTAGGCTACCACCTTGCAGCTCTCCTTAGCACGTGGCATGCTGGTTGGCTGGCTGGTTCTGTCCCCCTTGGTTCCATGAGAGCCTAGCCTCATGCCAGAGGGTACTGGCCCTGGAGCCACATTTACCTGCCCCAGCTCTAGAGATGTTGTGTCTGCCTATGGCAGGAGTTTGTACTTAATGCCAGCTGTTCAAGTACTTGGCTGTACAGCAGGATCTCTTAAAGAACTGCACCTCAGTACACCCAGCCTACCCAAGAGATTGTTTTCTCAGGACCAATGTGGATATTCAAGCCTCCACTTTGGATGCCATATGCAATGATTCTTTTTCTGACTTGTCAGCCAGCTTCCAAATATAGTATTTTTTTCTGACTATGCCAAATATACATGGACTACATATTGTGAGTGTAATTCTTACCTGATAATTGTTCTTATTGTATATAGTTTTACTATGTTAGAGTTAAAATCTTTCCTTTTGTTTAGACAAAAAGTGGGAAATACTGTGGAATACTTGTACACTGTGTGAAAATGTATTGCTGTAATTGGCTAATAAAAAGCTGAATGGCCGAGGGTCTGGGAAACAGAAACTTCATTTAGTGGCTGATCGAAGAAGAGGCAGACTCCCTCGGTTAAGTACTGAGCTGAACTCAAGAAAGCCAGTAACAGAGAGGGAGGACTGATGATCAAAGGGATTAAGACTGGGCTGGTTTAACCCCCAGAAACAGCTGACCAGACAAAGGTTAACTCTTGAATCCCAGGCATCAGCCTGGGAATCCAGCATGGGACTGATCAAGACCCCCTGAATCTGGGTGTCAGTGAGGAGGCCTAGGTAATCTATTGAGCCTTGGGCAGCAGATCAGTACCCATCCCAAGTATACACACGGACTTTGGACTCCCATAGAACAATGTGAGGTGCACTCTCACCCTGAACTCTTGGGGAAGGGTCTAGGCCCTGCCCTATATGAAATGACAGACTATGGACACCCCCATGGAGGGCCTCACCCTCCCTGGGGGAATGAGGGGATAACGGGGGGGGGGTGGGGGGAGGGCACGGGAGGAGGGGAGGGAAAGGGAGAGGGACCTGGAACTGACTTGTGAAGCAACCTTGTTTCTTATCTAAATTTAAACTGGAAAAAAAAAGAGTAACAGTGATGGTTGTGATGATTATGACGATGACAGCAATGACAACAGCAAGAACAACAGTGGAAATGTTTAGAGTCAGCAATAAATTGGAATGTTTTGATACAAAACTTTAGCTTTCTTATGTGAACCTTGATTTCTATTGAGAGATAGTCCCAGGAATTTTAGTATTGTTCCATCGTAACTTTTATTTATATTCAGATGTATCAATTGCAAAGACTAATTTTATTCTTAGTGATCATAATCAAAAGGGAGAGAGAGAATTGCCTGGAAGATGGAGCTGTCTTTTAGTAAAGTGCTTTGTTTTGTCATGTTGGTTTTTTTTCTGTTTTGATGTTGTGATGTACATTTGCATATGAGCTATGTCTAAGTAAAATTGAATAAACAGAGATCTTTACCAAAAAAAAAAAAGCTGAATGGCCAATAGCTAGTCAGGAGGTATAGTAGGTATTTCCCGGCAGGGAGGGGAAGTAGGAGGAGGGATCTAGGCATACAGAAGATGCCAGGAGACTTGGAGAAAACAGGAGTTGCAAGATGGAATGCCACGTGGCAGAACATAGATTAATATAAATGGGTTAATTTAAGTTATAAGAGCTAATTGAGACAAGCCCCTAAGCTAAAAGTCAGGCTTTCCTAATTAATATAAGCCTCGTGTTGATATTTGGGAGCTGGCTAGTGGGACAGAGAAAGACTTGCTTGCTACACAACAAATGTTTACTAGTGAGTGGACCCAGGGATCTATAGGTGAGGAAGATGAGGCCTGAAACAACAGGACGAATAAGTCAGATGTTTCTTTCTCAACTAATTTTTAATCTTTCTTAGGTCCTTTTTCCTGTTGCTGGAATAAGATACACTGACAAAAGCAACAAAGGGAGAAAGGGTTTATTTTAGCTCATTGTTCCAGGTTACTGTCCATCATGGCGGACAAGGCAAGGCGGCAGGTGCTTGAAGTAGATGACCAGGTTACTACCACATTAAGAAGAAAATATCACTTAGTGAATGCATGCTAATGCTCATCAGACATTCTCTGCAGTGCAGTACCCACTGCCTAGGGGATGGTGCTACCCACAGTGGGTGGGGCCTCTCACCCCAATTAACAAAATTGAGACAGTCAAGACATGCCCAGAGGTCCATTTCTCAGGTGATTCTAACTTCTGTTAAATTGACAATTAACATAAACCATTACAGACAGATGTTGTTTGTGCCTTCTATCCTTATGCCACACACTTAAAAACACAGTAACAGCAATAGCAATGATATTTAGCTTTTTGTTATTGTGACAAAGGCCTGGGAAAAGTCAATTTGTAACAAGGAAAAATATTTTGGCTCATAGTCTCAGCCCATGGTTTTCTGGCTAAGTTGCTTTTGTGTGTGTGGAGGCAGGGTATCTTGACAGGAACACTTGATGGACAGCCTTGTTTGTCTCCTGGTAGACAAGAGACAGGGCTGGCAGAAAGATGGGAAAACAGAGAGCAAATAAGCATGGCAGGGTATCAATGTACCTTGTATGTCCCCAGTGACACAAATTTTTCCAATCAGGCCTCATCTCCTAAAGTTCTTGCCACCTACCTATGTCTCTAAGCCTTCAGCACATGATCTTGAGGACACGTTTAAGAAACAAACAATAATAAGACATAAATTGTTCTGCAAGCTCTCAATGAGTCAGGACTTTCTTCTCTGAAAACTTCTTTCCTGGAATTGGTTGGGGAAATTGAAATCGATGTTGGTTTTGTCTTTGACATCACTAGTTCATGCCCAAGGTGCACAATAATGGTGGTGGCTTTCTGGCTCCTTTTAGGATCATTGAATGGGCTGTGTCCCAGGTTGGGATCTATCTGGTGAGAGATTCAGGTGGCCATTATCCCAAGAAGGGAAGAAAGATGAGAGCTAGAGAAAGGCTTAGATATTCTGAGTCTTGCTGCCTGGCCCCTGGATTTGGAGTGAGGTTGGGTGGAGAAAGAGCCACTCCCCACTTTGCTGAACCCAGATGGTGGGTCCGTGAGAAACACTTAATTGCCCACAGAGAGGACATATAACTTTGGCAGAAGATGCAAGCTAATCAAAAGCAGCCCCCAACCTCCTCCCTTCTCCCTGCTGTAAATTCAGCTTGATGGGTACAAGGAGAAATTCTAGCACTCCCCAGGGCTCCTAGGATCACCAGCCATGATGCCAGTCTCAATTATGGGATGTTCAGAAGCAACACAGAATTGTTCATTTGGGAGATGAAAAGTTCCAGTTTACGATGACCAGGCTCCTCCAGGAACTGCTACCCAGATATGATTTCTTTACTTCCACCCAGAAACCATTCTTCCTTCATGTCAACAGCCTTCGTGCTGTGGATGCTTTTTAAAAAAATGAAGAGGGGAGGCTTGGAAGATGGTTTAGTTGGTAACATGCTCACCCTGCAAGCATTAGGACCAGAATCCAGATTCTCAGAACCCACATGAAAAAAAAACAGGAGTGGTGACACACATCTGTAACCCTGGCACTGAGGAAATGGAGACAGGCAGATCCCTAGAGGTTTCTAGTCAACCAGCCTGCCAATCAATGAACCTCTGGTTCGTAAAAGATCCTGTCTCTATAAACAGGGGGCAGTGATAAAGAAAGACACCTGACATTGACCTCTGGCCTCCACATATGTATGCACACATGCACACACGTACACACGCAAGCACATTACACAATAAAAGAAGAGTGACTAGAGACAATCAGCCTTGGTGACATAAACAGATCAAGGTGGTAGAGAAATACATTAACTTCCATCATTGTGCAGAACACCACTGTTTATATAATGCATGCATGACCTCGGGAAAACCAAACAAACACTGTGACACTTAATATTGCCTACCTGACAGAATGCTACACATGAATGTCTAAAATGCCAGGAGCCCACTCAGAAATAAGTAAATGGTAATTCTTTTCTGTCCTGGACTGATGGGGCCGATAAGACCAAAAATTAGAATCTATCTTGGAGTCCTCCTCTTTCTCAAGCTGTTCTTCCATATATAGGATTTCCACCACCTTCTTCTCTCCTTAGCTGCTCATGCCTTCACTAACTTCTGATATAAAACAATAGATTGAATTTGTCATTAACACATTTTCAAAATATATAGCATATGAAGACAGCATGAGCATATGAAGATTAGCCACAGTGGTTGATAGCAAGGGCACTGAAGCCGAAGTAAACTTTGTAACACCAGATGGCCTTCTGAAACACATCACATGTAAATTTTCAGCTTGAACAGAGAACCTTATTTGAATGCACTGTCTTAAGAGATTCAACAGCTGACAGGTGTTAGAACCCTCTAGACCTGTCCCTGGGACTCTATAATTACTTCAGTCTGCTAGCAGCTATAGGTAGAAAAGAAATGGATTTAGGGGCCTCCTCCCTCCCATCTTTCATAATATTTTGGCTTCTGAATACCGAAAGCTAATAGCTTTCATCCACCCTCTTAGCCTCTATTAGCCACATTTACTCATTAATGAGACAGATGTTTGAAGGTTGTACCAGTGGCAACAGGGTCAGAAGAAAATGCCTCATTCTTTTCTCTTCAGCTAAGTCACTTACTTTCATGTTTCTTTTATGTTAAAATGTCCCCACCCCTCACAAGGGTGGCATGAAGCTTTTCAGCATACTCCAGACAAAGTCACTAACTCAAGGCTTACTGGGACTTCTGTGTCAGTGCTCAGCTTGGTTGTGGCAGGGAACTAACCGCATCATGGTCAATCTGCATTGGAGTAAGAGCGAGGTCTATTCCATTCCAGCTTCACACACTATGTGCTATTGGAAACATCCCTGTCCACCAGAAGGAGTCCACTCCTTCCTTAACTGTAAAGTCAGTGGGAAGGGAGGACTCTAGCACTCCAAGAAATGTGAGAAATGTGGACAGCCACTGGGTGTCAGTATGCAGAAAGACTGCAGGCTGGATTCCCTAAGGACACGAGGGCTCCGAAGTATTTTGGCTTCAGGTGTGTACACATTCAGCCCTAGAAGCAAGCTGCCAGTTTTCCTCTTCAGTCTGGCCCCCACACAGTCACTGAACTTGGGCAGTTCTTTGGAGCTCTGCTCTGAAAGGCCCCTTGAGAAGCTTTCCCTGACAGCAGCCTCCCCCACGTTTCTTAAGCAAGGTTGACCAGTTGTCATTTTTCTCTCCATTCTCTGAATCTGGGATCTTGACAGTGGCAATTAAGACTCCCAGAGAGTAAGCACCCTCTCTGGATCTCCCTGTGAGGTCCCTGAGGGCAGAGACAAGCTTTCTTCACCTCATTTTTCCAAGTTTCAACACAGGACTGCCCTATGCCTGCTACTTCATGCTTTGACTGATTATTTTCATGAGTGTATTTGGTATTTGGTACAAAAAAAGTTACCCTTAACTCGGGCTGTGTGTGTGTGTGTGTGTGTATAAGTAGAGGTCAGAGGTCAATGTCAGGCATCTTCTTTTGCCATATCCCACCTTGGTTTTTTTGGGGGGGTGGTTACGAGACAGGGTTTCTCTGTATTGTTTTGAAGGCTGTCGGTCCAGCCCAGCCTCAAACTCACAGAGATCCGCCTGCCTCTGCCTCCCGAGTGCTGGGATTAAAGGCGTGCGCCACCACCGCCCGGCCTCCACCTTGTTTTTTTTTTGTTTGTTTCATTTATTTTTTTTTAGGGTTTCACATTTATTTCAATGGTTCAGAAAAAAATATACACACACACACTACACATGGAGATTAAGACACAAAGAAAATATAGTAAAATTACTGAAATTAGGACTCTAAGTGCAGAGTGTGGAAAGTTCGTTGTATTGCCTGGATACTCTTCTGTAGCTTTAGGATTTTAAACATAAGGACACAAAGCTAATCTATACTGTCTACAAGTAGAAACACTGGTAGAAAAATGATAATTCAGAACAACAGAATTCTGGGAAGGATAAGCTTATGAGTGAGAACCTCACAGGAGCTTCTGATACTGCAAGTATCTCCACTGAAGTATGAAAGTTGGATTTTCCTTTCTATTATTAATTATATAACAAACACATTTTTCTGAGTATGTATTTCCAAACTGGGAAAAGGTAGAAACAACGAGATGACATATATAAAAATATTTTTGAAGGAAAATCACGTGTGTGTGTGTCTGTCTGTCTGTCTGTCTGTCTGTGTCTGTGTATCTGTGTATGTATGTAAAAATAAATGATTTTGCTTTATAAGATATAAGAAAGCTTTTATTAAGGAAGTCACACACTTGAGGTTAGGCTATGGAAATGTATTTGCTGTGAGCTAATTATCTTAATTTTTCAAGTTCTGATACAATCACTAATTCTTAACACTGGATAGTGTGGCATTAGATAATATGTTTTTCCAAATAATTTGCATAGATTGTACAACATGCCACAGTAAGCTTCCACACATAGTCTGCATAAGCAGCTTAGGTTTTATTGTGAAAACCTGAAAGTTTCTGTTGTTCAAATGTTATAAACAACTTATATTGCTCATGTGTCAGTTCTGCCTATTTTAAACGGCCTTTTCTGACTGCCTCATTAGGACGTTAGTGTGTTCGCTGAGCCCTCTGCAGCTGAGTCCATGCTGTCAGGCTACCTAAGTGTCTCCATCTTCGTCATCCACGTCAGTGCCAGCATCTAGATCCTCATCACTGTCTTCCTCCCCTTTGCAGCTTCTTCTGCAGTTAGAACCTTGATTTTCAGTATTTACTGAAGGTTCAGGTTCTTTATTAAACGGAATAACAATGTCTTCTTTTCTTCCCACATTTTGCACAAACTTCAAGTTCACAGGCACATGGCCTACATATAATGTGGTAAGAGTCCTTCACTGTCTTTTGTAAACATTTAACACACTTCTTAGGTTTTGACAGTGGTTTGCACTTGCTGTATTTCACATGCCACTCAAGAACTTCTTTGCAGCGCTGACATATTCCATCATGAAGTTTTGCATTAATTTTCTTGGTCTGAACACTCTTATCGAACTTGTCATTTTTGAAGGTGAACGTATTCTGGTGCTTCTGAGGCCTGAACCGAGCCAAGTTGCCTTTCTGGGAACTTATCACCAAATCACAAGCACCTCAAGTCGGTGCAGCCCATATGTTACAGGTCCCATCTTGTTTTTTTAGACATGGCCTCTCAGTGAACCTGGGGTTCACCATTTGGGCTAGACTGGCTATCAAATGAACCCCGAAAAAATCACAGAGAAAGAAAAAGGGAGAGAGGGAGGGAGGGAGAGAAAGAGAGAGAGAAAACCGCAGTTAGACATGTGCCATCATGCCAGGCTTTTACATGGGTTCTAGAATCTGAACTCAGCCCCACAAATATGTAAAACAAATGAAAGTAGAGCTACTTAAGCTAAGCTAACAGAGGAGCTTAGAATCTAAGGGGTTCTATAAACATAGTTTTTAAAATGGTAATTTGGTCATTATGTCAGTTCATCTTCTTTTTATCCCAATCTCCCCCAAAAGTAGGATGCCTGGGTAAGACTACCTTTATAAGGGTAGGAGAGCTGTTCCCTTTACCAGGTGCTAGGTAGGCGCTCAGTAGACATTTGATGCCTTTAAATGAAATGGAATTTAAATAATAAACTTGGGAAGAAAATAGCATTTTAGAAGATGGTGAGAAGTGGCCTTTCTGGCTTTTCCTCCAAAGAAACCCTGGGAAGATGACTGGCCTGAGATTGGTCTCTATCCTAAAGGACTCCCAAGTTAAGCCATCGTGGTCTGTGGATGTAAGAGGGAGATGAGAATGACCCATGGTCAGGAATCCCTCCTTCAGAATCAGATGACTCAAAGTGTGAAGAAGCTCCAGTCTTTCTGGATGTCCCCCTGGGTTAACATGGAACATGAAAGAGCAGCGGGCCATGGCCACAATGAGGAATCCGTGAAGACACTGCTGTGTTCAGTGAGGCTAATGGAGAAAGGACTCCTTCCTCCAGCACAGTTCTCAACCTGCCATCGTGACCCTTTCACAGGAGATGCCAAAGACCATCAGAAAACACAGGCATTTACGTTATGATTCATAACAGCAGCAAAATTACAGTTATGTAGTAGCGATGAAAATAATTTTATGGTGGGGGTCAGCACAACATGAAAAAGTGTAATAAAGGGGCATAACATTAGGACGGTTGAGGACCACTGTGCTAGCTCCTGTCACAGGCGACTCCTGCAGCCCCTGGGCATCTAGCCACCATCTTCCTTCACTGCATACAAGCTCAGGTGTCTCAATGTCTTTAAAAATGTCCCTGCTCAACACAGCTGTTCCTTAAACCTGCCCCCTCCTTCACAGCCAAGACCCCCTAGAGAGCAGCCTGTCTTTCCTCCACTTCCTTCTCTGTCTCTCAGTTCACTGTCATGTGGCTCAGGGCTCAACTGGTTCTTCAACTCTGTCCCTGACTGTGACACAGCCCCACAGGCACTATTGGCTTCTTGCTTAAAACTGTCTTGGTGTTGATTTTTCATGACAGCCCCACTGGTGCAATTCCTCTCCCTCCAGCAGCTTCTTATCTGCTCCCTTTTTGGTTGGATCTTACGGAAGGCCTGCATCCTTTTATGTTCCCCCCTGCTGCCCCTGAATCTCCTACTCTTTTGTTCAGTCCTATCCTTCGTGTTGTCACTAACAGTGCTAGATCCTTTCACTTATCTCCTATACCCAACTCTTAGCAAAATCATATCAGTTCTATCTTCTCAAAGAACCCAAGTTCACCCTTATCCTCCTGTCACTCTCTGGACTGTCTCTCATTCTTTAACATTTCTGCCACACATCACCACTGTGTGCTTTTGTTCTTAATTCCAAAGGTTCATCATGTATGGTGCCACAGGTCTGAAATATAAATGGTATCGTTTCATTTCCCCAATTTGAAATCTCCTGTGGTATCTACTGCCTAAGAATAGCATCCAAGCTCATTATCAAGGTTCATATTCAAGGCTCTTCTACTTCAACAAGGCCTAGCATCACCTGGCCCTCGTTCTGTTTCTCTATTACATCTTCTTGCATTCCTTAATTCAAATTCAGTTTTTAAAAAAGTTTTAAATTAAGGGCTGGGAATTTGGCTCAATCAGTGTTATGCTTACAAGGCATCCAAGGTCTTTACACACATGAGGACACATGCACACATCTGCATACACATAACATCTACATGAACATGCACACATGAATGTGCATGCACACACACACACACACACACACACACACAGTTTCAAGGTTCCACTAGAATCTCTTTCTCCCGAATGCAGCCTCCTTTTTTACCCAGTAACTTCATGCATGCTTCTAAACTAAGTTCCTTCTGCTAGGGGTCTTCTGACCCTTCCTCATCTGGCCAGATGTCTCCACAAGTTTTGAATAGCCACCTGTTAATGTTCCCACCTCGGCAGTAATGTAACTATGTTGAAATTGCACACTTGCTGATCATTCCCATATACTAGATTCTGTGGGTTTGTGGGTTTCTTTAGGAAAGGGGCCTTTTCAAAAGTCTGTCTTCCTGTATGAAACACAGAACTTGGAAGGCAGTGTTTAGGAATGTTGTGGAGTATCCACACCTCCAACAGCACTGCTATCATTTCCTTCTCAATTAGCACATCGTTGTGTGGGATTTTATCTCTGAAAACCACAGTTCTTTGGATGATACTCCCAGCATACCTGTCCCTTGTGTTCATCACTTGGGAACAAACACAGCTACTTTTCCCCAAAGTGCCACCCATGCATTCTTCATTGGTGTTGCAAATTAAGGCCAGGGCTTTGCTAACACACTTAATACAATGCCAGTTAAAGGGGCCAAACACCTATCAGCTTCTCTCTTTTTAGCAGAAAGGGAAGCTCAGCAATCTACTTAGCACACCCTCGGGCATGTCCAGTGCCTGAGCTGCAGACATAGCCTTTATAAGTAACTAAGACAATATCATTTTCTAGTCTGGAAATAGAATGCATGTCTAGAACATTTGCCTCTTCTTCCCCGGCCCCCATGTATGATAAGATAATGCCCACCCCTATGTAACTCACCTTCAAATCCACTGCTGCTTCCCCAAAAGCTGTGCTGAGCTGTGCTTTTCTGATTTCCACATAATCCTGCTCTCCCTTCTTTAATTCCTCTACCTGGGTGAGACGTTTGATGATTAGCAGAGAGACCCTGGAGATGAACTAGTAAGAAACATATGGGTCTATAGAGCTAAAATGGCTTGTCTAACATGAGTGAAATGAGCAACATTTACTGTGTGCTTACTGTATGCACTTTCTATGTGTTACTTTGGGTAATCTTTGCAACAGTCATAGAGAGGTGTCTTCATTTTTACTCCTAATTCAAAGTACTCAAGATGAAAGTTGTTCAGTGCCTAATAATGCTTTAGAATACCCACAGATGGGATGGAGTGTCCAAAGTGACACATCTACTGAGTGCAAACAAGGGTTTCATGTGCAGTACTATGACTCACGTGCTGTGTAAGGTCACCACCAAGCCCTGCCACTCTATGCTACAAGGCTTTTTTCAGTTGCTTCAAAACGTATTTTGTCTTCATTTCTGATGGCTTGAGATGGTTATGTGTTTAGTGGCTCATCTAAACCCCCCCAAAAAAACCCTACACTGTGCAAGAGAAAGCTGATTTTAAACATTAAGGATCTTTATGTAATCCAAGTTATCTGGACTGTGAATGTGGATTTCCATGTACTGATGTTCTTAGAACAAGACTCACCTGGATTGGAAAGGAACAGTCCAGAAGAGAGTAAACACCATTAGTAATCAAGTGGAAAATTCCCCTGTGGCTTCGGGGTTGACTTGAAAAGGGACTGAAGCAGGGAAGGGGCGAGCTCTAGTGTTTGCTTAAAAAAAACAGTTGCCATTTGTGATCAGAACTCAGACACCTGTTGCTTGAGAAAGGCCATTTTCAGACCTGGCGTTGTAGGGTTATTGCTGATAAGGACTGGCCATGACAAACTTCCAAAACTTGGTATCTGGGGCCCAGGGTTTATCTTCCTCTCTGTTTACTCTTCTTTATCTATACAAGTGCCTTAGTGGAACACAGAGCTATGACTCCAGTTCGGGGCTCATTCCCTTCTTCATTTCTGGAAGGCACACTGACCTGGGCGTGTCTCTTTTAGAAAGTGAAGAGGGTTTCGGGGAGCCCATCTGGTCCATCTCTGCCTGTGATCTGTCCAATGAATCTTTCTCTGTTCATGATACAAAGAGGTTACTTAGCAAAAAGCTTTTTGCATGAATGTTCGGCTTCGTACCAAGTGTTATCACCCAGTTGAATCCACTTTCTTAAAGGGCCACACTGACTGCACCTTTGTGATACTAGGTAGGGCCATGGGGAACTGGTTTCCAGCCTGGAAAGCCAGTCTCATCTGTGATGGCTCTCTTACCCATAGGGCACCTCATCACCCTGATCTCTCCAAACTCCAGACTGGGGTTCGTTGAATCAGCAGGCAGAGTTAAGAGTCTATACTTTTAAACAAACTCCTAGGTGGTTATGAGAGTCTCCTAGGTTGAGGCTGTAGAGCCCAACACTTAAGAAGCTTTGGACAAATGGAGATGAGCTGGTCAGCCTGTTCCTGGATGACTGAGCAACTATGGGGATTTGCAGACTAGCCCACAAGCCAACTCAGTTTACTGCCTATTTTTGCAAGTGGTTTTACTGGAACATGTTCATTGCTTTATACTTAGGCCACAGCTACTCTTGTGCTACGGTAGTGGAGTCAAACAGTTCAACAGAGACCACATGACTCAAGAGGCCTGTAATGTAGATTGCTTTGTTCTTCACTGAAAACATTACTAACTCCAAATAAAATCCCACAATCCATTCCCTCCATCACTAGCCGCTGCCTTCTGCTCTAACTTCACCCTTTCTGTTGTCTTCTTTTCTCATGGTTCAAGGTACACTTGGCTTTTTATAGCTCCAGAGAAGTGCCAAGAACAGTTTCTTTCAGTGGCTTTTGTTTTTCTTCTGCTACTCCCTCTGCTCACAATGCCTTTTCTCCACTCTGCTTGGCTTTGACCCAGTAGAACATGATGCAGAGAGGCCTCTCTCCAGGAAGTCTTTCCTGGCTCTGTCCCCACTCTGCACCCAGTTTGAATGCCGGCAGAGTCTCCAGGTCACATCTCCATCACTGACCTCACCACACTCTGTCCTAGAATGGGTCATTGACTGGTTGGTTGCTCCCAGCAGGCAATGAGGTCTGTGAGAACACTGTAGCATATTGCATTTATACCTCTATACTCTGTGACTCCCAGCATGGAAGAAGGCCAGGAACTATATGCTGAATTATGGATATATAAAATGAGAGTGAGAACTGCCCTAAGACATTGGTCTGTTCATCTTAGCTAGAAGCTTTAGACTGAAATTCCTAGCCAGGACTCATATCCTCCTTGATTTCAGAAAGGGTCCAAGTCTGGGTGTGCTGGCTCATGATAAGCTGCGAATCTACTCTCAGCCTGGTTACCCATGGCCAGGGGTAGGGGAAGACATGGGGAATATTCTGTTTCCCCCAGCATGGAAAATGCATGGTGCATACTGACCCGGAGAGATGGCTTTCATTCTTCTGAGTCACAGTAAGAGTTGGGGGTGGGAGGTGTCTAGAGGTGTTTCTTTTTCTGAAAGTAATTTTTGTTTTCTTAGAAAACTCAAGGGAACATATGGGAATCCCCTTTTATCTCCTGTGTTTTAGCCATCTTTCCCTGCCTCAAGACTGCTTGTGCCCAAATATGCCAGATGTGGTTTCGTACTCAGAGGAAACACAGTTACAATGGATTTAAACTCGCAGATTGGCTGTGGGTCCACAATGGCTTCCAAAGCCAAGCTCAGTTTCCAAAGTTTTGCTTTTATTTTTAAGAGAATTTGGTGGGGGGGGGGCAGGGAGCTCTGTTGATTTTAAACCTCTAGAAACCTTACCTGTCCTAATGAATGATTCCACTCATCTCCGCTGGGCATGGTGGTGCACATCTGTCCTTCTAGCACTTGGGAGATGAAAGCAAAAGAATTGTGGGTTTTAGGCATCTTGGGCCACAAATGAGCTCTAGAAAGGCCTAAACCACAGTGGAAGAGGAGGAGTGGGGGGAGAGGGAGAAGGAGAAAGGAACAGAAAAAGGAGGAGGGGAAGAGAGAGGGGAAGACTACTAAGCACATTTCAGTTCATAGCATTGGGTCTCTAATCCCATGGTGCTCTGGGAGAGGGTTAGGGTTGAGGAAGCGATGGCTAAGACCGGCCCAGTCAGCACCTGCTTTGAAGCAGGAGTTACTGGAACTTACCACACAGATACAGCTGGTGGCACTCCAAAGGAAGACTCCCACACCAGGTGGCTTTGCAGCTTGGCCTCACTTGCCTGTGAGAAGGTTCGGTAAGAACTGGCAAACAGCTCATGTTCAGGCTGCTACTGCCCTCTGAGACCTTTTGTTCCAATAGCAGTCAATAGTTAAATCCACCCCCTCCTCTCCATATGGCATAAAACAGGAGAAATGAAAACCTGTATGGAAAGATAAGGTGTTCAATTCTGGCAAGAAATCTCCCAGATGTCAGATCCAGGGAAAGTTTTACGGTCATCCCAAGTTTCTGATCTTCCTATAAAATGGGCACAACAGTACATTACAGACCAGAAGGTCAAAGATTAAACTTACACACACAGGGAAATGCTTCTGAAGCTCCTGACACATATCACATGCCTTAAGACATCCCCTAGATGGACGACAGGGTCAGGGGCCACAGGGAGGTTGGGAGCTCTACCCTGCTCTGGAGGATATTAGGTTGCCCAAAGTACTGGGCTCAGCTTCACACCACCTTCCTCCAAGAGACTCTGCTGAACTCAAGTGTGGACTCAGTGGCCGGTGATCTCCTGGTCCCATTGGAAGACAGGAAATAGGTAAACACTGAGGACCAGGAGACATCTCCAGGTCTAGACCAACTGAGGGAGTTTTCCTTGGTGGTTCTCTTTGGTTGTCAGTTCTCTCCTGAACTGTAAACTCATGTAAGGTCTCATTTTCCCCAGGCCTGTGACACACCTTGTAGCCCATCCCCCACCAGACCTCCAACCCTGTCTGTCTGCTAAAATAGACATGGACAGACTTGCTATTGGCTACAATACCCTGGCATGTGTGCCATGTGAGCCCAAACCCAAGTCCCAAACCTATCTCGTGCTCTCCCAAATCCTACACAGGCTTACCTCACATGTCCTCAGTCTGTGATACCTAATGCCTTCCCTCCGGACAGAGCCAGAAAATTTGCAGTCATTCTAGGCTGACCCCTTCCTTCCCTGCTTCATATCTAATTATCCACGAAGTTGCTTTTATTAACATGACAAACATTTGGGTGCTTGCTATATGTAAAGCACTGTGTGAGGGGGTAGAAAGTGGTGAACACTGCAAACATGGTCAATGCCATGGTGGAGAGACTGACATTAAATAGAGCTGAAGAGCGTTATGTGGAAAAGGCACAGGGTGTTCTAACAAGCTTGTAAAGAGGTTCTGATGTACACGAAGAGGTCAAAGAATGTGTGTTAGTTACAGACCTTTTGATTACAAACATCTAGAACAGAGTCTGAACACACTAAAGGGAAATTACTGACAAGAGCCAGAGTAGCTCATGGAAGCAAGGAGGAGCTGCTGAGCTGGCCTTTGAGAAGCTTCCAGAGTGGATGATATGCTATTCAGCTTCCTCCTTGCTCTGACAAAATAGCTGACAAAAAGCAACAAAAGGGAGAAGGGGTTTGTTTTCAGTTACAGTTATTGGAAATAGTCCATCACACTGAGGAAGTCATGGAGGCAGCAGGGGCTTGCGGAGGTGGGTCACATGACATCCACAGTCAGGAAGCAGTGAGGGATAGATGCCCATACTCTGCTCACTTTCTCTTTTATGTTCACTTCAGGCCCTCAGTCCACGGATAACCAACCATTCATAGCCATGCCCAGTGACTGCCTAATCCAGAAAACACCAGTGTCAGAACTTGTCTGCCTTTGTCCCTCATCTGTGTGGGTTGGCTCCATTCTCTTCTACTTCTGACAAGATTTGTCTACATACCAGAGACTTAATTCATACCCCAAGGGCACTCTCCATTATTTCCTGACAGGAAAACCTGGGGTGAGAACTTAGATTTATAGAAGGGTGTTTTGAAGCTGACCTAGTGGGGTTAATGCACAATACTGCAGCCAGTGAAAGTCAGTGCCTACCCCTGAAGCCAGTGAGAGTCAGTGTCTACCCCTGCAGCCAGAGAAAGTCAGTGCCTACCTGATGGGGAAGTCCTGTATGTATGTAAATAAAGCACTGTTGGCCAATAGGGACTAAGATTCTAGGAGGATTCTGGGAAATGTAGTGAAGAGACTGGTCGCCGTGTGATCTCCTGGGAGCAATGGGCACGCAGGAGTGCATCCTCAAAAAGATAAGTCCTTATATATACATATATATATATATATATGTATATATATATTAGTAATTATGGGTTAATAATCAAGTCAGAGATAGCCGATAAGAAACCAAGCAAACGGCCAACAGCTACAGAATTAATATAGCCTCCTGTGTGTTCATTTGGGACTGATGCGGCTCTGGAACCAGGCTGGCAGGAAGACTACACATTACATCTACCCCTGCAGCCAGGGAGGACACTTTCTCACCCATATTCCTGGTCTTCATTCCTGACATTCACATATATGTTGCTGGCTTTCCTCCCCAGGTCATGGACTGATCTTGTTGCTTCATTCGTCTACTTGTTTGTATCCTCACAGAGCAGTTTTATAAATGAGCTTCTGAATTCTTTATCCTGCATTTGACCTGGGCTCTCTAGAGGCACAAAACCAATGGAGTGGTTGTAAGTGGAATGGAGAATTTATTATTTTGGTGTACATAATGCAGTCTGGGTAATCCAGCAATACCTGTCTTCTTTCTGAACAGGCTGGGAATCCAAGATCTACTCAGCAGTTCCAATCTGGCACTGAAGGCCTTGATTCTTGGAGAACCAGTGGTCTTCAGTCCACATTGAAAGGTTGAAGAAGCCAGAGTCCAATGACAGTAGCAATGACAGAATTAGGGTTCTTTGGAGGAGTAGAACTGATAGAATGAGTTCATATCTATTAAAAGGGGGATTGATTGGAGTGGCTTGCCAGCTGTGGTCTGGCTAGTCCAGCAATGGCTGTCTACCTACTGAAAGGCCAAATCCATCATTTGTTCAGTCCATGAGGCTGGATGTCTCAGCTGCTCTTCAGTATACATTGGCATCCTAAAGAGTAGGTTCTAATAACACAGAAGGAAATTTCTCAACAGCAGGATAAGACAGATGAAATTAACAGCAAAAGTGAGGACAAGAAGACAAGAAGCAAAAGCTTCGGTCTTTCATGGTCTTTTATGTGAGCTGTCATCAGAAGGTATGGCCCAGACTTGGGTAGTTCTTACAACCTCCAATGGTCCCAATCAGGAAAAATCCTCCACAGGTGTGCCCAGCTGCTTGAGTTTTAGTTGACTCCAGATGCAGTCACATTGATTTGTCATCACAGTAGATAAAAGTGAGTCCCATGCAAGCCTAACAGCATGAGTTCAATTCTCAGAACCCACAGTGGAAGAAGAGAACTGATTCCTGAAAGTTGTCCTCTGACCTCCACATGCATGGTCATTCATATATACACATTAAACACACAATAAAAAGGCATGTATGTTCTTAAACAAAATTATAGATATGAGAGAAGGGAAATAAAAAAATTTATATAACCAACAATAGTAAGACAAAATCAAAATACTACTAAATAGTTAGTAAAATAATAAAAATAATAATAAAGGAGAAAACACAAAGGATAAAGAAAGACTGTTCAAGAATAAAAACATGTGTAAACAAAATTAGATAAACATAAGAAGGGGATACAAGTAAAACATGAATGAGTGTTTTAAACCATAAGGTTAAGCGCTACTACAAATGCAGTAAAAGGGAAATAAAAAGGACCCTCTCCCCACAAAAGAGAGTTATGAAGTACTGGTATGGCTGCTTTGAGGGTTTTCAGAAATTAAAAACTATCAGGTGGGCATGACAGCCAAGCAGCAGTCCAAACTGTGAGCTCTTTTCTTTCTTGTGATATCCACTGGTACGCAAGGAAAGCAAGCTGCTGAGATGAAGACAGTCATGCGTACCAGAGGCCTCAGCTGGTCACACTTTGTTTTTGCAATCTGTAGCCTGGAAAGGGTCTCCCACCCTCCCAATATTCTCCGGTTTGTACACCCTGCTGTAGCTAATGTTCTAACTGGGGTGTGAAGCCGTTCCAGTGCTCTGAGACAGAAGAAACAAACAAGACACTGAGATGTGTACAAGCAGACCTGCCTCCATGATTCCAAGCCATGGGCTGGAGAGATGGCTCAGTGGCTCTGGATGCTATTCCAGAGGACCTGGGTTCAATTCTCAAGACACACTGAGCATTAAGTCACCTGGCTGGCAGGGGGCAGAAGTCTACTGGAACTTGAGAGTTCTTGGTGTCTACAGCAGTGAACCATATGGCATATAAGTGGCTTTATGTGCTGGTCCACCTAATGGCCTCAGGCATGGAACTATCAGTTGGCAGGGTTTGCCCCTAACCATTGAGTGTAGGGCTACCTCCCGCTGTACCCTTCTCTGACTAAGTGGAGCTTCACTCTGCCTGCTCTGTTGAGGTTGCCAACATCCAGTCCTGATGCTCACCATGACGGCTGCCCACATGCGCATCTCTCCCTCTCTCTCAGGGCTGTGGCAGGTAGACTTGTGGCTTTCTGACTTAGGATTGTTCACTGATCTCAGGTCTCCAGAGTAGATCCGTTCAATCGGTTCCCCCTTAGATGGCATCTGGCCACACACCCTAAGCCAAGGGTGGTGACAAAATGGAATTCCTTCTCTGCTGATGCATCCCACAAGAGGAGTCACTGTCTCACCAAAACCCACAATTGGAGTTGGGGCTGACAGAGCTACGGGCTTGTCCTGTGGGTAGGACCGCCAGGCTCTTCACCAAGGCTGCCTGGCGTATCTTTTGGGTGAAGCTGGGTCTCCCGTCTCTGCTGGGCAGTCACACAGTTGGAACTGTGCTGGGCTTACTTCTTTCCCCATACCCCCCCCCCCGCCCCCGTGTTTAGTCAGGCTTGTCACCTGTCCAACCACCGCTTTGTGAATTTCGAGTGCTCTCCCCGTCTCTTTTTGGAGCAGTGTCTACTCTTTGTTTCCCTGACTCATCTTCACCACATCACATGGAGACAGCTTTATAAAGATTTTTTAATAATTTAACTTTATTTTATATGCATTGTTGTGAAAGTATCATCCCCTGGAAATGGAGTTACAGACAGTTGTGAGCTGTCATGTGGGTGCCGGGAGTTGAACCCGGGTCCTCTGGAAGAGCAGCCAATGCTCTTAACCGCTGAGCCAGATCTCCAGTCCCATGAAGACAGCTTTTAACACCTAGTCTTATCCAGAATTCCTCTCTAGAGATTTTGTAGTATAAATTTTGTGTGTGTGTACTATGTGATATTCTGATTCTGTAATATGTAGTATGTTGGTTAATTTTAGCTATCCGTTGCAGTGAGTGACACCTAGAAAATCGGTAAAGCATGTATATGGGCATGCTTGTGTGATTTATTTGGAAGCATGGCATGTGGGCTGGCACACTGAGTTGATAAAATCCACTTTGAATTTGCATGGCACCATCCAATAGATTGGGGCCCGGAACAGAACAAACAGCAAGAGGAAGCCCCTGTGTACCCCGGGTCCTTGTTCAGTGGGGACGGCTGCTGCTGCTTCAGTTGCCTGTATATATTAGGCTCCCACTTCATTCTCGCTGCTTCTGTCAGACCCCTGTTTGGATGTCGGATGTGCCATGACCTTTCCTCGGGAGATGTGAAGAGTGCCAGACAGGAAGACCAAAAGCGCTTCCACCCAAATCTAGCTGTGTGAACTGATGAGTTGAACTGGGGTTACTTACAGGAGAGTTAGTGGGGGATTACCTAACGGCATGACAAACCTATGAGACACCACACCACCAAAGAAGTGCTCTGCTCCCAACAGCCGCTGGAGAGGTGTGGTGTCTAAGTCACTATCCTATTGCTGTGAAGAGACACCACGATCACACAACTCTTACAAAAAACTAAAGCATTTAATCAGGAGCTAGCTTAGCCAGTTTCACTATGATAACCCATTATAATGACAGGGAGCATGGCGTCATGCATCGCAGGCATGGTGCTGGAGAAGTAGCTGAGAGCTGCATTGGGATCTGTGGGCAGGCAGACAGAGAGGAAGAGAGACACTGGGCTTTTGAAACCCCAAAGCCCACGCCTAGTGACACACCTACCGCAACAAGCGCACACCTCCTACAAGACCCCATCTCCTAATCCTTCCCAAACAGCCTGCCAGCTGATGACTAAACACTGAAATGTATGAGCCTGTGGGGGCCAGCCTCATTCAAACCACCACACACGGCATTTTGTGGGCAACGTGTGCCTTCCCCTCCCTCCAAGAGGGAGTGTTAATGGGTCCAATCTTAGGAGAATCTCAGGTGGGTGTTCACAGCTGCTCTGTTTTCCAGGTAGTAATGCTTATATCAGATCTGGATGACAGAGTTCGACATATCCAAAACTGCATGCGTAAGATATTCCGATGAGCTTGGTCAAGTGTCACTTGCCTATAATGTCAGCACTCGGGAAGCTGAGGCACCAGGGTCATGAGTTTGAGGCTGTCTTGGATATGTAAGAAGTTTGATCCCGGCCTTGGCTATATATTGAGATCCTACATCAAAAACAATTCAAGATCATAAAATTCAAGCTTTCCCCCAAATTCCTGTCAAGAAAATAGAAAATGCTGAATGAGAATTTGAGTTATAACTATTAGTCCTGAATTTCAAAAGTACCCCTATTTTATAAAAACTTTGAAGAACTTAAATTCGGGCCATGGTAATTTTATTTTATAAAAACTTTGAAGAACTTAAGTTCGGGCCATGGTAATTTTATTTTATAAAAACTTTGAAGAACTTAAGTTCGGGCCATGGTAATTTTATTTTATAAAAACTTTGAAGAACTTAAGTTCGGGCCATGGTAATTTTATTTTATAAAAACTTTGAAGAACTTAAGTTCGGGCCATGGTAATTTTATTTTCTTTGCGTAATAATGGTTTGTTGTTGCTGCTGTTGTTGATGAGTCTAAATCAAGTTACCTGAGTATAGCCAGATAACAAGGAAAGACTTGCGATAAAAAATAGATTTCTAGCCAGGCATGGGTGGCGCACGCCTTTAATCCCAGCACTCGGGAGGCAGAGGCAGGCAGATCTCTGTGAGTTCAAGGCCAGCCTGGTCTACAGAGTGAGTTCCAGGACAGCCTCCAAAACAGTACAGAGAAACCCTGTCTCGAAAAACCCCCCAAAAAATTTCTAAATTCTGTTGCTACTTTGTACAGTTAACCTTTTTTAATTCTTTAAAACTTTTTAACTTATTATACTGGATAGATAACCTATTTCTATTTCTATCAGTATTTCTTAGTTTACCTAAGAGTAAATCCAAGGGCTAGAGATGGCTCAGTGGTTAAGTGCTGTTCTTGCAGAGGACCTGAGTTCAATTCTCAGCACCCATTTCTGCACCTAATAGAGCAATAACCATTGACTCCTTTCTTTTATTGATATATTTTGTCTCTCATTCTGCCTTTGGCTATTTAGACCCTCTCTTAGAGTAAAGATAGCATCTTAAGTTCTTCAATCAGGTTCCTTAAATAAGGACTCATAACTTTATTATTCTTGCATTCACTATAGCCACGAGTTTTCAATTATTTATTGTTATGGAATGAATTGAATTGCATATCACTCCAAAATACATATGTGGAAGTCCAAATGCCAGATATAACCATATTTGGATTATAAGGCCTTTAAAAAGGTGATTATTATAAGGGTGGGACAGAATCTATTAGAACTCATATCCTTACGGAAAAGGGAAGAGAAACCAGGGACCAGGGCTCTGACTATTCAAAAGAAAGGTTATGTGAGGACATGGTCACTGCAAGCCAAGGAGGAAGACCTAAGAGGAAGCCAACCTGTGAACATCTTTGTATCACCACACTTCTAGCCTCCAGAGCCGTAAGAGACAGTTACTCTTTGTGTTTCTTAAGCAACCCAGCCTATAGTGACTTGTTAAGATGAATATGCCTATCTTTAAAGATAAGGAATATTATTTTTGCATCACAATTTTCCCATAGTTTCTTTTGTGTTCCACAACTGTCTTTCATTTGATCTTTAGAACTATTTATAAATCATTATGAAAAAAATTAGAATTTCTTATAATTACAGTAGCATAAAAACATGAAATACTTTGGTACACATTTAACAATGTATATGCAAGACCCATACTATTAAATCTTCACCATGCTGAAAGAGAATTTATAGACAACCTAAAGAAACAAACACATACCAGGCTATTGTACTGCAATATCTAATATGTATGCATTTTGATTCACTGATTTTCACAGACAGTAGACTGTTTTGTTTTTGTTTCTTACAAATCAAAGGTTTTCAGTAAACCTGTGTCTATTCACCCCATTTTCCAATAGCACCATTCACTTTACATCATGTTTTAGTAATTCCCACAAAATTAGAAGTTTTTTATTATTGTTCAGTGGTGGTTTACTGGGATCAGTGATCGTTAGCATAAGCTGTAGTTGTTTGGGGGCACACCCACTACATCCATGCAAGACAATGAACCTCACCTGTAAGTGTGTTTGGTTTCTCACTGCTCCCTGACTATCTCCCACCGCTTCCATTTCTTTCTCTCTCTCTTAGACACAAGATTTAAGTTAGGTCAGGTAGGAGCAGTGGCCTTCAAGTGTTCGTTCACATGAGAGAAAGACTCTCTCTAAATCCATAATTAGAAATTGTGCTGGATGTTTTTATTAAGTTGACACAAACCAAGACCTATCTGGGAAGAAGGAATTCTAATTGAGAACATGCCTCTGTCAGAGCGCCTACAGGCAGGGCTGTGGAGCACTCTCTAGATTAATGAAGCTGAGCAAGCTATGGGAAGCAAGTCAGTAAGCAGCACCCCTCCATTTTTTTCTGTTTCAGTTCCCTCCTCCAGGCTCCTGCACTGGCTTTTCTTGGTGATGGAGAATGATCTGACATTTATAAGATGACATAAATCTTTTTCTACCTATGTGGTTTTTGGTCATGACGTTCTATCACATCAATTGAAACACCAAATAAGACAGTAATTCACACAAGAGTTGTATGAAAGTGAAATAATTTTTACAAGACAGGGTTTCTCTGTATTGTTTTGGAGGCTGTCGGTCCAGCCTGGCCTCGAACTCACAGAGATCTGCCTGCCTCTGCCTCCCGAGTGCTGGGATTAAAGGCATGCGCCACCACCGCCCAGTTTGCTGGCCCATTTCAAACCAGCCACAATTCCCGTAACCAAACTCTTATCCGAAGCAAAGCTCTGGACACTTTTAATCCTATGAAAGCTGAGAGACGCATGGAAACTATAGAAGAAAAGACTGGAAAATGATTGATAAGCAGATTGGCTCCTGAAATTTCAAGAAAGACACAGGGGTACAAGACAGTGCAGCAGATGTTGCCACGGAAGTTACTACGAACTGGATAGTAGACTCTCAATGAAGACTAAGGAGTTTTATATTGGAAGAAGGTGCCAGTAGCCCTACGCAAGCTTCAGGGAACAGGCTGTTACCCTTGTTAGGGGCTAATACAGCTGGTGACTTTAACTTAAAGCCAGTACTCATTTACTCATTCTGAAAACCCTAGGACTTTCAGCAATTGGTCACATCTATTCTGGTTGTGCTCTCCATGCAGCACCGGAACCTTGGATGATAACACATCTGTTTACAACACTGTTGATTGACTACGTTAAACATACTGTTGAGACCTACTTCTCAGAAAAAGATCTTCAAAATATTACATCATGACAATGCAACTGGCCACCCAATGGCTCAGATGGGAATGTCCAGTGATAGTAATACAGTTTTAATGCCTGTTATGGTAATATCCATTCTGAATCCTATGAATCAAGGAATAATTTTGATTTTCAAGACATTATTTAAGAAGCCATGTCATAAGGCAGTAACTATTATGGATGATGACTGATCTGGGCAAAGCAAATTTAAAATCTCCTGGATAAACATCACCATTCTAGAAGAATCTTAAATGTCATTAAAGAACATTTCTGACTCACGGGAGGAGGTCAAAGTATCAGCCTTCAGAGGATGTAACCCAGCTCTCATAGAAACATTGGAAGGTATCAAAACTACCATGGGAAAAGTAACTTCAGATGTGGTAGGAATAACAAGGGATGAACTAGCAGTGGGTTCTGAATACAGAACTAATTGCTGCAGTCGCAAGAAGAGAACTTCATTAGATAAAGTTGCTTCTCATGCATAAGTAGAGAAAGCCGAGTCCACAGTTGCTCTGTGGGAGGAACGAGACTCCTGGAGCTGGAAGGGATATTGAGAAAGAGCTTGGGAAGGTTAGCCCCATAATCTCCTTGGTAACCAATCCCAAGAGACCTCAAGCAAATCCCTGTATTGCTTTTCAAGGCTTGCTAGGGTTGCCTTTTGAGATTTTGTAATGCAATAGTCAGCTTCCTCTGGACTGTGCACAGCAGTGTGATTCTCTTCCTGGAACATATTTTGCAAGTATTCAGTTGCTGGTTTGGGCTGCAGCCACGCGACAGAGGCTGCTCTCTACCTTGAGCATGCTTCAGTCCTGGGGAGGGGGCGGGACTTATGATGCAATGACATCTGGACTCACTTTCCAGCATGTCTGCAATGTAGCTCAAAAATCAGTATCTGTAGAAAATTCTCAGAGGATGCTCATGCTGCTGGCCCAGAGGCCTCACTTTGCAACCACTCTATAGGAGACATTCTCATGACTCTCATTTGTACAGGTGTCTCCTAAATCCACCACTCCACCTGCACACTTGGCCTGACATAGAGAGTTTTCTCCGTCTCCTTTGTCTCATTAAGAATTTAGTGCATGGGAAGGGGGGGTGGTTAATATACTTGTTTTAATGTTTTTGAATGTTTGCTTGCATGTATGTCTATGCACCACATGTGGGCCTCATTCCTGCAGAGGCCATAAGAGGGCAGTGGGTCTCCTGGAACTGGGGTTACAGGTGGGTGTGAGCCACCATGTGAGTCCTTCGAATCAAACCCGAGTCCTCTGCAAGGGCAGTCAGGGTTCTTAGCCATCTCTCCACCACCCCACCCCCACCTCGCCACTGCCAAAAAAAAAAGAAAAGAAAAGAAAAGAAAAGAAAAAAGAAACTTAAGACAGAATCCACTCCAGATGAAGATGCTGTGAACACTGTTGAATCAATAATGGAAGTTTGAGAACGCTACATCAGTTTAGTTGATAGAACAATTGCTCAGTTTGAGGATATTGACTTTAATTTTGGAAGAAGTTTTGCTGTAGGTAAACAATATTACATGTCAGAAAGAACTCTTTCATTAAAGAAAGAACCAATCAGTGCAATAAACTTTATTGTGGTCTTATTTTAAGAAATTCCCAAGACTAGAAAAAAAAATGACTTGCTAAAGGCACAGCTGATTGGTAACTATTTTTGAAGCAATAAAGCTTAATTTTAACGAAGACATATGCATTGCTTCCAAACACAGATGTGTTTCATACTTTATAAAGTGTAAACATAGCTTCTATGTGCACCAGAAAAAAAAAACAATTGTGTGACTCATTTTATTGCCACATTCTCTTTATCTTTCCCATAATTGTTTGGGAACAAGTGCAGAGTACCTTTGAGGTATGCCTAGATTGTTAAAATGTCCATTTTCATGCACATCTTCTACAGGTTTAAAACAACTCCAATTACAGTACTGTTTGCTTTTTGCTAAAAATTAACAAGCATAAAATTTATATAAAATATAAAGGACTGAGCCAAACCAAAACAATTATGAGACAATAGAACAAAATTGGAGGGCTTCTATTATTCATCCCAAAATGTATTGTAAAGCTACAATGATCATGAAAGTGTGACACCGACATCAAGACATACAAACCAGTCAGTGAAACCAAACAGACACCAGGAAATTAACCCATAAGCAAGGTCCTCTATGTACAAACAGCCTTCGGTATCTACAGGTTCTTATCCAGGGACTTGGATAAGTGACTTGGGGTACTGAATATTCAAAAGTCTGGGTATCTACAGGTATCTAATGCCTTGCAAATATCAAGAGACAAATTGCACAAGTGGTTGATTAACTTCCAACAAAAAACGCAAAGGCAACTTGCTATAGAAATGTATCTTCTCACTAAGCAGTTCTCAAAACATCAGCTCTCTGGCCCAAAGAAACGATTTCAATCTGTAACCTCATACCATCTTCAAAACTAGCTCAAAAATGATCCCCAGATATAAATGGTCTAAAGCTTAATTGAAAACAAGGAACAAAGGACAGTCTTTTCTTTCAAAGATTTTCAGCATAAAAAGAAATAAACCTTGCAAAAGATTGAACACTGCAGACGAATCTTAAGATAATTCTTCCACTTGAAAAAAGGCAGGTGGAAAAGAACTGAACCCTAGGAAATGTAGAAAGATCTATGGTGCCAGAAAGCAGATCAATGGTCGTTTAACTGTGAGAGGCTGGAGACATGGCTCAGTGTTTGAGAGCACTTGGTGCTCTTCCTGGGGAATCCAAGTTCACGCTCCAGTGCCGCACCATCCAGCTCACAGCTCCCTGTAACTCCAGCTCCTGCGGACCTAACACCCCCCGCAGATACTCACACACACACACACACACAGGCATGTAAATAAAAATAGAAAAACCCTTTAAAATGTAAACTGAAATGTGAGAGGTTGGATGAGTGAGAGAGAAGGACTAGACGGGGAAAGACCTGTGAGAGGAGGATGGATCTGCTAATCATCTTGATTGTCATAACAGTTTCATGGGGCTGTGATTATGCTAAACCTCACCAAACATTAATATCTATTGCTTATTATATGTTAATAAACTATTCAAAACACATGGCCTGTAGTATTTTAAAATACAGGAAACATGACCGGTGTAGTATTTTAAAATACAGGCAATAGAGGAGTGAAAACAACTCTTGACAAACTTGCCATCTGTTGACTCTCATAAGGAAGAGTCATGATGTGTAAGGCTAGCTCTTGCCAAAAATACGAATGCTTCTCTTTCCCCTTCTGAATCCCTCTCCCCAAAGGCAACTGCTCCAGAGTCAGGCTGGATATTTTGTTTAGCAACTGTGCTCCCCGTCAGGAAGTCTTAGTGAATGACAACAGGCCTAGAATCTTTGTAAAGTTTTTTTTTGTTTTGTTTTTTTGAGACAGGGTTTCTCTGTAGCTTTGGAGGCTGTCCTGGAACTCACTTTGTAGACCAGGCTGGCCTCGAACTAACGGAGATCCGCCTGCCTCTGCCGCCCGAGTGCTGGGATTAAAGGAGTGCGCCACCAACGCCCGGCCCTTTGTAAAGTTTTTTAAAGCAACCCTAGCCATCCAAAGCTCCTCAAATATTCTAAATAATCCAGGAAAATTGTTTAGAACAAAAATAACCAATATAGTAATGTCATATGTATACATGATGGAGCTGGATCCTTATATACACAGTTATATAAGCTGTTAAGCATGCCACTGTCTGCTACAGTCTCTATAATCAGTAAATACAGACTGTTCTCATTTGAAGATCTAAAAGCAGAGGTGTGTCATTTTACATGAACAAAGGGAAAAAGTTTGAGCCACAAAGATGGCTTCGGTTCAACAGGCTTCGGTTGAACACTTGATGGGAGGGCGTGAGGGGTGCTTAGTGTAGCTCCGACAAGCATCCTATCCTCTATGAGGCGGGTGAGGAAATCCAGACACTGTTCAGTGGCCAGGCCATTCCTGGAGCTGCTCCTGTGTTCCTTCATACCACTTCAGGGCAAGGGCTAGGTACGCAGGCCTTCAGGCTAAAGTGTGGCCCAGGTGGTAGAAGGAGATGCCCTCTTTAAACCACTGTCTTCGGGAGGCTTGGCATTTGAGAGCAAGCTGCAGGGCAGTTGTGATAACCTCTGCTCTCTTTGGTCAGGAAGCTGAGGCAAGGAGGTAAGGAGTCGCCCTACATATTCCAGGTCTACCTGACTCCAGCACACAGGTCTTGCTTTGGGGATACTTTTAGGCAGACTTCAGAGGAGACCTTGAGATACAAGCATCCAGGGCTCATGTCAGAAGCGCTGGGGCTTGGGTCAGTTGCCCCACTGGATGTGAGTGTTGGAGACAGAAAGATGATGGTTCTGAAGAAACTATGACCATGAGCCCAGGTGTTGTCAGGAATAAACCACTGACTGGTCAGTGCGTTGTCTGGGGAAACTGGGGAAAGCAGAAGAAGCAGGGTGAGTCTGGTGGAAGCGGCCCTCAAAAACCTCCCATGGCAGCTAGAGGAAGGAAAAGCCACAGAGATGAAGGGGCCTTCTTCCTTGTCTGCAGCTGAGCTGAGACTTTACCTCTTCACTCCCACTTGACACGCCATCTAAAACCCCACACAGAGTAAACAAAGAGCACTGATTCTAAGAGGACCCTGTAGACAGGCTTATACTTGAAGGCTGTGCTAGGTAATTTTTGTCAACTTGCTATAAGCTCAGATCAACTGGGAAGAGGGAACCTCAGTTGAGAAAACATCTCTAGCAGACTGACCTATAGGCATGTCTGCGGCGTATTTTCTTGATTAATGACTGATGCGGGAAGACTGAGTTCACTGTGGGCAGTGCTATCCTGGGTTGTATTACAACTATAGGCAATTAAGGAAAGCTGTGATTCCAATAACTGACGTTGTTTTAGATTGAGAGCATACTTCATTGGTTCATATGTACACACACACACACACACACACACACACACACACACACAGAGAGAGAGAGAGAGAGAGAGAGAGCCTACCCCATAGCCTTAGATTTGATATGATGCCTTCTTGATGGTTCCCTCTTTACCTGCCTGTCCACCTTGAACATACCAACTGTAGACTTGTGACAAATTTCATCTCTAGATACCTTCTAGTACTTAAACAGGGATAACATACTAACCTCACACTTGTAAGAAACATGTGCTCCTGGAACTGCCTAGCACAGAAGTGGTAGCAGTGACCGCAGATTCCATGCAGATCAGTAGCCTGAGACTTTCTTGAAGGGCAAGAACGTGGACTACAGTTTTATTATTATTTCAGTTGATTAAACATGCCTTTTTTTTCATTTAAATTAGAAACAATCCCAGCTCCCTCTCCCTTACCTCCTCCCCTGCCCACCTCCAATCCCCCTAACCCCCGACTCAATCCCCACTTTGTTCCCTAGAGAGGGTGAGGCCCTCCATGGGGGATCTCCAGAGTCTGTCATTTCATCTGGGGCAGAGCCTAGGCCCTCCTCCATGTGTCCAGGATAAGAGAGCATCCCTCCATGTGGAATGGGCTCCCAAAGTCCATTTGTATGCCAGAGATAAATACTGATCTACTATCCAAGGCCCCATAGATTGCCAAGGTCTCCTCACTGACACCCAAACTTTAGGGGGTCTAGATAAGCCCCATGTTGGCCTCTCAGTCATCAGTCTCATGTCCATGAGCTCCCCCTTGTTCAGGTCAGTTGTTTCTGTGGATTTCTCCAGCCTGGTCTTAAGCCCCTTGCTCATCACACCTCTCTCTTTGCAACTGGCTTCTAGGAGTTCAGTTCACTGTTTACCTGTGGGTGTCTGCCTCTGCTTCCATCAGCCAGTGGATGAAGGCTCCAGGATGGCATATAATGTAGTCGTCAATCTCATTTTATACACCCATTCACAAAGTATACTTTGAATGCATTTTTTTAAATTAAGTGGCACAAATAAAACAACAGAGCATTACTTTAAAGTGTAGCCTCCATCCCTCCTTTGCTTCCTTACATCCTTTGCCCCATCTCTCTACTATTTGCTTTTTGAAAATCTGCCATTATACAGTTTCTTTTAGAGGACCTTACTTGCCTCAGGTTCAAGTTTCTGTTTTTAGGACAGTCCTTATTCCTGGGGTCACTGTAAAGAGTGAGTGGGGACAGTTTCTGGATCCTTGAATACTAGTTGGTATATTATTATAAAACACTTCAGGAGTCATTCTTAAAGCAAATCCCAAAAGGGGGTGACGTTTATAGGTCTGTAACTATGGTTCTGCTCACCATAGCGTCTTTAGCAGAGCAATAGTGTGAAGCATGTTCCAGAATAACGTATTCTTTTCCATATGTATGTTGAATTAGCAGAGTTTTTATGATAATAATACTGAAGTGCAAGGGAAGATAATGTAAAATGGGATGGCATCTTTGTTGGAAGTCCTTGGCTCCATGCAGAAACATCTTTTTCATGCCAACACCTGGTAAGGTGTAGACACTTGAACTGCTTTCTCAGGTCCTACACCCATCACACTGCACCCTCCAAGACCAAGTGCAGGCAGAGGGGAAAGCAAGAGGCTCAGGAGAGTCTCAATGAGCAGTCAAATTTTGATTGGGGGGAATACTTTGATTTGATACAAAAGCAAGCTGAGTAAAGAGATTGGGGAGCAAGCCAGCAAGGGGATTTCCGCCATGGTCCTGCCTGCGCTTCAGCCCTGACTTCCCTCGGTGACAAGCTATGGCATGGAAGGGTGAGCCAAATAAATCCTTCCCTCCTCAATTGCTTTTGGTTCTGGTCTTTAGCACATTAATACAAAGCAAATAAAGACACAGATCTATGAATATGAACAATGGTCGGTCTCATCAATGACTTTCTTGCCTTCATCAGAAATCTGTTGCTCTTTCCTTTGTAAGAACAGAGCTGTTTTTATTTCTTTCCTTTTGAGAAACATGGCCAACTTTCCCACAGGTCAATGGGTGTCTACAAACAGTCTGGTCCTAAGAGAAGAACCTATCTTTGTATGTCACCCGGAAATCTATAGCCTCTTTATCTCTCTAGGCCTTAGCCTAAGCCTTCTCTGTCTCAGAGAACAGAATGTAATCTCTAGTTCAAGATGAAAAAACACCAAGGTCAAGGTCATGGTAAGGTAGCAAGTCCTTTTCTCCCAGGTCAGTCAGATACAGTGTACTTTACCTTTCTGCTCATTCTCTCTCTCTCTCTCTCTCTCTCTCTCTCTCTCTCTCTCTCTCTCTCTCTCTCTCTCTCTCTCTCTCTCTCTCTCCCTCCCTCCCTCCCTCCCTCCCTCCTCCTCCCTCCCTCCCTCCCTCCCTCCCTCCCTCCCTCCCTCCCTCCCTCCCTCCCTCCCTCCCTCCCTCCCTCCCTCCCTCTCTCTCTCTCTCTCTCTCTCTCTCTCTCTCTCTCTCTCTCTCTCCCCCCTTCTACTTACCCAACCCTTGTTCCCTTGTTTACCATCTTTTGCCTTAATCTTTTCATTCAAGGCTTGGCAAGAAAGAAGGGCACCCTTGAACTCTTAAAAGATACGCATAAGAATTTATGAAGCCTCTATTCACAGAGGTCTGGACAAGGAAGTACCTGGAGATGAGCAGCAGGAAGGATGAACACTATCCTCAGGCCCAAATTGGAAAAATGGGAAAACAGTGTTATCTAGTAATGAAAGTAGGTTCCATGGTAAAGGGGCTGCCTAGGAGAAGTGGTGTTTATGCAGAAATATGGAATCAACAGCACTTCTGCAGCATCAGGGGAAATGGGGAAATAAAATTGTCCTTTACTATTCTCCTGCCTGCGGCTAGCACCTATGAATGGCTGGGCCCAAAGGGAAGCCAAAAAATGAAGGAACCCAGGATTTTCAGGTCATTGATATCAGCCTAGCTCGGGACAAAACAAAAACAAAACAAAACAAAAAAAAACTGGGCAGGAAAGGATGCAATAGGGCCTGGGAAGGAAGTATAAGGCTCTAGATATGGTCCAACAATATTGCCTTGTCCACTGCCTTAGACAGCACAGCATGGACAGAGGCAATGTCTGCCTCTGAGGAGCGGGGGGTAGACACACAGTGTTGGCTAGGAACCTAAGGTCGATTCCTCTGTAGGGACACCTGAAGCCAGAATTCCGAGATGGTGACTACAGAAATGCCTGTGTCTTTGTCATGACTGCTTGCAAAGGCTTTCGTCATGATCACTCTGTATAGGCATCCTGCCAGCCCATCCTGAACATACCAACTACACACTGGTGATCAGTGTGAGCTCAGGGTACCTTCTACTACACAGACAACACACTAGCCTCCCATTTGTAAAAACCTGAGATTATGATGGCACAAACTAGCACAGAAGTAGTGGCGGTGACCACAGATGCAATGCAGATCAGTAGCCTGAGACTTTCTTGGAGGACAGAGACAAGGACCCCAATCCTTAATCTTTCCATGCATGGGGCACCGGTAGTGTCTTTTGCCAACAGCATTAGGGCCTTTGGGGAACTGTGATCCAGAAAACTGACCAGAAGAATTTAAAGTAACTAAAACAACAAAATATTTTGTTTCTATTTTTTAAATGGGAAGCACCCTCACTGTAAGGTGAATGCTGGTGCCCACACAGGCCAGAAGAGCTGCAGTTACAAGCAATTGTGAGCCACAGGATGGGGGTGCTGGGAACCAAACTGGCATCCTCTGTAATATGTACGCTTAACCACTGAGCCATCTCTCTCCATCCCAAATTACTGTTTTAAAAAACTATACAAACTTTAAGAAAGCCCCAAGAAACAAGTACTTCATCACAGATATAACAGAGGGATTAAAGTCGTTTTGAAAAACAAAATAAAAATTGAGTCTTTTTTTCTCCTCCTGTCTAACTTCTTTCGTGTTACAGGGTACAGGTGGGACAATACTGGTCACCTGACATCTTCAGGCTTCCTTGATGATGCCGCACATGGGGAGTTCTCTCAAAACCAGTACGTATGTATGCTAGTATTGAATAGTATCTACACACTAGTGTGTACGGTGGGCAGGTTTTTCAGATCATTTCTAACTCTGTGTGCTTTACATTAAAATCTTATCCATATGTCCATGTAATTCAGGTGGCTGTCATTTTTTAAATTGAGATCGTACATATACACAGAGAGAGATTAAGAGAGGGTGGCATGCCTACCTCATAGCCTTTGCAGAGGTAGGGACAGCGAGGCCACTCCCTTTAGGCTGTTGTTCACCATAAACCATACCGAAGTACCTGTGGCTTAAGTGACCTGGCTGTCTTTGCCTCCAACCTCTCTCTTGTGCCATTAACCTTACTTACTCTGCTCCAGCCACACTGGTTATCTAACAGGCCCTGTACCTGAAGATCTCAGTGACTGGCATAATTGCAGAGCTAGTCCCTCTGATCTTCCAGAATCAACTTAAGCATCACCTCCTTGAAGAGGACTTCTGGGATCAATCATTGTCATACCATCTAATTTTTTATTGTATTTACTACACACTACGGCTATTTATTTTTTATTTAAATTATAAACAAGCTTGTTTTACATGTCAATCCCGGTTCTCTCTCCCTCCCCTTCTCCCCTGCCCCCCTAGCCCCCTATCCCATCCCCTTTCTGCTCCCCAGGGAAGGTGAGGCCTTCCATGGGGGATCTTCAAAGTCTGTCATATCATTTGTGTCAGGGCCTAGGCCCTCCCCAGTGTGTCCCTCTATGTGAAATGGGCTCCCAAAATCCATTCATATACTAGAGATAAATACCTATCCACTACCAAAGGCCCCATAAATCGCCCAGGCCTTCTGTCTGACACCCATGTTCAGGGGGTCTCGGTCCGTCCTATGCTGGTTTCCCAGCTATCAGTCTGGGTCCATGAACTCCACCTTGTTCAGGTTAGGTGTTTCTGTGGGTTTCTCCAGCCTGGTACTGACCCCTTTGCTCATCACTCCTCCCTCTCTGCAACTGGATTCCAGAAGTTCGGTTCAGTATTTAGCTGTGGGTGTCTGCTTCAGATTCCATCAGCTACTGGATGACAGCTCTAGGATGGCATATAAGGAAGTCTTCAATCTCATTATAGGGGAAGGGGCATTTAAGGCAGCCTCTCCACTATTGCTTAGATTCCAAGTTGGGGTCATCCTTGTGGATCTCTTAACATGTCCCTAGTGCCATATTTAAACCTATAGTGGCTCCCTCTATTATTGTACCTCTTTTCTTGCTCTCCGCTGACTCAATCTTCCTGTTCCCTCATGTCTTCCTCTCCCCTCCTCTTCTCCACTTCTCTTTCTCCTAACTCTCTCTCTCCTATCCACCATGCTCCCAATTACCTCAGGAGATCTTGTCCCTTTTTCCTTCTCCGGGGAACCATGTATGTCTCTCTTAGGGTCCTCCTTTTTCCCTAGCTTCTCTGGCGGTATGGATTGTAGGCTGGTAATCCTTTGTTCTATGTCTAAAATCCATACATGAGTGAGTACATACCATGTTTGTCCTTCTGTGACTTGGTTACCTCACTCAGGATGGTTTCTTCTAGTTCCATCCATTTGCCTGCGAATTTCCAGATCCCATTGTGGTTTTTTTTTTTTCTGCTGAGTAATACTCGATTGTGTAAATGTACCACATTTTCTCTATCCATTCTTCAGTTGAGGGGCATCTAGGTTGCTTCCAGGTTCTGGCTATTACAAATAATGCTGTTATGAACATAGTTGAGGCTATTTATTTTTAATGATCTATTTCTGAGCTAAATGTAAGCTCCATTAAGGATCAGGGCTCTTGAATGTTTTGTTTAATGCTGTGTCCCCACTATCAAGAATGGTGTTGGGTGCACAGCAGGCTCTCAACATAAGCTGTCAAATGAGTAAATTAATGAAGTGGGAAATGGCACTCAAAATCAACAGGGATAGGGACTGTTGATATGTTTCCATCCTCATGGTCACTCCAGGAATGTTAGTGAAGATTGGCAGATTCTAGACAAGAGAATTAATGTGTCTCTGATAGCAGCCTCCTTGGTCCCCCACACACATAGGACAAAAGAGGAGGATTCTGGATGCATCAATACCATGACAGAAGGAGGAGGAAAGAGCTAAGAGGCATGGCCTGATAAACCTCCTACGAAGCCAGGATGAAAGGAACTTCCTGCAGTAGACTGCAAAGGTTCAACATAGTGAGACCATCCCACCAACAAGGACTGCAGCTCCGCTGGAGGTGTGGAGCTAGAGCATGGCCTCCCTTTTGTCTTCATGATCCTTCAACCTCTGTGTGGTGGAGTGCAGACTGGGGGCGGGGTCAAGGTAGAATGTGAGAGCTCAAAAGGCCCAGACTTCAGTACTGGGTCTCTTTGTTCTCATGAGGGTTCCCAGTCACTTAAGGCTCTGATAATTTCCTGTATTCCTCCATGTCTGTGTTCTTAACCCCAAAACATGGACAACCACACCTTCCCACCTAACTCTAAAGGGACAGTGTGGACATGACCGAAGTAAAAGCGGTGCCTGATAACAGATTAGCAGATTCCCAACTGGACTTCCTTCAGACATTCAGTTTAGGAGATTCCACATGCATTTCAGATGCATTTGGTGAAAACATGAGTCTGATTATGGATCTCTGGGGACTTTCATGGTTCACGGCCATCTGCTTCCTTCCTGTTGGCCTTGGGTTGAATTCTTCTCATCCATGCTGAGTGAGGTTCTCTTTGAACACTTGTTAGAAGGACTTAGCTGTTAACATTGCCAATTTCTTTCCAATTATTATGAGAATTTTATAAGCAGTTTTACACTTATAGTAGCATTCCATCCAACAGTTAGAGCAGACCAGTTCCAACACCAAGCTTGTGTTCACCTTTGTCTGAGAGAGAAATTGTGAGAGAAAGGGAGGGAGGGAGAGAGGGGCATATACAGAAAGAGCTTTTGTGGAAATACCATGACTAAGTAAGGAATTTCATTCAAATCATGTTGATTCCAACCAAATCTTCAGGTTTGCAGGACAAAGGGAAGGTATCCATAGGGCATATCTTAGTGAATCTTTTTTTTAATATATTTTTTATTTTTAATTATGTCTATGCAGGGGAGTGGCTAGTTTGCACATGTGTTTGCAGGTGCCCTCCAAGTCCAGAAGAGGGCGCTGAATCCCCTGGAGCTTGAGTCACAGGTATGGTGAGCTACCATGATGCTTGGTATGGGTGCTGGGAACTGAACCTATGTCCTCTGCAGGAGCAGTACATGCCCTTGATGTCTGGCCATCTCTCCAGCCCCATGAGTCACTTTGGTGTTTGAGAGGATGAAATACTTACTGGTGATACAATCCTGAGGCAGGCAGGCTTCATCTGTGAGCCACCTCTTATGATAACAGAAGCCACGGGTCAAAGCCATAGTTCTATCTCTTCAGAAACTCCTGAGCTCCTGCTCTGCTCCATTGGTCACTCACATGTCCATTCAACAAACACCCAGCAAGAACATCAGCTCTTGTGGAGGCAGCAAGTGGGGTTATCTGGAACCATAGCTCTAGCTATGTACCGTGGGACCTGGGACAAGTGGCTCTTCAAACACTGGAAGAGACCATTTCTTTTTCTCTTAGCTTCATGAATAGTCCTGCTTCTGCTGAATGTTAGGTCTGAGAGATGCTTGCCATTCTCCTTCCTATTGCTATTAATTACAACTCAAAGCCTGTGGCTTCCTCTCTCCTAAAGCAGAGTGTAGCCCAGTGCTGGTTACCAGTGGCCTGGGCAGCTCCCCTTCCCTCAACTTCTCCTCTTCACTCTCTTCCCCCATCAAACTTTCTCACTGATCTTTCACAGCTTGATTTTGACCTGTGACCCATCAGTCCCACCCAGAGGCTGTGATCTTTCCATGTCTGCCAGGACAGCAGGGTGACAGTCAACACACATAACTCCACGCTTGCTGTCTTGGCAAGGCACCTTGCTTCATGTCTGCAGAGACCCAGAGTGAGACTGGAATGGTACATATTTTTTAGTGTACTTTTATGCATATGCTGAGTGTTTGCTAATGTGGTTATTAAAACGGTCCCATGATAGGTCAGTGGCAGCAATGCTCTAGAACTTTCTTTTTCTTTTAATGTAAGCTTGTACCAGATGGGGTGGTGCACACCTCTAACCCCAGCACTTGGGAGGCAGAAGCAGGCAGATCTCTAAGTTGGAGGACAGTCTGGTCAACATAGCAAGCCACAACAACCCAGAGAAAATGCTAACTTTCCAAGTCTGTCCTGACCCCACTCCCCTTTCCTTCTTCTTTACATTCATGACAAATGGGGACCGGATGAAGCTGGACGAGATCTTCTAACTGAGAAGTTTAATCTGGTGTTGAAAGAAGTTTAATTAAAAGAGGTTCATTCTGGTACCAGCTTGAATTCAAACGGAGAGTTCCTGCCACATGGGCATCTGAAAACTTTGACTCTAATCAAACAGAATAACTAAATGATATTAACCTGAGCACCTAGCTACCATCAGGTTTCCAACATTTGTTAAGGATGTCATCTCCAAGTGTTTCAAAACTTAGCAAATACATATACATATACACACGCCTACATGCTACATTCACTAACTCTTAAACACATGTGCCCAATCTATGAGCCTCATCTCCACTTCACCCAGTCCCCCTCTTTGCTCTTCTGAACCAAGGTGAGGTCTCAGATATAAGGGGACTGGTCAACCTCCAGACAACTGAGCACCAACCTACCCTGTCTCCACCTCAGCTGTTTCCAGCTTTCAGAAACAGATCAGTGTGTGCCACGGTCTTGGTATACGGACTGACATCATTCCTCGAGCTGAGCCCCAGACCCAGATTTCTGTCTCCACACATGCCTGCACAGGTCGTGCATTTGTCTACCCAGAGCTAGTGCTCCTTGAGGAATAAGAGAAGACCACCTGTCCCAAGGATGCCTACAAGAGCTACATGGTCCTAATGCACAACTCAGAGTGAGCACAGCCCTTTTCCAAGCTGGGACATGGTCAAAACGATTCTCTGATGGCACTGTCTAGGAGAGACGCTCTCTCACTGAGCTCTGTGTCTTCCCACCTCCTTCTTCTGCAGGGTGTTTCCTCTTGAGGTTCCCAGTTGCCTTTTCTACTCCCAACCTAAGCCACATAGTTCACCACAAAGGACTTCTCTTCAAGTCCAGGAAAAGAGACAGAAGTTGCCAGCATCTTCCCCTTCCCCGGCCCAGTCTTCAGACATGTCTAGAAACAGATGCACGAGGCTGCACAGGACAGTAGCAAAGATCCCAGTGCCAAAAGGAGTAAAGGGGATGGGATCACCCACCCAGCCCTCCCTCGGCAGCACAACGGCAAGCCCTAGGGCACAAATTGCCCAGGCAGAGCCCCCTGAGAAAAACTCAACCACACACAGCTTCTGTGACTACAAGTGCTTTTCAAGACCTTGGGAAATCCACAGTCTGACTGCTTTCCAATTCAGGATCTGCTCCCCAAGTGTAATTAGTTATAGACCTTGGAGCAGGTCACTCCCAGAGTCCACTTGCCGTGCTTAGGAAGCTATTGATCATTGCAGCATGAGAGTAGAAGACAAGACCCATTAGTCTCCTCAGGAAGTGGAGGGAATGAGCCTGTTCCACTCAGGAAATAAAAAAAAATAGATACAGAAATGGGCAGTCGAGTTGGGTTACCAGACTTAGCAAATAAAAATGCCGGATGTCCAGTTAAATTTGAATTTCAGATAAACATGCACTTTTTTTTTGGTATAAGTATATCCCGTGTAGTATTTGGGCAGGCTGTGTTTAAGATGGCAATACCATCTCAAGACTCCACTGGCTACTGTCACGCCCACTTAGTGCTCACTGAAGCCACAGAACCACATAAGTATCCCTGGCCAGGCTGGGATTTTTAAACTCCCAGTCTGAGGGCTTACAAGGTAGTCACAGGTCATACACAACAGCTAAGTGGATGTGAACCACCCGGCTGGGTAGACCAGAGTAAACAACCTTGGGCTGGAGAAGCGATGTTTTCCAGGAGAAGATTCTAGAAGGGAAGATGCAGTCTCCTGCTTTTACGAGGAGGGTCCCGCCCAGTGAGTGCGCTTGCCTCTGGCTTTAACAGTTTGCATGTGTTTTCCTTGGAGGAACACTCTGGAAGCCCTGCTCCGTGGTGGGGATGCTTACACAAGGAATGAGAAGCGTTCTCACTCAGAAACACATTTTATAGAGTGCTTTCATTCCTCTAAACTCCCAGTGTGTTTGTTCCCCCCAAGTGCAAGGAAAAGGAGGTGCAAGCTAGAGAGGAGACAGCCAGCCCAGGAGTCCAGGAGGCTGCTGTCCAAATGGGCCTCAGCTGCTGCTGCCTGGCAGGCAGATACTCACCGGAAAGAGGCCGTGGCCAGTGACCCTGGGCAGCCTCTCAGGAAGGGCCTCCCTGCATCACCCATAGGGCTCCTTAGGGATTTCCAATATTTTCAGACTAAATGGCCTGGAAAAGAACGATAATAAAAATTTACTTTAAAGCTAATGAATCACTTTCCTAGACATTATCTCACAAGGCCCTTCCAACCACCTCGTGAGACAGGAAGGCTTGATCAGAAAAGGGGGGTTAAGGTCTACCTGAACATCTTTTCATAAGGCATGGTAAGATGTGTAAACAATTGTTGGGGAAGAAGTTTAAAGTCACAGATCTCTGGAAAAAGGACACGTGGGATAGTGTTGGCCGGTAGACAGAAGATGGGGAGAATACAGCATGGCCCAGAGCCTTTGTAGGGTTTTCAGAAGACCTAGGTAGATAAGCCAGGCCAGGTGTGTTGAGGAAGTCTGGACATAGTGTGAGTCATTTCAGCAGTTCTAGACTGTAGAGGGATCTACTTCCCAATACTGAGTCCTGGCTGGCTGCGAGTTCATATGAGCTAGCTCGGTGTGCGAGTTTCATAAAGGAGATGGGAGGCAGGAGAAATGGCTTTTGGATTTGTTGGTTTGCATATCAAAGGCAGGCTCTGAAAACAGTCAAATGCTGTATTTAGGAAAGGCAATGCCTTCAAGTCCCCAAATGCCTTGGCATCAATGATACAGAAAATAAGAAAGTGCCCATTGCAGGAAGCTGAAGACACAACCTGCCAAGAACACCAGGCTGTTGGGGAATGCAGCTAGGACTCAGCCCAGGGGCTCCAGTCTGGAGCTCATTCCAAGATGCTCTGATGCTCTAGTGCGTTCTCCAGGTGGCCTGACAAAGAGAACAGCCAACTTCCCCTTTACCCAGGGACCAGAGGGCTCTCAAGGTCACAGGATCTTCAGTGCTAATGCCAGGTCAGTTCCAGGCAAACTGGGATGGTCCCCACCCCCTCCCCTTCATACGCCAGCAGAGGATCTGTCCCTGACTCTGCCCCATGTTCTCTCTGACTGATCACCTAAGCAAGACCTGAGCCTGGAGCACATGGGAATTGGAAAGAAGGCAGGACAGCGGAGAAGTGATTTGAGGACAGCATAGCCTTTATTTCTGAGTCATGAACCAAGCTGACCTTTTCACTTGAAATCCTCCACTCTCCCAAGTATCCTCTTCTCTGCGTTAGTCACTTAAATCTTCAGTTCCTTTCAGGTTCCCTGACAAGAACTGGCACACACTTTTCCCAGGAACCACCCTGATCTCCCCGAAACTGTGTGCTGCTCATCAGTGGCTATCACACTACTGGATTTTGTGTTGACTTTGCATATTTAATTGTCCATTTCTTCCATTAGAGAGTGTGACAGCAAGGGCCATATCCTCATGTGTTTATTAGTTTAGCAAACATTGATTGTCCACTGTGTGTCTGTTCTGAGGCCACCTATTTTGGATCTATTGTGACACGGTGGTAAACAAACCCGTCCCTCTCCTCATGGAGCTTACCGTCTGTTGGATTAGACAGGTGGTAAACAAAGGGTCACACACACAGGGAGCTGGGAGGTGGCTGCTGCCTAGTGTCTGCCGTGCAATCATGAGGACTTAAGTTCGGACCCCCAGTACCCACGTAAAAAGCCAGGTGTAACTGAGAGCATCTATAAACCTAGCATGGAGGAGAGAGGGTAGGAAGTATTGACACGAGGCTCCCTAGAGTTTGCTGGCCAGCCAGCCAGTCCAGCCAATTAGTGAGCACTGAGTTCTGTGAGAGACCCCGTCAGAAAAAAAAAACAATGTGGAGTGCAATAAGGAAGTACACACGAGTGCAACCTCTTGCCTCCACACATACAAACACATATGTGCATATACACCCTTATGTACATGCGTGTACACTCACAAACATGAGCACTCGTACACTACATACGCATTCACACACACACACAAATAAAGCAAAATTATAGCTGTATTGTTAGCTACTTGTTTTCATTACCATGTAGTAAGTACTGCATGGAAGGAGTATCTGATATCAAGAGAGCTCATACTGGGAGGGGCAGCAGAAAGCCTTGGTCAGGGAAGTGGCGAGAGAGTGGAGCTTGTGAAGATGAGAAGGCATTGAACAGAAATAGGCAAGGCCTATAGAGGCTTATGGAAAAGGACTAGCCCATGCTGCTTCTGGAGCAGCCCAAAAGAAGACAGTTTTCACAGCAGAGATTCTAGGTATCTAGAAGCTGAAGATACGGCACGGGACCAGTGTTACACAAGACAATCCCCTGTGACAAGGGTTCAGAATGCCAGTGGAGTGTAGGGAGTGTGGGGGTCAGCAGGGGATGGGGACTTGTAGGCATGGAGGTATGCTTACATCAGGTTATGGGGAAAGTTCAGTTGAGCTATAGTGTGGAAACAGAACAGACTAGAGCAAACGTGGGAAGACCAAATAAGAAACAATTGTACACTCCACTGAGCAGGTGATGGTGGCTTGGTCTAAAGCTCCTATGCAGAAGAGGGATAGCACCTAATAGATTCCTCAACCCTTTAGAAAGTCATTTAAGACTTGATGGGAACTGGAAGGGCAGGAAGGGTCAGATGAACCGTTTCTCTGAAGAAACTGGATAGCTGGTAATAACACATGCTATCCTCTACACAACAGCTCCCTCAGTCCTCGAAACCCTGTGAAGAAACTGAGGCATAAAGCAACAGACTCATCAAAGGTTTTAGCTAGAACCCATGCAGTCTGTGTGTCTGGTGTTCTCCACTGCTCTCCGGGGCCTCTTGGAACAGTGACACTGTTCACTCAGCTGACAGACATGAGATGGGAACTAGGCTTGGGCCAAAGTATGAGTCACAGTGGGCATGCTGAGCCTGAGGGGCTTCCTCACAGCTGCCCTCCCAGGCCAGAGGCACCTGCCACATAGCAGAACCTCAGTAGTAGCTGTGGAATGTGAAAGTACCACTTGTTGAGGCTGCAAGGTTTCAGGCATGCTGAAAAAATCGAAAAGGGGACTCACCATGAGGACTTCATAGTGCTAGTGAAAACACAAGAGCTTTGGGGGCCTGGAAGGCCGCTGAGCCCTAGTAAACATGGCTGTTCCTCTCAATCCTATGTTGGCTCAGGGCCTAGGAGGATAAAACCTGTTGCGATAAGGAGGGCTCTGAGATTAAGGATATCTGTAGCCAATGGGCAACTTACCAACATACATGGGAAGAAACAGAAACAGACCCCAGAGGCATGTGTGGACTTGCATACAGACTAGTCTCCTCCTCAGCTCCCATACATTCTACCCACCCAGGCCTCAGCTGGGGTCCAGCATCACTGGAGGATGGCAGCTCCTCCTTCTCCTTTTCTGCTTCAGGAGAATAAAATGAGGAACCCATCTGAGACACAGAGAAGCAGGTCCTTCTAACTTCTCCCAACCCTGTGTGTCCACTGAAGAAGCTAAGACTGGGTGATGGGTGGTCCCACTTTGCTCCGCAGGCACTTGGGAAGGTCATCTTCTTGTTTTATGGAATGGTACCCTCAAGCCCAGCTACATTGTAAGTAGGGGATATCACAAGATAAGACTGGGAGATCAGTGGGTGAAGGCACCTGCCACCAAGCCCGATGACCTGATTTTGCTCTTGGGATGGAAAGAGAGGACTGAGTCTACAAAGTTGTCCTCAGACCTCCACATATGTGGTGAGGTAAATGCACAGGCACAACCAACACTCACACTGAGTAAATAAGTAAATGTTTTAGAGGGGGATTTCAAGAGGGCAGAGCATTCACCAAGCCTGTGCTTCTGAACATGGGAAGGAAGCAGCGACCGTGGAGTTACGAGGCTGCCGGGATGGAGTGGGAAACACAGCAGGAGTAGACTCCCCTTCCTAAAATGGATAAGAGGAACAAAGGGCTGGAAGATGTCTCGGTCAGTAGAGTAACTAGCTGCATGCAAATATGAGGCTCTGAGTTGGATCCCTAGAACCTATGTAAAGATCCAGAGGCAATGGCACACTAGCCCCGCTGAGACAGAAGCATCCTGAGACTGCCGACCAGCCACTTTACCTTATTTGGTGAGCACCAGCCCAAGAAGCGACCCTGTGTCATAAGAACAAGGTGTATGTCACCTCAGGGAGGATACCCCACGTTCATCTCTGGCCTGCACATGACGTGCAGAGACACGCACGTGCACACACATGCACAAGCACCTGACCACATGTGAGCACATTCACACATGTAAATAAGAAGCAAACCCTGAAGAGTGGGATTCTAGTTGTTCGCCAAAGCCCAGCTTCCAGGATCAAACCCCAGGATCATCTTCGCCCTTCTTCCACACGCCTCTCACCACCTGTTTGGGCTTCCAGAAATGTTGCTCTTGCTGCCCAGTTTTGCTTCTTTACTGAATCAAGCAAGTGTTTCTTGGGTGCCTGCATCATAGCCCTGGACTTCAGTAGGATCCACAATGCAGCCAGAGTGCTTCAGAAACTGAAAGACCACCCTGCTGGTGGGAAATGGCTACCATCCCAAGCCATCCTCCACTTCCCTTGTCTCCTCAAATCCTGGTCATCCCAGTCCTTTCCCTACATTTCCAGGACCACCCAAAGGTCCAACCACCAGGAGACCCACAGCAGAACTGTGAGAAGATTTAGTTCTTGTTGGCTGTAAGGCAACCAGTAGGGGTGAGAGGTCTCTTTCTGTGGCCACAACGGTGGCTGACGGGATGTGACATAGGGACAGAAACTACGGTGAACAAGGAAGTGTGGCACTTGAAGACTTAGAACAAGGAGGGTCTACACAGGAGGCACATGGGTATGAGAGGTTCCCAAGTGGGATCAGGTGTCAGGTTCAAGGTCACGTGGAGGCTTGTGTGGTAAAGCAAGGGGAGAGGTCTACAGGAAGCAAATCCTGAATGGTCTTGCAGGTTTGAGCCTGGAATCTGAGTTTCATTCCAAGTATGATGAAAAAAAGAGGGGAGAAATTGGGCGCAAAAGTGGCAGGCCTTTAACGGGCTCATACTTTTTTATTCATTCTTAATTTTTATTTTAGTTTTTTGTGTACACGTGGGTGGTATCATGGTGCATGTATGGAGGTCAGAGGACAACTTGCAGCATTCATTTCTCTCCTTCAGCATGTGGTTCTGGGGGGACTGAACTCAGGTTTTAAGGCTTGGCCGCAGGTGCCTATACCTGTTGAGCCCCTGGCTTAAATAGCCCACACAGTGATAGGTTACAAACAGGCATTTCCAAAAATTTTTAATATGCATGGGATTTTTTCTATTTTAAGTTTATAGATGTTTTGCCTCCATGTCCATGCACCATGTGCCCAGGGAGACCAGAAGAATGTAGCAGAGCCCCTGGAGTCACAAATGGCTGTGACTCACCAGGTAGGCTCAGCAAATCAAACCTGGTCCTCTAGAAGAGTGGCCAGCTCTCTTAACCCCTGAGCATCTCTCCAGTCCCATATGGGTCAGTTTTTGATGGCCCTCCTTCCCCACTCCCATTCTTTCTCTCCTGCCAGCCCCCCCACCTCCCCCTAGGACCCCACCTCTGCATTCGTGCTACACTTACTCTATTTTCCTCTCCCATTCCCTTGGGGCCCTTTTTTGTCCCCTCTCTTACTTTCTAGTTTTATAACTATGTTCAATCAAATTGAACGGATCAGAGAGTAGACAGTGGGTGGAGGGATCCGGGCTTTGCCAGTCATGGGGGCTACAGGACAGGCTGCCTCTGGGACATTGTCCTGCCTCTAAATGGGTCTTCTGAGCTGGAAGAGGCTATGGAGTACCACAGACTCTCACAACGCACGAGAAGCAACGTGGATGGGCTCGGTCTTGCCTTGCTTCATAGAAGGCTCCTCCTCAGAAGCAAACATGTCTTCTTCTTTACGAATGAATGCTTTCAAAGTACATAGACACAGAATGCTTTCTTTCTGCTTCTCAGTGCTAATCTCTTAATGATGAATCAACACTTGTGCCTGCCCACTGAGCTTGCTGCAGCTACACACAGTGTGAAGCTGTTCACCAGAGCAAGAAACTGACTGGGATTTCCTGGGGATACTAACTATTTAGCTCTTTTGAGCCTGAAATTCTCCATCCGCTAGCTAATATTTAAACATAAAATCAGTGATGTACTCCAGAGGCAGAGGCAGGCAGATCTCTGGGAGGCCAGACTGGTCTACATATTGATTTCCAGGTCAGTCAGGGCAAGCACACATGCATACATTACACACATAACCATGTTACAACACACACATTCATATACCACATGCACATACACATTTCCTGTAAGTTATACTACACACACAGCATGCATACACACACAAAACCAGGAATTTGTCATATTTCCTCCATAGTGGGTCACATTCTGAGAGGACATATATGAAATTTAGGAACATATAATGTGCCATTCCTTGATTTCTAAGATTTCTAAGATTCTCTAGGTACCAACCTTTGGATAAACTTACAAATTAAAACATCTCCAGGAATGCTGGCATACACCTTTAATCCTAGCACTCAGGAGGTAGAGACAGATGAATCTCTGTGAGTTCAAGACCAATCTGGTCTACATACTGAGATCCAGGCCGCTAGGGCTACATAGTAAAACCCTGTCTCCAAAAAATAAGAAAGAAAGAGAGGGAGGGAGGGGGGAGGGAGGGGGGAGGGAGGGAGGGAGGGAGGGAGGGGGAGGGAGGGAGGGAGGGAGGGAGGGAGAGAGGGAAGAAAGGAAGGAAAGAAGGAGAGGTTATCTGGCAGTTTAAATATAAGGTGCTGCCCATTTTCTTCTGGACCACATCAATTCCTGGATAAAGCACGGACTCCGGTCTGCAAAGGTATCCACTTGACCCATATATCATCTTAATTCTCTGCCAGCAAGTCATCCTCAGAGAAACAGAATGTGCTCCAAGCACGCCTCTCACCAGTCCTTAAAAGGGAAATCTTTCTAGCCTACGTAGAACTCCTTGTTCGATGTGTTGGTCAAGAGAAAAGCTAGTGAGAGGATCTTCAAGCAATGTTCCTCCCTCACAGCAAGATGAAATGAACTGCCAAGCTGTCCTGGGTTCCTCTATCTCCCTGCCTCCCACTCCCAGCAGGTTGCCAAGTGCTGTCAGTCCTGCACCTACAACATCTCTGGGATGCCTACCCTGCCCCTTCTCTCCTACCGTAACTTCCCTAGTTAGCCTCCTAGCTGGCCTTCTGGTTTCCTATCTGTCCTCCTCCACTTTGTCATCTGTCTGTATTCTCTTTCTGGAACATCTCCCCACAATCCTTTGAGTCCTCTTAGGAAGCAGTATTAGCCTCTTCTGAACATTTTTAAAAAAGATTTATTTATGTGCATTGGTGTTTCGGCCATGTGTATGTCTGTATGAGGGTGTTAGATCCTCTGGAACTGTAGTTACAGACAGCTTTGAGCTGCCATGTAGGTGCTGGGAATTGAACCCAAGTCCTCTGGAAGAGCAGTCAGTGCTCTTAACTGATGAGCCATCTCTCCAGCCCACTGAACTTTCTTAAAATCTTGGGATTCATATTCTAAAATATTTTCTGAAATTGGAATGTGTTAACCAAATCTCTCACAAGGTGATGTTTGCTACCTAATTATATTCTACTTTAGGAAGGAGATTCCTGTTTTCAAAACAAACAAAAAACCCACTGTATTCACAGTATTTCTAATTGTACATAGGTGTGGGTGGCAATTTCAGTTACAGGTAACTCTGTGTGTGTGTGTGTGTGTGTGTGTGTGTGTGTGTGTGTGTGTGTGTGTGTGTGTGCTAGATGTGAGGTAGAACCAAAAGGATGCTTATCTTAGTGCAGTTTCAAAGGTTTGGCCATCTCCATTTGCTCTGTTTGTCTTGTAGTGAGGCAGGAAGTACATCATGGTGAGGAGGACATACATGGAACAATGACAGTGGCCAGGAAGGGAAAGAAACAGGAGGGGCCATGGTCCCAGTATCCTTCCAAGGTCACACCACAGATGTTAGAACACCTTGGACCAGGCCCTGTCTCCTAAAGGCTCTGCTACAAACCAGGAGTGCCATAGGTTGATGGCTAAGCCTTTAGCCCATGGTCCAGATCCAAACTTTAACAGTGTATGTGTGCAAATATGTATATATTTAAAGATTTCTCTAAACATTAACTGACTTAACGTTTTGGAACCCCTCTTAAGTCCCGGGCATTGTACAGGACATAGGATACAGTAATGAAGACAAGAGACCAGTTCTTCCCTTGATAAATATTAAGACAGACCCAAAATAAATAACATAGCTTTTGGAATATAGTGTTTGTATGTATGGCTAGAATGTAGATCAGGTGACCATTAAAAATAATTTAAAAGTCCCCTCACCACATAATAATCAAAACAACAAACTTACAGAATAAAGAAAGAATATTAAGAGCAGCAAAGGAAAAAGGCCAAGTAACATATAAAGGCAAACCTATCAGAATTACACCTGACTTCTCCATGGAAACTCTGAAAGTCAGAAGGTCCTGGATAAATATTCTACCAACACTAAGAGACCACAGGTGCCAGCCCAGACTACCATACCCAGCAAAGCTTTCAATAATTATAGATGGAGAAACCAAGATATTCCATGACAAAACCAGATTTAAACAATATATATCCACTAAGCCAACCCTACAGAAAGTTCTGGAAGGAAAATGTCAACCCAAGGAAGTTAACTACACTCACAAAAACATAGTCAATAGATATTCCCATTTTACCAACAGCCAAAAGAAAAAAAGGGCGGAAATCCACACACAATACCAACAACAACAACTAATTCAAAACAAACAAGAATTAACAATCAATGGTCATTAATATCCCTCAATATTAATGGTCTTAACTCACCTATAAAAAGACACAGACTAACAGAATGGATACGAAGACAGAATTCATCCTTCTGCTACATACAAGAAGCACACCTCAACTTTAAAGACAGACGATACCAAAGAGTTAAGGGTTTGAAAAGATTTTCTAATCAAATGAACCCAAGAAACAAGCTGGTGTAGCAATCCTAATATCTAACAAATTAGACTTCAGACTAAAATTAATCAAAAGAGATGAAGAAGGTCATTTCATATTCATCACAGGAAAAATCCATCAAGATAAAGTCTCAATTCTGAACATCGATACCACAAATATAAAGGCATCCACATTCATAAAATAAACATTACTAAAACTCAAATCACACGTAAAACCTCACACACTTACTTCAATACCCACTCTCACCACTAGACAGAACCACCAGACAGAAACTTAACAAAGAAACAAAGGAACTAACAGAAGTTATGACCCAATTGGGGTTAACAGACATCTATAGATCATTCCATCCAAACACAAAAGAATATACCTTCTTCTCAGCACCCCATGGAACCTTCTCTAAAATTGACCACATACTTGACAACATAGCAAAACTCAACAGGTACAAAAAAATTGGAATAACCCCCTGTATCTTATCAGACCACCATGCTTTAAAGTTAGAATTTAACAACAACACAAATTGCAGAAACCTTACAAACTCATGGAAATTGAACAATGCGCGATTGCACCATTCCTGGGTAAAGGAAGAAATAAAAAAAGAAATTAAAGACTTCCTTGAATTCAATGAGAATGGAGTCACAACATATTTATGGGACACTTTGAAAGCAGTGCTAAGAGGAAAGTTCATAGCACTAAGTGCCCACACGAAGAAACTGGAGAATAGTCACACTAGAGAATTAACAGTACAACTGAAATATCTAGAACAAAAAGAAGCAAACTCACCTCAGAGGAATAGATGCCAGGAAATAATCAACTTGAGGGCTGAAATCAATAAAGTAGAAACAAAGAAAACAATATAAACAATCAGTGTACCAAGGAGGTGGTTCTTCGAGAAAATCAACAAGATAGACAAACCTCTATCCAAACTAACCAAAAGGCAGAGACAGAACATACAAATTAAATGAAAAGGGGGAAATAACAACGGACACTGAGAAACTCCAGAGAATCTCCAGATCATACTCTGAAAACCTGTACTCCACAAAATTCAAAAATCTAAAGGAAATTTTTCAGGATAGATATCACTTACCAAAATCAAATCAAGAACATGTAAGCAATTTAAACAGACCTATAACCCCTAGTGAAACAGAAGCAGTCATAAAAATTCTCCCAACCAAAAAAAAAAAAAAAGCCCAGAACCAGATGGTTTCAGTGCAGAATTCTACAGAAATTTAAAGAACAGCTAATACCAATACTCCTCAAAGTGTTCCACACAATACAAACAGGAGGGTCATTTCCAAACTCTTTTTACAAAGGCTACAATTATCTTGGCACCCAAGCCACACAAAAACACAACTAAGAAAGAGAGCTACAGACCAATAGCCCTCATGAACATTGATGCAAAATACTCAATAAAATAACGGCAAATTGAATCCAAGAACACATCAGAAAAATCATCCACCATGTTCAAAAAGGCTTCATCCCAAGGATGCAGGGATGGTTCAATATATGAACATCCATCAATGTAATCTACTATATAAACAAACTGCAAAAGAAAAACCACATGATCATCTCACTGGATGCTGAAAATGTTGGCAAAATCCAACACCTCTTCATCATAAAGGTCTTGGAGAGATCAGGGATAATAGGAACATACCTAAACACATTAAAAGCAATACACAGCAAACCAACAATCAATATCACAATGGAAACTCTACATGATTTCTCTAAAATCAGGAACAAGACAAGACTGTCTACTCTCTCCTAGCTCTTCAGTATTGTACTTAAAGAGTTCTAGCTGGAGCAATAAAACAGCAAAAGGAGATCAAGGGAATACAAATTGAAAAGGAAGAAGTCAAACTTTCACTATTTGTAGATGATACGATAGTTTACATAAGTGACCCGAAAAACTACCAGGGAACTCTACAGCTGATAAACACCTTCAGCAAAGTGGCAGGATACAATATTAACTCAAAATAAATTAGTAACCCTAGTATACACAGACAACAAATGGGCTGAGAAAGAAATCAGAGAAACATCACTTGGATAGATAGGATCAATATAGTAAAAATGACAATCTTGCCAAAATCAATCTACAGATTCAATGCAATCCCCATTAAAACCCAGCACAATTCTTCACAGACCTTGAAAGAACAATAAGCAACATCATATGGAAAAACAAAAGACCCAAGAGAGCCAAAATAAACCTGTACAATAAAGGAACTTCCAGAGGCATCATCATCCCTGACTTTAAGCTCTATTATGGAGCTATAGTCCTGAAAACAGTTTGGTATTGGCACAAAATAGACAGGTAGACCAACGGAATCAAATTGAAAACCCTGATATGGGCCAACACAACTATGAATACCTGAGTTTTGACAAAGAAGCTAAAATTATACAATGGAAAAAAGGAAGCATCTGCAACAAATAGTGCTGGCATAACTAGATGCTGGCATGACAGCAGTTAGATCCATATCTATCACCATGCATAAAACTTAAGTCCAAATGGATGAAAGACCTAAATATAAATCCACCCACACTGAACCTCTTAGAAGAGAAAGTGGGAGGTTTCAGAGTTGGTACAGGAGACCACTTCCTGAACATAACACCAGTAGCACAGACACTGAGATAGACAGTTAATAAATGGGACCTCCTGAAACTGAGAAGCTTCTGTAAGGCAAAGGACACAGTCAACAAAACAAAATGGCAGCCCACAGAATGGGAAAAGATTTTCACCAACCCCACATCTGACAGAGAGCTGATTTACCAAATATACAAAGAACTCAAGAAGCTAGTCACCAAAACACCAAATAATCCAATTAAAAAGTGGGATACAGAACTAAATAGAGAATTCTCAATAGAGGAATCTAAAACGACTGAAAGGCACTTAAAAAAGTGTTCAATGTCTTTAGCCATCCGGGAAATGCAAAGGAAAACAACTCTAAGATACCATCTTACTACACAAATGGCAGTTTAGGCTGCTTTATAGAGAGGCAGGGTGTTAACAGCTCTAAGTTCAAGGAAGACCAAAAACCTGGTTAGCATCATGAGCTCACATGAATGTGACTTCCTCCCCACATCTGCCTGCACTGGACAGTGAGGAAAAGGCAGAAGGCTTTTCTCAGCTAAGCCTCAACAAATACATCATTTTAGGCGTGTCCTGTTTAGAAAAAGAAAGAAGAAAATATTAGATAAGTGAGCAGACATATTTTACCCCGTGCAGCCGCTGAGGGCATGGTGGTGATTAGACACCTGTGGACCGAAAAGGTGAGGAGGGAGGGGCCTGATTACTACCCCCTCCCTGTACCTCTTGAAACCAACCAGGCTAAATCAGAGCTTTTGCCTAAGTTCTGGGAGTCAAGATGTCCTTTGATGGATGATTTCGCCTAAAAGTGAATCTGAGGTTTTCCATTTTCTGGTATCTTTAATTTATTTCTTTAAAGACTCAAAGCTCCTGGTATATACGTCTTTCACTTGTTTGTGGCTATTGTAAAGAGTGATGTTTCCCGAGCAGGGCGGTTGTGGCGCTCGCCTTTAATCCCAGCACTCAGGAGGCAGAGGCAGGCGGATCTCTGTGAGTTCGAGGCTGGGCTGGACCGACAGCCTCGAAAACAATACAGAGAAACCCTGTCTCATAAAAACCAAAAAAAAAAAAAAAAAAAAAAAAAGAGTGATGTTTCCCTGTCAGGTAAAGGGTTCTTGATTTTTTTTATCTTGGTGTTGATAACTTTAGTTTTCTGCATTAGGCTTTGGTTTTGTGTGCCTTCCAGGCTACCGTTTCTTTATAGATTTCTTCACTGGAGATTTTTCTTTAGTTTCTTCATCATCAAAATCACCATCCTCTTCTTCATCATCATCTTCATCAGTACATTCTCTGTTTTATCAAGGAAACCTCTCAGGGCAGATGTCCTCACCATTTCTTCTTTGTCTCCTGAGTCTGTGTCTCCCTGAGCACTTGCAGAGTGCTTCCACCAATATCCACAGGCCTGGAGGCACACTCTGGCTATTAAGACCACAGTGATGTGCTTTTAAAGCCCCCAGAGAAAAGATGCTTGTGTTACTCTCATTGGACTGCCTTGTGACTCATTGGCTCTTCCCCAGTGATGCACAGTTCACATTTTATTTGTTTGAAGATTTTTTATTTTCCATTTATGGGTGTTCTGTCTGTATGTATGTCTATGTACACCATGATGCAGTGATCAAAGAGTCCAGAAGAGGGCATTATACCCCTCTGAAACTGAAGCTATATATGGTTAGTTATAAGTGATATTGGAAACTGAGAACAGAACCTGGTTCCTCTGGAAAAGCAACCAGTGCCCTTAATCACTGAGCCACCTTTCCAGCCCTAGGACTTGTGTGTGTGTGTGTGTGTGTGTGTGTGTGTGTGTGTAAAGGATGGATATATGTGGGAGTTGTTATGTGGGTCTAAGTACAGGCACAAGAAGGCAGATTCATTGACTGTCAAATTCTCTGGAGTTCAGGTTTTAGACACTTGTGAGCCACCATACCTGAGTGCTGAGAACTGAATTCAGGTCCTGTGCAAGAGGAAGAAGCACTCTTAACTATTGAGTCATCTCTCCTGCCCACAAACTGGCTGTTCAGTGATAACTGATACTCATTTTCGTAACTATCTACCTGACAATAATAGCCTTTGTCAGCCCTTAGCTCACAACCTAAAAGATAGTTCTAGAGCATTGGGCATTTAGGTCTGTGTCCTTCAAATCTCCCTTTGGATGGGGGCGTGTACTCTTTGGTGTGAGAAAGTTGAACTGACTATAGAGCCTTAAAACAAACGCACCAGACAGAATCATACTAGGGACATAACCTGTCTTTCAACCCTCCCTCCAGCCTTGGGATCAACTCCTTGTCTTCTTTTTTCTTTTCCCAAGTCACCATTTTTTTCCTAACCAGAGGCTGATTTGGTCTTGGACCTCTTCTATAATCACTTGTTTCTGGCTAACAGTGCGTTTCAATCAACTGGTTGACACCGTGAAGTGAGCTGCAGTGTGTACCGATGATGAGGAACATAGAGGATAATGATGATGAAGAAAGAAGTCGCAGCCTCCTCCCCGAACCAGCACTGTACATTCACAGAGGCTGCCAGTCCCTGAGTCATCCCTAGCATGGGGATGACTGCCAGGGATGCCCACCAACCTTTGCCCACCAACCTCTGCCCAGCAGGGATGCCCACCAGCCTCTGCCCAGCAGGGATGCCCACCAACCTCTGCCCAGCAGGGATGCCCACCAACCTCTGCCCAGCAGGGATGCCCACCAACCTCTGCCCACCAACCTCTGCCCAGCAGGGATGCCCAGCAGGGATGCCCAGCAGGGATGGCCACCAATCTGCCCAGCAGGCCTTGTCTCTACTTCACAGTGTTGTCTCTGCCCATCATCAGACACCATGTCTAATTCTCCTCTAAGCAACACCACCTGGTCCTCACTGCAGACAATTCCCACATTATTAATGCAGGACCAGAAGCCTCTGCTCCTGAGGCATTTGACACAGCCTTGATTTCTGTCCTTACCATTGTTTGGCTGTTTACCCAACTCTTTCCCCTATGTGGATGACCCTGTCTCCTTTCAACAAACGCCCTTCTCTCCTTTTTTCCCAAAGCAACTCTACTCAGTGTTTGATGCTTTGGATTGGCAAGAAAATTAAGTTATTCATAAACTACTTTTGCTGAGTGTGGCAACCATTTCAGGTTTCAGGGGAATGTCATGTGGAGGTGGCAGCGAAGACACCGGAACTCTTCCCTTGTATTCGGAGATATTGAGCAAGCCTTGTTAAGAGTGACAAACAGTGCACACATAGGTGGCAAGGTTTGGGGGGCCACTAGGTACCATGGAAAGCAGCTTAGCTGAGATGAGAAAAGCTGAGCTGGGGTGGGGGCAGAGTGGGGGCAATCAAGATAACTAAAGTGAGAGAACAGTAATTGTCCTAGAGTCTCCCCTGTTGGCAGAAAATCAAAGTCAAGGTCTCACTGTGATCAGACTATCTTGACCTGAGAGCACTAAAAATATAACCCTGAAATTAGTACCCCAAGCTGCCAAACAGACTCCCACTTCCATTTCTCACTGGGCATAGTGTGTGTATACTTTACCATCAGGAAAGAGCAGAGTCCTTGCCAGGGACACTGGGATATAGAGAAGGGGCCAAAGGAATCCAAGAACCTAAGCAATGTGGACCCTCCAAAATTCTCTATTGCATCTTTCTCTCACCATCTACAAGAAACAGCAGTGTAACCTTCTGGACATCCCTGCTCAGTTACGCCCACTGTATGGCCAGTGTTTGAACTTAGGATGGCCTGGAGTGGGTTGTACAGAATTGACACAAAAAAGAAAGTTACACAAAGAGGCTGGCAAATGAATAATATTAAGAGGGGTAAATTGTGTTGGCATAGACTGTGAGGATGGAGGGTGTTGTAGCAGCTCCATTTACCCAATAATCCATAGTCTGATGGCTCTCAGATGGTTTCTCAGTGAAAACTATTGGAGGAATGGGATTCACTCAGTTCTCTGGGCTCCAAGCAATGACTTGATGACATTATGGTAGTGGATGTGACTTGAATTATAGCCCATTACATTTGTGGTTATATGTGGTCATGTCAGATCACAAAGAGTAGAAGAGGAGAGGGGAAGGTAGGAAGGGAGGGAGGGAGGGAGGGAGGGAGGGAGGGAGGGAGGGAGGGAGGGAGGGATCATCAGCTAAAATGGAGACTGCAACAGCTGCTCCATACAGTTGCCTGATACAACAGTGCCCCTTTCCTAAATACAGCCCTCAAAACAAGGATGGGTCCTGAGGTCTTCATCTTATATAAACCTGTGTATAGCCCCCATACCCAGGCCACAGGTCACAGCAATGCCTGATGAGTGGTGAACCAATGGTTGAACGAGGGGAACAGTCTACCCGGGTGTATGCAAAGAGAAAATCTGCAGAGAGTTTACAAACAAGAATAAAGCCAGCTAGAAGCCAGGCATCCTTTTATTATCCCCATGTGCCAGCAGTTGCAAACAATGTAAGGGATAAAGCACTCCTCAAAAATAACATTTGTGGGTCTCCATTGTAAACAGTTGCCGTGTCACTGTTGCGTTTTAATAATATGCATCTAAGCTCCAAAGTAACACAGTTTTCACTGCTTAAGCTTTGTATGTGCATCCTACATGGAAGTTAATGTCTGGATTATGTGACCACGCCTCCATACACATGGACTCAGCCACAGAAGTTGGTTTCGGGTAAATTCCTAACAGTTGGGATTTCTCAGCTCCCACTGTGGGCAACCCTGAGGTACCCAGACCTTCTGCATCTGAACGGGAGACTTGTAGGAAGCAATGGCAGCAGAGCGGCTACAAAAGCAAAGGAGCAGAACCATGGTGACTTCGACGCTGTTCTTTTGTGGATGCCAAGATTGGTGAGAGCTATCAGAGTCAGCGGGCAGTGTCAGAGTACCTTGGCCGTCATCACCAAGAACTGGGCCCATGTTCTAAGCAATGAGTATAATGTAATCCTAACTGTGCTAACTCTGACTTTTTGCGGGACAAAGACTGGGAGTTTTAACTAACAATAATAAACACATGATGACATTTTTATTTTACCAGAAAATTTCCAACCACATCAACATTTCTAAGCTTCTAGAATTGATGCCTATAACACAAAGACGTGGACGACGATATGACTCTGGCAATTTATTGCAAAATAGAACTTCTGTGACTCTCTGCTAAATTTATTCTTGTATTAAGGTTTTTCCTGTTTGTATGTTATTTCACGTAAAATGAAGTTTCACATTAAAATGTGTTATTCAATCAACCCTGAGCAAAGATGTATGGATATATTCTACTGTCCATCAAACATAAATATATGAAGATTAATTCTGACAAGATTAATTAGACCATGCAGCAGTTATGAAAACAAACATTGCCATGCTCTAAATTCACCACTACAAGAACATCAGTGTAATAAAACAATTGTTGAAACCCTGTCTCAAAAAAACAAAAAAAAATTGTTACTTTCATTTATCCTAATGTACTATTCATTTTGTTTTGTATCTCGCTTTTTTTTATTAGAAAAACTATCTTTTTAACCCTGTCCACCATGTTTCTTTCCTGGTATTACAATCATCCTTATTACCTACATTTCATGATTATGTATGCTGAAGGCAACTATGCAGGGAGCTAACATAAAGATACGTGTTGCAGGCATTTGTATCCAGAGCATGTAACTAGCCCACTTATCCCTGAGAAAGTAAGGTGTCGCTGTCACCATTTGGGGCTAGAGAAAAATCAAAGCTGACTCAGGAAACTAACGGTGTCCCCGGGGAGCCGATGAGCTGCCACCTTGCAAACCCTGCCTCTGCCCACCCCACAGTCACTTGGGTTATACGAGATGCTCCAGGGTTTTTCCAGTGAGTAGAAACCCTAGAGGCCAGGACCTGTTTCCACTCTTGCAGTAATGTTTTTCCACATGGGGGTACCCAGCGGTGGAGAAGGGGAAGAGAAAGCACGGCATACAAACTCCAGTCAGTGCAAACAGCCTGCGCACGAGAATACCCAGTACCCACCCTAGCATGTGCTGCCAGGACAGCCTGCGCAGACACTGCCAGGGCAGGGTGGAATGTGCTCGAGAGGAGGGGAGGTGAAGAACAGGAATAGAGAGGTACCGATGCCAAAGGATCGTCTAAGCATGCAGGGAGTGCCCTGGGAAAGCTGGCAGTCACGTCAGCCCTACGGCGGCCACTCACATGCACAGAGCTGTCTACTCTTCCACTCTTAGCACCACCAAGGAGGGTGGGTGTGTCCCACCCCACAGTCTCAGCTAACTGACCCAGGAATAGTCCCCAGCACGCTGAACCAATGAAGTCCTGCAGGAACTTTTAACCGGCTATTGAGAAGCCAAAGTCACATTCTGTTCCATGGCAAAGCTACTGTCAGTCGTGTTTCCCGCAGGCCAAGACTGTCATAAAGAGACAGGCATAGATGAACAGGGAAGGGAATAGGGGTAGGGAATATTGGGTGGTGTTTGGGTCTTTTGCCCTAGTGATGCCGGCAGCCTCCTCCTGGTTGGTTGTTCTGCTCAGCTTAGGATTCTGTAGGCATGCACTTCCCTTGCGCTTATAGAGAAAAGGTTCTGATATTTGCAACCAGGATGGCACAGGGTGGGGCAGGAAAGAGGGCGTAGCTGGGGAAAGTAAGGACATGCCACCAAGCCTGGTGACCTGAGTTTTATTCTGGACTCACGTGATGGACGGAGAGAATCAATCAGGTTGTTTTCTGGCTTCCGCGCATGCGCCGTGGCATGTGATCTCACGGGCACACGCACGAAATGAATAAACGGGAAATGACACAGGATGTGCAAGACTTACACGTGTATGTACTGCGCTACTTTTTTAAGGAGTGGGAAGATATGAATGGCCCTCACATGGTATTCCTCCTGTCCACTCTTGAGATTGTCACACACTGCTGGGTTTGGTTGTTAGCCACACACAGGCCAACACAGGCTGTGAGGATGTCCGCGCATGCCCATAGCGCTCATATCCGGGGTCCCTAGTACTCCTCCTGAGACTGTCCCTGTTCAGGAGCCTCATGTACACTGTTGTTTTCTTCTCTCCATGCCCTCTCCCCAGAACCTGTCTCACAAGGAAGAAACCAATACCCTGATCTAGTGAGAGGGAAAGATCTTCAATAGGTGTAATCTGGGGTCCACAGGAGAGAAAGGAAGGAATTGACTACCATGGACATCCACCACATACCAAGAATTTTTACTTAGGATATCCTATGTGATCCTGCCAGGAGCCACATGAATGGGTATTGGTGTTCTCGTTTTACTTGCAGCCCAAGGACAGCCTGATCCCACCCACCTCTCCTGCTCTGGCGATCAGCACAAGCCCTTGGCAGCACTGTTCCTTCCTTTTCCCACCCCCCTCCCACCCCACCCCTTGTTTTCCACATAAAGAAGTGGCGCCCTAAGAAAGCTGCTGCTGTTTCTTGGATTTCAAGTTGCCAGGGGAAGTCTCTATTTTCATACCGACCCTGGTTTCCTGGTGGGCACACTAATTGTTGCCTGCTAAAATCGCAACTCTGACAAAAATGTCTCTAATCTGCTTAGATGTGCATCGGATCAGGAGCTGGCCAGGCAGTTAAACCAACAGACCGTTTCTAATGAGCTGGAAACCAAACTCCTTTTAAAAGAACCAGGTCCTGGCATAGAGTCACCAACACAACTGGAAACATGCATCCCCAAAGCAGAGCTGCCTCTGTTGGGTTTATCTCCTCTGTCCCTCTCCACATGTCTCCAAGTTTTTCTAGCTCCTTCAGACCCTGAGAAGACTGTCTTCAACCATGTAACCATGCAGCTAAGGAGAGCATGGATCTCACCCCTATATCCATGCAGCTAAGGAGAACATGGACCTCACTCCCACATCCATGGAGCTAAGGAAGGAAAGCATGGACCTCACCCCTACATCCATGCATATAAGGAGAGCATGGACCTCACCCCTATATCCATGCAGATAAGGAGAGCATGGACCTCACCCCTACATCCACACAGATAAGGAGAACATGGACCTCACTCCCACATCCATGGAGCTAAGGAAGGAAAGCATGGACCTCACCCCTACATTCATGCATATAAGGAGAGCATGGATCTCACCCCTACATCCATGCAGATAAGGAGAGCATGGACCTCACCCCTACATCCATGCAGATAAGGAGAACATGGACCTCACCCCTACTTCCCTGCAGATAAGGAGAGCATGGACCTCACCCCTACATCCCTGCAGATAAAGAGAGCATGGACCTCACCCCTACATTCCTGCAGATAAGGAGAGCATGGACCTCACCCCTACATCCATGCAGATAAGGAGAACATGGACCTCACCCCTACATCCATGCAGATAAGGAGAACATGGACCTCACCCCTACTTCCCTGCAGATAAGGAGAGCATGGACCTCACCCCTACATCCATGCAGATAAGGAGAACATGGACCTCACCCCTACTTCCCTGCAGATAAGGAGAGCATGGACCTCACCCCTACATCCATGCAGATAAGGAGAACATGGACCTCACCCCTACTTCCCTGCAGATAAGGAGAGCATGGACCTCACCCCTACATCCCTGCAGATAAAGAGAGCATGGACCTCACCCCTACATTCCTGCAGATAAGGAGAGCATGGACCTCACCCCTACATCCATGCAGATAAGGAGAACATGGACCTCACCCCTACATCCATGCAGATAAGGAGAGCATGGACCTCACCCCTACATTCCTGCAGATAAGGAGAGCATGGACCTTGCCCCAGCCAAGAGTGAATGAATGAGTTCAAGCTCCTTTGCTTCTCTTCTTCCAGCCGACGCTGGAGTCCCAGGACCAGTTTCTGTAGCCATATCAACGAAAGCCAGTAGCAAGGTCACAAACTCAAATGCCCTTGGGGGCCAGGCAGGTAATAATGAAAATAGCTGGAACTTTATTAAATAGCAAGGGCTGTACTCACCTCCCTGGGTCTCCATGGGGTTCATTATTCACCTCTTTCCCTATGCCCTACAGGAGGATCCAGTCAGTTCCCCCCTCCCAGATTGATTTGGGGAGTGGGGGGTGGGTTCGTGGTACTAGGGATAAGCCTGGGGCTTTCCAAGTGTTAACAAAGCACCCTAACCCAATCTTAGGTTTTTATTCTTACTTTTTAGTTTGAGACAATGTTTTAATGAGTTACCCAATCTAGCCTTGAATTTACTTTGTAACCAAGGTAATCAATCCCTGATTAGATGGGAATACAAGTTTGCACCTTCAGGCCCAGCTCCTCCCAGCCCTTTTAAAACTACGTCCTGGACTCTCCACCTGCCCCACTGTTTCCCTTTCTCCAGAGAATATTTTGTTGTTGTTGTTGTTGTTTTAGAGACAGAGTTTCTCTATGTAGCTTTGGAGTCTATGCTGGCACTCACTCTATAGATCAGGCTGGCCTCGAACTCACTGAGATCCGCCTGCCTCTGCCTCCCAAGTGCTAGGATTAAAGGCATGTGCCACCAGTGCCCGGCTCTCCAGAGAATTTTTGTGTGGTGTTGTTGTTTGGTTTTTCAAAAAAGAGTTGCTTTGTATAACCCTCATTAACCTGGAACTTACTCTGTAGAAAAAGCTGGCCTGGAACTCAGAGATCTGCCAGCTTCTGCCCTTAGAGTGCTGGGATTAGTGCCACCACTGCCTGGCTTTCCAGAGAACTTGTTACTATGCTGGCTACATCATCTAATGTTGGGTTCATTGTCTGTTCCTCCCACGCACCATCTACAGTTGCCATAGGTCTGACAATTGTTTATTCTTTCCATTCTGTAGTCTCAGTTCCTAACACAAACAGGACTATAGCTGCCCATAAATGTTCACCTACACGTTAACACTCTCATCTCACCCTCACAATAAACCCATGAGATAGTCACCATTTATGACGATGCTTAGTAACAATGCTGACTTTATAGACAAAGGACAAAGCTGCGCACACAGCTAGTTAGAGATGGACTCGGGACACAGGCAGCCTCCCAATCACTACACCACCTTTAGCATACTCTGCCACGTGACAGAGGCGGGAACCGACAATTGAAAAATAGTTACCCTGCCTAAAAGTGTTCAACTTTCTGAAGCTCCCATACTGAACAACAACGAAAAGAATCCTGATGCCTTATTTAGTCCCAGGCCACAGTTAGATGAGGTCTGACCTAAGACAAAAATAGACGTTTATTGGGTTGGGAGGGAATAGAAGTTTAAAGAAAGGTTCCTCAACTCAACCTCTAGTGTTAGGAATCTGTGGGTATTGGCAGCATGGCTGTTTGCTCTTCTGTAGTGAGGTCTCTGCCAAGGGAGGGTCCAGGGGAGCTCTGGGGCAGTGAGCTGCTGGGGTCCTGTGTCTTTACCAACAGAAACAGCTAAGCGAACCTCCTGAAGAACTTGTTTCAGGGACCATTCAAATGACAGCCTGTCAACTGCCACTGCTTGGTCTCCTCAGACACCCCTGCAGAGCCACAGATAGGTGCAGTGCTTTGGGATCAACCATGAAGCTGGGGGATCCTCACTAGGTACCCTACCAGGACTCCCTCCAAGTGCTCTGTTTCCTCGGTGGTTGGTCAGTGCATGGTTAAGACACCCAGACATCCCATCTGGCTTCAGATCCCAGTCATCTCATACCAATGTGACCGGTTCACGTGCACAAGGAATGAAAAAGCCAGACAAGGCCTTCAGAAATGTCCTCCGTGCCAGCACCCAGAAGCCACAAGTATTTGTCACGTGCTGTGGGTCACGTTAGTATCATAACCCAGACTTGGAAAGAGGGCATTTCCACTCTTGCAAAGCAGCTCTGTACAAACAACGGAGGCAACGTTTTCAAGCTAACTGCACATGGCTGAAGTGAGCGAGTATTCTCTGAGCACTCTGGACCACCTTTAGGACTCACTCGGAGCTGAGGACCAAGTGTGTGCAACATTGCATTGTGGGGTGGCACACACAGCCATGAGCAAGGGGATTCCCAAACAAAGAGATAAACGAGGTGCCAGATGTGAAGGCCAGAACCCTGAGGAATGCAGAGGAGGGAGCATCTCCCTGCTTGGAGTATGCAGTTTATCAGAGGAAGAAACCAGCACTTTAAATCCAAGTCGTGCAGGGTTCTGTGGAAGGAAAGGAATCCCTGAAGGGGCCACCAGAAGAACAGGTTGGGGCAGGAACTTCCTCACAAACACAGAAAGAACTGTGATCTTATCAGTGTCTAGCCCTAGCATGGGCTGCCCAGCAGTGCAGAAAGTGCCACTGAGCCCAACAAGTCTTGAGGCAGAATCCAGTCCTCCATGCACTTGAGACAGGTAGGAGTCTTGTATCTGAGTTAAACACTGAGCAATCACACCAGTCTCCTGAGCAGAACTCGCCTTCACCACATTTTGCATCTCAATGAGCTCCTGGGGTCTGTAATGGAATTCTCCTCTGAGCACCGCAGACGGGTTCTTGCTTGGACTCCAGCCTCAGAGGTCTGTGGCTTCAGGCTGCTGCCCTGCCCTGCTGGTGGTCTGGACCTCGCACAGTACAGACTTCTCTGGCATCTCTGTCCTTTTTGAAATGAAGAAGAGAACACTGTGGGTGAAGGTGATGATGTAATTATATCACTAGGCCCAAGATAAATGATAAATGAGTTTACTAGAGGTAATTACACAGAAAAATACAAAGAACCGCTGGAGCGTTTTCCTGCTCTTCCTACCGGATCCACCCACCCACCAGAAAGAGTGTGCAAAGGAAAGCCATGTTTCAGGCTCAGGCTCCACTCTTTCCACTTCCTTCCGCCTGAAGCCACACCCAAGGGGGTGTGGCCGCCGTTTCAGATCCTCAGACCAGACGCCTACACGGTGTGTCTGGGAAAGATGGCTCTGTGGTTAAGAACGTTTCGGGCTCTTGGACCAGAGTTCAGTTCACAGCATCTGTCTCCAGGGGCTCACATCTGCCTGCAACTCCAGGGGATCCCAATCCTTCCACTGGCCTCCACAAGCACCAGTACTCCTGTGCACAGACACAAGTCTTTTTAAAGGCTAAGACATGGTGGTACCCAGAGGATTACTGGACAGATTCAACAAGAACAAGAGGGTTGATTGACATATCCTGTTAGCACAGAGAACTCAGTAGAATGGAATGATCTATTGAAAAATGGAATGGGAAGTGCTGTGCAGAGTACAGAGACTAATGCAAATTCATTACATGATTTTGTTGTTGTTGTTATGTGGAAACTCCATAAGAGAGGGGATTTGTTTTGTTTTGGTTTGTTTGTTTTTGCCTCTATTGTCGCAGTTGTAGCTCCAGTTGTAGCTGACTTACGGTAGGCACTTGGAAATATTTGTAAAATGGATGAACGGATACCATCTCAGAATGACATACTCAGCTAAGAAGAACTCAGCAAATAAGAAGTGAGTCCCTCCTTTATTTTGCCAGCTCTGCAAATTGCTACTGTTCCAGTTCGTGGACAGAGGTGTAAGCCCTGGCTACCTCTCTCCAGCTCCATCTTGGCCTCTAAGCCTAGCTCCCTCTTGGCTCTCTTTGGCCCCGCTGCAGACGGGGTGGAGTATTGCACACACCTGCTCTATCTAACATGTCTTACTCACCACCTCTAGATTGGTGCTATTTTGGATCTGGGGGTGTCGGGTATAAAAGGACGAGTTTTGGAAGTTGTGGCTGAGACATGGACAGGGAGACTACTGGGGCCTGAAATAGCTGGAAGACTAGAGAACATCTCAGAATAGCATTCAGCTTCACCACAATTCCAGGCCAGAGCCTCTCACACACACACCCAAGAGGCCCAAACACACAGTTTGCACAGCAGCCTGGGGCATGGGAAAGTCTTTTGGGTGGAAAAATGAGTCATCAAAGAAAACCAAAGATTGTTCTTGTTTGGGAAGAGTGGCAGAATCTTCAGAGGTTCAGATAGTTTAGCCTGGAGACAGTGACAGTATAGGGTGAGGTGCTGAGCTACTAGTGGAGTCTTGGGGTCAAGCATATTAAGAATTTTCCTGATGAATAAGTGATAGGACTGGAATTGAATGGTAGCCCATCTACCTCCAAACACGATTGTTGATGAAAAATTTCTACACCCGATGAACCTCTCTGCCAACGCAGTCATCTAAATAAGACTAAATCAAACTGAATTAGAAAACACCCACATTTGATGGATACAACGCTTCCCAATGATTTTCCAGCCTTCCCAGAGAGGAGAGGGAAAGAGAGATGGGAAAACCACAAGTCTGTTTCCTGGGGGACAGTTTATATACCCCGTGGGAGTTGCCTTGGGCATCTCTGGGGGAGAGGTCATCATTTGGTGGGATTTTGAGATGCAGCAGGGTTTGGAGAGAGATGGGGGAGGGGGCTTGGGGTAGATCTTCCACCAGAACATTCCAGACTTGTTAGCTATATGGATGCCAGGGTCTAGGGTGAAGCTTCCACCAGAACAGTTAGGAATTGGCCTTTGGGGAGAGAAATACCGTAGTGAGGATGCCATGATTGCAGCCTTTGGGTATTTGAGAATTGTCTCTTTAAGTCCCCTGAGAAAGGTGCACAGGTCAGCAACACTCATGAGATGGGGTCTGGGGCAAACCTGGCCTACAGGATGGCCTTCCAGCCCAAACCCTGCTCCTGAGTCCCACAGAGTTGAGAGGTTCTGGGACATAGGGTTCAGGAGGGAGCCAGACGAAGCCACAGAGCTCACAGAGCTGATACATCTGGTTTTGGAGCCCCAATTGCCAACTAGATGAACTTCTACATCTCTTCCTAGGATCCAAGACACTTGCCCAGTGTAGACATTTCCAATGGCATTGTTACAAAAAGGAAATCACTAGAGAGAAAAGGTCAAGTGACAAGAAGGAAAAAAGACCCTCAGATTTAGTCATGGCCTAGATTATCCAGGTCCCCATTCTTGTCCTGATGTCCAGGCCCCTTAGCCGAGCCAAAATGTCAACATTTTCAGGCACTTATCTTCCCCATCTCAAGCCAGGTCTCTCTAGAACTGTGTAGGTGGCCTAGGGACTCACCACCAGGGGGCGATGTGAAACAAATTCCCCACCTGCATTCTCAAGGCGAGCTTTTTGAATTTTGCTTTCTCCTGCAATACCTGAGACCACAACTACCAGAAGAGGCTTTCTAAGGGACCCTCAACAGTCGCTTGGGGAATCTTCACATCCCTTTTTTGGTATGGTAAAGGATTATCAGATGCTTCAGGGCTTGTAGGATCACTGGGCAATGTGAAGCAGCACTTTAATCGATATAAACAAATGAATTGAGGAGCACAGGCTGACACAGCATGGAAATGATGTCTGCGCCACAAAGGTCACACGGCAGCGCTACATCAAGGCCTTTCAGTGACTCCAGTTAGGGCTGGCTGGCGTGCTGTATGTGGTGAGCCAGATACAGCAGAACTGATTTGAATGTCCCTGCCCCTTTATGATAGCCATCTGCTTTCAGCCAAACTGACACCTCCGTCCATTAAAGACACTTTGAACCTCACTTATTGTGGCCTTTTGATAATGTTTAATCTACACATTTACTTTAGTCTTAGAGGGTACGATTAGAGGCTTGTATTCAGGGTTACACATGGACAATGCAAGTAACATCATAAAAATAAGTCAATACAAGTGATCTGTGTACTTTATTTTTCCAGTAATCTATGTTACTGATATAATCAGACTTAAGCTTGGGTAAATTTTAGCATTTGGTCAGAAAGGAGGAATAGGAAGTTGGGGCATGAATAACAGGTATGCGCCATCTCTGAAGGAAGCAGAGGCCGGTGATGTCATCCCAGAAAGAATTCTGAATTGGGAATTAAAAGGGATAGAGCTAGTCTGGGGGTGGTTTCTCTGGAAGGCCACTTCTCATGTCTGAACCATGGCTCCTTTACATGTTTGTTTTGAGACAGTTCGTGGCTGGCCTGCCACTATGTAGACCAGACTGGCCTTGAACGCACAGAGATCTACCTGCCCAGGCCTCTCATGATCTGGGACTAAAGGTGTGTACCACCACACCTAGATTCCATTTCAAAAGTTCTGGCTGCCAACTGTTCAGTCATTTCCTGAGGTCCTTGCTAATATCCCCTCACATCTGCTTCCCCAAGATGGGAGACATGAGTGTGTTCTAATCAGGAAACGACCTTGGCCCTCAGAGATATGCCCACTGTGGCTGGTTGCTGCTAGTCCCTGCTGTTGCTCATTCCTTAATGAGTCTGATTATAGGTATTGGGGTAACTAAACATCAAGTCCTGGCAGGCCCCTCTTGGAAGAGGCCAAGCTGGTCCCCACTTGCTTGGAGCGTTCTTCCTATAGGTATGCCCAGCTTACTCTGGTGTATTACAACCTGAGGCCGGAAGTTGGACGACAGCTCCCTCCCTGTCAGAGGCAGACATAGAACCGCAAAGCCCTGGCAACTCCATGTGATGGTTACCCCTGGCCCCAACCCCACAGCCTTTTCTGTCTTCAGGTTCAGATTTGTCACTGACATCATGTATCACCTTTGATTAGGTCTTGGTATTTTATAAGAGAGGTTCACAGATCTTATTTGGTAATCAAAATATAGTACGACATAACAAACCGTCCAAGACTCAGAGGTTAACAGTACATCTGAGAACATAATTATAATGTGGACACGGGACACCAGATTCCAGCTGGATGGAACCAGACCCGTGTTCCTTCTACCACACTGAAATTTTACAATCGTGCCTGAAGATCACAGAATCTGGGGCTGGAAAAATGGTTCAGTAGTTAAGACCACTGGCTGCTCTTCCAGAGGAATCTGTTTCTATACCCAGCACCCACATGGCAACTCGTAACTGTCTGTAACTTAAGTTCCAGTGAATCCAACACCCTCACACACACATATATGCAGGCCAAAAACCAATGCACATTAAAAACAAGCACAACAAAAAGAGATGGGGAGACACAGAATCCCAGACACTCGGGTTTTTTATTTTTATTTTTATTTATTTACTATTTTATGTGTATAGATGCTTTGTCTGCATGTAACTTTGTGTATCAAATACATGACTGGTGCCCGGGAGGCCAGAAGAGGGTATGAGATCCCCTGGTGCTGGATTAGAGACAGCTGTGAACTGCCTCGTGCATGCTGGGAATGTAACCCAGTCCTTTGGAAGAGCGCTTAGTGCCCTTAGCCACTGCGCCACCTCTGCAGTCCCAGCGTTCAGGTTTTAAGTCTCCCATTCCCATCTTCACTATGAGCTGCTGAGCACACTGGTGTCCACTCTGGCTCTTAGGCATAAAACAAATGCTCATCAGTTTGGTTTTGACTAAAGACAATAAAGGTGGAGTGACTTGGCTACAGCCATTTCCTGTTCCTTAGAAACATGGTCTTCTTACCTGTCGTCATAGGTTGCCTTGGGTAGAGGACAAACAATTTCATTCTACATTGGACACCAGGTTTGATCCCTTTCTGGTGGGAAGGACGGGGGAACTACACAGAAGACTACTAGAAGAGGAAGAAGGAAGTAGGCTGCTACCCAGATATTAAACTGCAGCTCCTTTGCAGTTGCTGAAAACATGCATATAGCCCGGAGCAGAGCGGGGCTAGACTGCTGGCTCTTGTACTCGTATCTCCCCTCCCCTGCCCAAGTGAGGCCTCACTGAAAAGCCAACAACTGTACATAAGCAGGAGCAAGTGGGGGCTGTGGATGGGAATCCTGGAACCCCCCCCCCTCCACTGTGCCACAAACCAGCTCTTCCTTCCCAGGGCTCCCAAGCTGCCTTCTTGGAACCACTTGGGGCTCTGCCGGGCACTATGAGAATCACCTGAGCAGATCGTTTGCCAGCTGGGCTCTAGGGAGACGGAGATGAATAGGCACCCAGTCCCTTCCAGCAAGGAGTTCTCAGATCACTTGAATGCAGGGTGATAAGGGCTTTGACGGAGGCACTCTATGGGGCAGGGAAGAGAGAGAGGCCTGTGTCATCTGGGAGGGCCCAAGGAGGAAGCAGAGCTGGGGCAACTTTCAGAGCACCTCCAAAACAAAAGTGACTTTTGCAACTTGAAAATTCTATGGGTGTCTAAAGGGTACATCCCGTTCTGTGAGGTCACTTTCCAAAACGGCTGTCTTTGGCAGTCAGTCTTGGAGGGTAAGCCAGATGTTAGAGACTCAAGAGGCCAGGTGGCATTCAGAGAGGCACTCAGGCCCTTCTCCTATGCTGACTCCTTGCCTTGCTGCCACTCCCCCAAGACATCGCTTCAGCTCTTGGCTTAGCAGAGATGAACAGGTAGTCCCTCAAAGTGGCTCCCGAGAAGCCACCAAAGGCAGTCACTTCCAGTGTTAGGAAAGGTGGCAGAACCCGCGGACGTGGCCCCAGCCCGGCCAAGCTCTGTTGAGCCCAGCTGCATGTATTTGTGACTTCACACCTCCTAGACTTCAGATGTCTCTCTCCTTGCTTACCTTTCTCCCCTCTGTCTTTGTCTTTTTCCTCTCTTCTCGTCTTTCCAATTCTTCCCTTCTCTTTGGTAAATAAACCTCAGCCATAAAGAGGAAGCCGGGAGCTGAGGGAAGAGCAGCCTCCCTAGGAGAGGGAGCAGCAATGGAAACCATTTAGTCCGCTCAAATCCAGCCATGCTGCCCCCTGAAGAGGCACAAAGGGACCAGAAGAAAGAGTCCGGGCTCAGGGCCTGATCGGTGTCCCTGCTTGGGGAGGCTCACTGAAAACAGTCCCTAACTTCCTTTTGCTCACCTCAACCGAGACCCGAAGGTACCGCCATCCAGACCCTGCTAAGCCTGTGTGTGCCTGGGCTGGCAAGCCACAGTAGCCAGTCCCCACACTGAGTGATGTGAGAGCAGCAGGTCCCTCAGCTCCCCACCACCACTGTCATCCGAGCCTAGTTCACACCGTGGCTTCTCCCTGTGGCCAACTGACAACCAGAGGGTTGCGGTGGGACCAGGAGGGGGCAGGGGCTGCCAGCAGGATGGGCACAGACTTTTGGAGACCATATTGTTTTCCAAAGACTCTAATGTGGGGTCCAGAGTCCCCAGGTTATTAAGAAACACAGCCCTGAAGTTGAAGGAACTGAGGCCGGAGACCTGTTCTCACACAGCTGAAGGGCAGGCATGCGAAGAAGGCACATACTGGATTCGGCAAGGCTTCCCAGCAAGAAGAAACTGGAAGCCGTAGGTAAAGTTTCAAGGGAGGCCCATTTCAGCTCAGAGTAAGGACAAGCCTTTGAGCGATGTGACAATAGATTGTCGCCCCAAACACTGAGGTCCTTGTTGCTGAAGGATTTAATCAGCAGCTGTCTTCGGTGTTGGGGTGTGAGGCCGAGTGGGCGCCAGTTGGACCTGGCCCAGCTCTACCCTAGACTGACTGAAGGACAGCTGTGTGCTGAGGCCCTCCCAGATGAAGCAGAGACAGGCAACCTTGAGCCAGCCTCTCCCACAGTCTGTCTTCTAGGAAGATTGGGGGCTGATTGGATAGATCACTGCTCGGTCCTTACTGTGCCCTCCAAACGGCATTTCTGCCAGGTTTGTAAAACATCTGAGCTCAAGTCTTCATTAGCTGGACAGAGACTAGACTGTGTCCGTTGGCTTGAGTCGGGCTCCATATTTGCCCACGTTCCTGGGGACCACACACAGAATGGGGCTTTGTTTAGACTTTCAGGCAATGACTGTATTATATAACAAATGAAACACTGATGGATCTTTCTCCCAAGATTATTTTTGCAGCATAAGTAAGAAAAACATGATGTCTATACAATTCTTTATAAGCTGAATGTTTTTGAGAGAAGTTCTGTCACATGCAAAACAAACAAAATAAAACAAAAACAAAATGCCTTTCCCCAGGTGTCAGGGTTCCCAGAGACTGTGCATTGATCAAGCCTTTGCTGCCCCAACTGATGCAGTCAGGGTCACCCAGGCATTGGGGAACTTGCTTTCACGTCTGAGGACACATTTTCTATTCTGTCCATATTCTTTGCAAAGGTTTTTTTTTTTTTTTTTATCGTTACACCTGTGTTTCTTATGGAACACTGGAAGGGAAGTGAACACCCGAAGCGGAGTCCTCTGGGGCTCCACCTATCCAAGTCAAGTACACAAACAGACAGCTCTTCAAAGGGAAGGTGGGCACCGCCGCCTTTCATTCCTTAAAAGCATTGACTCTGGAGCGGCCTCCTGGGAATTATCACAGCACTATCACTGCCCGTTTCCGAGGGGTAAACACTGCCTCTTACTCTGGATTTCCTTATTTGTGAAGCCGCCCCACCCTCGCTGGCCACCTGGAGGAAGCCGTCCATTTTCAGCAGGCAGGACTGGTCCTCAGGACTCAGGAACTGCTGCACACCATGTTCTGAGAGCAGCCAATGGCCCTGGTGGCTTGGCCCTTAAGGGTCACCCAAGTTGGTTGTTTACTAGGGCTGTTTCCTGCTGACTGATGGCCTCAGTGGAGAATCTAAGCATAGAGGTCTAGAACCTAGCCCGAGGAACTCCGTGGAGTGGAGAGTGTGGAGTTCCCCTGCTTTGTGGAGACCCTGAACTCAGGAAACCCAGGAGGGTCAGGAGAGGGCAGGCAGGGACCTTCTCTGGCCAGCTTTGATGCTGAGTCCACGAACTGTGAAAGCTTGCGTAAGGTCATGGCTCCTAAGAGGCACATTTAGGGTTTGAAGAGAAATATTCCAAAGCGGTCTCCCTCCAGCGTTCACGCCAGCTTGCCTCCCTAACCTCCCTTCATGATCACTGCTTATAAACAGCTGCCCAGCCCTGGCATCCCTCGGTGAGCTGCGCCAGGTGATGGTCACTTTAGTACCTATAGGACAGGTGAGTTCAGAGAAGCTCAGAGATGTTAAGGGGTTGGATCAGAGTCACAGAGCAAAGAGGGGCTCAAGTCAGACGTCTCCATCTGCTGACAAATACTGACACACCTTCTCCCATCCAAGTGTTAACCAGACCCGACACAACAAACATTCTCAGAGTGTAAAGGTTTAACCCAGGCCACCTCTGCTTTGCTTTGTGTGACTCTGCTCCACTTTCATGAGAGCAGCTATTACTCAAGGTGAGAGAGAAGCAAGGATACGTACAGAGTAAGCTCAACCTACAGGAGGCAAGGAGGGGATGATCCACAGCTGACCAGGGGCAGCCTCTGTGCCTAGCTGTCCAAAGATCTCCATGGACAGAAGGGTGGAAATAATATAGTAGCTAAGCAGTTACTTTATCATATATACTTATAAATGTAATTTATGTTGTATGTGAATTATTATGTATGTTATAATATAAATCATAATTTATATGAATATATACATTATATATATGTAGGAACAAAATAGCCCTGATTAAGCAAAGATGACTCACTTCACAGACTCTCAAAGGGAGATGAGTTATTGATATATATATATATATATATATATATATATATATATATATATATATATGTCTCTGTGGTTATGTGGTAACACCAGGTAATACCCTGGGTACCAGTTTGGGATTGAGAAGACAGGTACTTGAGCAAGCCGCTTGGTCTCTTTGAGCCTCAGTGTCATCCTCATGGAGAAGGAACCATTCATCCTCTTTATAGACGGATGTTGGTAAGGACCCAACACACTGCCCCCAAGAAGATGACAAGTGCCATCGTCAACCACCCCGAACACTGGGCTCTTGTGGATTTATTTTCTATTCACTGCATTGACTCTCCCAGTGGAGACCCTACTTCCTGCCACCCTGTGGTGGTCCATGAATGTTGTGGGAAGACCAAGCGGATAAATCACTAAGTGTGTAAAGCATAATGCAGACTCTTTGACACAAATACACACAGGGCTTACAATATAAGGGAATATTCGCCAAGCTTCCTGGCATGGCTATAAACTAGACCAAGGATGGACTCCAGATGGTCAGAGTGGCGTGGGGTGTTTGCTTCCTCCGTCCTTTCTGCTTTGGCTCAAGTTTGGCCCCCGTGGGGCTTTGTCTCTTTCAAACAGACCCCATGATCAGTTCAGTAAGTTCTCTTAGGCTTCAATGGAAGACAATAACAGAGGCCCCAGAACTAGTGGGACCTCATGCCCTACCTCTCTCTTCTGCCTCATAGATATGAAAACTGAGGCCTGGAAGAAACAGGGGCTTGGGTTTGGCCTAGCAAGTGCTCAAGGTGCCTAACCAAATGTATAAAGCTTGTCTCCAAAGCTCTGCTTCCCAGAGGCATGAGCAGTCAACCAGAAGCTCTGAATGGCACAGACGCCAGGACTTTGCTGACGATCTGGAAGAATGCAGAATACACAAAGTCAGTAAATGTTTACTGAGCACCTAGCAATGCCAGGCACTGGGTTCTGAAGATAAAACATGGGAGATCAGCAGTTTCCTGCCCAGGCCAGACCATCCAGGCCAGGTGCATGTGAGCAGCTGTGTCCACCCTGCTCTTGGTGCAGGGGCCTAAACAGGCAGGCCTCCAGCCTGATGACCTCCGTTCACTCCTCCCCTCCCCACAGCCCCAGCTTTCTGATGAAGTCTCTCCACCCTCTTGAGCCAGCCTCCTTTCCCCTTCCCAGGACTGGCCTTGCTCCAACTCGTGGTCTCTGGGGCAGGAGCATCCAGACTGGGTAAAGAGCATGGTCGAAAGGGAAGGTCACACTCTGCAAGACTGAGGACAAGGCGGCCTCGGCACTTCCCTTCTGCCCGGCAGCCACCCAAACCTCTGACCAGAAGGTTCCCCTTCACCCTAAGATGATGGGGCCATGACCTAGAGCTGAGTGGCCATGGTCCCCTTGTGCATCAATGTTCTCCCAGCAAACACTTTCACCCAACAGAGCCAAGAAACCAACAACACCAAGCAAGCCATTCTGTCCAGACAGTGGGGAGGGGTGGGGGAACCAGGAGGAGAAGTAGAAACAGGACGGAATGGGGCGAGGGAAGTGTCTGAAGATAGCCGTGCTTGGCTATTTGCTTTGAGTCTTCATGTGGTCAAGGCCAGATAGATGGAAAAGCTTGGAAGGCCCTCAGTGACCATTTTGTCATCTCTTCAGGTCACAGCCCAGAGAGAGGAGGGAAGCAGGCGAGAACTTCATGGTGTGCAGGCCAGGGCCAAGCTAGGCCCAGTCCTACACCACCCCATACTGCAGAGCACACATTTGAGGCTGGTTGTCCTAGTGTCTGGGGAGTGTGGTTTTTAAACTCCCTCTATTGTCTGTGCCACTCACGCTGTTACCTGTTGCCAGTGGGAGGATAACACATCGGGGGCACTCTGACCTGGAGACCTCGTTGGTGCTGATCCATCCGTGTGTGAGAATTCAGAGGTCTTAGCATGTGATTCCAATGACTACACATCTGCCAACTCAAGCCATGGACCTGGGCTGTGAGGCCTAGGGTGTGACTAACTCAGCTATTGGGTATGTCTTCCAGCTGGGAATGGAGCTAGAGTCAAGGCATTCCACTACTAGCTCTAGAGCCAGCTGCTTCCGGCTGAGGCATGGATCTCCATACCAGCTTTCTGTTCTGGCTACTCTACCCTTTGTCCCTGTCATCCACCCTTACTCCCAGGGTGAACACAAGAAGAAAAGTGAAAGTCCCTGGGCTCCTATGGTGCTACGCACGAGCTACAGAACCCAGGGTCTTTCTAGTTCTCCCTCTTTTCCTCTGTTAGCATGGCTAACAGCCTGCTCAAATCCTTACAGTGCCAGGTTCTCAGACCCACTGAACTCCAGCAAGCCCTGCCCCAGCCAGCTGGAGCCTGAGATATTCCTAAAGGTTCCACCGAGTCATTGACCTCAAAGACATGGGAATCAGAGTCCGAGCATGGCTAAGGAATGTTGTGTTCACCCCCATCACAGAACCGGAATCCACTCTCTCTGCAAGAGGAATGCCTCCCCTTTGACAGTCTTGTGACTTTATCTGGGGAACTTGTACTCTCGGAGGCACCAAGCAGACCAGAATTAAACCAACTTTATCTGTAGGGGGAAGGGTTGTTATTATTACATCTAAAGAGCTTCAGCAAAGAAGCCACTGAGTTTTTTTATACTGAGGAAGTTGCGTGTCTAGTGCTGAACACTGTCCCGTCCCTGAGCTCTTCTGAGACCAGAGGTTTAAGTCTGCACTTGAATCTTACAGATGTGTTCCTGAGTTTAAAAGAGGATGCAGAAGGCCTTTCCTCCTCTCTGCCTCACCGATTCCTGGTACCCAGTGACTCTCAGCCCGCCCCTGGCACCTTTGTGCAGGACACAGCCTAAGAAACTGTGCACGGCAATCCTGGTTCCAACTGCGCCCTGTTTTGTGCTTTCCTTAAGCAACAATCTCACTTCTCTTTTCTTTGGACTTCCCAGCCCTGCTGGCTGAGACAGGGCCAGTTTGTATGAATCCCGTATAAAAAGGCAGGGGATCGCTGGAGCCGCGAGAGCATCTGCTATCTACCCAACATCAGTGGCACCTGCATGCTGGTCTTTGCAAAGCGTGTCACTACATTTTCAATGAAAAGCATTTCTTTCTGTGTTGAGACTTCCCTCCCTTCTCTCCCTCTACTCTAGACATAATGCATCAGTCTGCTTTAGTTACATAACAAATAACCACAGAGTCTTCAAAAGTGTGGGAATAGAATAACTTACTGTTCCTGTGTTTCAGGTCAGACGGGCAATTTGACTGACTTGGGCTCCACACATCAACTGGGGGTATCTGCTGGCTGATGGTCAACTTAAGTCATCTCCAGCTGAGGAATCTGGGGACAAGGCCTTGCTTCATGGCTATGTCATTCTGTAGCATACAAGGGCAATGAGCAGTGGAAGCGCCCTAGCCCCTTGATGTCCAGGCTCCAACAGGCATGCTGCCCCTTCAGCCTCATCGTCGGATTAAAGCTCCACCTTTTCAGATATAGCCCCAAAGTTGCCCAGCAACAGTGAACAAAGACTTGGGATCAGAAGGGCATCAGCCCTGTGTGACCATAAAGTTCCCCTGCATCTTCAACTGCCTCCCCACCCTGCTTGGCCAGCCCCAGCTCAAAATATGTTGAAATCCTCCCAAAGAAACAAACACTATGCAATCCTTTAAAGATTGTCACTTCCAGTGTTCAGGAACTGATGCTAAGAGATAATATTGAAAACCTACAAGAGCACACACACATAAAAAGAGAGTGGCACAAGGTGGCATTGTTACTAAAGGTGATAAGACTCTGACTGGCACTTGAAGTAGGTGGGTGTTTCTTATACAGTCATTGCAGACAATGGTTATAGAGATGTTACTGAAATACTGCAATGGTTCAAGAGCTTTTGAGATAAAAACCAATTGAGGAAATAAAAGTCAGACCATGCAGACAAGTCTACTGTGCAGTGTAATTCTGCTATTGTAATAAACAAAAAGTAACCTCAGGGAGGAAAGTGTTTACTTGAGCTTGCAGCTCACAGCTCACCATTGAGGGAAGTCAGAACAGCAGCTCAAGGGGGAACCTGAGGCAGAAACCACAGAGGAGCACTGCTTGCTGCCTCCCTCGTAGGCTCATGCTTAGCTAGCTTCCTTATACAGACGAAATCA